>NC_064249.1:55223755-56522505 GCF_003254725.2 Canis lupus dingo | reverse complement strand
AAGATGACAGAAACGTCAGAAATGAGACTATCATAGATATACAGAATCAATGGGTTAAAATATATTTGTTCTTTTTATTGTGAAACATTGATCACGTTTTAGACTTGGTAAGAATCTGTCTTGATTATGGAGATAGCACAAGGGAGTGACGATGGTAACTGGATCTTCATCTTTGAAGTAAAAGACAGCATATAGGAAAAATTCATACATAATTTCATTTTGTAACCAGCACTGGTAACTTGCAAGTTGAGGTACAAATAAGATCATGGTGGATGTGTTTATTTTTCTTACTTCAGATACTTGTCAGTAATCAAACCTCAGTTCCTGTATACCTGAGATGTGTGGATCTGTATATGGAAATAGATACTGTATCGTGATTCAATAGCCAAATGGTGAAACAATGAATCTAAATCTTAGTTTTGTATGATAAATCTAACTAGGCTAAGTCTTGCTTTAATAAATAGCTAATTACAATTGATATGTGATTTGCATAATAAAATGCTAGTCTGCATTCTGTTCATCTTAAATTATCATACAATTACCTTCCTGATACATAGGTGTGTTTCTAAGGTGCTCAGGTAGCCCATTTGCTTCAGATGGTTAATGTTTCTTTCATACTGTGTTTTCAGTATTGGTTAGGGAAGTAAAAATTTTTCCATGATGAAGATCAAATCCAATGTCAAACCAACTCCTATGTGAATTATTAAGAAGAGGGCCAATTTTGAGTTAATAATATTTGAAATAAGATTTATATTTCTGTGAGTGTATAAAGTTTTGCATATGGTGGCATTTTCAGAGTTTCATTTTTGCATCTTGCAAACTTCATAATGTAGATATTATATCTTGTAATATTTGCTGATTAATAGCAGAGGGAAGATAGATATTTTTTTGTTCTTAAATTAGGATCCTATTTGTATATTAGTAACAATTGGTATGATTAGCTATTTTAAATAACCATTAAAATGTATATAGGATTATAAAAAAAATCCACGTTATCCCTATTCAAGCACTGATCAGAATGAAATCAGAATAAACTTTTGTTTCTAAAACCCTTTGAATTTGCTCTTTGTAGAAAATGGTTTTCTGGAGGGTTCTTAGGGACTTGGATGCTGTGGGTAGAGGTAGAAGGCAGTGGAATTTCTTTGCACTGTCAAAAGGGGCAGATGATAATATGGGTTTGAGGAACAGGGAATGATATTTGAAGAGACAATGAAAGTACATACCTCTCAGATCAAATAGAACTTTTGCAGTTTAATGATTTCTTTTATACCCTAAAAGACACTTACAAAGTTGCTTAAGAACTTACAGTCCCAAGGACAAGACAGAACTTAACTCTGCAGATCTGTAATGTGACATGCAATTAATGCTCTATGAGCCGTTTGCCAGAAAAGAGTTCAATGGTCATCAGTTAAAATACTGTGATGATAATTTCAATTACTAGCTAATTTCTGGATTTGAGAATATACTTTATTTTTAAAGTATGATTACATTCCTTTCTGAGTCCTCATATGAACTGAGAGTGAAAATTTTTGGCATTTGACTCTTCAATAGGAGCGTTTTCATGGTAGGGAAACAAAAGTATGGAGCAGCTGAATGGAAAAACATCATTTTTCAGGAGTGTTCTTTGGAAAAGATAAGCTAATGTTTAAAAGGGATATACTGGCAAATTAGCAAATAGCTCCCCTAATAATTTATTAGAGGCTTTATTACATTTCATCAAGAAGGAATCACTGAGGTCACTTTTTAAATGAAGCAGTCAAGTTGGCTTTCAAAGAAATCCAACACAAATAAATCTAAGGGGCATGATATTTCATCTCCTTGATCTTTTAGACCAGAATCGTGCCAACCTGCCTGAATAGCAGTGGGGTGGGCAGGACAGATGTCTGTAGGGGTACAAAAAGTTAGGTCAAGCTATAAGACTGACCCCAAATCCAGCATATTCCAAAACTTTTGAGGAATTAGAAAGATGAAAGGACACATTATATTGCATCAGCTTTGTTTCTTAATTGTATGTTTTTGTTCTGTTTAGTGTGATCACATTAAGAAAAAGAACTTCTTAACGTTAAGAATTGATTAACTTCTTTCCAAGAAACTGGTACAGTGACCTGAATATAGGTCCTTAATAAATTCTTATTATATAAGAAGTAATCCATTAGAAGGGTGCCTCAGTCAGTTAAGTGTGGGACTCTTGATTTTCGCTCAGGTCATGATCTCAGGCTGAGATTGAGCCCCAAGTTGGGATCCACACTGCGTGGAGTCTGCTAGGACTCTCGCTCCCTCTCCTTCTACCCCTCACCCCACTCATGTGGGCAAGTGCACATGTGCTCTCTCTCTGTCTCTCAAATAAATAAATAATGAATGAATGAATGGATAAATAAATAAATAAATAAATAAATATCTTTTAAAAATAATTAATCCATTTGAAATACGAAGATTTGTGTTACAATTTCTATTTCACCCAGTTAGGTACGTAGAAAGAAAATGGGGTTTACTCAGGGATTAGTTCAGTAGCCATGGTGATATTTTCTCCTAATGTAGTGAATGGGTTGGAAGTTCACAGTTATTTGAAAAGTCTTCTGCCCAGGAGTTTTCTAAGGGTAATTTGTTGGCATTTTCAGTGAGAACACAAAGAACAGAGTGATATGCCTGAGCTTTTCCCTCCGACATTTACTTCTTTTTGAATATTATCATCTGTCGTCCTGGGATTCACTTTAGAACTAGCTAAGATGAGAAGTAGACACAGAGCTTGACAAACATACCACTTACAGATCAATCTTCACAGCTCTCTAAGTGAGGTGTAATCACTGTAAATCTTTTTTTGCAGTTGATTTATATTGTAATTAAGGCAGAGAAGAAGCACATACAAGGCCAAAAGTGGAAAAGTAGCACACATTTTTCATGGAAAGTTTTTCCCCCATAAGTCAGAGCACAAGAGAGTATTAGAAAAAAAAATTACAAGGAACTAGTCACGCTCACTGACATGATATGGGAGGATGCTAAGTCATCTGTGTTTTCTGTTTAAATGTATATATTTCAGTTGATTAAAAAAGCACATGGTGAATTGATCTTGCAGCTTATAAAAGCAATATTTCAGCTTCGGTGTTTTTTATTCTTTTTTTTAATCAAATTATCTCCCAAAGCATTTTGACTGAAGTTTATTAACAAGGCAATGCAGCTATTAATGCTCTGCAGTGCACTCTTGCAAAGTGAAGTAAGAGACATGACTTTTCCTATGCATACTGATCATACCTTCTGAAGGTCTAAAAGAACTAAAGATTGCATAGCTGAGTGGTTTTGAAGAAAGAAAATTGTTACTTTGTCTTTTTTTATGCAATGTTATTAGATTTTTGGCGGGGGAGCATTCATAAGAAACATTATATTGCTAGATTTTAACTGGTATTTCAAATATTATCAGATTTCCAAAAAAGTAAGTTAGAAATTCAGAGAGACCAAAGCAGCTACAGGCGTTTATGCTGGGATAGAGGAGACTGGGAAAAGAACCATGCATGAACTTTAGGTGGATAACTAGGCTGACTTTCAGAAAATGTGGTGTTAATGTAATTTATATTAAGCGGGAAAGCAGTCACATTTTTGGCAACACATCAAATGATAAGGAGAAAGTGATACTTTAACTTTGCATTTACATAGTAATAATTTAAAAAGAGGACGACTAACCTAAGCCAAATTATTTTAAAGGAGAAAAAATTTTCACAGTCATATTCTAAAAAAAAAAAAAAAAAAGTCCATGTGAATCCCCCACTGAACGAATGATCAAGCTCGGAGATCTTGCTAGACTCCTCAAAAAAAAAAAAAAAAAAAAAAAAAAAAAAATCTGTGGGTAATAATAGGCCCTGGTTTTCTTTTCAGGAAACAAAGGCTGGTCTACCTAGAATTCAGCATGAGAAGTAACCTCTCCCCACATTAGTCCCGAAAATAAAATTAGATCCTACTTCATTTTTTTCTGTTCCCATATTTACTGCTAATTTAACTGGCATAAATTTAATTCCCTGGGTGCTTTCCTTCTCAGAGGAAAATGTTTCTTCTGTGGAAAAACAAAATTTTCTGTGGTCAAAAATTTCATAACCACTGAATATCCAACCCCACTCTTTCAAGAGTTATAAAGCACAATATTTAAAAGCATATTAAATAGTCTCAGATATCCAAACTAAAAAATAACATAAAACTGGCTTAGTGTTCTAATATGCAGCATTTCAGAAATTCATTGTGCACCTGATCTTTTACTTGGTAGTACCTCTTAAGATCCCAGAGAATATATTATGGAGAAACTGTATTGGTGCGAAGAAAATAAATAAGTTAAAATGAGACTTGGTGCTTAGACTTCAACCTTTGCATAGACAGTGTAAATTACATTTCTCTTTCATTTATTCACTCAACAAACACTTATTTTCATTTGTTATGTTTAAGGCATCCCTTTTTGGTACAATGGCAGATACTGTGGTCAGAAGTGGAAAAATAGCATACTACCGCCCCCTTCCCAACTCCTCTCCTACCCCCCTCCACACTCTACCCCTTAAATTGTAATACAAAATACAGTTTGGCCTCAAGGAAGGTGGAAATAACAGTTTATCACAACACAGAATGTGATAGAGCCTCAGATGAGCTGCGGTTTTCAGGAGGGAAATGCCACTTCTAGTTGTGAATTCAGTGACATCTCACAAAAGAGATGCCTTGTAAACTATGCCTTGAAAGATGAACCAGGAGACAGAAAAACATGGGATCTACTCAGGAACCACTGAATAGACAAGTGTTTCTGGGGGTACTAGATGATAAAACTAAAAGAGTAAATTGGATCCATATTACTGAAGGTCTTGAATGGTGCAATTAATCATTCGTTTTACTCATCATTCTGTATCCTGAATTTGTTTTGATTGTTCTAAAAATATCATTTACACAAATGAAATAGACCTGCATTGCCATATATGCTCCAAAGTATATGCTGAGGGTTCTATAGATGATTCCAAGGCTGTTAGCAATAATTAAACCTCACAGTGATTGGTAAATGCTTGCTTATAATGTATAAAATGTTTAACAGTGATGTTATTTAAAAATCTCATGAGTGTTCTGATGTATTCCATTTGTGAGTATGAACATAGTCCCAAAATTTGAAACTTAGTCAATTAGTCTAATTAATTTCAGACTGCTGACTAGCTAAAGTTTGACTTGGAAAACAAGCTTATGTGAGCCAACTTAGCACTGAATGCAGTGTAAGAATATTTATGTTTTCCTCTATATTGTATTTGAATTTCAACAATTTTTAAACCAATGTATTTCAGCTCACTATGAACTTCTGCTTCAGTAAAAACATTATTTGGAGTCCATGTGGCATAAAGTTATGAAGCATTACAAAGGCCTAACCAAAGGAATATTTGCTAGGAAATGACCTGTATACGAAGGACCATGCATTCTAGAATTCTTACAAACCTGGATTTCTGTGTAGCAGATCCTATATAGTTTTGATATGACTGTATATTGTTTTTGTCATATTGGTGCAGCGTATAACTGGTCATTCTGCATTTCTCACTCGACATCATATAGTGTGGGATGTTAAGAGCAAAAAAAGCTTAGGTTGCCTAGATAGTAGTTTAGTTGGGTTTGATTTTAAATTAAATTTAAATATTCTTAGTTTTTCACTCTTTTACACAGACTGATTAAATTATCTTTCTCTTGTTTTATTTTAAAAAGCTTTAGGAAAACTGTCTCTTGTGCATAAAATAGCTTCATTCTGTGTCATTATGAACTACCTCTATGTTAGACTTGATGGTTAGAATAAGCGTCAACAAAAATCTCATAGTATTGTGCACTACTTTGTTGTTTTCACCATTAGAAATCTAAGATAACCTATTTCCAGTAATCCTCCTGTGCTCTGAGTGACTATCAGAGCCTCTCAAAGGATCCTTCTGAGGAGAGTGAACCTGACACTGATGATTACTAACCTTGCAGGCGGATGGGTTTGGCTCCAAATTAGTTACAATCTCTAGAATTAGCCCCCAAAACCAAACCAAACCATTGTGAATTTGGAATTTGCTATTATTTCAGCAAGCCTAAAATAAGATATCCTTTTACATGCACCATCTTTGCTTGAAATTCTCTTCATCCTGATTGCTTCCCAATGAATATTGAGGGAAAATATTATTTGAAAAATATTAATTCAAGATATTGGGACTAAAAATATTAAGACTAAGAAAGGAGGATGCCTTTACATAGAAAATAAAATAGATGCCCAATTTGCTTTTTTTCAGCTTTACTGAAGTATAATTGGCAACACTATAATATGTATATTTAAAGAATACAATGTAATGATTTCATGTACATACATATTGTGAAAGGATTCCCACAATGGAGTCAATATATCTATTACCTTACAAATTTACTCTAGGGGTGAAAACACTTGTGTTCTACTTTCTTAGCCAATTTCAATTATGCAGTACAATATTATCAAATATAGTCACTATGTTTTAATTAAGTTCTCAGACCTAATTCTTATAGCTCAAAGTTTGTGCCCTTTTACTAACTTCTCCCATTTGCCCCATCCATACCTGGAACCACTGGGAAGCACAATGAGTTCCAATTGTAAACTTTTTTTTGATTCTACATATTGATGATACCATGCCGTATTTGTTGTTCTCTGTATGGCTTATTTCACTCAGCACAATGCCTTTCAGATTCATCCATGTTTTTACAAATGGCAGGATTTTCCTCTTTTTAAAGACTGAATAATATTCCATTCCATAAATATATTGCATTTTCTTTTTTTATCTGTCTATGAACTTAGGTTGTTTGCATACTTTGGCAATTGTAAATAATGCTACAGTGAACATGGGAGTACAGATTCTCTGTGAGATGATGATCTTATTTCCTTTGGATACATACCCAGAAGTGGGATGGCTGGATCCTGTAGCAGTTCTACTTATCAAATTCTTGAGGAATCTCTATACTGTTTTCCATCATGGATATACCAGTTTACATTCTCATCAACACTGTGTAAGGATTCTCTTCTCTACACCCTCCTCAGTATTTGTTATCTCTTATGTCTTTGATGATTGACAGCCTGACAGGAGTGAAGTGATATCTCATTGTGGTTCTGATTTGCTTTTCCCTGGTGATTAGTGAGATCGAGAACTTTTTATTTTTTTAAGATTTTATTTATTTATTCATGAGACATACACAGAGAGAGGCAGAGACACAGGTGGAGGGAGAAGCAGGATCTCTGTGGACGGGACTCGATCCCAGGAACCTGGGATCATGACCTGAGCAAAGGCAGATGCTCAACCACTGAGCCACGTAGGCGTTTCTCAAGCACCTTTTTATATACCTGTTGAATAACTATATATCTTCTTTTGAAAAATATTTATTCAGGTCCTTTGAACATTTTAAACTGGGTTATTTGCTTGTTTTTTTGCCATTTAGTTAATATGAGTGCTTGTATATTTTGGATATTAACCTGTTATTGGATATGTGTGGTTTGCAAATATTTTCTCTCATCTTATAGTTTGCCTTTTCATTTTGTTGATGGTTTCCTTTTCTGAGCAGAAGATTTTTAGTCTGATGTAGTTCGAGTTGTTTCTTTTTGCTTTTGCTTTTGAGGTAAAATCTAAAAAAAATCATTGGCATGACCAATGTCAAGGGGTTCATCCTTTGTGCTTTCTTCTAGGAATTTTATGGTTTCAGGGCTTACATTCAAGGGCTTATTCCATTTTGAGTTTTTTCTTTGTGTGTGTGTATGTGTGTGTGTGTGTGTGTGTGTGTGTGTGTGGTATAATATAGGAGTCCAGCTTCATTCTTTCCCATGCAGCTATACAGTTTTCTCAATACTACTGAAGAAACTATCCTTTCCCATTGAATGTTCATGGTTCTTTTGTCAAAAAGTAACCATATATGCGTGAGTATATTTTTGGGCTCTTAATTCTTTCCCAGTGATCTATGGGTTTGTTTTTATACCATACTGTTTTGATTATGGTATTTTTTTTTATATTTTTGTAACATAGTTTGAAATCAGAAAGAATGATGCTTCAATGTTGTTCTTCTTTCATATGGTTGCTTTGGCTATTTGTGGTCTGTTGTGGTTCCAAGTGCATTTTAAGATAGCTTTTTCTATTTCTGTGAAAAATGACAGTGGAACTTTTTTTTTTATCAAGGTTGCATTAAATATTGCATTAGATCATTGAGGGTAGTATGGATAATTTAAGAATAACTCTTCCAATTAATGAACATGGAATATCTTTCCATTTATTTGTGTCTTCTTTAATTTCTTTCATCAATGTTTATAGTTCTCAGTGTACAGATCTTTGCTCCTTGGAAAATTTATTTCTAAGTTTTTTTACTCTTTTTAGTGCTATTGTAAATGAGATTTTCTTATTTTTTTTCTGATAGTTCATTGTTAGGGTACACAAACAACTGATTTTTGTGTATCGATTCTGTATCATGCAACTTTACTTAATTTGTTTTCGGTCTAAGGGATTTTTTTTTTTTTTTTTTTTTTTGGAGCCTGTAGGACTTTCTATTTAAAAGAACATATCATCAGCAAACAAGAAAACTTTACTTCTTGGGATGCCCAGGTAGCTGAGGGGTTGAGTGTCAGCCTTCGGCTCAAGGCGTGATCCCAGGATCTGGGATCAAGTCCCACATCAGGGTCCCTGCCAGGAGCCTGCTTCTCCCTCTGCCTATGCCTCTGCCTCTCTCTGTGTGTCTCTCATGTATAAATAAATAAATCTTTTAAAAAAAAAGAGAAAATTTTACTTCTTCCTTTCTGATTTTGATGCATTTTATCTCTTTCCCTTTCCTCATTGCTGTGACTAGGTCTTCCAGCACTATGTTGAATAGAAGAAGTGAGAGTGGGCATCTTTGTCATGTTCCTGATGATAAGGGGAAAGTTTTTCAATTTTTTACATTGAGTTCGATGTTGGCTGTGGGCTTGAAATATATGACCTTTATTGAGGCACATTCAATCTAATCCTAATTTGTTGTGAGGTTTTTTTTTTATCATAAAAGGATCTTGAATTTTGTTATATGTTTTCTCTGCATCTATTGAGGCAACAACATGATTTTTATCTTTCATTTTGTTAATGTGGTACATCATGTTGACGGATTTGTGTGTGTTGAGCCACCCTTACATCTCAGGAATAAATCTCTCTTGATTATGGTGGATGATCCTTTTAGAGTACTGTTGAATTCTGTTTGCTAATATTTTGTTGGGAATTTAGTATCTTTATTTATAACTGATATTATCCTGCAATTTTGTTTCTTGTAGTACCCTGGTCTGGCTTTGGTATCAGGTTAATGCTGGCATTGTACAAGTTTGGAAGTGCGGCTTCCTCTTCAGTCTTTTGGAATAGTTTGAGAAGGACTGGTATAAATTCTTTAAAATTGTGTTTTGTAGTTTTCACTGTATAGGTCTTGCACTGAAGTATTTAATATTTTTATGATATTGTAAGGCAATGTTTTAACTTCAATGTCCAATAATTGCTAGTCTATAGAAATATTTTGTATAGTAGTGTATTATGCAAACTTGCTAACTTTACTTATTAGCTTCTTTGTTGATTTGACTGGATTTTCTACACAGATGATAATGTTTTGTGCCATTCAAGACATTTTACTTCTTTTCCAATCTGTATCTATTTTTTTCTTGCATTATTACATTGATTGGAATGTCTAAGGCTATGTTGAATATGTCTTCAAGTGAGTTACTTCACATATAGTATAAAATCACACAATAATATTTCTTCTCTCTTGGCTTTCATGCTACTTATAGATATTTATAAACTATGCACTTTCTACTTATGTATATTTATAAACTATGCACTGTATTGCTATACATTATTTTCTTAAACAGTCACACCATTTATACATGTTTTAAAAATAAGAAAAAATCTCATATGTTTCCTCAAGTAGTTACCATTTTTGGAAGTGTTTCTTTGAGTAGTTTCCTATTTTTATTTGGCATCATTTTTCCTCTGTCTAAAGAACTTCCTTTAATATCTCTTAGAGTACAAATCTGCTGGTGATGGCTTTTTCAACTTCTGTATGTCTGAAAAAGTCTTTCCTTTGGACTCTTTTAAAAGACATAACTACGTATAAAATTCTAGGTTGTCTTTCCCAGGCCACATTACTTTAAATATGTTACTCCACTGTCTTGATTTCAATCTGTTGTCAACCTTAGTTTTGTTCCTTTGTATGTAACATGTTTTTTCAATGTTGGGCTGGTTTTAAGATTTTTTCTTTTTCATTGGTTTTTTGCAATTTGATTATGATATGTGTTAGTGTGGTTTTTGCATTTCTTGAGGTTGTGGTCTGTTGAGATTCTTGTACCTTTTTGTTTACAGTTTGCATTAAATTTGGAAAAAAGTCATAATTTCTTTGACTATTTTTTCTGTTCTCGTCTCTTTCTCCTGTTCTTCAGGGAATCACATGTGACATATATTAAGCTGCTTGAAGATATCTCATGGCTTACTGAAACTCTTTTCATGTTAAAAATTCTTTTTCTTTATCTTTCATTATAGTTTCTAAATATGCTTGATATTTTTATATTCCTATAAATAGTCTTGAGATTTTTTTTTTTTTTTTAGATCTATTCTTAGTTACAGTTAAGCTATTTGGGAACCAGTCTGATCCTTTTGAGTCCTGCTTTCAAGATCTGTTAGGTAGAGCCAGAGCTGTGTTGGTCTATAGTTAATTGATCCCCTATTGAGATAAGGGGTACTCTACCCAACTCTCCACAAATTAGGAGGTTTTCATTCTGTCTTATGGAAACACATCTTGGTTAACAACCAGATACTATAGCCACTAATATTTGGAGTAACTTCTCTTGGCCTAAGGTAGTTTTCTTATATGCATATATTGTTCAACTAACTACTCAAGGGGGAATCTCCTGTAAATTTCTAGAGTTCTCTGCAGGATACTCTGTCTTATGTGTTATACCTGCCTTGATCTCCTTGAACTCTAAGCTACATTCATTCAACCCTTGGAGTCTACAGAAGTCTGCCTCCATTTATTCCCCCTACTTCCAGCTTGTACTATGGTTTATAAACTCTCTCAAGATAGTAAGCTGAGACAATTTGTAGGCTTGCCTTGGATCACTAATCTTCACTGCTTGATTTGTCAAATGCCTCAAAAACCTTTGTTCCATATATTTTCTATGGCATTTGGCTGTTTTAGGCAAAAGGGTAAATATGAACTCTGTAACTTTATTTTGGCTGAAAGTAGGAGTATCAATTGATTTCACATACTTTAGATAATTTCTTCTGGTTTTCAACAGTTAAAATTATTCCAAGAAATAGGGTGATGTGAATGTGTGTGACTCCATTGTGGGATCCCTTTACAACCTTGGCTGGTAGAGTTTAGAAATGTGACCAATTTAATAGGTAAGGAGAAAGCTAAGAAAAATTTTCTATTAGTTATTCTAGGAAAAATTTGAAGATATACCATTTCAATGGCAGAATATTAAAGAAGAAAAATTAATCTATAGTACTGAAGCATATTTGTGGTCAACAAGAGTTTTAGACTTCTATAGCTGATTCCTGTTCCTATGGTATAGTTGAACACCTTCCCCATAATTTCAATTACCAGCAATATCCTTTTGAGTCCTAAAATATTCTTTTTAGTCCAGGGGTCTTCCTGAGCTCAAGACTCATCACCTTACTATATATGCCTCTAGAATTTTCATTATCTTAAATGAGCCTCAATTCTCTATAATTTCAAACTTGAAATCAATCTCCATTAACACTTTTCCTTTCCTTCTGAATGACTTATCATGATGTTCTTATGCCTTTATGTGTTTGTAAATGATTTTACATTAAATTAGGGTAGTTTTTCTGTTCTCCATTACCTATAAAATGTTTCCTTGTTCCCAATATTCATAGACATTTTGGTACATACATTGGTTTAATTAACCATAAATAGTCTCACACCTTTTAGAACTATAAATTCCTGGTGTGCTTATGTCCCCATTGTCCCCTCTAGCTGTAACGTACTGAAGTGACTGTATTTGGGGGTCATTTCACCTTACTCTGTTATAATGTGCCTCACCATGTCGACTCAGTCACCAAATTTATCTTTTTTCCCTAATTTCCACAATACAGACCAAATTGAAGGTTTTATGTGTGGTAGCAGAAATCACTAGGTGATTAGAGAAGGTGGGTAGTGGTAGATTACATCATTACAATTTAGAATACTAATTAAACATCTTTGTTCCTGACTATACTTTAGTTATTCCTGACAATCTGAGCTCTGGCCTTCCATCACATTGCCCCACTGTCTCACTCTGCTCTTGAGGAATTCTTTACTGTTCCTTGCACACAATAATTGACAAATTATGAGGGTTTTGCTTATTGTTTTATCTTTTTGCACACCCTACCTCAAATTGCCTATGAAGATTTTTTTCTAATAGTTTAGCTATTGTTGATAATGCTGCTATAAACATTGGGGTGTTTGTACCCCTTCAGGTCTGTATTTTTGTACCCTTTGGGTAAATACCTAATAATAGTGCAATTGCTAGATTATAGGGTGGTTCTATTTTTAACTTTTTGAGGAAACTTTGTATGTTTTCCAGAGTGGCAGCACCAGTTTTCATTCTCACAAAAAATACAAGAGGATTCCCTTTTCTTCATATCCTCACCAACACCTGTTATTTCTTGTGTTGTTATTTTTAGCCATTCTGAAAAGTGTGAGGTGGTATCTCACTATGGTTTTGATTTGTATTTCACTGATGATGAATGATGTTGAGCATCTTTTCATGTACCTGTTAGCCATCTGGCTGTCTTCTTTGGAAGAATGTCTATTCATGTCTTCTCATTTCTTAACTGGATTATTTGGTTTTGGGTGTTGAGTTTGATAAGTTCTTTATAGATTTTGGATACTAACCCTTTATCAGATATGTCTAATAAAAATATTTTTCCAAAAAAATAAATAATTTTCTGCTTAGAGAAATTAGTTACTGTCTCTTATGCTAATTTTTCCTTGGCTTAAATTCTGAATACTGGAAAGGAGAAATGTGTGTTTAGAATCATTAAAATTTCTAAGTTATTGTTGATACTATGATGAAAATATATGACACATTATTTGTTATCAAAAGAGGTTGAGGGAAATCAAAAGCACTTGAATATACCTGAAATTCACAGCTGAAAATAATTTATTTATAGCCTTGTCTTAGAAAACTGTATTTTCTTGGAAAGAGCAAGGTAAGTCTATTTTTATCTACGAATAAAAGACAATATCAGAGTTGATAAAAAAATTAGAGAAATTGATAAACATGATAATATAATGAGCTTAATGGTTTTGTGACCTGATTTCTCAATAAGTGAAAATTAAAATGAAAATATAACTAAAATGTAGCTGCAATATGATGAATAAGTCCATTATTCATTAGTTGATTAAAAATATATGATGGAACCATTGTAATAAAGCAGAAAGACAATTGTTACATGGAGTAAGATATCTGATAAAATAGGAAAGTCTTCTGAATTAAGGAATATTTCATGAGTTTTATACATATTAGTACGTAGTGGTACTACTTTGTACAAGATTACAAAACTTAGCTGCAGCAAATCAGTTGATTTTAATAAATTAAGTATGTAACATATTTCATAGTATAAGCAGAAATTTAAAAGTTGCTACAAAATTGCAGGAAAATAGCTAAAGATTTTAGTACCAATTGTCTGCATAATTTGGACTTAGTGATATTTAAGTTTTTGTATAAATAAAAGAACTAGAAAAAGCACTCAGTACTTTCAAATCTTTAAGTAAAACTTTGAAGTTGAATGGCGAGTATCTTCATTAATCTATTAATCTACTAATAAATATGTTTTTGGTTTAAACTTAATTTCTTCAGAGATTATTTACAAATACAATAAATTCATTTTAGAAATATTATTTAAAATAATTTAAATTTCAAAGTTAGCTTGTATAGTGTCATTTGAGATAAACAAAAATTAGTCAATGTATTAGAATTATCTGCTTGGGAATAAAAATGCTTTGCTCTATGGAACGTGTCGAAGTATCATTCTTTGAATTGTTGCCAGAATATAATGGTTCCTCGGTCCTGAAAGATGTACAACTAATGTACCTAAAAGCAGCTGTTAATAAGATGATTTACTATAGTTTGTAGTTTTTAATTCTTATTTTTGCTTTAGCACCTTTGTAAAACAAGCACATTCTTTTTCTTGTATAGATTTTTGTTGCTTCTACTGTGGGACAGTTATGCTTCTAAAAACTACAGCTTTGTTTTATCAGAAGAAAAAAAATCTGTGAAACTGGATTTATTAATATGGCCAATAGAAATTGTTCTACAATCCAGTCATAGATTCATTCTTTTTTTAGTTCATTAATACCTATGTAAACCTATGTTTGAAGGCAATTTATTGGTATATAATCTTACTGAAATTATTCTGTCTTGTGGGATTATCTGGGGGAATTATGGGACCATATCCTAACAATTTAACTAATCATATTCAATATTTTCCATACCTATCAATTGACTTAGCTGGTAAAGCCACAGTGGTAATGGGCTTTAGCACAAAACTACAGGCTTGATAGTAAGGCAGTAAATCATATTTCTTATAGAAAAAAACCTTCTCATGTCTACAGATTTCATCAATATCTTGGGCCATTTGTCTTGCAGATACAGTCTAAGTGTGCCTTGTCACTGGCAAACTATAGCCTATCTTATTTAATAATAATATGACATGTTTATCCCATCACTGAACTTATCTTTGTTTTTTTTTTTGTTTTTTTTTTTTAAAGATTTTATTTATTTATTTATGAGAGATGAGAGAGAGAGAGAGAGAGAGAGAGAGGCAGAGACACAGGCAGAGGGAGAAGCAGGCTCCATGCAGGGAGCCTGATGTGGGACTCGAATAGATATTTTTCTCCTCTCTTGTAAAATAATCTAGTAACATAATCTTTCATTGTTAATTTCTGCAGCCTTGAAATTCTTTTTTAAAATGGATTTCCTTATTTTTACTGAACTTTTTGCTATTGTATATTTACTTGTAAATAATGAGCTCATAAATAAATGCAAATTAGTAAGTTTTTTTACATTAGAATTTCTAGAAATGTGAATTCATAAGCTTCCTTTTATGTATCTCATCACTTTGGTTTTATACAATTGGTTTTATACAATTTCTTGATTTTTTTCTAGCCTCAAGGGCAGACTGGAACCAGGAAAATTAATACACAAGAGATCTCCCAAATATTATTTTAAAAAATAAATTGTACTCTACTTGCCTTAAAAAATCCACTGCCTCCAGGGCGTATCTTGTAAAAGAATAGATTTCTTCAACTATGGCAAAATTATATCTGATATTGTTCTTAACACTGCCCTGATTTGTCTATTAATTAATTCATCATCAGATTACTTCCTGGATACTATCTCAGATCATCCTTTGATAAACCTGCCCATTTTCTTCGTTAAGCATTTAAACAGAACCTATTAAAATGTATGCCCCCTAACACTCTATAGAGCATAATGCTAAACAAACCAGGAACCCTGAATGCAAGAATTTTAAAGACTCTTGCAGAAGATAAGTATATATCATATATACATGTTATAGTTATATGTCAAATGCCATATATACATACTTGACATATATGTCAACATAATAACATGCATTTTACTTTGCATTTGACACTACTGGGAATGTACAGCTGAATACGGCATTGCTTTCAGCGTCCTAATCTATCTGGTGAAAGAAATTTAAGAATGTTAAGCTTTAATAAAAGCAGTTGCCATGAAAGAGGTATGAAAAAACAATCTCTGAATTACAGAAGCAAGAAAGATGTTCACATTTTTCATGTAAGAGTTGAGGGTATCAGAGAGAGGGAGGGAGGCAGTGATGGAGATGACTTCAAAGGAACATAATGCAGCATCAGAAAATGCCCAGAAGAGAAAGAGACTTATCAAAGAGTATTTGTTTTGTAAAACAGAAAGAAGAAAAGAAGGAAAGGTGGAGGATGATGTTTTGTTGAATTCCCAAACCAGGATTCGTAGAGAGGTAAAAAAGATAACTATGCTAGAAATCAAGTGCCACATCCAGTTAAAGACAAATGTTGTCCTTAGCTGTCTTTTATTATCTCCCAAATACTTTTTCTATCTCAATGACATTACCTTATTTGAGGCCACTAGCTGTTGAAACTGGAGGGGTGTCCTAATCAGTGCCATCTCCTGTCATGAAACCTCTTCTCTACCTCCCCCTTCACTACCCACCTTACCTTCTACTTTCCACATATGAAACTAAGAAATCTTTCTAAACCTCAGATACTATCATTTCCCTCCTTTTACACTTATCAACCCCCAATCCCTTTCTTCTATTCAATATTTTCAGGATAAAGATCTTTTCATGGTACACAACTATTGCAAGATTTGGCTATTGCTTCTCTGTACACGCACCTGTAGCTCTAGTTCAACTGAATTCTATGAGTCATATGAACATATTATAACTCCAGTAATATACAACCTTCTTTCAGATCTAGGTTTAGTACTTCCTTTGTCTTTTGGCTGAAAAGTTTTCCCACTTCTGTCTTTTGTCTTTGCAATTATCACACTATACTAACAATGCCTCTTGACTTGTCTTTTCTACCAGACTAGATTTTTCATAAGAGCAGGAACTGAATCTTCTTCATCTTTATATCTATAATGCATGCACATATATTTAATAAATATTTATTAAATTAATGAAAAGTTTCCTTCTTTTGTGTGTGTGTGCACCTACACACACACACAACTTCCCCAGATCTTTGCTATGTCTCAGTATTTTCAGGAGTTTTAAAAACAATTTGTCTGTCTATAATGTGGTAAACTCTTTATCTAATTTATTTATCTTGTATAATTTGTGTCATTTGAATTTGCTGATTATTTATTATTTATTTATTTATTTATTTATTTATTTATTTATTCATTCATAGAGAGCACAGGTATGGGGGAGGGGCAGAGGGAGAGGGAGAGAGAGAGAGATATATCAAGCCCAAAGCAGGGCTCAATCTCAGGACTCTGAGATCATCACCCAAGCCAAAATGAAGAGTCCAAAGTGCAACCAACTGAGCCATCCAGGTACCTCTCTATTCTTTTTTCTAATAAAAGGTTTATATTATTACCATTTTTACCTATCTTTCTTTTATGCATTTGCTAGACACAGGCTCTTCATTTATTAGATTGTCCATTTTCTTCTCTAATGTATATTTAAAAGGTCTTTCATTTGTCTCCATCTAGTACTAATTTACATATTTACCCATATTTGTTTTGTGACTTAGATATATCCTTTTACTTTTTTGGTTTTTAAAATTCTACAAACATTTTTAAATGAGAAAGATCAAGGAATAATCATGCATAATTTTCATTTAATAAAGTCAGATGTATGGCAGAGGCCTTTAAAGGCTCAGATACTGACCATCTATACATTTCTTTTCATGTGTGATGTTTACATGTGTTCATGATAAGTTTACATGTATTCTGGTTTAATTTTTGGCAAATATTGAATGGGATATATAAATTTTATACAAAACTCAGAAGTACAGCATAAACTGTTTCATGTCATAATGACTTAATTTGGATAATATGTCATATTGTATAATATAAACAGCCATTTAGCTTAACAGATGCCATGACTGTGGAATGTTTTTCACAATAAGTCAAAATCAAATGCACAGTCTCCCACCCTCTGTATATGGGGGCTGTTTCAAAACACACTTAGGATGCTCCTGCAGAGGCTGTGAATTAGTACAATTCCAGGCTAAATTTTCAAATGCCTAAGTAAAATGCATATGTTATTTTGAGGCAATTATGCAGTCTACAATGGAACAAAATATAATTTGAAGACACACAAGTTCTTGGCTGTAATTGCAGACATTAGTGACCACCATCCTAAATTTTTTTCTCATGGCTTTTGTTAATAGTATATTCTTAATTTTTCTCCTAATTCTTGGTCTTCTTTCTTTCTCCTTTGATTATGACATGCTTCTCTCCAGCTGAACCTAGGAATTTCCTAAGGTACTTGCTATTGTTCCTCTGATTTTTTTTATTCACTAACTTCCTCAGAATTACAAAATGTCTGGCTTTGTGTCTTTATAGTCTGGCCACAAAACATGTTGTTATAGTCCTTATTGATCACTTATGTCCCAATAAGTATTTCAGTTGCTAAGAGATATATTGATATAGGTCCCATTCTCTTATTCAGTTATGTATAACCTTAAATGAGACTCTTCCCTTGAGATTAAGGCCCTACCAATTCTCCTTCCTTTTTATTATTATTTTGGTTATCTTTAGCTTCAAAGTTTAGAGTCATGTTGTTGCTGGTCTTGAGTCCATTCAGTAAGTCAGTGTGACTATGCCTCTGAAATGTCCATCATTTCCCCCTTCTTCATTTCCTTTGCTGTTTACAAGATCCCTAGTTTAGGATCTTGTAATTGTAGACCTACATTTTTAACAGTAGCTTCTCAGCTCCATTTCTCAAATATTTGCACTGAAAATCTAGTCTGGATGTGTTAGCTTTTAAAAATGCCACTTGTGTACTAGAACTCTCTTAAAATGACTAGTTGCTTCCAGTTTGTTCCTTTGCTTAACTTTTTTTTTTGTCTTCCACAATAGATTCACAATATATATTCATTTCTCTCTCTCATCCCAAACATAGGCACTCTGCAGCATCATGTTTCATTTACAGAGTATGGACTGGGAATCAGAAAATCTGGGATCTAAATCTGGTTCTACCAAATGCATGGTGTGTCACAGAGATGTTCTTTTAAGCTCTTTGAGAGTTAACATATCTGTAAAATGCGCATAGTAAAATCTTCCTTCTCAGGGTTATTTGTGATAGTCAAATTAAAATAAACACAAATTGGAAATGTAAAGTGGCATAGAAATATCAGCTAATGCAATGATGCTGGAACACACTAGTTACCCTCAGAAGTTATCTGCATTGATATAGTGCAGTTGCCTCTATTTCTTCACAAAACGACTGTGGAATACTACTACCACAGCACTGTGAGATGAATACTTTCTTATTTATAATGTTTTGAAGAGGTTTTTTTTCCTTACTTAACTTTTATAAGGTAGAGAAAGCATAAAAAGGGCATGAGAAAACTTTCCTGTAGGATCATTATTATTTAGAGTCTGTCAGAATAAATATTTCTAAAGAAGGATGGAAAGATAAAAGGGGAGAGGAGATTAAATAAGAGAAAGAAGTAGCTTGATACAGTAAAGATAACAGTTCATAATCCAACATCATCCCTGGGTTTTGACTTTTGAATGAATCAGCTGGCTGAGAACTTTTTGATCCAAAACAGGGAAAGATGCCAGCTGGCAAATCTAAAGGCTAAATGCAGAGATCCTCCATTTCTATCAAAAGGTTTTAACAAGAAACATGCATTTAATTTATTACAGAAGAAGCAAGGAAGGATTTGATTACACCGTCTTGCCATATTTACTGGAAATTATATGTTTGAAGGCCTATCACAGGAACATTTTAACATATATAAGGAATTTTGATTTCATGCTTTGCTCACTACACTTCAGATGTTTTTATTTATTTATCTATTTGCTTTTTGCATCTCAAATGATGTGATGTTAACCTACTAGTAAGATATAGGATCAAGCTCTGGAAAATGAAACTCTTGTTCAAAACAGTGTCAGCAATATCTATAGGCGCTTCTATCTGCAGAGGTGTGTGTCATGGCAAATGATGAGAAATTTAAATGTAGTAAGTACAATTTGTGGATATTGAGGAGTCTTACACTCATTATTAACTAACTTTAGCCTATTTACTTAATCCTCAAATCAATTTTAACAACATTAGGATATTAGAATATTGGATGTCGTATTATAGGTTTGGTAAGAAATATGCCCAATGGAGTAAATCAGGATATAGGAGAATGCTGCACATTTCATAATTTTATACTAAGCAGTCAAGTTTTCATTCTGGTAGGTCATTTGATTCTCTGCAGGTGGCTATGCCTGCCTCTAAAGAGAGCGTCCTGAGTCACATGTTCACAAATGAAATGCGATTATCTTTGTGGGTAGCATTGTATGATTTGGAAAAAGTCTTTAGGTCTAATATAAAGATCCTTCAAATAAATCATCCAGCTAAGCTTCTGTGGCCCCAAACTCCTAATTTAAAAATGTTGATAAATGAAGTACCTCTTTAGTTAATAAATGAAGTATCTCTTTAGTTATCCTTTGTCAGCAACATTCATTTTAATGGAAAGTGAGTTTACAGGGTTACATGATTGAACTACTGAGCCAAGTCAGTGTTGGCAAATGATGGGCTAAATTATTGATGTTACACACTAATGAATTCTGATGAGAAATAAAACACAGACATTACGTTTCAAGTGGTTCATAATTATTTTTGTACTTTAAAAGCAATTTTATTCTTTTTCCAAATCATACTGGTTCTGTAAAACAAAAACATAGTTAGTGATTATACTAAAATTATTGAGTTTGTGGCAAAAAATGCTCTTGCAAATTTTCATTTCTGTGAAGATAATGTTATTCACACTAGGTTTCTGATTTCCTTATATACTTCTGGGAAAAGATAATTAAATTAAATGTCTAAATTTTAAAACCAGTGTCTTTAAATAAGATAATCTGCTTTGCAACCATGGTTAGCATTTCAATAGATGCATTTATAATCTATGATATGTCTATCAACACATTTACTAGAGCTGTGTTGAAATATCATAATTATTTCAGGTAATGACAAAGACAGAGGGACTTCTATGAAGCAGCTTTGTTTTAGTAAAGAAGCTGTCTCCAAATGTGTGATATAGAATGAAGTGTGTACCATAAAATTCTAGATGTTTGACAAAATCAGGGCTTGGTGGCAATAACTGAAGTATGTTCATGTTCAGTAAGGCACACAAAGGCTTATACATTCCATGATATAACTACAGTGTCCTGTAATATTTCCTCAGAAATATATCCCAAATTGACTAATTGTGTGGCTCTGTGAGTTTCCTTCTCGCTAGTGAGGGGATTCAAACAGGGCTCACTATGCAGAGATTTTAAACTGATTTTTAGTTAAAAGGGACCAGAAGTAGAAATAATAGACAAGAAGTTAGCTCAGAGGTTCATTACTTGCTAGTCTTTGGGCAAGTCTTAGCTTCTCTACAGCTCAGTTATCAAACCCTCAAAAAGGACAACAAGTCCTCATCTCCCATCAGAGATGGTTGTTATAATTCACAAATCAGATACGCATGAAGAAATCTGCTATGTAAATATAATGTAAATTTACTTATTATATTTCCATAAATCTAGATCATTTAGGGAGGCCATCAGAATTAGTTCAGAAAAAAATATGTTTTTACCAACTGACAGATAATGATGCAAAAGAAATGAATGGGAAGAGTTTTCAAGTCAATGTTTGGTCAACATGCTAGATTTCTGTCCCCTTAAGATAATATGTGCAGATCCATACAAGAAAAAATGCCTAAAGGTAAAATCTCTTTTACTATGTTGGATTGAGATAGGAGATGCAACGCAGTGTACCTTAGATCTCACTTCATGTACACTTTATATATATAAATACTAGGAGGTGTTTATCTTAACTCTATAATATCCTGTTCCCATGTTAAAATTTACTGAGTCACTTTTTACATCTTCATTTTTTTCTCTTTATCTTTGATAGACTTGGTACCATTTGTGAATAAGTCTACTTCAAATCTTTTTTATATTTTAAAATCTTATCCTAATATTTTCTTCTTGTTATAACTGCTCTGTTCATTGTTCTATAATCTTGATACTCTTGGATGAAAAATCATGTGTCTGTATTAATCTCACATCAAAGCAGCATCATTATATAATGATGATGCTAAGTTGTATGAAAAATACCTACCTGATATGCTCCATTAGTCACTAATTTTCAAACTTAAAGTTCTGTCTTTGAAAAACTCCTCTCCCCCACACCACTGACATGGCTCTTCCACTTGAAAAATGTACTGTCTGTATAAAGTGAATTTAAAAAAAATGCTGGGTATTATTTTGTTTAAGTCCAAGGGAAAAAATCAGAACACATAAAAATTTATGTCTTTCTAATAAAATCAATCATAAATATGCTTACTTTGTTTCAAAATAAAAAGGGTTACACTCTGGTTTTAACATGCTATTTAGCAGAATAAAGAGAGAAGTTAATTTAATTGATGGAATTTAATATTGAAAAATGCTTTATTAACCTAAATTTACACCACTTTGATATATTGTGTGAAATGAGTATGTTTTCATACCTTAGATATCAGTATTTGAATTGAGGTTCTCCTTTGTTATCTTCAAGTGGAAGAAAGAGAGGTGATTTCAGTGCTACCATTGTTATCCTAGGCACTCATAGATTTTATCAGAGAGAATCTTCTATATTTTAAGAGGTGAAAGAGTCAGAAGACCAACACCATAAGTGACAAAGAATTAAAGAATGAAAGTTTATGAACACAGAGGCAACCACTCTGAGGGAAACAGGAGTATAAAGGAAGCTCTTAAACACATTCAATTAAACCATCTGGCAGTCAAGTCAACATATAAAGTAAATAGTATTGGCTGGGTTACATTAACAGTTAAGAAGAGCTTCACTTATTCATTTATTGCACATCTTTATTAGGATGTTCCTAGGTGCTAGCCTAAGTTCCATATGCTAAATGCTAAGTTAGGGGCCCACTAGAAATATGGCCCTCATCACATCTTTGACCGTATTTTGTATTCTTCCCTATATCAGCTCCAGGATCCGCCCACAGAGGCCCTCTAATTCTACCTGAAGGAAATACTCAGCTTCATGCCTCTCAAACTGTTAATTCCATCATATGGATTAATCTTGCATGGATTTCTTTAACTCTGTTCAAAATATTTTCTAAAAAAAAACAAAAAAAAAACCCAAAATATTTTCTAATTTCTCTTATAATTCCTTTCTTGGCCCACATGATTAGAAGTGTGTGATTTATTTGAGAAATCTTTCAAGTACCTTTCAACTTGATTTCTGATAATTTAATTGTAGTCAGACAACATATTCCACACTATTTCAATCTTTTAAATTTATTTAAACTTGATTTATGACTCAGGATATGGTATGTATTTGGAAATATTCCATATGCACTTTAAAATAATGTATATTCAGTTATTGTTGAATGGAATGTTCAATAAATGTCAATAAGGTCTAGTTGGTTGATAGTGTAGTTCAGTTCTTCCATGTTCTTACTGGTTTTCTGTCTGCATGTTCTATTAATTCCTGAGAGGAATATCAAAGTCTCAAATTATAAAAAAATCTCAAATTATATTACACATCTTTTTATTTCTACTGCAATTTTTCTCAATGTTTTCCATATGTATTTTGAATTTTTTTATTAGATGCATACACATTTAGAATTGTTATATGTGCTTGATAAACTGATTCTTTCTCTTAATGAAATGACCCTCTTGATCTCTGGTTATAGTTAAATTGTGAAGTTTAATTTGATATTAATATAGCCTCACCAACTTGGTTTGCATGGCATGTCTTTTTCTTTTTTAAAAAAATATTTTATTTATTTATTCTTGAGAGACAAAGACACAGGCAGAGAGAGAAGCAGGCTCCATGCAGGGAGCCCAATGCGGGACTTGATTCTGGATCCCAGGCTCACACTCTGAGCCAAAGGCAGATGCTCAATTGCTGAGCCACCCAGGCGTCCCTGGCATGTCTTTTTCTAGCCTTATACTTTTAACCTATCAGTGTCTTCATGGTGTATCATTTATAGACAAATAGATAACTAAATTTGAGTCTTGTATGTTTATATAATGTGACTATTATCTGTTTTTTAATTGGAAATTTTAGTCCATTTTTAAAATATAACTTTTAGTATGGTTATATGGCCTACATTTTGATATTTTTGCTGGATAGAGAATTCTAAGTTTACTTTTCCCTTAGGCAGTTTAAAGATAGTCTTCTGTCTTTTGAACTTCATAGTTTCTGATGAGATGCTAGAGGTAATTTTTGATTTCTTTTCTTCTGGATTCTTTTACATTTTATTTTTAATTTTCATTATCTTTAGTTTTCAAATGTTGACTACAATGTAAATATCTTTTTTGGGGGGGAGGTTCTTTGAGTTTATTTGGATCTGTATTTCATGTTTTTCACCAAAAAAGCCATATGATTTTTATACTTTTTATGGTTTAAGTGAACTCTCCACTGGTAGCTGATAAGCTACACTAATACCATGAGAAGAAATACTTGACATGAGAATACCAAAAATTTAGCACTTGGTTTGATAAATGAATGGTTAATAATTATTTACTGAATGTTCACTGCATTCTTCTAACAGCAAACTTAAATTAGTCAGACTGTTAAATTTGTGACCTTGTTTAAGAACTTACTTTACCTCTTTTCACTGTCTTCCTCTGAGACCATCTAATCTTAGTAACAAACACACAGAGAATTGTCACTGTATGATTTTTAAGAGCAGGTATTCTGCAGCCAAAGTGTTTGGGTTAAAATCCTGTCTCTTCTATTTGCTATGTGACCCTGGGCAAAAGATGTAACCTCTGTGTCCTTCAGTTTCCTCTTTCGTTAAATTGAAACACCATGCATACACCTCCTAGGGTTCTTTAAGAATTAAATGAATTAAAACTTATAAAGCACAGAGGACAATGGTTGGCACTTAGTGAGGATGAGACAGATGACTTGTTAAAGAAAAAAAAAACAAGCAAAACCAACAAAAAAAATCAAGAAATAATGTCTATTCCATAGCCATGGAATTTATTTTCCAAGTCTTTTATAATAATTAATTAGACTTAAATAAATATTTAACTTATATTTATAAATATTTATAAATATTTAATTTATAGATCTTTTCTACTTGAAGGTGTTACCCTCCCTCCATCTCACACATTGTTTTTCTTTCTCTATATTCAGTTACTCATTCCTGGAAGATTATTTCAAGTCCCATCTATTTTACAAAACTATTACTCTGAATTCAGGCCTAAGTAGCTTTCTCCACTTCCTAGCCATAAAGTTTATTGTCTATACCTGGTAATACAACCATTTAATTAGGTATTTTCCAGTATTTTATATATCTACCTCTTCACTTTGTTTCTGGTATTCCCTATATCACATTTTATTCCTTAATAATATAAAATTAGTTGCCATTTCCCCTGTATCCTATGCACTATTCAATTTTATTCTCATAATATTTGTTCAAGCCATTTCTTCTTTTTAAATTAGAACTATTTTTTTTTTCTTTTTGTCTATGTTTTTCATTTGGTTTCTATTTGTCTGCGGTGTGTCTCTTCTAAATGTGATGGAATTTCCTTTACGACCAATCTGTAAATTTATAACTTTGGACAGTACAATGAAACAATTTGTATTTATTGTGATTACAAGATGTTTGGGCAAAACTATCTGTTCTCTATAGTTAAGAGTCTGTTTTTTGGTTTCTCTTTCCTAATTTATTTGTCTCTTAAATTCCACATATGAGTGAAACCATATTGTATTTGTCTTTCTCTGAATGACTTATTTTGCTTAGCATTATACTCTCTAGCTCTGTCCATGTTGTTGTGAATGTCAAGATTGCATTCTTTTTTTTATAGCTGAATAATATTCCATTGTATCTATATACAACATCTTTTTTATTGAGATTTGGCTTTATTTTATTATTTTATTTTATTATTTTATTTTATTGGAGTTCAATTTGCCAACATATAGCATAACACCCACTGCTCATCTCGTCAAGTGCCCTCCTCAGTGCCCGTCACCCAGTCACCCTAACCCCCCGCCCACTTCCCTTTCTACTACCTGCTGTTCATTTCCCAGAGTTAGGTGTCTCTCATGTTCTGTCACCCTTACTGATAATTTCACTCATTTTCTCTCCTTTCCCCTTTATTCCCTTCCACTATTTTTTAATTCCCCAAATGAATGAGACCAATGTTTGTCCTTCTCCGATTGACTTACTTCACTCAGCATAATACCCTCCAGTTCCCTCCACGTCAAAGCAAATGGTGGGCATTCGTCGTTTCTAATGGCTGAGTAATATTCCATTGTATACATAGACCACAGCTTCTTTATCCATTCATCTCCGGATGGACACCGAGGCTCCTTCCACAGTTTGGCTATTGTGGACATGGCTGCTATAAACACCGGGGTGCAGGTGTCCCCGCGTTTCATTGCATCTGTATCTTTGGGGTAAATCCAAAGATTTACCCAGGGCAATTGCTGGGTCATAGGGCAGATCTATTTTTAACTCTTTGAGGAACCTCCACACAGTTTTCCAGAGTGGCTGCACCAGTTCATATTCCCACCAACAGTGCAAGAGGGTTCCCCTTTCTCCACATCCTCTCCAACATTTGTGGTTTCCTGTCTTGTTAAATTTCACCATTCTCACTGGGGTGAGGTGGTATCTCAATGTGGTTTTGATTTGTATTTCCCTGATGGCCAGTGATGTGGAGCATTTTCTCATGTGCTTGTTGGCCACGTCTATGTCTTCCTCTGTGAGATTTCTGTTCATGTCTTTTGTCCATTTCATGATTGGATCATTTGTTTCTTTGCTGTTGAGTTTAATAAGTTCTTTATAGATCTTGGATACTAGCCTTTTATCTGATAGGTCATTTGCAAATATCTTCTCCCATTCTATAGGTTGTCTTTTAGTTTTTTTGACTGTTTCTTTTTCTTTGCAGAAGCTTTTTATCTTGATTAAGTCCCAATAATTCATTTTTGCTTTTGTTTCCCTTGCCTTTATGGAAGTATCTTGCAAGAAGTTGCTGTGGCCAAGTTCAAAAAGGGTGTTGCCTGTGTTCTGCTCTAGGATTCTGATGGATTCTTGTCTCACATTTAGATCTTTCATCCATTTTGAGTTTATCTTTGTGTATGGTGCAAGAGAGTGGTCTAGTTTCATTCTTCTGCATGTGACTGTCCAATTTTCCCAGCACCATTTATTGAAGAGACTATCTTTCCAGTGGATAGTTTTTCCTGCTTTGTTGAATATTAGTTGACCACAGAGTTGAAGGTCCACTTCTGGATTCTCTATTCTGTTCCATTGATCTATGTGTCTGTTTTTGTGCCAGTACCATACTATCTTGATGACCACATCCTTGTAGAACAACCTGAAATCTGGCATTGTGATGCCCCCAGCTCTGGTTTTCTTTTTTAATATTCCTCTGGCTATTCGGGATCTTTTCTGATTCCACACAAATCTTAAGATGATTTATTGCAACTCTCTGAAGAAAGTTATACCACATCTTCTTTAAACATTCATCTATTGAGTGAAAACAGGCTTCTTCCATAGTTTGGCTATTATAAATAATGCTGAAATAAACACAGGGATGCATGTATCCCTTTGAATTAATGTTCTTATGTTTTTTGGGTAAAAATCAGTGGTGTGATTACTGAGTTGTAGGGTTGTTCTATTTTTAATCTTTTGAGGAAACTCCATACTGTTTTCCAGAGTGGCTGCACCAGTTTGCATTTCCATAGACAGTGCAAGAGGGTACCTTTTTCTTCACATGCTTACCAATACTTGTTGTTTCTTGTCTTTTTGATTTTAGCCTTTCTGACAGGTGTGAGGTGATATCTCACTGTGGTTTTGATTTGCATTTCCCTGATGAGTGATGTTGAGCATCTTTTCAAGCATCTATTGGCCATTTGTATGTTTTCTTTGGAGAAATATCTGTTCATATCATTGGACTGGGTTATTTGTTTATTGGGTGTTGAGTTGTGTCAGTTCTTTATATATTTTACAACCCTTAACAGATATGTCATTTGCAAATATCTTCTCTCATTTAGTAGGTTGTCTTTTAGTTTTGTTGATTGTTTCCTTTGCTGTATAGAAGTTTCTTATTTTGATGCAGTCTGAATAGTGAATTTTTGTTTTTGTTTCCCTTGCCTCAGGACACATTTCTAGAAAAGTGTTGCTATGACTGATATCACAAAAATTGCTGCCTGTCCTCTCTTTTAGGATTTTTATGGTTTCAAATCTCACCTTTAGGTCTTTAACCCATTTTGTATTTATTTTTGTGTATGGTGTAAGAAAGTGGTCCAGGTTCATTCTTTTGCATGTAGCTGTCCAGTTTTCCTAACATTACTTGTTGAAGAGACTGTCTTTTTCCCATCAGATATTCTTTCCTTCTTTGCCAAAGTTTAATGAACATATAAGTATGGATTTCTTTCTGGATCTTCTATTCTGTTCCATTCATCTATGTGTTTATTTTTGTGCCAGTACCATACTGGTTTGATCACTACAGTTTTGTAATATGAAGTTAAGTCTGGAATTGTGATAATCCAGTTTTGCTTTTCTGTTTTTCAAGGTTGCTTTGGCTGTTCAGGATCTTTTGTGGTTCCATACAAATTTCAGGATTGTTTGTTCTAGCTCTGTGACCAATGTTGGCAGTACTTTGCTAAGGATTGCATTAAATGTGTAGATTGCTTTCAGTGGATAGTATAGACATTTTAACAATATTTGTTTTATAATTTATGAGCATGGAATGTTTTCCCATTTCTTTGTGTCATATTCAGTTTCTCTCATTAGTGTTGTAGAGTTCTCAGAGTATAGGTATTTCACCTCTTTGGTTAGGTTTATTCCCAAGTATCTTACTGTTTTTGATGCAATTGTGAATTGGATTGATTTATGGGTTTCTCTTTCTACTGCTTCATTAGTGGTACATGGAAATACAACATCTTTTTGATATATAATTTTTAATATTATTCCCTTATAATTGTTAGTATTTCTGTGATGTTGGCTGTTATTTCTCTCCTCTTTAATTTGTGATTTTATTTGAATCTTTTTTTGTATGATTAGAGGTTTATCAATTTTGTTGATATTTTGAAAGAACCAGCTCCTGATTTCATTGCTATGTTCTATTGATTTTTAAGTTTCTATATCATTTATTTCTGCTTTAGCCTTCATTAGTCCTTCTGCTGGTTTTGAGTTTTGTTTTTGTTTTTGTTTTTGTTCTTTTTCTAGCTCCTTTAGTGTAAGTTTAGGTTGTATATTTGAGATTTTTCTTGTTTCTTGAGGTAGGCTTGTATTGCTATAAACATCCTTCTTAGAAATGCTTTTTCTGCATTCCAAAGATTTTGGACCATTATGTTTTCATTTTCATTTGTTTCCATGTAATTTTTAAATTTTTCCTTAATTTCTTGGTTGGTCTATTCATTGTTTAGTAGTAGGTTATTTAACTTCCGGGTATTTGTGTGCTTTCCAATATTTTTTTCTTGTGGTTGATTTCTAGTTTTATAGTGTTATGGTCAGCAAAGATGCATGGTATGACTTTGATCTTTTTGATTTTTTTTAGATTTGTTTTGTAGCCTAATATATACTCTATTCTAGAGAATGTTCCATGTGCACTTGAAAAGAATGTATATTATGCTGTTTTAGGATGGAATGTTCTGAATATATGTTAAGTCCAGCTGATCACCACATCATTCAAAGCCATTGTTTCCTTGCTGAAATTTCTGTTTGGATGATCTGTCCATTGATGTAACTGGGGTGTTAAAGTACCCTACTATTATTGTATTACTATCTATTAGTTTCTTTGTGTATGTTAACCGTTTTATGTGTTTTTATGTATTTGGGTGCTCCTATTTTGGGTGCATAAATATTTACAATTGTTGTATCTTCTTGTTGGACCATCACCCTTATTATTATATAGTACCTTTCTTTATCTCTTATTACCCTCTTTGTTTTAAAATCTATTTTGTCTGATATTAGTATTGCTACCCTGGCTTTCTTTTGACATTTATTTTAATGCTAAATATTTCTCCAGTATCTCACTTTCAATCTGCATGTATCTTCAGGTCTGAAATGAGTTTCTTAAAGGCAGTATATAGTCCTGTTTTTCTATCTACTCTGTCACTTCGTGTCTTTTGATTGGAGCATTTAGTCCATTTACGTTCAAAGTAAATATTGATAAATATGTATATATTGAAAGATATGTATATATTTTACTTGTTACGTGGTTCTTTTTGTAGTTTTTCTCTGATCCTTCTCTTGCTATCTTTCATGGTTTGTTGGCTTTCTTTAGTGATATACTTGGATTCCTTTCCCTTTATTCTTTGCATATCTATTACTAGTTTTTGATTTATGGTTACCGTTAGGTTTGTATATAACATCTTCTGCATAAAATAGTCTATATTAAATTGATGGCTCCCATTCTTTATGCTTCTCCCCTTTATGCTTTAGATATATGGCATCATATATTACATTCTTTTATTTTGTGAATTTCTGGACTGGTTTTTATAGATATACATATTGTTACTCCTTTTGTGCTACCAACTTTTTGTTCTCTCACTATGGTCTTTCCTTTCCATTCAAAGCATCCCCTTTAATATTTCTTGTAGGAATGGTTTAGTGATCACGACTCCTTTAGATTTTGTTTGTCTCAGAAATACTTTGTCTCTTCTATTCTGAATGACTGTATTGTTGCATAGAATATTCTTGGTTGTAAATCTTTCCCTTTCAGCACTTTGAATATATCATGCCACTCTCTTCTTGACTACAAAGTTTCTGCTGAAAAAATCTGCTGATAGCCTTATGGAGTTTCTCTTGTAACTGTCTTATTTTCTCTTGCTGCTTTAAATTTTTTTCTTTATCACCATTTTTTGCCATTTTAATTACTATATGTCTTGGTATGGACCTCCCTGTGTTGATTTTGTTGGGGAATCTCTATGCCTCCTGGATGTGGATATCTATCTCCTTCCCCAGATTAGGGGAGTTTTTTGATATTATTTCTTCCAGTAAATTTTCTGCCCCCTTTTCTCTTTCTTCTTCTGGGATCCCTATAATATGAATATTATTAAACTTGATGGAGTCATGAAGTTCCCTAAGTCTATTCTCATTTGCATAATCCTTTTCCCTCTCATTTGCTTGCCTTGATTACTTTTTATTATTCTGTCTTCCAGGTCATTGATTCATTCCTTTGCTTCCTCTAGCCTGCTACTTATTCTACCAAGTGTATTTTAAATTTCATTTGTTATATTCTTCATCTCTGATTGATTCTTTTTAGTCTCTTTGTTAAGGGTCTCATTGATGTCCTCCATTCCTTCTCAAGTCCAGTGAGCATCTTTATGATCATTACTTTAAATTCTCTATCTGGCATATTACTTATATCCATTTTGCTTGGTTCTCTTGTGGTTTTTATGTTTCTCTCATTTGGGATATATTCCTCTGTCCCATCATTTTGTGTACTTCTCTGTGTCTGCTTATGTTAGCAAAGTCAGCTATATCTCCTGCTCTTGAATATAATGGTTTTATGAAGAAGAGATACTATAGTGCCCTACAGTGCAATGTCTTTTGTTCTCCAGGATCTGGGGCTTCAGGGAGTGTCTCCTATGTGTGTTGCATATGCCCTGCTATTGTGTCCCAGCCAATTTTTCCTTCAGTCCAGTCATTTGCAGAGGTTCTCTTTGTCTGTTGTGAGCTATGTTCACTCACTGGATGGGTGGGGTGTTTTTTTAACAAGATGTGCCCTGGTCTGTTTGTGAAATAAGGCTTGTTACCACTACTAATGTGGCCACTTAAACTGAGGTTCCACAAAATGATTGGGTTGGGAGTTGGGGTGTTGGTAGGGTTTGTGCTGGGCTTCTGGGAGAGGAGACCTTACGCACCTGGACTGAGGCAAGATTGACTGGAAAGGGTGAATATACAAAAGTATGGGGGACAGGGCTTGGTGTAAGCAAGTTAGGTAGTGAGTGTTGGCATCATGCTAGTCTGCACCAGGTGGCCCTGTTTTTTGTGGTGGGTGGGGGGAGGGAAATGTATCTTCTAGCTCTTCTGTTCCTAGAGGGGTCTCCCTGTGATCATTGCCTCTGTGGCCATGCTCTGAGATGAGTAAATAACTCTCCTTCCTGTATGCCCGTGACATTTTTCAAACTTCTGCTTCCATGCTGTATTGCCATGGGTTTTTGTCATGCTGTCTCTTTAAGGGTAGGGACTCTACTTCCTAATGCCCTCCAGAGCCCTCCAGGCTCTCCTGGACCTAAATCCACCAATTTTTAAAATCCCATATTTTAAGTCCTAGTAGTTGTACAAACTTATAAGATTCTGCCCTTCTCACTTTAAAAGCCATATGGAATGGGGATCTGTCTTCCCTGTGAGAGCTTTCCAGTGTAACAGTCTGTATTTTTGCCTTTTTCCACACCATGGGCTCCCTCCCCACTGCTGACAGTCACAGTCTGGTCTTATTCACTCCCAAACCTCATCTTCACCTTTCCTGCCTTCTTTGATGTGGCCTCTTCTCTACCTTTAGTTGTGGAGTCTGTTCTGCTAGTCCTCAGGTTGGCTTTTGTATTATTCATGATGATGTGAGTGTTATCTAGTTATATTTGTGGGACAAGGAGAATTTAGGGTCCTCCTGGCTGGTCCTCTTCCCAGGTCCAACCAAGTGATTTTGGATCTTTAGCCAGTTTTTTCTGGCTTATTTTTATTTGTATAGTTATCTTCCAGAAATAAGAAATTGGTTTGTCCCTATAAGTACTCAGCATGTGTGAGTGTATGTGTGCGCGCACGCACAAAAGTCTGAAATGACTAAACATCTTACTTCTGTGCCATCAAAATTCTTGGCAAAATACCTAGAGAATGCTTTTGTTATTAACATACAGAATAGTAGGCACATAGAGCTTAGATAGAACTTTGAGGTTATCACATTAAATCTTAATAAACTACTTCGCCAATTCACATAATAATCAATTCACTCAACAAATATTTTTGAGTACTTACGTATTAAGAACTGTCGTTAGTGCCAGGAGGATAAAGATGAACAAATAAGACATGCTTTTCAACTGAGAAGGCTTACATTCTAGTGGGTAAAGAGATACAGACCACAGACAAATGTTTGCACAAGGAGGTCAGGTGAACATTCCAGGAGTACAGACTGAGAAGGTGCTCTCTGGGCTGATTCTTAGCCAGTTTGCTTTCCCTCAACCACTGCAGTGCTTTTGCTCAAGCACTAGCAGTGCATGTTTGGAGAGCAAATGTTTTCCTACTGAGCTCAAAGCCACTATCTCATCTTTTCCATCGTGGGTCCAGGCATTGCCAATCTTCACTTAGTCCTTTAGATGTTTGTCCTTTTGAGTCTTTTCCTTTTACAATTAAACATTCTAAATTTGTACATTTTTCCCTTTCCTTGACTTTTATTAGATTGCTATTTCTAATATATCAAAATGGCCCTTAAGCTATACTTCCCAAACCTTTATAAAATACTGCAGATATACTCAACTTTTGAACAAGTGCAATGTAACTATCACCTCCTTTAACAAGACAAAACATTTGTGCCTTCAAAGTCTAAGATCACATGAATGTGTTTGCCACATAACATTCTCTTATTTAAATTATAAGTTAACATCTAGTCTTCTTTCTAAGCCAGATGCCAAAGAGGTATTAAATATCACAGCATTAAATAAATTAAAAATAAAAATAGAAAAATATTGCAATGATAGTACTTTATATGGGCTGAGATTTGAGGTTAGGACTGTAAAATATGCCCTACACTGTCAGATTCAAGATGTCTCAAATGGTTGCCAGAGCTGGAACATGGCATTGATTTTAAGATCATAGTAGCTCACTTAGGCTCATGTTAAAATTGCAGTCAACTAAAATCCCTATGTGCATATTTTATATAAATGGCTTTGATATCAAATATACCAATGTTTTATTCCAGTTATAGTTTATCTTACTAGTTTCTACTTGATTATGTTATTCAAAAGCTATGTGGCCCACCTGGTTTTCTGCCATCTGCAGATTTGCCAATTATGCATTTGTTTTTTTGATAGTCCTACAAGTAATTGTTCCAAAACCAAGGATGAAACAAAGCTTTATTTTTCTGCTTAACATTTATTTTGAATTGCTTTTTCTCAATATTAGTTATATATAATTTACTTTTTAAAAGATTTATCAGATGGTTTTCTCATCAAATAATTCACTAATACCTTTTAAAAAAATAATTTACTAATATTTTGTGGCATAATTTTAATACGATCTTCAAAATATAAAACATTAGATTCCAGAGTTTTGATATGCTACTAAATCATATGAAAATAGACAACAATAGTATCTGTTCTGTTAAGCAATTTTTAGCCATGTTGACTCAAATTGTAGAGACTGACATGTGCAGACTCACTCTGCAAACATACTAAATCACTCTATCATGTTTTCATTTAAACATTTTTGATATTATAATAAGTGAAAACAAGAGAGTCATGGGATACTTTCAGATATCCTTGCTATTATCATACACACTAAAAACCAACTGAGCAAGAACTGAACTGATTTCACTGATTGTGTAAAGCCCCAAAGGAGCTTAGAATCTTTTAAGAAGAAAAGCACAGCAAGTGGGAGTAAGGTCTGAAAATACAACTGTGGTTTGGTGATATGTACAGAGTATGGTAGGAGGTAAAGAAAAGGAAGGTGCTCAGGAAGGATTTTGTAGAAAAGATGTTAAGATGTTTGAGTTGAATCAGATGTTAACAGGTAAGATAATAAAGAGTATTACAGAAAGAGGTAAGAGTACAGGCACAGGAAAGGAAGAAGGAGTTAAACAAGAGGTTTTATACTTTAAGGAACTAATGTGGAGAGAGATGAAGCTGGTACATTTAGTAGGAACTGGGTCATGATGGTCATTGTGTACCATGCTGAAGGTTTAGGAATTGAATTTTTCAGAGGATTGCCCTCATTTCTATAGTTTTATGGGAAGATCCTGAAAATTATATTTCAATATTTCTATTAAAAGCCAAAGTTGAAATATTATAAATTGAAGGCATCTCCATTAGATAAGAACTCAGTAAATTCCTTAGTTTCCCCAAATACAATCCGGCCTTCTTACTGTGTCTCTAGAAGCATAGTAGTTGAGTCTTCCTACTGAAACTATCCTAAAATTTCTCTTTATTTATACTGTTATATAACAGTCTCAAAATAAGTAACTTAAAATCACATTTGGTTAAAAAATGTATTGGTGGATTTCTAATAAAAAATTGGAATAAGGATTGTTGTAGGTTATGGATTGAGAGTTTACTGATAATCAGTTTCTACTGACATTTTCAATATTTCAAAATACAGCCTAATTCACAATGAGGATTTATCATTTGTAAGATTTTTGAGAATATTTACACTTAGGCAGAAGTATGAGATTTTTCTAAAACAATAGAACAGACAAATTACCTTTGAATATTTAAAAGGGAATCACGAGTTTTAGGCACTCCATAATTTTTAATGTATTATTTGTTAACAGATTTTTAAAAAAATTATTTATTTATCTGACAGAGAGAGCATGCAAAGGAGCACAAACAGGGGGAGTGGCAGGGAGAGGGAGAGAGACGTAGACTCCCTACCACTGAACACAGAGCCAGGTGTGGGCTCATCCCAGGACCCTGGGATCATGACCTGAGTTGAGTTAAAGGCAGATGCTCAACCAATTGAGCCACCTAGGTGCCCCTGTTAACAGACTTTTAAAGAAAAAAACAAGCTCTTGCCTTCAAAAATACTGCAACTGTAGTTTATATTCAAGTTTGTATCTGAATATCCATTAAACCTACACATTTAAGTTCTATTTTTCAAAACTTTAAGCTTCTATTATTTTAACTTTTTGTTATAATTCATTATCAATGGCATCTTTATATAAAGTATACATATATAAAGTTATATATGTACTTCAAATGGGGTAGATACACACACACACACACACACACACACACATTCTCAGAGGAAATAGCAAAAATAGCCACCAGTAAAAATGAAATTTGAAAAACATTGGAAATATTCTGCAAAATCCTTTGATTGTGGTGAATTACGCATCATGAAGTGTACATGTAATTAAAATATTTAGAAAAAGATTTGGTTTGTTTAGGTTCAGCATGCATTGTTTATGCTGCAAGTTAATGAAGATTATGGTTTTATTTTTTTTAAAGATTTTATTTATTTGAGCATGTGTGTGTGCATGCACAAGCAAGCAAGCAAATAGAGAGGAGAAAGAGAGAGATCACAAGCGGGATGGAGGGACAGAGGGAGAAGCCGATTCCCCAGTGAGCAGGGAGCAGAGATCCTGATACGGCTGGATCCCAGGGTCCTGGGATCATGACCTGAGCCAAAGGCAGAAGCTCAACCAACTGAGCCACCCACTCACCTCAAAATTATGGTGTTAAAGAGCATGTGCATTTTATTTTATAGAACAGGTACTTCTATTTTTTTTTTAATAGAACAAGATGGTGTTCGTTGTCCTTTGGTAAGTCATGTTTTATGCATGTTATAACATTTCGAATAATAAAATATTAATCTAAAAAATTGATTTTCCAAAAATAGTCTTTAAGGAGTTAATAAGGGTTTCTAAAATAGATCAGAGCCTTAAAATAAAGACAACTGATCCACTAAAAATTTGGATAGAAACAAACAGCAAAATTTCACATACATCTGGAACCGTAGTTACGTTCTAATCCCAAATTGCTTATTTTTCAAATAAAGTTCTCTCTAAATCTTCATAGGAGGGCAAGACTCTTTCAAAATGGAGAGGGAAAGAAAACAGTTAAATAAAATAAACATAAGTGTCATTTTCACTGAAGTAGATTTCACACAAAAGCAACACAAGGCAACTGTTGACAGTATCTCTTAAACAGCTGAATGGCATCTGCAAAGCCTGAAGATTTGAAAATATACATTTATACCAAATGTATTTATAAAAATCTGTTTTGAGGTTTGTGAAAAATAAGTTCAATCTCCCTTTTCCCCCAAAGTATGCATGGTATATATGCTAACTTACTGAATTCATCCTTCATGCAATTCCAGTTTATTAAAGAGGTTAAAAATTTATAAAACTCTGATGGGATATGGTTTTAATGCTTCATCACACTACCCATCATTTGCTTTTCAATCTAGATCAGAATGATCTTTCCTACTTCCCTGCAATCACCTACCTGCACAGCTAATATTTTCTGAATACTCTCTTGAGAGTCTGTCTGGAACTTGGCCAGCCTCATCTGGCTGTAGAGGACCACCAGTTTGAAGTGCTTCTGCCACACCTTGTGTATCCTTCTTTGCAGCTGACAGAGCTAAAGGGAAGAGGGAGGGGGAAAAAACACAAGTCAGAGTAGGAGAGGAAATTAATGGCAGTGTTCAAGAAGAATGATGGAGGGAAATATAGAAAGCAGTCAATAGCCCATTCTGCACTGTACGGACCTGACAGGAATTTCACAGTCTCTTGATTTTTCAGCCCACTCATGTGCATTCATCAGAAACCAGTCACATCTGGCCGCCAGGATGGGGGGTTAATTTTCTCTAAATGCCTCAGCAGTTTTGTTCTAGCTGAGGCAAACTCTGTGACTGCAAAGCTGATGAGTAAAATATTTCTACTTCACCCAGTTTAACTCAAAACCGATAGCCTCGGGACATATTGAACCTTTCTCTAAAAAAATAATCTTTTGAAGCTTTTTTGAATGGCACATCAGGTCAAGCCAAAGTTTAAAAATGCAACTTTAAGACTTTGATGGACACCATTGCTTCCTTTGTTGTTGTTGTTTTTTTTTTTTTCTCATAAAGCTTACCATTGCTTGGCAATGTGTGCTTTAGAGCATGACAAAACTAAAGAGAATTAACTTAGCCATCAACTGCTGAGGGAGAACAATAACAGAGAAGAGATTTCCAGCTAGAATTCCCTATTAATCTACCTCCCTCTGACTATGTGACATGGAAACATCCCACTGCACTAAAGTACAGTGGACGCGATGTTTAGAGGTGACACGTCTAATACCGAATATACACAGAAAAAGAATTTCTCCTGTGAGGCATTCTATACTTTTTGTTTTGTTGTTGATGTTACAACAACAAACACGGTAGAAGTTTTACCAAGACAATTAATATATGTCCCTCAACAGTTAACATAGCCACACCATATAGAATTGTAATAATTAGATTATTTCCAAAGAAATAAACTTCATAAGAATAAATGATAAAAATTGTATATTAAAATATATTCTGTCACTGAAACCTCTTTTTTTTTGGTAATGTGGATTGTTGTTGATTTCTTCTTAGTATATTTTGCAGAATGAAAAACAAACACTAAAAATTTCATATCAGACATTTCTTCACAACAGAATAAAAGCATGTCACAAAGTATGGCTATTTTATGTTTTATTTATTGACCTAGGTACTGGGTATATGTACAAGTTCCTTTGCAAAACTTCACCAGACTGTGCATGGATGAATTTCTCTGGAAGCATATTTCAATAAAATAGTTTACTTAAAAATAACAGTTTTAAAAATAGTCACCTGGCATTGCATGTTTATGATCATTATCTTCACTATGAATTGTAATAAGCAATACACAGATATTTATGCAAGCCAACAGAATAATGAAACCACTACTCTTGGTTAATTGGTTAACTTGTGAAATAAGAATAACCTTGAAAACTATAGAATTTTCAGCTTGGTAAATGGTAAAATATGTTATCTGGAATTTAAGGACATTTGAATTAAATGTTAACATCATATATTTAATAGTTATAATATATAATTATAATAGTTATAATATTTAATAGTTTTAATATAATATTTAAATAATTTTTTTTCTGCCAACTCTGACAGCCACTGGAGGAGCATATGCTATATCTAGAAATACTCACTAAGACATTAAGACACTTTAGTTTTTGCATTGCACAATTATGATGGTATCTGCAATATGACAAGGGCAAATAAGAAGAGGAAGATGAGTTTTAGAGGAATTCCTTAAACTAAAGGTAACTTTTTTCCAAGTGGGAGCTCTCAACATGTGAAAGGTTTTACAAGTGGGAGCTCATTAAGCAAAGTGAACTGAATGGTACTGGTTCCCATATCCATATCTTACACGAGGAGAAACAGCTGCATACAGTAAATCTAGTTTATTCACTTTTCTGAATTCTAGCTTCTGAATTTTAGCCACAAAGGTCTTAGATTAGTTTACATACAAGTGTTCAGCTACTTAACTGGAGAAGTTCCTTATGTATCAACTAAAAAAGAATAATATCTCAAAAGAGTGTTTGTTTGTTTAGTTTTTAAATTTATACCTAATGGGCCTCTGAAAAAAGAACTGGGACAGAAACAAACTGAAGGAATTCCTAGAATCAGCATCCGATAAAAGTCACAAATATACACATACATATCCACATTAAAGACAATTAGATGATCAACAATAATATATATGGAAAAATATTTCAGGTGCTAGAAATGACAGTTGATTCAATCTAAGATTTGAATATGATGACAAACTATTTTAAGAAAATAGTTATGATAAAAGCCCAATTGTAAGATGTTAGTAGACAGTAATTACTCAATAAATACTGAAATTAACTCAATAAAGTGAACCAGTAAAATTTTAGTGGTGAAGCATAGAAGCAAGTAAGACTCTCAAGAACTTACTAATTAATGAGAGAAGAGAAAAATAAACAAAGTGAATGTAAGAGATACAAAAATATGTAAAGGTAACACTAAAGAGAGAGAATTCAGTTGAGTGGAAATGTCCTTTGGGTAGACGTAGAATTTAGGTTGGAAAGCCGAAGGAACTGGAATGATTTTTGATCTCTCCAACTTCAATTAACCTAGTGTTTTTCAAACGAAACTCTCCTATTCCTAAAATGATTATATTCTTGCCGTCTCCTTCAGAGTTTAAGGAAGATAAGGTGAGATGAGGGAAGAAGTGTTAGAGAAACAAAAAAGAACCGTAAGGGATACAAATACATTGGATGGGGTTACAGCAAGGGCACTGTAGGAACTGCCATGTACTCAGGAGTAGGAATGGAATTTAAAGTCACTGATGGAGTAACAAGGCTACAGCTTAGTCTCAAGCACATATTACAATAATTTTGGAAGAGAAAAGATATATTCTCATACAAAACTCAGAAGGAGCATATTGGAACAGGAAAAGAGTCATTTTGAAAAAAAAGATCCTCAACTTAAGTGCTCTCAATTTTGAATACTAAAAGAGAAAAGAGAATATTCAATTGCATCAGGAAAGCTGAAACAGGAAATAGCTGGTGTATACTCTCAGACATTTAAAATGACAAAAAGGAATGGTAGAGTTTTCTGACCACAGTTTCTGGCCAGTTTGAATTTGTAGATTTGGTTAATTGGGCTCTAACACTTGCTTTGTGAGTTCTTTGGTGAAGGAAGCCCAAAGATAGAATTTGTTGTTATTTCTTTTGAGGTAATGATCACTATCTAGCTATTCAAAAGAAAAAAAAATCAATGTCCATTTTGACATATCTGTTAATGTAGCATTACATAAAATATCCATTTGTATATAATATACATTTAGTAAAAATCCCTTTTTATCAAATTTAATTAAGTTCCTTTTATTACATTAACATTTTATTTCATTTATTTTTAAATTTTATTTATTTATTCATGAGAGACACAGAGAGAGAGGCAGAGACACAGGCAGAGGGAGAAGCAGCCTCTATGTAGGGAGCCTGACATGGGACTCGATCCCAGGTCTTCAGTATCACGCCCTGGGCCAAAAGTGGCACTAAACTGCTGAGCCACCAGGGCTGCCCTTTATTAACATTTTAAAGCTTGATATTCTCCAACAGTAAAATAGAGTAAATTAATGTTGCCACTTGCAAAAATGAAATATTCTCCATTCTCCTGTTTTAATATACTTTTATGTATTATATGGATTCTGTTTTAAATCCAAGCTATTTTGATGACCTATACAAATTTAGGACAACTGTGAACTCCCACATATCACATAAACCTGGACCTAATACTGAATGTAATTATGTATGCTATATAACACACAAAACCTCTATAAATAAGTTTAAATTTATATTATTTTACCACTGTTATGCATATGGAAATTATAATATGCTAAGGCTAATATAAACTATTTGACATTCCAATCACAGGTTTCAAAAATGTTAGACCGAGCCATAACCAAATTAGCAACAAACTATTGCCTTACACCCTTCTCATGCTCTCAGCATTGAAATTAGAGATTTCAAAGCATCAACTTTTTCAGGTATTTCCTATGGCCAGATTGGAGTATATAGTTGTGTGGTTTACATTATGAAGGATATAATAATAAAGTAAAGCCTTGTTATCCTAGCCCAAAGGGGACAATTGCGGTCACATTGTGAAGAATGGGGTAATATAATTGAAGTATGTTTGTTATTTACTGTCAGAGAAAAACAGTGTTCGTAGGTATGATTTTAAAAATAGATGCTCAAATTATTTGATAATACTCTTGAAGCAGGATTATTTTACCCCTCCCTTTGAACGTAGGCTAGACTTAGTGACTCTTTTGTAAAGAACAGAAAACGATGGGAGATAGGATGCACTTCTAAGAACACACACACACACACACACATACACGCACGCACGTCTTGGATTTTTCTAATTCTCTCGGGTCTTTTGATCTGGGAATAGCCAGCTCCCATGATGTGTAAGCACTTCTGTGAAAAACCCACATGGTGAAGAATTGAAGTTTCTTTTTGCCAACAGCTCCCTGTGAGTGATCTTGAAAGCAGATTCTCCAATCTCTTCAGATGACTGCCATCCTGACCAACAACTTGATGGCAACCTTGCAGGAGACCATGAGCCAAAATCACCCATCTATGCAGCTCCTGGTTTCTTTCAGAAACTTTGTGAGAAAATAAATGTTTATTAGCTTAAACTGCTAAATTTGGAGACAATTTGTTGCAGCCTTAGTTAATGATAGATTTTAAACTCTCCTTTCTTTTTGCTTTGCAAGAAAATAATTTACTACCCGTATTTTCTGAATGGAAAGCAAAAGTGATTTCCTAACTCACTGTTTAGTTTAGGGCTGAAACTGAAAATGATTTATTAGTAATAAGAGAGTGATTAATAAATACTCTTGATTGATAGAATGTAGTTTGTACCATCTAGGAGCTCATTAATTGAAGACAGTGTAAAGGAACTATAATAGTTCCAGAAATTTAAAAATGGTTCATTATCAGCAAATATTTTCATGTAATACATCACTATATCAAAGAAAAAAATCATCCCCAAGAAAAGTCAATATGAACACAGAACAAAAACAATCAACAATGAAAAAATTATCTTAGCAAAGTAGGAATAGGAACAGAAGAAAATTTCTTTAACCTGATAAAGGCATAAACTCAAAACTTCCAACAAATAATTTAGTAAATAGAGATACTTTAGAAACATTTCCACGTCAGGAAAAATGCAATTAGGACATCAGGAATCAATACCTTTTTTCAAAATTTTACTGAAGATACTAGACAAAAGCAATAAGAAAATGAAAGAAAAAATATAGGAGGAAGAATGTCTACACAGAAAACTACAGAGGCTCTACAAATCAACAACAGGAAGTCATGAGAGACTTTAGGAACTGTTTTGCCTATAAAATCAGCACTGAAAAAAATAACATTAAAAAATTAGTTATAACCAATTTTGAATCGTGATTCTAAAATTCCATTCATAGTAACAATACAGAATTAAGATATCTAGGTTTCATTCTATTAAAGAAACATGGAGAAAGTTAAAAAACTTATTTTAAAAATAAAAAGTAATAACTAAATAAGTGGAGAGGTATAATATGTCCACATATTGGAAAAGAATGTCAAAGGGCAGGTCAATTTTTCACAAAGTGGTCTATAATCTCATCAGGTCTCACAGAACTTGATCTAAAACCAATATGGAAGAATAAGAGACTAAGAACAGCTAAAAAAATTGTTAAATAGAAGAACAAGCTAAAAATAACTTGACATACAATATATAAAGATGTAGGAAATAACAATAATGTCAGCATTGGAATAGATAAGCATTTGGTCAGAAAAGAGAGATGAACAAGACTTTCATATAAGATATATAAATTTGAAATATGTCACAGATAGCATTTACATTAGTGGAGAAAGGATGGCATAATTGGTTTTCTCTATACAAGTATCTAAAATGAAATTAGATCCTTAACTTATACACCAACATAAAAATGAGATAGACTAAAGCGAGAAAAACTAACTTAAAACTGACCTTTAGAAGGGGAAGCAGTTTTAAACAACATACTAAAAATGATAAATTCTAGTGGAAAGAACTGATAAATTTAATCATACTGTGTTTTTTTTTAATTTAAACTTAAGCAGAGTAACAAAATTAACCAGGGATTTAGAGAAGACATTAACAACACTTACAGCTAGCAAGGATTAACTTCTTTAACCCAGAAAGTGCCCTTATAATTCAATAAGGAAAAATACAAACAGTATACTAGAAAAATGGATAAATTATACAAATAGACAATTCACAGAAAAGGAAAGCTATTTTTTCTATAAACATTTATAAACATTATCAACCTCAATAGCAGAGCACAAATAAATATAATTTACACTGATTGGCAATTATTACAAAAAACTCCCCATACCAATTCCTGGTAAGATTTGGAAAAAACTGAACTCTTAGACATTGTTCTAATGTGTAAAATTTGACATAAAGATTCTGGGGAGTAATCTCACACTATGTATTAAAGATGGAGATGTAGCTCCCCTTTGATCTAGCAACTAAATTTCAATCTATATGCTTTAGACCAGAGATTCTCCAGATCAGCAGGATCAGTATCACAACAGAACTTGTTAGAAATATAGTCATTCAAACCTGCTGAATCAGAAACTCTGGAGCCCAACAATTGGTGTTTTAACAAGACTTCCAGGTATCTAAAGCACGCTGAAATCAGAGATGTTGCTCTTGAAAAGTTATATGTTCCCAAAGAAATATATAAAATATTGTTCATTTACAAAAGCATTGCTTGCAATAGTGAAAATTTGGAAACAATCTAATTGTCTACATTTGATGATAAAAAAATACATTGTAGTATGTTCATATCTTAAAGCCAGAATTTAAAATAAATACACTAATGCTACAAGTGATAGGTATTGCAGAACATTTATATATAAAAATGAAAACAAATGGTTTACCTTTTAAATTAATTACAATTAATACAATTAATAATTAATAAAATCAGATTTAATAAAAATGGAATTGATAAACACCTAGTGGTCAACTCAGAGAGGTGGAATATAATATTTTCCTCAGCAGAGGGTTTTGAGTGTATTTATACTGGTCTAAACATTTGAGGCAAATAAATAAATGTTGATATTTACAAAGCTCATAAAGGTACACAGAAATTTATCATAAAACTTACATCTCCCTTACATATAACTCTGTAACTTATGTTTTGTTGTTTCATTAAAAAAATAACTCTAGGTAAGCTTCCATGTTTGCAAGGACATTTTCATTTAAAAAAAAAACAAGACTAACTTAACCTAGTTTTGTTAAAGTAACTTCCATATTTTGTGGTCCAGGATTATTTGATTTTAGAGAATTTACTATAATCTAATTTTAAAAATCCTATTATATTCAACCATCTGCTAAAATATAAGAAAAGGTCTTTTTGTACAAGATTTCTGTTATGTATCCACTAAGCATGATACTACCTATAATAAACGACCTATCTAAAATATTAAAGGAGTTTAAATCAACAAGGAATTAATTACTACCCACTGATTCTTAAATTGCCTAAAATTTTTGAGATTTCCTCTCATTCTGCTCACATAATTAAAGCAGTTGTTGAATAGTAACTTTATGACTTACTTCGTACTAAATTGAAGATAGATATATGTAGCCTACTTACATGAGAATTGAATTAGCTAGAATTAGGTAAGGATTTGTTGTACATGCATTAGAAAAATAATAAAAAATATGTACAATGATTAATAGAGCTTTGTAGAAAGTTATTTGTAGGTCTTTAGTCCTTTAAATTAGTCCTTAGATTATAATTAATTCTTTGCTTTGGTTTAACTTTTAGTTTTTTTTTAAAAGATTTTATTTATTTATTCATGATAGACAGAGAGAGAGAGGCAGAGACACAGGAGGAGGGAGAAGCAGGCTTCATGCTGGGAGCCTGTTGTGGGACTTGATCCCGGGACTCCAGGGTCGCGCTCTGGGCCAAAGGCAGGCGCTAAACCACTGAGCCACCCAGGGATCCCCTTAACTTTTAATTTTGCTAACATCTCAAATCCTAAGATCAGGTCCCTAATAAGAATAATGGTAGTAACATTTTTGTATTTGTTGATATCATAGAGACACTCTGCTAAGTCAATGTTTTAAAAGGCAACAATAGAGCTTGGATACTAGAAATACATTAATTAAAATAAACAGAAATTTTTGTAACCTTAGACACATGTTACTGTGTTGAAACAATAGTAGATTAGTGTATTTTTCTTTAAAAAATCCTTATATTGTCTCTGTGTATTACAGAATATAAATATCATTACAAACATGCTTTAGATAAAATTAAGTCATTTTTAGAGACATATGGTGCCAAAAATTAACTCCCCAAAGCACATAATTTAACTGGCTTTTGCAATTTAAGAACCCTGGAAAAAAAGGAAAGGGAACATTTCAGGGAAATGAGAAGTGTCCTTATAATGAATTTCTGCTTATAAGAATCAGACATAACAACAGTCTTTTTAATTAAAATACAAATACCATATGTATAGTTATCTGAAAATGAACTATAAATTGTTTTGCCAGAAAACAAAGACTAGTCAATACTGAAAAGACAGAAGTCCCTTAAAACACAAAGGTGATACTGGCAGGACTGATAATTCATGGACAGTACTCCAAGTTCTTCATTTATGAATAATGATTTCTCCATCACTGGAAAATGAAAACAACTGCTGAAGATCTGACTGTTTAGGAGTGTAAAACAATACTTCATTTATAACTTCTTAAGGAAAAATACATAGAAACTGGATGACAGTTCAAAAGAATACAAAATTGTTCTACATACATGAAAAATCCATTGGATATAACATTCATACAGGAAATTCATAGAATCACACCAATAAACAACCCTTATGAAAGTAACATGTAGGACAAACATGAAAGATGTGGAACATTCCAGATTATTGAAGTCCAAATTACTCCCCAGTACACTGGAGTGGGAATTGGGAGTGGATATATATGGTGGTGACGATGTGTGACAATTGTCAGAATTTCTGAAGGAAGTACCTGTGTAGGCATGGATTAACTCATCACAGGTATCTGAAAATTTGAAAGTTCATCTAATGGGACCACTAATGAACTTGGGAATTTCATAGGTGAGAAGGCTGTATCCTAAAAGTAGAAATATGAAGAAATTTTACCATAGGAGAAAATTAAAACATTTCATACAATCTACTTGTATTTTCTATCTATAAACATAGTCGAGCAAATAGTCCTAGTGTAGAAGCAGCTCTAAGAAAAAATCACACATATTTGACAAAGGAGAGAAAAAAACATGCTATATTCTACAGATCTGCATTTGTACCTTGGGTGATCCAATTAAAATGATAAGCTTTGACAAAATATGATAAAGGGCAGTTGAAAAAAACAGTATTTTCCTATAGGAATATATTTTAAATGATAATAGAAACATACAGTTATTCATTTGCTCTAGAATATTAAAATAATGATTATAATTTCTGATGCTTGTTATAAGGTTTTATAGAGTGAAAGCATACTTCCTTTCTCTTTTTGACAGATAAATAAAACTGATAAGCAAAGATATGTGCATGCAATTTTAATTCAACAGAGTGATGTGAAGTGAATGCAGCTCACAAGGCAAATAGCATAAGCCTTATCAGTTCTGTTTATCGTAATAACCCAAACAATGGCAATTACAAACTACTCCACAGATTTTTGGCACGGCAGGAATGACAGATATACAAAATCCAGTTAATTCTGATCTTTTTATAGTACTCAGTTACCAAGCTACACATGTACAATATACAAATCTCAAAAGTAATGAGATATTTATTATCAAATCTGTTCCAGAGACTGGTGTTAAAGATCACATAGCTCATTTCTGGAAACCTCTTTTGTCAAATCCTTAGGTATACTTAAAAAAGAAATAAAATAAGACTCACATCCATTCCCAAATCTAGAGCTGGCATTTAAAAAATTAATAAAGAACTGTTTTATTCTAATTATATAAAGAAAAATGCATTTCAAAATTCTGTTTGGACCTCTTCTAATATATAAAAACACTGACGGCGAAAGAGAAAGCAAGCTGAACTATAACAAACACTACTAAGTCTTTTTATTTTTGTGAAGAAATTTTTTTTTTTTTTTTTTTAGTTTTTATTTATTTATGATAGTCACAGAGAGAGAGAGAGAGAGAGAGAGGCAGAGACATAGGCAGAGGGAGAAGCAGGCTCCATGCACCGGGAGCCCGACGTGGGATTCGACCCCGGGTCTCCAGGATCGCGCTCTGGGCCAAAGGTAGGCGCTAAACCGCTGCACCACCCAGGGATCTCAACACTATTAAGTCTTATAGTTAATAGCTAAAGATTATGTCTATTCCTTTAGATGAATATGCACATGTATTTCTTTTGTATATATTATACTTATAACCCATATATGACATAGCAGATAATAACTAATCTTTTTATATATTTAATGATAATAAGGTGCTAAACCACAGACTTTTTAGTTTCACAGATAACTGGTTCTGAAATAAAATTATTGTATTCTATTGAATATTTGATTTAAAAACTATAAAGATAACAACTTAAATTTTTATTTAAATGACTAAATTTCACAGACAAGTCATATTAAGAGTTCAAAACTAACTATTCTTAATTCTAAAATTATTGCTTTCTGTGGTTCAAAGAATGATGTTAAATCAAGAATAAAACAATTTTAAAAATTTTGTAATAGAAATTATTTTCATAAGAAAAAACTAACATTACTAAAATGAAAAGTTGGCTGTTTTTTAAAAGTTGCAAATAGAATTGTATAAAGATTAAAAACAAAAGTTATGCCGTCATTATGCTTTAGAGATGAACATATTCTTAACGTATCCATTTCCTTGCCTCCTGTCATTTTTCCAAGAGTAATTAAATCCCTTGATTTTAAAATGTCATCAAATGAATTCTGTTAACTGGTTTTTCTGGTGTTCATTTTGAGTAATTGTTGAACAATTTTCTTTGATGATTATTCACAATATATCTTTATAATCTTAAGAGATCCACTTGTTCTGATGCAAATGAATTAAAACAATGCTTTAAAATCACATTTTCCTAAAATTAATTCACAATAAAAACATTATATTAAAAATGATTAATTATAAAGCTCTTTGTTACATTTAGAATTCACAGGAAGAAGTATAGTATTTTTTCTACTTTAAAGACATCAAGTTCATTTATTTCTTTTACACACAGGTAAACATAAATGCTTCTGAAATTATTTGTTTTAAACTATTTGCAAAAATTCAACTGAAAGTGCAAAGAAAATATGAAACACAATCATACAATGAGGCAGAGCCTGGGAGCAGAAAGAAACTGCTCTACCACTATAAGAAATCAGGGGTCAGGTAACTATGAACTTCTTTATAAACTACATCTAAAATGAGAAAGTCTTAAGACCTTATTCTTGTGCTAGCTTCTTGTTACTTATCTAGTATTATTTTGGGGGCTAGATGGATTTCAACAATAAGAAGAAAATCTTCAAAATAGTGGAAATTGTCATAGATGACAAAAATTTACTAATCTACTTGTTGGCTTGAACTAATTTAACTAAATATGGATTACAACAAATATTATAAAAAACAAGTTATAGTAAATCAACGCCTTTAAGAATTAGTTACTAATCTTATTCTTTCACCAAACACTATGAACTAAATTCCAAGATAATAAAAGATCTGAAAAGAACAATGGTGACAATGATTAATATAAATGGAATGAATAAAATAAATGAATAAAATAAATGGAATGTACCCACAGTAGGAAAGTTACAGATGTTCTGCTAAATTCTGGAGATTTTGATAAGTAGTGGATGAATTATTGGATATTTGAAAACACAAGCAGATGTAGGTATTGGCATGCTATGTGACTTTGGGTGCTAATATCATTTGAACTTTGACTTATTGAAGGAAGAAGTATAATACTAATTGGTACTGTCAGTAAGATATATATGTAGCCACTTAGCATTTCAGGTGTCTGTTGGCCAACTGTACAGCTATGGAAAAAAATGTCTATTCAGGTCCTTTGTTCATTTTTAATTGGATTATTTTTTGGTGTTGAGTTGTAGAAATTGTTTGAATATTTTGGATATTAACCCCTTATTGGATATATCATTTGCAAATATCTTTTCCCATTCAGTAGGTTGCCTTTTCATTTTGTTGATGGTTTCCTTTCTTGTGCAAAACCTTATTTTTATGTTTATACCAATTGTTTGTTTTTGTTTTTAATTCTCTTGCCTTAGGAAACTTATCTAGAAAAATGTTTTTACAGTTGATATCAAAGAAATTATGGCCTATTTTCTCTTCTAGGATTCTTATGATTTCAGGTCTCACATTTATATCTTTAATCCATTTGAATTTATTTTTGTGTATGGTGTTGAAGTAGTACAGTGTCATTCTTTGGATGTTTTCCTAACATCATTCTTTGAAGAGACTGTCTTTTCCCCATCGTATATTCTTAGCTCCTTTGTCATAGATTAATTTACCATATAGGTGTGGGTTTATTTCTGGATTTCTATCTTGTACTATAGACCTATGTGTTTATTTTTATGCCAGTACCATACTGTTTTATTATAGCTCCGTAGTATATCTTAAATTCTGGAATTGTGACACCTTCAACTTTGTTCTTCTTTCTTAAGATTGCTTTGGTTATTGAGGGTCTTTTGTATAAAATAATACAAATTTTACATTATTTGTTCTAGTTCTGTGAAAATGCTGCTGGGTTTTGACATGAGTTGTACTGAATCTGTAGACTGTTTTGGGTAATATGGACATTTTAGAAATTATTCCAATCAATGAGCAGAGAATATCTTTACATCTGTTTGTGTCATCTTAAATTTCTTTCATAATTGTTTTACAGTTTTCAAAGTACAGGTCTTTCATCTCCTTGGTTAAGTTTATTCCCGGGAATTTTATTCTTTTTGGTACAAGAATAAATAGAATTGTTTTCTTAATTTCTCCTTCTGCTACTTTGTTATTAGTATGTAGAAATGCTACTGAATTCTGGGTATTAGTTTTGTATCCTGAAACTTTATTGAATTCACTTATTACTTCCAGTAGTTTTTTGGTGGAGTCTATGGTTTTCTATATTTGGTATTATGCTGTCTACAAATTATGATAGTTTAACTTCTTCCTTAACAATATGGATGTCTTTTATTTCTTTTTCTTATCTGATTGCTGTGGTCAGGATTTCCAGTACTATGTTGAATAAAAGCAGCAACAGTAGATGTCCTTGTTTGTTCCTGATCTTAGAGGAAAAGCTCTCAGTTTTTAGCTATGGGTTTTTCATATATGGTCTTTATAATGTTGAGGTAATTTTCCTCTAAACCCACTTTTTTGAGACTTTTTATCATGGACCGATATTGAATTTTGTCAAATGCTTTTTCTGTATCTACTGAGATCGTCATATAATTTTTATTCCTTGTTTTGCTGATGTGGTGTGTTACACTGATTGATTTGCAAATATTGAAACATGCTTGCATCTCTGGAACAAATACCACTTCCTCATGGTGAATGATCTTTTTAATTTATTGTTGAATATGGTTTGCTAATATTTTGTTGGGATTTTTGCATCTATGTTAATTAGGGATATTGTCCTATAGTAGTTTGTGTGATTTTATGGCTTTGGTATCAAAACCTTACTATTTTTTGGATGTCTATCCTTTTCTGATTTTATTCTTGGTTTGCCTCTATTGTTCTAAACTTCCCTTTTAGTCTTATGTGCCCCTTTTCTGCCACTAAACATTATCATTTTCTAAGGTTCTGCTCTTAATTCTCTCCTTCTGTATAGTCTCTATGAGTGAACTCATGAACTCCCATAATCTAAATCCTAAACAGCAATGCCTCTTAAATTTTATCTGCAAAACTGACATCCCTAAGCCTGACTGTTTTTTATCATTAACTACTGAACACTTTCCCTTATCTACCCAATGATACTTCAAGATCAAAGTCCAAAAATGAAACCATTGGAAACTTCTCATCCAACTTGCTTCCTCTTCCTGTTGTCTTGTGATTTAGAATGAAATGCCACTATGCCACCAAAGCCAAAACCTTGGAGCCGTGCTCTCTTCCTTTACCCATCCATATCTCATCATAAACTATTTAAGTTTCTATAATTCCAACTTTTAAGTATTTTCCAGTTGGATCCTTTATTTCCTCCTCACCATAGACTCCTACCATTATTATCAAAGTTATCATTTTGGCTTTAAGAGATAAAATTAATAAATAAGGCCAAATACGTGAAGTTTTCTAATAGTGATAATTATCAAGTAAACTCAAGAGCCCTGTGATATACCAGCTGAGACCATAGGGGGCGGAATACAATGTGTTAGTGAGGACCAGGGTTGTACACATTTTGAAGGCATGGAAATGTCTACAAAATTTCAAGAGACCATGAACACTGCTTTTAAATGGAGGCTCTGATAAATGCAGAATAATGAAGAGGTAAGAAAATCTGTGAATAGCAAAATGTATACATAGAAACAATTGAAGACTTTATATTCTAAAAACAGTTTGTTTTACAAAGCAGTTTAAGGTATCTCTATAAAGTTTATTTTATTTACTTAAACATTTTGTCATAATTGCATTGATATGGCTTTCTACTCTGTATTTATCTATTATAATTTTCAAATTAATGTTGTCTTTGTGAATTAGTTCTTACTAAATTTAGACAGATATATATTTATATTCAGATATATTAACTGATAATTATGTCCTAGATTTTTATAGTACTTTATAACACAGAAATACTGTATCCTCCCATTTATACTCACAACATTTTTAGGCATATGTCAGTGTAGCTACTACTATCCATTCATAAAGCAAACTTTTATTGAAAAACAAAAACTTTGTGTCAGAGCCCGTACTTTTACATCCAGGGGATCAAGGATCCAGTGGGTTAGTTGTTTACAATCTTCAATGTGGCTCAGAGTACATAGAGCGTAAGTGTATCTTTTATGTACATAGCTAAAAGTAGGAGATGAATGTGAAACAAGATCTTGGAGAAGGAATACCTAAAAACTTTGGCATAATTTGGAAGATTCCTGATGGAAGTGATACAAGTACCAAGTTCAACAGGAAAGCCAAATGAAGCTGAATCAGTCAGGACAACTGCCTAAGGCTCCTGAACGAGTATAAGAAAGAGGTAACACTTGATCTTAAAGTCTCTTCCTATTTTCTTTCTGCTAAGTGAATTTTATGTTTATAGCTGAAAATCTCAATTTATATATTATTTTTATATATTTTTATTATATTTATATATTTTTATTATTTTTTATATATTATTTTTATTATTTTATAACTAAGAGCCTTTCACAAGCAATTTGCCAAAAAGTTTAAGAAAGGGTTTTTACTAACAAAGACTTCACATGATTGTCACTTATGTCAAGCAGAATAAACAAAATACAGAAGTATACATTTATTGAAAGGAAAAAAAATTTGAAAAAACTTAATCTGGTAACTTTCAAAGGCAGCTGATCCAGTTTGCCACTGAGCAAGTATTTTAATTAATTAATTAATTAATTAATTAATTAGCACCCCCCAGTCTCTCCTAATACTATCTTATTTAAAATTTTAGGGCCAACATTTTGGGTAAGACATTATCAAGTAAGAGATAATAGTTGAGCCAGAAAGCAGTCATTAGTATCAATAAGCTAAACTAAATTCACACAGTAACAGCATCTTAGTAGAGGTGGCCTCTCCAGAGAAAATGGTTTGACAGTAAAGATCAGATTGGAAAAGTCTGAAGGAGAAGAATCCAAATCTCAAAATTAGGCCAATTATAGAGTTTGAAACATTATAGAAGGTGTCCAGGATGCAAAGTAGTAACATGGTAACAGGCACAGAAAGTGAAGTGAATATTGCAAAACAGATGGAAGGTAGGAAAAAGTGCATAATGCAAAACTCCACTAAACTTTAAGATAATAACAGTGCTTGTTCTGGAAGAACTGCCCTACTGTCAACTTATGCTTATCCTAGTGTCTATAAAATGCCATCTTATAGCAAGCAAGAACCATCTAAAACTTAAACCTGAACTTCTAACCAGAGGAGATGAACAGCACAGCAAATTTTCATAATGCTATTAACTAAACATTCTCTCAATTTGTGAACCCCAGAAAAAAGTGTATATAATGTGACTATGCAAATTTGTTTTGTTTCTAAGAAAGATATAAAAGTAATACAGGCATGCTTCATTTTGTTGCATTTTGCTTTACTGCACTTTGCAGATACTGTGTTCTTTTGCAAATTGAAGGTTTGTAGTAACCTTGCAACAAGCAAGTCAATCAGTCCATTTTTTCCAATAGCATGTGCTCACTTCATGTCTCTGTGTCACATTTTGGTAATTCTCATAATATTCCAAACTTTTTCATTATTATTACACTTGTTATGGTGATCTGTGATCAATGATCTATGATGTTACTATTGTAATTGTTTTGGGGAACCATGAACCATGCCCCAAGAAGACAGCACACTTAATCAATAGACAATGTGTGTGTTCTGACCGCTCCACTGACCAGCCATTATCCCACTCTCTCCCTCTCTTCAGGCAGCCCTATTTCCTGAGACATAACAATATTCAAATTAGGCCATTTAATAACCCTACAATAGCCTCTAAGTGTTCAGTTGAAAAAAAGAGTTGCAAGTCTCTCACTTTAAATCAAAAGCTAGCAATGATTAAACTTAGTGAGGAAAGCATGTCAAAAATCAACATAGGCTAAAAACTAAGCCTCCTGCACCAAACAGCCAAGTCGTGAATACAAAGGAAAAGTGTTTGAAGGAAATTACAAGTGCTACTGCAATGAATACACAAATGATAGGAAAGCAAAAACAGCTTTATTGTGGACATGGAGAAAGTTTTAGGGTTGTGTCAAACCAGCCACAACATTCCCTTAAGCCAAAGCCTAATACAGAACAGGGCCCTAACTCTTTTCAAGGCCAAAAGAGGTGAGGAAGTTGCAGAAAAATGTTTGAAGTAGCAGAGGCTGGTTCATGAGGCTTATGGAAAGAAGTTGTCTCCATAACATTAAAGTGCAAGGTGAAGCAGCAACTGCTGATGTAGAACATAAAGCAAGCTATCCAGAAAATCTCGCTAAGATCATTTTTAAAGATGGTCACAGTAAAAATCTGAAAACAGATTTTCAATGTAGAAAAAAAAAGCCTTCTATTGGAAGAAGATGCCATCTCAGATTTTCATAGTAGCTAAAGAAGAGAGGTCAATGACTGGCTTCAAATTTTAAGGAAGAGGCTGTTGGGAGCCAATGCAGCTGGTGACCTTTAAGTTGAAGCCAGTGCTCACTAACCATTCTGAAAATCCTAAGGCCTTTAAGAATTATGCTAAAAAAATAAAAAAAAGAATTATGCCAAGTATACTCTGCCCATGCTCTAGAAATGGAACAACAAAGCTTAGACGACAGCACACTTGTTCACAACATGGTTTACTGAGTATTTTCAGTAAACATTTTACTGCTGAGATATAGTGCTCAGAAAAAAAGTTTCCTCTCAAAATATCACTATTTACTGACAATGCACCTGATCACCCAAGAGCTCTGATGGACGTGCACAACAAGATGAATGTAGTTTTCATGCCTGTTAACACAACATCCATTCTGCAGCTCATGGATCGAGGAATACTTTCAACTCCCAAGTCTTATTATTTAGGGAATACATCTTGACTCCAATTTGGAAAGAAGTTGTACTGTGAGTAAAATGATATCAAACAGCATCACATACCACAGAGAGATGGTTTGTGAAAGGAAGAGTGAATCAATGTGGCAAACTTCACTGTTGTCTTATTTTTAAAAAGTGCCACAGCCATCCCAACTGTCTGCAACCACCACTCTGATGAGTCAGCAGCCATCAGCATCAAGGGAAGACCTTTCATCCACAAAGCTTATGACTTGCTGAAAGCTCAGCTGATGTTAGCAATTTTTAGCAATGAAGTATTTTTACCTAAGGTATATACAATATTTAGACATAATGATATTGAACACCTAGTAGACTACAGTATAGTGTAAACATAACTTTTATATGCCTTGAAAAACCAAAAAAATTAATTGGACCTGCTTTATTGTGATATTCACTTTATTGCAATTGTCTGGAACTGAACCCATGTTATCTCTGATATTGCCTGTACTCAAAATTAATTATCCTGAATAATAGTAGTTCTTCTGCTTAATATTAAAAAATATTTAATAATTTATATACTAAAATAATAATTGCTATTATATTATTCCTATATTAACCTGATTCTAATTTCTACTTATTTTACTCTTTCCTAAAATAAAAATCTGTATTGGCTTAATCCTTGATATTTCTGAAGTCCAACAAATCATTCATAAATTTGAGACAATGACTGTGTCCAAAACAAACAAACAAACAAACAAGCAAAATCCATGTTTTATTTTCCTTCTAAGTGCCATTACAATAGGTGAGTGATTACTTAAGCCCTTTAAGTAAAGACTTAGGGGGCAGGAAAAATACTGGTTAAAATAGAACTTACTACCTTTTTTTTTTTTTAAACATAGATGCCCAGATCTAAAATTGAAACTTTACTGCTAGGAGCCGCACACTGTTATGAGTTCCTTTTGGTCTCCCTGGGAAGAACTTAAGAAACCACTGGTATTATTGGATTGGGAAAACTATGTCCCAGGAATTTTAAATTCAACTTAAGCTACCTATTCTTAATATTGGTTCCTTTATGGCATTGTATTTAACAGCAGTTATAACTAAAAAATTTTATCTTTTATTTTTTTTTAATTTTATTTATTTATTCATGAGAGACTCAGAGAGAGAAAGAGGCAGAGACATAGGCAGAGGGAGAAGCAGGTTCCATGCAGGAGGCCTCATGTGGGACTTGATCCCAGGACTCTGGGATCACGCCCTGAGCCAAAAGCAGACGCTCAACCGCTGAGCCACCCAGATCTCCCTATTTAAGAAATTTTAGAGAGGGTTGTGTCTTCAAGTTTTTTGCCCTAATTAATTTGTTCCATGCATTTTGAGAATAGGAAAAAAAAAAAAAAACTATGAGAAAGAGTATGAGTTCACTAGATGTTCTGAAGGGTGCTTTAATTTTAAAACAACTACATTCTTTATACAAGTATTTGTATTGTATCAATGGGTTTAAAGTACATAAAATAAGTTCCCAAGAGAGGGGTAACCATAAGTGAAACCTGAGCCATGAGTAGTCACCAGTATTTCGGGTTGAATGGATGATATCTGTACTTAGATTTTCTGACTAAGGCTCAAATAAAGCTCAACCCTACTAAGTCTTCTGTTTTCCTCTTGGCTATTAGGGAAAAAATAGTGCAATTCTTGAGGGGAGCAGTTTGATATTGGAACACAGGTTTTATAACGCTGAAGATTTATGAGTTCACAATTAAAGTTCACTGAATATATGCAGTGGAAACAAAAGATTCAGAGAAAAAACAAAAAACTATTATGTATAGCCTTCAAAATCTTCAGATATCACATACAGAAAATGAAATACTGAGTACAAAATGTTTAAAAGTACAAAAGATGGAATTACTGCTATCTGATAATGAAATGCTATCTCCAAATTTCTGAGTGAAAGTACATGGCATCATATATGTTTAGGTCCGGGAAAGTTATTGTTTCAGGATAACTGCAATGAAAAGACATTTTAGATACACTAAAACTGAGTTTATGTCCTATGTTCCTACTAGAAAAGAAGTAATTCAGAGAGAAGGAAAATGATCCCAGAGAGAAGATCTAAGTTGCAAGGAAGAATGGTGAACAATAACAAAAAGGTAAATATATAGATAAAATAAAAAAAGTATTGTGAGTACAAAAATACAAATAACATAAGAAATGCTAATAAAATAATATCAAACTTGGGAATTAAAAGAAAGAAACTAAAATCCTTTTTAACAATAATATATATATCCAGAGACAAGTAGTATGAATTAAAATGCTCTAATTCATTGTATTGTATGGTACTCAAAATAGTCACTGTCCTAAAAAATATGAAGCATATTTTGTTAAAGTAAATGTAAACAGGTAAATGTGTAGTAATAAACATAAATTTCAAGTGACATGTTAGAGATAGGGTTTGATCTTCAAACTAAAGAAAGAATGAAAAGAAAAAAAGCAAAGACTCCTCAGTCAATTAAAAAATCAAGTTGAGAGAAAAAGGTGACAATAGGAAAGCAGGACAATTACAAAACAAAAAGACAATAGAAAGAAATACATATATTTAAGTGGTTACAATAACCATCTATAGATTATACTTATCACTTAAGATAGATTAGATTTTAAAAACTGCAATGACCTATAACTTTTGTAAGAAACACATTAATATCTAAAGACATAAAGGATTGAATTACATAATCAAAAATAATAATTTAGGCAGATATTAGTCCAATGAAATTTTGGGCATATTAGGCTAAAGAGACTTAAAGACCAATAGCATTATTTGATGTAGAGATTATTAATATATGTAAATTAAAAAAACAGCTTTTCAATTACCTACACACATATTAAAAATACTTATATGGAACTTATATGTCCTAAGAATATAAATCAACAAACATGTCAATACATAAGAGATTTCAGCATAGCCACCTGTTTTGGCAAATCACACATTAAAATAGTGATTAACAGACTTAACAATCTTGATCTCTATCTAGCAAGTATATGTACATATAATATATATACATGTATAATGTAATAAAAATTATAATTACACATTTATATAATATATACTACCTATATAAGCAAAAACACACATAGACATATATGCCCTAAATCATAAATCATATCATCACATAAATAAAACGCTAAAACTTGAAGCTTTTATAAATTAAAACATAAAACATGTAATATTGTCAACTATGGCAAATTAACCTATAGCTATGAGGCCATTCTCATCAACAGGGCATTTTGGAAAACTTAAAAAATAACTTGATTATAAAACTAATTTTTAAGAGCAAATAACGAAAAAAGCCAAGACATTCTACAAGGAGACAAAATTAGAAGAACTTGAGCTGCAATATGTCAAGATTTGATACAAAAATAGTAATTAAATCCGTATGCTTTGACATAAGAATAGACATACTAATCAACAAGAACAAAACAGTGCTAGAAATCCACACATACATCGAACCTGGAATTATAAAATGTTTGGTATTACAGATCAATGAGGAATTGATAAGCTACAAAGTTTTAGTTGATTTTGAATGTAAAAAATGATCCAATCTTTATACTAAATGTAAAAATAAATTCTCTATGTATTAAAAACTTAAATGTGAAAGGAAAATTAAAAAATAGAAACATGAGAAAATGTCTTTATATACATAAAGGAAAAGACTTAAATTCTACTTTATCAGAACTTTGTTCATCAAAAAGCACCATAAAAGTGAGAAGATAAGCCATAATTGGGAGAAGATATTTGCCACAAACATAACCAACCAAATATTAACCTCTAGAATATACCTATATATAAATATATATGAGCAACACCAATTAAGAAAGAAATAATATCATAAAGCTCAGTGATAAAATGGGCAAAAGCATTTCTTCACACAAAAAACCAATTTATTAGTAATTAAGAAAAGGAAAGTTAATAACACAATGAGGCACTCTTTATACCCATTAGATTATGGGTAATTATCTGCTTTAAATAAAAATAAAACAATAATAACAGTGTATTTATATTTATTATTGTTGTTAGTAGTAGTAGTAGTAGTAGTAGTAGTAGTAGTAGTAGTAATATTTGGTGAGCATTTGCTAAGTGCCAGACACTGAAAAACACTTTACTTGTATCTTAGTTTTTTAAATATAAAATGTGTACTATTCTCATTTTATAAGTTAGAAAATGGGTGTTTAGCAAGATTAATAAGTAACTTGGGGGGAGGAGGTTCAAGATAGCAATATAGGAAGTGATCATCTGAGCTCACACATAGACACACCAAATCTCCAGCTGTATATGAATCATCTACTTTTGAAAAATATCTGTAAAACAGATTAACTTTCTATATCAAAAGATAAAAAGACCGCATTGAGACAGGTGGGAGAGGCAAAGGCTCTTGCAGAAAATCCCCACATCCTGTAGAGCAATACACAATATTAAGGGATCTCATCAAATAATTGTTTCTCCTGGAGGAGTGGAAGGTTGGTGCCCCACTTCAGGCACCCAGGCCCCTGGGATCTCCACTGGCAAAATAAGCCCCTAGAATACCTGGCTTGGAAAACCAAGGAGGCTAACATCTTGGAATCAAAAACAGATTTCTCTCTTGGGGGGCTTGTGTGAGGTCTTGCTCATCTGGAGACCCACTGAAAAAATCGTGGTTTGAAGACAACCTGGATTATAGGTGAGGGAGATTCATTTGCTGAACTGGGGGCATCAACTGGAGAAGTGAGGGATAGTTAAGATGCTCTCTAAAGATGGAGGCGTGGCATGCTATCGTTGCAGTCTCCACATAACCTGCAAGCACAGGCAGGCAAGATTAGACACGGTACTCTCCTACCACTTGGCTGGGATGAACAGGGGTGTGTTGTCATAGAATTTGCTGAGGCAGCAAAGCATAATAAGCATTCGCAGCATTTCCTCATCCCCTGGCTAGGGCTTGTAAGTGTGAGTGGTTGTAAGATTCTCTGGTACCCAGCCTGAAGGGAACACATCCACACAGACAAGGCACTTTCCCACTGCCTTCCTGAAGCTGGCAGGTGTGCCTGCCCCGAACACTCTCCTGCTCTCTTGCTAAAGCCAACAGGTATACACAAACCACAAATGAGATACTTATTGATTTCCACACTCAGATGGCCAAAAGGGCTGGCACTCCAGAGCTCCAGGAAACTGTAACAATTGGAAAGACAGTTCTTGGTGGGCTACAACACCCAGGGCATAGGGAGAAGAAATACACTACCAGTCTTTCTGTGAAAAAGGCCTATTTACTTACACTGGAGCTTCAACCTGAGGGGTAGGTCTCAGGTTTCCCACTCTGGAGGCTAAAGAGGCATTCCTAAGGAACATAAACAGGGAGACAACATTCTTGAGTACACACTTTGGCCTTACGACAGTTTGATGAGACTCACAAAAAGGAGCTTATACATTCACGTGGAGCCCCGAGTTTTGCAATGGTTGCCCACGGTATACCACTGGGTCCTCTAATCCAGAGGCCAGCAGGGATTACCACTGCAGCCCCACAGGATTGCATATATTTGAATACTTTAAAAGCTCCTGCTTGAGGGTCTGGTTCCAATCAGCTGACTCTAGGTGCTAAATGAAACTCTTTCTCTTGGATTACTGACAGATCTTGGCAGAGCCTCCAAAGTAGGGGCATTTCAAGAATAAATTATGCAGTTTAGACAATCACAAAAGTTAAAGAGAATCAAGAGCTAGGGCAAAATTAAATGAGAAGGGTGTCATTTACACAAAGGCACCCCTTCAAGACTGAGAGATGTAACTATTTCACACATATGTAGATACAAAGAGAGAAAAGCAAAATGAGGAAACAGAGAAATATGTCCCCCAAAAAAGAACACAATAAAACCTCAGAAAAAGACCTTAATGACATGGAGATAAGTAATCTACCTGATAAAGAATTTAAAGTAATAATAATAAAATGTTCACTGAACTTGGACAAAGAATAAAGAAATACAATAAATAAATAATATTTATTTACAATAAATAAATAAATAAATAAATAAATAAATAAATAAATAAAATAAAGAACCAACAAAGAGACAGAAAGTATAAGATACCAAACAGAAGTTACATAACTGAAGAATCCAATAACTAAACTAAAAAATGCACTTGCAGGGGGTTGGAGGTGGCGTGAATAGGAGACTGCATGAAGTAGAAGAACAGATCACTGTTCTGAAAGATAGAACAGAGGAACTCACCCAGAGGGAGCAGCAAAAAGAAAAAAGAATTTTAAGAATAAAGGTCGCTTAAGGGATGTGTGGAACAATATCAAGTGTAATAACACTAGCATTACAGGGATCTCACAAGAAAAAGAGAAAGTGATAGAAAATTTATTTGAAGAACTAATGCCTAAAAACTTCCCTAACCTGGGGATGGAAACAGGCATCCAGATTCAGGAAGCCCAAAAGGTTCCAAGTAAGTGCAACCCAGAGACCCACACCAAGACACATTATAACTAAATTATCAAAATTTAAAGATAAAGAGAGAATCTTAAAAGTTGTGAGAGAAAAAGAAATTGTTACATACATACAAGGGAAACCCCAAACTCAGCAGGATTCTCAGCAGACACTTTACAAACCAGAGGAACGGAATGACATATTCAAAGGTCTGAAAGGAAAAAATAAAAAACTTCCAACTAAGGATACTTTACCCAACAAGGTGATCATTCAAATTTGCAGGAAATATAAAGAGTTTCCTAGACAAACAAAACCTAAATGGGTTCATCCCTACTACAATGCTTTATAAGGCATATTAAAAGGACTTCTTTAAGCTGAAAAGAAATGGCAATAACAGGAAAACATGAAAGTAAAACTCTTACTGGAAAAGGTAAAAATATGGTAAAGATAGTGGATTAATCACTTATAAAGCTACTAAGAAGGTTAAAAGACAAGAACAGTAAAATTAAATAAGACTGCAGTAATTAGTTAAGGGATACATAAAATAAAAAGATGTTGGAGTGCCTGGGTGGCTCAGTCAGTTGTGTCTGACTCTAGATCTCAGCGTTGTGAGTTCAAGACTCATGTTGGGCTCCATGTTGGGTGTGGAGCCTACCTAAAAAACAGAAATAAATAAATAAATAAATAAATAAATAAATAAATAAATAAATAATAAAGTGACATCTAAAATGTAAAATATGGAGGAAGAAGTAAAAATATAGTTTTGAAATGTGCTCAAATGTAGGTTGCTATAAATTTAAAATAGACATATAATAGGATGATATAGCTAAACCTCACACAAAAGGACACAAAAGGTTTATAGGCAAACCATAGAGCAAAAACTTATAGTGCATACACAAAAGAAAATGTAAAAGGAATATAACATAACACTAAAGAAAATCATCAAATCACAAGAAAGAAGAGAAAAGAGAACTACAAAAATAGAGAGAAAAATATCAACAAAATGGCAATAAATACATCCCTATCAATTATATTAAATATAGAGGACTAAAGTCTCCAGTCCAAAGACACAGAGTGGCTGAGTGGATATAAAAAAGACACATCTATATGCTGCCTCTAAGAGACTTAGTTCAGAAGTAAGGAACAAGAAAGGGATATCCACTCTCACCATTACTATTTACTATTTAACATAGTACTGGAAATTTTAGCCTCAGAAATCAGACAGCAAAAAAGGAATAAAAGACATCCAAATTAGCAAGGGGAAAGTAAAACTTCCACTATTTGCAGATGATATAATATTCTATGTAGAAAAGCCAAAAGACTCCACCCAAAAATTACTAGAACTAATATATGAATTCAGCAGTCACAGGATGTAAAATCAATGTACAGAAATCTGTTACCTTTCCAAACACCAGTAAGGAAGTAGCAGAAAAAGAAATCAAGGAATCAATCCCATTGACAATTGCACCAAAAACCGTAAGATACCTAGGAATAAGCCTAACCAGAGAGGTAAAATATCTGTATTCTGAAAACTATAGACATTTATGAAAAAAAATTGAAGAGGACATGGAAAAACATTCCATGCTCATGGATTGGAAGAACAAACATTGTTAAAGTATCTATACTACCCAGAGCAATCTATACATTTTTTAAAATTTAAATTTTAGTTAGTGAATATACAGTGCAATATTTGTTTCTGGAATAGATTCAATGATTCATCACTTACATTGAGCACCCAGTGCTCATCACAAGTGCCCTCTTTAATACCCATCACCCATCTAACCCATCCCTCATTCACCTCCATCTACTCTGTTTGTTCTCTATAGTTAAGAGTCTGTTTCTTGGTTTGCTTCTCTTTTTCTCCTCTCTTTGTTTATTTGTTTCATTTCTTAAATTCCACATATGAATGAAGTCATATGATATCTTGTCTTTTTCTGACTGACTTATTTCACTTAGCATAATACACTCTAGCTCTATCCACATCATTGTGGATGGCAAGACAATCTACACATTTAAAACTACCACCAGCATTTTTCACAGAACTAGAGCAAACAATCCTAAAATTTGTATGGAACCACAAAACATCCTAAACAGCCAAAGCAACCTTGAAAAAAAGCAAAGCAAAGTTGGAGGCAACAAAATCCCAGATTTCAAGCTATATTACAAAGCTTTAGTAATCAAGACAGTATTGTACTGGCACAAAACAGATAGATCAATGGAATGGAATAGAAATCCCAGAAATGGACCCACAACTACAGTCAATTAATATTCAAGAAAGCTGGAAAGAATACCCAGTAGAAAGAAGACAGTCTGTTCAACAAATGGTGTTGGGAAAACTGGACAGGTACGTGAAAAAGAATGAAACTGGGCCACTTTCTTACACCATACACAAAAATTAATTCAAAATGAGTGAAAGACCTAAATGTGAGTCTTTAAACCATAAAATCCTAGAGGAGAACACAGGCAGCAACCTCTTTGACCTGGGCCATAACAACTTACTACACAAGGCAAGGGAAATGAAGGCAAAAATGAACCACTGAGGCTTCATCAAGATAAAAAGTTTCTGCACAGTGAAGGAAACAATCAACAAAACTAAAGGACAATCTTTGGAATGGGAGGAAATATTTGCAAATGGCATAAGTGATAAAAAGTTAGTATCCAAAATCTATAAAGAACTTACCAAACTCAATGCCCACCAAAAATAATCCAGTTAAGAAATGGGCAGAAGATACAAACAGACGTTTTTCCAGAAAAGACATCCAGGTGACTTATAGATACATGATATAGATACATGATACTATATAGATATAGTATAGATACTTATAGATGATACATGCCCAATATCATCATCAGGGAAATGCAAATTAAAATCATAATGAGATATCACCTCACACCTGTCAGAATGGCTAAGAGTAAGTAATGCAAGAAACAACAGATATTAAGAAGGAAGTGGAGTAAGGGAAACCCTCTTGTACTGGGGATGCAAACTGGTGCAGCCATTTTACAGAACAGTATGGAGGTTCCTCAAAAAGTTAAAAATAGAACTACCCTATGATACAGCAATAGCACTACTATGTATTTACCTAAATGATACAAAAATACAAATTTGAAGGGATACATGCACCATAATATTTATAGCAGCATTATCAGCAATAGGCAAACTATGGAAAGAGCCTAAATGTTTATTGACTGATGAATGGATAAAGAAGATGTGGTTCATATACACAATGGAATATTACTCAGCCATCAAAAGAGTGAAATCTTGCCATTCACAATGATGTGGATGGAGCTAGAGTGTATTGTGTTAGGTAAAATAAATCAGTCAGAGAAATACAAGTACCATGATTTCACTTATACATGGAATTTAAGAAACAAAACAGATGAACACATGGAAGGGGGAAAGGAAAGAGGGAGGGAAGTAAACCATAAGAAACTCTTAATGATAGAGAACAAACTAATGGAGGGAGGTGGATAGGGGATAGGCTATATCAGTGATGGGTATTAAGGAGGGCACTTGTTATATTCAGCACTGGGTGTTGTGTGTAAGTGATGAATTGCTGAATTCTACTCCTGAAACCAATTGCATTGTGTGTTGACTAACTATAATTTCGATAAAAATTTGAAGAAAAAAAAAGTAAAAGAATGAAAAAAATATGTTATTCAAATGGCAATAAAAAAAAAAGATGGTGTAGCTATACTTTTTGCAGGCAAAAAAGACCTTAAAACAGACTGTAATAGAAGACAAAGAGAGTCTTTACATAATGATAAATGGGTAAATCCAGAAAGAAGTATGACATTTACAAATATATATGTACCTAACATAGGAACATCTAAATATATAAAGCAAATATTAACAGACCAAGATAGAGAAATTGACAGTAGTACCAGTATTAACAGGGGATTTTAACACTCAACTTGTATCAATGGACAGATCATACAGATAAAAATCAGTAAGGAAACATCAACTTTAAATCATACAATAGGAAAAAAAATAAATCATACAATAGGGGTCCCTGGGTGGCTCAGTGGTTGAGCATTTGCCTTTGGCTCAAGTCATGATCTTGAGGTCCTGGGATTGAGTCCCGCATCAGGCTCCCCACAGGGAGCCTGCTTATCCCTCTGCCTATGTCTCTGCCTCTCTCTGTGTGTCTCTCATGAATAAATAAATAAAATCTTTAAAAAATCATACAATAGATCAGATGGACTTAACAGATATTCTGAACATTCCATCCAAAAGCAGTAAAATATATATTCTCAGGTACACATGAAACGTTCTCTAGGATGGATCATATTCTAGACCACAAAAAAAAAGTCTTAAATAATTCAATACTGAGATCATATCAAGTACCTTTTCTGACCACAATTGTATGAAACTAGAAATAAGTTATACGAAGAAAACTGGGAAAACTGCAAATAAGTGGAGATTAAATAACATGTTACTGAACAACTATTGAGTCATAGAGGAAATATAAGGAGAAATTAAAAAATACCTAGAAATAAATAAAAACAGAAATATGGCATACCAAAGTCTACGGAATGCAGCAAAAGCAGTTCTAAGAAGGAAGTTTATAGCAATACTGATCTCCTCTAGAAACAAGAGAAATCGCAAATAAATAATTTAACTCTATACCTAAGTAAGCAAAAAAATAGAACACAAAAATCCTAAGGGTAGTAGAAAGAAGGAAATAATAAATATTAGAGTGGAAATAAATGAAACAGAGACTAAAAAGATAATAGATCAATGAAATTAATGACTTTTATTTTTAAAAGAAGCAAAATTGACAAACATTTATGTAGGCTTACCAGGAAAAAAAAAAAACAGAAAGGGCTCAATAAATAAAATTAGAATCGAAAGAAAAGTTATTAAGTGATACCAAAGAAAAATCAAAGGATCCTAAGAGACTGCTGTGAACAATTATGTACTAACAAATTTGACAATCTAGAAGAAATGAATAAATTCCTAAAACTTTATAATCTTCCAAGACTAAATTATGTAGAAATGGAAAATTGAAAAGATCAATTACTAATAAGGAGGTCTATAAATAATAAAAAAATCTCCAAATGAACAAAAGTCCAGGACAAGAAGCCTTCATTGGTGATTTCGTACCAAATACTCAAATATTTAATACCTGTCCTTCTCAAACTCTTCCAAAAAACTGAAGAGGAAGGAAAGCTTCCAAACTCATTTTATGACACCAGTGTTGCCTTGATACCAAAACCAGACAAGAACCCTATGAAAAAAGGAAAATAACAGGGCAATATCCCTGATGAACACAGACGCAGAAATCTTCAACAAAATAGCAAACCAAATTTAATAATACATTAAAAGGATCATACACCATAATCAAATGGAATTTATTCCAGGAAGTCAAAGGTGCTTGATGTCCCACAAATCAATGTGATATATTGCATTAACAAAATGAAAAAAGAATGAGACAAATTCATACAATCATCTCAATAGATGCAGATAAAGCATTTGACAAAATTCAAATCCTTTTATGATTAAAAACTCTCAACCAGTGGGCATAGAGGGAACATACCTTAACATAATAAGGGGCATGTATCACAAACCCACAGCTAACTTCATACTTAATGCTGAAAAGCTGAAACTTATCCCGTAACATCAGGAATGAGAAAGTATGCCCACTATTCTCACTTTTATTCAACAGAGTATTGGAAGCCTTAGACCAACAGGTCAAGAAAAAGAAACAGAAGCCATCCAAATTAGTAAAAAAAAGAAGTAAAAGTGTCACTATTTGCAGATGGCATGATACATTATATAGAAAACGTAAAGACTATACCAAAAAATTTAGAATAAATGAATTCAGCAATTAAAAAAGATCAATATACAAAAATCTGTTGTGCACTAATAATGAACTATCAGAAAGAGGAATCAAGTAAACATTTCCATTCTTAATTGCATCAAAAAAGATATCTAAAAACAAATTTAACCAAGGTGATGAAAGACCTGTGTGTGGAAAACTATAAGACGTTGATGAAAGAAATTGGAGACACAAATAAGTAAGTGCTCATTGATTGGAATAATTAATATTGTTAAAGTGTCCATACTTCCAAAGCAGTCTACAGATGCAGTGCAATTCCTATCTAAATTCCAATATTACTCAGCCAACAACAAATAGAATGAAATTTTTCCATTTGCAGGGACATGAATGGAGCTAGATTGTATTATGCTACATGAAATAAGTCAGTCTGAGAAAGACAAATACCATATGATTTCACTTATATGTGGAACTTAGGAAACAAAACAGATGAACATGTGGGGAGGAGAAATAATGAGAGAGAGAAGGAGAGAGGTAAAGGCGAGCTATAAGAAACTCTTAAAGATGGAGGAAAAAACTGAAGGATGTGGTGGGGGATGTGCTAAATGGGTGATAGGTATTAAGATTATCTCCCCTGAATCTCCATCTCCTGATGCATTCTTATGTGAACTAGGTGGACCAAATATGACTTGTTATGATGAGCACTGGGTGCTATATGTAAGTGATGATTCACTAAATTCTAACTCTGAAACCAATATTATACTATATGTTATCTGACTAGAATTTCAGTAAAAACTTGGAAGCAAAGAATTCTAGTGACATTGTTTCACAGAACTTAGAACAAATAATTCTAAAATTTGTATAGAACCACAAGAGTTCCTTGTATTTTTTTATAACAAATTTATTTTTTATTGGTGTTCAATTAACCAACATACAGAATAACACCCAGTGCTCATCCCGTCAAGTGCCCCCCTCAGTGCTCATCACCCATTCACCCCCACCCCCCGCCCTCCTCCCCTTCCACCACCCCTAGTTCATTTCCCAGAGTTAGGAGTCTTTATGTTCTGTCTCCCTTTCTGATATTTCCCACACATTTCTTCTTCCTTCCCCTATATTCCCTTTCACTATTATTTATATTCCCCAAATGAATGAGAACATACAAGGAACTCTTGTAATTCAACAATAAAAAAACCAACAACCAGCTTCAAAAATGAGTCAAAGACCTTAACAACTTGCCAAAGAAGATCTATAGATGGCAAGTAAGTAAGTAAAAAGATGCTCCACATCATATGTCATCAGAGAAATGTAAATTATAACGATGAGAGACCACCATGCACCTATTAGAGTGACCAAAATCTGGAACACAGCCAACACCTGGTAAGGAAGAGGAGCGACAAGAATTCTCATTCATTGTTGGCAGGAATGCAGAATGGTATGGAACAGCCACTTTGGAAGACAGTTTGGTAGTTTCTTACAAAACTAAACAGACTCTTGCCATATGATCCAAAGGAATTGAAAACATGATCACATTAAAAAAAAAAACCTGCCTGTGGATGTTCATAGCAGTTGTATTCACAATTGTCAAAACTTGGAAGCAACCAAGAGGTCCTTCATTAGGTAAATACATAAATAAACTCATTCAGACAATGGACTATTAGTCCAGGCTAAAAAGAAGTGAGCTATCAAGCCATGAAAAGACACAGAGGTAACAAATGCATATTACTAAGTGAAAGAAGTGAATCTGCGAAGACCACATACTTTATCACTCAAACTATATGACAATCTGGAGAGGGCAAAATTATGGAGACAGTAAAAAGATCAGTAGTTGCCAGCAGGTGGTGGGAGGAGGAGGTGAATAGGCAGAGACAGGATTTTTAGGGCAGTGAAAATACTCTTCATGATATGATGATGGATACATGTCATCATACATTTGTCCAAAACCACAGAATGTATAATACCAAGGGGGAAGTGTAATATAAACCATGGAGTTGGGTGGTTACAATGTGTCAACATAGGTTCATCAATTATAACAACTGCACCACCCTGGTGGGGGACGCTGATAACGGGAGAGGGTGTGTAGTTGGGGAGGGGGGGCAGGGGTGTATGCGAAATCTCTGTACCTTCCCCTCAATTCTGCTGTGAACCTAAAATGCTCTAAGAAATAAACTCAAAAGCTAAGGGGAAATAATAAAACAGCATACGCATTATGATCACAAAAAAAATAAATAAATACAATTTGTATAGAACCACAAAAAACTTTGAATAGCCAAAACACTTTCAAGAAAGAACAAAGCTGAAGGTATCATGATTTCCCCACTGCAAACAATTTAGATTTACACCTAGAGTAACAGAAAGGGACAAATAAAGCACAAGGGTAGTAGAAAGAAGAAAATAATAAAGATCAGAGTGGAATTAAATGAAATACAGACTAAAAAGATAAGATCAATGAAATAGCTGTTTTTTAAAAAGATAAACAAAATTGACAAACCTGTGTATTCTATGCCTGAATGGATAAAGAAAATGTGAGATCTATGTATTTTATATATTATATATATATATAAACAATGTGATATATATTATATATATAAACAATGTTATATACACAATGGATATATACTCAGCTATAAAAAGAATGAAATCTATTTGCAACAACATGGAAGGAACCTCAGGATACTGTACTTAGTGAAATAAGTCAGAGAAAGACAAATACCACAGGATTCACTGATGTGTGTGGTATCTAAAAAACAAAATAAATAAAGAAATAAAACAAAACAAATCCCAGACTCACAGATACAGTTTGGTTATTGCCGGAGGCAAAGCAGGTTGGTGGGGGCAAAATGGGGGAAGGGGACTAAGAAATACAAACTTTCAGTTATAAAATATATACGTCATAGGAGATGTACTGCATGGGGAATGCAGTCAATAATGTTGTATTACCTTTGTAAAATAACAGAGAGTAATTAGACTTACTGTGGTGACCCTTTTGCATTGTATACAAATGTAGAATCACTATACCGTACACCTGAAGTTAATATAACATTGTTTATCAATCATACCTCAATAAAGAAAAAACTTGCTATGTAATATATTAAAATCCACATCTATCTGACTTCATATCCCATACTTTTAACCATAACACTTGATGATAATTTCTGAATAAATTAAGCAGCTAACTTAAGCTACTATAGTGTGCTGATAAATTTTCAAGGCATCAGATTCACAGTGATGAAAAAGAGTCGAGGACACTGATGCTCAATAGAGTTTACAATCTATGGGGGGAAATAGACTTCATGAATTAGCAACAAATAAGCATATATTTACAAAATATGATTTATGTTATGGTGCCATAAGACTTATGAGACAAATGGTAGTGGCAAGATTGAAGGAGGAAACTTCATGTAAGCTTACAAGTTTTTTTTCTCAAAACTGTTAATAATCAAAATTTAACTTCTTATTCTATTTCCAAGCTTCCCATTGCACTTGCACCAGCTCCTTATGTCCTCAAGCTGTCCCCTGGCAGCTTCCTAATTTGGTTCCTTAAAGCCTATGTGGAAAAGTCTGATCTTCTTTCTACACTCGTACAAAACTTTTTCTGTTTCTCTTCCCTGAATTTTCATCTTCTGATACATTCTTACCTGAACTAGGTGGGCCAATCAACCAATCTTTTATATACTAATGCTTCCAGAGTTTTGTGTTATCTCATAATTTAAAAAAAGGAATCTGCACATTGCTTTACCCAAGGGAGTATATCTACTGAGATATTAATTTTTGATACTGTATTTTGATTGTGGAAATAGTAGAGATAATGGGAGCTTTCAGGCCCTCTCAAATCATACCTCAAAAGTGGCTACATAAGCTGTAAATTCAACTTGTAGACAGTCATAGTTCTTGGAATAAATGAAAGTGTAATAGTTGAACCAATTTTATTATATTTTCTGTCATGTCAGTATAAGTACTGTCAAGTCAGACAATTGTTTTTTTTTTTTTCTTTCACTTTCAGTAAATGAGCTTTGTGGAGATCTAGTCACTCCTTTATTCTTTTGACAGCTTGTTATGCTCATTACATGATATGTGGGATTATCAAATCAATAAGATTTCACTGTTTCTGAAATACATTATAAAATGGGATAAACTTTCTGAATATTTCTAAATACAAGTTTCAAGTCAAACAAAATCAGAAGGTTAAATTCAAAACATAGAGGCTGACACACAAAACTATTCATGGCATTCCTAAGTCATAGCTCATGGGCATTCAAAATTTCCTTTGAAGGTAAGTAAAAAAAAGTCAAGATTATAGCTGAGAAAATTTTGAAGTCTTCAAGTAAGTGAAAAAATAATATATATGAACATTGTGAAAATATGAGTAGATTCCTAAAAGAAAGGAAAGACAGATTTTTTTTTTTTTTTTAAGTGGACCAACAACCAATGGTTGGACCATTAGGTCCTTGAGGGCATGGCTGTGTGATAATTATTTTTGTGTTCCCTATACCTCATTCAAGGCCAAATATATGCAAAGTCCTCAACAAATATTATTTGATTAATTTAATTAATAAATATAAAGTCTTTAATGAGTGCCAAAGAAGCTGGGTTCTTTTCACTTCAATTACAACAAATAGTACATTGTAAAATTTTATTAGCTATTATGTCTGTTGAACCATCACTACAGGTTAACTCTGTACAATATAGTCCTGTATTACAACAGAGATTACTGCTCTATGAGGAAGCCTTTCCTGAGGCATTTCTCTGCCCCAGGCAGAAAGAAAATTCTTCCTCCTCCATGCTCCCATAGAAGTCTAATCTTATCTCTAATAAAGCATGTGTTATATTGAATCATAAATCTTTTTAACATGCACATTTTATCAGTAGATTCTGAGCATACTGAGCTGAAGATAATGTTTGCTTCGTTTCCAGTTGTAGTAACATATTGCTTAACAACATAGCAGAGTAAAAAAATACATGCTGTGGAAGGATAAACCATGTCTCTTCTTTTCCATGATATCCATTCTAAAACTTGGATCCCGTGATTACATTATCTTATATGGCAAAAGGGGCATTACAGATATAATTAAGAATGTTGAGGTAAGATTATGTTGGATTATCTAGGTGAGCCCAGTGTAATTGTAAGAGTCCTTAGAAAAGGGAGACATGATCATCAAAGGCAGAGGAAGTTATATGAAGACAAAAGCAGTCAGTGAAAATGTCATCATGCTATGTAGATGTCACTATGAGGAAGGGGTCACAAACTAAATGAGTTTTATAACATTTTACAAAAAAGTAATTATTAGTTAAATAATAGTGTGATTCCTCAAAGAGTAATTTAAAAATGTAATTTTATTATTAAAGACTGCCTTTGTTTCCATCAAGGCCCCTGCTCTTACTATTGTTGTGACACTGAACAAGTTTGCTTAACCTCACTGTTTCCCCTCACCAGTTTCTCTTATATTAAACCAAAGGTACAACTCAATCCAAAACAAAATGTCAATGGAACTTATCTGGAAGTGGGTATTTAACAGTGTCTTTAAAAATTTATCTGGCACGTTAAAGATGTAGAAGTGCAAAGAATGCATATTTTTGTTATATTTTTGGCAAAATAAACAGTGAAGTGGAAGATGTTGCTATATAAGATATACCCAAACCATCAAAATTCCAATTTTCTGAAAGGATTAACAGGTGCACAATGAATCTGGACTAATAATTGTGAAATAAATATAACAGTGTTAATATTTAACATTAATGAGCTATTAATATTGTCAGGCACTATTCTAAGCACCTTATATGTATTATTATTTTAAAATTTTCTCATAAACCTGAGTTAGGTACTTATTAATGTTCCTATATTATTTACAAAGAAACTTAAATACAGAAATATTAAGTAATGTTAACTAAGATCATGGAGGTAAGAATTAGTACGCAAGAAATTTAAGTTAAAGAAAGCAGATCACATCAATAATGTTAAGAAAACTGAACATTTGGAAAACTATAAATCATATCTTCAGCTCATGTCATACACCAAATAATATTTCATTTTATGTGAAACTCTCAACATACGATGTTATATAAATAAAGTAGGATACAAAACTGTAAATATAATATGACTTCAAACTGGCAAAATATGAATTGGAGAGTTAAATACAAACAAACCACAGGAACAAAAAGAAAATCCAAATAGATTTTTAACTGATCATGGGACAGGTGAGTATTTTCTAAATATAAAACAGTATAATAAAAAAGAAAAATCTGGGTGCATATGACCACAAGCAAAATTTAAAATGCTGTAGTAAGAAAACCCCAAAATTTGAATCTAGAAAATATTGAAGCAAAAAAGTGGAAAATATGTTATAAATACATCATACAAACCAGCAAGAAAAAAAATAATACTACCTTAACAGAAAAAATGAGCAAAGAACAGAGAGCAGGAATATATTAGAAATTAATTAATAAAAAAAGAAATGAATTAATACAAATGTTAAATTTCTAGAAAATCCAGTTACATATATTAAAGGAATACAAAATGACAATGAAATGGCAGACCTCATCCCATTCCATTCGTAGAAATTTAAAAGCATAATTCAAAACTCTTTAATTTTGATTATAGGCTTTTCACCTTGGGAATCATATAAAACCTCTTTAATGGATCAAATTAACATTAATACCTGCACTCATTATGAGGGGGTGGGTATTGCAGGGAAGGAAGGTGGGATGGCTAATTTCATATGTCAATTTGACTGGGCCATGGTACCCAGATATTTGATTAAATGCATTTTTGGATGTTTCCATGAAAGTGTTTTTTGGATGGGATTAACATTTAAATCAGCAGACTTTTGTGTAATGCAAATTGACCTCCATAACATGAGTGGATCTCATCTAATCAGTTGAAGGCCTTAGAAAAAGACTAGGTCTTTCAAGAGAGAAAATGCTGCCAGCAGACTGTCTTCAGAGTTGAACCCTGCAATACTTCCCTGAGTTCCCAGCCTGCCAGACTACCCTGCAGATTTTGAACTCACCAGCCTCCACAATCATGTGAGACAATTCCTTAAAATAAATGTTTCTCTTTCTCTCTCTCTCCCTCTCCCCCCACATTCTCACTACACACACAGACACACACACACACACACACACACACACACACTTTATTTCTTGGGAGAATGTTGACTAATACTGCAGCTACCTAAGGAAGGTAAATACAGTTGTTTCACATATTAGCAATTTTGATATGAGAGTCCCATTGGGAAAAAAATCAATCATCCCATTTATTCTTATACTATCCAAAATAAATACATGCTACTTATTTCTATAGTTCTATTTTTGTGAATAAAAATAACCAGGACACCTGGGTGGCTCAGTGGTTGGGTGCCTGCCTTCAGCCCAGGGCATGATCCTGGAATTCTGGGATCAAGTCCCACTTTGGGCTCCCTTCATGGAGCCTGCTTCTCTCTCTGCCTATGTCTCTGCTTCTGTCTCTCTCTGTGTCTCTCATGAATAAATAAATAAAATCTTAAAGAAAGAGAAAATAACCATCTTTTATGGCACAATTCTGCCATGAGTAGAGAACTAGAACTAGAAGTATAGTATTGAATATAAATATACAGTGTTGCCAAATAATTTTGTTGCCTGTCACTTTAGATAGGATTACATATTTTTTAAATGAATGGTTATGTTTCAAAAGGAGAAATAAATAAGCATATTCCTCTTTCAATATGAGATTATTTATAATCTAAATTAATAGTTATCATATATAAAAATCTGTGAGATACAACTGGTTGAACTGCATTAATATATTTTTAGAGCACGTCTCCTTTAGAATAAAACTGTTGTTTCTGCTAAGCCATTGTAATAGGCCCAGATATCTAAACTTACGTAAGTAAGATTAAAGGAGCACCTGGGTGGCTCAGTTGGTTAAGTATCTGTCTTTGGCTCAGGTCATGTTCTCAGCGTCCTGGGATTGATCCACATGATCCCTGTGAGTCTGCTTCTCATTTTTCCTCTGTCCCTCCCCACTGCTCATGTTTGCTTTATCTCTCTCAAATTAACAAATAAAATATTTTTTAAAGAAAGGATTGAATTGCTTTGGTTTGATTTTTCACCTCAGAATGTTTAAGAGGTATTGTTTTAAGAGGGAGAGAATGCTTTAATGCATTGTATGAACTAATTTATCTAGAAGGTAATAGTCCATTAGAGGAAAATGTACAAATACATGTCTAATAAATGTTCTTTGATGGCAATTATGACAATTTTTAAATTCCCAGTTTATTTATTTATTTATTTATTTATTTATTTATTTATTTATTTTTAAGATTTTATTTATTTATTCATAGACACAGAGAGAGAGAGAGGCAGAGACACAGGCAGAGGGAGAAGCAGGCTACATGCAGGGAGCCCGACGTCGGACTCGATCCAGGGTCTCCAGGATCACACCCCACACTGTAGGCGGCGCCAAACCGCTGCGCCACTAAATTAAAAAAAAAAAATTAATCTTAAAGCTACAATTATTTGCTTGTGTTTATTTTTAATTTTTAAAATATTTTGTTTATTTATTCATGAGAGACACAGAAAGAGACGCAGAGACTTAGGCAGAGGGAGAAGCAAGCTCCATGCAGGGAGCCCGACGTGGGACTTGATCCTGGGACCACGGGAATCACAGGATCACACCCTGGGCCAAAGGCAGGTGCTCAACCGCTGAGCCACACAGGCATCCCTATTTGTTTGTGTTTAGATATAATATAAACAATAGTAGTCATAACAGTTTACATTTATCAAGTGTTTTTATAAGTCAAGTGTTTTGGATATTCATGCATTATCTTTTTTTAAAGATTTTATTTATTTATTTATTTATTTATTTATTTATTTATTTATTCACGAGAGAGAGGCAGAGGGAGGAGAAGCAGGCTCCATGTAGGGAGCCCCATGTGGGACTCCATCCTGCATCCCAGGATCATGCCTTGAGCCAAGGGCAGACGTTCAACCACTGAGCCACCCAGGCGTCCTTATTCATGCATTATCTTAAGGAATACTGACTTTGCTGACAACTAGAGTGTCATCTTGTGAGACCCTGATCAGAGGTCCCAGTTAAACTGTGCCTATACTTCTGATCTATGGAAATTGAGATAATAAATGCATAAGTTGCTAAATCTGCAGTAATTTGCTATACAATAGGAAATTGTTACAAGCACTAATTCAAGAAACTTCTAAAAACGATTCCTATATAGGAGAAGTAGTAATTCATACATAGAAGTCATGTAAACATCCCATGTCCAAAAGCATATAAAAGATTCATATATTTTTCTACCCAATAGCAAAACCTGTGACCTTCCTATCTCAGCACAGGAAGTTACAGATGTAATAATAGGAGTTGATCTTGGGGTTCTATAGTTAGAATTTTATAATGTATACAATAAATAATATTTAAATCAACTTTCATTCTTACATGTGATTATGAGAGTTAAAAATTTCTTTTCCCTTTGACATAGAAATAGGCAACCTCGTGTAAATGGAAATTTCACACTAAGGGTCATGTACTAACTGATAAGTCCTGTGACTGGTCTGTCATTACTTAAACCACCTGCCCAAGGACATTGCAACTCAAGATTAAGGAAATAGGACCCCTTAGGCTTTATCTAGTGACCTAAATTATATTGGTTTTCCCATTGCTGTCAGATAGGAGGTGGTGGTAAATCTTTGCCAAAGGATCACAAAAAAGCTATTATTTTCTTAGATAGGTCTTAGACCACTATCTTATACTTTCTTTTCTTTCCTCAAACCTCCAGAATCTCTTTCTCCATCCTTATTTACAACTGAAATTGCTTTCCAATTCACTGAAAAATATTAAGGAAATAAGAAAAACTTTCACAAACTTCCAGCATCCATCTCTCACTTATCTTTGTGTCAGTATACTCTACTTTCTCTCCTGTTACTGTGGATGTTCCTAGTGAAGGCCAATCTCTCAACTTAAGCAATTGACCTCACCCTCTGTCACCTATTCAAAGGATGTTATCTCAACAATTCTTCATTATTCCCTAAGTCTCCTGGTACATCAGTTCCCCATATGATGACTCTTCAGAAATAAATGATATAGAAACTCTACTTGATCATTTGTATTAGCTTACAAGCATTTTGGAAAAATAGATCTTTTCTTGGTCACATTTCAGTGTCTAGTATTTATTTTTAACCTTATGTTTGTAAAAAAAACATTATTGAGTAATACGTCTATATTCATGTTTCCACAATTTCTACCTTCATTTTCTCTTAAAACTATTCCAATCAAATTTTGTTACTCTCTTCTAATTCAGCTAAAACTCTTATCAAGGTAGTTACAACTTTCCTATTCTGAGATTGCCTCATTTGGTTTAATGATTATAAATATCATATATGGAATAATCTCATGTCATTATTTCCAGAAAGAACATTTCTGCTGAACTTCAGAATCATATGCCAAATATACCATATATCTCCACTTGGATGTTTGAAATGCATCTCAAGTTTTAATGATCAAACTGAGCTCCTAATACTTTTCCCTCAACCTGCCTCTTCTGTTGCCTTCTATCTGTATGTTAAAGGAAATTTCATTCTTCTGCTTCTTTAGGCATCCTTTACTCACCTATTTTCCTTTCTCTCCTCATCTGGTCATCAGATATTTCTATTGGCTCTATATTTAAAATATATCCAGAATTTGATTACTTCTTACTATAGCCACAGGTATCATCTTGATCCAATATACCATAATTTCTTCCTTGGGTTACGAAAATAGCATCTCTATTTATATCTATAACTTCTTTCAGTCTATTCTGAACCCAGAAAACAAAGTGACACAGCTGACTGTAATTAAGATTTTGTCATAAATTTGTTCAAACTTCCTTACTGCTTTTCAATCCAACTCTGTGGACAAACCAATAGCTTGCAAAGCTCTTAAAATATGACTCTTCAGAAAGAAATGATACAGAAACTAAAAAGGAATAGAATGCATCAATGAAACCAGGAGCTGTGTCTTTGAAAAAAAAATAATAAAATTGATAAAGCCAGACTTATCAAAAAGAAATGAGAAAGGATCCAAATAAATAAAACCACAAATGAGACGAGAGAAATAACAACCCAAACAACAGAAATATAAACAATTATAAGAGAGTATTATGAAAAATTATATGACAATAAATCAGACAACCTGGAAGAAATGGATAAATTCCTAGAAACATATAAACTACCAAGACTGATACAGGAAGAAATAGAAAATTTCAACAGACTGATAACCAGCAAAGAAATTGAATCAGTAATTTAAAAACTCCCAATAGACAGAAGTCCAAGGCCAGATGGCTTCACAGGGGAACCAAACGTTTAAAAAAGAGCGTGTCTATTTTCCTCAAACTGTTCCAAAAATAGAAAAGAAAGGGAAACGTCCAAACTCATTCCATGAGGCCAAATTACCCTGATACCAAAACCATATAAAGACTATACTAAAAAAGAGAACCATAGAGAACCATTCATCCCTGATGAATACAGATGCAAAAATTTTCAACAAAACAGTAGCAAACCAAATCCAACAATACGTTAAAAGAATCATTCACCAAGGTCAAGTGGGGTTTATTCCTGGGCTGAAAGGGGGTTCAATACTCACAAATCTATCGATGTGATACATCACACTAACAAAAGAAAGGAAAAGAACAATATGATCATTTCAATCGAGGCAGAAAAAGCATCTGACAGAGTACAACATCCATTTGTGATAAAAACCCTCAACAAAGTAGATTTAGAAGGAACATACCTCAAAGTCATAAAGGCCATATATGAAAAACTCATAGCTAATGTCATTCTCAATGGGGAAAAAATAAGAGCTTTTCCTCTTTGTTCAGGAACAAGACAGGGATGCCCACTCTCATCACTGTTATTTAACATAGTACTGAAAATCCTAGCCACAGCAATCAGACAACAGAAAGAAATAAAAGACATCCAAATTATCAAGGAAGAAGTCAAACGCTCACTATTTGCAGATAACATGATACTCCATATAGAAAACCCAAAAGACTCCATCAAAAAACTGCTAAAACTGGTACAAAAATTCAATAAAGTCTCAGGATACAAAATCAATGCGCAGAAATCTGTTGTATTTCTACACATCACTAATGAAGCAGCAGAAAGAGAAACTCAGGAATCAACCCAATTCACAACTGCACCAAAAACAGTAGGATACTTAGGAATAAACCTAACCAGAGGTAAGAGACCTATACTCTGAGAACTCTACAACACTGCTGAAAGAAACTGAATATGACTCCAAGAAATGGGAAAACATTCCATGCTCATGAATTGGAAGAACAAATATTATTAAAATGTCTATACTATCCACCCAAAGCAATCTACACATTTAATGCAATCCCTATCAAAGTAACTCCAGCATTTGTCACAGAGCTAGAACAAACAATCCTGAAATTTGTATGGAATCATAGAAGATGCTGAACAGCCAAAGCAACCTTGAAAAACAGAAAAGCAAAGCTGGAGGTATCACAATTACAGACTTCAAGTCATGTTAGAAAGCTCTAGTGATCAAGACAGTATGGTACTCTCTCTTGAGGCCTGCCTGGAAAAGAGCTAGGTCCATCAATTGGAGAAGATGTCTTTTTCAACAGGAGGAATACTGTTGAGATCTGAGGGATCTCCACTAGAGGTATAGAAGATTTCCACCACCAAGAGGCTGCAGAAGAAGAAGTACATGGCGTGCAGTCACATGTCCAGTCTGATCAGCTCAAGTGTCCATCGATTGATAAATGGATAAAGAAGATGTGGTATATATATATAATGGAATATTACTAAGCCTTCAAAAAGAATGAAATCTTGCCAATTGCAATGATGTGGATGGAGCAAGGGAGTATTATGCTAAGTACACTAAATCAGTCAGAGAAAGACAAATACCATATGATTTCAGTTATATGTGGAATTTAAGAAATGAAACAAATGAACATGAGGTAAAAGAGAGGCGAATCAAGAAACAGACTCTTAACTATAGAGAACAAAGTGAGGGTTACTGGAGGGGAGGTGGGTGATGGGTATTAAGAAGGGTATGTTGTGATGAATGCTGGGTACTGTTTGTAAATGATGAATCACTAAATTCTACATCTGAAAGTGATATTACCTTGTATGTTAACTAACCAGAGCATAAATAAAAATCTGGAGAAAACAAATAAATAATATGGCTCTTAATTACTCTCTGTCCTCCTTTTCCCTTTTGCTCCTTCATATTAGCCCTTTGCTCCTTTTCTTTTCCCAGATTTGTTCTTCTGTTAGTAACTGTGCATACTATACATACTATATTTTACCTAAATATCCACATGACTAGCTGTCTTGATTCTTTCATATCTTTACTCAGAAGAATCTATCTCAGCTAATCCTTTGCTGACTGTCTTATCTAGGATCTTACCCCCATCCCAACATTTCTTATCCACATCCTGGATCTATTTCTTAGCATATTATATATTTTATTTATCTTGTTTGTTGTCTTTCTCTCTCAACTAGGACAAGAATGTTAATTGCTTTTTCATTATTTTCCCTCTAATATTGAAAAAAGTACCTTCCACTCAGATTTATAACACATTTTTTGAATAAATGATGGTGCTTCAGATACTTTTGTAGTAAGATTTATGTTTTGAATTCTTATTTGTAAGAAGTGAAAAAATCTTTGGGAGTTGATGCATACCTTGTCTCATGATCTCTTTCAAAACCACTGACAAGAATTTTGAGTCATCTCCCTGGGACTCCATATGAAGTGAACTCTTTCAAAAAACTTCTATGACACTGGCCACATTATCACTGTCTTCTAATCATCTAAATTAAACCCTTTCTACTTCACACTATTCAACGTTTTTTATGCTCTTGATATGACAAGAAGATAGGGTCTCGGAACTTCCTAAGAAAGGGTGTTGGAATTTTAAAAGATATAGTATAAAACTTAATATGCATGCATAATTCCCAGTTTTGTAATTTATTATTATATGATTGCCTTTTAAGATATTTTTCCTTCTTTCCCTCTTCCATTGTAGATGTTCTATTTCATAATGGGCTACTGATCAGACCTGTTATTCTAATGGTGGAATCCCAAAGGAAAACATGTTTCAGATGTAAAGTATTCCCTTCAGATTCCCTGGCGGTCATGGAAAGCAGGAGAAATTCTTGATGTATGAAGTCACTGTCACCATTGTCAAAGCACTGTAGTGTGAGAAATGAACCGCAAATAAAATCAAAGGGTATTTCTTCCAAAGCATTGAATATTAGTGCACAAACAACAATTTTTTCATTAAAGAACAAAATAGATCAGATCAAATTTTAGTCTTTAAATGTCCAGAGGACACATCTCAGCCTAAGGGCTAGAGGTGGCAGATTTTGACACGGTAGTAAACAGTAATATATGAGAAATTAAAGACTCTTCATCAAAGTACTTAAAGTTAATTTATTTTTGGAAGTATAAAATTCTGTATAGATTCGACTTAAATTTCATAGCAAATGGCACCATAAATGCAGTGCTCTGTCCTTCCTTTAAGGCATTAATTTTAAAGTATGCATTTTTTCTTTAAGGGCTTCTTAAGCTAAATTAAATCACCAAAAGCCTCAATAAAGTAATATTAAAGTTGAACTGAAATCCACAAGAGCAAGACATCCTGTAGGTAGGTTGAAATTCCTTTCTTGCTCTTCAAACTTAAATCAGACTACTGTGTTAAGGTATTGTAATGATCTAAGACAGTGTGTCATCTTTCATGCCAGGCAGCATATGTTACAATTCCCGAATTAGAGAACAGCTATTCCCCCAAATTATTATTTTAACTACACAGTCATTCTCAGTTTAGATTTAGGTCAGGCACCAAAAGTTACTCTATAATCTTGGGAATGAATATCATAACCCTCAGCTCAAAGTATAATCATCAAAGCTTCACATCCAGAATTGCATTATAGGGCACATAGAAAATTAAAAAAAGATTTTGATTATTGCTTAATATGGGGATATGAATGTGTTTATCTTTGTAAATATCACTTCTATACAAGTGGCTCAAATGTGGCAAAACAGCCACAGACAGTCCCAATATAAGTTGCAAAATCAAACATTCAGGCATGAAAAGTCTTTTTCTTAAGTTGTTTTCAAGCTTCATCCTTTTTTCTGCAATAACTAAAGCAAAGCCACAGTAGCTGCAGCCATTTGCATCTAAGGAAGAGATGTTTTGCTTTGGTGATATAGTTAATGAGTCTAAAAATATTCAGTATAATAATTCTGTCAAAGCCCCCACAGTCTCCTCAATGAGCGGGAGCCTGCAGGATTCCAATGGGGAGCCAAGTAATGAGCTCTCAGCATTTGCTCCCACACCGTCCAGGCGAAATATACTCGGGCCTCTATGGTTCCACATCATTAGCAACATGAAACAAAGACACATGCTTGACTTTAATAAGAGACTAAAGTTGCTGGCTTACTAGTGTGTTACTGCATGTAAACTCTGTTTCAGTATTTCAAAACAGCTCCTTGCAAAGAGAAAGCAGGGAGGGCTTTGGCAAACAGAGTTAGGTTTAATTTAATGTGGCAAATGATTGAGCAGAATGGAAAAAAAAGAGGACACAGGAAGTGATGAGTTTCTGACACTAAGTCTCCCGGGCTCACTGCAAACTGCAGTCTCGCTGTTGGAGATGATGGTTACGGTGGGCTGCAGTGATAGGGCTATAGGCATATGTGACTGAGTTTTAGTTGATATTCTTGCAAGACAGGAAGTGAACAAGCTTATTTCCCACTGGGAAAGGTTCAGACATGATTAACTTGGGCATGACCAAATAGGTCAATAACATGACAATGAATTTCTAGAACAATAATTAAGTGGGAAAATTTGTGTGATTTGTTCTTCTTGTTCTGCACATACCAATAATACATTAGCATGGATTCATTTAGTTTCTTTCATTAGGTGAAATCACATAGATACAATTTAAAATAGTGATGGTTCAATTTGAATACTTAAAAGTTATTTCTGCAAAACATTAAATTATTTTTCTTTTCTTTTATATTTAGCATAGGCTTTTGCATGCCAGCATTGACGAAGTAATCTGAAATCTATCTGCACATGAATACTAATTGCTCCAAGAGTGATACTCCTATCCAATATCAAGTCTAATTGATACTAGCCACCAAAATAAAGGAGGAATTATTGCAGAGAATGAAATAGGTAAAAATAAATGTTTCATCATGGGACAATAGAGTTCAATATATTTTATTTTTTTATTTTTTTAATATATTTTATACTTATATGATTTCTGTCAGTTATTAAAATATTTCAACTTTTCTTCTAATAAAAAGTTTGTATATATATATATATAATATCCAAATCTTAGCATTGAGAGAGAACTCAGAAATCATAAAATCTGCTATTCCATTCCACACAATGCTTCATCCTATGGTGCCTGTAAAAAACTTTCTTGATATTACCAATAAAAATAATAGTACCCATCTTTTGATTTTAGTAATTTAGCATTGGGGTCCTAAATGTAGGAGGTTTTCATTGTCCACTTTTAAACTTCATCTTTTTAAATTTTTTCTATGATCAAGATAATCTTCATCCTCTTTCTACTATTTGATCTCACTATTTCCCCCATAATAATTCAAACTATGAATTTTATAAGTATGCTTTTAGCAAGTAGAGGATAAAAGTGACATAGTTCAGCAGCAGCCCAATGGAAATATCAAGGAAGACATTAAACCATTCATCAATTGTCTTTGGTTGTGGTTATGTTCAACTACCTCATCCATGAGGATGCCATGAGATACTTTTATATTTTGCAAAAATCAACATATGCTTTAAATGAGAGTAATCTCCTTAGTAGCCAATCTGGAATACTTTTTTTTCTGAGGTTTAGTTTCACTCCCACCAAACTTTCATTTCTTCTCCTTTGGAAAAGGAGACTCATTGTCTGACTTCAGTTTTCTGGCATTTCTTCCATCTGCTTCATGTCTTCTCATCAGTAACTGACATTGGTTCCTCAATCATATGGACACATTCTTTCAGGATGCAGAAATACTTTCCTGATATGGGCATAGAAGTCTTTTCTTCAGATTTGGGCTTTCTCATTACTATTTCATTCATCCTCTCCAAGTTTATGATTAATCTCTTCTTGGTGAGTGAGATGGAAGCAAAATAAAAATTCATTGGTTTTTAATTCTATTTATCTCTAGCTTGGTGCTTTCAAAGTTTTTGGATCATATGAATCATCACTTCATTTTAAAAATAATTCTGTTTTATTATAAAATGGCTATTTTGGCACATATAATCTTACAATTAAAGGATATAGTTGGTTTTTATACTACATTTTAAATTATAAGTATGCAAGCTACAAGATAAATCTCTGCTTGTTGTAACTATAAAATTGACATATTTAATCCTCCATCAGTGTGAAAACAACAATTTGAACTTTGAAAGGGAAAACCATACTCTAGAAATAGAGAAACAGATAAAAGACAAGCTGTATCACTTAAGTATCAATATTGTACTTTCCCAAAGAAAATCCAAGGAAGACTGCTCATATACATGCAAATGATATAATCATTCCTAGTTATTGATGTTTATCTGTATCATAGTCACCTTGTATAAGAGAGCAGAATTTATTTTAAAAAATTCATGTTTATGGACATGCAATTCTTCATTGGTGGAATAAGGACCTTTAAAAATAAGCTCCTCTGTAAAAGCATGATTTGTCAAAAATCAACTCTTAGAACTCTGAAAATTAGCTAAATCTTGCAACTATTTGAAGAGTATCCAATCAAAGGAAAATGGCTGAATTTCTGAAAGGACAAGCTTTTTGGCATTTCAACCTTGCCCTATTCCTATTCTCCTATCTGTAGTTCCTCACAAACCTGGAGAACCATCAGTCTTAAAACCACCATCACTGTGAGAATCAGTTATTATCAGACACTGAAGGCAATAGAATGGATTTGAAGCACCAAAAAGCACCATACTAAGACAATTGTTACTATTTGATCTGTCTGGCAACTCCTAGGAAAATTCCACAGTTAGGGCTTGTCTTTATTGGATACGACTCATAGTTTAATCAGTGTAAAAAAGCTTATCCCTAGAACATTTGTCTAAAATAATCAATGGCAATTGTTTAATATCATAGTTATCTGAGGTAATAGTACCATTGAGGCCAAGAAGAAGTTGGCCAAAAGCCTAAAGGAATAAGGTAGGAAATGCGGTATCTATGAAAGTCTTTGAAAATTTATAATACAGTTCTAAGAATCTATAAGGTCACACCTATGTGAAGGGCTGTGTACATCCCCAGAGACATGACACGTCTCCAGTCTCTTAACTCTGTCTTCTGTTGAGGCTCTACAAAAACAGAAAGTAAAGGTAAGGAAGAGCTGAAAACTGCCAGATTGCCCAACACACATCGGAGTCCCTTGGCAATTATTGGTTCATTGGTTCAATGCAGTTAAAGAAATCTCTGTCAAATCATTAAAGGACCACTAACTGAGCAGAGGCTTCAATGGCTCTGCATGACAAAGAATATAGATTTTACAGAATTAATCCAGGAAAATCATGAAATAAACAGCAGCAGCACAACAATAGTACATGGCAGCAACAAACTCTGGGGACGGTGAATTTGATATTCAGAGTTGCCACATTATATTACTTAAAATATCAAGTTGTCAAAAATTACAAGATATGGAATGACACAGTAAAGTATGGCTTATAAGGAAAGAAGCAGTCAAAAGAAAAAAAATAAAGGAAATCCTAGATATTGGACTTAGTAGGCAATTTTTAAAAATTAGCTATTATAAGCATGTTTAAGGAACTAAAGGAGAATTGAAGAATTAAAGAAATATATGAGAATGATTTCAGACCAAATAGAGACTATCAATAAAGAGATAGAAAATACTTAAGAAATAGAAAATCTCGAGCTGAAAGGAACAATAACTGAAATTAAAAAATCACTAGAGGGACTCAATCACAAAGCTGAAGTAGCAGAAGAAAGAACTGAGTAAACTTAAAGATAGGTCAATTCAGGTTATCCAGTCAGAGGAACAGAAATAAAAGAATGAAGAAAAATGAATCAAACCTCAGAGACTTGTGGGAAACCACAAAGCATACCAACATATGTATAATGGGAGCCACAGAATGCGAGGAGAGTAAAAAATAGACAGAAATAAAAAATTCCAGATTTTGAGGGAAAATAGTCTGTTACATCCAAGCCTGGCAAAAAAAAAATCAAGCAGGACACACTCAAATATCCATGCCTAGATACACCATATTCAAATTTTTGAGAGACAAAGAGCAGAATTTTAAAAATGTAAGGAAAAAAAAAATGTAAGGAAAATAACTCATTACACACATGGGATCCCCAAAAGTGCTAATAGCTGATTTATCATCAGAAACCATGGGGTCCAGGAAAATTACATATTCAAAGTGGTGAAAGAAGACTGTTAACCAAGAATTCTATATCCAGAAATGCTATCCTTCAAAAAATGAAGAAGTTAAAGTCCTCTACTATTATTGTATTATCAATTAGTTTCTTTATATTTGCTATTGTTTTACATACTTAGGTGCTCCCATACTGGGCACATAAATATTTGCAATTGTTATATCTTCTTGGACTGTCCCCTTTATGACTATATGCCCTTCTCTGCCTCTTTTTACGGTCTTTGTTGTAATGTCTAGTCTATCCGAATAAGTATTGCTACTCCGGGTTTTTTTTTTTTTTTTTGACATCCATTTGTATGATAAATGCTTCTCCACTCTTTCTTTCTTTCTTTCTTTCTTTCTTTCTTTCTTTCTTTCTTTCTTTCTTTCTCTTTCTTTCTTTCTTTCTCTTTCTTTCTTTCTTTCTTTCTTTCTTTCTTTCTTTCTTTCTTTCTTTTCTTTCTTCTTTCTTTCTTTTCCTTCTCTTCCTTCTTTCTCTTCCTTCTTTCTTTTCCTTCCTTCCTTCCTTCCTTCCTTCCTTCCTTCCTTCCTTCCTTCCTTCCCTTGTTTTACAGAGCAGGGAAGGAGCAGAGGAAAAGAGAGAGAGAGAAAGACAGAGAGAGAAAGAGAGAGATAGAGAATTTTAAGTCCCAGTGTAGGGCTCGATCTCATAACCCTGAGATCGTGACCTGAGCTGAAATCAAGAGTTGGACACTTAACTGACTGAACCACCTAGGCACTCCTATACCCCCTCACTTCCAGTCTACTGCTGTCTTTAGGTCTAAATTAAGTCTTTTGTGGGGGAATTAAGCACCTGCTTATACCAATGGACATATCATCTAAATAGAAAATAAACAAGGAAACAATGGCTTTTAATGACACACTGGACAAGGTGGATTTAACAAATATATTCAGAACATTCCATCCTAAAATAGCAGAATATGCATTCTTTTCAAGTGCACATGGAATATTTCCAGAATACATCACATATTAGTTCACAAAATAGGCCTCAATCAATATAAAAACAATGAAATAATACCATGCATATTTTCTGACCACAATATTATGAAACTAAAAGTCAACCACAAGGAAAACTTTGGAAAGACCACAAATACATGGAAGATAACATGATGCTAAACAATGAGTGAATCAATCAGGAAATCAAAGAAGAAATTTTAAAAACATGGATACAAATCAAAATGAAAATGTGATGGTCCAAAACCCTTGGGATTCAGCAAAAGTGGTCTTAAGAGGAAGTATATAGCAATACAGGCCTACCTCAAGAAGCAAGAAAAATCTCAAATAAATAAGTTAACCTTACACCTAAAGGAGTAGAAAAAAGAACAACAAATGAAGCCTACAGCCAGTGGAAGGGAGGAAATAATAAACATTAGAGCAGAAATAAATGATATAGAAACTAAAAAGCAATAGAATGCATCAATGAAACCAGGAGCTGGGTCTTTAAAAAAATCAATAAAATTAATAAAATAAAATTAATTAATAAAAATTAATAAAAACCTGTAGCCAGACTTCACAAAAAAGAAAAGAGAAAGGACCCAAATATATAAATCCATAAATGAGAGAAGAGAAATAACAATCAAAACCATAGAAATATAGACAATTATAAGAGGATATTATGAAAAAATTATATGACCACAGGAATGTCTGGGTGGTTCAGTGGTTAGGCATCTGCCTTCTGCTCAGGGCATGATCCTGGGAATCTGGATCGAGTCCCACATCGGGTTCCTGCTTCTCCCTCTGCCTGTGTCTCTGCCTCTCTCTGCCTCTCCCATGAATAAATAAATAAAATCTTTAAAAAGTTATATGACTACAAATCAGACAACCTGGAAGAAATAGATAAATTCTTAGAAATATATAACAAAACTGAAATGGGAAGAAACAGAAATTTTCAACAGACTGATAACCAGCAAATAAATTGAATCAGTAATTTAAAAACTCCAATAAACAAAAGTCCAGGGCCAGATGGCTTCACAGGGGAATTCTACCAAACATTTAAAGAAGAGTCTAATATCTATTCTTCTCAAACTGTTCCAAAAATAGAAAAGAAAGGAAAACATCCAAACTAATTCTATGAGGCCAAATAAAGACTATACTAAAAAAGAGAACCATAGAGAACCATTCGTCCCTGATGAATACAGATGCAAAAATTTTCAACAAAACAGTAGCAAACCAAATCCAACAATACGTTAAAAGAATCATTCACCAAGGTCAAGTGGGGTTTATTCCTGGGCTGAAAGGGGGTTCAATACTCACAAATCTATCGATGTGATACATCACACTAACAAAAGAAAGGAAAAGAACAATATGATCATTTCAATCGAGGCAGAAAAAGCATCTGACAGAGTACAACATCCATTTGTGATAAAAACCCTCAACAAAGTAGATTTAGAAGGAACATACCTCAAAGTCATAAAGGCCATATATGAAAAACTCATAGCTAATGTCATTCTCAATGGGGAAAAAATAAGAGCTTTTCCTCTTTGTTCAGGAACAAGACAGGGATGCCCACTCTCATCACTGTTATTTAACATAGTACTGAAAATCCTAGCCACAGCAATCAGACAACAGAAAGAAATAAAAGACATCCAAATTATCAAGGAAGAAGTCAAACGCTCACTATTTGCAGATAACATGATACTCCATATAGAAAACCCAAAAGACTCCATCAAAAAACTGCTAAAACTGGTACAAAAATTCAATAAAGTCTCAGGATACAAAATCAATGCGCAGAAATCTGTTGTATTTCTACACATCACTAATGAAGCAGCAGAAAGAGAAACTCAGGAATCAACCCAATTCACAACTGCACCAAAAACAGTAGGATACTTAGGAATAAACCTAACCAGAGGTAAGAGACCTATACTCTGAGAACTCTACAACACTGCTGAAAGAAACTGAATATGACACCAAAAAATGGGAAAACATTCCATGCTCATGAATTGGAAGAACAAATATTATTAAAATGTCTATACTATCCACCCAAAGCAATCTACACATTTAATGCAATCCCTATCAAAGTAACTCCAGCATTTGTCACAGAGCTAGAACAAACAATCCTGAAATTTGTATGGAATCATAGAAGATGCTGAACAGCCAAAGCAACCTTGAAAAACAGAAAAGCAAAGCTGGAGGTATCACAATTACAGACTTCAAGTCATGTTAGAAAGCTCTAGTGATCAAGACAGTATGGCTCTGACACAAAAAGAGACACATAGGTCAATAGAATAGAATAGAAAACCCAGAAATGAACCTACAACTATATGGCCAATTAATCTGAGACAAAGCAGGGAAAAATATCCAATGAGAAAAACACAGTCTGTTCAGGAAATGATGTTGGGAAAACTGGACAGGAAAATGCAAAAGTGAAACTGGGCCAGTTTCTTCCATTGCACAAAAATAAATTCAAAATGGATGAAAGGCCCACATGTGAGTCTTGAAACCATAAAAATCTTAGAGGGGAGCATAGGCAGTAACTTACTGTTACATATTTACCCAAAGAAAACATAAATACTAATTCAAAACCCTGATGTTTATAGCAGCATTATCTACAATAGCCAAAATTATGGGAACAGTCTAAGTGTGCATTGACTGATGAACGCATAATGAAAACATAGTGTGTATATATATATATATATATATATATATATATATATATATATATTACTCAGCCATCAAAAAGAATGAAATCTTGCCATTTGCAATGATGTGGATGGAACTAGAGGATATTATGTTAAGCAAAATAAGTCAGAGAAAGACAGTTATCATGATTTCACTCATATGTGGAATTTAAGAACCTAAACAGATGAACAGAGGAGAAGGGAAGGAAAAATAAAATAAGATGAAAGTAGAGAGGAAGGCAAACCATAAGAGACACTGAACTTAGGAAACAAACTGAGGGTCGCAGGGGGGGATGTGGGTGGGGGAAGGGATGATGATCATTAAGAATGGCACTTTATATAATGAGTGTTATATATAACTAATGAATCACCACATTCTGCCCCTGAAGCTAATAATATAGTATATGTTAATTAAATTGAATTTAAATAAAGAATTTTTAAAAAGTGAAAAACTAGTACTCTGGAAATGATGAAAATTGTTGGAAGTAATTAAAGACTTAACAAATGGAAAGTCATTCCATATTCATGGATCAGAAGACTTATTACTAAAATGGCTATACGTTCCAATTTGATCTTCAGATGAAAAAAAAAACAAACAAACATAAAAAGCCAAACTAAGGGTGCCTGGGTGGCTCAGTGAGTTAAGTGTCTTACTATTGATTTAAGCTCAAGTCACGATCTCAGATTTTTGAAATGGAGACCCACTTTGAGCTTCATGTTGGGCATGGAATGTGCTTAAGATCCTCTCTCCCTCTCTCTCTCCTACCCTCTCCCATTACTCATGTGCATGCTCTGTCTCTTTCTTGCTCTCAAAAAAAAAAAAAAAAAAAAAAAGCCAAGTTACATTTTTTTCCCCCAAATTAACAGCTTTGGGAAAGTAGTTCCTAAAATTTGTTGAAATGCAAAAGTTCCAAAAGAACCAAAACAATCTCACAAAAGAACAGCATTGGAGGACTCACACTTCATGATTTCAAAACTTACTACAAAGTAGTGTTGTACCGAGATAAAGAAAAACACACAGAGGACTGGAATAGAATTAAGAGCCCCAAATTAATCTTTACATTTATGGTCAGTTGAGTTTTGAGAAAAGTGCCAGGATAATTCAATGGGGGGGAATGAATAGTTTTCTCAACAAAAATTGCTGTGACTACAGGAGATCCACATGCAAAAGAATGAAGTTGATATCCTACCTTATATCATACAAAGAAAAATGAAATAAAAATGGATCATAAATCTAAATGTAAGAGCTAAGAATATAAAACTCCTAGAAGAAAAACTTTATAATTTTGGATTATTATTATTATTATTATTATTATTTAAAAATATTTTATTTATTCATGAGAGACCCACATAGTGAGATAGAGACAAAGGTAGAGGGAGAAGAAGGCTTCCTGTGGGGAGCCTGATGCGGGACTCAATCCCTGGACCTGGGATCACACCCTGAGCCACCCAGGTGTCCTATAATTTTGGATTAGTTAAGACCATCTTAGATATAAAATGAAAAGTATTTGGAATACATGAGGAACTTATACAAGTTAAATAATCCAATTTAAAAATAAGCAAAGGATTTGAGTGGACATTTCTCCAAACAAAGTATATGTACACACACATATATACATTACATATATACATATATACATATATGTATAGTATAAAATCACATATATATGTATAGTATAAAATCAAAAGAAAAAATATAAAAATACATATAAAGTATAAAATATAACCATATACAATCTTTTAAACAATTTTGGTATATCTATACAATGGAATATTATTCACCAATCAGAATAATGAAATGCTGATACAGTTACATCAATGAACCTCAAAAACATTATGCTCAGTAAAAGTATCTAGTGACAAAAGGTCACATACTATATAACTCCATTTATATAAAATATTTAGACTACACAGATCTATAGAGATACAAGAGATTAGTAGCTGTAAGCCTGAATATAAGAGAGAATGTACTGTGACTACTAAAGGATATAGATTTCTTTTTGGAGTATTAAAATGTTCAAAATTATATAGTGGTGATGGCTGCACAACCACTGAAATGAATACTTTAAAAGGGCAAATTTTATGATATGTAAATTATATCTCAATAAAGCTATTATAAAAAAAGCCCATGTTTCCAATACAAATAACTAGAGGGTATATAATGTCACATTTCTGATTTTGTGAAGTGTTTTTTTTAAGATTTTATTTATTTATTTACAAGAGACACACAGAGAGAGGCAGAGACATAGGCAGAGGGAGCAGCAGGCTCCCTACAGGGAGCCTGATGCAGGACTCAATTTCAGGATCCTGGGTTGATGACTTGACCTAAAGGCAGATGCTCAACCACTGAGCCACCCAGGCTCTCCTTGTGAAGTATTTTTATGCCAATAAAATATCTTGTTCATATATATGTCCTCCAGAGAATCCCTGGGAACTGATATGATAGAAAATTTCAATCCTATGTTACCATTTGTTTAATTATCTGCTTTCTCACATTCAGCTTTATGTGTATTGGGCAGAAACATCCCATCTTGCTTCCAAAGTGCTGGAATTAGGCATTTAGCAAGCACTTCTTAAGTTCATGAGTAAATGAATGAATGGATGAGTGAATGAACAAATGAATAAAAGCTGAAAGTTAAATGTTATGAAGGTTGGTGTGTACATGAAATTGAGACAAAGACAAGTAGAGGAAAAGACTGTCAAGCATACATTATAAATCGCCTGCAGCAAGATGGTCAACTAAAAGAACCATTTCTAATACATTGATATAAATATTCCTAGTGTAGTGAAGAACATGTCAGTTTGCTACAGAAAAAAAAAAAAAAACCCAACTGAAGAACAGATCCAAGACATTTGTGATTGCTAATTTAGTTTCCAAATAACCTTGTAGGTGGTGGACAACCAACCTGTGCCAATAGTGCATAGGAGATATTTTGCTTCTCAACTTTATAAAAGAATTTATGTATTTATTTTAGAGAGAGGAGACGAGAAGTAGAGATGGAGAGAGAGGAAGAGAATTTCAAGCAGATTTTCTGCTGAGAGAAGCCCAATGTGAGGCTCTATCTCACAACCTTCTGATGATGATCTGAGCAGAAATCAAGAGTCAGGCCCTTAACTGACTGAGCCACCCAGGTGCCCCATTGCTTCTCAACTTTTACAGAGTATATTTCCCACTACTGATTAATAATTGAAAGAAAAAAAAAACATTTACTGAGTACTGATACTTTGTCAAGCCCTATGAAATATGCCTTATTTATATTATTTATCTCAACAACTCTATGAACTATTACTCCCCCCACTGTACTATGTTACAGTTAAAAAAAAAAAAGCCCTGAAGAGTAAAAGCTGATTTAATTTCTCCAGTGTGACAAAGCATATAAATCAAAAGACATGTTTTTTAGCTCCTCAGTGTGATATCAAAAGTCATGAGGATTCTGACATAAAGTTTGGGGTTACAACTGCCCAATATATGTCTGGATACTGTGAACCAGGGATCTGAAGACTCTGATAATCATGCATTTCATTATCTTCTTAAGTAAGGGATTATACTCTTAATATCTGGTGTTTCCAACTAACAAATCTCCATTTTTCCTAATTTAAAGAATTATAGTGATACAAAGAATCAAAATAATATTCCTTGTGTTTTCCTTACATGACAAAGAAATTAATAAAAATAATCCCGCCTAGGTGTACAAATTATTGAGATTTGTATGTCACTTTCTTTTAATCCACTGGGTAGCGTTACTTTGTGACTACTAAGAATAATTTATTCACTTTAAATATAGACAAAGTTTGCATTTGTAACACTATTACTACTCTAATTTTTCTTTTGTTTTTAACAAAGAAAGATTGCTTTTATGAAAAACAATTATTAATGTATATGGTGTGCCTTTATTTTCTTCTAAGCAATTGCTGATCACAATGGGACCTTAACTGTTGGGAAGATTTTCAGTTTTATAAATCAGAGAATGTTTAATACTGAAATCACATACTGACTTTTTCCACTGGTATAGTACGTTAGTAGTGAAGTTATAAAAATATAATCTAACTTATTCCTGCATACAAGATGGCCTATGATAAAAATCATTTTTATTATTTCCTAATTAAAACAACTCTAAGTTAACTCAACTAAGTGAATTTTAGTTTCTGTGAACTAACTAAATATACTAAACCTTAGTACGTGTGTCCTGGTGTCAAGATACCATACACAGCATATGGAGAATGGGACTTGAATGTTTGTGAGGCTTTGCTGCAAAGCAAGCAGTGTAATGATTTTATGATTTCTCACATTGTATTCTAAGACTGCTAGTGTCACAAAAGCCACTGAAATAAAGCCACTGCCACCTGGAGGCTCAGAAACAGCAACTAATATTAAAAAGCACTCAATTCATAGGTTTATTAACTGAAGTGACATGATAATAGAGAAATATATTTAAACATGACTAAAGAAAAAGGATACTGATATTGGTAGAACATCAACTCATAACATTTTGATCTGATGTTATCTTCTTGCAGTTGGACCTTCTGTATACTAGGAAATTCTCAAAAGGCAAGACTGTTTCTTTCAACAGGGTTCTGAATCTTTCTATCCATTTGTTTATCTTATACTTTTACTCTCTTTGCTACTGGCTCTTTCTGTCCATGCATAAATATTTTAAGACTGTGTCGATGTTTAAAAAAATAACAAAAACTCCTTCCTGACAATTGGTTTGTGACAGTGTCATCCTCTTACTTTCATTTCTTTTTAATCCAAGCTTCTTGAAAGATTACCTCAGTTTTGACTTGACCTTCCTAATTATCTCACCTCATGTTTATTCCTCAACCTGTTATAGTTGCTGTCATGAAAATCCCTAATGATCTTTCCACTTCTCAGCATTTGAAGCTTTTAAACACCTACTGTCATTCAAACTTTCCTCTACTTTGTTATAGTAATCAACAGTACCACCTTGAATTTTCCTTGCCTCTTAATAGTGGCTTCTTAAGTTTCTCAAAAAGATTCTTTCTCTCTCTCTTGCTCTCTCTGATCTTCAGGGTAGCCAGTGTGTGTGAATATATATGTATATATATATAAACACAATGAATATATGTATATATGTAAACACAAATCTCAACAAATTTAAAAGAATTGAAATCATTATGGAATGTATTCAAACACACACACACACACAGACACACACACATACACATTCTTTCTCCTGGGTCATCAAAAAAGTTCTAAAAGCAGTAAGTGTATAACTTTCTTTTAAAACTAAAACATGGCTAATTCAGGAAATTTGAGAAATAAATATATTACAAAGAAACATAAAATTTAATGACATTTTATACTACCACCTAAAGAATCCTTGGTATGTTTTCCCTGTGTTCTCATGAGAAGAAGATCTGGGAATATTGTGTTGGTCATTAGTACTTTTGCTTTTAGATCCCTTCCCATTCTTTTATGCTCTGGTTTGTATTGTAAAGGGCTGATTCTTGAATACTACATTACCCAGGTTCTCTCAATCATAGAAAGAAAATAATGTAAAAAAGGAAACTTAGAGCATAAGAAAGGTGGAAGAAAATTTAACAAGTGAAAACAGATACTTTTTCTCTCTTGAATTTTCTAAATTAAATTTGATGGTTGAAGGAAAAACTAAATGCTATCTGATGTGGTTCTAAAATGGATTTAGAATAAATTTTTAAAGATATATTATACATGAAGACCATAAAGGACTGTAAAGGGAGATAAGGTTTCTGTATTTCACTTGAACAAGCAGGATGCTGACACCAGTAGATTGTGATAAGTTATGTATATGTAATTGTTATAAGTTATGTATAAATAATGTTTATATATATATATATACTCATATATATGTAATATGTAGCTAAAGCTACATAGAGAGATGCAATAAAACCATATAATCAAAATGAAATTTAAAAATATGTTCAAGTAATCCATAAGAAGGATGGAAGAAGAAAACAGAGAAATGAGAACCAGAGAGAACAAATAGAAAACAAAGAAAATAACATGGCAGACCTAAGCCCTTGCTTATCAACAACGACTAATACAAATAGTTTAATACACCAGTTAGAATACAGAGATTGGCAGAGTAGATTAAAAACTAAAACAAAAACAAACCACCATGACTCAAATATATGTTGTCTATGAGTAACTCATTTCAAATGTAACAAAATAGGCAGGTTCAAAGAAAAAATAATGGAAAATGACACAGAAATACTAATCAAAGGTAAAGCGTGGCTATACTAATAGCAAATAATGTAGATTATATAACAAAGAAACAGATACATAGAGAGATATTATATAATCATATGAAAACAAAATCTACCTATCCATGCATGGACCAAAAAAGAGATGTGAAATGTGTGAAGAAAAAACAAAAAAGAAAAGTAGGAAAATCCATAATTATGGTTGAAGATTTCAACACCTCTCTCTTAATAAATAATAGAACAACTAAACAGAAAATCAGTAAGGAAGAAATCAGCAACATCATCAACCAACAGGATTTAATTGACATTTACATAACACCACCCAACAATGGCAGAGCACGCTTTTTTTTTTTTATTTTTATTTTTTATAAAGTACCCAAGGAACATACAAGATAGACAATATCCTGGGCCATAACACAAATATAAAGGACTTGAAATCATACAGAATATATTCTTTAACCACAATCAGTTTGCTCTCTGCATTTACAAGCTACTTTTAGACCCTAGCCACATGGCTCTCTCACAAAATCACAGTTAACTTTTTCAGAACTAGGAGAATCTCTTGCCATGAAAGAGTCTTACAGAATGCAATTTAATCAAGGGAAAGAGTGTCTGTCAAAATTACAAGTCCTGCCCACATTCAAGGTGAGCTGATTACACAGGGTGTGTTCACAAGAGGGTATGGGGAGGGATCTTGGGGACCATCTTACAATTTGTTTACTAAAGATCTGTACAATTATTTGTGAGCCTTCTTGTGTGTATGCACACTTTAAAAATTTATATTTAAAATTGTACAAAAGGTGCTACCAGGGAAGCCCAGGTGGCTCACTGGTTTAGTGCTGCCTTCGGCCTGGGGCATGATCCTGGAGACTGGGGATCAAGTCCCACATCAGGCTCCCTTCAAAGTACAAAATAAGATGAGCCTGCTTCTCCCTCTGCCTGTGTCTCTGCCTCTCTCTGTGTGTCTCTCGTGAATAAATAAATAAAATCTTAAAAAAAAAAGTGCTACCATAGGTGCTAGTACAGGTTGTTAGGGAGGACATAGATAGGATTAATTAAAGGCAATCTGGGGGCACTCAAAGGTTTTTGAAAAGGCTGGATTTCCCAAGGAGAAGAACTTTATAGGCGAATAGCCAGAGGAGAAAAGCATGATGTCTTCAGTGAACTAAGAGTACTCTAGTTTGGGTACAGAATTTCAGGCAGGAATTGGCAGAAGATGACACAAACTGGAAGGGTGAACACATCTTCCCTGTGTTTAAACCTTTCAATACCTTCCTACTGCATGTTAGATAAAATCCAACATTCTTACTGAAACTTCTAAATTCTTATATTCCTTTCCTCAGCTTAATTTGCATTAACCATCTCAGTGGACTAAATATGTATGTCTCCCTAAAATCCTCATGTTGAAACCCCAATGTAATTTATTTGGAGGTAAGGCCTTTGGGAGATAATTAGGTCATGAGGGTGGATCCTTTGTGAATAGGATTAGTGTCTTCACAGAGGCCAGAGAGTTAACTAGTTCTTTTTCTACCTTGTGAGGTGAAACAAGAAGTTATCTCTCTGAAACACGGAAGAGATCCTTGCTACAACCCAACCTTGCTTGCATCCTGAGCTCAGACTTCCAGCTTCCAGAACTGTAAGAAACAAATTTCTATTGTTGATAAGCTACTCAGTTTATATTATTTTGTTATAGTAGACCAAACTGACCAAGACAGTTGGGTACTAGAAATCACCTTCTAGATGTCAGCCTACAACTAAAACAGCAAATGCCTAATTTCATCTTTTCTTAGAAATTGTCTTCTTATTAAAGCTGCCATAGTGCACGTCATCTGTGTCCTAACTGGGAAACCTGGAAGTACATTAGGTCCCCTCTCCTACTCTTTGCATTTCCAGCCCAGTCTTGTGGATTATATTTCTGAATTATATCTCAACTCCTTCTCACCAAGGCACCCTTGCCAATATGTTTTTAGATTATGTCTCTGTTATTTATAGCCTGAAAAACTTTGTAAACCCTCCTAGAGGTCTCCTTTTCTGTCTTACCCTGTCTAACACAGCCTTCACAGTCACCTCAAAGGGCTCCTCCTACAAGGAAAGCCTTATTATGTCATCTCTCTGCTCAATATTTTTTTATGGAAACCAGGACATTTTCTGATGAAGTAGAACTCCTCAGAGCAACACGTAAAATCCTTCACAATTGAGTTCCTTACATTCCTGTAAGTTCCTGAAAAGTATCATGATATTTTTAATTTTGACCTTTACATTTGCTGTTTCTTTTTTTAAATACTTGTTCCAACTTTATGGATGTAGCTAAACAAGCTACAACTTTTTCCAACCAGCCCCCATTATCTATTCAGACTGATTTAGACACTCTCCATTCTCATAGCATTTTAATTGTGTATAAAATTATTGCACAGTATTTTAATTGTTGTAGTATATGTCTAATGTCTCTACTAGCCTGAAATCTTGAGGACTTTCGTAATCCTTTTACAAGATAGAGTAGCTGGCACATAGTAGTTGCTCAAAATGTATAAGTTGAATTAATTATAATTCATTTTATCTAATCAATAATTATTTATTTAACCATTTGAACATGACCCATTTACTCATTCAACATGTTTTTGTTTCTTTAAAGATTTTTATTTATTTATTTGAGAGAGAAAGAGAGCACGTGAGCATGAGCAGGGGGGAGAGCAGAGGGAGAAGGAGAAGCAGACTCTATGCTAAACAAAGAGTGTCTGATACAGGGCTCGATCCCAGGACCGTGGGATCATGATCTGAACCAAAGGCAAATGTTAAACTGACAGAGCCACTCAGGGTCCCCTACATACGGTATTTGAATAATACCTATACATATAGGTACACCCTGCTTTTAAAAGTTCCTGTTAATGCCACTTTGTATTCAGGAAAGATCTATATTACTACCTGTTTTTGCTAAGCAAAATAAATCCAAAGGGGATTTCTGCTTTTACAAAAAAAAAAAAAAAAGCAAAGCAGTGTTCAGTGTTTGTTTTGTAGTGAGCTGAGAGTGGCACCACCAAGTTCCTTCCCTGGGAGCTGCACTCAACATCTAAGCATCAAGCTGCCATTGGTTTGAACTGTGTCTGTGAGCATCTGTGCTTTATCTCAATTTATTTTGTGCATCCATTAAATAAGATGTGTCCTAAGATAGAGGAAAAGCCTAAGAGAGGTTATTTTTGGGGTCTGGAAACACTAATAAATTTTCCATAAAAATTAATGGTAATTGCTTCTTCACTTTATGCTATTTTGGCTTACAAAAGATTTCAGAGAAACATTCTACTTTCAGATAGCAGGGGGAAACCAGTAATATAAAGGATTGCATGTACCGGGGTATAAAAATGGATAATATATTATTATTGTTAAAACTCAGGAAAAAGTAGTTATTTAAATGATGGTGTGGAACACAGTATAGCTTTATTTCGGTCAGCTGCTTGAGAATATACCAATGATAATGAGGGAGAAGTCCTAAGGGAGTTACAGATCAAACTCTGGTGACTTCCGGAGGGAAGAGATCACTTTTCCTAAGGTGCAGAGGAGAATATAATGGCAAAGGAAGTGACCTTAGACCTCTGTCCTGGTAAAAGGGTAAAGAATGGATATATGGAGGTGGAGGAAAACATCTTCTAACTAAGTATGAAGAAGCTGGTCTTAGGCAAACAGGAAAGCACAAAGTGCAAAATATGGTAAGTTTAATGGCTTGCCCAAAGAGAGGGAGGGTAAGAAGAAAGAAGGAGTGAAATCTTGAAACTCAAGATTAAGGTTAGATGACTGTATGCAGGAAAAAGTAAAGCAAGGGTTTTAAGAATAGGAGAAAACTATATTCTGTATATTTTCTTAGGTTGACCATAAATAAATATTTTCAATGATTCACTGAAGTTCATTTTGTTTACAAGCAGCATTGCAGCAACAATGGGAATTTCAAGAATCTTTACATGCTCTACAGATCTAGTTCTTGAATAAATAGTTATGTGGTATTTTATATTTATTTCCCAAGTCATTGAACTTAATTCCAATTTGAAACAGGCACAAGAATGTCAAACATAGTAGAAATAGATCTAAACTCACCTAGCAACTTAAAGGATATGCATATGATTGTCATATTTTTCATGATTACTATATAATTGGCATTTATTAAATACAGTAATATGTAGTATAGGTAAGGTCATACATAAAGAAAATAACTTTTTTTAAAAAAGATAAAGTACTTATAATTCCTTCTTATGTTGTATTTTAAAATATACTGTTTTTTAATTATTATGTTCATTTATATATTATATACCATTTGTCTGACTGTGCTAGACAACTAGTATAAAAGAATGACCAAGATGTATACTATCATCAAGAAAATTGATAGTTCTGTAACACATGGTGGTAAGACAAGACATTGTGTGTGTACATCAGATACAGTGAAAGAACCAAAGAAAGCTTTATGAAAGAGATGATATTGGCATTGAAACTCAAAGGATAATTAGGGCTATAGAAGTATGATTGGAGAGAAGGATTCTAGAAAGGGGATGATATGGGGAAATATCAGAGTAAGAAACAGCGTTGCATACAAAGAGAACTGCACACAATTTAGTAGTGCTGAAATATAATGCCTAAAGATAAGATGATAATGGCACAAAGTAATGATGGGGATCTGGCAGGGTCAGATTTTGAGAGACCGTGGATTTTGAATACTCATTCAGGCACTTTAAACAGCTGTGATGAGGAATTTCAAAAAGTTAAGTCTAGCCACAGGAAGACAAAATAGAAAGCTGTTGGGGTAATCCAGATGAAAAAATGATAAATGTATAAAATTTAACAATGATAATAGTAATAGTGAAGAAAGACAATAGGTTAAAACTTGTTTAGCATGTAAATTATAAAAACTTGAAGTAGTACATGCAGCCCCAGGGAGAACAAAGAGTCAGTGATGATAACCAGCTCTCTACTGTGATAACTGAGTCAAGAATGAGTCAAATAAAAGAAAAAAATAATAAATCATGGAAGAAACAGAATTTAAGAGGAAAATTCAGGGGTAGACATATTGTGTTTCAGGTACCTGTAAAATGTCCAATTGTTTCTAGCAGTCAGGCAGATATGAGTCTAGTTCTTAGCTCATTCATTTGTAAACAATCACAGAATTGTTTTATTTTTCTACATTTTTTATTGATAAGTTCTCCTTTCCTTAAAAATGTTTTTCTTGCCTCCCTGACTGAGGATAATTCTGAACTTACTCTCAATGATCCAGTCTGGAGATGTGGATGCCTTTCATCCTCACGAAGTTTATGAAACATTTAAACTATCTTGGATAAACTGAATCTAAACTCTCTTTGCCCCTTCATGGAACCATGTTAGGAACCAGTATTACAGCTGTATTTTAAGCCTGTTTAGTAATATTTAATAAGAAGGCTAGTCTTGCCCCTTTATTAAACCATAAATCATCATTAGTAGAAATTGTTAGTTTTACTCATTTTTTAACTCATTTTTTTCATTTTTTAAAGATGCAGGACAATTATTTGAAGTAGGCTAGAGATGGTAGCAAGAGGCAAAAGCATTACTGTCATAATGGAAATTTTTTAAATTGAAATGCGATCTTTAAATAGGAGTTTATGCTACCTGCTTAATAATTTGAACTTCTGTTATTTATCAGTACACTATGAAACCAGTGCACATTAATCTTACTACAAAATATGCAGAAATTGTGCAGCGTTGGTGGTATAGTGGTGAGCATAGCTGCCTTCCAAAATATGCAGAAATTAGTATTGACCAAAAATAGCTATTTTAATGCTTCTTTTGACTTTTAATTTAAATTCTAGTTAGTTAATATATATTGTAATATTAATTTCAGGAGTAGAATTCAGTGATTCATCACTTACATACAACACCCAATGCTCATTACAAGTGCCTTCTTAATATCTATCACCCAATTAACCCATACCCCAACCACCTCCCTCTCAGCAACCCTCATTTTGTTCTCTAAGGGTCTGTTTCTTGGTTTGCCTCTCATCTTTTCCCCATGTTCATCTGTTTTGTTTCTCACATTCCCCAAATGAATGAAATCCTATGGTATTTGTATTTTTCTTACTGACTTATTTTGCTTAGCATACTACTCCAGCTCTATCCATGTCAATGTAAATGGCAAGATTTCATTTTTTGATGGCTGCATAATATTCCATCACACATACACACACATCACCTCTTCTTTATCTATCCGTAAGTTGATGGACATATATTTGGGCTTTTTCCATAATTTGGCTATTGCTGATAATGCTGTTCTAAACATCAGGTGCATTGTATCCCTTCAAATCAGTAATTTTTTATCCTTTATGTAACTACTGAGTAGTACAATTGCTGGATTGAGAGACCATGGATCAAAAGGTTGTTCTATTTTTAACTTTTTGAGGAGTCTTTATACTGTTTTTCAGAGTGGCTGCACCTGTTTGCATTCCTGCCAACAGTATAAGATGGTTCCCCTTTCTCCATATCCTTGCCAACACCTACTTTTTCCTGTGTTGTTAATTTTAGCCATTCTGACTGATGTGAGGTGATATCTCATTGTAGTTTTGAGATAGCTATTTTTTTAAAAAGTATGATTTTTTCAAGTCCCTCTAGCTATCGAAGGAAAAAATAGGTCAGAGACAGCCCTTAAAAGATAGATATATCCATTGGGGAAGGAATAGAATACAATGGATGATAAAAATGACCCTACAGAAACAAAATAATATCAAAGATTTAGAAGACAAATTAAAAAGCTAATATTCGATAAAGGAGGAAAGACTATCCATTGGAAGAAAGACAGTCTCTTCAATAAATGGTGCTGGGAAATTTGGTATCCATTTATTTTTAAGTAAGCTTCTCTTTACTGTATGCTCAGAAGAGAGAGCAACTGAATTGAGAATTTAGAAAGATGCCAATTTGCCTTTTTTCATTCTACTTATTATTGGGATCACTTGCTATTATTGCTTTAGGAAAACAGAGCACACAAATTAACCACAACCACAAGAAAATCCAGCATTCATATAAAATTACTGAAAGAAGAAAAACCTAAAAATAAATAAATTTTTGATTGAAAAAAGAAAACATTTCATAATTATAAGGAAAAGAGAAATCGAAAACATTGCTTCAAGTTAAATATATTAAATGAGCAATGGTACACATGAAAATTCAAAGTAGAAAAAATCAAACAACAGGAAGATGTGAAATGTGATGAAACAATACATTGTGATATAATAAAGGACATAGTGGATGGAAATAAAGATGGTCTAAAATAAAGAAACAAATGAGATCTGAGAGGAAGACATAGCTGTAGAAGGCAGGCAAAGAAGAGAGAACACATGTATAATTGGAGTCTCTCAAGATGAAAACTCAATCAATGGAATAAAACTAAGATGTAAAACTTCTAGATATAACTAGATATATCACTTTCTAGATATATATTGTACTAAAACTGTTATACTTTATAGATAAGTAAATCATACTAAGGGCAAAAACATCCAAGTCATTTAGAAAGGAAAGAAAATCAGTAAGCTCCTCAATAACAATATGCAAACAATATAACGACAGAGCAATGCTTAAACTAGTATATCTTATCTTTCAAGGCAAAACTTCATTCTCATTTGATGAGGGAAACTGTCTATTTTTGTTGTTCTTGGTTGTTTTGTTCTTTTGTTTGTTTGTTTTGGATTTTTTTTATCAGAAAAATTCTGGCTTATAAAAGAAATACTAGAATTAGAAAATCACTATTTCAGCAGGGTACAAGATATGATGGCAAATATAGTCCTACAAATTGTGTGCTAATTGCCAGTTGGAAGATGTATCTTAATAATGGAGCAAATGGTCAGTTACTACCGTAAAGAAATTATCAAAGTTAGCATCATTAATAGTGAAACTACAAACCCTTAATTCATTATATATGAGGTGTTCCTGCCAAAATCTTTAATCCTATTATATTCAAGCTTTTAGACATACATCTGAGTATTCCAGAAAATACAGAAGCAATTAGAGGAGCAAGTCAAATCCCGAGAAAACACAGAGTTTTAGAAGGCAAACATTCTATAACAGGATTGATCATTTCAAAAAGTCAGTGTGTGTGTGTGTGTGTGTGTGTGTGTGTATGTATTATGGGTGGGATCTGTTTGATATTAGAGATATTTAGGAGACAAAAATGCAATAGATGCAGTTTGGTTATATGCTAGTTATAAAAACTTTGGGGGACAATTGGAGAGATATTAATATTAGTTGGAAACTGATTTTAATTTTCTTTGGAGTGATGATGATATTGTGGTTACTTAAATGTTATTTTAGGGACAAATGGAAAAAATCATGATATCTTCTATTTACTTTCAAATGGCTTAGTACAAATTTGCTTATGAAAATTATGGCTAATTTTTGAATCAGGGTGGAGGTGTGTACTCATTATACTTTTTTTTTTTTAGATTTTATTTATTTATTCATGAGAGACACATACAGAGAGAGGCAGAGAGACACAGGCAGAGGGAGAAGCAGGCTCCATGTAGGGAGCTTGACGTGGGACTCCAGGATCAAGCCCTGGGCTGAAGGCGGCGCCAAACTGCTAAGCCACCTGGGCTGCCCTCATTATAGTTATTTTGCACTATTAAAAAGTTAAAAAAAATATATAGTGTTGGAGAATTTTCTATAGTTAATGAAAAACATGATTCACAGATTCATAAAAGAGTGAGCAATAATGAATAGAAAAGGACTGTTTTGAAAAGGACCATATGTAGGACTACATACAATCAGGTTTCATTATTGAAACAGCAGATATAAAGGAAGCATATAAAAATGGAAAATTGAAAAAGACAGAAAGTAACTAAAGCACTAGTATTGATTGCCCAGTCTTTAAAGCATAAAAATGTCATTTGGATAAAATAACGAATATTATAATGTTAAACAGAACACTACAACCAAGTTATAAATATGTATGTACAGATATTAATCTTGTTTAAAATCATGATATTATCAAAGATTGTAAAAAAGTACCAAAGATTATATAAAAAGAAAATCAATAGATGTCATTTATTTCATTAAACTTTATTCTCTTAAAAACTACTAATATCTAATAACTTCTCTCATATTAACATTATACAGAAACTAAAATTCTACCAAGAGTTGTTATAGAATAATATATTTAGCCCTCTAACCAAGGGGCAGCCTAAAGTAATGATGAGGGGTCATGAAGTCTGGAGGCAAACTAACTAGATTGGAATTTTGGTTTTATTATTATATGCCTCTGAAAAATGCAACTACACCACTTACTGTACAGAGAAAATGATCCTTGTAAAGTGGTTAGAATAGTATATGGCATATTTTAAGCCTATTTCAGTATTTGTAAAATTAGGCTTAACATAATTGAGTCACGGTTTTGGATGCTAATTAATATTTTTTATTTTAAAACAAAAATAATTTCATATAAATTAAGTTGCCAAAGTAAAATTCAAAAGTCATCATTATATCCATTATATATTTTTTATTCTACCCAGAAAAGATTTCTGAGGAATAACTAAATGCCTAGAATCAGATTTAAGAAAAGAAATTCTATCATAATACCAGTGCTTAAATTTTCTAGCACCTAGGTATATATGATTTTTCTAAAAGGAAATTACACATTCTAGTCACATTGAACACATTTTGTTCTTTTGATTTCTCACAATTGTATTATTTCAGTTTAATTAAATATGTAACTATCAAAATCATATGATACTAGAAAATAAAAAAATATATTTAATGATATTTAGGATAATAGTTAAGAGTTTGGAGTTTGGACACATAATTTTTTGGTTGACCTTCTGTTAACTATATATATTGCTAGGGAACATAACTTATCCTAAGTCTAAATTTCTATAGAGTATAAAATGGCAATAGTAATAATACTTATGCATAATCCCCACTATGGGGATTAAGTCATATATTGACATAATTTATATAATATAGAGTGTCTGATGCCTATAGCACTTAATAAATAACCTACTATTGTTAATGCCATAGTAAATGATCACTAAATTATAACTTAAATCTATGCCTACATTTCATCTCATATAGTCACACTAGTATTGAGCATAGCGCTGAACAGACAGTAGTGCTTAGTAAATATTTGCTAACTGGCAACAACTTCAAGCATTATTGCAATCTAAAAAAATAAAAATTATTGAAATCTACTTTGCAGGTCCTATGCAGAGTGCATGAGGGAATAAACGATGTATTCCAGTTGTCTCAAAAGAAACCTAGAGTCTAACAAAAAAAAATCTGTCAAAAAGTTTAATTTCATTTGCTTTGACCATCATCTCTACAAATTCTAAGGTATCTAGATAAAGTAATTCTATCATACTTACATACCATAAAAATAATTCAGTCTTTACACTCCCCTAATGAAAATGCATGCATGACTTTAATTTACAGAGCAGCAGCATCATGGGTGTAGCCTTGGAGTCACTACATTTCCAAATAAAAAGCTTTCATGTTAGCTCTAGCATACATGAAATGTTTGCTATTTGTATATTAGAAAGAAACTAAATTCACCTTAATTTGTAGTTGTCAAAGGAGTGACCTGTTTTTAAGATCTTACACTTGCATCTAGGTCTAAAACCTTAAGGTATGTTCTCTCTACACCTAGAAATCTTTGGCCAGAGACACACGACTACTATTTGGCATAGTATGATTTAAATTAATATTCTATGACCCATACCCTTTCAAAACCATTTTCAAATTCTGGGTGTCTTGGTAGCCTGAACTCATTTTTGATGGCTTGGAGAAAGACAAATTCTCATATCCTACTGTTTTAATATAAAGTAAATACAGCATAAACTTATTAAAAATGAAAAGCTTTATAAAACCTCATAATTAGACAAAGCCAATTATGAGCAAAACAGGATACAGTAATTCCAGAACTTCAATGATACTATTTAACATTTAACATATCTTAGAAGAAAAAAATTGAATAAGTATTATTAATTTTATAATAATGCTTCTATCCATAATTCAATGAAAAATAAAACCATCAATGTGCTACTGAAAAGCTATTTCATATAGTCATTCAAAAATAATTTAAACTTTTATTACTAAAGATAAGACTAAGTATACATACATAGAAATGTCTCATACAACTAATATTTGACTGACTCTCAGAAAGTAAATACTTCTTCACTTTAACTCAGCTCTGACACTTATTGTCTATGGTAAAAAACACTGTATTACTAGTGGAATGTGTTAACCTTTTGTATGTAGATACTTTTGGCAATTCCAAGCAATACATATATTTTGTAAGCATTGCATAATGACACATGCAACTGTCTTCTGTCTTTCTGTTACTTTTTTAAAAAATCAACTGAAAAAGCAAAACTGTCACAAATTATTCTACTTTGGTTGCTTCAGTCAGCTAAATAATCAGAGCAGAATTAGGAGAAAAAATACGAACAGCACAATAAAGAAAAAAAGTGAATTCAAACCTCAGGCTTATGATGTCCTAGGGCAGATATTAATAGTTCTGCTTTCTCTAAGTTCATTCTTTTCTTTCCATAGGTTGTTTCTCATAGTTTTAACCAATATATTACAAACTGGTAGCCCTACATTTTAGAAGTCTCATTTTTGTGAAATGTATGCATTTTACTGGCTATGTTTGCTAAGTATGAAACACCTAGCTTCCCAATAGATGTTTCTAATTTTGTATATTTTAGGGCATAAAATATTCTTTATGGATGAAACTTTGTCTGCTTAATCCATCTGCCAGCAAGTTCTTTATTTTTTTCTGGCCAAATATTGCTCAAGGCCTACAAGTGTTTCTTCATCTGTGAAATGAAAAGAGGTACTTTCAACCTAAAATGACTTGATCTTCATGTCCCCTTGTAAGTTCAAAAATCTTTCTACAGACTTATAGACTAAGCAGCAAAGAACATAGCACTCTAGATGCACTCTTACTTTCTTCAACTCTCTATAGTGAAAGTCTAATGGAGCTGGATTTTGCTGTTTTTCAGTATTTATAATTCTTCAAGGGTTCTCTAAATTAAGGGATTTGTTCTCAAGAAAAGTATTTGCTTAAATACCAGCTACTAATTTGCTTTTTATTTAAAAGTAACTTGAATACTTCTAAACATAAAAAAATTAAAAGATAATCTAGACATTGAACCTTCAGTATGTATGAATGGTAGATCACATGTGTTCACAGTTGAATTCTGTCCTGCGGAAACATAGGTTGAAGTCCTAATCCCAGTACCTCAGACTGTGACCTTATTTGGAAACAAGGTCTTTACAAAGGCAATCAAGTTAAAATTAGGTCATTAGTGTGGGCCCTAATCCAATACAATCAGTGTCCTTTATTTCTTTTTTCAAGCAATGTCTTTTAAAAAGGGGGGAAATTTGGACACAGAGGAAAGACAATATGGAAATAACCATCTATTAAGTCAACAAATGCCTGAAACTACAGAAGCTAAAAGAGAATCCTGAGACAAATACTTCTCTAGAACTTTCAGAGATGGCATAGGCTCAGCTGGCACCTCAAACTTGGATTTCGATTCCTCAGAACTTTAAGTCTTAATTTAGTTTCACTAAATTGTCTTTTGACAATTTTAGTTTCACCCAGTTTGTGGTACTTTGTTATGGGAGCCCTACGATACTAAAATACCATGCTTCAAAAATAAATAAATAAATAAATAAATAAATAAATAAATAACCATGCTTCAAACATTCAGAGTAGTTTTCTAGTAATAACTGTGATTATTACTAGTTATTAATAACTGTGTAATTACAATGTATGATGGTAGAATATTCCAGAAGTTTCTAGAACAGAAACTCCGTCACTAGAATGCTTTCTTTGCGATTCCATAAAAAATTCACGAAATTATGAAATGAAACATGATATAAAAATACTTATGATGCAAATAGCAATTTTCCACTTATTTGTTTCATAATTGTGATTTAATTTACAGGTGGTTTTAGACACAAAAAATTCTGGAGGCCTTAAAGCAAATCATTGTATACAAATTTCTGAGAATGTTTGTCGTATATCTCGACTGTATTACCTTTGTCTATTTGTATCTTATGGAAAACCATCAAATAAAGATTTAAGGATAGCTTCATTTTTGTCAAGGGAAAAGAGTAGAAAAATAGGTAATGAAATAGAATGAGGCCTGTAAATAACATATTACATTTTCAGAAAGGTTCCTCCCATCTTTTATGTAATCTCTGGTAAAACTCTCTCTTCAACATTTTCTAAAATATTGTCAGGATTACTGAACTTCACTTAGAAAATGACTCCTACTCCATCTCTATGCTATCACCAGAATGACATTCAGATAAATTAATTTAATAACGTGTATAATAAGCTGACAAGAAAATAATTACTTGAGTAAGTATATTTTACCACAAAATTAATAGTAATTTACTATAAAACAGAACAAAAGAAGTGGATGACTAATTAAATGCAAGGTGTATTAATTTTTCTCATAAATTCATAAGATTTTTTTTAAAAATTAGTATTTAGTCTATTTTTTAACCTCTTAAATCATACGAAGTTGTGAAACAATACGTAGAAAATATGAAGGATTATAAAGATGTAGATAAAACTATTAATAATATCCTACAACTCAATGATAAACTTTAGAATTTCTTGCATTTCCTATCAAATATACATACATATCAAACATATATGTATTTAATTTAATATAACTTACAATTAGTGTATAATTATATATCCTTATAAGTTAATCCAATTACTATCATCCTTTAATGTTATAGAAAATTTATCATATCAAGGTAACTTAACTTTATATCATATCAAGGTAATTTCCATGACATTTGTTGACTTAGAATTTATAGTTTAAATCAGTTATTTTATATTTGATTTTTTAATTGCATTGCATTGCATTTTATTTAATTTAAAAAAAAATTTTTTTTTTAATTTTTATTTATTTATGATAGTCACAGAGAGAGAGAGAGAGAGAGAGGCAGAGACACAGGCAGAGGGAGAAGCAGGCTCCATGCACCGGGAGCCTGATGTGGGATTCGATCCCGGGTCTCCAGGATCGCGCCCTGGGCCAAAGGCAGGCGCCAAACCGCTGCGCCACCCAGGGATCCCTTATTTAATTTTTTTTAAAAAAAGATTTTACTTATGTATTGAGAAGAGAGAGGGAAATCATGAGTGGGGGGGAGGGACAGAGGAAGACGGAGAAGGAAACTCTCTGCTGACAGGAGCCCAAGGTGGGGCTTGATCCAGAACCCTGAAATCATGACCTGAGCTGAAGGCAGACATTTAACTCACTGAGCCACCGAGGTGCCCAATTTGGACACTTATTTTTAAAGTTTCTGGAAGTCTCAGAGTACTTGACATGGTGAATGCATGATAAATATTGTTGAGAGATAAGTTTATTATTTTTGACTTATATATAAGTAGAATATACTTCCTACTAAAGAACAGTAAAAGAAGAATCAGAAAGCTCCTAATACAGTTCATTCCAAGTAAAATTATTTTCCTGGAGTATTTTTTTAATATGCTGTAAGTATCAAATTAAGATTATATTTTGTATGTGTTTATTCATATTTCATATCAAATAGCCTTTAATGAGGTAAAACCTCGGTAAAAACATAACTATTTTATTCATATAGTTTTTCAAACATATATAGGCTGGGTTCATTTTCCTATAAGTTTGTTTTATTTTCCAAGATGTGTTTGAGAGGTCAAAAGGCAAAATGATGCTGAACATTAAGTTTATAGTAAAAATTTTCTTAAATTTGAAATAGCTTATAAATACTTTCTAGTATTTATTTTAGTCTTCTGAATAATCTTGAAATAAAAATGGCAGACATCATTATTTTCATATCACAGAAAATGAAGTTATTAATCCAAGATCCTAAGAAACAATTTGTGATACCCAGTAGCCTGGGTTATCTCTAAGAGTAAAATGGTTCTCTTCTCTAGATAATATAAAGGGAATGAGGAGGAAAATGGGCAGGCAACAACAACAACAACAAAAAACAGATGAAAACCAGAACCAAACCCAAACATTATACAGTGTGGAGTTACCTTGGAAGCCAAAATGAACATGGTTTATGTCAGATAAGTTTTTGTGATATATATTTAGCAATCTTGCAGGTTAAGGAGCTAATGTGTCTTTTGAAATAACATATCTTATTTTTAGAGAGTATCTTCATTGATACATGAATCCACTAGCATGATCATCAAGAAAGACCTAGGATTTCTTTTTCTGCATGCAGACTTTGCTTGTGACTCACCTATTAGATATGGAATAAGATTTCTAAAATCTCAATCTACTTAATTGTGTAGACTTCAGTAGCTTAGCTTATACCAGTCACCAATGCCTTTAATTCTCACATTCATTTTTAGAAACAAAGTTAAAGTCAGTTAATATATGGATAAATATTAACACTGGATAAAAATCCTCCCAAGAAAGAAATGTAGAATAAAAGAAAAAATACAGGATAAAAAATATCCTGCTGAGGACTGGAAAGTTTTCTGACTTAATAAGGTTCTAACAATCAGCCCTTCAAAAACTCCTTGTAAAGAAAGGAAAAATAAAGCCAGTTGTGAAAGTAGTCTTGCTACTTTTCTATAAATCCAAGTGGACCTGAATTTATGTGATGCTCACCCTTCAAATAAATGTTTTCTAGTGACATGAAGATTCAGAAAATGCTTCAACAGCAATAACTGGGATGGACGCTGTGTTGTAATAATTTGGATACACTTGACTAATGCAGTTATTTGCAATGAGGTTGGCTCAGTGCCCAAAGCAGTGAGCAAACAAATATAGCTCGACAATTGTTTCATGCCTTCCAAGACAGCCAGAAAGATTTTTGCTCAGTCCAGGGGGGCCAGTGGTCACTACTGCAGACTCTGGTCATCAACACTGCCTCAGATATATTTTTAAAGTAGTCTTTGTTAAATTCACCAATGTGCTTTATGTAAAAATGCTGGTGAGGCGCAAGCGTTTTTAATCAAATTAGTATGCAACATAAGGCAGCTGTGTATTCAAATGGGTTTTTTAGCAATTTGGTTGTTTTCCTTATAATAACAGGAAAGAACATTTTGATTTTGAAGGTGACAGAGGCAATATTACCAGAATTAAACAATCTGAATTAGCTTTTTCATGAAATGTAATATGTTTTATGCTTTTAGATGGGATGCTCCGGTGCTTTCAGATGAGCCTTCCACTGTCACAGTCAATGGCCAGGAACAGAATAAGCTCTGGAGGTAGGATTATCCTCAAATTTAATTTTTTTTTAGAAGAAGCTAATGGCAAATGTTTCTAGCAAACTTTAGGTTCATCTATGTTATAACTAGAGAACCAAGACAGGATATTAAAGGAACAGATAAGTATAAAATTAGTAAACAAAGTTTGACATTTTGCTTATTCTATGAATTTAATGCTGAAAATGAATATAATCCCTAAAATCATAAACAGCATGCATGTCAGACAAAAGCTGCAAAATTTCATTTCTTTGTCAACTTAGGTAAATTCAGAACTCTAGTACATAAGAAGGTAACAAGATTACAAAATTTAAGTTATATGATAATGATTTTTATTGCAGAAAGTTTGCAACCAAAACTGATTAAACAAGAGAGGCTTTTAAAAATTATTTCTACACTTTATATGAATTGGTATTCAAAAGAGAAGCAGAGTCCAACCATACTACCATACAGATGGGAAATTCTTGTTTGTATCGTTCAAGAAGAAACAAAAGCCCAGAAGAGGATAAAAATACATGTGTAGTGTTTAAGATATATTTGGAATTCTTGAAAGGAATAGCTTCCATAAAACCATTTCTTACTATTCAAACTCAGCCTGTGTGGTTTTTGAAGGTGACCAGGAACTTTTTATGCTAGTCCCTCATAAACTAGTTTCATCAGTCTTTAGGAAGCAGGATCTTTTGGCTTCTTAGCAACTAGAATTGCCTGTTAGTAACATGTATTTGGACAGGAAGAGGTTACAACTTAATTATTAAATTTTTAAATGGTGATAGTGGTAGATCTTTTTGTTGTTGTTTCATGTTTATGAACAGGCTGTTGAAAAGTCCTTTCCTAGAAGATGCATATATAGGAACTTTATAGCCTAAGGTTGGACAAATAGTGATTAATGTCAACTTAGCCCAGGGGTCATGTGATCTAGCTTCAAAAGGAATAATGTCTGCCTAATAGAATAATAAGTGCATGCACTGGGGACCACATAGATGCTCTACAAATATTAGCAAGAGCAATGTGACTAAAGCAGGCTGCTAGTGTTCTGGATGAAAGGATCTTAAAGCCATCTGGTGTCTGGACATCAGCCTGAAAATCACAGGCTTCAATCCATAAGATAATCCATTCACATAGTCCACATACTGAGATGGGTTTCCCAACGGATTTGTTCCATTATCCCAAATCAGTCCCTGTAACCTGTGGAAAGGTCTAATGTCTCCTAGAAAATAATAAGAAGTACTTATTATTTCTTTTATGGGACACACTTATTATACAGATTCAAATGGTTGAGGGCTCCATACTTAGAGAAAGAAAGAGACTGAAATAATAGACTAAATATAGGTAGTATTTGTGATAAAAACTGTATTTCTTCTTTATGAAAAAAACAAATTAAGAAAACACTGTCTCATGCCTTTTAAGAAAGGTAAATAAGCCCGAAATGAGTGTTTCAGAGATAAAAATAACATGCAAAGGGGAATTTCAATTTAATTAACATTTACTGACAATACATAAGAAGGAAGTAGAGACAAAAAATAAGTTTAGGGGTCTCTGTCTTCAGAGATTAAAGAGTCAAAAAGAAAATTAAAAAATCCAAAAGTGAAACAACTTATGTATATAGCAAAGCAGGACAAAAAAGTAAAATAATACTTAATATTTCAGAAAATATTTTACTTCAAATTATATAATAACTTAAAATACAATTTAATTTTTTGACTTATTTAGATAACATTTTATAACAACCTTCAGTTTCAAAATTTTACATGTTTGTTTGGAAAAATATTTTGTTCACTAGCATATGAAATACCAGTATATAAAATCTTTATGACACCATTGTGAAAACGATTTCAAATTAAAATACTAATTTTAATATGCTACTTATTTTCCTAAACTTAAACTATCATATTAGAATGTCCCGTTTAGGGCCAGATCATGAGTACAAGGCACCCGATGCCTTTTTTTGTTCTTTATGTGTAGTTATCACATTCACTCTCCTAGTGAAAAAACAGCCCTTTCCATGATGTGTACATACTTTTGCCTTTCCCATTTAGATGAGCCATCTTGAGCTGAATCCACTTTACACTGAATATTCCCATGACCTATGTCTTCAAACCCAATAAATATGACAATCACTGAATATTTTTCATGTGAAAAAAATCCAGTCTTATCCTTCACTTCCTGTTCTTTGTGAGTGTTCTCTAATGCTTAGCACTAAAAGTTTCAGCTACGTAATGAGGCTGTAGGTTCAATGAGGGAAGGACATAGACTTCTAGTTATCTTCTATCACCTACCACCAATTTTTGAGTACCAACTAAAGAGATAGGATTGCCACAAGAACTCAAGAATGCTTGTTAAATAAATGGACGCAAGACATTTCCTCTTTGGGCACACACATATGCCTGTGCTACTTACTATGTGTGACTGAAATGTCATACTACGATTACCTGGCTTTTGCCTTTCTCTGAGTGGAGGAAGTAGGGATGAGAAGGGGTCAGTTCGCTTGTAAGCATCAAGCAAAATTCTGTGAAATACCACCTGTGTGCCAAGAAAGAGGTCGTCATAATTAATTCCTGTTCTAAGTAATTTATAGTCCAAAATGCACGCAAGGAATTCCTAGCTTTTAGGAATTATTACAAGCTGTCTTTTGATTCTACTTCCCCTGTCTTTTTTCTCATTTTGTTTTTGAGATGGCTATCATGTGTGGTTTCAAATTTATGAACTGGGGTTCACAAATTATCTAGTTACTAACTAGCATTAGTGAAAAATGTTTCTAAGTGTAGCAGAGGCACAAAACTGTCCTTGTTAAAAAAAATATTTTTACAGTCCCTCTCTAAAAGCAGAAAGAAAGCCTGGAAAGTAAGGCAAAATCAGGAGATAATCAGAATACATTTTAAGAAGTAATAAATTAGCTAAAATTGAGAAGATTAGGGAATTTTGAGTTTTTCCTGAGAGGAAACTGCACAGATCCAGAGACTCCCAACATTAAGAAGTTGGAAAATCAAATTTAATTCTAATTTGGAAGAGGAAATAAGAGAGTTAAGCATAGAAGGTTGTAAACTTAGTCAAGGGAGAACCATCACTTAGTGCAGGATAAAGTAAAAAGCAAATATATTTAATCATTTATTATGAACACCTTTTCAATTTGTAGGACACTATGTGCAGGATGAGTCCAGTTTTGTTAAAAGACAGACTGGATGTGTATATATTATAAGGCAAAATGTGATCTTCCATGTTGGGAGTGTAAGTGTTTAGAAAATTGCATGGTTTTCTTTTTTTTTTTTTTTTTTTGCTTTCGCTATGTTCTGTGTTTTGTTTTTGTTTTTGTTTTTTTAAGATTTTTGTTTATTCACTCATGAGAGACACAGAGAGAGGCAGAGACACAGGCAGAGGGAGAAGCAGGCTCCCCATAGGAAGCTCTATGTGGGATTTGATCTTGGAATTGTGGGATCACACCTCAAGCCAAAGGCAGATGTTCAACCGCTGAGCCACCCAGGCGTCCTTCTGTGTTTTCTGTAATAAGCATATATTAACAGTGTAGACAGAAAAAAAAATGTAAACTTTAAAAAAATAAATAAAGCAAGCAGGCTAAAAGACATTTCTCATTCAGCCATGAAGTGAAAGTCAGCAGCCAAGGATATTCAAATGATTGACCTGGGGGACTATGAGAAGACTTAATAAGATTTAAAGAACCAATTGAATGTAACTGGACTTTATTTCAATAAAGTATATACAGCCTGGGCCTTAGAGGCAGTTATGTCAGTTATTTGATTCTCAGTTTACACTCACATAAAATGGGGCTATTTATGCCTGCTTCAAAAGGTTGTTATAAATACTAAATGAAAAGCTGTTTATGAAGCACCTAGAGCAATAATACCATGTAATGCACTATTGTGTTAAATCTGGAAAGACCCTGATGAGTCATCCAGCTTTGGGCTTTTCAAACTGTGGGTTGCAACTCATTTAGAATGATATCAATTTAGAGGAACCCAACTACCATTTTAAAAATGAAACTGAAAAGAACAGAAGAGATTAGAAAAATCACAGAAAAATTATGAACTGTACGTATATTGTAAAGAATTGTTTTGTCAATTTCCACTCTTAGCTATATATCCCACAGAAATGAAAACATATGTCAACATGATTGTGGCAGCAGCACTATGCAGAAGGGCTGAAAAGTGGAAACAATCCTAATGTCCACTCACTGATGACTTGATAAACAACATGTGATCTATCCATGTAATGGAATATAATTCAACAATAAGAGGTATGAAGTAGCAAAACAGGATACAACATGGATGAATCTTGACAACATTACACTAAATCAAAGAAGCTAGTTGCAAAAAACCATATACTGTACAATTTCATTTAAATGAAATGTCCAGAATAAGAAAATCTACAGAGACAGAAATTATGGAAAGTTGGAATGGAAAGTTGCCACGGGTGAGGGCTGGGAGCTGGAGTACCACTGTTAATGACTACAGGTTTCTTTTTGGGGTGATAAAAATAGAATAGTGGTGATGGTTATAAAACCCTGTGAATACACAAAAACCCTCGGAACGCACTTTAAAAGAGTGGATTTAATGATAGGTGAATTATATCTCAATAAAGATATTGTTAAAAACAAAAGAATTATTTTGTGAAACTTCATTTCAGTCAGGTATACATATGTCCATTGATCTAGGGAGTCTTGTTTTGTTTCTTGAATTCTATATATGAATGAAATCATTTAATTGTCTTTCTCTAACTTATTTCACTTAGCATGATACCCTCTGTTTCCATCTATGTTATTGCAAATGATAAGATTTCATTTTTTTGATAGCTGAGTAATATAAATTATTAAAATAGTGAATAAAACACATGTATTAACTACCATTTTTTAAAGGTAAAGGCTTTTGAAGGAAAGCAATTACCAACCTACAACTTTTCACTACCATGTAATTGTTTTCCTTCTTGGTCACTATCTTTTTGTTTTGGATTGTTCTAAGAAACAATCCTAAATTTTTGAGGCTTATCTAATAACTTAGATTTTGTTTTTGTTTTATTTTTATTTTATTTTTTTTACTTTTTTGTTTTTGTTTTTGTTTTAGAACAGCTGCTGCTTAACATTGTTCAGTGTGTCTGAGTTCCTAGGGATTATTATTTTAAGTTGGAGAGCTACTAAGATTATGCCCAAAATCTTAGCACAAGCTTCAAAAAGATATTTGAAGACGAAGAAGATATTAATCAGGATATTTTTAATACCAAAAAGAAAGCAGACTTATACTATCATTGTTCATTTTGGGTAGCAAAAATGTATTAAATAATTATGAAGGAAAAAAGGAAGAAGGAAAGGAGGAAGAGAAGGGGAAAAATTGGGACAAAATGAACATATTAAAACTGTAAGCATTAGGAATCTGAATGTTTATTAAGGAAGGAAATGGATGACTAAACAAGGATTTGGTATAGTATTCAATGAAAAGGATCTCTATAAAATTTGTTTTGTATTCCGGGATGATTGTAGATTTGGCACAGTTATGTACAATTTTTAAAACTTAAACAGTAGGGGATTGTAGAGTACTAAATTCTAGCAAAATATTTGTGTATCTTTAAAAAGGTAAAAGAATTGGACTTGGTTACTTGGGAAGATACTAGAGGAGGTAATTAGTCAATCAATTTTTAAACAACTGGAAAAGTGTGGATTCCATGAAACACCAACAAGTTTTTCTGAATAGCAAATCATGCCAGACCCACTTCGTCTTTTGTGATAACATCACAAGCCACAGAGACAAGGAAAAATGATAGTGACAATCCATCTTATTTTCAAAAGGTCTCAGAATCTGCTATTTGTCACATTCTCATTGACAAACTTGGGGAAAATATGACTTTAATTACTTTATTTTTAGGTAGGTAAAAGCGTAACATGCTTGAATGTTCAATGAAAAAATAATACAAATTTCCACTTCATGTTGCATTAATATTTGAATGTAGCTCCCAGGAACTGGTTCTGGGGACCTAGTCAGCTGCTATTAAATGACCTGCAATAAGTAACTTAGAGTGTGCTCATCAGCTTCCAAGTAATTATAAATTTACTCACTATAAATAAGACATGGAATTGAAAAGATAGAATAATATAAACACAAAAAACAGATGGGTGGAAATTTGTCTTATTAGAATATTAATCAACAATGTGATGCTACTGTGAAAACTGCCAATACCTCATAGGAAAAACTTAGAAGGGGTAAGACATTCAAGAACTTAAATCATTTTGCCTTTTCTTTGTTGTAGTTAATCGCCATCAAAATACTTGTTTCTACCTTTAGTCTCTACTACCATATCTTTTAATGGATTTAAAGATAAAATTTGGTCATTTTTGTGTTTTTTCAAAAGTTCTGCCTTGTGTATGTATTACTTTTGTAATTAGAGGAGTCAAGCTACATCTTTAAAACACAGTCAAATAGCAAGTAAATGCAAGTATTTTAGAGAAAATATGAGGCTATCCCCTTCAAAAGTGTTTTAGGCAATAAAAGAAATTAAAGAGGGTGCCCATAAGGAACTTGTAAAATGAGGAGAATTATTTAGCCCATATATTGGCTACAAATATTTAGGAGACCAACAAATATTTAAGAGCATATACTGACAGTCCCTATATAAGGCTGTCACATACATATTCCCACATTATCCTCACATTACCTCTATACAATGAAAGAAGAGAGAGAATTGAAGGAAACAGTCTGGCTGGCTGAGTCTCCCAGGGTCTTACAGAGACAGAAATTATACTCCAATCTGTATTCATTTCAGGTGTGTCTAGCTACATGAAAATTAAAATGTTTATTTCCTTTTTTCTTTGTTTCTTTATTTCTTAATAAGTGTATATGTGGCATCACCATAGAAAAATGAAATAATTTTAAATTTACAGATATATGTATTTAAGGGATGCTGTGGGATTTTCCCTATTCTTTTTTTCAGCATTGATCCAAATTGCCATGTATCCTTGTATAAAGATAGAATAATTCCTATTAAGGGTGTAATTACTTTAGACTGTGAAGATTACAAACCCTTATGACAATAACTGAACCCACATTCTGTAATGAGAATTATATCTATTTTAAGTAAGCAAAGCAAATGAACTATAGTAGAAAGAATTCATAGTAGGAGCTGAGAATATTTGGAATTTTATCTGATCTGGATTTTTCTAGATTTTTCTTCCAGGTGTCCTTCATTTTTTAAAAGCTCATGATAGCCAGTTTGCAATGCCCACTTCTTATTTCAAGGGCCATATTAACTTCTATTTTGTAACATAAAAAAAGCTTTATATTTTTATATCATGAAATAATAAAAGTTCATCATAAAAACAAAATAAACAAAAGAATGAGAAGGCCAAAATCATCCACAGCCTTAATGAAGTTAACTTTTGGACTATACTACCCTCTAGTTAGAGCAACAGAAATATGTATAATAAAATCTGATTGAGAATACAAAATAGGAAACATATAGCACATGTTGAGTTATAACCTGATCTTTTAATTAAATATGCTCCATGTTATTTATGCTATTCCTTTTAAAGACTGTATAATACTCCACTGTATACCAATTCTATTATATACTTAAACAATTCCATATTATTGTATGTCGAATGTGTTGACATTTTTCCTTTTTATAAACAGTGCTATAGCCAACATCATTATATGTATATCTCTGCAGACTTTTTCAGATTATTTTCTTACAAGTTCCCAGAAGTAGAAATGCTGTCTCACTGGGTATGCATAAATACTTTGTAGATACCTCACCAGGAACAATCATTTAGTATTGAAAAAATATTTGCCAGGCGCTTTCCTGGGTGCTAGAGTTGAGGTTGTGAATAAGATGGTAAGCTCTTTTCTTACCCTTATTGAGCTTATTCTTTCAGCAGAATTACTCCACAAGGAAATGAACATAGAATAAAATATCAGAGTGTTACATGCTAAAAAGAAAACAAAATACTGTGACATCAGAGTGGGTGGCCAAGGGACACCTTTAGATTAGGGGCTCTGGAAAGGCTGCTCTTAGGAAGGAAATCTTAATGGGATGGTTAAATGGGAAGAAGGAGCCAGCTATAGGGAATTTGGAAAGAAATTTACATCTAGAAGGACTGGAAATTTCAAAGACCCTAGCCTGAGAATGAGTGGACAAGGTTAGTCTAAACCTAAGCAGCAGAGTAGCTTGCACATGTGAATGACAAGTTGGGGAAGAGAGTAGATTATGCAGTCTGGAAGGCCAGGGCAAGAGGTGTGGATTTATTCTGAATATGGTGGTAAATCACAAAGTGATTTCATGTTTTAATTTAATTATGATACACACACACACAAGTTTGCACATCATAAGTAGATAGCTCAATGAATTACTTACACAAACTGAACACATCCACCAGATCAGGAAAGAAAACATTACCAGTGTTCCTCAAACCCCCTTTATTGTCCTCTTCCATTCAGTACTTCCTACTGAGGATAACGACTCTCTTGATTTCTAATAGTACAGATTAATTCAGTCTGTTTATATAAACAACAACAAAAAAAATCATACAGTATGTACTCTTTAGCTTCTTTTCCTCAAAATTATGCTTGTGCAATTCATTCATATTTAGGCATCCATCTAAAGATAGGGCATGGTTAAAAAAAGTGAATGAATCCTACTACTGAGCACACCTCAACCTTCGGAAATTGAGCAGAATGAGTTGCTAATACAGGAGATATAGACTATTCAGTGAAGGGGGGGAGAAAAATGAGGAAACCACAGTAACATGACCAAGGTAAAAGATCCCTCAAGAAGGAGAATGGTCAATAGTGAACAAATATTTATGAGCCATTGAGCAGAATGAGACTAAATATATACTATTGGATTTGACATTACGGAAGTCACTGACAAGTGGTACTTCAAAGAAGAGAATGGAAAGTGATGAGGTAAAGATTACATATGCAGGGGCACCTCAGTGGCTCAATGGTTGAGCATCTGCCTTTGGCTTGGGTAGTGATCCTGGTGTCCTGGGATCAGCCTGCTCTTCCCTCTCCCTGTGTGTGACTCTGCCTTTCTCTGTGTCTCTCATGACTTAAAAAAAAAATTGTATATGCAGAAGACTCATTCCAAAATTTTTAACAAAAATGAAGGGCTCTAGAGAATTTGGAATCAAAAGAGGTTTTCTGAGGTGGTAAGTACTACAGCATGCATGTATGATGATGAGAATAGTCCAGTGGAGAGGGAAAATATGAAGATACAGAAGGATGGGAAAGTTGTATAGATGATTGGCTAGGTGAAAGGGGATGGATTCCTTATTTTTTTATTATTTTTTGGGGTTCCTTATTTATATTAGAAGCTGAAAAACTTCAATTCTAATAAGAAGGACAGCAATTATGGAGTAGATATAGGTAGGTTGGTGAATGGTTATGGACAAATGAGAGTTCTCACCTTTTATGAATGCCTCTTTTCCTACATTCACTACCATCACTGTATAATCAATCTTATTGATTTTCCAAAAACAGAGTAAAAAACTTGTACCTAATTTTAATTTGTATGTATAGAATTTTTAGAGAGGTAGAAACATTTTTCCTATGTTTATTGGCCATCTGGATTTTTAAAACTTGCTGTATTTGTTGTTTGCTCATTTGAAAATACCTTTCTGTATCTATCATATAGACAATGATTTGCCAAGATTCAGCATTCTTGGGTGCTTTAACTTGTTCTGTAAATTTATGTATATATTTTGCTAATTGTTTTCTGTCATAAAACATTGAGAATGTGGTCTGGGGTTAGTGGGATAATTTCCCTCTGTATCACTAATGTTTCTTCTAAATAGATCCTTTCTGGAATTTTTTCTTTATCCTTGAAATTTAAAACTTGGTGAGGCATCACTAGAGATATGCCCCACAACCAGCTGGCTCTTTATTTGGGGCAACCCCAGGCCTTTCTCCCATATACATGCTGCATTGCTGTTGGTACACTGTTCAGATAGACTACTCACAGATAACCCCAAGTTATCCTGAGGAACACCTCAAGTTCTTGCACCTCCAGGTAAGAAAGATCCTATCCAAGTTATGGGGGTTTGCTTTTAAGAAGCTTGGTCTTCAAGCTGAAAGGGACTCGCCATGGTAGTCGTTATCTTGCCCCACACACTTTCAATACAGGAAGATATTTGGGGAGGTGGTGTTGCCATAATTCCTTCCTTTGCTGTCACATTCCAGTGCTCTTGTAAGCATGTGAGTTTCCGTTTATCAGCACTCACTACTTCTCTTATTTTTTTCTAAAGTTCTGTTATGTTTGGGAGAAATTCTGTTGATATAGTGTATTTGTTAGCCACCTATTCTTTTCATATTGATTATTATAGTATTATTTTTTGGCACTTTATTGTATGTGTGCATGTGTGTGCATGTGTCCAAATCTATTTGTGCTTTCATGTCTCTCAGAATCTCAGGTCTATTATCAAATTTTCACAGAAAGCTTTGCTTCCTTCTATATTATTTTTATAAAAAAAGACTTATTTATTTGAGAGAGTGTGAATGTGCGCATAAGCTGGGGCGGGGGGGTGGTTCAGAAGCAGACAGCTAGGGAGAGGCAGACTCTTCACTGAGCACAGAGCCCGACATGGGGCTCCATCCCACAGTCCTGAGATCCTGACCTGAAATTCAAGAAAAGGATGCTTAACGACTGAACCACCCAACTGAGCCACCCAGGTGCCCCTTCCTTCTATCTTATTTGCTAAATACTGCCTACTGCTTGCAGCTGCTGCTCTCTTTGTTCCTGTTTTCAACATGGATGGCCTGTGTCTTCATCCTAATTTTTATTGCAGTCTCTATGTGATTAGGTTCATCTGCATTGACAAACACATGTTCTGCAGTCTGAGGCAATGAGAGAGGAATTTTAAAGTCTGTTTATTTGAAAAAAGAACTTTTCTGTTTGGATTTTTGACCATTTATGAGAAACATAAATGATCTGCTATTGACTGTATAAAACCATAAAATATTTCCATCAAAAATTATTTCATTACTAGGCATTGCTTAATCATACGACCGATGTCACAGATGTTACAAAGTCCTTATAATTGAAAGATCTTTGCATTTAAAGAGATTTAATGATGCACAGGATGAATAATAGGTTGATCAGGGTAGAAAAAAAAGAATATAAGAGAAGCAATGGAATAGCAGAAGTTCATGAGCTTGAGCCCAAGAGACCTGGGTTCGAATCCCAGCACTGTTCCCACTGACAAGCAGTGTGGCCTTAAATTACAAAGCACCTGCTATGGGTTTTACTGTTCTTCTCCCCTCAAATACATATGATGAAGTCCTACCCCCGGGGCAGCCCAGGTGGCTCAGCGGTATAGCGCTGCCTTCAGCCCGGGGTGTAATCCTGGAGACTCAGGATAGGGTCCCATGTCGGGCTCCCTGCATGGAGCCTGCTTCTCCCTCTGCCTGTTTCTGTTCCTCTCTCTGTGTCTCTCATGAATAAATAAAGTCTAAAAAAAAAAAAATAGTCCTACCTCCAAGACCTCAATATGTGACTAATTAGAGATAAGCTTTTTAAAGACATAATTAAGTTGAAACGAGGTCACTGTTTAAGCCACCGCATCTGTGGCATTTTGTTATAGTAGCCCCTGATTTTCTAAGAAAAAAAAATGGGAATATTCCCAATTGTCTCATAGAGGTCATTTATTTGTTAGAGAGAGAGACAGAGAGAGAGACAGAGAGAGAATATGAGCAGGCACGGGGCAGAGGAGAGGGAGACAAGCAGACTCCCTGCTAAGCAGGGAACCTGACATAGGGCTTGATCCCAGACCTTAGATCATAACCTAAGCAGAAATCAAGAGTCAGTCACTCAGCAGACTGAGCCACCAAGGCGCCCTTCCTAGAGTTTTTATAAATTGATTAAGAAGAATAGAATAATAATTAGAATGTTATCTGTAACTGTTTATATTATGATAGGTACAGGGTTCAATGCTTTACACTTGTAAATGCATAGCATGGTGGCAGCCACAAAGGAGGTGAGCAGTAGACTATTTTTATTTTCTCTTATTTACTGCAAGGAAGAGATGCTGAAGTGAAGATATCCTCCAATGAAGGACGGATGCAGAGATAAAGGAAGAAAGAATGAGAGAGAGAGAGAGAGAGAGAGAGAGAGAGAGGGAGAGAAAGGGGGAAGAAACGAAAACACATTGTAGGGAAAAGAGAAACATATCAAAGGCTCCTTAGAACTGAGAGTAACAACTCTAAAGCAGTAAGGGATCAATCAATACCTAGTTCTCAGTGTGAACAGAGGAGAACATGTTTTCTTGTAAAGTACTTTTGAGGTATTTTTGGCCATAATTACCACAAAGTGTCTAAGCTTTTTATTTGTATGTGATCCTATAGTTTGCATGGTGTCTATGTTACCACTGTTTTAACAATAGTAATAGAAAGAATGGAGAAAGGCTATCATGAAGTCATACATAGTACTGTATTGACTGTTTTTTATTTCCTTTTTAGCTTTTTGAGTTACTGACACATTATTGCAGCAAAACATATGTAGGGTCAATTCATGCTGAATAGTTATTAGAAACCATGATAACAAAAGTCATTACACTGCAGTTCAGTTTTGACAGTAAAATTTCTGCAACATTATCACAAATCCTCATGCATTAGTGCAATGATCCTTACTATAGTTTCATATTAGAATCAAAAGATTGCTGTAGCATGCTTGATACAAAAAGTCAAGCAGGCCAAATTCTTTTCTGCTTTTACAGATAACATTTTTGCTCTTTTTCTATGTACATCAAAGCAGATAGTAGCTTTGTTTTATATACTTTTTTCAATAACCTATGGGTACATTGCATATCTTTCTTTAAAATGAGGATTTTTTTTCCTTGAAAAACCACACAATTCTGATTACCAGCACCGAAGGAAGTAATTTGAAAATGATTTTATATCTGACACAACTCCACAGAATTCTAACTATATTATTCACTCCATTATTTCTTTCGTCTTCTCAGATAGTGTACTGGCTGTGTGCACATGTTTTTTTTTTTTAATTGATGATTTACTATGATGGAATAGTATAAGATTTAAAAAAAAAGAATCTGTCATATTTAGGATTACTCTGATAGGAAAGCTATCTGAGTTACCATTTAGTTGACAAAAGGAAAATATTTTCAATGCCGAGCTGTACACAATATTATACTAGTCATTTATTAACAAACATTTAAAGGGTCAGATTGTATAGTTACATTAATTTTATATTTTCGGTAGCATTAATTTACTCAGGCCCATTTCAAGAAAACAAAAGAAATGTAACTTGTGAAATAGTGCCTAGTCAATTTATTAAGGAACCTCAGAAAGCTGAATAACTTCTTCCTTATTTGGAAAATCAGGTTTACATAGGAGTACATAGAATGTGGATAAGTAGGACACATTTCATTATATACAATATATGTTCTCTGGATATGTGGATGTAAATAAAATACTGTTTAGATGTGTCACAACTGAAGTGACTGTGGCTTGTTTGTAATTGCTTTAAAATTGAAGCCAGAAGATGCCAGATCCTATCAAATTAAAATATTGAGTGTCATAATGGCATGTGTTGTCTTTATTGTTGTCTTCTCCATCTGTGATTTTTATAGATTTCTTCATGAAGGTTATAATCATATATTTCCTTTTTGGGTTATTTCTAGGAAATTTCCAGTGTTACAGCTATTGTGCATGGGCTTTTAAAATAAATGTATATGTTTTAACAGTGTTTTTTTAGTAAAAGATTTAGATATAGCTGACTAACCCACAAGTTATTGGTAAGTCTATCCCTCACACACTTTCTCATGTATGTATGTGTTTATGCATATATACAAATACATACTATATATATAATTTTCATATATATATGATTTTCTATTCTGTAACCCTTTGTCAGCTTTACCTACACAATTAGATATTTGTCTATTGCCATATTCCTTCCAGCACCTGTGTACATTTCTAAGTGATTATCATAATGTCACTATTACCCTGTATTTCTGTCCTCTCTGTCCTTAATTCACGCTATATTCCCAGGTTGCATAAACTATTTTATACCTATTACAGACTAGAGCCTCTCTTATAATAGTGTAGCCACACTAAAATCTTGTATAAGAAGTAAGGGATATATGTTTATCTAAATAATAATAACACTGTCAACAGTCATATCTTCTATGTGCAAAATATAAAGTTTGTGAAAAACTGTTCTGGGTGCTTTATATTTAAAATATATATTTATGTTCCATAGAGTTGTTGAAAAAATTAAATAAAATTACATATAAAAGCTTTCAAAGTGCCTCACGCATAGTTAGTGGTTCATAAAGGTTAACTATTATGATATACTTTTTACAATAATCCTGCTAAGGAGACATTAATATTTCCATTTTGTCAGAGACTCAGAGGGATTAAATAAGTTGTCCATAGATATTTCTTTCTACTTTTGATAAAAGTAAAATTCTGAAAAAAATGACCTACAGAAAACATTTATTATATGAATATGCATTTCTATATTAATATTCATGTTAATAAATGATTATAAGATACAGCTCTGTAGATTTGGGGAAAGATGATTACAAGAGCAGTTTTTTCAAACGTTTATGTCATTGTGATGCATATGTGTAGTTCAAAACTAAAAAAATCATTATACTGATGCTCCCACAGAATTGTAAATCAATTGCACTTCTAAGTCATGCATTAGAGAAGCCTAAGTAGAAAATATACCTATTATAGGAGGTGCAGATTATAAACATTTAACTTGTTTTATTATAATTTTTAACATGATCTTTGGGTGATTAAAAAATTATTATTTTGTTCTATAGCTGCACAATGGCATTTTAAAAAGTCAGAGTTATAAGCCTGTGTGGATTCCAAAGAACATAACCTATTTATTTGAAAATATTCCAGTTTTTTTCTAGGTCTTGGTAATATAAAGAATACTTTATTTACTTCTTTTTAAAAGATATATGAAAGCAAAATTTCCTGAATATATGTTATGACATTGAATTCTCTCCATTTCTCTATAGAATAATATTTCGTGAGGTTTAATCTACTAAATACTCTCAGTTGTAAATAGGTTTCCTAAGAAAGGGTTTCAGGGATGACAGGATATTCAGGGTTAACAGAGTCAATAGGTTTCTTAAAATGAGATTTCTTAGAACCTTTAATATGCTAATGTGGCTTAAGTTTTTATTTATTTTTATTTTTTATTTTTTATTTTTTTTGGCTTAAGTTTTTAAAAGGAGGATATGGTACGCAGTATGCCATATATATATGTATATATGATAAATATATAATACATCTATCTCCCTTAGTGTATTTGAATCTCTCTCTCTCTCTCTCTCTCTCTCTCTCTATATATATATATATATATATACATACAGGGCCTTTCGAGCAGATGCTCACAACACTTGAACTCACCATAATAGCAATAGGAGGTGGCTATGAAATTATTACAGTAGCACAATACATACTCAGTTAATTTTATGAAGTTATGATGTAATACTACATCTTTTGTTTGTTTACATTTCTCTAGGCTGCAAATGGTGCTATGCATGGTCTGTAAGTTTGTGTACTTAAGTTCTGCTGAATTTTAACTTTTTAAAGTAGATTTGTGTATATTTTACGGGAGTAAATGATATATTTTGTGCGAGTAAATGATAAAATAGACTACTATGTACATATATTTTATGCATTCATGACATACGTAGCTTTTCCTTATTTTTTGATATTTTTAGGCTGCATGGTTCATCTGTGAGTTTTTTCAAATTGTCATAAATTTCAAAAATTTTTTCTAATATATATTATATAAATATTGAAAAAAATCTATGTGTATGTAGTCCCATGCAGTTCAAACCAGTGTCGTTTAATGGTCGACTCTATGTATGGAAATTTACTATGAGTTTCTTTTGGCATATTCCTGTGCCTTTTATTGCATCAAAACAATGGATGTCAGTACACTGGATGATTAATAATTTATTTAAATAACTGAATGAACAGCTAGATGAATGGTGTTTGAATTCTTTGAGACCCAGAAGTATCCCCTACATCTCCAAAGTAGTACTCTGATTTATGTCCCTATATGATTCCTTAATAAACTCAGGTTACTTAAAGGAAGATGCTATAATCTGAGGATATCCATTGCAGTTACTCTTACCACTTTTCAACTACTGGTTCACTCAAACTTTCAAAAAATATCATAGCACATGCTTATTTTAAATTTGGTTGGAGAGAATATTTGAACATAAGTTAAGACAACTGTGTCCTAGGCCAATTTTTCTTCTAATTAACTGTGTTTGTGGTAGATCACTGGGCCATTCTGGCCCTAAGGTTCCACAGTTATGAAATCATCTTTTATTTTACTTTTTATTTTTTTATTGTGTATGCATGTGTGTGTGAAATAATCTTTTAATTTTAAAGAGATAGGTAAAATTTCTTTTTAAAAAATATTTTATTTATTTATTCATGAGAGACAGAGAGAGAGGCAGAGACACAGGCAGAAGAAGGAGCAGGCTCTCTATGAGAAGCCTGACGTGGGACTCCATCCCAAGATCCCAAAATCACAACCTGAGCCAATGGCAGACACTCAACCACTGAGCCACCTGGGTGCTCTGAAATGGGTAAAATTTCTAAAGGCATTTCCAGTTCAAAATTTTTACGATTTTAGAATTGTAAAGCATATTATAATCTATATGAAAATTAAATAATTTCCAATTAAATAAGTAGTCCTTTCCCCACAAGAAAATCATCATCGAAAAAGTGAGTTCAGTGAGATAAAATTACAAAAACAATTGTGTTTTAGTTGGACATTAGCGACATAATGAATAACTGATTTGGTGTTTACATGCTTTATAAAACCTGATGAGACAGTATAGTTGTAGTACAAGAGTAGTGTCATGGTTATGAGATGGGTTGGATTTTTAAAAATCCTATGTTTGATTCCTATCTCAGTCAGTTCCCTCTACTCTGATGACCTTGTGACACACTCAATCCCAGTTCCATACCTTAAACTGGATATGATTATAATAATAATAAAAAATTTTAGATGGTTACTAATAGACATTACAAAGATAATATTTGTAAACTGCTTGGCACAGATACCAGGTCCATATAAGTATTTGTTAAGTGTTGACAGATTCTGTAATAATTCATATTCCCTTAGTTTGAAAGTACTGAGAACTGGAGTAGGCAAAGGTTAAGCTTCACAAGTGACTTACAAAAGAACTAAAAATATATTTTAACCAGTTTTGAAAGAGATCATGTTCTCAGCCAACAGAACCCATCAACATTTGCATGCTTGCTTAGCTTACCTTTCTTTGCAGACTTGAATAATTTGAGACAGCAGTCAAAACAAACATGATTTTATCAATATATTCATGGATTTTAAACAAATGAAAAACATTTTGGAAATCTTTTAATGAAAATGATGGAAATGTCTGTTTTTACATAGAAGCACAGCCTGTGTTTCAGATATTTTTCTTTTATTCTTCTTTAGTGTTATTTTAAATTTTGGGATCTGAAAAGTTTTAGAGTGGATTCTATTCCACCACTACCCATGAACAGGGAAGGTAAGAATTTTGCAGAGTCATTGTTTGTTTCTGATTTTTAAAGGGCAAAATATTCATCACTGCAAAATTTTAAAGTACAGGAAAGTATCAAGAAGCGTGCAAAGGAAGAAGACACAATTTTAATACTATAGTATTCTAACATTTAAGCCATCTGTATATAAAATTGTGTCAATGAAGGGGACATTATTTTTTATATTTAACTTGTTTTATTTCTCCATTGAGCTTTCTTTGCTGCTGTTGGACAAAAAATACCAAGAAGTATGAAAATGTCTAATTTGTGTAGAGAGAATAATACTCCTTAGGAACCACAAAAATCAAAATATAATTATTTACCATGCCAAAAGAAATGTATGCTTAGAAGCAATGAAGTTATTATAAGAACAGGAAAATAATACACAAGATTTCTTAAAGTGAGATCCACTTTATATGACAAGGAAATTAAACAAGGAATCAGAGGTTGAACAGAGTTTTTATGTACCCCAAACTAAACTGGTCAAATGATTATATATATATATATATATATATATATAGTGGAAATATTACAATATCAAAGAAATGGACTAAAATATTAAAGGTTTTTTCCCTTTTGCTGGCCAAATTCCATCCAGTAAGCAGTGCATTAGACGCTAATGACATACGATTTCTCACTGACAGATTTAACAGCATCAGTAAGGCCTCTCTGTCCATTGCAGCAAATTGATCCTACATGACACTGACAAGGGCAGCCTGCACTTAATGACCTCCATCGCTGAAGGATGGAAATGAAAAATGATTGGAAGTACAAATAAATCTTTGAAAGTTTCCCTGAAACAGGTGTGCTAAAAGTGATTCGTTTGAGGGATCATCACAAATATAAACTCAATCTCCTAGTATATTTCACTGTCTGTTCATCCCAGGGTCTCACTCCTTGTATCTTGAATCATGATTTGCTTTAATTCCAAGATCAAGACAATTTTATTCTTACTATGGAAATACGGTGTTTATGGATTTCTCTGAAAAGCATGAGTTCTTCACTATTTATGCAGATATCTATTTATCACTTGCCACCTAAGGATTCTATATAAACTCATAACAAGTATACATAAAATTTATTTTTGTTTCCCTCCTGGTTAGAAAAGGAAATACAGTATAGCCATTGATTATTTTTTCCTCCTCAATTATCAGGAACAAATAGAACATGTTTAACTTCAATAACAATGTCAAATGCATGAAGTGATTGGACAAATGTTCCATTGATGTCCTTTCTTTGAATCCTGCACATGGATTGAGGACACTAAGATTTTGGTGTATAGTTATATTATCAATTCTTTCTCAAACACCTTTATTTCTTAATCTACCTTCATCTTGCTACTAATTTTTAAGAGAAAAATACACACTCTTTCTTTCAACGTATTTAGAAGCTTTAACTCATAGGAGAGTAGATTGATGAGAAACATAAGGGAGTTTATAAGCAGCATTCCAGATGAATGTAATAGTTACAGTTGCATAGTATCCTTTTATTTTCAAAATAACTATGGATGTCTCCTTTTTATTCCTTATCAGGTTTCTTCTAAAGTAAATCTTATGTTACAGAGAAGAAAACTGAGGTCAGAAAGGATAGTTAATTAGCCAAGATACTGAGCTTGGTAGAGATTGCACTCAAATCCCAATATTCCACGATTAGGAGGGATAAGTACAGTACTGGAATTTTAGACTACTAATTTGTAGTAGAGTTAGTATGGTTGACAACAATAGGAGAAAGCATTCATTAGCAGTCTACTGGTTCTTAGGACTAGGTGAGTGGTTAAAAAATAATTATGCTTCTATATTCTGAAATTTAGATTCTGAGAAGAAACAAAAATTCGAAGGGAAATGATTTTTCTTGTCAATGAGTGTCTGGGGAAGAATACAGAGGAAGTGACTATATCTTAACATTTGCGATGGAACTTTTGCTTTCCTTTTTTGCACTTGTGGTATACTGTGTGTGTTTTACTTTTCTATTTTTATTATTACAGAAGGTTTTAAAAATCTTTGAGAATTTCTACTAATTTCCAGTAACTACAGAGGGTCAACTAGTCTCCAAATTTCGAATTAAGACCCGTATTTGCTAAGAAAATAGAAGCCAACATTTGGAGCCCACAGATCATGAAGAAGGTCTGAGGCATATTATAAAAAGTTACCTACAGATAAAATTGAAATTCGAAGTCTATGATATATTTAAATCTATGAACTATAAAAATTTGGCATTCCAAGTCATGATAAAGCAAATTAGTATAAAATGGTGGATTAGATACTAAGTTTTTTCATTTCTCAAATATCCATTCAAAATTGAGTTTCAGAGTTTGATAAAAACATACAATACTTTATAAGAAGAAAACACATCATTTGGTGGCATATAAAGGACCACCATCAGATTGGAGACCCTATGACTGATTACTTGTTATTTTTTGTGGTACATACATCCAGTAAATCATTACTTAAAAAAATAAAAATAAAAAAATAAGAAAGCCTACCTGTTTCTTATCTCGAATTGAAGCATCAAGTAATAACTGTCTATCATATAGATTGAAATAATTGTCCTTTTCTCTTAAGAAAATAGTCTGTAATTCCTGATATTCTTGAGCTAAACGTAGATTTTCTTCTAGTGAATCATCTTGTATTTTCTAGAAGATAAATATATATATTTAAGGTCATTTTAATTTCCTTGAATTTTTCAACATCATTTGAATTACCTACAAATATTATATTACATATTGTAGAAAAATAATAAAGTAAAAAAGGTGCTTCCTCTGATACCAATATTCTCCTTGGATTTAATAATTTTCTTACTTTTCTTTTTTTTAAATAATTTTCTTTCTTTATACACTTATTTCTTTTCTATTTTGAACACTCATTTACCAGTCTGTTTGACTTCTGTTCTCCCTCCTTCCCAGACTTCTCTCCACAACGCCTTGGGAAGTACTCAGTCCTGAGGTGGTCCACTCAGTTTCCTAGGAAACTGAGTTTCCTACCCGCTTTGCCTTTCCTCAAACCCCAATGCTCAGATAGGTAGAAGATATCTGGAAGCTTAGAATCCTATTTCCAAGAGGTTCAGAGTGGTGGGGCTCACTGAAAACAAAGAAAATTAAAGGGTAAAAGACAAAGACAAGGAACTCAACATTTAGGAGTACCATGAGAGAGCCATTATTTATTCCTATTATACTTTAGCTATAGTAGAGGTTAAGTCCCTGAGCAATTGAGAACTTTATAAAACCCTCTCATGACTAAATAAATATCTGCTAAATCTACTACAAACTCTGGGACGCCTAGGTGGCCCAGCAGTTGAGCGTCTGCCTTTGGCTCTGGGCGTGATCCCGGGATCTGGGATAGAGTCCTGCCTCCCGCTCCATGTGGGGAGCCTGCTACAAGGGATTAAATCCTTACAAGGGATTTAATTACCTGTGTCTCTGCCTCTCTCTCTCTGTGTCTCTCATGAATAAATAAATAAATATTTTAAAAAATCTAATACATACTCCTTAGAATATAATTTTTGTAATATTACCAATTGGAAAATTAGGGGCTACCTATCATTTTTAATTAGATGTGTGAATTCAGTCTGGCTGCTGATTCTTTTTACATTTGTAGCACATGCAGTTTTCTCTGGTGCTTCCACAAATATAGAATTTATCAACAGGCTTAAATATTTTCAAACCTGTTAATCTAGCAGTTTGTTTTATGAAATTTATTCTAAGCAAAAAGCTTTATTCTCTAAAACTTTATTTATAGAGGCAAAAGTTTGCAAAACACATAAATGTGCATTAAGATGATGACAGTGATTAAATAACAAGATATTAAAATAACCATTGTGAAGCAATTGAAAAAGTTTCTTTGTGAAAACTGCCATCATATCAAACTTTCAGTATAAATTATTTAAAAATATATTGCAGTATGAGAATGTGCATAGACAAAATGTAATTCAGCAGAAAATTGTCTGTACAAATGTTTCTGTATTTACACACTTGAAGATTTATTAAGGTCAACAAACATATTTCTCTTGAAAGCCTGGTATCCATATTGATCCCTAATGATGAATACTATGTGATAGCTGTTCTTCAAAAAGCCAAAATGATGAACTGAGAACCATTTTAAATGTCCTTGTCCTAATTCTGGCACAGTAATTTCAAACTCTAGAAACTTTTGTCTAATAAACTTACCTAAAATCACATAGAATTATCTTTTGGTAGGAGGACCAAGTATCTATGAGTATTTTACTTTGGTGGGGATACTTCTGAAAAAAAATGATTACAGTTCTTGCTGCTATCTTAACACATTAAAATCAAAGCCTCAAGTGATTTGTTGGATCTTTGATAAATGTTCTACTGAAGGTAGGAGGAGGAATCTTGAATTTTTTTGTTTCTTTGATTTAACATAAGCACAACTCTGATACCTAATGTATTCTACTTCTCAATTACATTTCTTTCAAGCCCTACATGGCTACTATAAACATTGCATTTGGGAGGAGTGCTACAAAAGTTGTGGGATTTGCATTAAACCTATTTAATAGAATTTTAGTGAGGATATATTTGATACTTTATGGTTTGCTCACTGATAAAATACAGCTTTATTTCCAAACACAAATACCTTCAGCTTCTGGATGACACCAGTTCTTACTGCTTTTTATATGCTGTAATTAAATACCAAGAAATCAAATTGCGCAGTTATGTCAATGAATCTTCAAAACATTGTTACATCAGTCATGATATTTTAATTACATTTCTCAATTATGAATTTATAGAAGGATTTTCCAATTCACCACCTATTCCTGAAAGTCAGGGACCTTCAGATGATCCATGAAGTTTCGGGTTTATAAAAATTTTGAATAATGGTATCTACTGACACTCTCTGAAAATGTTCTATATGTTTAACTGTGGTTCAACTTTACAACTTTGACTTGTTTAATTTTAGCCAATAATATTATTATATGCGAATGAAACAAAGAGGTAATGATATTGGTGGAAATATATCTGGGAAAATGATGTTACCACAACTGGAGTTGAAGAGCTTACAAGGGATCAAGAGTAGAAGATATATAATAAGGGCACAAAAACTAGGATCAGAAATATAAAAGGGTGAGAAGAAAGAAGAAACTAATAAGTGAAGTAATAGGACTTTTACACGCTTTTATATTCAAATCCAGCTGAATCTTATCAGTAGAATCTTTCTACTTAAGTCAGCTGAATGTGAACTTGACAACAATTTTGTTCCTAAAACCATAAAGAAAAATTTGATTGCAATCTCTGCAGGTTAAAATATTATGCTTTGAGTTTACAATGTTATTTCATTCATTCGTTAGTTTTCATTAATTACTTATTCAAAACTTTGAATTTAATAACTACTGTATGCCACGCTCTAGGAAATAATGGTGAATCTCAAAAATTCACGGCCTTGTGGGAAAGATATATATTAAAAATCACACAAATATGTAATTTAGAATGTAAAATTTATATTACTTGATATTATATTACTTGATAGGTGAAGATTTTAAAGTGGTATATAAAGAGCACTCACATAATATGCTTTTGCACTGAACATTATTCTAACAATATACCACATTGTCCAGCCTTAGCAAGAGTTTTTTCTCTGGGTGCATCATTGACCTTTCTCAAGGTATGTGAAATCCTTAAAACTATACATAGCATTTTTCTGGAGTTACCTAATTAGCCCATGATCCCCAAAGTATTGAGAAACCATAGTTAAAGAAAGCTAGCTTTTTCTGTCACCAAAAATTCTGAAAACTGAAGGAAGAATGAGACCTCAAGATGTACAAATGGTAGGTCCTCCATTTTCTTCTTCATTTGACCTTTCTTATTCTTTAAACCATGGATTTCATCTTGGATTTTTCCTCCATTTTCAGTTTTTCTCACTCTTTCCCTTCTCTTTCCCTCTCACACTGGCAAATAAAGAATAGGGAATTATAATTAGAAAACTGGGTTCTTTTTGCACAAAACAGTATATCATCTTTTTATGTTTCACCCTCTATTGTAGAGACAAGAACTTAGAAATAAGGCTGAATTTGAATTCAGCCTGAACCTATGAATTCCACACACAACGGAAAGAACTGAAACAGTAATAATCATCTTAGTTGGTACATTATTATCCTCATTTTACAAATGGGTAAACAAAGGCAAGAAAAGTCAGGTAAAGCAAATTGTATTTTCCCAAAAAAGGCAACAGAAATACTTTCTTAACACATGTTGTTCCAGAACCTTGTTACTTCCTAACAAGAAACACAGTCTATTTCTCTTTCCCATATACTTTTCTAGACTTGTGGTTTCGTCAGCAATAGAGTATGGTGGAAAGGATACTCCCTGACTTTCCAGGCTAGTTTACTTAAAAAGCTGGTTTTAAAGAAACCAGTTTATTTACAAACAAACAAAGCATCTGCCTGGTGCTCTCTCTGGGGAGATTAATCCTTGAAACCAGATACCATATTGCAAGGAATCCAGGCCACATGGAGAAATTATATGTAGGTGTTCCAGCAAACAGCTCTAGCTCTCCAGTCAGAGGACAGTCAGCATCATCCATGAGTAAATGAGTCATCTGAAAATGATTCCAATCCCTAATTTCTAAGTTACCCAACTGATGGTTCAGAAAGTGTGAGATAAGACTCAAGCAGTATCTGCTGTGTCTTGTCCAAATTTCTGACACATAGAATCATAAGCCATAAAGTTTGGGCATGTCTATTATGCAACCATGGCCACTGAAACAGCAGATATCTTGTGCCAGATTACACACATATTAAGTGGAGTCTTGAGCTTTGCATCCAGGTAGATTGGCTCCAGATTCCATACTCTTCACCAAACAATATATTTACTCTGTAAACATGAACCAGCATTCAACACTATGCAGCACTGTCTTTATAAAACCTAATGATATCAAACAATCAAATAACAGAATTACCTCATTCTAAGCCTACTGATACCAAGCAATTCTTTTTATAATTTGGCTAACACATAGCTTGTTGACATAGATAAAATGAGTTGCTGAAGGAAACTAGAACTTGGTCCTTTTGGAAGCCACTTTTTATTGTAAGTCAATATGGGCATGTTGGTTATATATAATCAATCTCTGTTTTTTTTGTTTTGCTTTTGTTTTTGTTTGTTTGTTTTAACTACATGATTCCATATTCTATGATTTGATTGGGACTAATGCATTCAGTGATAGCACCAAGTGCTCAAGTGCACAGATCTTTACAGCTGAGGCCTAAAAATTCTGGACTACAGTTGATGCAATAATGATACCTGTTGACTTCTATGGAGGATTAGCTAGATACACTAATCCTAGGGAAAGTCTAAATGCATTTGAATGCTTTTTTTTTTAAATATAAGATGGATTAATGGCAAAAGTGATTACAAGAAACTTTATTCAAATATTCTAGAAAGATGCTATGATTAAAGCCTTTGCACTATACATGTATATGTAGAAGACCTGCATAGCTATTTACAAATACCTTAATGTTATTAAAATAGTCCTAGTGTCCATATATAAATTTATGATCATGTGTCATCTATACCCTCTCAGTCACTCTTAATACAGGCATTTGGATCCAGTTTGGCAGGCAGACGGGCTATAAGAATGTATTGTAAGAGAGTTGTCATTTTTGACCCACTTCTAATTCTAAATGTCCCATCCTGATATGATTATGTGTGGCTGCTGCAGATGATCTTTTCTGAGGATCTGTCATTTCCTGATTCTTGATTATTAATAGTTTACTGCAGGTAGCTCCTTGCTTTTTTGCATCCCGCCAGGGCTTTGCTGGCTGTTAGTGCCACGTATGTCCATGTTCTGCACCACACTCACTGTTGTCTTATGGTTGGAAAGGATTGACTTCCTGCCAGAACCACCAGCAAATAAAAGTTGTATTGTATTTATTGATCAATTTACTCTAGAGTATCCTCACGTCTAGTTTTTGTTCATTCAATCATTTGTTTAGCAAACCCTTAGTAAGTTTATTCTCTGGGTTTGAGCTCCATGGATACCCCAAGAATTAATAAGAATAGAATGTAACCCTTTTCATCAGGGATAAAAGGATAGAATAGGAGGAGACAGAAGTGTAAACAAATCTACTCGAGGTATTTCTTGAAGTACTTGTAATCAATTCTACCAGGTGGAATTGATTCTACTAGATGGGGGAGTAGGTCAGAAAAGGCTTCATAGAAAAAATAATCAGTGATTTGAATCAGAACAGTCTTTTATTTGGCAGGGATCAAACTTTCTTGCTGTATAGGTCAATACATATTTAAGCAAAGTTGGGTGAGTCAGTCGAGAGGAATATTTTTATGGCCACTTTAGGACTATTAGATTGTTGTTACCTATGGCTTGTGAATTAGGCTTTCATGGATTATGTAATTTTTTTTTTAGATAAATGAGAATTTATTAGAAGTAAAAACCAAGGCTCTGTGAAAAAACCCTTTTAAGAAGATGAAGCAACAAAGTACATACTGAAGGGAACTATTTATAAATCACACATCCAACCAAGGGCAGGTGTCTAAAGCTAAAAAAAAAAAAACCTCCCAAAATGTGCTGGTGAGAAAGAAACGGTCTGATTACAAAATAGGCAAAAGACACAAAGAGGCATTTCATTGAAGAGTATATACAGATGATAAAGAAGCACATGAAAAAATTAAAATCACAGTAACATATCATGACATATCTATCAGAATGCCTTAGATGAGATGTGTGAAAACAGTCCCAGATGCTGGTGAGGGTGTGGAAAACCTGGCCACTCACACATCGCTGGTACTAGTGTAAGATGGTATAGCCACTCTGGAAAATGGCGTGGCAGGCCCTCCACCTCCCTCTGCACTACAAATGTTCTGTTATCTCTAAGCTTTAAAATATTGCTATGCAAACAATGAAATGTACCCATATATTTAGTATCCCACTGATGCAAAGCATTGTAAATAATGCTCCACTCCAAGCACCAATGTTTCAGTAGCATGTGATCTTGTACGTATGCTCATGCATTAAACCATTGATATCACACTATTAAAACCCCACATATGCCTTTGGCACATCTCTGCCAGTTTTGGGCATTGGATTGGTATTTTTGCATTCAGTGATGCTTTGATATTATTAAAATAGACAACAGCACTGAGACTGATTCATGGAATGTGCAGGGGATGGGCTTTAGAATAAAGGAGATGTAGAGGCTTGAAGTTTCTTTGTAAACATTGTCACTTCAAAAACATTCCCTTTGATTCATGGGGATTAGCAAGGTGAAGACAAATGCCTAAAATACATGCCAATTCTTTAACAATATAACAGACATGGAGAAAGTATATACTTTATTAGGTGCATCACCTACTGTGTGCATAGAGGCACTATTGTATTGCTGTTCCCTTAAAATCTATACACCAATTACTACAGAAAATGAGAGTTCTCCCCAGTGCTTCCAAGAAGCAAGTCTGTAAGAATGATATGTGTCGATACCCTGAAGCCTCAAAGGAGCAAATAACTGTTCTAACTCTCCCAGGACCCACATTCTTGTCTGTGCTGCCATGGAAACCAGTCTCTTGTCCAACACGAGTTCTCTGATAATTAGTCTTGAACATTCTTGATTTTTAAATGAACAAATCAGTCCCCGGCATCAAGGTTTTTACATGCCTCAGACTCTATACATTATCATGTTTGACAAAATGCTCTCCATTCACTAATTTATTCAAAATGCTTACTGAGCAACTGGTATACACAAAGCACAACTGGGGACACTATGAGAGGTCAAATAGCACCTGTCCCTGCCAGAGTCCAGGGGAATAGTTTTTAGCTACTTCACCCTAGGACCCACATATATGATTACATACATATATGACAACATACAGGACTCTTTATCTTAGTTCCCTGATGAGGTTATAAATGTAGCTGCCGCTGATTTAATCATAAAGGTTACCAATGGATACTATCACATTGCATCTTAAAGAATTCATAAATATCCATTGAGCATTATTACTGGTATTAACCCTGCCAGTTCCTTATTATTTTTAGATGCTGTTCATTGTACATATTTGACCAGGAGTTATTGATACTAGCATGAAAAAATACACAATTTCAGGGCTGAAGAAACTTACAATCAGATAAGGGAATTGAGGCATTCACAAAACTAACTACATCAGAATACATTATACATGAAGAAGGATAAAAGACATATCCAAATAATGATAGTAGTGCCATGAGAGATCAGTTCCACTGAAAGTATGAGAAAAGTTCCAAGGAAGAGTCATTTTTTTAACAGATTCTGAAAATATTTCATATACATGGTCCTGTCTGTGTTTTCAGCAGGGAAACCTTGTCCTAGAAACACAGATGCTTGTTAGATATTAAAAATCATATGAATAATGTGGGTGTATGTTAAAAAAGGAATATTTTCCTCCATGTGGACTATAGCATTTCTTTTTTTTATAAATTTATTTTTTATTGGTGTTCAATTTGCCAACATATAGCATATCACCCAGTGCTCATCCCATCAAGTGCCCCCCTCAGTACCCGTCACCCAGTCACCCCCATCCCCACCCACCTCCCCTTCCACCACCCCTAGTTCGTTTCCCAGAGTTAGGAGTCTCTCATGTTCTGTCTTCCTTTCTGATATTTCCCATTCATTTTTTCTCCTTTCCCCTTTATTCCCTTTCACTATTTTTTATATTCCCCAAACGAATGAGACCATATAATGTTTGTCCTCCGATTGACTTATTTCACTCAGCATAATACCCTCCAGTTCCATCCACGTCGAAGCAAATGGTGGGTATTTGTCGTTTCTAATGGGGACTATAGCATTTCCTTTATAACTATTCAATGGCTTTAAGAAATGCTTCACAAATGTCACTAATATTAGTAATTGAATTTCTATCTGATCAATTTTCTTCAATATAATGCTTGTCCCTCAATGTATCCAATATAACTAACCAGAGAAACAAATTATGTAATAAGAAAAAGAGAATAAAAAAAAGAGAATAAAAATTGGTGTCACATAATCTATATACCCAAGTGAATTTTTTCAAGGTAGAATACATGGTTTAAACAATTACATTATACGTATGTCCTCTGTAAGTGATAAGCCCCAGTAATAATGATTCCTATTACTTATTAAGTAAACTTTAAATTTTAACCTTGAATATATACTGTAGTTTAATAATGTGTCCTCCAATATTGTTTAAGATTGTTAAACAGAAAAATATTTGCATATATTTCCTTGTTAAATATTTCTATGCATTTTCATAATTTAAGATTATTTCAATTTGTCAATATTTGAAAATAAAGTCTACTACTCTTTTCACCATATCATGTGAAAGACTGAACAATTTCATCTTCATATGCACCTCCTCATTTGAATAGTTTAAGATTTAGAAAGGTTTCCTATTTACTCACATTTTAATGATATACATTTCTACTTCACTGGTGGAAAAGGCTGATCAGTCACAGAAAGGTCAGTTAACACTAAATAGACCCTTTCTTTATGTAATTACAAAGAATAATATCTTTGTGCTGATGGCACTGCACATGGAGTGGGTGATGCAGAGAATTAATGTGCTGCCTTGTTGGCCCATGGGATAGAGATTCCAATACAATAACCACAACTTATTCTAATTATGCAGCTTTAAAAGGTCATCAGCAAAAAGAGTTAAGGAATTATCAACTAACTTTATCATAAAGTAATAATGCACTACATAAATGCAGAAACTGTAAGAGCAGTACCTAGAAACTTTATTACAAATGAGAGAAAGACTGATCTAAGAGGTTCAAGTACATATAATATAACATAAATTAAGTAAATTCATTGAAAAAATAAAATATATATTTTATAACTTCCTATTGATAGAGCAAGTAATCCAAGCTCCCCTTTTATTTGCTGCAAGTGTTTAATTTCTTAAGTGTTTATGTTTAATGCCAATTTCATTGCCACATCCATGTTATATCAGAATTTAAATATTTCTTTCAAAAATCAATTTTTTATAAAATAATGCATGCTGATTATATTATACACAAATAATAGGAAGGTGCATGAAATAGAAAACTAAAGCCCCTTTTCACAACTGCAGACATTTTTATACTCCAGACAGATAGCATTAATTTGTTGCAAGACTTTAAGGAATAGAAACTTTAAAAAAAATCCTTACTTGGAAATAAGGAAATGGAGTCCAGGAAAGTCAATTTCTTATCGAAGGTCACACAGGAAGAGAAAAGCATTAAGGCTAAAATACAATCTGATTTCAGCCTAATACCCTTTCTGAGACTACATCACTTCCTAAGCTTGAATGTGAATTATAAGACCTTTAAGATTCTAGACTGATATGTGTGAATGCTCTAATTTTCTAATTTTTGACTACTCTACAGAGTTACATCAGTAACTCTAAACTGGGTGCTCATAGAGAAAAGGGTTTTTTGAAATTATATATATATATGTATTATGATTATATATGATTAATCATACATAAATATATATTGTATAGATATGATTATAATTTCCTTGGGATTGTGGGATCAGAAAACATTAGGCCCAGTTTCAGAGGTGCCAAATGTGGAAAGTACAGTAAATTATTTGCAGTCTAGTAAAATATCCTTATGGATAGGATTATTACTAATGCTTTTTCTCATTTCTTCCTCTCAGTTAAGGTATTCCCCTTACTGATAAATAAAAGATCATGAGAACCTCTAATCACCTGATGTTGTTATTCATTTTAGGTCACTGTATATACCTTTGTGATGGATCTCAAGTGGAAATAGGATTAAAAATACCTAAGTCAGTTTTCTATAGATACTCATATTGAGATCCATTGATTCCCCAAAATAATCTCAATATGGAAAAAAATCATTTTCTAGAACAGGTCTCATCAAACTATGCCTTTCCATCCAAATCTAGCCCACCACCTGTTTTTGTAAATAAATGTTAATGAAGCACTATCACCTCATCCATTTACTATTGTCTGTGATTGCTTTTGCTTTATGGTGGTAGAGTGGAGTAATTGCAATAGAGACTGAGTGGACCACAAAGCCTAAAATATTCATTATATTTTCCTTTATACAGAAAGTTTGCTGACTCTTGCTCTCGACCCTTAATTAATATATTAGTATGATGCAAAACAAAGTTCCAAATTAGATCTCTCATTCAAGATTGATTTTGACTGTACATATATACACCTGCCCAAAGAGAAAGACTGCTGAAAACCATTTTATTTTTCCAGCAAAGGTACATACTGAGGAGACATAGCCTATTAATAATTCAAAAATGTCTCCAAGTCCTTTAAAATAATGAGATGCTTGTGAGCTTTTTAAGTGCTCTCAAAATACAATAACTTTGCAGACAGTTATCAGAGATGTTAAGATACCATAAATAATGCCTGAATGTATCTACCCACACCTTCTTCAACTAAATGTGGTTCATGTAAGGTCCCGTATTATAGGAAGCTAGAGGTCTGTTCATTTCTCTACTGCGATTTCTGATTTGGGGGTCCATAATTAACTTTATGTTACTAAGTTAAGGTTTAATTTTGCAGGTGACATAGATGTCCATTCATTTACAAAATGGCTAAGTAAAATGTGGTGGTCACCTACCACGAAAGACTGTAAAATGATTAGAAGAAATTCACTAGCTATATATTGTAGTAACACAGAATGATCTTTAAAATATAGTATTAAGTACACAAGATAGAAACAGAATGATAAATATTGCATAACTCAGCACATGAAGAAAAGTACCAATTAGAGTTGGAAAGAAATAATAACTAGAAATTAAAGGTATGGCAAAATAAATGAAAATGGGAGAATATACAAGTTCTGTATATTCAGAAATGACACCATCATCTCTTAAAACAATTAAATGGATGGGTTCATAGATCTTGCACATTTTTCCAGGGTTTTAATGAAAACCCTTAATATAAGTTGAACATCAAAGGACTGTAGAAACACATATCTGCAAAATTAGGTCCTCTAGTGCCACATATGTAAGACTTACTTTGAATATCAACTAGTCATGGTCAGAGCAAATGAAGGCATAAAGAAATTTGTCATTATAATTATTTACCAAACTCATGGTTCTTTCCCCCAGGTCTTCTTTTTCTCTCATCTTTGTTTTTCTTCGTTACTTATTCCTTTTTTTCCTGTTTCCCCTTTCCTTCCTTTTGTTTCATCATTGTTATGTTTGCGAAGCATGAAGCCATTCAACTAAATTCCCCTTGCTATCATTCTTCCCTCCTGAAAGTACCATCTTCCTTTCCTATCATTTCCTTTTTTATAAAGATTTTATTTATTTATTCTTGAGTGACACACATAGAGAGTGACACAAAGAGACAGAAACATAGGCAGAGGGAGAAGCAGGCTCCCTGCGGGAAGCCCTATTCAGGACTCTATCCCAGGACCCCCGGATCACCTGAGCCAAAGGCAGACACTCAATCGCTGAGCCACCCAGATGCCCCCCTATCATTTCCTCAACCCATTGTCACTTCTTTCTACATTGTGACATAGAAATAGAAATGTCTCAAAGAATGAAAAAACATTTGGGATAGGGGCACCTGGGTGGCTCAGTCAGTCAAGTGGCTGCCTTCAGCTTAGGTCATGATCTCAGGGTCCTAGGACTGGGCCCCACTTCAGGGTCCCTGCTCAGCAGGAGTCTGCTTCTCGCTTTCTCTCTACCTCTCCTCCCACTTGTCTGTCTGTCTGTCTTTCTCAAAAAATACATAAAATATTTTTAAAAAGAAAAAAGAAAAACACTTGGGATATAATGAGTGGGCCATGTATTTTTTTCGCACAATATAAGACACTTCATGGAAATCCAACACAATGAAAGAAGGGTCAGATGTATATTGTGCAATTCACTGGATGGCTGCCTTCCTTTTGATGATGGCAAGATATTAATTTGGATAGTGGTGGTGAAAAAATGAATGAAACTGACAAACATTTGGTCTATCTGAAAAGGCTGATTAGAGATAGTTCATGTTCCTCTATCAATATGCCATGTCAGCTTAGCAGGAAGTCAAAAGGGTGCCAATGTAATAAGTTTGTTTAAGTAAAGTATAGGACACATACAATTATATTCTAATACAGAGATACATATTAGTAGTTTTATACATTTAATCTATTTAAGTTATGAAGAAAGTCAGCAAATGAAAAAAGTATAGAACAAGCTAAAATCTCCTCAGGAGAGATGCAGGACACAAAAGCAATAAACCTGGCATTTATAATGTTATTGGGAGGTAATTCCTAATTCATTGATAATAAATAATACATATATGTATTGATACATGGTGAAATGTGTAAAGATTAGCATTTTCAACTTTTCTTAGAAAACTGGCACTGGATAAGACCTAATCAGTAGTATACTACTGTACTATGTATATCTCTATCACATCAATCACCATTATTTATTATAGTTAATATTTCTGTATTAATTTTCTCACTTCTATGAATTTTTTGTGCCTTATTAATTTTTTGCTCCAGTACATGGTAGTCTCTCAGTAAACATTATTGAATAAGTGACTAGATGAATGGATCTATATAATACTCATGCCTTGCTGACACAGGACGGAGAAAATGGGTGGGCTGACTATAAATAAATTTTATTTTCATTAAGGATCTACTGCCAAATATTCTTAAATAAGTGGACTTTTCAGAGTATTATAGTTGGATGGCATTTTATGTGTTTTTTCATTCTGTAGAGAAACATTTCACAATTCATTTTGACAACATAAAAACATAAAAACTTACCCATTTACATTTTGACTGAGAAAAATAATAAGGTTTCCAGTTCTTTAAATCCTAGTTTGCAAAAGCATTTTACTGTATAATCTCTCTGTGTTGTATTCCAGTTTACTTGTAGGTTTTCCTTGGAAGACTAACAGAAATCTAAACTACCTGCTTTGATGCCTTTATACACTTTGCTAAGCTGTGTTCTCACAACTCAGGAGATTAAAATGAAAAAAAGTAGTAAGACAATTTCCCAAGAAATAACTATAAGTTGAATTTTTAAAAATACAGAGGATCTTCATTGTTACAGATGGATATAAACACTTTAAAAGAAAACTTCAAAGTAGTAAATAAAAATACAATAGCAGCAGTCAAATTACTTATCCCAAAGACTTTTTAACAAAGCAATAATAAATTTCCCACATATTTCAATGACATAATTACGGAGAACTGTTGTATGTTTTAAATTGAAACAACACTTTATACACTGCTCTCTCTTCAGATGAAACAGGCAATGCTACTCAGTATCATAGGGTTCAACCTTTCTTTTTCCTATATACCAAGTGCCATTCCTACCTCATACCCTTGCCAATGCCAGACCAACTTTCCTCCTTTGTAAACATTTTTCTTTCAATTTTTCCAGGAAGGAAGGAAGGAAGGAAGAAAGGAAGGGCAGGGCAGACAAGCGTCCTGGAATAAAATGCTATGTTCACTTCTGAAATCTTCAATGTCGCCCAGTTTTTACCTTTCTTTGATCTAAGAGCAATCAGCCTGAGCATAGCTCTCATGTGGAAATCAATTCATTCTTATGTAGTTAGGTGCTGAAATCTGGACTCCCCCAAATGAAGAAACCATGGGTTTAAATCTGAATAAAATGACATTCGTGGAAGCTATCTGAAGACCATCTATTCTTCACGCATCTGTGATCAAGTCAGCCCCTCAGAAGTGAGCCCTTGGGGGGTTCTCATGGATAACTTTTGGAGCTATCATTTTGGGATTCTATGAATATGCTATTGTTGATGGCAAAGGAGACTTTGCAGATTTGATTTAAGGACAGAATTAGAACTGAAGGGATTATTTTGGATTACCTAGGTGACACAATCTAATCACATAAATTCTTAAAATTGGAGAATCTTTCTTGGCTAAAGTTCAAAGAATGTGAAAGGAGACATAGGACAAATTTAAAATGAGAGCAAGACTTGAAACCCATCATCTCTTTTTTTCCCCTGTTTAAAGATGGAAGAAGGCTACAAGTTAAGGAATTGAAAGCAGCCTCTAGAGGGTAGAAATGGCCCTCTGCCCATAGCAAGAAAGAAAACAGGGACCTAGTTTCCACAACTATAAGAAACTGAACTCTGCAAACAATCTGAAATAGATGCTTCTCGGGAGCTTCCAACAACTTGATTTTAACCCAGTGAGACTCATTTATTAAGACTTCTGACATAAGAAGTGTGAGAAAATAACTTAGTGTTATTTTAAGCTTCTATATTCACACTAATTTATTATGGCAGCAACATAAAACTACCATGGTGAATCAGGTATTGTGTAAGGTAATAGATTTATAAAAATTAATAATATGCTGCTTAGAAACTGTTTAATGAAAAAAAAAGAAACTGTTTAATGATGGAAAATCAAGCCCTGAATTATCTTTGCAACAAGTTCATTAATAAATGAATTTTAAAACTATTAAATAATTCATTTATTTTTTATAAAACATTTATACTGTCAGTGTGCGAAGTAACTTAAAGCATGTCAATAACCACTGAAAAAATAAATTCTAACATGATATAGATCATGCAATAAAATCCCAACTAAATTTCTGCTTATGTCAACTGTACCAGATGTATTAAACTATCATCTCTATTTTAAAATAGATTTATTCATTTATTTAATATATATTAAAGGTCTATTATTAAAATAGTGCTGAAAATTTCATGGTTACATGTTTCTCCATAATCTTAAGTATATTATGAATGTCTTTTCCTGTTAAGTACAAAACTCCCTAGTTAATAATTTTTAAATGCTTAACTCATCTGCTGATAGCTAATCATGCAAGTGATTTTGAAAACATGTTCATTTTGACAAATTCTACTTGAATTAGTAGGAATTCAACTTATAATAATAAAAAGTCCTTCTGTTAGAGATAGATAAATTATCTATCTCTAGATAAATTATCAAAAACAAAACAAAACACTGCGAACAAAAAAGACACCCCTGCCTGTTATCAAATTCTTTTTTCTTTCTTCTTTCTTTCTTTTTCTTTTTCTTTCTTTCTTTCTTTCTTTCTTTCTTTCTTTCTTTCTTTCTCTCTCTCTCTCTCTCTTTCTTTCTTTCTTTCTTTTTTTGTTATCTTTAAGCTATTCTGGGTCTATTTCTGCACGATTTTTTTCTTAGCTGTCAGGCAGTGTGGTCATGGCACAATAAGATTCTTATTCTTTCAGTGGCAGCCAGATCCAGCTTGCCTCCTCTTTCCACAACTGCATCCACAGATGGAGTTACTACAAGTAAGACTCAAGCATGGTGACTGATACAACACACAAAAAAAGTCATTATAACTTTTGATAGGCTAAGAAACTGTTGGGTGAATATTTTTTTAACTTTTAGAAATATTAACTATTACAAATATAAACAGATTGCTGGATTTCTAAGATAATTATACAGCTTTATATCTATTTACATAAAACAAGGAGAATATACTTGTGAAAATTGCTAAAACATCTGAATGGCAGAGTGTGTTTAAAGAAATTTTATTGTACTGTCTTGAATCTGGAATATATACTCAATGCTCACCTTAATTCTGTTTTATTAAATAGCACAAATTTTTTGCAGTTATTATATATCCTTTATAAAAAGGTTATGGCAGGTGTGTTTTCTATTCATTAAAATCTATGTTAATTCCATTGGTCTGTCCTAATTTTTTTTATTGAGGTGCAATATACATATAAAGTTATAAGAATTGATAGGTTTTTTACACATGAATATCCCTACATAACTATCACATAGATGAAAATATAGAAAAAATAACCATCACCCCAGAAGCTTCCCTCATGTCCATTCTCAGTTTAAAAACAAACCACATCCCAACACACAAGTTTTGCTTATTTTCAATCATCATATAATTATAATCCCACACTATATACACTCTTGAGTCTGGCATCTTTTGCTCAATACCAATTCTGTTAGATTCATCCACATTCCACATTTTCCTTGGGTGGTAACACTTCATTCATTATATTGCTATATATTATTCTATTGTATGAATGAACTACAATTTATCTATTCTACTATTAATGAATTTTTGTGGGGGAGCTATTACTAATAAAGCTGTTACTAATGTTTTGTACAAAATATTAACATATTTTGGTGCACATATGTACTAAATCTTGACATCTAGAAAATCATATATGCGTATGTTCAACTCTAGTTGGTGGTGTCAACTCCTGCCCACCTGAGATATGAGGTTACTCTACATGCTTACTTATATTTTTAAATTTTAGCAATTTAAGTAAGTATTTAGAGACAAGTCATGATAGTTTTTATATTTCTTTTTTTTAAGTTTTTTTTGTTGTTGTTTTGTTTTTTTATTCATGAGAGACACACAGAGAGAGGCAGACACATAGGCAGAGGGAGAAGCAGGCTCCCTGCAGGGAGCCTGATGTGGGACTCCATCCCGGACAGGATCACACCCTGAGCCGAAGGCAGACACTCATCCACTGAGCCACCCAAGTGTTATATATATATTTATATTTATATATATATATATATTTATTTATATAATTATTATATTGACTGCCTTTTCATATGTTTATTGCCCATTTGTATAGCTCCTTTTGTGAAGTGGTTTTTCATGTCTTTGCCATTTTTTCTTAATTAGGCTGACTGTATTGTTTTGTTAGGGGTTCCTCATTTATTATGGATGAGAGAATTTTGCTGGTATGTGTATCATAAGTATTTTTTTAACTGTGGCTTGTCTCTTCATTCTTTAATGGTGTCTTGATCAATACAAGTTCTTAATTTTAAAAGAGTACCATTTATAAACTTTTTCTTTCATGGTTGGTACTTGTGTCTTATCTAAAACATTTCTGGCAATTCCAGAATAAATCAGATGTTTACATATGTTTTTCCCTAAAAGCTTTATATACCTTTCACAATTACATTTGTAATAAAGTGGAGCTTATTTATATATATGTTGTAAAATATAAGGTCAAGATTATTTTTTAGTACAGATATCTAATCACTAATGTATCATTTATTGATTCTGTACCAGTTATTTCCTTTTAAAAAAACCTTTTTTTTTTAAGATTTTGTTTATTTTTCATGAGAGACACAGAGAGAGAGAGGCAGAGACACAGGCAGAGGGAGAGGCAGGCTTCCATGCAGGGAGCCTGACACCCTGGGCCGAAGGTGGCACTCAACCATTGAGCCACCCGGGCTGCCGCGTATACCAGTTATTTTCTAATACATTTCTCACACTATTCTGGTGGCATCTTCTCATAAATCAAGAGGCCATGTTTACATTCTGGGCCTGTTTCTGGAACCTGTATCCTACTGTATTGTTCTCTTTGCACCAATAGCACACTTTCTTATACTGTAGATTTATAGTAAAATTTGGTACCCGATGGTCTAAGCCCCTAACTTTGTCCTTCTTCAAGTATATCTATATTACACTTGACCTTTTGTGAGTTCTTATACATTTCAGGATATTCATGTATCAATTTCCAAAAATTCTACTTGAGTTTTTATTTTTTTATTTTTATTTTTATTTTTTAAAGCTTTTATCCTTTTTTTTTAATTTTATTTTTTATTTTTATTTTTTTTATTTATTCACAATAGTCACAGAGAGAGAGAGAGAGAGAGGCAGAGGCACAGGCAGAGGGAGAAGCAGGCTCCATGCACCAGGAGCCTGATGTGGGATTCGATCCCGGGTCTCCAGGATCGTGCCCTGGGCCAAAGGCAGGCGCCAAACCGCTGCGCCACCCAGGGATCCCTCTACTTGAGTTTTTAATTTTGATTCCATTACACGTATAAGTTAACGTGGGAGGAATTCACATTCTTTAGAATTTGAAAATTCATAAATTCAGTAGATTGTTTCATTTATTTGGAATGTCTTTGATTTTTGTGAGAAATGTTTTGTAGTTTTCTGTGAAGAATATTTTTACATCTTTTGGTAGACACATACCTGGGCATTTGATGTTTAATTATTCAGTTATAAATAGTATCCATTCTAAGATTTTATTTTCTAGTTATTTATGGCTAGTGTATAGAAATACAATAAATTTTATTTATTTTCAATCCAACGACTCTTTCAAATTCATGAATTAATTTTAGCATTTATCTCTAGAATCCATTAGACTTCCGATTATGAACAATGTTTTCAAATAACTGCAGCTTCTAAAACCATTTTTTTCTAGTTTGTTAGTTATCATAAATGGCTTTTAAATTTCACAAATCTGTTTAGATTATTATCTGATCCTTTTCTTCCTTTTACTGTTATTGTGATAATTTATATTTATAGGATTTTTTTCAAGGCTGGAAATTGTTTGCTTTTGTTTTGGGTAGGTCAAACATTCCCTTACCCAGTTGTGCATGCATGTTATTAGTTAAATTTTCACATTTTACTTTCCTCCATGGATTATATAAAAAATTATTTAAACACAATTAATATGAGGACATCAGTAAGATATAATATGAATGACAGTTCTCAAAATCTATTGTGTATTACTATTATTCTCCATTCATGAGAATACTAAAATTTGCCCCACTGCCTAATGTGGTTATAAAAATAAAATAACTGAGTGGAAGTGAAAGTTCATGGTAACTATAAAGAAGGACTATTAATATAAAGTTCAAGTGGTCAATTATTATCATGTAGTTCATTATGGTTCTATTTCATAAAATTATGAGATATGTAACTTGACTCTTTTTTCCTAGTACTTTAATTTTATTGAACACTGAAGTAAGATTTGTCTACCACTTTTCTTCCTTAAAGCTATCCAAATTGCCAAAACTGACAAATGAGAAAGTTTCAAACCAATACGTCTTTACCAAAACTGTTGTATTAAACATATCAAACTATTCAGCTTTCCTAAATTCATAAATTATATGCCAACATTTAAAGTGGATAATAAGCCTGGCCTTTCTTATATTTTGATAAGACAAAAAATCACTATTTTTACATGGTTTTAGTATAAATGTAGCTTCCTAAAATGATCTCTCTGACCTTTACACACTCAGATCAGTAAAAGCAAGTCTAAGTTTCTCTCTGGTTTTCCATATTGGGAAAATGGACTGCTAGCCAAATTCTCTGCCCCATTTTGTTAGGTAGTGTCATATGCTAAGTTTCTTCTTATTTTCAACCTTTGTGCTACCTAGGAAGAAAGAATAAGTGAAATAAAATTCAAAATAGAAGCTAGATGATCACGTCCAATTTAAATCTGCTAATTATATTCAAAAGCTAAGTTTCCTCTGAAACAATTAGTTACAAATTTCTCTTTGGAGTTTTCTGGCTACGTTAACTTTTACTTATTTATTGATTTATTTGCTAGTCTGGTGATGGAATTCTGGACTAGATTATATTTTCCTGAAAGATAAAGTGAAGAACTCAGCAGAAGAGCGTACAACAGCAGAGTCACACTGGCTATCTACTGCAAGTTTCACTTTGTTAGCTTTCATAGCCAGTTAGCTTTAATGTCAGGTTCATGGTATGAATGGGGGGAACAAGATCAGCACTTGGGCTCCAACATCTTCCCTATTATTATCGCTCCATTTGTTTTGGTGATTATTCTATACCCTACCACAAGTACTTATGGCCAGGACAAACAAGACAATGGGGGGGATTCCTGCATTTCCACAGAGAAAAAACATGAACATCAAAGAAAATCCATGCTGATTAAAAGGCATACCCACTATTAGTAAAATAACTAAACCACAGGCCTACATTGACTGTGAATAACCCTGTGATTTCCATTCTTCAAAACCAAGGTCTTTTTTTTTTTTAAGATTTATTTATTTATTTATTCATAGAGACAGAGAGAGAGAGAGAGAGGCAGAGACACGGGCAGAGGGAGAAGCAAGCTCCATGTAGGGAGCCTGATGTGGGACTTGATCCCGGGTCTCCAGGATCACACCCCGTGCTGAAGGTGGTGCTAAACTGCTGCGCCACCAGGGAAACTTTATTTATTTATTTATTTATTTATTTATTTATTTATTTATACAAAAAATACAGTCATGGTCTTGGATGAGAGATCTCTCTTTTTAAGGAAATTCCTTAAAACCCGACTCTACCTAAGCATTTCTTTTTATTTCTCCAAGGAATATCAAAATGCAAAGGAAAACTCACACTCAACAAGATTAAAAGACTGAAAGGAAACCACAATGAATTAAATTATAATTTAATTTTCCTGAACATTAAAACTTCAAGAAAATTATTTATACTCTTGTGCACACTGAATTATTTTGCACAAATTTTCTGTTAAAAATCAGATAATGTTAAAACACATTTACCTTTAGAGTTAACAATGTGTATATTTCTTTTGTTAGACTTTGATGTTTTTGTAAAGAGACTTAATGACTTGTCTGTGGCATGATATTTCTTAAATAATTTTAGAATAAGCTGGGGTAAAATTTCTAAATAAATAAAAACTCCAAAATTGATAAAATAATATGCAAGGACAAGAGCTATCTTAAAATGGTCACAACTACCTACCAGATCTTACCCAGATGAAATTCATTACCTTGAAATTCAACATCTTGGCAAAGTCTTCATCACTAATTAAAATAATAGCAATGGAAGAGCATCTGCAATTACTCTGTTTAGGATAAAATTACAAGGGCTATAAATCTCCAAGCTTCGGGGCATAAACTGATCACCAGCTGGGGTGAGAAAGAAATGTCTACCTATTGTGTAGTTTTGCAAAATTAGGTACATTATATGTTTTACTCCCTCAGAAACATATGGCACAGGCTACTATTTGAAAAGCTTTGGGGCTGAATGGAAGGGACACTACTTGGCTAAGTTATAGGAATTGCATGATTCCACACATATATAAAACTTAAAATTCAAGGGCTTGCTAAAGGAATGCTAAATTCCTCATCTTAATGTCATTGGTTAAGATTCTTCCCAGGGTAGTGATTTCAGATGTCGGTAGAATATGAGAAATTAAAAAGTATTTGAATTTTGGTGTTAGTCCCTTTATCATAAAATAGAGCCAATATCATTATCGACAATACTTGGTAGTTTCCACAAGGGAATTTCTTAAAAAAAAAATAGAATGTCCTTGGACTTTGAACTATTAGGGGATATTGACAAAGGAGAAAAATGAGCGCAGCAAATGATTTTCTGTGATAGTTCCTCTCCCACTCCCATCTTTGCAACTCAAATGAAGAGGCTGGTTTATTTCCATGCAAAATAGGTGTAAAACTGTGTGAGAAAAGAACTGGAGGATCCCTTTTCTAGTAGGTACGGTGAAAAGAAGGAAGAGGGAGGAAAAGTCCAAATAAGGGAGAATGTTTGTAGCACAGGATTCTTCCTCTGCTCTGGGAATATTGTCCAGGAGGGACCCTATTGGTCCTGATCACCACATAGAGCCCGGAATATGCGAGAAGGTATCTTGGAGGCTGATGGGAGAGAGTCCAGTAAGTGAGAAGAACATTGCAATGAAAATTGGACGCTGTGAATTCTGAAATGGTTACTAACAGTTAATAAGCTTTTACTGGTTATTAATGGGTTACTAATTGATGGTTAATAACTCTATTTACTGATCTGTCCCTAAGTTAAAGGAGCTCTCAGAAAAATCCAGAAGCAGAATATGAGGCAAAAAGTCTTCACCATGTTCATCTGTCTTCCATCAAATTGCGAAATCACAAATTTGGCAATAAGTGGGCTAAATGGAACACAGCAACATCCTAAATGCCTTCAGGATAGTATCTTTCCAATTCATCCTAGTCCCTGATATTCCTTAATGACTTAGTCCCAGTGTTTTCATATCTGTAAATTGCACACACGGATGGACGGCAAAAAGCATTAATGTTTACAAATATTAGTATAAAAGTATCATGTTTCAATATAGTTCTATTTTATATAATTTGCCTTATTGTAATGTACTATATCCAGAATTTGTTACAGCTTTATTGCAAGAATCCTATGAAAAAGTTCATTTTCAACATCCTTTTTTTTCCATTAGAAACAATAGTAATAGCAAGTTTTAAAGCTCCTATTTCTCATACTCTGATCACCTTAATATTCTGTGAAAAACTTCTCAAATTTTGAACTTTTCTTCAGCCTCAAAGCCTACAATAGACTAAAGTCGTCACTGGACAGAGATTGTATGTCTCTCCATATGTATCTCTGCAAGGCTACATTTGTGTAGTTTGGCTCTTTTTTCCTACATTCCATTGCTGATAGTAAGTTCATAGTTAATTATAGACCTCAGATCAGTGCCTCCTGAGTTTTTATGTACTTTCAAGGAATCAGTGGTTCTGTATCAGTCCAGGTACTTTCTCAATTTACTTTGAGAGAAATCTACTAACAGCTGTGCTTTGGGGTTAGTGCATTCTAAGTAGTGATAGTATAAATGTTAGCCATAGTATTGCAAATGAGATGGTTCCTAAAACTTATAGTTTATTTTGACAAATTAATGCCAAATTAAATTTGAGATAATTTTCAGCTTAAAAGGTTTTTAAGTTTTTATTTAAATTCCAGTTAGTTAACATAAGTATAATATTAGTTTCAGGTGTACAATATAGTGATTCAACAATTCCAACACGTCTATACAACACCTGGTGCTCATCACAAGTGCACTCCTTAATCCCCAAACTCCCACCTCTTTCCCCTCTGCCAACCATCAGTTTGTTCTGTATAGTTCAGAGTCTGATTCTTGTTTTGAAATAGAAAATGTTACCATACAATTTTCCTAATATTTTCTGATACTTACTATTCAAGGAATTGTCACAGTTAGTTAGTTAACACTGTGACTATTAGGATCTGTGAATCATTAACTTAGGGTCTGCCACACAGATTCCAAAGCCAGGGTGTTTCTGAAAAGCTGAGCTATTACAGAGGTAATTTTATCTTTCTAAATCTCAACTTACCTCCAGAGGTTTCTAGGAAATTTGGGAGATTAGGATCATAACTCTGATGGCCAAACCTATTCCAATCTAATGCTGTTAAGGATATCTGCTTTAGAAGGAAAATCAAGGATCCAAAGACTACTTGAAACGTCTAAGGTAGGAATGGTCTCAATTTTGCAGAAGTAAAATGGTAGATGATAGAGTAGAATTGCATTAGTTCAATATTGCTCCATAACAAATCACAAATTTGGCAGCTTAACACAACAGCTATTTATTATTTCACAGTTCTGATGACCCGAGGTTCAGGCATGGCCAACTAAGATTCTTTGTTCAGTGTTTCACATTCAAGATGTCATCGAGGCTGAGTTCTAATCTGGAGACTCCACTAAGAGCAATATTTCCTTCCAAGCTCCCTCAGGTTATTGGTAGAATTTATTTCCTGTGACTGTATGACTGAGCTCCTTGTTTCTTTGTTAACCATTAGCCAGACATTGCTGTTGGCTCCTAGGGACCCACTCAAGTCCTTACCATATGCCCTTAAAAGCTTCCAGTCAGCAATGAAGAATTTCCTGTCTAAAACCTTCTTATACTTCAAATCTCCTTTTCCAGAAAAATCCCAGTCCCTTTTAAGGGCTCACTTAATTAGGTCAGACTCACCCAGGATAATCTCCTTTTTTAAAAATCAACTGATTTGGGACCTTAATTACATCTGCAGAATTCCTCCACAACAGCACCTAGGCTAGTGTTCTTTGAGTAGCTGAAAGAAGGTATGTGTGCTGGTAATCTTGAGTTCAATCAGAAAACAGAACCAGTAGGATAGCTGGATGGATAGGCAGTTATAGATATATTACAAGTAACCGGCTTATGCTGTTGGCCACCCAAGTTCAAAATCTGTAGTCAGGAAAGGACAGAAACTGTGGGCACAATCTAAGACTGCTATCCACAGCTAGAATTTCTTCTCCTGCTCAGGTCACACCTGTGGTCTTATGGGAAATAATGGGGTTCAAGACACTACCCCAAAATATGGCACCTTGGCATACTGAGTAATTTTAAGCTGAGGAAGTGAGAAAACAGCAGAAGCAGGAAGTTCACTCTAATCTTCCCCCCATCTTTCTCTCCTAAAACAGGTTATAAAACCTTGTGAGAGGTGCCCTCCCTACACCCAGAGGAAAGTAGCATCCTTATCTCCAAAGAAAAGAGACACAGAGAAGAATCAGCAGGTCTTGCTAAAATTTCCTCAGTTTATTATACTTTTATCCTCCTCTTTGACCTATTTCTATATCGCTATCAACTCTACATTAAACCTAGCATAAAAATACTTAGATTTAACTGTTTTGTTTTGTTTTGTTTTCCTTATTAAGGCTCTTGTGTAACACAAAATTTATATTAGACAGATTTGTTTGTTTTTCTCCTGTTAGTAGGTCTGTTAATTTTCAGACTCAGCCGGGGACCCTAAGAAAATTAAGGAAAAGTACTCCACCCCACCCCCACTGCCCTCTACAGGAGTTCCTACAACTAGTTGATTGAGGGAATAAAACAAAACAAACAAACAAAAAACAAAAACAAAACTCCTTAGGCCTGGTTTATAAATTATTCTTGACATGTAGGCGCCACCTTAAAGTGTACAGTTGCAGCACTATAGTACCTTCCTGGTTTAGTCATGAAGAAGAGTGGTGAAAGAAAACTCTCCTTTTAGGAAGAACTTCCTTTTGAGTAGTGTATGTAGTTGTTCATTTTGGCTGAAAGGAAAAATTTCCAGAGTCTATATGAATAGCATGAGCCTATATCAATTCATGGGCTCTAACTAATGATTTGGCTGGAGGGTTATGCGCTTATTAGAAAGGACATGATAGAAAAATTGGTAAGGAGAATGTCTAAGGGGAAAAGGTCGTATAGATAGACCTCTCTGGGCAAACAACAACAAACAAACGTGAATATTTGTGAATGTTTACCAAAGGTGACCAGTAGAGGGGGATTTTAAAATTCAAGTGGCTAGGATGAATTGTTCAATGGATTATGAGTTAGCCATTTTCCCCAGTCATTCCATTGGGTGCCATTAGTGTCTATTCGGTTCATGAACAAAGTGGCCATGGCGATTATGGTAATTGATAGAGTGGAGATTATACATAGACTCAGCAACATTTTCTAACACTCACAATGGTTAATCTGGCTACAGCCACTGCTAGTGCCCACAGTGCCAGCAGCACAGACCAACAGTGAGTCTCCAATATGGCACCATTCACAGGGTGAACAGCTAGCTACCTGATGGCAAGTTGATTACATTAGACTGCTTCGTTTGTAAGATATAGATGCTTACTCTGGTTATAAATTTGCCTTCTCTGCCTGCAAAACACCTCAGCTTTGGTTGTGGCTCTTTGCTTGGTAGTTATGGTTCTTTGCCCGGTAGAGTGATCCAAACGTTCATTCCTGAAGTGTGTGGGCCATTCAGTCCTAACTTAATTGGGCTGCTGTCATTTTCCCTTTGGAAAATTTTCCTTTAATTAGACATTAGAATACTAAGAGATACCCTTGAGGATCTCCTGTATTACAAATATATTATTTATTATCCATTGTGTAGTAGAATCCAATTTTCCCTTGGTAGTCAGTATCAGTCAGCTCAACCACAGGGGTAAGCTTGACTAATATCAAAGACTATCAGAATGCCTTATACACTATCAAGGTATTCCACACAGCATTTATTCTTACTCATGAATTCATTTCACAGCAAACGAAATTTACTAGTGGGCTCTGGCTTATGTAATTCAGTGGTCTTGTCATGTTCCCTATCATTCTGAAACAGCCACTTGATAAAATGATGGAACGGCCTTTTGAAGACTCACTTATGACACCAACTAGGTAGCAATGCTGTGTGGGGCTAGGGCAATGTCTACTCTAAATCAGTATTCAGTATGTGGTGCTATTTCTCCCATACTCAGGATTCATTGGTGCATGAATCAAGGGATGAAAATGTGAATTGCACCGCTCACTATTCCTAATGTTCCACTAACAAAAGTTCTGCTTTTTGTCACTGTGATTTTGGCTCTGCTGATCTAGAGCTCTTAGAGCCAATGGAAAGAATCTTCCACTAGTGAAAAACAATTATTACACTGAACTAGAAGTTGAAACTTTTACTAGGCCATTTTGGGCTCCTCATGCCTTTAAATCAACAAGAAAAAATGTGGATTACTGTTCTGTCTGGGTGATTTATTCTGACTGCCAAGAGGAAATTGTCTTGCTACTACATAATGGGAGTAATGAGGAGTATGTCTGAAATATAGGCAATTCTCTAGGCATCTTTTATTACTCCCATGTACTATGATTAAAGTCAACTGAAAATTATCACAACTCAATTTAGGCAGGACTGCTAATGGTGCACCCTCTTTAAGAATGAAGGTTTGGATACACCATGACCAAAAAAAAAAAAAAAAAAAGAAGAAGAAGAAGAAGAAGAAGAAGAAGGTTTGGGTCAATCCACTAGACAAACAACCATGACCAGATGAGGTGCTTATTGAGAATAAAAGGAATATAAAATGGGTAGTGGAGGTAATAGATATATCTTATGGCCATGTGACCAATTGTAGACATAAAGACTGCAATAGTTATGAGCATATCCCTTTCATTTGACATGAATATGTTTGTGTATGCTTTACCATAATATTTTTGGTTTCTTCCTTCTCTTATCCTCTAACCATTGAACATGATAGATAACTTTATTATCTCAGTATTTAAATTACAGGATGTCCAGGGAGAAGAATGACTATCACTCCAGAGCTTTGTATCCTCTTATGAGGAAAAGGTTAGCATGTTTTCAGAGGTACGTAGGAGAGTTGTATCATTGTGGGCAGAAATAAGACTTTGTTTTCACTTTTTTGGAGATTAGTCATGATCTAGAAAGATATGTTTGGTGCCTTGACAAAGGGTGGACAGTGTTGGTGTTTTTGATGTCTTAATTTGCCTAGGCTTCATTCCCCACTTATTCATTCAGACACTAATCTAGGTGTTGCTATGAAGGGATTTTGTAGATGTGATTAAATCCTTTAATCAGTCAATTTTAAGTAAGGCAATTATCCTAGATAATCTGAGTGAGTCTGACTTAATCCTTCGGAAGGATTTAGAAAAAGGCATGAGCCTTTCCAAGGGGTAGAGATGGGGAGTGGCAGACAGAGGGCAATGTACAGATATGGGCAGAGGACAGATACAGAGGCAAGCAGAAAAATTCCCCCTGTGTATGAACAGCTTCAGCTTCTGTCCTAGGGTTCCAGTCTGCTTACAATCTATTGTTCCTGTTTACCTGCCTTACAAATTTTGGATTTACTCAGCTAGTCTCCACAATAACATATCAATTCCTTATAATAAATGAATGAATAAATACATATACATGGAAAGATTAATGAGATATGGACAGACATCTCTATATATTTATGTAGATAAATATAAAAATGGACACAGACACAGATATAGATATACTAGTGGTTCTGCTCTTCTGCTTGAACCCCAACTAGTATGGGAGCCATTTTAGAATTCTGGCTACCATGGGCTTTTTTGAAATGTAAGAAGATAATATAGTGATCATAAGAATCAGAATGGACAGACCCAGGCTTAAGCCTAGGTTCTACCACTAAAAATAGCACAATGTTGGGAAAATCACTTAACCTAAGCTTCACTTATCTCTTCTATATTTTAAGGACCTGTATCACAAAGTTGTGAGCATCACATGAAAAAAAGAAATATGTAAGTATCTTGTAAACTTTAAAATACTACACAGATTTTGATATTTTGGCTAAGAATGTCTGCATTATTTGTGTTACTCTCCTTGCTGGGGAGGACTAAAAAGAAGTCAATTTGAATTTGAAGGTCTTTGGCATAGGACCTCTCAAGAATATTCTATATTGATTAACTGTTGCCCTGGAGTTTAGTTTAACTTCTACCCAAGACCAGAAACATTGATATCTAACCTTGTGGGAAGACAAAAGGTATGAAATTATTGGTGCGGAATTTTTAAAAATAATTTTCAGGTTTGTTTTACTTTCATAGCATGCATAATTCTGTGTTAGTAAAATGAGACTATCTATTTAGAGGTAAGAATATACAAAAAAAAAATTATACTCATACCACCTAGAGGAGCTACATAAAGATTACCTTCCATTCCCACATGTGAAATATTCTTCTGAGGAATTAAAAACTAATGGCCATGGGCAATAAATGAGCAATAATGCAACTAGTACTGAATTCTATTTCTAGAGTTCTGTTATTGACCTAGAAAAGTTGAATGAACCCACTCTAACTACAGTTAATGATGGTGTATGTCTGCCTCTTTAATAAGCCTAATTATGTTATTATTCTGAGTTGGTTTTTAGGTGACTTTACTATTTTCTCTCAGGTAAATTTCTTTTTCTTTTTTTTTCTTCTTTCCAACTTTTAATTTAAAGTCCAGTTAGTTAACACAATGTTATACTAGTTTCAGGTGTAGAATTTAGTGGTTTATCATTTACATACAACACCTGGTGTCCATCACAAGTGCAGATGAACTTCAATGTACTATGAAACAGTCCTTCAAACAATCTAACACATTCTCTATTAAATTTCTCATAGACGTGGTCTGGGCAAAGAACTTCCATTTTGGGTTTAGTGGAACACGAAGAATTTCAAAGAGAATGCTAAAGCTTGAGCTCTGTGACTCAGAATATATATTCTCATCTCTAAAAATTTATCCATAAATGAGTAGGGCATCATTGGATATCATCCTGATTTTAAACATTACTTTGGGTATAGTTCCAAAGTTTCACTTTTATCATAATTGACACTTAGCAGGCTTAACTAAGCAAATTCACTATAATTTAAATTAAAATTTTAGTTTGATCACTAAACAAAACTTTCCAAATAATTCTTATCAGAATCATGTTCAGGAAGCATTATCTTTTTAATTGCTGTATCTGTTTGGAATTTTAATTTAATTCTCACTCAAAACCCTTGGTAAAAGAGGAAAAATGATATATTACTAATAAATTTGAGCTAGATATGCTGGGGAAAAATTATTAATTTTCTAAAGGTATTAGGGAATTGCTGACTAGGACAAGTTCCTAGCAAATTCATTCCCTCTTTTGAGACGTGACTTTCAAATTTTTGAATTATGACATAATGTATGAGGAGACAGAGGTTGGTGCCCATGATGTAGGATTTCTGATGTATGACAAAAATAGACAAGATCTAGAAACTAGATAACATGGCCTCAAGGACATTTTGTGTCTGACTCAAGGATAAAAAGATATAGATTCTCTAGATTCTACTCTTTGTACACAATCCTCAAATGATAGCATGTAGGACGCCACAAACATCCCATTTTAACAACCTTCTTAAAATAATTTATGTAATAACTCTAAACATTAGGCTCTATGATTCATAGATTCACTTTTTTTCATTGTGCTTACCAAAAACATGCATTTCTATAAAGATATGGAGTCCCACTAATTTTAAATGACTAGAACTCTATGTGACAATTTGGCATATAGAAACTGGAAGTTACCAGATTTAAGTCACTTTCAGCCTAAATATCAATTAGTTAATGTTTATATTGTCTAAAGATCAAGACAATTTTAGTAAAATTAGTCGCATGACTTTTCTGAAGTTAGCATAAAATATGTAATTAGTTCACTTGTATATATCTTCAGTAAACAAATTTGAAAAGAAGAGTGGTATATTTAAATATTAAAAATTAATGCAAGAAAAGCAGAAAAGTACTATGGTTTCATTTATAACCAACTAATTGGCCATAAAGTTCATTCTTACAACAATCCTGTTTGCTTGGGTATGCCAAGACAATAGTGCTAAAAGGAGAGGTGAGATGTTTAAATTTATTTGTCAAAATGAAGAATATAAGGATCTTTATTAAGTGACTTGAAATGCTCTAAATGCACACTTTTCAGCTTCCTTCAAACATGTATGTCAAATTCATGTTTACCACTGTAAATTCTCTTTTAAAACAAGCATGCTCTAACCACATCATTTAAAAGATGAAGAAATAGAAAAAAGAAAAACAGCAAAAGCGGCAAAAAGAATGAAGGGTGGAGATTTTAAAAGCTGACATAAAAGAACATTTCTGAAGAATCTTTAATTAAAAGTGGCAAAGACCAATATTCAAATAAGACACAACTTTGAATCTTACATGTTCTTCACTTTTTAAAAATAACATGTCTCAATCCTTGTGTATAGTTATAGTTGGTGTCAAGTTCTATCAGGTTTGAGATGAGACTTTGCCAGTTTGGGAGCTAAAGGAATATTTTATCTCAGGCCGCAAAGGGTTTCATAAAAAGGTTGAAGGAAATGGAAATCCAACACTGGTTAAGAAAATCAGCAAATAAATTACAAAAACTGTCCATTTGCCTGTCCCTTTTAATCTTAATGTCGTATTCAAACTATTGGGCATGTAACTGAATATCTCAACTGTACCTGAAGAAATAATGGAGCGTGTCTCTGCAGTAAAACAGAACGGCACTAAACTGATGAGTTTAACCCAGCAGAAAGAGCGGCTGTAAACATGACAAATGCCTGCTATTGATTTCAGGTTTAATTACTCTGTGCAGCACTGACAAAGCCCATCAGATGTTGTTGTGAAGTGTAAATGGAACAGACTACACTTCACTGCCCATAGGAAACTGATGGTGTCTGCAGTTTGCATTGTTTACTTTATCCTCCGTAAACTTCAGCCTTGATCAAATTAACAAGTGCTACTAACCTCCAACAAACTACAATGCACTATGGTTTTACAGCAACAGCCTTGGAACAACAGTTCAGCAGTGTCTCATTGATAACAAATGTCAGTCTAATGGCTGCTGTTGAACCTTACAGCCCAGGACCTGCAAGTCCTGACTCTGGGGCCATTGGGATCTCTTTCTGCAGGTCTGATGTGAAAGGGAATCGAAAGATGAGGTTTTTCTACTGCTTATCATTGTGGTGCCAATAAACAGTTGGTACCATATAGTCTTTCCCAATGAGCTAGTTTTTGAAGAACATTTGTGAGTAATTTTAACTAACTTCAGGTTAATTGCTTTCTAGCTTTTCCCTTTTTTCCTCTCTCTTCAGATATATATATCATTTGTATCTTTTTTCATTCAATTCAACTTTTCCAAGTAGTGATTCACTGAAAGATATATCTGAAAAAAATTAATAATTCATAACACTTGCAGAAGAATATTTTCCTTAAGTTGGAGGTTGTTACTCAATTGACTTATTGTTTGCTTTTCTTTACACCAAGGCCATTCAGGATTTCCTATTTCCTCATCAAAGAATCAACAGTGTGCACTAAATGTTTATGTTTTCAAAACTTTGCACAATTAGGTAAAACAATAAAATAGGTTATCTGTAAGTAGTTGCACTGGGCTCAGAATCTGCCAAAGTTAGAAGTAGATCTCTGAGACATCCTCTACATGGTTGCCTTAATTCACACCTCATGGTCAGCTGAGCCCTCTTTACCTCTACCTGCACACATGTGCTTGATGCTGGTATTGATGCTAATGTTCAGCACCTGTTGCCAAGATTTTTTCTTCCCTCAGTTCTTGGCAATGCACAGCACAGTTGCGGGCATCATTTCACATTTACATTCTTAGGCTGGCAGGCTTCAATTTCTCATCCTATATTTGTAATCTACAGAACCATTGCAATCTCTCATTTTGTCCTGGTCTTGCATAATATAATATACTTCAGACAAGGATAAAACTAGGAGTTATGACATATTAGGGTTGATAATAACTGATAAAACATAACATAAATAAATGATATAACATTTGATGCCAATCAAGCAAATTCATAATAAATGCTAGATTTCTAACAGAAGAAAGTACAATAATCAGTTACTTAATTGGTTTTAAAGGATAGTTTAGCAATAATAAAAAAATGTTGACTATAATCTTAAAAATACCTAAGTCAGGGCAGCCTGGGTGGCTCAGCGGTTTAGCGCCACCTTCAGCCCAGGGCGTGATACTGGAGACTCGTGATGGAGTCCCACATTGGGCTCCCTGCATGGAACCTGCTTCTCCCTCTGCCTTTGTCTCTGTCTCTCTGTTTCTCATGAATAAATAAAATCTTTTATTAAAGAAATACCTAAATCATCCCATATGTGCCTGATCATTTATTAAGAAATCAAGTGGTGCTAATTCTTTTCCTAAAAATGTCTTTTTATATCCTTAAGTTTGAGAAAACTAGAGAGTTCATCCATTTACTGAAAATATTTATTGAGTGCTTACTCTGGTTGCTAGGTGCTAATGGTGAAGAAAACAGATCCTACCTCCTCCAATGTGGAAAAAAGTAAAAATAAGTTACTCAAATAATTGTATAGTTGGTATTGTAATGAGTGCTATAGAGGAAAGTTAAAAGGAGCAACTGGAATCTGAAAGAGGCACCTGCTTCAGACTGAATCTGGGAAGGCTTCTCTGAGCCCAAGATTTTAAAGAGACCTGAGACTGAGAGGGAGGTACCCAGAAGAGGGAGCTGGAGGTGTAAAAGTTATGAGGTGACAGCTGGCCACAACTGAGGCTGAAAGAAGCTAATATACCTGAAATCCAGTGAACTACATGGATAATGGCTAAGATATGGATGGGGAGGTAAACATAGCTGGGTCAGACAGGCCAAGTTCAGAATTTTAGGATCCATACTACTAGGAGCTTAGGGAAGCCACTGAAAGAAACATGTTTAGCACTAAAGGATCAGATAGGAGTTTTTGTCTTGGGCATATTTTGGTTTGAGTTTTGTTTTGTTTTATTTTGTATTTTTGTTTTGTTTTGTTTTTTGGCTTAGGTTCATGCAGGCTGCTTTGTAAGGAACAGCCCCAGGTAAACAGTGGATAGGTGTAGATGTAGGAACCAAGCAGAAGGCTAATGCAATTAATTGTTGAAGCAAATGACGATGGTGGCTTGGTTTGGATGGTAGCCATAGAGAGGGGGTCCAGATAGCACTGACAGGGAATCAGAATATTGAAAAACAAAACAAACCAAAACCCTTTCCATCTAGGCATTGTTTATTTTCTATATATACATATTAAATATATAAAATTTCATATATGTACATATAATTATTAAAGTTTGTATTTTAGGTTTCTTCACTAGTATAGGTTGAAATCTACATTTTCAGGTTTTTAAAAAATAATGCTTTGGGGCATTCATTTTTCCTGAATATACGTTCTCTGTCGACTCCTTAAATGATAGTGGAAATCCTGTGCATAGTGACACAACAAATGGCAGAATATTTAAGAATGGCAAAGATTCTGGTTTAGTTAAATATTGCTATCTGTTAAGTTCAGAAGCATTTCTAGATTTTATTCCTAAAGACAAAATCTCCACAATAGCTTGATATTTTTAACTGATTACTTTGCATTTTTCACACTAGAGAAGAAAATGAAATCTCTGATGCGGTCTACAAATTTAGTAGTCAAGGTTGGGGAGGACACCTCAAACCATTCTGTCTGCTTCAAATGTTATCTGAGCTGCCCTCAGTCACGGGCACAGGATGAAGGACTTGGAAGAATGCAACTGATGCCCACAGAGATATCCTGAGGCAAAATGGAGGAGCTACAGGGCATTTGTAAAAGGTGCCCTACAACTTCCAACAAGGATAAAAAATAGGGCAAGTATGAATTCCAAGCCAACTCAGACTGGTTTAGAAAAAAAATTTCCAGGCCTGGAATCCAGCAGTCATTTAGTCTGTCCCAAACTTAACATGGGAAAAATGTGAATTTAGTTTCTGGTGATTAATAGGAAAGGAGAATTTTCTACTTTTCTAATCAACCCACTTTTATTCATTTATCTGTTTCTTTCCATTAATACACAAGCAGTATCTTGTCTAGACTTTTAAATTGTTTATCCTTGGCAAATGAAGTGATAAAAAATAAATATGATTATTAGTAGAATCCTATGTCTCACTTTGCTAATGCTTTCTAATTGATTATCAGACACCTGTGGACTGAATTCATCTATCAAAGTTCCACAGACCCTGAAGAGGAAATTTAAATAACTGAAGGTCAAATTATATGATGATTTGTAGGAAACCTAGAAGAGGTTAACCCAACGGGGAAAATTTTCTTGATAAAAGCATCCAGTCATTCTCTCCCAAATACTGAACACCTTCTAAACAGAAAGCCCTGTACTAGGTAGGGTGTCACTAAGGCACCAGGGTAGGTTTGATTCAAGAGTCCTGTCCCATGCTGCTAACTAGACATATTAATTTAAAATTTCCCTTTTATTTAATTACTGTGCCTCAAACTACTGAATCAATATGTCTATGACCATGACCAAATAAAAGGTAAAGTCTCAAATGAAGCCTTGGAAGCCACAATCTTTCTATATGGAGAAAATCAGTGACTAACATTTTGCTCTGCACCAGGGACTGCATCACATAATTTGTCACTGTCCAAATACAATTTTCTTTTTTTGTAAATGAGTCAGTCACAAACCTCTGATTGCGCCATTTCAAATGCAAATAATTCTGTTCCAACTGCCTCTTTACATTAGCTAAATGAAGTCATCAGTAACCAAAATTGGAGAAAATCTTAACACAACTGCCGTAAACAACTTTTAAAGTTTTATATCCCATAAGAATGAAACCATTATGAGATAGTTAAGATTCATTAGAGATACCCAACCCTGATATGACTCATATTCAAAAACAATAATACTTTCCCCCATAACCAATAGTGGCCAGAGCAAATTATAATCAAAGATAGATTTCTTGGAGGGTGATGATACCATTAGATTTAAGGAATTAAAAATACATGAAACTTTTGAGTTAATGAACAGGGTCCTTAACTGCTCATTTAATTCAAACAGCTGTTTGTTAATGCCCTAAGCAGTGTCATAAACTGTGAAAATACTGTTGAGTGCAAGACACTAGTTAATGCTATAAAGCAACACATGCTCTAATATTAAAAGGATTTAATGGGATTAATAGAGAATAAAACATTAACTCCCTATTATGATGTTTTAGAACCCAAGGGCAAATTCTGGCTAAAAAGGACTCTGGTTCTAAAACCACAAAAAGTAAACTCCAGCACTGTACAGCAAATCATGGCAATTTTATGCCCTTGAAAAAAAGTGGAACCCTGATAAGATCACATCTGTTCCAATCACATACTGGATAAAATCACTGTTTACTAAAGTCCTAAATAACTAAAAATGTGGAACCCCAACAGGATCCCATCTGTTAATGCTACAACTTGGATATGGTCCCATTAGAAAAATTCCATATAATAATGTTCCAGCATAAAATAGTGAAGAATTTGGATTTCATTTCATCAATTTTGCCTATAGACTTATATGCTGATTTCTGCAAATGTAACATTACATGATCTATAATGAATTTTTCCTATGGGTAGTTGCTATAATTTTAATAGATGAAACCAAAACTGATTTAAAATAATAAATTTCGAAGTCTTTCTCCATGAATTTCAGGAATTTTAGCCAATTTCTGATCATTATTTTATTCCTTACATTTATTACAGAGTATTTTCATAGAAAACTTTTATTATAAACATTACAATATAAATCATAATGTAAAATTTATAGTAATGTCCTTTTTCAACATTTTACCTATTTGCAAGTACCATGAAGAATTTCAATTCTAGATTAAATATATGACTTCACAACTCAGAGAATTGCTTTCATATTTAATACTCTCTTGATAGTGTCATATTTAACTCTATAACATAGCTAAATTTCATTTTAGATTTAAGTATTAAGATAGTTGTAAGATAAAGTGTATAGTTAATACTGAGGAATGAGGACTAGTGTATAAAAGAAAAAGTTAAAAGAGTTTTGATAAGGTTAGTGAGATTACTTCAAAATGTCTAAAAACATAATGGATTGAGATTTTTGAAATATACTCTTTTTTAACCACTATATTATTTTAATTTTCTTTTGAGTATTATGAAAATGGAGCTTCTCAGATTTGTCATAAGCAAACAGTAAAAAAAATTGTTCACCATTTTATTGCAACCTTATTATGTTCTAGGCACTGTACTAAATCATTATACATATAGTTTAATTTAATTTCATTAAAAAGTCCATGAATATGTAATATTGTTACAGCCATTTTACAGATGAGGAAACTGAGTCTTAGAGATGTAAATCAAATTTCCAAAATTAAATTAACAGAATTAAAAACCAGGAGTGTCTGGTTGCAAAGCTCATGTTTATACTCACTGTGTTGTAATGGCCCAAGAGATGATCTCCTCACATAGAATATTAAGAAAATACAACAAATAAAAATAAGCAGGTTAATTAATAACCATAGGTGGGATTAACGCAAATACTTTAGTTGGGTCATTTCTGAAAAATTTTACTTGGAAGAAATATATTAACTTCCTCTCATGGCCTTCATATTGGGCATGTGGATGCCCTGGCAGATTAATATTTTGTTCTCTTTTCAATCCAGTTTATAGATGAATTGTGTGCTTCTTTTTATTGGACAAAAATGAATTATACAATTCATCAAAATTTTCCTTTGCCCTGGCTGCCAGCAAATTTGAAACAAAATTCATTTAAATATTTATTCAACATTGATTTAGCTGGAATGAAGAATGCATCAGCAGTAGGCAGGTTGTTTTATTTCCACTTTAGCATGCTATATCCTTTGATAGATGAAATTAAAATTTGTCTATTATATAAGGAGTTGAGTGTGGAGCTCTGAGCTAATGTGAGCCATATTTCCAAATTATTCCATTGATGTTTTATTGAATGGCATTTTAATGATTGAATTCATGATGATTAATTTTCTATCTGAAAATATTCAAGAGAAAGTTATAAAGGCCATTTAAACTATTGATTACTGTGGGTTCTCTCAACTTTGTTCCTGTATTAAATCCGTCTTCTATAATACAGCACAGTTAAATTATATTAACATAATTTCTTGCAAATATAACTTGACTAGCTAGAAAAAGAAAGTTCTTTAAAATATTTGAAGACTTACTAGTTTTAAAGCCATGAAAAGAAAAAAATGGTAAAAAATCATATCTAAAGAAAATTACTAAAGTTACAAAAGTCAGAGCAATGAAAGTAATAATTTCAAAATTAAAGTGATGATATTCTTTCATGGGCATTTTATTAGAAATATAACTTTCAGTAGCATATAGGCTAGTTACCTTAGAATTATAAACATAATAATCTCCAAAAAATAATTAAAGGCATGGTTCTTTATCTTAAATGATATACTAATTCACTCATATTTTATATTTATTACAGAATTTAAGCATCAGGAAAATAACCGTTGCATTGGATGACTGTTTTAGAGAAATGAGTATGCACTTGGTAGACTTACACTAGCTATATAAACTTGAAGGAGTTACTTCACTGAGCTTCAGTTTTTAACTGTAAATGGGAATATGAAACTACATTAAATTGAATGATTTAGCCATGACAAATACTACTTTTTTCTTTTTGTATTTCTAGGTACATTCTCTGCATCCTTTTTGTGCAAAGAGAATATTATAATTGTTCAGATTATCTTTTTTGTTAAATTTTTGTGTGTGTGTGTGTGTGTGCTATTCATGTTACTAGGACATTTTTCTCGTTTTTGGAATTGCTTCTGCTCTCATTTTTTGAATGACTCTTTTAACGGCCTGGATCTCATCTATGCTTTAATTGTGTCAATTGTCTCTTATGGGTCTATAAAAATGTTGGGGAGATGGTTATAGACAAGTAAAACAAGTATGGTTTTGTTCAATTATTTGTTATAAATTGTTTTCTATGAAAACACCTTCAAAACTAAAAGAGGAAGACAGTTTTAGGTGAAATTGAATTTGCTATACATCCTATTTGAAACGTTTCAGCTACAGACAACTTTTTAAAAAATGTATTTGACAAAGGAGTGTCTTCCTATAATCTGGGGAGAGACTATATTGTTGAAAGCAAGCTCACTGGTTTATTATTAGTTAGACTTTTTAAATTGAAAAGTATCTATTTCTTAAGGTGTCTTTTCTTTTGGTAAAGTAAACATATATCAAGTATTTGAAAAAATAGTTGGTTTCAAATATTTGAAATAATCAAGACTATCTACACATATAAAATTGTCAATAGTTAAAATGACTATTATTTATTAACAAAATCTAAACAGATAATAAAAGAATCAGCAGTTTATTTTAAAGCAGCATTTATGAAAGAAAAGAAATGTGAGCTTTCAGTTTGAAAACTACTTCCTTTCAATAAATAGTATCTATTTCTTTCTCTTTATTGTTAAGAACCACAAACACAATTTTTCTAAATAGTGTTGATAATATACCATTAACAGGGTAATTCTACAAATAAAACTACAAATAGTATGTAAACAGAGGTGGCTTGCTGGAAAAATGCTTTTATAGTTTACTGTCCTATTTCTTTCATTACCAATTGTAATTTGTAATGATGATGTAGTAATGTAGCAGAATTAAAATAAGAAAGAAAAGTTTGTAACAGATTTAAATTTTCTTACCCTAAAAGTTGTTAAAGGCATTTTAATTTCCCAAAGCAAAAGAGACAATTGTATACAAGATTCTATTTTGAGTCTAACCTTATTAAAAAATAAAAACAACATTAAAGAAACCTATTCTCCATTTGGAGCAAGTGGAATTTATGTTAGTAACTCCAATTAACTCTAATGGGAGTTACATGAATAAATCTCAAAGGCACTGAGAAGAAAGGAGTTTTGCTATTATAGGAAATTCAGAGAGAGCCTAGATATGATTTCATGCAAACCATTGAAATGTCATTGAAAACATCTGTGAAAATTGGTCAATAAGCAGAAAAATATTTAAAATTATGATACAATGAATTTGTATGTCATCACAGGATCAAATATATGGAAAACTATTAACCTTTTAATAGAATTTCCAAAGAGGTTTATTATTTTTTTTTCTAATTCTAGTCTGAATTATGGAATGAAGCCTGGTTTAAGAGAAAATATGTACATTTGATTGCCCCTAACTATTAGTGCCCTCTAGATTTTGAAGAAAGAAAACCTTCCTGACTATTGTTAACATACCTATCTCTTAGGGCCTGTTGCAATATATGCTTTAACTTTTTTAAAATCAATTTCCACAATAAGCATGTGAGGTATCTGTCATTGTTTTACAAATTTTAAATACTTTAATGATTGGAGAGTCTATTAATAACATCCCCAGGTTGCTCATGTAAGCTCTATAGATGCCTCTCCATCATTCTAGGGTCTAAGAAGCTACACACTATACAGGGTTCTTTGAATATAGTCTATTACAATATGTGCCTATTTATGAGTGGCAGTTTTTTTTAAATAGTGTTTAAAGTCCAGATTCTTTAATTATCTCAAAATTTTGAGATGTTTTTCTTGTAATGATCAGAATATATTAATTGAATATTAAATAAAAACAAGATATATAACAAACTATTATCAACAGCTTCAGAGGCATACTTCTAAAACAACAGTATTTCATATGATGGAGTCCAAGTTGAAATCATTAAATGTGCTGAAATGTTGATGATTTTGCCTCTATTAGATGCTTGTTAGACTTGAGTCAACCAACTCTTCATACAATTGAAAAAGAAAAAAATTAAAGAACATGTATAAAGTGCTAGAAACTCATGGACTAAAGTTTGCATCTAAAACATATAATTAAGGATTTTATAATAATTTTAGGTCTCTAAAAATAGTCCTTTTTGAACATGTAAATTTATTTACATTTTACACATACATATGACTTTAGGGAGTGTCTTTTATATGTTTTATAAAAGTTCATAGTCCAGAATTAGGATAATTGGAAAGGCTTTACCAAGAAACTGTGTCCAACATCTGCTTGGGCTCAAGCCTGTATCAATATGTGCCTATTTACAACTGGCAGTTTTTAAAGCAGTGATTACAAGCCTGCATGCTTAATTATCTCAAGTGTTTTCAGAAATTTTCTAATAATTATCAGAAAATTTTATTACAATTGAGAAGTATTAATGATAGCCAGAAAACATTAGCTACCAGTTACTGAAACATGTAATTTATTCTATCCACACATAAGGGTTACATTTTCATAGCTGAGTTTTAAGAAAATGGCCACTGACTTCAAAATAACATTCGTGTTTTGAATACTGTATCAGAGAAACCAAAACATCTCTTTGCTTCCCCTCCCTCACTTTTCTCCTCCCTTTCTTCTTTGTCTTCTTCCTCTTTTCTTCCCTTCTGTTAATATTTATTAAGCTGCTAGTAACTGTCAGATTCTCTATCTGAACTGATGGTCAGGATAAACACTTGCTCCTAATAGAGTATATGTTGAAACACTTGAGTTTTCACACCTGTTTCTCTCTCATTAGCAAGAAAGAAAATAAGAACGTGGTCAAACCAATGAATTCTTGATGCCAAGCTAAAGAGCAGGTGCTAAGTTTAAAAAAGGAGCAAAAGAAATAAATTTCTGCAGTTCATAATCTGTAGAATTTTAATGCAGTATTTCGGAAGACCTACAACTAAATTGCTATTCCATTAAATGGGATATAAAAAATGGAGAGATATTTCAGGAAAAAAAATGAAATTAAAATATATTTTTTATCACTGGAATCTTTATATATGTTATATAAAATTAAAATTACATATATTTATATTATAATTTAGCAACCCTTAAAATTCTGAATATTATGTGATACTCTTTACCTAAATAATGTAAAAATGTAAATTAAAGCAGGATGAAGGGCACGATATAGAAAATATTCATTAATTTTGTCACTAATGATGAAGAGTCCCTTAGACTTATTGATGCAGCAAAAGTTAAATGTGGAAAGGGACACTTACATGGGTAATGTTAAATTTCATATTTTCATTTTGATTTAAAAAAAGACTGGTCAAGGTCAGTAAAGAGATATGTAGAGGGTGGCTCAACTGGTTAAGCATGTGACTCTTGGTTTTAGCTCAGGTCATGATCTCAGGGTCATGAGATTGAGCCCTGTTTTGGGTTCCCCACTTAGCACAGAGTCTGCTTGTCCCTCTCCTTCTGCTCCTCCCCCAACCCTCTCTCTCCCAAAAACAAATAAATAAAATCTTAAAAAATAAGAAATACATAAATCTTAGTAGGACCAACTGCATGGCATACATAAAATACTTTCACATTTACAGTAAAACATAAAAACATAAGTTAAAAATTGATTTTTAAATATTATGGAAAACATATCAAAAATCTGTCTTAATCTAGGAGATGCTTAAAAAAAACCTCCATATAGGGCAGCCTGTGTGGCTCAGTGGTTTAGCGCCTGCCTTCAGCCCAGGGCGTGATCCTGGAGACCTGGGATCGAATCCCATATCGGGGTCCCCGCAAGGAGCCTTCTTCTCCCTCTGCCTGTGTCTGCCTCTCTCTCTGTGTCCCTCATGAATAAATAAAATCTTTAAAAAACCCTCCATATATCATTGATACAAAAATAACTTAATCCCAGAAATATGTAGAATTACACAGAAATAAATAAAAGAAAAAAATAAAAATTATGAAGTAATGACCATCTATATGTGCCTACTTATTTAATGGGACCTTATTCATCTTTCAGATATAAGGTATCTTTCTGGATGCGAATATATTAATTGCTTGGACAATCCCATCAAAGCTATCAAATGTACCTGTTTTGAACTTTCCATGATTTAGTTTTTGAATTTACTCTGTGTGATAGATTGGTTCCTGGTTTGCCCTGCTAGCTTTTGCCACACTCTACTTCTGGTAAAAGACCTTGATTCTTATCCACAGAGGTGGATATGATCAAATATAATTGATTTTAGTTGCCAATAGAAACGTTGGATGGTCTTTTCAGAATTCATTTATCAGTCTGTAAAATGATCCAAAAAATATCTAGCAAACAATATCTATACACATTCAGAAAACTCATCGTGAAAAAGGGGAAAATCTGATGCTGGACTGATTCTTGGCTAATTCTGACTTTCATGATGAAGAAAAAGTTTAAGGTAGAGTCTGACCCATCTTTCCTGAGACTGGAGTACCGGAGCTAAGCTGAAAGAGCTGAGAAGCCAGAGAACTGAAGGACTGGCCACTCCCACCTACTAAGGTGTGGAACAAATGTAACTGGGCTTAATACTGTACCTTCATAATGTGATGAGCACTGGGTGTTAAATTATTACATCTGAAGCTAATGATGTAATATATATGTTTACTAATTGAATTTAAATTAAAATAAAAAATAATTAAAATCCTGTGCCTTTCTCTCTATATACCTTGGTAAACACTACATCATCAGGAGTACTGGTGACTGCCTTGATAGATAAAGAGGTGGAATATGTCTACCTCTGATTTTAGGGGCATTTATTTCCCAGAATACACTATAAGGCAGCAGAAGCATGGGAAATCTCTCTAAGGGACCAATTAGATTTCTAATTCTCTGCAGGGTGGGAATAACTAGAGTTGATCCCTTAGCCTGAGTAATAAGCCCGTGGTTGGTGGTGGTGGTAGTCATTATTGGATTTAGCAACAGAGCAAGAGGGACATGAAGGACAGAAGAATAATACATGTGTGGTTTACAGGATTGAGGCTTGGGGTCATTGAATTTGACTATTGAAAAAAGAAAACCTCATTTTGGAAGCAAGACATGTTTAATTCAGTTTAAAAATTTCAAGTTCAGTAAGATTTCATTTTATGTTTTTACTTTAATGCTATCCTAGTTTTCTGAAAGTACTCTCAATAAACTTGAAGGCATATTATTAAAGAATTTTTTACACTCTATTTAATATAAACTATTATAGAAGAGTCAAGAGGCAAATGAAGAAATCTGATCAATGTATTAAAAAGCTGTACATTCATTCATTGATTTAATATATATTTCTGCAGCACCTTTATGTGCCAAGCTATCTTTTAGGCATCGAGGCAAAAGTAGTGAGCAAACACAATATCCCTAACTTCACATCTTATTACTTGTCATTTAAGAGTTCACTTGTCATTAAAATAGCGTACTTTTGCATGGGGCTCAGTTTTTTTTAAGTATAGTTGGTACAAAATGTTACATTAGTTTCAGGTGTACAACATAGTGTTCGACAATTCTACACATCATGCTATTCTCACCACAAGTATAGCTACCATCTGTCACCATACAACACTGTTATCATACCATTGACTACATTGCTTATGCTAGGCTTCCAGTTATGATATGAATATGGCACAGGAATAAAAGTACTGTGTGAGGCTGACTTGAATTAGAGTTACAGAGTGAGAGAAAAAGCCAGAGATATGAAGGAGAGAAGATCAATTTTGAAATTTGAAATATCTCCACTACTATAAAAAAACACTGAAATGTATTAAAATGTTAATATCTCAACGGAATAGATTTCATTAACTCATTCATTCAGTTCATTTGAGAGCATTTGCTGAGCATCTTTTATACAATGTCATTATCATTTATGAATATTTTTAAGCAAACATTTTATTAAATTTCTGCATTTTCAACTTAATAAAATACAATCTCAGGTAAAACAAATGATTTTTCAAAGAATTAAGTAAAAAATACCTATAAATGATTTAATATTAACACTAATGCAAATTTTTAGTATTTGTATAATTCACATCTACTACTATTAATTTCATTTCTTGAAGAGAACCTCATCTATTCAAACTGTTATTTGTTCTATGTATACAAAGATTCAAAACCTTTCCATCTTTTAACTAGGTAACTTTGTTTTATGTTCTATTTATACTTCATAAATCCATTATAAGCCTATCTGGAAAAGCAATTATTTCCAGGCATCAACTAATTTACTAGACTTCCTTCTCAATGGATATGTGGTTTCTACTTTAGACAACCAATTTCCATAGCAAATCAGGTGGATTTAGTTTCTGCATCCCTGTTTATACATAAGCTAAATTAAGAATGTTATCATAGATGTAGCTACTGGCCAAATAGAAGGTGTAAGACTTGGGAGTCACAATCACACGGGCAATTAGTAGAAGCCAGGTCCACAGCATTTTTCTCCAAGACCCTTTCCCCCACAGAAGGCTACAACAGGACAGCTCAGTAATTCAGTACAATAATGGAAAGTGGACAGGGTGTACACTGAGAAGCTATTGCTTAGCCATTTGCTTTTTTGCACAAGTCACTTAATCTCAAGGTATTTGAAGTTATGCATCTGAAATATGAGAATAATAATACCTAGTGACATGAAATCACATGGGAGAAATTTGTGAGAGGTATAAAGGTACCATCATTTACATTAACCAAATATTATTGATGAATTTAAAACCTTGTTATATGAATGTGATGTTATACAGACATTCTAAACTTTCAGAAGATACCCAGTTTGCTGAGGATCATTACTCAGTTCTTTGGGTTTGAAATACTTATTGATGTTTATCTCCATCAACATGAGAAAATACAGAACTCTTTGTTTTGTAAAATACAAATAGCACTTATGTTTTCTCTGCATTGCAATACTCAGGGAGTTATTTTAAACATAAGAATAAGGAGAATTAGATAAAAAGTTTGACAGAGATATCCTTACTATTTTAGCAGTAAAACAACTTAAAAAAAGCCCCAAAGGCAACTTCTGAATTCACATATATGTAGGCACATAATATACATGTATACGTGTATTTATATTTGTATATCTAAATACATGTATGTAATATACATATATAATGAAATATTCAGTATTTAGATACTATATTGAAAGAAAACCATAAAGTGTTGGATAAGTCATTCAGACTAGTTTCTACTCAACTAACTTATTTTAACATCAAATTACAGAAAATATGTAAATCAAAAATAGCACATTATATGCAAACTTTTCCAGAAGATTTATATGGATTCATCTGATTTGCTTACCTACCAAATAACTGATTTATTCAAAGTTACAAGACTCTGGCTTCTAGCCTGGTACACGCTTCTAGTTATGGAAGTCATGGTGATAAATAAAGTAGAGCATAGGGAATATAGTCAGTGGTACTGTAGTATCATTGAATGATGACAGATGGTAGCTATATTTGTTGTGGTGAGCACATAATAACATAGAGTTGTCAAACTATGTTGTACATCTGAAACGAATGTAACATTGTTTAACAAATATACTTCAATTAAAATAACAATAATATTTTAAAAAACCCCACAAGATTCTGGAGGACAGTCTTTATTATTCTATAGGCAGTTATCTGTTGGATAACCTATATAAAGGAATAATTGGTTTTAAGAAATATATGTATCACCATTTTTCTGATAAAACAAAAATGTCATATTTAATATTCAAAAACTCATGTATTTTTATAAATTGTTTTCTCTTGGTCTTTAATAATATACTCATATACATATTCTTTTATAATAATAAATTTATTTTTATTGGTGTTCATTTTGCCAACATACAGAATAACACCCCTCCCGTCAAGTGCCCCCCTCAGTGCCCGTCACCCACTCACCTCCACCCCTCGCCATCCTCCCCTTCCACCACTCCTAGTTCGTTTCCCAGAGTTAGGAGTCTTCATGTTCTGTCTCCCTTTCTGATATTTCCTACCCATTTCTTCTCCCTTCCCTTCTATTCCCTTACACTATTATTTATATTCCCCAAATGAATGAGACCATATAATGTTTGTCCTTCTCCGATTGACTTATTTCACTCAGCATAATACCTTCCAGTTCCATTCACGTTGAAGCAAATGGTGGGTATTTGTCATTTCTAATGGCTGAGTAATATTCCATTGTATACATAAAGATCTAAATGTGATACAAGATTCCATCAAAATCCTAGAGGAGAACACAGGCAACACCCTTTTTGAACTCGGCCCCAGTAACTTCTTGCAAGATACATCCACGAAGGCAAAAGAAACAAAAGCAAAAATGAACTATTGGGACTTCATCAAGATAAGAAGCTTTTGCACAGCAAAGGATACAGTCAACAAAACTAAAAGACAACCTACGGAATGGGAGAAGATATTTGCAAATGACGTTTCAGATAAAGGGCTAGTTTCCAAGATCTATAAAGAACTTATTAAACTCAACACCAAAGAAACAAACAATCCAATCATGAAATGGGCAAAAGACATGAAGAGAAATCTCACAGAGGAAGACATAGACATGGCCAACATGCACATGACAACATGCTCCGGATCACTTGCCATCAGGGAAATACAAATCAAAACCACAATAAGATACCACCTCACACCAGTGAGAATGGGGAAAATTAACAAGACAGGAAACCACAAATGTTGGAGAGGATGCGGAGAAAAGGGAACCCTCTTACACTGTTGTTGGGAATGTGAACTGGTTCAACCACTCTGGAAAACTGTGTGGAGGTTCCTCAAAGAGTTGAAAATAGACCTGCCCTACGACCCAGCAATTGCACTGCTGGGGATTTACCCCAAAGATGCAGATGCAGTGAAACGCCCGGACACCTGCCCTCCGATGTTTATAGCAGCAATGTCCACAATAGCCAAACTGTGGAAGGAGCCTCGGTGTCCATCGAAAGATGAATGGATAAAGAAGTTGTGGTTTATGTATACAATGGAATATTACTCAGCCATTAGAAATGACTCATATATATATATATATTCTTAATATATACTTTTTTAAATAGAGAATTTAAGGTAATATAATTATAATAACTATATTGTTGGTAACTTTTTTCAATTATTTATCTTATTTTGTTTATTTTTTTTAACGATTTATTTATTCATCTGATGGCGGTGGAGGGAAGAGGGAAAGGAACCTCTAGCAGACTCTCTGCTGAGCCTGGAGCCGCATGAAGGGCTTGATCTCACAACCCATGAGACCACTATCTCAGCTGAAAACAAGAGTCAGACACTCAACCGACTAAGCAATCCAGTTGTCCCTTCTTCAATTATTTAAAAAATATTATTGAAATTACGTAAAAATATGGGGCACCTGGAAGGCTCAATTGGAAGAGTGTGTGACTCTTTGAGATTGTGAGTTGGAGCCCCATGTAGGCTGTAGACATTATTTAAATAAATAAAAGTTAAAAAAATTACATTAAAATGCAATTCCTCCATTAGGTATCGGTATAAAATACACATAAAATATGTAAGTCAAATAAAAATTAAAAATAGTAGACATGTATGAGTCTAAGAAAACCGTGAAATTCTGCAGGATATCTTTTTGGAACTCATATGCTATGTATAAAGATAAATTTTAACTTAGATTTTATACAAATTCATACTAATAATAACAATGGTTTTAGTATTTAATGATAACAGCTTGTAGTAAAGAGCTTCAAATTATTATATTTTAATAGAGCAACAAGAATATAAAAAAGGAATCAGCAAATATTTATAGGTGAAATTTGTAGAGTTTCATGGAAAAACAAAAATCAATTTTTTGATTTATTTATGAACCTCGATAGCCATGCAAATTAACTGCTTTTAATTAACCATCTGCAAAATGACAAATTCTTTAAGCAAAGACCCAAATTCATCATATGGTATTTTCTATTTTCTTTCTATTCATATAATTAATAGCATTCAACAGGGAATGTAAACAGAGATAAAACACTCATATCCTGAGAATTACAATTTCTATGCTATAGAATTTGATAAGGCCAAGAAATACCACTGGGTTCAGTCTCCTCTAAAAACCTAGATTAGATGCCATTCTGAGACGTCTTTGAGCATAGTTATCTAAATCTCTTCTTAGCATTAAAAACAAGGCCCTGTGTCATCTATCAACTCTTACTGCAATTACCACATCCCTCCTGCATGGCAAAGTGCTCTTCTACAAGTACTGTCCAATGCAAACTTCTGAATGACACTCTCTGAACTGCTCTGGGAAGGCAAAGAAAATTCTGAGGAATCCTCAGAATTTACCTTGGGGGTCCTCAAAAGATTATCTTCCAGCCATTAAGACTGGTGGCATAGGGATGCCTGGGTGGCTCAGGCACTGAGCATCTGCCTTCGGCTCAGAGCGTGATCATGAAGACCAGGGTTCAAGTCCCATATCGGGCTCCCTGCATGGAGCCTGCTTCTCCCTCTGCCTATGTCTCTGCCTCTCTCTTTCTGTGTCTCTCATGAACAAATAAATAAAATCTTAAAAAAAAAAAGACTTGTGGCATATATAAATTTAAGCACAAAATATACTTTCTATGTCCAAAACCATATGTTTAACTGAAGAGAAGTTCCAGTGAGGGTTCTGCCTATATACTTATTGGATTATCCTATTCACGCCTCTATTTGTATAAAGATGACAGTGGGGGAATTTCCAGTGTCATAAAAGCCTCAACATGTATACAACATACACATGTTGCATATTTCAGCCTATTTGTATAGAACTGGGGGCTTGAAAGCTCGCAATCTACTATGGCACAGTGTTCTTTGGATAGGATTATCAGTGAAGGTGTTCAGAGGAGGACCGTTTAAACTGATAGCTGAATGACAAGAAGGAGTGAGTCATGTAAATATGGGAAGGGGAAGTGATTCTGGCAGAGAGAAACAGGAGTTCAAAGACCAGCTGACAACAAGGAGATTGGAAATTTCAAGACACAGAGAGTAGGCCAATGTGACTGAGCAAGGTAAGTCATATGGTGCTATGGGGTAAAATCAGAGGGATCATGTGTGACTTTGTATGCCAAGGCAATACAGATCTTACCTTGGGGGTCACAGGAGCCATTAGAGGGTTTAAGCAGGGGCATTACCTGATTTACATTTTGAAAAAGATCACAGTTCTGTGGAGAATTGATTATAGAGGCAGGCACCAGTGAAAACAGGATCTAGAGTGGCAGTAGAGGAGAGCTGCTTTGATTAATGAAATGTGCTAGTGGACACCAGTTGTGATTCAGAAAATGTTAATTTCCTTAAAATGCATAAATTTTAAATAACTGTGTCCTTTGTGGGTTTCATTTGAATCAATAGATATTAAAAATGCAGATGTTATCATGTTAGAGCTTTTCTATTTTTGAGTTAGAGAAGGGCCCCTCAGCCTTTTGAGGCATAGAAAATCAAGGGCATAGATCCCAGCAGGTTATCAGCTTGCATGCAGGAAGAAGGTAACAAAGAAACTTCAGCTTCCCTTCCCTCAATAATATCTGTTAGATACATACTGAGTGAAGGTGTGTGGTAGTGGCTTAGGGAAATAGTGAATTAAGCACAAAAGAAAAATGCGGTGTGCAGCAAGGTACCCAATGAGTAGCACAAGCAGTAACTAATCTAGAATAAAATTATAATCTTTGTTTGGTATTTGTTATATGTTAAATGCTATGTTAAGGACATTATTTCGTTTAATTTATACCTTAATATTGCCCCAGTTTAAAACATGAGAAATCTAAGATTCATAGAAGGTAAGTAACTTGGGTAATTTTACAAAACTAGTGAGTGTTGTTATTGAAGCCCAGTTCTGTCTGACCCCAGAGTTCTTTCAATCACAATATTACACCAGTTTTCAAAGGAAGGAGTGGTTGCTTTGAGGTGTTACAGTCAAGAAGTCGTCAGTGGAACACAGTGAAGAGTTATGATTTTCAGACAAGAAAAAAAGGTCAGGGCCCTCCAGAAAAGGAAAGGTATGAGTAATGGAAAGATATGGAAAAGTGTTTTCTTTGGGCAAATGACAGAGACAAGCAATTAGCCACTATTATTTTAATCATGTTAAGAATAAAAATAAAAAAATCATGTCACTGGAAATGTCAGAGGTCAAGTCCTGGCCTGGCCCCAAATTTTTCACACCCTCTTTCTTCTTCCATCTGCAGGTTGGAGGCAGAGGAGCTGGCAAGGCAACCAGGATCTTGGGAATGGCAAAGCCATATGCTAAAAGCAGCCTGAGTCTCTGAAAGATCACACAAAAGGTGCTCCCTAATCAAAGATATCCACATTGGATGTTTTGAGTAAGAAATAAACATCTATTAGGTTAAGCTACTAAATGTTGTGGCATTTTGTTTTAGGTTCCAGAATCATTTATTCCAAATAAAACATAGTGGGAAGTTCATCTGGTAAAGATGGGAAGCTAGGGCACCTAAAATTAGACTCCTGTAATATTTGTGTCCAATGTTTTTCTCCTTTTTCTGGATTGACTATAGACTCAGGCTGTCTTGAAATTAATGTGGATCATAAGATATTATTCGGGTCAAGGAGTTGTAAATGCAAATTTCACGAGTATGTCCCTTCCCTAATTCTCCAACCCACTTCTTTTAGTTTGGAAGAGGATATGATACCTGAATTTGTACAGCCATATCATAATCATGAGGAAAAGGCCAAAGGAATCAAGATACAAGTCCTAACATAATTTCAGAAACCTCTCACCTACAGATTCCTATAAATACAGAAACAAACAAAACAAACTTCTGTTTCTTTAAACTATAGTTATTCAGCTTGTTTGGATATTTGTAGCTGAACACAATTCTAACGATACAAAAAAATTTAAATGGATGCAAAACAGTGTTTATCAACTGGGGGAGCTTATGACCTCCCTGCTCCATCCCCTGGGATGTTTGAGAATGGCAGGAGACATTTTTGGTGGTCATAGTTTCAGGAATGTAACTGGTATCCAATGAATAGAGACCTACGATGCACAGGACACCTCAACACAACAAAGGATTATCCAGTTGAAGAGTCAACAGTGCTTAGGTTAAGAAACTGTGCTAGAATATGGACAGGACAGTCCCTCTGTAGCATTCAAAGGTGTTAATACTTCTTTATAGAAAATCATATGCTACTGCAGGATTTGGTTTTTTTTTTCTTTCTTTTTTTTTCTTACAATTTTTAAATTTATTTATTCATGAGACAGGGAGAGAGAGAGAGAGAGAAAGAGAGAGAAGCATAGACACAGGCAGAGGGAGAAGCAGGCTCCATGCAGGAAGCCCGATGTGGAACTTGATCCCGGGTCTCCAGGATCACACCCTGAGCCGAAGGCAGGCGCTAAACTGCTGAGCCACCCGGGATCCCACTGCAGGGTTTTGAATAAGACTATCATGAATAAAATGAGGAAGAGTGAAGAATAAACTGGGGTTTTATGTAGAAAGGAATGGTGGAAAGCAGAAGTTGAGAGTTCAGAAGCTCAGCTAAAAGACTGGTTATTAGAACCTGAACGTTGGTGATGGAGAAACAGAAAAGAGAGTAAACTCATGATTTAATAGGAAAAAAAGTGTTTGATGATAGAATGATAGAAGCAAATATTTCAAGACTGGGTACTGAGCTGGCAGAATGACACTAAATATTTTTATGGTCAAATTAGATACTTAATCATTTATTTTTATTTTTTCAAACAGATAGCCTTGCCAAAACACTGAAAGCAAAATATCTAAAGGGAAGACCTTCCTTTCCCATTCTTTCTGAGCTAGTTGGAAGTGTTAGGTGTATTACAAATGAAATATCAAGATATCCATGTTTTGAACAAAATATTAAAATATTACTATAGTTTTTTACAGGTTACAGAAAATGTGGCACAAAGGAAAGGATACAACATTAGGATTGGAGAAGGATAAGCCGAGTTGTCAAAGAATCACATAGAAACCTTTTTCCTAGTTAAGAAGCAAAGCAGGCAGCTAGCACTGTACAAAGATTATTGTGCAAAATAGCCAACACGATATATGTTTTAACTGAATTTTGAGAATAAGGATAAATACAGAATAAGGATAAATATCCTGAATCTAGAAAGTAGCTTTTCATGAAGATGAGTATGAAAGAAGATTTGTCTTGAAAACACAGACAAAAACATCACAGAACCTAGAAGAAGAAAATAGATGAGAGCAAGGGACTATTTTCATGGTTACATTTGGCTACATATTCTCACCACACATCCTGAATCAGAAGGACATGGAAGCTTATAAATGTACTCACTAAATACTTTCTGCCATATCTGTGTATTTTATTACAAATAGATTATGGCTAAATAAATATTATGAACAATGTAGAGAGCTATCATCATTCATAGAGCAGTTTCAGATATGCTTCAGTCAACTCTGATAAAATTCCAGTCTTCATAAACCTCTAGTTCAGTAGTGCTCCCCAATAATATACAGAGATACCCGAAGTGGGTAAACCCTATATGAACAAGAGAAGAGGTGATGGTCATGAGCATATTATAAGACCAGCTTTGTGCAAAGTAGCAGCCTTATGAGATATTATAAAAGTTTCTTTTATAATATCTGAAAGTGCCATGTTTGTTCATGAACTTTATAAAAGTGATGTATGTAACCTATTTTTCAGGATTTCTCTCTTTCCTTACATCCTTGACAAAGAAAAACCTACCACATATTTAACCAGAGGATGATTTCCCAAAAGGCATAAGCTAGATCTTTTATCAAGGTCCAGGAGAAAAGATGAAAGGTCCACTTAGAAATGTTCCTGAGGTAATTACATTGACTAGAATAAATAACGACTCATACGCAATATCCATGCTATGAGTTTAAAGTTTACTAAATTACCTTTGTTTTTCCTTTGTTGTTGCCAATGTGTAACAAACTCCAATAGATTACAATACTTTATAGATCATGTTGTTCCCTACCATAGTTACACTATATTGAGGACAGCATTTTATTCAGTAAGATAGGGGATTCAAGTTGCTCCCCGACTACCCGCAAGCATCCTGAAAGTTAAATAGCTTGTTTCTCCCCAAATGAAAGACTTAACTAAAATAAGCAGTATGAACAATCTCCAACTGTGAACTAATTAAAGACAATTCCCTTTCAAGGTTTTTTCACTAGATGTCATTTGTGATTTTATTTTGCTTTCCTTAAATTTGTCCTATTTTACATGCCTGCTCTTTCTAAGATTTATCCTTAAATGGCATGATATTTTAATATTGGAAGTCAGTGACATTCTAATGGGTCACACTTAAATTAATATTAAGCTATTTACAAATTGTGAAACAAGTAAGAAAGATATTATAATACTAAGAAGCTAGTAGAAGCAGCTTGATTTAATGACCAGGTGACTTTTTACTTTTTTAAGCCCATTGTCATTATGTTCGAAAAGGCATAACTAAGTGACCCTAGCTAATGCTTCAAACCTATATGCTTTATTCTCTCCATAATCTCAGTTCCTTATCCCTACTTCAACTTATATTCACATACTTCTAATATTGAAAGGTTAGGAGAAATAACTGTAGAATCCTTTTGGACAAAAAACAAATCTGAAATTGTATTTGGTTAAAAATGTCTAAATAAAAAAAAAGCCAATAGAGCAAAGATAATGTGTATGAAATGTAATGAAAGGACTCAAAGAAAAAAAAATATAACCCAACATAGGAGTACTTTTCCTCTTAGAATAACAGTGCCATGAATAACCTGATGGCTGATTTGACCAAGATCACCATGTTCTTAATATTTCCTGCTAAATTTCTTTCAAAGGCTATTAATAATTTATTGAAAAGTTAGGCATCAGGTACTAGATGTGCATTATTTTACATATAAAACTCATAGCAACTCCTTGAGTTAAGTACCATTTTTATTTCCATTTTTATAGGAAAGGATGTTTAACCAGTAGACGTTAAACCCAGGATCTGAATGAAATCAATATGATACCAAAAGACACACAACAAACTATTGCCTCTCTTTTCTTTTTCAATAGAATCCATATTCTTCAGCCTAGGTATCCACAAAGAATATCCTTATTTTAATGACCAAGATTATGAATTTAATCTCTGATAATCTTGAACCTAACTTCCAGATGTCTATTCTTGATACGAATGTTTTATTATTTTATTTTTTTAAAGATTTTATTTATTTATTCATGAGAGACACACACAAGAGAGAGAGAGGGAGAGAGAGAGAGAGACAGGCAGAGACACAGGCAGAGGGAGAAGCAGGCTCCATGCAGGGAGCCTGACGTGGGACTTGATACCAGGTCCCCAGGATCAGGCCCTGGGCTGGAGGCGGCGCTAAACTGCTGAGCCACCTGGGCTGCCCAATATGAATGTTTTAAAAAGGCTTGATCCAATTATTTCAAGAATTAATTTGAATTAGTCAGTTTTCTACTCTCTGTCATCTGTTCTTCTCTACCAATTAAAAAATATTTTCAGGATTCCACTCATAAACCTTATATTCTTTCCAACTTGGTGTTACTTATAATTTCTCAAATTCCTGATTTTAAAAAATTATGTTTTTATGGGTGCCTGGGTGGCTTAGTCAGTTAATGTCAGACTCTTGGTTTGGCTCAGGTCATGATTTCATGAGTCATGAGAGTGAGCCCTGCATTAGGTCCTATGCTCAGTGGGAAGTCTGCTTGAAGATTCTCTCCCTCTGCCCCTCCCCACTCTCTCTCTCTCTCAAATAAGTAAATAATTTTTTAAAATATGTTTTTAAAAGACTTTGAGCTTATATCGTTTTCCAGGCTTGGGTAAGAGCTTTCATAATTACACAATATGACTACTAATTCCCTACCTTGTGCTTTATTAATCCTTGTCTCAACTTTAGATATGATTTACTATTTATAACATAACTGAAATGTCACTTAGTCTATCAAAGAGCATAATGTTGACCCAGCCCTCCAGACACTTTTCAGAATTTTAATAAGATTTGCGGGAGATCCAGACTACTTACCAACTGTCCATGGGATACCCCACATTTTCTCAGTCCTATTGTCCAAGTCCTAACTTGGAAGGGCCACGAGTTTAGTTTTCACCAGTAATAGAGGAAACATGAATCAGTTTGAGGCCAAGACATTTATTTAACAGGTGTTATGAGATTCTCAGCTTTCTCGTCCAGCAAGGAGACCCTGAAGGCCCTTGGTTGAGAAGGTGGAGCCAGAGGATGGAAATGAACTGGACCCCATTGTTACTTTGTGCAGGTGATCTATCCTGGAGAGTCACAGAGCTTCAGTGAATTTTTGTGAGTAAGAAATCAGCATTTGTAGCTGTAAGTCACTGAGATGTGGATATTGTTCCTGGAGGATATCTTAATATTTCCTGATCAGTACTGAGAATTGATAAAAGTGGGTAACTATTGTTAAAAACCAAAAATTAAATGAAACTAAAAGAAAACATGACATTTGATGAATAGTCTGGTGGAGGTTGGAAAGATCATGATTCAGTATGTGGCATTTTTAATACTACTGTTGCCCCTCATAAGTTACAGTGCTGGCCATGTTAAGCCATGAGCTTTAGGGGAGCTCTAAAAATTAAAAAATGGAAACTTAGGTGTGTGTGCTGATTGCTATTGGCTCTATTTGGCAGAGTGTTATAAAAAAAGAAATAATTTAGCGAGGAATATCTCAGTCTGAAAGCAGTTTGTTTGTTTGTTTATTTATTTATTTAATATATTTTTTATTGGAGTTCAATTGGCCAACATATAGTATAACACCCAGTGCTCATCCCCTCAGTGCCCATCACCCAGTCACCCCATCCTCCTGTCCATCTCCCCTTTCACTACCCCTTGTTTATTTCCCAGAGTTAGAGGAGTCTCTCATGTTTTGTCACCTTCTCTAATCTTTCCCACTCATTTTCTCTCCTTTCCCCTATAATCCCTTTAACTATTTTTTATATTGCCCATATAGTGAAACCATATAATGATTGTCTTTCTCTGACTGATTTACTTCACTCAGCAAAATACCCACCAGTTCCATCCACATTGATGCAAATGGTGGGCATTCGTCGTGAAAGCAGAAATTTAGGAAAAATCATTAAGTCACATATCCCAAACAGTAACAAATAAAATTGAAAAAGTTCTTGAGAGACAGAACCGTTAAGCTAGCCTTGGGGGCAGAGATCAGATTAAGAGAAGTCTTCTCACCTATTTTAAAAACCTATAACCAATAGGAGGTATCTCAGGGAAAAAGTGAAAGTAAGAATAAGACTTTCTCTCCTGAATGTGACAGTCTTTATGATACCACTCCTTAAACCTACACTCCTTAAATCTACAGGGGCATGGGATGTGGAAAAAAATAATAAATAAATAAATAAATAAATAAATAAATGACAATGGCTCAAACCAAACTATGGGTATGATTCCTGATAATCAAACTGACCACTAGCAATAGATAGAAAGCCCATTTGGTTTTTAAAAGTCACACTGAAAAAAAAATATTCACGAAGTATGTGATACATAATTCTTAACAGTTCTTGGACTTCCCACCTTCCACAGCCAAGACTTTTTTTAAAAATGATTTTATTTATTTAAAAGAGAGAGAGAGCATGATCAGGGAGAGGAGCAGAGGGAGAGGGACAAGCAGATTCCTTGCTGAGAAGGGAGCCCTACAGATGCCAAATTGCTCAATCTCAGGACCTAGGATCATGACCTGAGCCAAAGTCAGATGCTTAACAGATTGAGGCACCCAGGTGCCCTCATAACTAAGACTTTAATCAAGAAAGTTATGCAGCCCCAATGAGAGCATATTCTACAACAGCCACTTAAGACATGGTTAAGAAACATCTTGAAAATCAGAAGTTGCTAGAGCAATGAGAAACAATGAACAAGATACTCCTCCCAGGGAGCATGTCAGACCTTATCTAGGAGCAGATTCCCACCACCAGGTTTGGGGAGACCTTGTAATGTCTGTCCAGCAAGATTTCAAGACTTTAGAATTGCTCTGAATCAGGAAGTACTGAATATTTCCCTTTCTGGAATGTGTTTACTGCTTCTATTCTATTCCATTTCCATAATTAAAAATTAAATAATTGAGTGCCAAGGGCTTAGGAGATGCGGATAACTTGTCTTTTTATTTAATCTATCTAAATTTAGAGACTATGCCATAATATCTAGAAACCTTGAACTTTGAGCTTGATGGCAGTGATTAGTTGGGACTTTAGTTTGTTTTTCTTGGGACATGTTACAATCAATAATGGAGCAAACAGGAATCTTATAACCAGAGTGGTTAACTTTGATAATCACAACCACTACTCACTGAATATCCAAGTGCAATGCATCCCACCCCCACCCACAACACACACGTGTTTTCCCAGCCCACTTGCTGGAAGCCACATGTCTAGTTCTGGCAAATGTGCTGTGAATGGAAATAATATGTGTAACTTCTGGGCTAAAATATTTAAGAGCTAGTGTGCCATCCTTTTGTTCTTTTTCCTGTGAAGGTAATCATATGGGCCTCATACTAAGATGGAGAATCCTAAGGATGGAAACAACCTCGATCTCCACATGGAGGAAATCTGCCTAGGAGAGTAATCTGGATCTGCAGTAGACATTACAACAATACCTATGAAAAATATCAACATACTTTGGAAGCTGGAAAGCAAATGGTTAAATATTAACAGATCTAGGTTTCTAGAAAGTTGGAAATCAAAGCACTTCCAGCAGTGGAAAAAATTGTCATTTTGTACCCTAAATTTCAAAAGTGCTCAAAAGTTGCAGGTATCATATACCTCGGAATGGGAGGAGAGATGTGTGAATAAAAACAAGAGTATTAGTTGGAAATCCTCAAAGGAAGCTCTGAACACCCCAGAGTTTTTTCCTCAACTATGTTATCAGAAGGTACCTCTCTTTAGTATAAGTTTGGAAGTTTGTCATCTACAGAGATTATCATAGAATTATTGGTCATGGTATAGGAAGCCACGCATATCAGAGTTCACACTAAAAACAAATTATGAAGGGCTATATATTCTGTCTAATGTGATTTCCTCCTCTATACATCAGCCCTCAATTATACAGATCTCCCTTCTCCCTAATTCCCACAAATGTGTAGGATATTGAATTATTTGAAGAAATTGATCAAACCAAGAGAAAAGACTTATTTGAACATTCTTACAATGAAATGGCATGACTGCATGCTGAGGTCCACCAGTCAACATCACACCTACAGCCTACGAAGATTATTTTAGTCGTCTCACCAACAGATAGTTGGAGATTACCAGATATTTGATAAATACTTCTAACAAAACGAGAAACCAAAAGAAATAGGAGAAAAAAAAAAAAAACTAAGAAAGAGATACTGCAGAAAACAGGAAAAAGCAAGCAAATTTAACAGTGAATATTCTCAGAGATACAAATTCTGAAAAAGATAGTTCTCTTTGAAATTTAAATGAGAACTTTTTTTAATAAAAAAAGAATTGAAAGACGAAGTTGAAACGCATCACTAAAAAGTACAACAAAAAGGTTTCAAAAATAGAAAATAACCAAATGAGTAAAGTTATCATTCTAAAAAAAATAAACCTTGGGCAGCCCGGGTGGCTCAGCAGTTTAGCGCCGCCTTCAGCCCAGGGCCTGATCCTGGAGACCTGGGATCGAGTCCCATGTCAGGCTCCCTGCATGGAGCCTGCTTCTCCCTCTGCCTGTGTCTCTGCTGTGCTCTCATTAATAAATAAAATTTTTTTAAATTGTTTTTTATTTTCATATCTGTCAAATTTGGATAATAATAATAATAATAATAATCCATTAAAAACCATTCAGTGAATACCCAGCTCATGGAATTGCTGTAAGGATAAAATTAAATGGGTCAGTACAGGCACTTTGAATTATGCTTGGTACAAAGCAAGCACTCAATAAATGTTACAATTAGTATCAATAGCAATATTACTATTAAAGTGAAAAATACATGTTCTTAAAATAAGAGAAAAAGTAAAAAGGGATGGGGACCAGGATAAAAGGAAATTATCCATAAAATACAAGAAAATATCTCTAAACTAAGGGCATGTGCTGGAGATTTTAAATGCTTACCTGTTATTTAACACAATTAATGAAAATAGACTCATGTCAAAAGAGAGCACTGTGAAATTTCACTATTCTAGGAATAAAGAGACAAGCTAAGTGTTTCCACATAGGAAGAGGAAAGGAAGGAAGAAATGTGTACATACAAATGATCAGTAACTGAATGATGTCAGAATTCTGAGGATAACAGAAGCCAGAAAAATATGGCTCAAAACTATAAAGGGAAATGCTGCTAAACCAGAACTCCATAACCAGGGAATTATCAATCACAATGGAGGACAAACTAAAATCATTTTTAAATATTCAACGTGGGTAGCTTTAAAAAAAAATGATTACAGTGATCCCTGGGTGGCTCAGCGGTTTAGCGCCGCCTTCAGCCCAGGGTGTGATCCTGGAGACCCGGGACTGAATCTCGCCACCTGCTCCCTGCATGGAGCCTGCTTCTCCCTCTGCCTGTGTCTCTGCCCCTCTCTCTCTCTCTCTTTCTCTCATGAATAAATAAATAAAATCTTTAAAAAAATAAAAAAAATGATTACAATATTTTGCAGTTTCTCCAATCAAGATATGGATACCTTTCCCCACCCCTTGAATCTGGGTTTGGCTCATGCGACTTGCTTCGAATATCGACACATGAGCAAACATGACACCAAAGCAGAGGCTCAAAAAGTGGTTGTGCACCTTGGCTTGCCTTCTCATGCTACTGCAAACCCAGAGATCACCACAAAGAAGCCAAAGCTAGTCTCCTAAGATGAGAGACCAAGTGCATGGAGTGAGGCCCCAGCCATATCAGTCATCCCAGATGAAGTCACAAATAAGGAAGTGAGGCCATTTTAGCCTCTCCAGCTCTGAGCTGGTAGATCTGAAGAACCCAAACAGCTGACTCCATAGAACTGAACAAACAATTGTTTTAAGCCACTAAGTTTTGGGGTGGATTGTTACAGAGCAAAAGTTAATGAATAGATTCTCAAATATTCCCAGGAAACCTCTACAGAATTTACACCTCCAAACAAACAAAGTCTAGTTGATTCCGGGAAGCAGTAAATCCGACACAAGGAAATGGCAAAGAGAATTCCTAAGATGACTTGGAAAGGCAGACACAAGACAATAGCTAAGCAGAAAAAACAAGAGGCAACAAGTCAAACTGGGGCAAGAAAGGAGCTGCAGGAAGCTGTTTTTTTTGTCAAAGAAAAAACAATCACAGATTTGAATTCATTTTAGGTGTATAAAAAACTTGGCAAAGAAATAGAAAAAGATGCAAATATTAACCCGGAAAAGAGAAAAAGTTACATGAAACATTTTTCATGCTACATACTTTAATAATTATAGGCATAGTAATTTAATACAGAAACAAAAATAATAAAGTACAGCAGACAGTACATATTTAGAAATATAATAGTAAATACCAGAAAAGATTTTAAAGTATCTGCATCCAGGGAGGGACAATGAGAGGTGTAGAAGAGTGGAGCTGGGGGCTCTTGTTGTTGAAGTACAATTTAAATCTTTGTTTTATTTAAATATTTTATTTGAAAAAATTAAATTTAAAATTAGGTTAAGATACAAAGAAATATACCAAGGAAAAATCTCTAACTAAATTCATATCTACTTCATCTCATATATTTTATGCCTATGTGCAATGTCTATGAATCTTATTATAAATATACTTATTTTTCTAAAACATTCTGGCCTGATATTTATCAATTAACTGTAAATATTTAAACATTTTGAACCTATAATTCCCTTGTTACTAATAAATAATGAAAAAATAAATAGAAGCAAAATGGATATTCACAAAAAGTTTTATCATTGCATTTTTTAAGAATAAAACAATTTGGAAGTAACAAAAATTTTATAAATTACCCTTAAAAATAAAAAATTGGAAAAAAGAAAATATGACCTATTTATATATTGAATGTTATGCAATTTAAAAAATCATACTTTTGAAAACTAATGACATAGAGACAGGTGAGTTTAAATTGTAACAGGGCAAAATTGCGAATAATATATCCAGTATTGCACATAATTTGTAAGTAAAATATATATGTGTGATGTATGTATGTAAAACATTAGATGAAAAATGAAATAATATGAAAACAAGAAATATGCAATATTTATTTTAACATTCAACCGATAAATTATTATTTTTAAAAATCTTGTGTCTTTTCACAGAAAAACCCATATACACAATGGAAACTATAGTTCTTTTTCTGGTGATGGCAGCAAACTTCCCATAGATAGCAATTCTATTCTGTGGGTATAATATGAAAATCAAATATCTGAAGGCACTATAGAGTAACCAAAATGGGCAGAAACTGGAGGATAAGAAAAGAGATCTTTGTTGACATAGATTTTTCTTATACCCTGTAGTAAGAAAAGCAAAAATTAAACCACTTAAAGGAAAGATAAAAGAGTATCCCGAGTCTGTAGAAAATCCAACAAACAATAAAAAATTGTGGTTCATAGAGAAGATAAAACTTAGCCCTATAGAAACAGATCCCAAGATGGCCTGGGTGATGAAATTTCTGCCAGACTTTAAAGCAGCTGTTGTAAATAGATTCAAGTAATTAAGGAAAACATGGAAATGATGAGCTTAAAGAATGGGAAACTTCAGTAAAGAATAAATATATGAAATATATGAATAATTTGAATGTATACTCCCGGTAAAAAGTAGAGTTTGTTAGACTCAGCTATGTATTGCCTACACAGGATAACTTTTATTTTTTTTTATTTTATTATTTATTTATTTATTTATTTATTTATTTATTTATTTATTTATTTTTAATTTTTATTTATTTATGATAGTCACAGAGAGAGAGAGAGAGGCAGAGACACAGGCAGAGGAAGAAGCAGGCTCCATGCACCGGGAGCCCGATGTGGGATTCGATCCCGGGTCTCCAGGATCGCGCCCTGGGCCAAAGGCAGGCGCCAAACCGCTGCGCCACCCAGGGATCCCACAGGATAACTTTTAAATACAAAGAGACAGACCAAGTAAAAGGAAAGAAGAATATATACCGTGTGGACATAAGCATCAAGAAATCAGCATGACTATATTAGTATCAAACAAGGTAGACATTAAGATAAGGGATTACCAGTGATAAAGACACTTCATAAAGATAAAAGAGTCAATTGATCAGAAAGATAAAATCATCATAAGCGTGTATGGATCTCTATTTAGAGCTTCAAGGAATGTAATGCAGGCTCTCTGCTCCTCCCTGTTCAACGGACAGCCGTATCTTATGGTGCAATGCCAGCCTTGTCACTGAGACATAATGGTGAAAGTTGGAGTGAATGGATTTGGCTGTATTGGGTGCCTGGTAACCAGGGCTTTTAACTGTGGCAAAATGGATATTATTCCCATCAATGACCCCTTCATTGACTCAGCTACATGGTGTACATGTTCCAGTATGATTCTACCCACAACAAATTCCATGGCATGGTCAAGGCTGAGAATGGGAAACTTGTGAACAATGGAAAGTCCATCTCCATCTTCCAGGAAAGAGATCCTGCAAATATCAAATGGGGTGATGCTGGTGCTGAGTAGTTGTGGAGTCCAATGAGGTCTTCACCACCATGGAGATGTCTGGGGCTCACTTGAAGGGTGGAGCCAAAAGGGTCATCATTGCTGCTCCTTCTGCAGATCCCCTCATGTCTCTGATGGGTGTGAACCATGAGAAGTATGACAACTCCCTCAAGATTATCAGCAATGCCTCCTCTACTACCAACTGCTTGGATCCTCTGGACAAGGTCATCCATGAAAACTTTGGCATTGTGGAAGGACTCATGACCACTGTTCATGCCATCACTGTCACCCAGGAGACCATGGATGGCCTCTCTGGGAAGCTGTGGCGTGATGGCCAACAGGCTGCCCAGAACATCATCCCTGCTTCCACTGGCACTGCCAAGGCTGTAGGTAAAGTCATCCCTGAGTTGAACAGGAAACTCACTGGCATGGCCTTCCATGTCCCATCCCCAAAGTGTCAGTCGTGGATCTGACCTGCCACTTGGAGAAAGCTGCCAAATATAATGGCATCAAGAAGGTGGTGAATCAGGCATTAAATGGCCCCCTCAGGGGCATTCTGGAGTACATGGAGGACCACGTTGTTTCCTGTGACTTTAACAATGACACCCACTCTTCCACCTTCGATGCTGAGGCTAGCATTGCTCTCAATGACCACTTTGTCAAGCTCATTTCCTGGTATAACAATGAATTTGGCCACAGCAACCAGGTGGTAGATCTTATGGTCCACATTGCCTCCAAGGAGTAAGAGCCCCCTGGACCACCAGCCACAGCAAGAGCAAGAGGAAGAGAGAGGCCCTCAACTGCTAGGGAGTCCCCAACACACTAAGAATCCCCTGACCTCCACAGTTTCCATCCTAAACCCTCCTGAAGAAGGTGAGAGGTTTGGGGAGCCCTACCTTGTCATGTACCATCAATAAAGTATACTGTACCCAGCCAAAAAAAAAATGTAATGTAAAAGCTGACAAAATAAAAGCAAAAAATAACTAGAAAAATATAGCCATTGTTGGAGATTTTAATACCTTCTATCAGTAATTGACAGACAAAAGGCTAAACAAACAAAAAATCACTAAGTTTGCAGACATTTTGAACAGCAGCATCAAGATTTATAAAACGCTGTCTCTAACAACTACAGCATATACATTATTTTCATATGTACAAGGAATTTTCACTAAAACAGACAATATGCAGTAATATAACATTAAGTTTCAGTTATTAAAAAAAGTGAATTTGTACAGAATATGTTCTCTGATCATTACAGACTTCATTATAAGCCAATGACACTAAGAAATCTAGAAAATCCTGACACATTTGTGAATTGTTGTGAAACAACATACTTGTTTCTTGTTTTTTTCTCTTCCTTTTTCAGGATAAACAACACACTTCTAAGTATCTTATGAGTCAAAAGAGAAATCACATGAAATTCTGAAAATATATAGATCAGAATAAAAATAAAAGTAAAAAGATAAAATTATTATCAAAATCTGTGTGATGTACCTAAAGCTATGTTTAGAAAATACTTTATAACATTATGTGCTTGTATTAGAAAAAAAGAGAAAGATTTAAAATCAATGATCTAAGACTTCATTTTAAGAAGCTAGAAAAATAAAGAGAAATTTAACCCAAAGTAAGTAGAAGGAAGGAAATCAATCAAGGAAGAGGAGTAGGAATCAATCAAATTGAATACAGTGACAGTGATCTAGGGAATTCCAAGTATACTGCTTTCTGGTGGTCTAATTTAAAATGAAAAAAATATATATTAGGAAAATATCTAGTAACAAATACCTTGTGTTCTTCAAACGGAGTCTCTCAAATATTACATATCTCAAGCAAGTTTCTGTCAGTTTGTGACGAAACCTGATGGTTGACTTTTCTTATGAGAGCTTGACAACAGCAATACCCATACTGTGGATTAAAAACGAAGAGATGGAGCCTGTTGACAGAACTAGTGTTTGCATCAAGGCCAGGAACAAGGTCTAGAAGTCCAGTGTGGAAAGGATACAGAAGCATAAAGTTCCCCAAGCACTGGGGAGTATTTCATGGTGGTTAACTGATTGGAAAAGTTGATGATCTATGCTTAGTTGTCCATACAATGAAGCATTTAAAATGCATTTTATCAGGGACTATTTCTATGTAAGATGGGGAAGTTTTAGTTAAAAAGTGGTCACAATATTTCAAGAGAAATCTTGAAAAAAAAGTCTATGGCTATATATCATTGGGGATAAAGAGTATCTGAAAATATTGATATTTGGTCATCTAGAAACCTTTTTTCTTTTCAATAATCTGTAATCTATGGAAATATCACCCATAAAGGGAAAAAAGTCTCTCAGACAGCAAAATTACTGGACACATAAAAGCAAACAAATAGCGTTGACTATCATGTCTGTAATTTAAATTTTGCTTCACCATTTCTGGGCTGTTCCAAAGTCTCTCTAAAGCTAATTCATTCTTTCTTCCTTTCTTTCTCCCTTCCTTCCTTCCTTTCTTTCTTTCTTTCTTTCTTTCTTTCTTTCTTTCTTTCTTTCTTTCTTTCTTTCTTTTCTTTTTTTTTTAACAAGACCTCTTATTTCCTTAATTTTCTATCATTTCTGCCCTCTCTCTCCAAAAGCAAAACAAAACAAAACAAAACCCAAAGTAGTGAACTGTTTAGTGTGGTATAATTGGAGTTGAAAGATTCTGGGAGGAATTGGAGCTGTGGGGAGGGATGAAGGTCTCCACTACTGAACTTTGTGACCCTATTTCCTAAAAGAAGTACTAGGCACAGGAATCAACTGGACAAGATTTCTCAGGTTCCATGTTTCTACTGTAATACTTTGGCACAATATGAAAATCAAGTATTTAGTACCTCATACCAAGTTGGCAACAAAGTTATCTAGCCTCAGCTCATAAGGAAAAGTTATAAACATCTTATCCCTATACTTATCTTAGAAATTAGGAAGATATTTTTTCCCTTCTATCCAGAATACATTTGATTCAAAGCAGTCAACATATAATAATAATAATAATAATAATAATAATAATAATAATACTGTTTGGAGAAATCAATATGATGGCCAGTTCCATTCTTTGGTTTTAAACATGACTAGAAATGATCGTTTATTTAAAAAGGATGTTCCAAGGACTACCAGAATACAGCATTCTTTCTTTCCTTTCAGACATACTTTTAATTTCTGTGGTTGATCTTCCAATTTAAACCAGGAAATACTTCTGCTTTTTGACTTTCCAGTCAAACACCTTGACAAATGTGATTTAATGCCTCTGAGCTTCCTAGATGGAAGTAATTACATTCCTTGAATCTAGAAATATTTTAAGTGAAGTACTAATAAAACCAATTAAATCTCTTCAGACCTAAGCACTTATTGGGTTCTATGCTCTCTGCAACTTTGCTTTCTTAAGGATTAATATGGTTTTGTTCTCATCAAAATAGTTCAGTTCTTAAATACAGACCAAAATGCTAGAAAATTCTGTCTTTTATATGGACACAATGTTCTATATTGTGTCATTTAATATTATAAAATAGCATCATTTGTTTCTTTTTATAGAAACAATATAACAATCATGTTTTCTTTTTAAAATACAAATGCATAGTATTTTCACAAGGCCCTTCTGGAAACAGTATAATATTCTTATTCTTGAGTCATTACTCTGTCTTTCAGTAGCATCCTATATTGATTTTAAGATCTCGCTTATGGCTTTTTAGGCATTTCATGGTTTAAATATTCTATACCTTTCAGATTGATTACTTCCATATTATCTGTCACTTTTTTTATTGTCAGAGCAGGGACTGCTTTCTGCTCTGTTGTCACAAATGGATTCCCATGAGGTTAACACTTTTCATGCATCTTCTAACAGAAATTGCTACTTCTTGAAGTAAGTAATTCTGAGCCTCTTACAGCTTTATAAAACATAGGTGTAACATTTTTTTTTTTGCACTGGATTTGAAATGCTGACTTATCTGAGTGTTTGTTCTTAAACTAACTGAAATGATTTTGTAAACACTGGATTTATTTGCTTCTTGATAATAGTGCCTCTTTTATCTACTTACCTTTCCAAAAAGTATGTCAAACAAGCAGACACATATTCTGTAATTCAACAGCTGCTTAAAGTGTTTTCTTACCACTGATCTCAAAACCTTTCTATTTTTTTTTTAAATTTTTATTTATTTATGATAGTCACAGAGAGAGAGAGAGAGAGGCAGAGACACAGGCAGAGGGAGAAGCAGGCTCCATGCACCGGGAGCCCGACGTGGGATTCGATCCCGGGTCTCCAGGATCGCGCCCTGGGCCAAAGGCAGGCGCCAAACCGCTGCGCCACCCAGGGATCCCTCAAAACCTTTCTAGTATTATCTGTGTACTTTTCTAAAGTGGGTGACTGTATTTTCATGATGCAATCTGATTTGCCAAGGTTTTCCATAATAGTACTGGTGTTTTCTTCCTACCCTAAGAAAACTATGAAAATGCTGATTGTCCCAGAATTTACTCAACAAATATATGCTTTAAATCCCAAGTAGTGAAAAACTGGCTGTTAACTTGATACTTTGTAATTTATTTCCATAAAATGACCTAAGATACTTGAAATTTAAACTTCATATTTGATAGTAGTTTGAAATGAGATTTGAAAATGGACTAATATTTTCACAAACAGCATTATAATTTAAGAAAAGGAAAATATTAGACCCATTGATATTTTAGTGCCAAATATTATTATTCCCATAAATTAAACATAATTAGTATAAAGGGTATTTCACAAGATCAAATTGTGGGATATGAAGGGCCTTTCAAAATCATCTAAATTGTTTATTTAAAAGTGAAGCTATGATATTCTTAAGGTCAAGTATTTTATAAAAGGAGTATAAGCTATGAATGCTGTTTTTCATTCTAAGATTAGTGAATTTTCTCTACACTAAAGTGTTTGAACTATAATTTTTTCCAAGTTACTGTCAGAATACAGACAAGAACTTGGAGACGACTACACATAATTATACTGTATTGTATGTTTGAAAGTTGCTAAAAGAGTAGATATTAAATGTTCTCCTCGCAAGGAAAAAATATAACTATATGAGGTTATGGATGTTAATTAAACTTACTATTTCATAATATATACATATATCAAATCATTATGTTGTGAACCTTAAACTTATACCTTACTTCAATTATACTTCAAAAAAAACTGAAAAAAAAGAAATTAGAAGAAAAGTTCTAAAATAAAACTTATTTGTATGGAAGCCCCATTCTTAACTTCAGTTAAAAAGTTAGTGTGGTTATTTAAAGTGCATTATTTGAATGAAATAGGTTTATAGACTGACAATGATAATATTTCCCTTTTTGTAACTGGATAATGACCACTAATCATCATAAATTTTAAGATCCAGTATGCGTTAATAGAAGTAACTCCCCTTTTGTAAGTACAAAGTTCTTCTGAATAAACAACAAATTCTGCAACATGAAATAACAGAGACCAGATGACTAATTTATGATGGGTCACAGGTATACATTTGTGGGCCACAACCACTCTATGGTATGTGTAATGAAGGGCAAAAGTGCAGAAACCTATTATAGTAATAATCTGTCAGGTGTGTGCATTTCTGCTGTAGAAGATTGTGTCATCTAATTCCTCTGTTTAGAAAATTACTGGAAGGAAAAAATGTAAAATCTTCAGCACTACCTAATGCAATTCATTGGACATTTATAATTGCCACAAACTTAATGGCTTAAGACAACACAAATTTATTCTCCTATTGTCTGAAGGTCAGAAATTAAAAAATGAGTCTTATGGGGTTAAAATAAAGAAGTTGGCAGATCTGGTTCCTTCTGGAGGGAATTTCTTGCCTTGCCTTTTCCAGCTCTTAGAGGCCACCTGCATTCCTTGGCTCATGGCCTGGCATCACATCACATTTTCTCCCTTTGCTTCTGTTGTCATATAACCTTGCCCCACTCTAAGTCTCCCTCTGCCCCTCTCTTATAACAACTTGTGACTACATTTAGGGCCCACTTGGGTAATCCAGGATAATATCTCCATCTCAAAGTCCTTAACTTAATCATATCTGCAAAATCCCTTCTGCCATGTAAGATTACATTCATAGGTTTCAGTGGTTAGGCCATGAACTTTGAAGGCCATTGTTTTACCTATCATTATTAGCATTCATTTTAAGATACATGTTTTCATTTAAATAGTATCTATTTGGGAGTAAGAATAAGTTTAAATAGTTCCATTACTTTTCTGCATGGTTATTTAACTCTTCTCTATCCGGAAAACTTCAAAGAGATGACCCTTGATTCAGGAATTAAATCTACTGGAAACAGTGATAACATTTCTGTCATCAGAGTATGACAGTGGTTATGTTAAAATAAATGCCTTTAACTCTCTCTTTTGAAAGTTGGCAGGATTTAGAGTTCTTTAAGGGGAATTACAGTCCAAAAAATGATTCAAGAGAGGAAAATCTTAGAATATAGTTTGCAAGAAAGCTATCCATCCCCATTTTTCTGTATAAATGAGCTAATCTGGCATATCACTCATATCAGATTCAAATTTCTCACTCATCTTTATATCTCACCCCAAGCACAGTGATTGGCACATATAAGGTATTGTTATATTTTTTCAAATTGAAATAAAGTCTTGAACTTGTGCTCATAGATATTCCTTTTTATTTCTCAGGGCATATATGTTTCCTCAGTCACTTTGCTGATAAACAGAAAATCCATACCATTCAATTAAAAAATGCCTATACAATAAAAAATATGTAGTGTACACACACACTGGAATATTACTCAGACATTAAAAAGGATGAATACCTACCATTTACATCCACATGGATGGAACTGAAAGGTATTCTGCTGAATGAAATAAGTCAATTGGATAAAGGCAATTATCATACGGTTTCACTCATATATGGAATATAATAAATAGTGCAAGGGACCATAACGGAAAGAGAGCAAACTGAATGAGGAAAAATCAGAGAGGAAGACAAATCATGAAAGACTCTTAACTCTGGTAAACAAACTGAGGGTTGCTAAGGGGAAGTGGGAGAGGGGATGGGGTAACTGCATGATGGACATTAAGGAGGGCATGTGATGTGATAAGCGTTACACTATACATCGGCAAATTGGATTTAAAGAAAAAATAAAATAATGCCTACACTGCAAAATATTACAAATAATACTAATTTTATCTTGTAGTTATATATGTAATTATATAAATACATATTATCACATAAATATCCACATTATAATTATATATCCACATACATACATGATACCTATATGATTTGACTCTCAATCTTGCCTTAGAAGTTTTATAGTCTAAAATCTTGGTTAATATTCTTTCTTGATGGTCCCCTTTAATAAGAGGACTCATCAATAACAAAGTTATTTCTCTCAATTCCCTGTCCATCAAGAAAGCAAGATGTTTTGATTTTGGACTCAAGATTTATTCTCTAGTTGATGGTTAGCATCATTTGCTCACAGAACAAAATCTTGATATAGTAGCTCTCCCTGCATCTGGTTCTAGTTACAGAAGCACATTGGGTCTCTTATATAAGGATCTCTTATAATCTCTTATATAGTCTTTAGCTACTATTTTGGGTTTTAGGAACTTAGATGACAATTCCCAGACTTGTAACCATAATATTTCTTCCCCATGTACCTCATGCTTTCTAAACTCCCATTCACCTGATTCTTCATCACATCTTCCACAAACTTATCCTACCTTTTCTACATAGCCACATGGCCAGAATGAAAGAGAACAGTTACAATATTCCTGAAATATTTAGCTCTGGTAAAAGTATTTTATTTCTTACATATGTCAAAATTCCCCAAACACTAAAACTAATAAATACGTCAATTGTTATAGACCTGATTTAGAAGAGCAGTCTTTCAACTAAAAGCTACTGTGAGGATTAAGAGAATAGGGAGTAGAAGAAGAATGGAATTCTAGGGGAAAAAAAAAGTGGAGTTAATTATCAACAATTATAGGCCCTAGAAAAGCAAACTTTCCTCTAAAGAAAGCCTTAGAACATGGAAAGCCTGTTCATGAAAAGTATACAAAACATTTTACCCATTTCCTGTGCCCAACTTCCACTTCATACTCAAGCTATCACATGGGCACTGGAACAAATGAAATTACATGTATGGAAAGGTAGAGGATATTGGTGACCCATTCAAAAAGGATTTAGGTCTATGTAATAAAGTCTATTTCCTGTCCTATAATTTTCCAACTTTTTACAAGACATATGACCTCTTTTTTACCAGCAGCCTTCCTACCTATATGAGGCAGATGTAACACTGCGTTCTCACTGAGCTGCACTTGAACTGACTTGAAATGTTCTATGGGCAGAGGTTGGCAGGAATCACTTCCTGATTTCATGAAAAAAAGAGAGGTTAGAATTATCCTAAGATTTCCAATCACAATTTCTTTTGGATTTTCTAGAGACTTACTATTAATAAGAATCTGTCAAACCTGGGACCCCTGGGTGGCTCAGCAGTTAAGCATCTGCCTTTGGCTCAGGGTATGATCCTGGGGTCCTGGGATCGAGTCCCACATCAGGCTCCCTGCATGGAGCCTGCTTCTCCCTCTGCCTATGTCTCTGCCTATCTCTCTGTGTGTCTCTCATGAATAAATAAATAAAATCTTAAAAAAAAGAATCTGTCAAACCTGATTTGCAATAACTATTAATCAATCTGAACTACGCAATTAATTCAATAATATCCTCAACAACATAATAATATCCTCAACATAATTTTTTAAAAAACATTTTATTTATTTATTCATGAGAGACACAGAGAGAGGCAGAGACATAGGCAGAGGGAGAAGCAGGCTCCTCACAGGGAGCCCGATGTGGGACTCGATCCCGGAACCCTGGGATCATGTCCTGAGCCAAAGACAGACGCTCCACCGCTAAGCCATCAGGCATCCCCTCAGCATAATTTTTAATAAAACCCTTTCAATGTTAAACTTTCAGAAGGCAAGTTCAAAAATATATGTGTGTGTATATGCATATATATGTATATATATATTCAATCAGTAAGTAGTACTAGAACAATTACTAACTAGAGTACATGTGATCTATACAGTCTCAAATCCTAGAATACTAGTTTCATTTCAATATATGTTTTGTGCTACTTTTAAAGCAATAATGAGAACAGAAAATACAGAACTGCTGCCCTACTATATATGATGGAATTAGCATTTACTTTTTTATTAAATTATGATCTGTATATACTTGCTTATCAGTAATTGCTAAAAATTCAAGTACTTGGTAAAAAATTAAAAAAAGCCAATTGCCTTGGATGGTAAGATTTCATATGTTATAAATCATATGAATTCTGCTATTCAGTACTTTTTTCAAGAATTTTGGATTTCTTGATTTGCTATAGCTATTCTTTAACAAAATAATTTGCATTTGATCTGAAGATAATAAAATTGACTAGTCATGCAAGTTTGGGAGCCAAAACTAACCATTTGAAGCGAAAAGTACTAAACATCCTTGTGTTCCTGATCTTAGGGGAAAATCTCTGTTTTTCCCTATTGAGAATGATATTCGCTGTGGGCTTTTCATAGAGGGCTTTTATGATATTGAGAAATGTCCCCTCTATCTCTGTACTTTGAAGAGTTTTAATCAAGAAAGGATGTTGTACTTTGTCAAATACTTTCTCTGCATCTATTGAGAGGATCATATGGTTCTTGTCTTTTCTTTTATTTAAATGATCTATCACATTGATTGTTTTATGAATGTTGAATCACCCTTGCATCCCAGGGATAAATCCCACTTGGTCATGGTGAATAATTCTCTTAATGTACTGTTCGATCCTATTCACTAGCATCTTGGTGAGAATTTTTGCATCCATGTTATCAGTGATATTTGTCTGTAATTCTCCATTTTGGTGGGGTCATGGATTTGGAATCAAGGTAATGCTGGCCTTATAGAACGAGTTTGGAAGTATTCTTTCCATTTCTATCCTTTGAAACAGCATTAGTAGAATGTGTATTATTTCTTCTTTAAATGTTTGCTAGAATTCCCCTGGGAAGCCATCTGGCCCTGGACTCGTTTCTTGGGAGTTTTGATGACTGCTTCAATTTCTTTGCTGGCTATTGATTGGTCTGTTCAGGTTTTCTATTTCTTCTTGTTTCAGTTTTGGTAATTTGTAGGCTTCCAAGAATGCATCCATATTTTCCAGATTGTCTAATTTGTTGGCATATAGTTGCTCATAATCTGTTTTTAAAATAATTTGTATTTCCTTGGTATTGGTTGTGATCTCTCCTCTTTCATTCATGATTTTATTAATTTGAGTCTTTTTTTCTTTGTAATAAGACTAAGGGTTTATCTATCTTATTAATTCTTTCAAAGAACCAGCTCCTGGTTTTGATAATCTTTCTACAGTTCTTCTGGTCTCTATTTCATTGAGTTCTTCTCTCATCTTTGTTATCCCTCTTCTTCAGCTTGGTTTAGGCCTGATTCCTTTAGGTGTAAGGTTAGCTTGTGTATTTGAGATTTTTCCATTTTTTTTTGTAAAAGTACTAAACAAAATACTTCTTTGGTGTCACAATTTTGTTTCACTAAGTGTTGGTTAAGGCTTGTCCAGTTTTAAAGTGTGTTACTGCACAACAATGATTTTCTCAACCTTATTGCGTAAGAACAATAGCAACTGTGGTGAACCAAGTATGAATCTCTTAGAAAATGTAAGGAAGTAAGTGAATATTAGGACACATTCTTGTATAATTGCAACTGAACACATGGCTGGCTAATCCCTGCCACACACCATCAAAACCCTGTCTCCATCAGTTTATTTAAAGATTTGTGATCTTAACTGTTTCCTACATGAGTGAAGTTATCTGGATAAATTATCCTCAAAATATTTTTATTCTCAGGATCCACTTGTACTCTTAAAAATTATTAAGGAACCCAAAGCGATTTTGACTGTGCAGGTTATATTTATAGATACTTACCATTTTGGAAATAAAAGTTGAGAAATTAAAAAAATACATTAAAAATAGCAATGATAAATACTTTTCATGAAAATGAGTATTTTTCACAACAAAAAATTAGTGACAGTGGTACTTTTTTACACTTTTTCACATTTATTTAATATCTGGCTTAATAAAACAAAAATGGATTCTCATATCCACTTCCACACTGAATATATTTGTCAAATGTTTTGGTTATAGTCACTGAAGAAAAATCCAGCCTCATGTATGCTACATAGTTGGAAACGGAAGGGGCATTTCACAGACTTTTCATGTAATCGTAGATAATTGTCTTTGTTACTACACCAAAACTCAGCAAGTGGTCATTTCTTAAATATTTGCAATTTGGATTCTGAAGTCATATCAATGAATTTTTCATACTCTATTAAATTAAGATCCATTGATAACATCGTGCACTGGTCATTAAGAAATATTAGTTCACCGAGTTATGCAGCTCTTGAAATGTTCATTATGCAATATAAAAAAACACATTAGTTAATGTCACCACCTATATCACTTATATCATTAGAAAACTTTACATTTTGGGAAGCTGTCAAGCTCACAATGGCATATACAAGCTTTCCAAAATTCTAATTTTCATATGAAAGTTCAAATTTTTCTTTGCTAACAAATACTGTACCTTGTTATCTTTGAAGTGACAGATTTATTTTGTTTATTTTCAAGAAAATGTATATCAAATAGTTGGTTGTGAAAAACCAGTCTGCCTGTTGATTGCTCTTTTAAGTAAAAATTATGTTCCATAAAAAAGTGGCTAGTTCAATTCACAACTCCGAAAATCACACAAGTGCTTTTCCGGGAGGGTCTACTTTGATGTTCAGCAGAAGTGTTTTATGTGTTCTTCACATTTCATCAGAAAGAATATTAAAAATCCATGTACTAAAGTGTTGAGATTTAACATAATTAACATTTATTACATCACCAAGTAAATTTTTAATTAAAGTTGGCCATGTAAATGCCTGGCAATGTGGAATACAATGAGTATTAGTACTGCCTGTGCCATTACCTCCATTTATACTAAGGTACCAGCAGTTTTACCCAACAGTGTTTTTACACTATGAGTGCAAATGTCAATTCAGTCAAAAAGACAAATATCTTAGTATTTTAAAATGGTTTTGCTTTTACAGAACCTGCTTTTTACACTCCCCAAAAAGTCTTGTTGACCACACTACTGTTCTAGACAATGAGAGATCTTGAACAATATAGAAGAAATACTTGCTAACAAGTTAAATTTTTTTAAACTGGAAAAAATCCAGTATTTTTCCACACAATGGACTGTGCTTATATCAAATCTAGTAAAACATAGTTATTAAAATAAGTATTTGGAAAAACCCACAAAGGTGTTAAAATAGTTAAGCATTTCACCATAAGCAAGAGCATTTGAAAGATGTATTAGCAATTATCAACTAGCATATTGATTGAGATGTTTGGTAAAATATATGGTGTTTTGTTTTTTTACTTTAAAAAGCTATAAAAGCTTAGACCACAAAGCTCCAATATTATTTAGAAGTGATTACTCCTTAGTTTGTAAAAAATTTGAGTGGACAGGATGTTTTTGGACCCCAAAGTATTTTGATGAATTCAGAAAATTAAGTCTGGTTAGAAATTCTGCATGCAAATCAGTTATTCAAATGTTTAAGTGATATTGATCAGCTAGCTATCTCAGCCTATAAAGCAGTAGCGGCTTTTGACAACCATTGTTCAGCATATTTAGAACACCTGGTTATCTTATATTTTAAGGGTAAACTATTTGCTTATACTTGGACAAACAGAGAATGGCCATTGTCCAAAAGGTCAAGGCTTTTATTTAAATCGTTGAATCAAGAGTCAGACCATTATGTCCATATATATAAAACTTAGGGAAGTCAAGTAATTTAAAAAGAGTACATACTTTTTTTTTTTTTTAGCTATTCAAGTTTCTTTTTCTATCATGCATTAAAATCTAAGTAAAATGTGCATTCAAATCACACCTGTTTCAGTTTCTCAAAAGTGCAATTTCAGCTAATTTAACAATTCATTCCTCTTAGGGATACATTTTACTGGGAGATTTAAGCTAGTGAGATCAGTCTGAGTAAATCATGCAGTTAACTGATTTTTGATAATAGAAAAATTTGGCTGGTTGGAAATGCTTAAAGACTGTGGAAGTAGAGAATGCGGTTGGGTCACTAGAAAGAATTCTGCTTCTATAACCAGGAGGCAAAGGCCCCAGTCTCATGTCACTAACTTCGAGTGTCATTTTCTAACTATCTATCCTCGGTCTATTACCCAAAAACAAGAATTAGAAAGTTGACAGAAATAATAAATCCAGGGTTACACTGAAATATAATGCAGAGGGGTGGGTGAATAGAACAAGCTTTTATATTTCTTGTCAGATTCCAACTGTTAGCTTAAAATTCTTATAAAAATGACATTTGTTTGAGAGGCTGGATGGCAGTATGCTGTTTCCTGTCTACACATGTCAGATTTTAAGCTTCAGAATAGCTAAACAAAGCTCTGTCTCTCTGTACTACAGGAATGCATGATGACAAAATCATTTTACTTCATGGACAGAAAAAAGCCAATATTATCACTTTTAATTCAATTGTTAAATACAATTTGTTTCCTTTGGTGGTCAGTTTAGGGAACATCACCTTTGTGCATTATTGCGTAAAGATAATACTCATCACCACCTTTAAATAACAAGCCAGACCTTCTTCAATCTCTGCAGCTGCATATACCAGCTGATCTCTCTATTCCTAAAACAAATACCAGCTCTGAAATTCATTAAGCTCAAAGATGTCTTGTTTTGTGGGACATGCCAGCCATTTGTGAAGTGGCTTCTCCACTTTGTAGACAGATGGTGAGAAAGTCCATGAAATGTTTTCTCGTGAAAACGCCGTACTTCAGATACTCTCACCCAAGAATGAAACCTATGATTTCAGGGAATTCAAGGGTTCCTGCAACCCAATGTCACCTGTGTTAAATTCCTGTATTAAATTTGTAAAACATTGAAAGAGGCTAACAAGAAAGTCTGTGAAATCTCTAAGTATAAATGTTTCTTGTTCTGATTTCAGATGGTTATATATCTTTTAGAATTCTTTTCAGTTTCTTAGTTTTAATGATCACAAAATGAAATAATCACTCTTGAAAGTGCAACTCAAAATCTGTAACTACGGTTTTGAAATATTTTGATCTTATACAACATAAACACAAAGATATAAGCTATGGAAGAAACCCTGACACTCTATACAGATTGTGTAAAGTATTTGTTAATATAAAATAATAAGCAGTGTTATAAATGCATGTTAAAATTACCAATAGAATTTTAAGCTATATAAACAGATTGATGGAAGTGGGAAAACATTCATATTGTTAAAAAACTGGTGTCAATTTTATGTCACTTACAAATATTGTGCTTAATACAGCTCAACTTTTTCTACCATGCAAGTAGATCTGTATATCTTCACTTGGCAAGAGAGCCAATTAAATGTATGTTTTTAGTGTATTAATAATGCACTACATTATTCTGACCATTCTTATTATAACTTCATTCATCTTATCATGGCATATTACTTTCTAGGAAAAAAATACTGTCTTTCCCCTATGTTATAGTTTTTCTGTGAATCACTTATCCATTCTAGACTGTAAGTTAACTGAAGGCAGATTCTTTTCTCACTCATGTATTACGGTATTTTGCATTTGGTAGAATCTCCCTTACTCTCTTCTCCTTTATTTCTACTCTGTGTGGAGGAATCACATATAACTAGGAGCACAAATACAACAGAAAAAATAAACTGAAACTAGCTGAGAAAAAAAAAAGGAATAAGTAAGCATGGTGCATAAGATAGAACCTATATACTTTCTGCAAGCAAGTGACAAACATCAGTCTAAGCTTTCTAGCAGACACTATTAAAAAGGAAACCTGGTCAATTCAATGCCCTGAAGATCAAATAAACAAAATCTGTAGGATAAATACTATTCACTATTTCTGATACTTACACCTGACAGAAATTTCTGGTCTTAAAGTAGATATTGTGAATTTAATGGACAACATCCTCTTTATAGTGAACACAACAATGAGTTTCATTGGAACCATTTCTTATAGTGACCCTCAAGGTAGTAATTCTATAGAGAAGAGATAATACATGGTCAGGAACAGCTCTCTGCTCGTTTAATTCAAGAAGAGATTTTATAATATCCAAAAGAATGGATTACTGAATAGCAATTCTGACCAGAGACTATTTCTTTCAGTCAAGGTTCTGTAACTACAGAGAATTTTAGGCTGTGTTCCTGACAATATGTGTAATTGCCTATGTTGAATTATAGAGAAGAAAAATACCTCAGCACCTAGCTATGCTGGGCTTACAGTTGACATGCTCTTCGGGAAAATGGGGAGATGACCTGTCTCTGAATACAGTAGAGCTGAGGGAATACTTCTCAGGCAGGCTCAAGATTTCCCCAGTGTCTAGGATAATGGCTGGCAATTAATTGAAATTTTTATACTATCAATTTTATTTGTGATATTCAAACTACCTCTATTTACTCATGCAATGATCCTCTCTTTAAAGCAATACAGTATAATTTTTCCTTAATGAAACTGACACCATTTTTCTATATATGCCACTCCTCAACCTCTGAGCTGTTCATATTTATGTAAGTAGCTGACAAAAATGTCTTGTCCCTGGAAAATTCATGATCACTGTTTTGATTCAAATTGCATACAAATATATTTATTATACATTTATATAAATATATAACAGGGAATATATGAATATATAAATTAAATAAATTTAAATGTGGTTTGAATCAAAACTGAATAATCATGAGTAACCATATGTTTATATACTTATACATATTTATAATTACATTTACTTATTTTTGAAATATATGTCTGATATTTGCTAACTACTAAAATCTTATTAGGGGTATGCCACTTTGAACAAATCTCATGGTCTTTCTATACTAAGAAAATTTCATATAATCCTGGTGCTTTTAGGCAGTATTTTACTTTACCATCTTATATCTTTTCAACTGTATTTCATAGATGTATTTTTCTTCTAGAATATTAATGGCTTCTTGTGGGGGGCAACATTATTTCTATCTTGAAACATTTTGCTTCATCATGTATATCTGGGTTCTTTCCAGGTTGTTAAAACTTTGTTTGTTTCTCATGAAGCATGTGTAATTCTTACATTTGGAGACAGGCATTTTTTTGTCCTTTACTGTCCTTTTTATCCTTCTCCAGCTCCTAGTGAGTCACTTCATTCAAAGGTCATGCCATCAGTTGGAATATCTCTCCTCCCTTATTTTAACTTTTACATATTGTCATTTACCTACTTTTGCTGAAGATTTCAGCAGTTGGAGCCAACTTTCTTACAACTTAAATACTGAAATTATCTTTGATATTTCCACAAGCATGGAGCTATAGCGCCCATCACTTTAGCCTAGAGTTCTCCAACTTCTTTGAAGATCATAGCTCTGTAATCTAAAATCTTCGGCATGCCCTAAATTCCTGTCACCCAAACATTTCTTTTTCTTCCATTTTCCCCCCATAAGATTTGGTTTAGTGATTACATGAAGGAGTGGACTCTTGAATAAATACACAGAGCTAAACCCTATTCATCTATCATTAATAAATATGTAAACAAAGACTAGGATTAGTAAATGCGTGGTTAGAATCTAAGGTCCTGGCTGAAAGAGTAATAGCACCTGAAAGAGGAACGCCTTCCGTATAGTGCGGTAACATTTCCTTTCCTGAAATTTTAAACTGCATTATTCTATTTTCTAACTACCTCCCTGCCGCCTTACTACTTTATTTTGTAATCTATTTTCTGGCCTCAATTAAGAGAACTGCTTTCTATATTTCAATGGGTAAATAAAAAACTCTAAAGTGAGAATTGTCCTGCCCATGACCTACATACTATTTTCACAGCCGTTTTCCATTTCCTACTACTGGAAGAGGTATGCTTCACTTTCTCGAAGTTTTCTAATGCTTTACACTCATGTTTTTCTATTCACTAGCAAACTTTGTTTTCTTTTCCTTTCCTTCATATAACCAAGAATATAATTTCAATTATTTTCTGTCTTCAATATACGTTTTGTCTCTCTTGTGTGTTTAGGTCTCATAATGCAACCCACAAAACTCCAGATCCAAAAAAAAAAAAAAAAAAACCCACAAAAAAACACCTAATAGACTTTCACCTCAAATTTGAGCTGATAAATGACACAGAAGAAAATCTCCGGCTTCCATTACAAATGTAAGGTCTGTAAGTGAATCTGTTTGCTTAATAATTCCTCAATATCCTTAGTCAGCTACATCTCTGCTTGAATTTTTCAACACTAAGCCTTTTCATAAATCCCTGGCCTCATTTTATAATATTTTCTTTTTAGTTTAAAAAGTTCACCTATTCAAAAACTTAACTGTTTTTCAAGCCTTCTTCCTTTCTTTTCTATCTAGGGCTAGGGCTGCCACCAGGGCTCTGGGTTTCAAATCCATTCCTCATCCTTGGGGGCTTGCTTTGTGAATCATCACCTTCACTTTTATAAAAAGCATTAACATTTCTTCTTCCACTAATTTTTTCTTATCATCAAATAAATATGCTCAAAAGTCCCCAGCTAAAAAAAAAATTACTTTTATAGCGTTTTTGTCTATTAACTAACTTACCACTTTCTGACATAATCTATGTTTTTGGGTTCTTTTTAAGTTTTTATTTATTTATTCATGAGAGACAGAGGGAGTGAGAGTAAGAGAGAGAGAGAGAGAGAGAAGAACAGACATAGGCGGAGGGAGAAGCAGGCTCCCTGCAAGAAGCCCAATGCGGGACTCTATCTTGGGACTCCAGGATTACACCCTGAGTCAAAGGCAGATGCTCAACCACTGAGCCACCCAGGCATCCCCATAATCTATGTTTTTGAAAGAATAATCTACATTGAATTTTATGCTCCTCACTTTTTAATTTTCAGCCCATTGAAATTAGTTTCTGCCTCCTCCATTCCATTGAACTTATTTAAAGCAGCTATGATCTATTAATTTATTTCTAGCTTCTTTTACTTTTATGCAATATTTGACATGTTTGACTACCTCTTTTCTGTTTAAACCATTTGTTGAGGCTCTTTACTTTTATATTACTTGATTCTTAGTTTTCTTTCTCTCTTTGGTCACAACTTCTTATTTGGTTTTCTGAATATTCATGACCATGAAGTTGTCATGTTCTTATGAAATATTAATATTCCCCAATTACTGCACATTCTTAGCTACTTGCCCTTACCTCTCACTACACCTTTCTGTTGACATTTCAATAACACATTCACAGATGCTTCCCCAAACTCCTTCACAATTCTTGCTGCTAGGATCCAGAGACGTATATCAACATTTTACATCTCCATTTGGATAGCACAGGCAACCTTAGCTCAATATTTTCAAAACTTAACATGATCCCCTTTTCCCCATATCTGCTTTTCCTTTTTCTTTGCTCTTGGTAAAAGACACTGTCACTTACATACTTTCACAAGCTAGAAATTGGAGATTTATTTTGAACTCTTCTTTCCCACTGGTTCCTACATCCAATTGAAGACCAAAACTTCACCATGTCCCATGAATTTTTCCTTCAAAAATTTTTTTATCCCCATTTTCACTTCTCTTGAAATCTTTATCACTTCAAGAGTGGTTTAGTTTAAGAAGCTCCTTCCCTTTATTTCTACTTCCAAATTTGTCCCTGCCACAAACTGATCTACATACTGCTGCCCAAGTCACGCTCTTTCTTAGAAATGACAACTATTTTATACTCACTAGCACCTTAAAACATTTCACTGGCTTCTCTTTTCTTCCAGGATAATGTTCAATCATAGCTCACAGTGCCATTTCATTTGCAATTCTGCTCTCTGCAGCCCCCCTTCCCACTGCAATACAGACCTTTCACTTTTATTGACCTGATCTAGTCAGGAATATATCCTGTTTTTAACAGTGCTGTTTCTTGTCTGTCAAGAAATACTATCCAACTTCCTAACATACACTGTTTTTACATGGGTGGTTTCTATTTATTAAAATGTGGATCAAAATTTAGCTCAGGGCACCAGGGTGTCTCAGATGGTTAAGTATCTGACTTGATTTTTGGTTCAGGTGATGATTTTGGAGTCCTGAGATGGAACCTTGCCTCAGGCTCCATGCTAGTGAAGGAGCCTGCTTGGAATTTTTTTCTTCTTCTCCCTCTGCCTCTCCTTCCCACATGCTGTGTGCACACGTTAGCTTTCATGCTCTCTCTCTCTCTCTCTCTCTCTCTCTCCCTCTCTCTCACACACACAGAGAAAGAAAGAAAAGAAAAAAAAAAAAGAAAGAAAAATAGCTCAAAATCATCTTTTTAGGGAAACCCTCTATGGTCTCTATTTTGATATAGATGCCTCTTCTTGAATTGTTCAACGTTCCCCACATTTATCACCTTGTACTTGTTGGTTTTCTTCATTCCACTTTTCTGTCAAGACTATAAACTCAAGGCAGTCATCGACATAGTCATAACAATTACATCCAAGTTTCAGCACAATAACTGGCAGAGGTTAGTCATTCAAGAGATGTTTAATGAATATACCACTTGATGGAATATCAAAGAGCTAAACAAAAAAAAACTTGTTTTGAGAAATACATTGCATGGAAGATTATCTACTGCTGAGTGCAAAAAAAAAGGCATAAAACTTCAAGTGCATAATCATTGCAGCTTTGTAAAAATAAAGATGTAGAGGGAAAAGCATATAAAAATGTATTCAAATGTTGGTGGCTGAATTATAGACTAGGGTCATTGTGAATTTTCTTTTTTCAAAGTAAATTCAGTAAATTTATTAGTCTTACTTAAAATAAAAATAATAAACTATGCCTTGTCTCCTTGTTGACATTATTGGCTTCATAAAATTTCATCTATATAGCATTCTACTTTGTCTTCTATTTTCTGTCATAACAAAGGAAATATTCCCCAAGTATGGACTAATAAAAAACAACAAAATAGTCTCTGTTCCCCCCAAAATTCTCAAAACAGAGGTATAGAGCAATGCTTACCAATCAAATTGTTTATGCAAATAACTGCATCTAGATTGGCTTGTAACTAAGTGCAGTGGAAACTATCATTCACCTCTGATGAGCCAAGCAGATAGCATATGCAAATCTTAGAGCTGCATAATAGCTTTTTCTGGACCTCTAACTTCAGTTTCCTTTCAGAATATTAGTTTTAACACCACTAGTCTATACACTTCATGGACATTAACTGGACAGATTTTGGTTTTGTTAATTTATTTTTGGTTAGTTTATCTGGCAGAGATTTTAAGGATGTAAAAGATAAATATATAATATGCAAATACCTTTTCTTTATAACACCAAATTATGGGACTTATAGACATTTGCTTAGAGACTATTCAAATTAGTTAATTATATTTCTTTTGTCTTAGACTATGTATCAAATGGCTTTTTTACAAAACATTTAAGAATACAACCAAAAATGTATATTAAAATTTCATTAAATGAGTACACTATTTTACCTTAAAACATCACCTTTTCAAAATTGAGTTTCGAAAATTAGTAAAATTTCTTATGCCTTACTTCATTCTGCTGATTTGCAACCAATAGTCTTGATATAAAAACTTTATTCCATATCATACAGAGGTATTTTATTTTTCCTATTCATATATAACAAAATCTTTATTTTCCTTTATTCCTAAAGAAAGATTATCTCCCTATACTACTAACTGCATTATGATTATTTGTGATTTTTCACTAACTTAGTAAATCAGGAATTTCTACACATTTTGTTAGATCCCGTATAATGCATCATCACAACCTAAAAAGCTATGCTAATAATAGAATATAATCTATTCAGTCATATTAAGTTTCTCAAAGTCACTTTGGAAAAAATAGATTTAAAATTAGAAATTATATCTTTTGTCTATTGTACTGCTAGAACCTATTTAAGGCACTATTGTTATTATCCAGAATTATGCATTTCAATCTCAAACATGTGTCGCAGAATGTGACCTGCTTCAATCTTTATCAATTACACAAGCTAAATTAATAATATTCTAAGCATACATGTAATCACAATACAGTTGATATATGCAAGTCAGATACAATTTATATTCTTGTACATAGTTGACTTGCACATTTCCTTTAACTGTATGAAACAGAGTGAAAACTTTAATGTATTGCTTAAATTGTGAGAGTATAGTGGGGTAATTTCCTTCTACTGTTGGCCAATGCCACTTGTCTATGACAATAGCTTGCTATCAAATTTAAGACCCTTATTCAGGAGGTTAATGCGAGGTAGGAACTCCATTCAGTGTTATTTTGGCTTAAGGGCATAATGTCACAATTTGGTGCATCCTCTAATGACTTTTTTTTTCTAAAGGCAGCTTACAGCTTAGACCTAGTTCAGCGAATTTCCTTGTAAGGTCCTTGGAAGACTGGAGGAAAAAAAGTACAATTGATTGCGTGGCCAAATTTCTGTTCATGCCTGCTTACTGATTTTTGTTCATTTCACAAATAAACAAGGCATGAATACATCAACCCACAAACCATAAACAATAAAGAACTTCATCCTGTAAGTTTGCTACGGCCAGCAGTTTATGGCTGAATCTGCTATTTGTCATAAGATAAATGATAAAGTGATTGCCATTTGTCACTGAATACACAAGAGGAGTGCTCAGCTGTGAACCACTCAAATGCAGACAACAGTAAATATTGCCATTCTTATTACTAACTTCCTCTAAAAGGGCCCCCTAACACTATGAAAATAAAAGTATATTAGGGTTTTGGGTAAAAATTCATATTCTTTTAATCTAAAGAGAAAAATCATAGAATAAGTACTAAGCATCTGAACACTCCCAGTAAAAACCTTGTATTTACAGCAACATGAAATGCATGCAAACATAGGCCATCTTTTATAAAGAAAGGTGTTTTATAAAGTTGAGCGTTGAATTTAATTTATATGTATTGTTCCCATTTTTGTACTGTTCAGTGATTTTTAATACAAACTTTTTTATGTTTCTGAGAATCACTGGTGCTTGACGGCTTTCAACTATATTAATAGAGGTTATAACAGCGCCCATACATTAATGTAGTCTGTGTTTTATCTAAACTCTGATTGAATTTAGGGAGTGCCTAAATTCTGTGTTGCTGTACTTGCTGCCAACTACATGAACTTTATTAATTTCTTTGAAAGGCTACCCAACAACAGAATAGAAAAACATAAAATGCAAATGACATATCATGAAAAAGAAGTGACTACTCATGAAATCCCTAAGCTATAATATTTCTTCATGGCAAATACCACACCAGATAAGGAGGGGACATTATATTTACAGCACCTTATACTACAATAAAAATGTTCAAAATTTGAAGCGTGTATGTAAAAGAAGTATAAAGAGTCACAAAATTTGGGGTTTTGTGTCACTGTGACTTGCAAGAAAAATGCAAAATGCAAAATAGCTGACACATATTGTTTGAGATTTTAAATAATGTTTATAACTCTGTTTTATCATGGAATATATCACTTTTCACAAGAGAACTCAGATTAAATAACACATAACCTGAAATATCTTTACACCATTAGACACAGTTCTTTCAAGATTAAGGTTGAAATACACTGGTGGAGAAATGTAGGGAAGTATGCACTTTATAGTATCTTTAAATCCAAGCTGAATAACAAGTAGAAAAATACCTATTTAGTGATAGATATTTCCCAAAGCCAATCTTTTAAATTCAAATAACTGTAATATTTATAAAGTACTATAATAAGATCAATTTTTTAAAAATCAAATTATAAATTTGTCTTTTTAAGTGTAGTCTAATATAACAAATTTCAAATTCTTTATTAAAAATGTATTTGAAGTAACACTTCTAAAATATCATTCTTCTACCTTGTGCTAAAACACACTGGAAATCTCTCAAATCTTTGGAGCTTTGAGATTTCCTGACATAAGCTAATACATTTTTCATCAAGTGTTAATGGATGAAAATGATTAGTTAGATCACAGGAATGTATGCATAAAGTCTCTCACTATAAGTGTCAACACTACATATCAAATTAATTTTATAAATACTGGTTTAAATAGTTATTGTTCAATTAGATATTATTGTAGCATATAAAAGAGTGTGATTCTAAAATCAAATAATATGATTGTTAATTTCTATACATTAAAATGTAAAATTATTAATATTTGGTGGTATGTATATATGAGAATCATAAATATACACTAATGCCTGTTCACATTTGCAATGTGAACATTTGGTTTAATGATCAATTCTCAAATAGGCAAAGCTAATACTATTGTTTTCAAAACTCCAATATAAGCCATATAAATCCCAGTTTACATTACATCATACAAACACTTGTTTCTCATATTTTTTCTCTAAAAATTCATTTCTATTTATTTCTGCATTATCTAACAGCCACCTTATTTTTCTATCTTGATAAATCCATTTTTTAATGGATTAGGTTATTTCACTGATATATGCATTTTATTGCCTCTATAACATTCAAAATATTGTTTCAGGGGCATTTTTTTTTTCGGTATACAAACAGAAAACAGAAAAAGGAAAGGCTGACTTTTAGGCTTTTGACAGGAGTCTTGTATAAGTGGAAGACTTTTAATTCTCAAATTGTTTCACTTCAATAACTCTTTTAAAGTTGTTGCGCCAAGATGCCTGGCGGATTAAGCTCCATTGCCTTTTCTTGTTTTGAACTAATGTATTCTTGATCACCGTTTAATGAAACTATATACCACATGGAGATTTCACATTAGATAAGCCATGTGAAACCCTCATCAGACAAGTAGCTCTGGCTGGTGGTAATCCTTCAGATGAAAATTTCAGACTAGCAGGTTTTCCAATTTAAATGAGCCCCTTTAACTATAAAAAATTGGCACGGTATGATTGCTAAAAATTATTTTTAAATTTTTATGTTGCCAAAGTGCCCTGGTGGCTGTGAAAAACAGAAATACTGCCGTAAATACAGAAAACATTAACTGGTCACTGAGGGGATCCAATTTACAACCCATAGAGACAACTCACACAGCTCACTGACACTGGCACTATTGGGTTTGTGATAGGGCATTCAGCTCTGCTCCCCCCACACAGAAGCGAAACTCATCTTAAATATGCAATTAAATAGATTTATTCTACAAGTTTCTCTAGTCAGTGGTTATTACTCACTCTTACTTCATTGCACTCTGATCTATAGAATTTTCATGATGTGTTCAGGTAGCCTTTAGGAAGTAACGTAACTTGTTATGAATTTTCAATGAAAAATTATTTTTTGTATTAACATCTGCTATTTAATTTTTTATTAAAGTGATTCAGTTAACACTAAAAGACTTATCTGTTCTCTATTTTTATTCTAATCTAGAACCACTATGCCTATTAATATTTCTATAACTTTAGTTATAACTAGCAGAAATAAGTTGTTCTCAGCTTAAGTTTGATTTGTGGGTTTGGATTTCAAACAAGAAGGAAATGAAATTGCTTAGATTCGTTTTCAGTCTATCTTGTATTTTTTTCAGTCTGTCACAAATGTCAATGACTTGTGCACAAGCATGCAATATGTTCAGAATTATTTTCTTTTGTTCACATAGATGATATTAATAGATACCAGTTTGAAAAGAATACTACTGATATATTTTACCTTAGAATACCATTGCTATCTAATTACGAAATATAGTAAAATGTTGCTTTACAAAGTAAAAGTATTACTCAGAGAACAAAGGTGACTACTTATAAGAAACCAAAAGCTATGACTAAATGTTTCAAATACAAGGAATAACCAAGGAAATCAATAATTCTATGAGAGCAATGAAGAAAAAACAAGAGATTGGATAAGAAGCCAGGTGAATGAATATATATGCAATACTTCCATTAATACTGTTATACAGTAATCAGAAAGTGAAGAATGTGGTAATTTTAATATAAAGATCTGTTGCATTCAAAGGAGTTCCATATATCCTTCTTCAAATACTAGTCTCTTTTTTTTGGGGGGGGGGAGTGCATTTTTAGACTCAGAATTACATAGGATGCTGTCTTCTGAATCAAAGGCTTCCATGTAGATTTCCAATACAGATGGAACCAGATATAATCGAAGTGTATTCTATAATAGCATATTATTTTATAGTTTACTAAACAAATGTTGGAAAATATTTATAGTTATTAGCTTCAAGTATTACAAACTTAAACAAAATTCTTTTAAGGAGCAGTGTGGCCATCATTCAGGTTTACTTAACCTGCTCACAGTTACTTAATGAAATCAGGTCACTGCGGTGTTACTGCCTCTCGTAACTAGTTGCACTCAAGTGAGGCAGAACAGAAAGGTTGATTTGCATCTACACCAGACTGCAAAAACCCAAGCAAAGAGCCGGACACAGTCTTTCTCTCTAAAGTAAGACAACAGGAACCTTGTAAAGATACCCACTAAATCTTCTGGGCTAAATGTGCAGGATGTATGACTCCTTAGCCCCCTCCTTGCCAGAAAGGCATGCTGCAGCTTGAAAAAATCATTTCAGAGGAAGTTGAGAAAGAGTGATATGTTTATTCACCATCATAATTACTGCAGGAAGGGGAGAGTGGGAAAAACAAAGGGATACCTGTAAGGATGAATGATCAATCTCTTCTAGAGTAAGCATTGTGATAGGAAAAGTCTTACTTAAAAGAACAAATAAGCAAAGAAGTCTTTCTATGACAAAAAGAGGAATGTAGAAAAGAATATAGATAAAAGCAGTGAGTACATTGTACTGATCTGAATCTTTACAAACATGGAAATCAATATGAATACCAAAATATTATATTAAAAATGTGTTATATTTTCTACTATCTGGATTATATTAGCTATAGAACAAATCCACAGTTTGTTGGGAAATAAATCCTCTCTCTTAGAAGTTAAATAAACAAACCCAACTTTTGAAAATAATAACACCCAAAAGTGGAAAGTTATTATGAAGGGAGATCCCAGTAAACAAATATAGAAAAGACTTATTATAAATTTTAATAAGTCTCATTATAAATATTCCAACAAGGAGAAATTTAGAAATACTTAATTAAGGGGGAATTTCTGAATCAGCAACCACTTAATTTAAGGAAATTTTGAATACCCTCACCCTCAGTGAGAATCTAGTGGGCTCTATATTGTGAACCCTGAGGTTAATCTTGCATAGAAACTATCATCTTAAAATATCTTTGAATCAGTAGTTCCCAACTTAATTTTCCTGCCCTGATGGTTTACCAGAATGATTATCCCTGGATGGAAAAAGTGAGTATAGTCTGAAAGAATAAAACCACTACTACAAACACCACTACCACCACTGATAATACCAACAAAAATAATAGCAAGAACAACAACAAAAAATCCAGGTTTATACAGGTCCTCTTTGATCTTCCACAATGATTTTACCTTTCACATATTCAGTCATGCCTCTAATAAGAATTTATTGATTGCCTAATATGTGTCAAGCATTGTACTAAGCTCAGGCTAAAAACATCTCTTATAGTTGATGAGACCTGTTTCCAAATGCTTAGTACTCTTACATTCACATGTACACAATAAAATGTGGGTTTGCCATTCAGAATATTTAGAATTACATGTCACCCTATTTTTCCAATAAGAAATTATCCTGATTTTCAATCCAAAAAGTTGGCTTAGACAAAGTAAAAGAGCAGGTATATATTTTTGGGGTGGCTGTATTAATCTTAAATGGCAAATTATTTTCATTTAATTAATTTCACTAAATTTCAACTTAGTCATCAAATATAGTGACAGCCAATCCTAGCCTACTTCCTCTGTCTATAGTCCAGATGTAGGTTCACTAGGTTCAACTCATTGACCATAGCACGTGTGTTAGCAGTCTGAGAAAGTTTTTTTTTTTTACCTGTATAGTAACCAAACATGATCAAAGATTTTTTTTAAGTAAAAATGTTCTAATTCTGCTTAAAAAATAAAATAGAAACAAGAACAGAGTGGAGATCAAAGATTATAGATCCATATGCTGCTTCATCAAGTAAAAAACCTCTCCCTGAGTATCTGTGCTTAGCCCCATCATGGGCTGTTGAGATTTTTTTTTTCTCTCTCTCTTTTTTTTTATAAATTTATTTTTTACTGGTGTTCAATTTGCCAACATATAGAATAACACCCAGTGCTCATCCCATCAAGTGCCCACCTCAGTGCCCGTCACCCAGTCACCCTCAGCCCCCGCCCACCTCCCCTTCCACCACCCCTAGTTCGTTTCCCAGAGTTAGGAGTCTTTCATGTTCTGTCTCCCTTTCTGATATTTCTCATTCATTTTTATTTTTTTCTTTCAGCAAATTCTAAAGAGGGAAAGTAAATTGCCTTTGTCTATGAAGGAAGAAACCTGCTCAGAGGCTAAGATGTTGGACCTTCTACTGGACTATGTTATTTTCAATTTTGTTAAACTGTTTCCCAGAAGTCTCTTTCCTACATAACTCTAGGTCAGGAGTAACTGAAAGAATGACAGATTTGGAAAGTGTAAGTCAAGTACTGACCCTAACTTTCATTTTTCAAGATTTATTTTGTTTATTTTAGACAAAGACAGAGAGTGAGGCAGAGGGAGAGAATCCCCCAAGCAGACTCTCTGTTGATTGTGGAGCCTGACACTGGGCTCAATCTCACCACCCATGAGATCATGACCTGAGCTGAAATCAAGAATTAGATCTTTAACAAACTAAGCCACCCAGGTGCCCCCAACCATAACTCTTAGAAGGCTACTGCAGCCAGATGGAAAGAAGATGGGAAGAGTGATGGGAAAACATAGTGATAGACATAGTTTGCCATTCTTCTCCACTACTCTATACCTAGCTTATCTCACTAGCAGCCTCCTTTGTCAATAGGAGTCCTTCCTCTCCTGTCCAAAAGGATTACTTTCTTCTTATATGAAGAACCTGTAATGACCTGTCTTAATATCAGTGTCTTTCAGAGGAATGCTGATCTCCTTAGGACCCACCCCCAACATTGCTGATTGCTTCTAGAATTATAACCAAATTCAAGTTCTGGGTTGACTCAGGAGTCAAAGTATGGCCTGTGAGTATGTATTACACACATCAGAATAATTGTAAGATTTTGCCAGTATTATAAACAAAACATGAGGCACATACATAGGAATGTATTCTAAAGGTGTTAGATCAAGGTGGAAAAAACATGGTTGGATTCGGTCAAATTTATTTACACAGTTGCACTAATGAGAAGTTCTGAATTCAAAGTGTTAGCTTGAGCAGATGAAGGAAACCCTATTTGTTTGGTAGGTCAATTAAAAACAGGACTCAAAGTTGGCCTATACTAAATAAAGTTAAAATGCCATAACTTCCTGGGAATACTGAGAAAGGCAGCTAAAGTCTTAGAGTAAATTTATTGTGTGAGACCTACTTATCAACCTCTTCCTATATTCTCTGGGAAGGTCCAAAGGAGACTCCCTTCCACAGGCTTTGAGAGGTACAGTGGAGAAGAAAATGTCAACATTCTTAAAAAGCTTTGGAGTGGTTAGTCCTGGTGAGCCAGTGCAACCATGGAAAATGATGTAACCCAAATCAGTTATCTGAATTCACTGGGGATGAAAGCATTTTGAAGTGTCAGGAACCATTTAATGGCACTAAATCCACAGAGAAAAAGTAATAAAATGGTGGACTCAGGTACCAATAGAGCGTAAACATCATGCAGGATAAGATAATGTCTTCCAGGACATAATATATGCTCTAAATCAACAATCAATATATGGTTCAGGATTTAAGGGTATGGTAGGCAAATTTTCAAAGATGTTTCTACAATATTCTCATCTCCTGGTTACTCAATCAAGCACTAACCTAGGTATTACTAAGAAAGGATTTTGCAAATGGAATTAAGGATACTAATCAGCTGCCCTTAAAACAAGGAGATTATCCTGGATTGCCCAAGCACACCCAAGGTAATCAAAAGTAGCAGAAACCAGAAAAGGAAAGCAGGAGTGATGAGTCAGAAGGGGAGGTCAAAGAGGTTCCAATGGTATAAAGGATTTGGTCCACCTGCTTGTTCTGAGATGGGAGTCTTGTGCAAGGACCAGAGTGAGAGGCATCTAAGAGCTAAGAGAGTCCTCAGCTGATAGCCAGTGACTAAAAATCTCAGTCTTACAATCACAAGAAACTGAATTCACTCCCAATACACATACAAAGCGAATGAGCTTGAGGTAGAATATCCCTCAGTCTCCAGTAGAGAAGGCTATCCTGCCAGCACCTTGGTATCAGCAGAATCTGCCAACATTTCGTCCACAGAGCGGTGAGAAAGTAAATGGATGCTATTTTAAGCATCTTAGTTTGTGGTAGTTTGTTATGCCTGTAATTAAAAATAATAATAACACAATGCACAAGTATTAAGAGGTGGAACCCAGATACAGTAATGGTTCTGTTAAACTGGAAGTTGAAACTTCCATATGGTCACTTCGAAATCTTCATGCCAGTGAAGATCAACAAGCAAAGCAAAGTGGTTCTGTACTGGCCAAGATAATTATCATGACTCTCAAAAGGAGGCTGAGTCACTACTATACAATGGGAACAAAGAGGGGTATATAGAATGCAGGAGTTTCCCTGGGGTGTCACTTAGTACTTCTATGCCCTGTGATAAAAGTAAGTGGAAAATAACCAACCGGGGCAGAACAGCTAATGATACAAATCCTATAGAAATAAAGATTTGGGTAATCCCAGGAAACAAGGAACCACAAGATAGGGTGGTTCCTGAAGGCAAAGAGTGTAAGTAGTAGAAAAACAAAATTATAAATACCAGCTATGATCATATTGCAGAGACAAGGAACATACTAATTTTAATCAATTCTTCTTTGTTTTTATATGAACATATTTGTATATTATATATGTATATATAGATATTTTACATGTCTGTGTATACACACATACATGCACATCTTGTTTTCCCTAAAATTTCCTTATTTAACATGAGATGTATTAATAGTGTTTAACCTTGTATCTTGGTATTTAAATCACATGATAGTATATGGGATAGTATACTTAGCTAAATGCACCAAAAACATATAAAGTCATGTGGACTTTGTGCATCCTATTTTGGCCAAATTATTGGCATGTTTTGGTTGTATGGGGAATAGTTGTACCATGAGAATCAGGAGCATGATTTGTAGTAAACTTTTTTTTTGATTTTTAATATCTTTACTAAGATATATGTGCCATACAATCCTCCCATTTAAAATGGGAGATTAAGTGGCTTGCAGTATATTTACAAAATTTTATATCTATCATCACAATTAATTTTAGAATATGTTCATTATCTCCTCCAAAAATCCCGCCCCTTTAAGCCATCGCACCCCCATCCTCCCACTCCTATCCTACCTCTCAAGCCCCGTACAACCAATAATCTAACCTCTGTTTCCATAGATTTGCCTATTCTGTACATTTCATATAAATGGAATCATACAATATGTGACTGGATTTTTTTACTTAGCACAATATTTTCAAGGTTCATCCATATTATAGCATGTTTCAGTACTTCATTCTTTTTCTTGCTGATAAAAGAACTCTGGTTGTATCAGCAGAAGAGCCAGTAAGTCTACGGTTAGAGAATGAGTGTAGAGAGCTCATTTGGGAGCAATGATCATGAATTTAGAGTGGAATTATGTTATCTGTTATGACTTTACTCAAATATCCCTATGGGTTTTTTTTTTTTTGCTTTGTTTTGAACAAATGGACCTGTTTTATTTTATTTTGCATCAAGGGAGTTATTTTATTGAAGTATAATTGAGATACATTATATTAATTTTAGGCATACAACATAATGATTTGATGTCTGTATACATTGCAAAATGAACATCACCACATTGTCTATTTACCATCTGTCACCATACAAACTTACATTTTTTCATGTGATAAGGACTTCTGATTTGCTTTCTTAGCAACTCTCAAATTTGCAATACAATATTATTGACTATAATATCCATGCTGTACTTTACATTCCTATGAGTTACTTTATAATTGAAAGTTTGTACCTCTTGATCTCCTTTACCCATTTTGCCCACCCCTCAACGTCCTTCCCCTCTGGCAAACACCAGTCTGTTCTCTGTATCTATGAATTTTGTTTGTTCATTTTTTTCTGTTTTGTTTTGTTTGATTCCAGATATACATGCAATCATATTATAGGTCTTTCTCTGACTTATTTCACTTATAATACTCAAGGTCCATCCATGTCGTTGCAAACAGTAAGATAAACGTGCCTTTTTTATCCACTCATACATTGGTGGACATTTAAGGTTGTTTCCATATCTTGTCTACTGTAAGTAATGCTGCAATAGGGGTGCATAGATCATTTCAAATTAGTGTATTTTCTTTGGATAAATACCCAGAAGTGGAATTGCTGGACAATATATGATATTAATTTCTGAGGAACCTCCAGATTGTTTTTCATAGTGGCTACATCAATTTACATTCACACCAAAAGTGCACAAGGATTCTCTTTTCCCCACAGCCTTACCAACACTTGTTATTTTTTTGTCTTTTTGATCATAGCCATTCTGACAGGTGTGAAGTGGTATCTCACTGTGGTTTTGATTTGCATTTCCCTGATGAAGAGTGATCCTGAATATCTTTTCCTCTGTCTGTAAGCCATCTGTATGTCCTCTCTGGAAAACTGTGATTTCATGTCCCCTGCCCATTTTTAATTGGATTGTTTGTTTGCTATTTAGTTATAGGAGTTATTTATATAACTTATTGGATATATGATGTGCAAATATCTTCCCCCATTCAGTGTTCTTTTATTTGGTTGGTTTTCTTCACTATGCAGAAGCTTTTTAATTTGATATAATTCCATTTATTTATTTTTGTTCTATGTGCTATTGGTTCTGAAATCATATCCAAAACAGATACTGTTAAGGCCAATGTCAAGGAGATTACCAGCTATGTTTTCTTCTAGAAGTTTTATGGTTTATGGTCTTACATTCAAGTTTTTAATCCATTTTGAGTTAAGTTTTGTAAATGGTGTAAGATAGTGATCCAGTTTCAATCTTTTGCCTGTGGCTGTCCAGTTTTCCCAACACTACCTATTGAAGAGATTTTCTTTCCCGTTACATATTCTTGCCTCCTTTGTCATAAACTGACAGTATATATGCGGATTTATTTGGGGGCTCCCTATTCTATTAATCTACTTGCCTGTTTTATAACAGTAGGATATCGTTTTAATTACTATAGTTTTGTAATATAGTTTAAAATCAAATACTGCCTCCATCTTTGCTTTTCTTTCTCAGGATTGCCTTGGCTATTCAGAATCTTTTATGTTTCCATTCAAATTTTAGGATGGTTTGTTTTATGAAAAATGTCACTGGAATTTTGATAGGGACTGCACTGAATCTGTAGATTACCTTGAGTAATATGGATATTTTAATAATATCAATTCTTCCAATATATTAGCACAGAATATCTTTCCATCTATGTGTATCTTTAATTATTTTCATCAATGTCTTATCATTTTCAGTGTACAGATCTTCTACCCCTTTGATTAAATTTATTCTTAGGTATTTATTCTTTTGGATGCAATTGTAAAGAGGACTACTTTCTTGATTTCTCTTTCTGTGGTTCATTATTAGTGTATAAAAATGCAACTAGTTTTTGTATATTGATTTTGTACCCTGCAAATTTATTGAATTTGTTTATTAGTACTAAGAGATTTTTAGTGGAGTCATTAGGGTTTACTATATATAAAATTATGTTGTGAACAAATAATTCTTCCTTTCTTATTTAGATGCCTTTCATTTCTTTTTCCTCTCTAGTTGTTCTCTCTAGGTTTCCAAACTATACAGAATAAAATGGGGTGAGAGTAGATGGGCATCCTTCTTATTCCTGATCTTAAAGGAAAAGCTTTCAGAAAGCTTTTCACCATGGAGTATGTTAGCTGTGGGTTTGTTATAGTGCCCCTTCTTAGGCTGGGGTATGTTCCATCTGTACTTTGTTAAAAGTTTTTGTCATGAATAGATGAATTTTGTAAAATGCTTTTTCTTCATCTATTGAAATAATCATATGATTTGTATCTATTTTTTTAAATGTGGTATATCATGTTGATTAATTTAGAAATTCTGAACCATCCTTGCATCTATGAAATATCCCACCTGATCATGGTGTTTAATCCTTTTATTGTATCGTTAAATTCAGTTTGCTAATATTTTGCTGACAAATTTTGCATCTATGTTCATCAGGGATATTGGCCTGTCATTTTCTTTTTTCATGGTGTCCTTGTCTAGTTTTGGTATCAGAGTAATGCTGGCTTCTTAAAATGACTTTAGAAGCTCTCCTTCCTCTTCAATGTTTTAGAAGAGCTTGAGAAGAACAAGTATTAAATCTTCTTTGAATTTATGGTAGAAATCACTGGTGAAGCCATCTCATCCTGGACTTTTGTCTGTTGAGAGGTTTTGATTCAGTCTCCTTACTGGTCTAGTCTATTCAGAATTTTCATTTCTTCATGATTCAGTCTTAAAAGATTGTTTAATTCTAGGAATTTAGATCTTCTAGGTTGTCCAGTTTGTTGGTATATAATTGTAGTGATCTCTTATAATTCTTTCTACTTCTTTGGTATCAGTTGCACTGATCTTTGGTATCACTTTAATTTTTGATTTCATTTATTTGGCTTTTTTCTTGAGTCTAGCAAAAGGTTTGTCAATTTTGTTAATCTTATCAAAGGACCACCTCTTAGTTTCATTGACCTTTTCTACTATCTTTTTAGCTTCTATTTCCACTGTGTTCTTTATTATTCCTTCCTTCTACTAATTTTTGGGTGTCTGTTCTATTTCTAGTTCCTTTACGTGTAAAGTTAGATTGTTTATTCGAGATTTTTGTTTTTTGAGGTAGGCCCATATTACTATGAATTTGTCTCTTTTGGATGCTTTTGCTATATATTATAGATCTTGAATTTTCATTTGTCTCAGGCATTTTTAAATTTATTTATTTGCTGACCCACTGTTGGTTCAGTAGAATGTTAATTTCCACATTGTAAATTATCTATTTTTTTTCTTGAAATTTTTACTTTCATACTATCATGTGAAAAAATATGCTTAAATTTAGTCTTCTTAAATTTATTGAGGCTTGATTTATCTTGACTTTTTTTTTCTCTCTTTTTTCGCTGTACTTTTTGGGAGAGGTCTCCTGTCCTATCTGTTTACTGATCCTTTCTCTGTCTTCTCTAGTCTGCTGTTGAAACCTTCTAGTGTATTTCTCAGCTTAATTATTGTATTCTTCAGTTCTGTGATTTCTGTTTGGTACTTATATTTTCTATCTATTTTATTAAAGGTCTCTCTCATCCATTCTTCTCCTGAGTTTGGTGAGCATCTATATGACCATTACTTTGAGTTCTTTACGATTTTTTTCTGGGGTTTTATCTTGTTCTTTCATTCACAATACTTCCTCTGTCTCATTTTTCTCAAGAGTCCCTGTATTTGTTTCTATGTATTAGGCAAAACAACTTTCTCTCTTAGTTTTGCAGAAGTGGCCTTGTGTAGGAGATAAACCTTATCATTTCACCTTGTTCTAGCTTTTGGTCATCTTTAAACCTTTGTGATTGTCTAAGCAGCCTGATATTTTTTTTCTTGGTAGCTCCTAGTTGTCAAAACTTAGTCGGAGGGAAGGATCTCAGTCAACACCTAGTTTCAGGCTGAGTGAAAACTAAAACTTCAGGCAGCAGCTTTTAAGGCATGCAGATAGGGACATCTAGGTGGTAATGAGTATCTGCTTTAGCTCAGGGCCTCAGGGTATGACTCCAGAGTCCTGGGATAGAGTCCTGCATCAGGTGCCTCACAGGGAGCCTGCTTCTCCCTCTGTTTCTGCCTCTCTGTGTCTCTCATGAATAAATAAATAAAATCTTTTTTTTAAAGGTATGTAATATATATATATATAGTCCTATGGCACCACAACCATAGACTCTGCTGGCCTCCAAGACCAAGTGATCTAGAGGTGTTCTGTTAGTGACAGTTGCAAAATTCTGGGCTCCAGATGAGTGTATGAGCTCCTATCTAGGGTATACCAATGAGCTGTAGCAAGGGCAAGTAAGAGCTCAAAGATGGGAACTGCTGGTCTACATTCTCTAAAAGCACATCTATATAGCCTCTGGATGTGTGATAGCCCACAGACTGAAGCCCCAAATCAAGTAGATAGGTCTTTTTCTTCACCAGAAGACTAGGGAGTATGTCTCAGTCTGCTGTCTGTGCAGTGCCTTGGAGATAGTAGCCTGGCAAGAACTATCTCCCCAATTGTTTTAGACCCATAGGACCCAGGAACACATTCTCCTTTGGCCACAAGAGCCAGGGGGGATCCCCAGTGTGGGCTGAGCACTCTGGCCAGCTTTGGTATGCCCACAGTGGAGTAGTAAATTATGGTGCTATGTTCTCTTACCTCATCATTCCTCACAGTATTCCTTCTCAACATACACAACTTCCCTGTCTCCCATCATACAAACAGTGGTTATGATGTTGTAACAAGAATGAGTTGAAATTGGGAAATATTTATGTTCTACATGCTTGAGGGAAAAGTTCCTGGTGAATATAAACCTCATTTACTAATGAAGACCTAGAGAAAGCCTTGGTACATTTTGTTTGTATTCTGTCTACCTTTTGAATTCAGAAAAAATCTTAATTAAGTTATTGTAAACATAACTGGGCTTTAATTTTTCTTATTTGATCATAGTATCCAAAGAACAATGGCCACTATAAGGCTATCCAGCACTAGTGATTAGGTAGTAATGATATCCTACTGCTATACTGTTTATAGGGGGGCTTTCAATATATTGAGGTAAAGACTACTAGAAACTAGGGTAACCATTTTAATCCCAGATGTGCAATTTAAAAACTAAGTGATTATGAGAAATCTTGTTTAACGTCTTTATATTTAAGTTCTCCAAATACAACTGAAAAATTAGAAAAAATCTTTGCTGCCTATCCCACTGAACTGCTTTGCCACAAGATAATCCTTGTACTTGAACCCTGAAAGAGCAACTTAAGAACTGAAGTTGGAAATTAACACATTTATCTTAAAGCTGTTCTATTTCAGAATTCAATTCAAATCTAAACTTATGAAAAGCAATGCATAAATTTGAGCCAAAAGCTAAAAATATTTTTATACTAATTTTTTGTTTTGTTTTGTTCATTCATTGTCTTTTTTTCCATAAAGGGTGTTTCACATTATAAAAATCAACACAGGTTATCGAAAAACATTTTCATTATTTTATACAGTACTGAAAATGAACATGACACTGTATACTAGTTTATATATTCCATTTCCTTTCTCTTTATAGCCTATTTCATTTTCTCTCAAACTGTTATTATTATCATGGCACCCAAATTTGAGCTATGCAGCTCCCTCAGGAGGTCAGGTATACGTGTTTTCTAAAAGCAGATAAATCAGACAGTGGGAGGGCTATTTGGGTAATGTTAACAATGCTTCCCCACAGGACACTGTACAAGTCACATCTGTGATATTTGTCAGAACATCACCTAAGTTTAAAAGAGAGTTCATGGTGCTGATACTTAACACAGAAAGCCACTAATAACTCACTAAAGAAAGTGATAGCTCGTCTCTTACTGTTTCTTCCCCCACCCCCACCCTCAATCTGGTCTATCTTCCTGTCTCTAGGTCTATCTCCCCTGTAAAACTTAGAGAAATAGGAACAGACTAGAAACTCTTAGTAACTGAAAAAAGTTTCCTGGCTGTAGCGAAGTACTTTAGGCTAAGATCTATCCTTATAAATACTATAATCCTATAGATACCTCATTTATGCAACATTAAATTATTTTTTTCTGAAAACAAGGGGAGGTGACCTCCCTGAAGATAGCAATTGAAGTAAAATTCATACAATTTAAAGGAAAATGGACAGGATGGGACAACTGGAGATTCTTTTAAATAAATAAATAAATAAATAAATAAACAAACAATAAACAAATAAATAATAAATATAAAAATAAAAAATAATGTGTCATGCTATTCAGTATGGCTTAGCTATTATGTAGATGACACTAAAAATTCTGGATTTTAGATGCTAATATATAATCATGTATATCTGATAACTTAAATAATGTACCTATAGTTGATGCCTTATCAATGGTATAGGTAGAAACAATACCATAACAAATCTTAGTGGTCTCAGCAATTCAATCTCTCTCCTTAAAAAAAAAAAAATTCTGGTAAGTATAGGAAAGTTGACAATATTTACAGGTGGTATTTTAAGTCTCTCTTCCCTTGATTCTATCTTCAGTTAGCAAAACCTATTACAATAAAGCTATGATTCTCTCTCCTCTGTGAAGCTGGTATGCTTCTCAGAGTTGAAGACTGTGCTTTATTCCAATAATCCTTGGTATCTAGAACAGTGTATTTTACATATGTATTAACACATACTTATCTGTAGTACTGAACCATTATCCTTATCAAAGTGAACTCTGCAAGTTCTTTTTAAAAAATATTTTATTTATTTATTCATGAGAGACAGAGACAGAGAGGCAGAGACATAGGCAGAGGGAGAAGCAGACTCCACGCAGGGATCCTGATGTGGGACTTGATCCAGGCATTCCAGTATCATGCCCTGAGCTGAAAGCAGAGGCCCAACTGCTGAGTCACCCAGGCATCCCAACTCTGGAAGTTCTATTCGTTGGTAAACAAACTCAGATTACATTTCTTTTTTTTTTTTAATTTTTATTTATTTATGATAGTCACACAGAGAGAGAGAGAGAGGCAGAGACACAGGCAGAGGGAGAAGCAGGCTCCATGCCGGAAGCCCGACGTGGGATTCGATCCCGGGTCTCCAGGATCACGCCCTGGGCCAAAGGCAGGCGCCAAACCGCTGCGCCACCCAGGGATCCCTCAGATTACATTTCATTCTCATTAGATGGTACTGAATAAAACTGTTTGCTTTATCCAAATCTGGACCTAAGTTAAAGAATATTAATTTCTCAAGGTCCTACATATTAGAGGGTCTAGTTGTAGTTAGCAAAATCCTAGTTCTCCATTTTTGCTTCCAAACCATTATTTCTCCATGTTTATGTAAAAATACTATTTGAGTTTTATATTGATTAAAGAATATAATCCTTTGTCCTAAAGAATATAATCCTATATCCTAAGGAATATAAACCTTCTTTCACTCTATTGCACTGTCATTTAATGGTTTTCTAGTCATTTTCCTACACTAAGGAAAGGCTTTGGTCCATGTGACTCAATCTTCTCTTCCTGTCTTTTGTTTCACCATCATTCTGTTTTACTTCAGTATCTATCTGGATAACATATCCAGTATTTTAATCTTAGAGTTTATAGACTTACTCAAATCTAGTTAACTTCAATTCTACATCTCATTAACAATCCATACCCATGGCACCAGAGCTGTTTTAAACTCTTATATCTCACTTTCTGACTATAATCTCTGCCTTTTGCTTCCTCTATTCTTGCTACTTTCTTTGTATCATAATCATCCAACCAGGAGTATGTCCTGATCTTTCTTCTCCATATTCTTAGTATTGTGAAATATTTCCTGAAGTCTCTAATGCAATGTATATGCCTACAGCTTCTACACCTATATCTTTTTCAAACTCTTGCTCCTCCAGTTCTAGGCTCTTACATTCAGTGGGCACTGGGCTCCATGTAGCTCCTTCAAAGGTATCTCATTTGATTGAATCTAGTTTTCATCCTACTTCTCAGTCCATATTTTTTGATACTGACATCACTAACCATTTTGTTATCAAAGTCAAAACTTTATATATATACATATATATACATATACATGTATATATATAAAATATATTTGATCATTTTTCCTCACCATATAACCAAATAGTCATGAATTTCTGCCTATATTAAATGTAAAAAAATTATCAGAAATTCCTAACCCTAGCTGAAAACCTAATCCTAACCCTAACTCCTAACCCTAACCACTAACCTCTAACCTCTAACCTTAACCCTAACCATGGCCCTAACCCTAAATCAATCTCTTTGGAGAGGTCTTTTAACTGCAGGGTAATAAGCACATACCCTACGCTGGCTCCATACTGAATCTTAATCCTAGATCTGAGGGGAAAAAAATGTGTATTTTTAAAAATGAATCATTGCCATTTGCAGCCATGTAGATGGAGCTAGAGAGTATTATTCTTAGTGAAGTCAGTTGGAGAAAGACAGATACCATTTGATTTCATTTAAGAAACAAAACACATGAGCAAATGGGAGGAAAAAAGAGAAATAAACAGAGAGACAAACCAAGAAAAAGACTCTTACACACAGAGAACACATTGGTGGTTAACAGAGGGGAGGTAGGTAAGGCGATGGGTTAAATAGGTGATGGGGATTAAGGAGTGCACTTGTGATGAGCACCAGGTGTTGCATGGAAGTATTGAATAACTACATTGTACATCAGAATAACTACATTGTACACTGTATTTTAACTAACTGGAATTAAAATAAAAACTTTTAAAAAAATATGGAATTCATCCTTTTACCTTGCTAGAACCTTATCATATTACCATTAAATTACTTTTTCCAAATACTTATTTAAATTCTAGTTAGTTAACATATAGTGTAATATTAGTTTCAGGAGTAGAATTCAGTGATTTGTTACAACATATAGCAGTGCCTCAATACACGTGCCTTCCTTAATAGCCATCATTTATTTAGCCCATCTCCTGCCTACCTTCCTTCCATCAATCTGCAGTTTGTTCTCTAGTTAAGAGTCTCTGATGGTTTGTGTCCCTCTTTTTTTTCCTTCCCCTATGTTCTCTGTTTTGTCTTAAATTCCACATATGAGTGAAATCATATGGTATTTGTCTTTCTCTGGACTTATTTTGCTTAGTATAATTACACTCTAGCTCCATCCATATCATTGTAAATGGCAAAATTTCATTCTTTTTGATGGCTGAGTAATATTTCATTTTATTATATACCACTTCTTTATCCATTCATCAGTTGATGGACATTTGGCCTCTTTTCATAATTTGGCTATTGTTGATGATACTGTTATAAACATCAATATTTTTGTATCCTTTGGGTAAATATCTACTAGTGCAATTGCTGGGTAGTAGGGTAGTTCTGTTTTTTACTTTTTGAGGAACTCCATACTGTTTTCCAGAGTGGCTGTACCAGTCTGCATTCCCACCAACAGTGCAAGAACATAGGGCTCGATCCCACAACCCTGAGATCATGATGTGACCCAAAACCAAGAGTCAGATGCTCACCTGACTGAGCCCCCCATGTGTCCCACAGTTTCATTCTTTTGTATGTTCCTGTCCAGCTTTATGAACACCATTTGTTGAAGAACTGTTTTCCCATTGGCTATTCTTTCCTGCTTTGTTGAAGATCAGTTGACCATATAGTTGTAGGTCTATTTCTGGATTTTCTTTTCTGTTCCATTGATCTATGTATCTGTTTTTGTGCCAGTACCATACTGTCCTGATGACTACAGCTGCATCATATAGCTTAAAGTCCAGAAATGTTCTGGTTTTGTGAAAAATGCTGGTGTTATTTTGATAGGGATTACACCAAATGTATAGATTGCTTTGGGTAGTATAGACATTTTAACGATATTTATTCTTCCAGTCTCACCACTAAGTTCTTAATTGGTATCACTGCATCCAAAATCACATTCCTCTCCAGCTTATTACATGTAATCAATGGTTGCCGATTGTTGTTACACATCATGGTATACAAATAAAAATAAATACTCGCTTTACCCTACTGGGGTAAAAGGACAAGGCTCTTTGATGGCAGTGTCTTCTGAGCCAGTTTCAGGCACCATAGACCTTTCCCAACTCTAACTGCTGACAGGATGAATGTCTCAGTCTAACTTTGGCCCAATACCAAGGTGGACAGCAGGACAGTGGAAATCTCTGCTAATTGCAGTGGGATTTTCCTCAGTGATTCTTCTGATCACTTATTCATGATGTAAAACCCTTAGTGTGACATTCATAGCTTTTATGATGGTGCTCCCACCAGTAGGTATGATCTTTTTCCACTACTTGATCTTCAAACATAATAAACTACATGCCATTCCCCAAATGCATGCTTATTTTTTTGATACTTGTCTGCCTTTTCTACTATTGTTATCACTACATGATGCATTTTTTTCCTTGACTAACTTATTACTACCCTCCAAGACTTGGTTCTGTTATTCTATCATCTTTACAGCCTATCTGAGATTTCCTTCAAACTCTTTTTCCTAGGTTCTAGAGAATTCTGTGCTTAATTCAAGAAAAGAAGTTGTTGTACCTTATTTAACTTGGGCCTCATCATTGCTCAGTGAAGGTAAATAAGAGCAAATGCACCTTTCATTTAAGATGCTTGGAATCTCACCCATATTCTGACACTCAATTTACAATTTCAAAATAAATAAATAAATAAATAAATAAATAAATAAATAAATAAGGAACAATTTTCTTTATCCTTGCCAAAGTAAATTAAAATATAAACCTCACTCTTCCACATACTATTTTAGGAGTAGCATCACTCCATCTAGACTTCAACTCCACAAATGTTGAGTACCTACTATGTCCTAGACATTGGATTGACTCTGGAAGTACTCATGTGAATGAGATAGTGTTCTCTCTCTCAAAAGCATCACAAATTGGAATGCAAACCAAGTATTTAAGTGAAACTGCATAATACAACATATAATACAATCTCTTCCTCAATCTTATGTCTTTCCCTTTTGCTAGAAAATAACCTGGAACTTGCAATTTGCAAACAAATAAATAGAAATACACAAATTATTTTATTACCAAAGCTCTTGAAAGAGTATTTTAAAGCTGCCTTTCCAATTTCTTTCAATGCTCTTGCTCCCCTCACTATTATATTTGCTCTTCTGCCTTTACCAGTCTGATACTACTCTTCCTATTACTATTGCTCTCCTAATAACCAAGTTGTATGCAAGAAGGGCTATGGGCAGGAATTGCTGCTTTCAGGTGAATATGTATTTCTAGGATAAAGCTGACAGGACCTGCAAGAAGAAAGGAGGCCTACTGGAAGCCAGCAGGAAAGAACACATTTCTTCCTCCTTAAACCTTTCAATCTCCCTCTAGTACCCTATATTCTGTAAAGCCTTAGAGGCATGTGACAAAGAAAAGAATGTTGTCTGCAGAGCCCTAGCTCCAGTGGTCACCCAACTAAATACAAAAATGCTGACAGATAATAATTTAACAACTTACACATTGAAGTTCTATCTTCAGATATTCTCCAACCTTTTTCTTCAAAGTTTTCATGAGCTTCAACTATTTATGCTGTAGTGGACTCACTGATCTTTGACTCTATCCATTTCTACTACTTCTCCCAAACTCTATCTCCACATAGTGATTAGGTGCATGCTTCCATTTACACAGCCTCTACCACATGTAAGACAGATCCTCTTCTCAGCAAAGCCAGTCATCAAGTTCTTTTTACTTTAAATGCCACCATAATTTTTCTAGTCAAACGGTATCATACTTTCTTCTGTATATTCTGTTCTTCCATTCATGTATCATATGTAATTTGACATAAGACTCTGTTAAGTCTATAATCCTCATTGTCTCATCACCTCTCTTTAATTATGAAAGTATTTTCTTGTAACTTATATCTGTAACTCATATTTTCATTTCATTTCAGTTTGTCCTACATAATGCTAATTGATCTTGCCTATAGTGAGCACATTGTACTCCTGGAAAATTCCTCATGCGTCCCATTGCTTTACAAATTAAGTGTAGACTTTTCAAGTGGGTCTTCATGATATATCCCAAACCTACATTCTCAGCTTTATCTCTCATTATTTATCTGCATTACTAATATATGAGCACATTTAGATGGAAATTTGAAACAGTGGTATAATTAAAAGTTGGATGTCTCCACTTTACATTATTAAAAGCAATAAAATCAAACCACAATAATCAATATGCCAAAAAGTAATAATGGCAAAAGTAGAAAGGTAGTATCACCATAGAGAGCATTAAGCAAGATGATAGAAGCAAGAACCAATAAAACTAATCATATAAATTACTAAAGCAGAGTGGATTGAAAAGCAAAATTATCCTAAATATTGCTCTATAAAGGTTACAAATGCACATCTAAAAAATAAGCCAGAATACCTAACAATAAAATGCAAAATTAAGTTAGTCTAATAAAAAGAGCAGGTGTTGATATTAACTCTAAAACAATACATAGGAGAAAACGGTCACTATATGAAAAAATATAATCAAAATGTTCATTTATTATTTGTGAGTCTCTACGCATTAAATAACATGATATAGAAATATATAAAGCAAAATCCAAAAATTAATGCATACTGAACTAAACATTTAATTTATTTGCTCATAAATTATCTATGGAGCAAAAGTAGCAGTGATCTTGTTTGATTATCTCATGCAAATTAAACAAAACCTTGTAACAGAAATTTATTTTTCCCTAGCTTTGTTAAGGTCTAATTGATAAATAAAACTGTATATATTTAAAGTGGGCAGTGTGATGATTTGATATATGTTTACATAGTGAAATGATGACCACAATCAGGTTAGGTAAAACAACCATTATTTCGTATAATTATCTTCGTGTGTGTGTGTGTGTGTGTGTGTGTGTGTGATAAGAATGTTTAAGATCTACACTCTCTTAGCAAATTTCATGTATACAAGACAATTATTACCTATAGTTACCATGCAATACATTAGATCCCAAACTTACTCATCATATAACATAAGGCTTGTACCCTTTGGTCAGCATCTCCCCCATTTTACCTATCCCTTTGCCCCAGATAACCACCATTTTACTCTCTGAGTTCAACATTTTTTTTAATTCCACAAATAAGTGAGATCATATAGTATTTGTCTTTCTCTGTGTAGCTTATTTCACTTACCATAATGTCCTCTAGATATATTTATCTATTGCAAATGCAAGATTACATTCCTTCTCATGACTGAAAAATATTACATTATATATGGAATGAGTATCTATGTATCTATATACAATATTTTTATCCATTCATCCATTGACAGACACTTAGATTGTTTCCACATGTTGATTACTGTGAATAATGCTGCAATGAACATGAGAGTGCAAATATTTCTTTTAGATACTGATTGTCTCCTTCAGATATATACCTGGAAAGGAGACTGTTGAATTAATGAATTGCTGTTCTTAATTAAAAAAAAATCTTCCCAATGTTTTCCATAATTGCTGTATCAATTTACATTCCTACTAACAATATACAGGGTTCCTTTTTCTCCACATCCTTAGCAATACTTGTTATCCCTTTTGTTTTTGATAAATGCCTTCCTAATAGGAAAGAGATGATATCTCATTGTGGATTTAATTTGTGTTTTCCTGATGATCAGTGATATGGAGCACCTTTTCATTTATCTGTTGGCCATCTGTATACTTCTTTGGAAAAATGTCTATTCAGGTCTTTTGCCCATTTTTAATTGGGTTATTTCTGAGTTGTACGAGTAACTTCTATGTTTTGGAAATTAATCCCTTATCAGAGATACAGTTTGCAAATATTTCCTGCCATAGTAGGCTGTCTTTTCAATTTATTCATTATTTATTTTTCTGTGGAGAATCTTTTCAGTTTGATGTAGTCCTACTTGTTTATTTTTGCATTTGTTTCATGTCCTTTGGTGTTCATATGCAAAAAGTCATTGCCAGGACCAATATCAAGTAGTGAAATATATTAAAACTGCCAAAATTGCATTCAGAGACTACTAGGTCATTTTTCAAGTTTGTTTTTCATTGTAAGTGAGAAAGAAAAAAAAAAAAACTATAGTATTCAACTCGCTAAAAAAAAGGAAAAGAAATAAAATAAAATTATAAAACTCAGTCAAAAAGGATAGTTAACAAAGAAAAAAGCTAACATTAATGACTTAGAGAACAAAAATAATCATCATGAACAAATCAGAATTTGGAGTGTTTTGAAAAACAACGATAAGGCAAAAATTTAATGAAGTCAATCAAGGAAAAGGAGAAAATCCTGTTGTATGAGGAAAGAATATAACTACAGAAGCAGAAGAAATGAAAAAAATATATATATACATTTCATGTAACTTAATGACAATAAATTTGAAAACCTCATTAAAATGATCTTTTCTAGAAAAAAATATAGCTTTACCATATTGACTCAAAAATTAGAAACCATCAATCATGCAAAAAACAAACAAACAAAAAACTAAACTGAATAAATTTTCCCATGTTTTTCTTCCAAAAAGAGTCAAGGTCAGATAATATGTATCACGGTATCACGGGGCATTCACCATCATGTTTATACACTTCTGACAGCTTTTATCCAGAACTATCTTTTCAAGATTGCATAGCAAATGTAATACCTTCCTCTGGGGAAAAGGCTGAGCACATTTGCTAGAAGCTCCCTTAAGAAACTGGGGCTCTCCTACATTCCAAGTTCATCAGGTGTGATAAAAATTCCTTGTGTATGCAGCATCCACCTGGACCACGTTCCCATTATCTCACAAGACTTGGAGCCAGGGCAAACCCAACCAAACATGAAACTTACACTCCTGTTGTGTAGGAAATAATAAAATCTCTCCTTCTCACCCAGGAGTTTCATGTCTTCTGCCAGCATATGTGAAACTACAGCAGGCTAATTTGTTAGCTTGCAGATGAGGTAAAATCTCTAACTCTTCACATATCTTGATAGTATCATGGGAGAATTTCTCAAAACTTTAAGGAACTGAAATGTGTTATGCTATTTAACAAAGAAAAAAAGAAAATCTTATTTCATTGAAAAAATCTTGTAAATCTCTAATACCAATATCTTGAACAAAGTATAAAACAGACCAAAAGATGTTCAGTATTAAATGGTTGCAAATTGAATCAAGTGATGTATTATAGTTTAAAAAAAATAACCAATTAGGTATACTTAAGAATGCAGTCTGGTATTTGGAAACTCATACTATAGTTACTCTAATTGACTAAAAGAGAATAATCATATATTTATGCTATTACTCTGCAGTGGGGGGCAGGGAAGAATTTCAAAAGTGGCACTCCCACTAGGAAATTAATATTACCTGGAAGAATCATACATCCAAAGTGTGTTCATAGAGTATTATCAAAACAATGCTACAAATACCAATGTATAGAAAAATGAAATGGATTATGGCCAAATGATTTTACTAGATGCCTCTAGGTAGTTGGAGGAAAAAAAAAAAAAACTAAAAAAAATGGTGATTGCCAGTTAAAAAATAAAAAGCCTATTCAAACTTCAAATATAGTGCTTTAATGTAGTGTTAGTAGAAATTCTGGGACATATCTTTAAGATTTAATATGATGCTGAAGAGACATGCTAAAAGAAGAGAGGCTTCTTCCTTGTTTAATGGATCATGCTCTAAGCAAACATCCAAAATACATTAAATTTATATTTGGTAATCATTTATATCTATGCCACATCTTTCCCTTACATTCTAGAGTTACTCTCTCCTGATTTCTATGTACCTACAATCATTGCAGCACCGGGTCTGTGGAAAAACTTCAAATGTTCCCTATTATGAAATTAGTACTCTTTTGCTACCAGTCCTCAAATTAAAATGTTAATTCCTCAAAGAGCCATAGATTTGACAAGTTGTTTTTAAAAAGCAATATGATGAATCTAATTAGTATTATTGCATGTGACTGATGCTTACTCCTATCCATATTGTTAAAAATATTATGCAAACCATGTTCCTAATTTTTTAAAATTCCATATTATTTTAAGATCTTTTGGTGGCAAGAAAATAGCACTAGGGCAAATTATTCTTGCCTAGGAGGTTCACTGGTCAGTTCTTCTAAATGTTTCCAGGTTTTCACATATTCATTTCTCACTATTAAGACCACAGAATATGTAATGTTTTTAATTTTATTTTAATCATACCTAATATATCAAGTCAGTGGGCCAACGACACAATTTATTGTATGTAACTTGTGCATTGTTACTATATTCAAGTTTGTTTTTCACATCTTCCATCTTTCTACTGATTGCATCTTTAAAATTGAGGCTAACATTTTGGTCATCCAACAAATGTTGGATGTCAAAATGTTGAGTGCCCTAAACATAGTATTCATAAGCTAGTTGTGTGAGTGAAGAAGTGATGAGTGGACAATAGGAGAATAATTTTTAAAATTTTAATAATCTTTGAAATTAGTTCAGAGATTAAATTTGTTTCTGATTTTTACTATTGCTGTACCTGGCTGTCTAATGAGGCAGTGAATCACTACCTCTGTATTAAGCTAGGAATTTTCCACATGAAAGGGTCAAGATATGATTTAATAGCTAAGTATGAGACTGTTATAAGTATTGCCTGAGAGTAAAAGATATGAAGCAAAATAAAAACGAATAAACTCTATGAAGTATTGGGAGACTGTCTTTTAGAACTCAATTTGGAAATTGTTTCATCTGCCAAAGATCCAATGTAATCTATTATGCTCTTCTCATATCATATCCTAAGTTCTAGAAAGGAGAACAAGGTTTTAGAAAGGGTACTAGAGAAAGGCACTGACATAGAAAAGCAATGGAACTTCTAGGGAAGGCTAATAATAAATTAAAATTAAATATTAAAATACCTGAAACTCTGGTTTTGTTGGGATCTTTCCAGTACCAAAATGAAGATCAGTAGCTAGAGCTATAGTACTTTGATGAATACGCTATATTTAAATTTTAAACTTAATTGCATTTGCAAATTATAGGTAGTTAATAAAAACATTTAACATTTAAAAAATCTTTCATTTAAAGATATCTGATATGGAACTACCTACCAAAAAAGGTTGATTTTAACTCCAGAACCACATTGCATGCTATCTAAAGTTTTTATGTATTTTTTCTTAAGCCATTTTATTGGCTGTTTGTATTTCTAATTCTATGTCATGTCTTCTTACATCCCCAGTTAATTGTACTGTGGCCTTTATAGACTTTTATTAAACAATTCCTTCAGATTATCCATAATTGTGATCAATTCTTTTGCCCCCAGGGGACAGCCCAGATTAGTAATACCACATTTATAATGATGTCTAATGATACTTGTTTCTTTATGGGAATGCTTCATATTACATACATACTTACAAATTTTTATCTCATCCAATTTCTAAACACGGATGAGACTCGTTTTCTATGAAAAATCACATTGCCTTTCTACTATTTAATGCCAATAACTGATCATAATCATAAATAGTGTCACTAATAATGAGATATATCAATTTCTAAACTGTGCATGTTCAAGCTGTATGCTTCTGGTCACAGAGAGTAAATGTATAACAAAGAGCTATCCAAGAGCTGCCAAGAGACAATTTCAAATAGATTAAAGGTTACTTGAGAAGTATTATTCAGATATTTAGCAGAATCCTTAATTGCTAGAAAGCAATAGACAATTCAATCATTTTCATCTAGAGGGAACAGACTGGAGGGCTAATTTCTCACGTATTATCAAGGAGAGAGAGAGAGAATGAGAAAGGGAAAAAAGGGAGAGATTCAGTTTTTGCATGCAACATGAGTATTCAACTAAAGTATCAGGGGGGCACAATATGGAAACTATCTGTGAAATGCTCCTGCTTTCAGGCATTATCATGCATGTGGACAGCAAAATTACCAAAAAAAGCATATGTTCATCCATTTATTCATTCAGTCATTCAATGAGTATTCACTCAGTGCCTCCCTTGTGCCAGGCATAGTTCTAACCTTTTAGGATACAGAGAAGAATGTGACAGAAAATCTCCTGTCCACACTCACAATACATTAGTATTGCAAGATACAGGCAGACAACAAACAAGTAAAAACAAATGAACAAAACAAGTTCAGACAGAGACTGGTACTAAAGACAAAACAGAAAGCCATGTGATGAGACAAGTGGCTGGAGGTAGGTACATTTCAGAATGGAAGGCAGAGACAAAATTCTGGCTGGAAAAAATACAAATCTCCATTTCTGAGAGGATAGTTATACAGGATTTTTTCTTTGTCTCTCTCCTGCTGACCATATTTTGCCATTTCACTAATTATTATTGTTTCATTAAAGTGCTGAAATGCCAGTCAATAAATGATTATTGAGATCCCACTGTGTTCTCAGCACCAGTACGATTGGAAAATGTGGTTGAATTCAAACAGCTAATTCTACTGCTGTGATAAAATATGAGGTAGAGAATGATGTTTAAATCAGTAAATAACTTAAGCCTTCTCTTTTTTGAGGGGTGCATTTGAGTCTAAACCTCCCCAGTTCGTCCATATATCACAAATCTTGAGATTTTTGCTCTCAATGATTCAGGAACTTCTGCAGGAGAAGGCATCATTTATTTCCACTAGATGGCACCAATTATTTTCATATTTTTTAGGGCCCCCACCCCCACAAATACCCTTTTTGTATGTAATGGCCATATTTAAAATGTTAGAATATTAGTTAACACTATTATTTAAAAATTGGTTTTTTTATTAATACTTTTCTATAGAAGGATCACAGAAATAGCACTAAAAATGCTGTTAATTAACCAACATACGTGTTTAATGTATATTTGCTCCAATTTTAAAAAATGAATCAATGTCTTTGAAAATGAAAAAAAGGACAATAGTAATTGAGTATATGAATATATATAATAGTTGAATATATAAATATCAAAATCAAAAAAGCTTATAAAAGTATATTATGTTATTACATATATCTTTAAAGGTTTTGCAGAAAATAGTTTTAATAAGATGTAGCAGAATTCTTTATTTTTTAGGAGTAATTTCCCATTGTATCTCTCAAGAATAAGCAATTTTAATATATATATACTGAAAACACCATAGTATTCATTATTACAATTAAATGTAACAAAAACTAATCCAAAATATAAAACAAGGATAGGAATCACTTAACTAAATATATATCATTTACTCATGTTCTATAAGAAATTTAATATGTATAGCTTTATAAAACTTAAACTTCAAATCTAAAAAATATTACGATTTCTGTTTCTAACTAGCAGGTTTACAGTGCAATTAAAACCCATGCAAAAATTTTCTACAGGAAAAGATCATGAAATATTCTTTTAAAAGGAGTTGATAAACATTTAGAGTGTGTTTATTCAGAAACAAAATTTTACTATTCTTATATCTCCCACTAAAAACATAAAAGTGGGTCTGGAATAAACATACTTCTAAACCAGTAGACTTCAAAATAAACAAGTATAGAAGGTCTCTGACAATGGTTCCACTCATGAATTTTAAAATTTTATGACGCAAAAGCTATATGCATTCAGTACTTCAAATTTTGAATTTTTATTGTTTCCCAGCCTAGTAGTATGGGGTAGGATACTCTCCCACGATGTTGGGCAGTGGCAGTAAACCTCAGCCTGAAGTCAGCCGTGGTGTGATCATGAGGGTAAACAACTGATACACTTAAAACCATCCTGTACCCACACTATTCTGTTTTTCACTTTCAGCTCAGTAGTCAATAAATTATATGAAATATTCAACACTTTATTATAATATAGGCTTTGTGTTAGATGATTTTGCCCAACAGCAGGCTAATGTAAGTGTTCTGAGCACATTTAGGGTAGGCTAGGCTAAGCTATGATGCTGGGTATGTTAAGTATATTAAATGCATTTTGACAATATTTTCAACTCCCAATTAGTTTACTGGAATATAACTTCCTCACAAGTCAAGGAAGGTCTGTAACAACAAAATGAGAGTGCATGTAAGATGCACCAAAAAGTACAATATAGTGTGTGAAGACTATATTTACTTATAAGAAAAAATAAGAAGTGACATGCTTATTATGCTAAGAGATTTACTTTTAAAATTTAAACATCTTTGCTACTTTAAGATGAAAAATGGGTGCCTCAAACTAGCTGCTAATTGCACTATCACTGTATTTCTTTCATTCTAAGACAGGCCAAAAATAATACTCACTTTAATATCTGCCAGAGTTTTTTGCCTCATGGTAATGAGTGTTCGATACCTCTGTTCTTCCTCATAAAGTCTCTCTTCATAGATTTTTTTCTCACTTACAAGATGATCAAACACAGCTTGAGCATGTTCCTTTTTGTATCTCATAGTTACAAATTGGTTCCTACAAAGAAACAAATGTATTTGCCACTAATCAATTCCTATTTTATTTTTTAAAATACATTTGTGATACATTTTAAAAGAGCCAATATTGCAAAGTCTTAGAACTGAAGGGTTTGGGAAAAATTCCCTAATCCTTTCTATAGATCTACCTCCACAGAGCTACTTCTAAATGATCCAGTTGGAAGGAAATCTCTGGAGAAATTTAGTATATTCTCTTGGTTGCCTACCCAGCATGTTTCTATTTTGTTGTCATTCCAAAAGAACCCCTCCTCCATGCAGCATATAACACCAACAATACATTCTAAATAGGTTAAACCAACTAGCAAGTGGCTAATTATTTAGGAGTGAACATACATATTAATTTAGCCTAATAAGATGAAAGACAAGGACCTAATTCTATGTAGAAAAGGCTCAACATCTACTAAATGTGAAGGTCATGTTTTCAAGCTTTATATCAATGGACATAGTGGAAAGAGAAAAAAATGAGTACCTAATGTTGAGCTGCTAAATCAACCAGCTCTGCAGCTTACTCTACCCAAGAGCCCCTATTATATAAGATGACACATTTCCCTACTGTTTAGTTCAAGCTGTTGTGTTAATATTTGTTTATGTGTGCATGTGCATGTGTGTGTATATTTTGGCATCTGTAACTAAGTATATTCTGACACAGAGGTTAAATGATTTTTATTCAAATAAGGAACAACACAGGTAGAAAAAAAAATCAAAAAGTGGTTAAAACAACACTGAAAACAAATACACTTAAGAAATAATTGCCAGAGTTGATCACTAACACAGAATGCAGAATAAATAGAGCTGCAAAAGCTCACCACAGTTTTATGTTACCCATATTTGTTTTTATCTTTGCTGGTATAGAAAAGTGAATCATTTGCAGTTAGCTAAAAAGGCAGCAGGACTAAAGTTTTCGAGGAGCTGAAATGTTAAAGTGCTTTGAATATAATATCTCATTTAATACAACAACCTTATAAAAGAATAATAATTACAGTGATTTACAGATGAGGAAACTAAACTTCACCATGATTAGCTTATATAAGCCCACTAGTAAATACAGAACCAGAATGCCAGTCCAGTTTTGTCTTACTCTGTTTGATTCAGCAGCTCAACACTAAATAATCTTTTTTTTTCAAAGGACGGCTACCACTTTTTTTTTTTTAAGATTTTATTTATTCACTCATGAGAGACACACAGAGAGGCAGAGACACAGGCAGAGGGAGAAGCAGGCTCCATCCAGGAAGCCCGACGTGGGACTCGAACCCAGGTCCCCAGGATCACGCCCTGGGCCAAAGGCAACACTAAACCGCTGAGCCACCTGGGCTGCCCTCTCTTTCTCTACTATAGCTGTTACCAGAAATTTGAAATTTGAGAACAACTCTTTTGTTCACATTTTTAGATGTGAGCCTCTCCTTTCAAATAGAACAAGGTCAAAAACTAAAAGACAACCTATAGAATGGGAGAAGATATTTGCCAATGACATATCAGATAAAGGGCTAGTATCCAAGATCTATAAAAAATATTAAATTTATTAAACTCAACAGCAAAGAAACAATCCAATCATGAAATGGGCAAAAGACATGAACAGAAATCTCACAGAGGAAGACATAGACATGGCCAACAAGCACTTGAGAAAATGCTCCACATCACTGGCCATCAGGGAAATACAAATCAAAACCACAATGAGATACCACCTTACACCAGTGAGAATGGTGATAATTAACAAGACAGGAAATAACAAATGTTGGAGAGGCTGTGGAGAAAGGGGAACCCTCTTGCACTGTTGGTGGGAATGTGAACTGTTGCAGCCACTCTGGAAAACTGTGTGGAGGTTCCTCAAAATGTTAAAAACAGAACTACCCTAAGACCCAGCAATTGAACTGTTGGGGATTTACCCCAAAGATACAGATGCCGGGAAACGCTGGGAAACCTGCACCCCAATGTTCACAGCAGCAATGTCCACAATAGCCAAACTGTGGAAGGAGCCTCGGTGTCCATTGAAAGATGAATGGATAAAGAAGCTGTGGTCTATGTATACAATGGAATATTACTCAGCCATTAGAAACGACAAATACCCACCATTTGCTTTGATGTGGATGGTACTGGAGGGTATTATGCTGAGTGAAGTAAGTCAATCGAAGAAGGACAAACATTATATAGTCTCATTCATTTGAGGAATATAAAAAATAGTGAAAGGGAATAAAGGGAAAGGAGAGAAAATGAGTGGGAAATATCAGTGAGGGTGACAGAACATGAGAGACTCCTAACTCTGGGAAATGAACAAGGGGTAGGGGAATGGAGGTGGGCGGGGGGTAGGGGTGACTGGCTGATGGGCACTGAGGGGAGCACTTGACGATGAGCACTGGGTGTTATGCTATATGTTGGCAAATCGAACTCCAATAAAAAATATACAAATAAAATAAAATAAAAATTCTAAAAACAAAACAACAACAACAAAAAAAACCCAAACCAAAAACAAATAGAATAAGGTCTTCCCTTTAATCTGTGTTGCCCATGTTTTTTCCACTTCATCACTCATATCAAAACATCCAAAATTCTTATGCGGTATCCTATATAGATATTCACTAGTATCAATATTAGGAAACCTGGAAACCATGAAATTCACATGGGGAAGAGCTGGTGTGGCCAGAGCCAAAAAAGTTGCTCATAGTTGCTCCCTGCTATCATTGTATCTTGACCACATATATTTTGTTCACTATGCTAAGCATTTTGATATTGGATTACATTCAATACTGCATTTTTATTAGTTAATTATATATATGTACCCACATATACATTATATAGACTATATATGCATATCTCTGCATGAAAATAGTGTTTCCAAAAAAAAAAAAAAAGAAAAGAAAAGAAAATAGCGTTTCCTTTCTCATAGTGATAAAAAGAAAAAATTCTGAAGTCCTATGGGTCAGGGTTTAAATTCTTTTACAATTGTAAAAATTAGAGTCAAGAACAGCTATTATTCTGAACCCCACATTTTAATAGTTTTGTATATGTAAGTTTGTATTTCTAAAATTATCTTTAGATACTTGAAGTTACACCTTCCCATTTGTTGTTTCTGTCCTTGTTGGTGTCTGGCACTAGATGCACTCTCAATAAATAATGATTAACTTGATACAATCACCTATTGAAAATACCAGTAGATTATTTGCAATAATCTTCCTTTCCAATTCTCATTTAGGAAGTCCATGTGCACAGTTGCAAAAGTACACACTTTGGAACAAGATGGACCTAAACTGGAGCTGGTTCTACCACTGATTAGCTGTACAATGACAATCACTTAATTTCCCTGAGCTTGTATTTCCTCAGTATTCATATGAGAATGTTATTACATAATTTAAAATTTTGCTGTGAGAATTGGATAAGATAAGGTACACAGATTGCCCACAAGGTGCTTGGTACATTAGGAAGTCAATCAACGGTAACTTTAAATATTATTTGACATTATCCATCATCATTGTTAATTAAAAGATCTATAAACATTGTCACAGCATCAGCTATTCTTTTTCTCTTTTTCCTGTGAGAAGGCAGTTTTGTCAAGTTGGGAGAGGGAACTGATTCACTGGGACACGATAACCACTCTTGTTCCAAAGGCAATATAATCTAGCCACAGAATAGAAGAAAATATTAGAACTGAAATGATAAGAATTCTGAAGAAAAGAAATTCACTAGCTCCTAAACGAAATCTTTATAAGTTTAGTGTGAATTATATAATCTTAGATTTATACCACTGAATCTCAAAATATTCTTACAGATGTTAAATAACATGAATAAATATCTTTCGAAGTAAACATAATTCCTTGTTATTTACATGATACACTGAATATGATTTTGTGTTTTTTAGATAAAGTTGTATGATCATTTGAACATAAGTTTTTACCCTATAGTAGTAACAGCTAAATAAATCCTTATTGAGTGCACTGACTTCATTTTATCATAGTGTAAGATAATCAAGTTGCGCATAACTGTTTTTCTGGCATTTTATCCCTCAAGTGCTATGATTTTGCTAATGCTGTGTTAGCCTTATTTAAATCAAACTATAATTCCTAAATGTGAACACTGCATATCTTCCAGAAGTCCTTCAAGCTCTGTTCTCAATGTATTACAAAATAGAGAATAAGAACCAAAAAGGGGGCACCTGAGTGGCTCAGTGGTTGAGCATCTGCCTTTGGCTCAGGTCATGATCCCAGGATCCTGGATTCAAGTCCCACATCAGGCTCCCTACAGGGAGCCTGCTTTTCTCTCTGCTCTCCTCTGTGTCTCTCATGAATAAATAAATACAATCTTTAAAAAAAAAAAAAAGAACCAAAAAGCCATAAAGGAAGAGTATGTAAATTCTAAGTGAGGGTTTATGGAGAGTGAAAAACCTTACTAACCCTTGTCAGGTATGCCCCTGGCTAATAAAGAAACTGAATAAGAGGTTTCTGAAGACAATAAATATGAACAAATTACATGAGATTTTGCAGACTATTTCTAAAGGCTTACTTCAAAACTTACTAAAAAGGTTGGGTGAAAAACTATGTATTATTAACCATGTCATGTGAGTGAGAAATACTGAAATTAGTGGGAACAATTAAGAATAAACCTTAAAGAAATTTGGTCTTATTTCTTTTATAGATAATACGTTGAACATCTAATATTTTAATTACTTTTATAAAATTTAAGTACTTACTTTAAACTCTCAAGTGTCTGAGCAAAAATATCCTTTTCTTTCTCTTTTTCTTTTAAGTTCTTATTCAATTGAACTATTTTTGCATGATAAATCATTGTTTTACTTTTAGTGGTCTCTATTTCTTTGAAAATTATTGAGCGTTTTTCCTGAAAAATAAATTCAAAGATGTTTTATTATAAATACTAGAATTTTCAAATCCTTGCAATTTAAGGACATAATTACATTTGGCCATGTGAATAATAAAAAAGCAAATAGTATCTTCTTATCAGTGTAAGTAACAACTTAGGTTTATGTTCTTTCTCTTCTCCATAGTTACATCTGATAAGATCTTCTAAAAGATTACGTACAACTAACTATATAGTTAGTCTCTCTCCTTAGTCTCCCTTTTCTCCTTCTCCTCTGCGCTGTCTCCCCCTTCACATACCCCAATACATGCACATCTTAAAGGCATGTCCTTTCAAAATAAACATGTGGTTGCTGTTTTTCAAACTTGTACATTGAAGGTGGGCAAGGATATACATTGTCCTGATTTTTCAAACAAAAGAAGTTGACGTTTAATACCAATACACTTTTCCAAGGCTGGCCTGTACAATTCCAGACCGAAGATTTGATTTTGCATCTATTTTTTGCATGATCCCTTCATGACTGTTGATATTTATATTGACTGAATAATTTACTGACTGGATGACTGACTTACTGAATGTTGTTCCCCACTTCTGGCATTGCTTCTAATTAGTACTACTCTCCCAGCTGATTTCAGATCTCAACTGCTCTCTCTGCTCCCATTTTCTTCCCTTTTCCCCCATTTGCTCCCTTATTCTTTCACTACTCTTATAGACTTTACTAAGAAAGGCTAATCTTTTATATTTATTTTTTATAAAAATCTCCTAGGGCAGCCCTGGTGGCTCAGCGGTTTAGCACCGCCTTCAGCCCAGGGCATGATCCTGGACACCTGGGATCGTGTCCCGCATCGGGTTCACTGCATGGAGCCTGCTGCTTTTCCCTCTGCCTGTGTCTCTCTCTGCCTCTCTTTCTCTCGCTGTCTCTCATGAATAAATAAATAAATCTAAAAAAAAATCTGTCTATGACTTTCAACACTGGATACTCTATTTGGATTTTCATACCCTCCGTTTCTTTCTTTTTCTGAAAGTTCTGGAATCAGTCTACTGATAAATGAAAATTGTGGGTTTGTTTTTGTTTGTTTTTAATACCTGAGTGTAGCTGAAAGATGGCTGACTAAGATCCTTCAATGTGACCAGTCTGCTGGTTATATTATATAATATAACTGCTGGTTATATTATATTATTACTGAGAGAAAAGTCAACACCCCCTAAAAAGTGTGAAGATGTACAAGTATGGAATAAAGTAAGTAGGTAGGAGTTAAAGAAGATAGGCAACTCTGAGTACAGCAATGCTATCACTAAACTTGACTTTTGAGTCAGATTCCATAATTCACACCTTAATCTTGAATGAAGGTCTCACAGAAAACTGAGAAGACCTCAGAAGCAATGGTATCAACAACTTAGAGCATACCTGCCAATTCAGTGGTGCTGAATCTGGTGTCAGAAAACTCTATACTAAAGGAAAGAAAGAGACACACACTTCCTGCAGACAGGAATGAAAAGAAAAAAAAAATGGCATTTTGGAACTGTAATAGGTACCATCAGTGAGTTCCGATAAATATGGATAGCATATCCCCTTCCATGGCATCAAAAATAACAGAAACTTCACTATAATGAGATGAGTCTAAAGAGAAGCTGTTAAATGTTGCATGTCAATCAGGAGTACAAATATACACGTCTCTATTGAGTAAAAGTTTGGGGACCTCCCCCGCCAGAGCCATTTGTAAGTCTTTTGATAAATGCTGAAATGCCACCAGAGCAAATGGGAAGAAAGGCATAAAACAGTACTTTTATAATCGGCAACTATTTGGCTTATTTTTTCTCTAGCCTGGGGGACACAGGCTTCAATAATTTGAAGGCTTTCCAAACCAAGAATACTTTCATGTCCAGACCTGAAAGAGTCTAAAAATCTGAATTAGCAGTTAATTAATGTTTTAGTATACAACATTTTCCATCATTTCCTTATCTTCAAAACTTTTAAGTCACATATTTAAAAAAATCTAGGTAATACAGATTATATTCAGATTCTGAATGATTTATTTCAAATTATATTTTTAATTTTTATTTAAGATTTAATATATTTATTTTTATTATCTAAATAAGTTTAGAATCTATGCCTAAGATTTAAATTAGGATTAAAAATAGTAAAAATTCAGTAATTCATGTTTAGCTTGGCCCATGATTGAAATGCTTAGCCACAGTAAAAGATAAAAGTATCTGTCGTAAAAATTATTTGTCTTAAATTCTTAGAAGACAGAAATGGGGCCTACAGCATGGCTTGTACATCTATCAGCATAAAAACTGTTAGTAAATTCTATTAATGATGTTTAACATTATAACAGTTTGGGGTTCAACAGTATGGTGCATGAGGCATTTCTTCATCTGTGTATCACCCATCTCACTAGAGTCATCTCTTTTCACTCTTATAATAGGTGCCCTGCTCTCTGGTCATACCAAACTACCTGCAATTCCACAAACACATAGCAATATTCCATGATATCTTTGGTTTGCAAAAAGTATGCACATGTCCAAGCTAGGGGAGAGGGGCAGAAGAAGAGGGAGATAGAGAATCTCAAGTTGGCTCTATGCCCCACACAGAGCCTGATGTGGGGCTCGATCTCAAAACCCTGAGATCATGACCTGAGCTGAGATCAAGAGTCAGAGGCTTAAACGACTGACCCACCTAGGTGGCCCTACGCTTGTTCTTGTGGCTAGTGGTAGAGTATAGACAAATTGCATTTATTCTATAATTATCATTCTACTCTTATTGTGATTTTCCCTCTTTATTCATTTTTCATTACTTGTATTTTATAAATAAATTATATACCTCATCTAAATTTTATTTTATTTTACTTTTTTAAAGATTTTATTTATTTATTCGTGAGAGACACAGAGAGAGAGAGAGAGAGGCAGAGACATAGGCAGAGGGAGAAGCAGCCTCCTTGCAGGGAGCCCGATGTGGGACTCAATCCTAGGACTCCAGGATCACGCCCTGAGCAGAACGCAGGTGCCAAACTGCTGAGCCACCCAGGGATCCCCTATCATCTAAATTTTAAAACAAAATTTTATGCAAAATAGCATTCTTTCTCTTACTAATATATAATTATGTCTCTTTTAATTTTTTTTTAAATGTTTATTTATTTATGATAGTCACAGAGAGAGAAAGAGAGAGAGGCAGAAACACAGGCAGAGGGGAAAGCAGGCTCCATGCACCAGGAGCCCGACGTGGGATTCGATCCCGGGTCTTCAGGATCGCGCCCTGGGCCAAAGGCAGGCACCAAACCCCTGCGCCACCCAGGGATCCCTCTTTTAATTTTTTCCGTGGCTGTTTTTATCTTCTTTTTCTCCTTATAGATATGCTAAGTACTTTAAGTTTTTCTCACCAAAATAATTTATTGGTAACACTAAAGTATTACCTTGGCCTGTTCCATAAATTTTCCTGTAGTTTATCATCAGTCATTTATCAATAATTTATGCTTCTAAAACAACACAGAAACAAATAATAATGAAAAATATAATTCAAAAAGTATTTCAAGTAATCTGTTCTCTTTTTGCACTATTTTTTTGTTATTGAGTCTGATTTTGCTTCATTGTATCCAACGAAAGTAACCTGTATGATCTCACCAGAATAATGGAATGGTTAAGAGCACAGACTCTAATGCCAGTGCCAGATTTAGTGAATCTCAACTCCACCATTAACGAACTGTGTGAAACTGAACAAATAAATTCAAAAACAAGGCATTAGATTCTTCAACTGTAGAATGGGGATAATAATATTACAATCTCCATAGAGTAATTATGAAGTTGAAATGAGTTAATATGTCTGAGCACTTAAAATAATGTCTCGTATATAGAGAACATGCAAAATATCAGTATCTGTTCCTGTTATTATTTTCCTTGATAATTTTTATATTTTTTCTGTGGCCTGGTACAGAGCAAACTTTTTAAAAATGATATGATTATACCTCTATCTCATAGCCTACATGCTGTCTACCAACAAATCTAATTGGTATAAACTTTAAAATATATCCAGAGGATAGCAAGTTAAAGACAATGGACTATATCCACTTCCTCATATCCAGTGATTCTTTAAAAGCAGAATATTAGAGATGAGGACTTTCAGGGAGCAAATATTTATATCTTGGAAAAAGCTCTGAGTTCTTTGATATATGACCATTTGTTCATGTTGCCGATACACGAGATTGAGGGTAAAACTGAGATGTCGGATATTAACAGATGTTTCTGTCTGTATACTGGGTCTCATCTGTAGAAACATTGTTCTATTTAATACAATACAAATTCCTACCTCTATTTAGTAGGAGAGATTAACAGGAGGACGTACTAGTACAATGGAAAAAGAGAAAAAAATGAAGACAGAGAAACTGTGTGGGTGTGCATGAGTGTATGTTATAGAAACTACTTAGTGCAACCAATTAGAAATGAGAGGCATCCACCTAAAATAAATTTGCTTGAGCAGTTTTCATTGACATAAAGAAGCTGAAAATCCATAATTGTTTTTTATATTAAAATTTTACCCCAGTTTCTGTTATTGCATCACGTGTTTTCTTCCCCTTTCTTCGCAATTTTTTCTTTGTTCTTTCCACATTTCTTTTAACATAGTCTCTCCTCTCAGTTATATCATTTAACATCTAGAAGACATTTAGAAATTAACATGAGCAGCATTTATAATCCAATTACCCTGGCTTAGACCAAATGGCTCCCAAGTAACTATTTTATTAATAACAATATATATTTTGGTATAAAGGAAAAGGACCACCACACATGAATTATAAAAACATATTATGATATCCACATCCCAATATTCCATTTGAATTACTTGAGAAAACCAACATGTAGTCAATTTTAGCTAAGTAACAAAAACTAACAAACTCACATAGCAACTAAGTTTTTAATATGATATTTAAAATATCTTAACCAAAATTAAAACTCCAAATACAAATTGTCAGTAATCATTACCAAAAATACATAAAAATCTATTATTTTCAAGTTTGTGTTAAATTGATAGTTCTTACAATTTATAAACTATTAAAATATAATAAAAACAAAAATAGATTATTGAACTATAAGATGAGATAAAACAATGGCTATTATAAAATAAGGGGGAATAAAAGTCATTAATCTTTTCAGGAATTCATTATACTCAGATGATTATACTGAGGCTTTTGAAGCAATTAATAAATTTCCATCACTAATGTAAGGAGGAGCCATTATTAAAATCATTTATCTCACTAGGTGTTAGTACTGGTTATATATTCATTACATGAGCTCTAGGATAAGCAATTAAGAATCTTGAGTACAGTAGTATACTCAGAATTTGTTGTTGCCATGTTTTATGCCCTTGTACGAGTTGCTTCATGCATTTATGCCCAAGTTTTCTGCAGTCTATGATACGGATAAACTCGCCATGGCTATTTCATAGGGAGGTTTTGAAGATCAAAATAAACTATCATAATGGGAACATTTTATAAATCATGAAGTTTTTTTAATTAAAAAATACTGAAAATTACTGAAAACTAAGATTATAAAGTTACATCATCATTCACAAAGAAAAATCCTGTTGCCAAAATGGCTCAAATGAATATATGTATGTTCTCCCTGCATCTAAGGACAAGAATATATAACTCTTACCACACCCTCTACTTTTCCAAAAGACTAATGACATGATGCATACATATTTTTCTACTAAATTTTTCTTTGGGAAGGGCTAGTAATATCAGTTACTGCCATAAACTTGTTGTTTTGAAAATACTTTATTGATATTTGCTTTATTTTTCATCCTACGTGTCTTAACTTCTTCTACATACATCGAATATTTACTATAAAAATATCAAGATGCAAATATTTTATATTTGAGCAAACACAGTTTTAACATTTTCTTAATAAGCAGGAACACTTTGAATTAAATTTAACATAGTGGGCAATCACTAATAGTGTCTGGTCATAAAATATATATTTTGTTCATGCTTTTATGGCTTCCTATATGAAATCATAATATTCCAAGTAATAATGTAAAATCACATACATGATTTGTTGACCTAAATATTCCTGGAAATAAGCTTCTGGATGAATTATAAATGCTTACATCAGAATGTTCTTTGTGAGTAGTTCTGATTCTTACAGCATCTTCTTCTAGTTTAAGCAGAGGTGTCTCTAGCTCTGCCAGTGCTAGAGCATACGTTGCTCTCTTTTCCAAAAGCTCCCTCCTCTCAAGTATTTGTTCTTCTTGAATAGAATACAGTTTTTTCTGCCAGAAAAGATTTTACATAATTCATTCAGTTATTAATTACCTAAACATGGGGATTAAGGAGTGTACTTGTGATAAGCACAGGTGATATACAGACTTGCTGAATCACTATATTGTACACCTGAAGCTAATATTTTACTATATGTTAACTAACTGGAATTAAAAATTTAAAAATAAAAAAAATATTGAGTCTCAATCGTAAATCAGGCAGTAATGTTTGTTTTTTGAAAATTTAAAAAAAGTTATGCCACCATAAAAAGCAGTAAGTCTGAATATAGCATCTTTAAAAAATGCATAGTTATTGCTAGAAAAATGTGAGAAAAAAATTAATATAGACAATAAAAATCAAACATTCTTAAGTAAGTGCTGGAAGATAATAAGGCTAAGAAGCACACTAACAACAAATATTGATATATATGCAATTCCTGTAATCTAAGATCCAACGAAATCAATGAATAAGAAGTTAATGATACAATATTAAGCAGAAAGGGCTAGAAGATTATGGAATTACTGAACATATATATTCATAGAGAGAAGAAGCACTTGGCATTTTCAACATATAGAAGTAGAGAGAGTGCTTTTATATGTTTGCAAATGCCAAATTTGGGACACCTAGGTGGCTCAGTGGTTGAACATCTGCCTTTGGCCCAGGACATGATCCTGTAGTCCGGGGATCAAGTCCCACATCAGGCTCCCTGCATGTAGCCTGCTTCTCCCTCTGCCTGTGTCTCTGCCCCTCTCTCTCTGTGTTTCTCATGAATAAATAAATATTAAAAAAAAAAAAAAGGAAATGCCAAATTTCCTAACAGAAAAAAAATCACAATTTGTGTTTATTTCAAAGAAGACCAGAGGTGCAGATAACCTCAAATAAGTTTATAAAATGTTTTGCCTCTTGATTTTATTTTTGTAATTTCAAGTATTTACATATTTCTGAAAGAGGCATTCTAGAAACATGTCAAAGATCGAAACACTCAACCTTGGTTCCAGAGAATATGCAGGTGGTAGATAAAAATAAAAAAAAATTAAAATTGATTTTGCTAGCTAAAATAATTTAATTTCAAAATCTTATGTAGAAATATCATAGTATATTTTTCTTTAAGTGTTAAATAAAGAAATTCAATTGAAAGGCACTAAAAGTAAAGAAAGCATAACATCATCACAAAGCAAACTAAAGAGACACTTAGGAATAAGATCTCACTGCCCTTTTACTAGACTGGCAGAAATTCCCATTAAGCCACAAAATGAGATATGTGTATGGGAGGTCAGTTTTTTTATGCATGATCAGATACTGCTAGTCGTACACAGAGGGCAACTGTCATCAGCTAAGGAGAGAAAACTGCTGGCTTGCAAACCAAGTAGTGAAAAGATGCCTCATTACAGGCAAATTTAAAATGCTAAGTACAATGCAAATTAAAGGAAGAAGAAAATATTGAAACCAAATTAGGATTACCTGAATCATCATTCCATTAGCCACTTCACCTCGGGTGAGTCTTTTCAAGAATTCTTCTCTACCCTATATATTACCAAATTTTTAAAAAAAGGTTTTACTTATCGGATATCAAAATATTATTAAAAACAATTCCTAACACAAAATATATTTTACTTATATTATATAAAAAATATTCATTAAGAATTGAGTATTACAAAAAAACACAAAAACCAACCAACTGAACAAACAAAACTCCTTGTGTTATTTGAAGCAAAGGTAGTAAGTGACATAAGACCAAGAAATAGAATATAGAATTTCAGTTCAGTCCAGTTTATTAAACTTTATATCCATGAACTAAAATACCAAAGTAATCAAAAGGGAAAAACTTTCAATTCCTCCCTTTTAGTCTTCAATTCCTCTTTTTAAAACTATCAGTTTGTTTTTAATATTATTTTCCAGAAGGCACACAATCAATTTTGAAAACAAGACAAACACAATTTAAGTTTGAAGTTTATAAAATGTGATCATGTTCTCCTTTTGGCTAGATTTTTTTTTCTTTTTTCTTAAAAAAAAAATCATTCATTGGAAGTTAGTGGGCAAAAAATGTGGATTTAAAGTCTCCATAGTGATACTCGACATTACCACGCAACCAGAGATGCTGCCTTTTAATTATGCAATATGAATCATGTAGCTGCTAAAAACATTATCAGGATTAAATGGATACATATTATGATAAACTTAACACAAGAGAGTGTGGTCTTAGTAAAATATCAATTGAACTATTATTGACAATGTTCAAGAAGAGAGGCTGGAGAATGACAAAGAATTATAGTAGTTCTAAGAACATTTCCTAAATAAATAAATTGTTAACAAATGCGTTAGCAAATAAACAAATTGCTTTTGGTTCCTAGGTTGGGTAATTAAATTGTAAAAGTTTTAGGTCCTTTCAAACTAAAATATATGTTTTTTAAAATTTCTTTATATGAAGAGAAACTCAAGATCCACTGAAATATCATAATCACACATATTCTTATTTATAAACATCATGTTAAGGATGGAAAGTGAAACCAGGCCTATACACTGTTTTCCCGAGACTTGGGAGACAGGTGAAGTGGTAGGAAATCCAAAGACAAGTGCCTGAATCAGAACTGAAAGAAGACTGTCATTTTCATGAACGTGGCCTGCAATTCAGTTTGTGCCAGACTTTTCAGTTCCCATTACCAATTCATTATAAAGGGAGTAAAAGCCCACAACAATTGCCATTTCACAACTATTACAATAATGGATTCAACCAAGAATTATCAATAGATGCTAAATTGAAGTTGTTTTGGGGGAAACGAAGACATGCATGTTCTTAAAATATCATTCAATTGAGTACTTATTAATTACAACAGGAAAATGAACACGTCTGTTGGTCATAAAGTTAACCCATGATCAAACTTACTATCACTAGTAATGAGACAAATTTATACAATGTGCTTTGTGATGTTCCATTGACACAATATTATAACTATGTAATTTCCTGCCAAAAGTGTTTAACCTGAATCTAATCATGAGCAAACAAAAAATAAATCCATAGTGAGAGATATTCTGCAAAATAACAGGTCTAGACTCTTCAAGAAATGTCAATGTAAAAATGTCAATGTAATGAAAGACAATTTTTTTTAAATGTAGGCAACTCTTTAAAGTAGAATCAAGTTTTGAGATAAATGCAATGCATGGTGCTAAATTACATATAGAAACCAACTGAATTAGAGAAATTTGCATATGCACTATGTATTTGTGCCAGTTATCTCATTATTGCCTCTTAGCTCTAAATCCACTCTTTTAACTCTAATTTGAGATGCTAGAGCTGTATATGTAAGCAGTTTTCTTCTTCCAGCTGGAGTTAAGTTAGGCTTTATCAATAGAGGGCAGTGGAGGGGCTTATAAGGCTGCAGGCAGCAAGGTGCTTCACATCCCTGTTCTGATTCCAGTTATTTCCTTTTCTTTCTGCAGAACTGCTGCCAGCTGGTATGCAGAAAACCAATGGTGCTTACCCTGTAGCAAGGTTCTCTACCCAGAAACTCCATTTAACCTCCATCAAAATCTCTGGCAAGTGGCTTATTATGGCCATCCACTGAGACATAGCCACACTCTCTCCAGTAAGACTTTACTCTGCTTTGGGGGAAGGCAGCCCTTTTACATGCTTATTCCTTCTTTGGATACTTATCCCTGAAGGATGTGGCTGCCCTCTATACTTGCTAGTCTTAGAGTCTTATATTCTTTAGAGCAGAAGTCAGAGCAGAAGTCAACAAGCTTTCTCTGTAAAAAGTTAGTAGAAAATTTAGTCTTTGGGGACATAAAGTCTCTGTAACAACTAGTCAATTCTAGTTTGGAGAATAAAATATATCAAATGTATCAAAGATCACTTTGAAAAGCTTGAAAGAAGCCAAAGAAAAGAGGGAGCATTCTTAGATGCTGGAAAGAAAGTCACCTTTGACCTGCTACCTGGCTTTAGCAGCCAAAAACCAGAAGGTGGCAGCAAAGAGCTATTCTACTGGAAGAGACTCCTATGCTAAGACAAAGAACTGAAGAGCAATGTAACAATGCTGTGTCCAGAAACTCACACTCAGAGAGAAAAGACAAGTAAACACTAAATATAAATATATATAAGCTCAGAATCAAGGAAGTAAACAGCAGTATGCTCTTCAGTGATGGAGGGGGGCTAAGACAAAAGTTAGAGAACACAAATAATTATATAAGGTCTGAAACCAGGAACAGAAAAAAAAAAAAAAGACTTTCAAATTAAGAGTTATAATCATATAGAAAAATTTAGTAGTTCTGCAAATAACTGAGTTGGACTTAATCAGTGGGACAGAGTAGTTCTGGCTCTGCATTGTTAGAGTACTGTTTAGTGGCCAGGATTCTAACAAAAATCCAGGTAGCAGCCCAAACGGATTCTTTCTAAAAATAAACACAAAGGCACTATTTTATCTTTCTTTTTACATGAAAACATATGTTTTTTTTTTTTTTTGTAGAAACATTTTTAAATTACAAAGAGTAAAACTAAAATAACCTGAATCCTCAAACCCAGAGATATGCATTGGGACTTTCTGGTATATTCCTTTTTAGGTCCAGTATTAAAGTTGACTGCAAGAATCTATCTTACACCAATTGAATGCAAATCTTTAAGTCTTGTTTTAAGAAATAATTTTAATTAACTATACATTACAAATATATTTAGAGTTCTCTACATATAGCTGGTTTAATATCCACAAGTCAGTCAACATGATATATGAAATTAACAAAATGAAGCATAAAACCATATGATCATCTCAACAGATACAGAAAAAAACATTTGACAAAATTCAGTATCTGTTCATGATTCAAAACTCTCAACAAAGTAGGTTTAGAGGGAACATATCACATACTAAAGGCCATACAGGACAAGCCAATAGCTAACATCATACTCAATGGTGAAAAATTGAAAGCTTTTCTTTTAATATCAGGAATAAGACAAGGATGTTCACTCTAAGCACTTTTATTCAACATAGTACTGAAAGTCCTAGATGCAGCAATCAGACAAGAAAAAGTAATAAAAAGTATTCAATTAATTAAAGTAGTAAAACTGTCACTATTTGGAGATGATATGATACTATATATAGAAAACATTAAAGACTACCAAAAAATTATTAGAACTAATAAATGAATTTGCTAAAGTTGCAAGATACAAGAAAATACATAGAAATCTGTTGTGTTTCTATACATTAATAATAAAGTAGAAGAAGAAATTGAGAAGACAATCCCATTTAAAATCATACCAAAAATAATAAAATATCTAGGATATAAATTTAATCAAGGATGTGAAAGACCTATATTCTGAAAATTGTAACATTAATGAAAGAAAATGAAGATAACACAAATGACATGATATATCATGCTCATGAATTGGAAAAATTAATATTGTTAAAATATCTATACTACCCAAAATTACTAATCTATAGATTCAATGCAATCCCTATCAAAATACCAATAGGATTTTTCACAGAACTAGAACAAATAATCCTAAAATTTGCATGGAATAATAAAAGAGCCTGGTAGCCAAAGCAAGCTTGACAAAGAACAAAGCTAGAGTTGTCATAATATACTACAAAGCTCTAGTAATCAAAACAATTTGGTATTGGTACAAAAACAGACACACTGATCAGTGGAACAGAATACAGAGTGCAGAAATAAACCCATGATTATATGGTCAATTAATATATGACAAAGGAGGCAAGAATATGCAATAAGGAAAAGACTGTTTATTCAATAAATGATGCTGGCTAGTGGAATTTAAAACAAGCAAACAAACAGGCAAAAAGAAACAAATTTATAAATATAGGGAACAAACTGGTAGCTGCCAGAGGGGGAGAAACATAGGCAGATGTGAGAAATAGGTGAAAGGAATTAAGAGGTACAAACTTCCAGTTGTAAAATAAATAAGTCATGGAGATGAAAAGTAGAGCAAGGGGAATATAATTATTAATATTGTAATAACATTGTATGGTAACAGACAGTAACTACATTTATTGTGGTCAGCACTGAGTGATGTATAGAATTTTGAATCACTATGTCATGCACCTGAAACTAATATGATATTATATGTTGACTATATTTCAATAATAAAAAAATTTCAATAATAAAAAGTTTAAAAAATAGATAAAGCTTTTAAATATATTAATATATTACTTTGCAGAAACGTTCTACCAAGTTACACTGAGTACTGGTTATCATGGTTGCTATATCAGTATGTCTACAAATTTACCAAATATTAGTTTTCACATATGTAAAATTAGGATAACATTTCTTTTCCACAAAATTATTGCAGAAGTAAAAGAAAACAACGCATATAAAATAGTTTACCTGAGGCAATATTCACACAAAGCATTCAACAAATAGATATTATTACTTTCAATGTGTTGTTTAGAATCTACATATTTATCAGGAGACAGATTCCAGAATTAAATGTGCTTAAAGGAGTTCTTTAAGCAGTGCTTAAAGAGAAATTTATAGCACTAAATGCACATATTAGGAAAAAAGAAAGACCTAACACCAATAATCTAGATTTCAACCTCAGAAAACTGAAAAAGGAGAGAAAATTAAATCAAAACTAAGCAGAAGAAAAGAAATAATAAGAATTAAGAGCATAAATCAATGAAATTAGAAACAAAATCACAGAAAAAAATCAGTTAAAAATGTGAAAAGAAAATCTTTTCTTTGAAAATATCAATAAAATTGATGAGCCTGAAGCCAGACAAACTAAGAAAAAAGAGAGAGGACACAAGTTACTAATATCAGAAATGAAAAGAAATGAAAGCAGTGATCACAAACTAGTAGTAAATATTTGCAAAAGACAAATCTAGGAAAGACCTGTTCTCCAAAATATACAATGTACTCTGAAAACTCAACAGTAAGAAAAAATCTGATTAAAAAGGGGGTCAAAGACATTGGGTCACCTACCTGGCTTGACTCAGTAGAACATGGGACTCTTGATCTTGGAGCCCTGAGTTCAAGCCCCATGTTGTGTGTTGGGAATAAGTAAAAAAAGGGGAGAGGTGGCAAAAGACTTTAACACACAAATCACCAAAGACAAACAATGGCAAATAAGCATACGAAAAGATATATGTCATCAAGGAAATGTAAACTAAAAACAAAGAGTTATTACTACATGGCTATTACAATGGCCAAAATCTTGATCACTGACTATATCAACCATTGGCAAGGATTTGGAATAACAGAAACTCTCATGCATTGCTGGTAGAAATGCATAATGGTAAATCACTTTGTAAGGCACTTTGGCAGTTTCTTACAAAACTAAATATATACTAATTTTAAGATCCAGTAATCATGTTCCTTCATTCATATACAATGGAGATGAAAACTTATGTCCACATAAAAACCTGTAATGGATACTTAGAGTGCCAAAAGTTATAAAGTTAAAAGTTAAAGTTACACTTTATTTATAACTGCAAAAACTTAGAAGCAACCAAAATGCTCTTCAGTAGGTGAATGCATAACAAACTATGGTAATTCAGATATAGAATATTATTCAGTGCTAAAAAGAAATGAGTTATCAAGCCATGAAAAGACATAAAGGAAACTTGAATGCATATTAGTAAGTGAAAGAATCTAATCTGTAAAGGCTACATACTGTATATTTCAACCATATATATTTTGGAAAAGGCAAAACTATGGAGATAGTAAAATATCAGTGGTTGCCATAGCTACCATCAGTGGGAGAAGGGATGAACAGGTATGGCATTGAGGATTTTTAGAGCAGTGAAAATATTCTGTATGATACTACTATAATGGATACATATTCCTATATATGTGTTCAGAATCTAGGCATGTACACAGCAACACCAAGAGTGAACTGTGATATAAACTATAAATATCGATAATTATGATGATCCAATATAGGTTCATTATTGGTAAAAAAAAAATATGTCCCACCCTAGTGGGGGATGTTGATAATGGCAGAGGCTATAAGCATGTGTGAAGGCAAGGGGTAAATGGGAAATCACTGTTCCTTCTCTCATTGTTGCTGTGATCCTAGTAATTCCCTTTAAAAATAAAATCTAAAAGGTGATCTCAAATATGGTTATTTTGAAATTCTGAGCCTGAATGAATCTTTTTGGTTGGAGTATATGTCTACTTAGTGTCTGACTCACCAGTTTATATCAACATCAGCATCAGAAAACCTTGTCCCCAAATTCTACACAGCTACCTAAAAGCTATGCTACTTTAAGCAAACCATTTCATCCCAAAATGAACACACTAATAACATCTTCACAGTATTACGAACACTGAATTAACATGTATAGTCTAGCCTGTAATAGGCTTTCAGAAAACTATCTTCCTTTCTACTTCCTTTCTTCTTTTCTACTAAGTTCCACTTAGTTTTAGTACTATGATTTTAACCTACAACCAGAGTGGCCTGATGTTTATCTTTTCCATCAAAATTCCAGTATGTTCAAATAAAAAACCCTCCAAATTCCTGTAGCTTGCACAAAAGCCTTCTATTTAAATGTTGAGAAGTACATACTATCTGATAAAAGCTTTCAAGATTTTTCTTGTTACAATATTAAATTCTTCAGACAACCCTGAATGATTTTCTGTTCATTCCATCAATACCATAATTGAATACATATTACCCTTTTATTGATTTATTTCTCATTACTGTGGATAATTTTAGACTGGGACTTGGCTAATCATGTCTTTTCTGAATAGGCCAGCTATTGGGATTGAAGGTATGAAAAAACTGGGACAAGTCATCTGTAATAGCTGGAAGAATCTGGAAATTGCTAAATACCTTGATTGTTCAGGGTTGCTTTTAGTCTATGACTGCCGAAATCTTACTAGGCATTGGACAGGTGCATTAGTTTGAGGAAACATAATTCAGAACTTCTACTTCTAAGGTTTCAAAAGGTTCTTTCTCAAAGCTAGCTCAGAGGTGCTAATGCTATAATTTCTAGAAGATATAAATTAAGGACTAATGTCAGGTCAGAATCAACAAATATACAAAGTTATCTGCAAGAAAAACATGATGCCAAGAGTCAGAAAATTATATAGATTTGTGTCACTTAGTCAATGAAAGACATTGGAGTCATTAAAAAACAAAACTACAAACCTGCATTACTCCAGACCTGAATTATCTAAGGACTATCTAGAAATTTATTTTTAATTCATGATCACTCTGACATAGATAAACATGTGTATATCAAAGAAATTTAATGCCCTATACATTCAGCTCAGTGGAAGTGTTTAGCAATGGGGAATTATTTCCTAAAATGTGTAGTTTCTTTCTGTTGCTTCTTTCTAGCTGTGTGTCAGCTGCTACTGGGTAGGGAAAGGACCTGATTAACAGTTTCTTCAATTTTGCTTGAATAAAACCAGAGGGACACTTATATTTTGTCTTAGGTTGGCAATGCAAGTACAGTGGAGTTACATCAAAATTGCACTCAACCTATAAATTGTATATTAGGGCATCAGAAAACCTTAGAAAAAATAAATAATTCAACACATCCTTCTTAATAGATGAGTGCCTCAGGCTAGTGAAGCCATATAGGTGAAGAATTGAAGGCAGACTGTGACAGCTATGAGATAAATATATGAACAAAGGTTTCCTGTCATTTGAAAAAATTAAGGCACATTGTTAAGTGACCGAATCAGTGGTTGATATCTTCACTGATATCCTCGATAAAAAACAAAACAAAACAAAACAAAACGTAATTATTGGCCAGAGGGAAACACATACTAATGAAAAACATCTATAGTGTTATTATAGATGTTAAACCATATGTATAATCACACATTTTATATATTGAAAATAACTTTGAGGTTAATTTTTACTGCACATAATTTCTATTTCATATTAACTTTGGAACATATATGATATAAGAGACCCACTAAATAACCCATGGGAAGGGATACAGGTACAATAAGTCCATCAAACAGCTGGATTCAATGCAGGAACAAAATCCCAGTCTCTCGGTTATAGAAACATTTATTGGAAGAGAATCAAAGATTTCTATATTTAGAAAGCACAAGAGAAAGTCTTCACTGAATAAAGTGCTGTTACAAGACTTGAACACATAATATAGATTCTATATTTTACAGATAATTTTATGATAATGAGTTTCCAATGAGAAAAAGCCAAAGAAGGGGGGAGTATGGGTATGATGTGTGGTAGACAGAGGTAGCCCTAGTAAAGTGGTCCTTTATGTATGGTAATGTGAAGTTGATTTTGTTAGTGTCTATGCCAAGTGGCAAGGAGTGGATATTCATTTTATTTCTCACTTAGGAATAGACTTAAGGCCTATGAACAGTTGTGTCTACGGAAACATTGTGGTCTACTCAGTATTGCTTGGTACTCAGGAATCCAGTAATTTACAGGCCTGATGTAGGTAATCCCTTTTCTTATATTAGTAAGGGTGCAAGGGCACTTCCCAGCAATCCTTCCTATCATAGGTAGGAACTATTATAGATTAGATATTCAGGACGAGTTTAAACCAAGCACTACTCTTCTCATTAACCAGGTAGTTCAAGGTCAGTGATAGCAAAAAACAGACGTTAAGTGTTGATTAGTTACACTGAGTCCCATTCCTCTTCTAGTTATGCTGGGCCTCTGAAGAGAAATGACTTTATTCAGATTTAATGGAAGGAGTCTTTTATTTTTAAAAGACCATTATGGCTTAAATTAAAATCAAACTGTCATCAACAAATCAATAAAATTGAGGTTAATTACCATTTTTTTTACAACTAAGAAGAACACAGAGAGAGATGCAAACCTTGAATTTTCTTCTCACTTCTGCTATTTTCTCTTCTAATTCTTCTGTTTTAAATTTGGTTAGGTGGAAAACAGCACCAAGCTGATAAGCTTCCTTGTATAACTGTTTAAGAAATTCATCATTTTTTGACCTTAGTTTCATCAAAGATTGGATTTCAGACTCCAATTCTGATTTTTTCCTTATACTGTAAAAAATAAAGCAAAAAGATTGATATGATTATTCAAAAAGAACATATATAGAGGCAAATACATTTAATAATAGCAAAAAAGTAACAAGGTCATATTTTATGTTGCCAAAAATATAAACAAACAGATTCTTAACTAAAATTTGAATACAAATAATATGACCCAAAATTCCATTTATTTTCCTGCTTTTCCTCTTGGCTACTCCTAATTGTCAAGCTTTGCTCAATTGCAGAAGGATAGGTGTATCAATAAGAAAGGCTTTTGGGGGGTGGGGGGACACCTTGATGGCTCAGTGGTTGAGCATCTGCCTTTGGCTCAGGGTGTGATCCTGGATTTCCCGGATCAAGTCCCACATTGGGCTCCCTGCATGGAGCCTGCTTCTCCCTCTGCCTGTGTCTCTGCCTTTTTCTCTGTCTCTGTCTCTGTCTCTCATTAATAAATAAATAAAATCTTAAAAAAACAAAAAAGAAAGGCTTGGGGCCCTCAAATGCTCAGCTTTCAGAGCATTCATCCCTTCTGTATCAATCCATCCCTTCTAATCCTATTTAACATTACTCCTTAAGAATAACTAAATATGAGAAAAATCCAGTCCATGAGAGACAGAAGCAAAACTTAACAAAAGAAAACCAGTAGCTAAAAGAAAACTTTCAAAAAAGAAAACCAACAGCTAAGGAGAAAGAGTTAATAGAGGAAAAAAGTAAGATGTTAGATTGGATATCATCTTTTTCAGATACATACCACCGAGGCATACAAGATAAGAAGAAAAACAAATAAGACATAGTTATATTCACAAATGAGGTAGGCATCTCTATAGAACAGAAATTAAAACTAGGAAACAAGGCAAAAGTACAGAATCAACAAGAAACTAACTGAAGGTATTCTACCGGAGGTGTTACTCAAGTAAGGCTCACTGTATCACAGCAGGGGTTTACGTCAGTTGTACTTGTTGGCAAAAGAACCAACTTATTGATGAAAACTATAGGTTTATACAAAGCTAGGAACTACAGCATTGGGAAGAAAAGACTCAGAGACCAAAAGCTCAACCAATGAGTAAAGAAGACATTTTTAAAAATTGAAACACAACATACAAAAACAGTTCTAAAAGGGAAGTTAATAATAAATGCCTACGTTAAGAAAAAAAGATCTCAAATCTTCTAACTTTACATTTCAAAGAACTAAAAAAGTAAGAACAAACTCAGCCCAAAGTTAAAAGAAAAGAAATAACAATCAGAGGAGAAACAAGTGCAATAAACCAAAAGCCATAGAAAAGATTACTAACAGAAAAACATGTTTAAAAAAAATATAAAAACCAACAAACTTTTAAACACATTAAAAAGATAGAGAAAGAAACTCAAATAAATAAAATCAGAAATGAAAGGGCCATGTTACAAGTGATAACATAGGAATACAAATGTTCAAAGAAACTACTATAAACAATTATATGCCAACAAATTGGATACCCCAGAAGAAATGCATTCCTAGAAACACATAATCTACCAAGACTGAATCCTGAGAAAATAAACAATCTGAAGGTCACCAATGAATAAGAAAACTGAGTGAGTGATCAAAAACTCCTAATTAAAAAAGACCCAACCTGATGGCTTTACTGGTGAATTCTACAAACATTTAAAGAAGAATTAATGCCAACTGTTCTCAACTCTTCCAAAAAAATTAGGAGGAGGGAAAACTTCCAAAATCAATTTATGGGGCCAGCATTACCTGGATACCAAAGACAGACAAGGACATTACAAGAAAAGAATATTACAGGCCAATATCCCTGATCAATATAGATGCAAAAATCTTCAACAAAATCTTAGCAATCTGAATTCAACAACAAATGAATAGGATCATACACCATTATCAAATAGGCTTTATCCCTGGGGTGTTAGGATGGTTCAAATATGCAATTCAGTAAATGTGATACACCACTTTGGTGGAATTAAGGATAAAAATATGATCATCTCAATAGAAGGAGAACCACAATTCAACATCCATTTATGATGAAAAAACTCTCAAAATATTGTATATAAAGGGGCCGTATTTCAACATAATAAAGGCCACGTATGACAAGCCCACCGATATATCAACACACTCAGCATAAAAAAATGAAGGTTTTGGGATCCCTGGGTGGCGCAGCAGTTTGGCGCCTGCCTTTGGCCCAGGGTGCGATCCTGGAGACCCGGGATCGAATCCCACGTTGGGCTCCCGGTGCATGGAGCCTGCTTCTCCCTCTGCCTGTGTCTCTGCCTCTCTCTCTCTCTCTGTGACTATCATAAATAAATAAAAATTTAAAAAAAAGATTTAAAAAAAATGAAGGTTTTTCCTCTAAGATCAGGAACAAGCCAAAGTTCCCGCCCCCTCTTACTATATCTTTGCAACACAGTTCTGGAAATCTTAGGACATTTAATTAAGCAAGAAAAGAAATAAAATATATCCAAATCAGAAAGGAATCATTAAAATTTTCTGTTTGCAGATGACATGATCTTATATAGACAGAACCCTAAAATCTCCACCAAAAAACTGTTAGAATTAATACATAAATTTAGTAAATTTACAGAATACAAAATCAATATATAAATATCTGTTGTATTTATATATACTAACAATGAACTACCTGAAAAAAATAAAACAACCTCACTTACAATAGCATGAAAAATAATACATAGATAAATTTAACCAAGGATATGAAAGATCTATAGACTGACATTGTACATAAAACACCGATGAAAGAAATTAAGGAAGACAAAGATGTGGAAATATATCCTATGTTTATGGATTGGAGCAATTAAAAATGTTTAAAATGTCTATATGATCCAAAGCAATCTAGATATTCAATGAATCTCTATCAAAACTCCAGGGGTATTTTTCACAGACACAGAAAAAAAATAACCTAACATTTGCACAAAGCCATAAAAGACCCCCCAAAGCCAAAGCAATCTAGAAAAAAAAGAACAAAGCTGGAGGTATCACACTTCTTTACTTCACATAATATTATAAAGCTATAGTAATCAAAGAAACAGGATGGTACTAGCATAAAAAAAACAGACACATATATCAATAAAACAGAATGAAGAGCCTAAAAAAACATTTGACAAGGATGCCAGCAACACACAATGGGGAAAGAATTATCTCTTCAATATATGGTGTTGGGAAAACTGGATAGTCACATGCAAAAGAATGAAACCAGACCACTATCTTATACCATGTACAAAAATTAAATTGAAATGATTTAAATACTTAATTAATAATATATTAATATATTTTTTATAAATTATCATTTAATAATTAATAATAAATTAAGTATTTATTTAAGTAATTAAATACTTAATTCATTTCACAGGAATGAATTAAACACAGGAAACACAGCACAGGAAATAAAGTAAAAATCAACAAGGGTAACTATGTCAAATTAAAAAGCTTCTATAAAGCAGAAACCAAACCAAACCAAACAGAAACAAAAAACAAAACTAAATAAATTGAAAAGCCAACCTACTTAATGAGAGACAATATATTTCAAAACATTTATGTGATAAGATGTTAATATCCATAATATATAAGTAATTTATATAACTTGGTAGGTAAAAGCCAAATAACTCAATTAAAGAATGGGCAAAGGACCTGAAAAGACATTTTCCAAAGACATAAAGATGGCCAAAAAGTATGTGAGAAAGGTGCTCAACATCATTAATCACCAAAGAAATGCAACTCAAAAAATATCACCTCTCATCAGTTAGGATGGCTTTTATCAAAAAGACACAGCAAATTCTTGCAAGAATGTGGAGAAAAGGGAATCCCTGTATACTGCTGATGGGATCATAAATTGGTACATTCATTATGGAAACAACCTAGGAGTTCTTCACAAAATTAAAAATAGAGCTGCCATATGATCCAACATTTGCATTTCTGTGTATATAGCTAAAGAAACAATATCAGTTACTTGAAGAGATATCTGCATTCCTATGTTCACTGTAGCATTATTCATAATAGCCAAGATATGGAAACAACCTAAGTGTCTGTCAATGGATATATAAATAAAGAAAATTCCATATAAATATGGAATATTATTCAGTTACGAGGAACAATGAAATGGATGGACCTAGAGGACAGTATGCCCAGTCACATAAGCTAGATAGTGAAAGACAAATGCTATATGATCTCACTTATATGTGAAATCTAAAACAACAATAAAAACTAATTCATAGGGCAGCCCAGGTGGCTCAGCGGTTTGGTGCCACCTTCAGCCCAGAGTGTGATCCTGGACAACCGGGATCCAGTCCCACGTCAGGCTCCCTGCATGGAGCCTGCTTCTCCCTCTGCCTGTGTCTGTTCTTCTCTCCCTCCCTTCCCCCCTCCCTCCCTCCCTCCCTCTCTCTCTCTCTCTCTCACTGTGTGCATCTCTCATGAATAAATAAATAAAATCTTTAAAAAAAAACTAATTCATAAAAACAGAGAGTAGAATGGTGGTTACCAAGGGCTGAGAGGTGATAGGAATGGAAGAGTGATTAAAGGTGTAAGCCTTCAGTTATAAGACGAATAATCTTGGAGGATCTACTATACAGTATGGCAACTAGAGTTATATTGTGTTGCATACTTGAAATTTTCTAAGAGTATAGACCTTAAGCATATTCACCACAAAAGAACAAATAGTAACTATGTAAGGTGATTGATGGGTAGTAATTATTTCACAAAGTATAGGTATGTCAAATAATCATATTTTATACTTCACATATATACAATTTTGTCAATTATACTTAAGCTGAAAAAAATTAAATAGAGAGGAGGTGTATGTAATAAAACCATATCCAAAAAATTTCCAGTACTGAAAATCAACATGGGTCATTAAAATGAAAAGTCCTACATAATGTTAAACTAGATGTATTACACAGAGAAACACACATACCCCTAGGCATGGAATGGTGAAATTTAAGTACTCCAAAATATGAAGAGACAATTCTGAAGTTCCCAGGGAGAAAAAAAAAACAGATTACTTACGAATAAATGATATCCAATGCCATCAAATGTATGATCACGCAAAATCAAACGAATGATTGGATAAGTTTAGAGATTTAAGGCACAAGATGACCAGAGTTTACTCTTGTCTTAAATACTAGAAGTTTGCTAGTAAAAGTCGTAACAAGGTTTCCGTAGGTGAACCTGCGGAAGGATCATTAAAAATACTAGAAGTTTGCTAAGAGAGTAGATTGCAGGTGCTTTCATCACACAAACACACAGAGACACACACAAAGATAACTATGTGAAGAGATGGTATGTTAATTAGCTTGACTATAGTAATCATTTTGCTATGTATATAAAATCATCATGATATAAACTTTAAGTATATATAATTTTTAAAATCTAAATAAATCATAAAGTATTTTTAAATTAATAAGAAAAAATGACTTTGGATCTAGAATATGATACTTTGAGAAAATCCTTGTTTGAATGGATTGAATAGAAAACGGAAGTGAGTTCATGGAAACCGGAATGGGCACTTTACTTAAGATTTGCTATAAAGAATAGAAGGGCAGAGCTGGGATTCAGGGCTCTATTTTTATCTTGTGTTTGCTTCTAAGATGAGCAATATTATGCAATTTTCATATGCTATTAGAGAGAAATAATAATAACTCACAGGAAAGAGGAATGGTACTTGCAAAGCCCCAAGTGTGTAAGAGTAAATGGCATATAGGGGTGCCTGGGTTACTCAGTTGGTTAAGTGTCTGTATTATGCTCAGGTCATGATGTCAAGATCTTGAGATCACTGCTCTCTTTCCCTCTGTGCCCCCTTTCCCAGATCATGCTCTTTCTTTCTCAAATAAATGAATAAAATCTTTTAAAAAAGGGTAAATGACATCCATTTGGCAAGTGTGTGGGTGATGGCAACTCCTATGTAAGAGTTGCTCCTGTTATTAGATGTTAGTTAACAGGGGAACACAGAGTATGCAGAAAGATGCAAACAGGCTAGCAAAAAAAGAGATAATTTTCATTTGATTGCACCTATGATCTCTATTAATTATCTGGGAAGATTATTAGCTTTAAAAAGGGGGTGATGTGGGTATTAGGAATGGAGAGAGTGATAAAATGTGAAATAGTTGTCAGAAAAACTGCATCATCCAAAAATTTTTTGGTAGTAGTGGATGTCACCTGAGATTAGTAGTCATAGAATTCAAGTTCAATTCAGCAGCAAATTTATCACAGTGCTAATGAAGCTTAAATATGAGGGCCTCTAACTGACCAAACCCCTTGTAAAGTCCTTTGAGCATCTTTAACAGTGTTTTCACATGGTCACACGTTTTTTATAAGGTTTGAAAAATTAGATATTTTAATAAAAATATATTAAGAATATTTTCTTTTTTTTTTTTAACATAATTTATCCTTGTAAAGTGGCATTGAATTGGTTGTGGGAATCCGGTACTCACAATCTTGTATACTTCATGAAGAGACCTCACATTATATAACATTTCAGGCCCACCAAAACAGGATCCACCCATGGTAAGATTAACACTGTTGTGTTTTACTTTAGCCACATTCAGCTGTTTGGATCCTGCTTTAGTTCAATGATAGAGCTTTTCAAGTCACAGAAAATAAATGTGAAGGTTATTTAAATGAATGCTTATTTTGGTCTGATATTAACTAGGACAAGATGGTGGGATATAAAAAATTAGTAGGGATAATAGACTGGTCATCTTGAAGTGTCAAATAATTGTTGGAGTGAGGGTAATAATAGAATAGGTAAGCTGCAAAGAGAGGTGTCAGCTTTGTGAGACTGGATTCTTAAAATTGAGATCAGGATTCTAAAAATTGAAACTAGGAAGTAACTCCCTTAATGCAATGATAAGATGTAGGGGTAAAATTGTAAGAGAAGGTGGTTGGTATGAGCTGGAAGAAATGACTGTTGGAAATGTGAAGATCTAAAAATTGAGAATCTAAGTTTTTGAATTTACTGAATACAGACCAAATTCAGATTTTGATTGCCTCTGAGAAAGACAGAGAATAGAAATAAGAAGAGCAATTTATTTGTAATATTTTAATTCCTTAAATCAATGTCTAAAGTAGGTTAAAATATTGGTGAGTAGTTAAAAGTCAAATGCTTTTGAATGTAGCATTTTCTCTTTCAATAGCTGAAACAGTGAAAAATAAAATAAAAGCAAAATAGTTTAAGAATATTCATTGAAATGTGTGCTGTTAAACGCTGAAAAAATCATATTCCATACTCCTCTGAAGTAACTCAAATTAATAGGCTGGTAAGATATAGCTAAGCGAGTATGAAAAACACAGTACCCTCTGGATTCATTCTAAGTATTCCAGGCTATTTAACAACTTCAATAATATTCTAATTGCTATCTCTACAAATAAATCACTATCCTGTTAACTCTTGATAAACACATTTCATAAAATATACTAGTATGTCTTTATAATGTTCAATAGCTTTTTTTGCTCATTTCCCTCGATTATCAACCCCATCTTTGGATCACTGCAGTTACAATGGCATTGTCTTGCTTGAGGTACAGTACAGCACTAGGAGTAATATTTTACAGAGGCTGAAAGTAAGAAATTACTATATAGAAATTCCTACCACACAGTTAACTTCAAGCAAACTAAATACAAGTTAATCAATTTCAAATCATCTTAAACAAGTTGTCTTTGACTTAAGCTCCTGAGGCCTGCCTATCATGTGAATAAGCCATCAAGTAAAGTTTCTTGCTCAAGTCAAATGTCCCGAATGTAAAAGGTCCATTAATAAAAGATGCTTACTTATTGAAAGACAAAATTACTAATTATACATTGTACTACAAGGTAAAAGTTACATATCATTGTTATCACCAAAAGGTCTTGCAAATATTTGTATGCAGTCATGAACAAAGTCTGTTAAGAAATATGGCATCTATCTTTTAATGTAGCCATTTTAAAAATGAACTATATATGAACAATATACAATATATAATCATATACTGAATTATGTACTTTATTCAAATAGTGTAGCAGTTGGAAATGCAATCAAACAGAGAAATTCCAAGTAGTGGAATCTTAGCATATATCAGTCGAAATTTGGGGAATTTTCATGAGTGTTTAATAGATGTGTGTCAGTGATTTGCTTAAAAAGTTATTATTTTTAGATTTATGGAAAAAAGAAGCTGGGATTAAGGGGAAGGTGATTCAGGTAAATGGGAGAATAAAAAGGAAAAAAGTAAAGAGTAAGAAAAACAGAGCTCTTCTGAGAAAGCAATGGATATAGCCAGATAGAGGTGGAGAATTAAAGTAGTAGGCTTTTAATTTTTTTTTTGAAGTAGTAAATGTCATGTTGATAGTCTGCTCTAACATGTCAGAGATAGGAATTAAGACTTGCCAGTGGAGATAGAAAGTATTTCTGAGAAAAAAACATAAATTATGGATTTAGATATACCCACAATCAGATTCTGATTGTCCTTTATGTAATGGGGGGGGGGTGGCTTCATACACAATTTCTTTATGTGTAAAATTTCCTTAATAATACCTCCCATTAGAGATGCTATAAAGATTAGGTTTAAATACATTGAGAATAATATATATGTTATACTATACATGTTGAATAACATACACAAATGATTTAATGAATTGGTTTTTGTTAATAAGTATGTAACTGCATGGATCTTTATTACAGTGCCATCTGGTTGAATGAAATGGAAGACGAGAGAAAAAAAGACAAATAAAAAAGGTAAATAACCATTAATAATACTTTGGAGAAAAATGAGACATCACAGGTGACATCAGAACAAGCATACAACAGAGAGAATAGGAGCACAGGGATACTAACGAAAAGAAAGAAATAAGGATAACTTTTATATTTAGCTTTCATTAGTTCATTATGTGATTTATTTAACACCTACTGAGAACAACACAAACAAGCACAAAGACACAAACACACACAATGCCTAAAGGCAAGAAGCTTAGCTAAGAGGAAACACAAATAAACAAACCAACAGTAACTGTACATAATGTGACAAGTCGGAGAGAAAAGTGTATGGAATCAGAGGAGGTTAGTTAAATGAATACTTATGAACATTGACTGCATATCAAGTGCTATGCTAGGCGATTGGGATATGAATTAAAACTAAGCTTTCCAATTTATATTCTCATTAAGGATAAAAGACACATGCAAAAACAGATCTCAGTGCAATCATAAGTACAACAATAGAGGAAACAGAAGAAGCACTTAATATCACTTTGTTTTGGGGGACAGGGGAAAATAAATAAATTACCAACAGGGAAAGTACCTGGGAAAAGTTAATGTCTGATCTATTGTATGAATGATCAATTAATCATGTATTTTTTTAAAAGCCAGAAAAAGAGGCAAAGGAGGAAGGGGAAGGAAAAGGAGGGGAATTTCAATCAGATAAATACTACAAAAAAAGATTAAAGCTTAAAACAATATAAGTTTGGCTATACTAGCTTTTTATAGGCTAGCACATGGAAATCATGGAAAGTGGTACAAGAAGAGTCTGAAGTTGTATAGGTTAACAGATTAAAGTGTCTAATACATCAGTCTGGGAGCTTGGACTTTATGCTATAGTTGGTAGGGAGACTCTGAAACTTTAAGATGCTGAAAATAAATAACATTTCATCCTTTGTAGATAATTTGCAAGGGTAATGCTGTATATCAGGATCTGAGGGCTCAACCTTGGTGTAAGGTAGACCAGTTGGATGCCTATTTTAGTATTCCAATTAAGAAACAATTAGAGCAATGATTTATTTAATTGGTAATTAAAACAGACAGAAAGGAAAGCACCATTTATAAGGCAGACTTAAAGATGTTGGTAAGATGCTGGCAATAGTGGAGAGTCCTAGGGCAGCTCCGGTGGCCCAGCGGTTTAGCACTGCCTTCAGCCCAGGGTGTGATCCTGGAGACCCGTGATCGAGTCCCATGTCGGGCTTCCTGCATGGAGCCTGCTTCTCCCTCTGCCTGTGTCTCTGCCTCTCTCTGTGTGTGTCAGTCATGAATAAATTAAAAAAAAAATAGTGGAGAGTCATAGAGGATGATACCTAAAACAAGGATGATACCTAAAACAAGGAACTTGGTGGGTAATGGTGTCAAGATGTGACGTTGGAGGAGAGAGGAGATAGTCAAAATGATACTATCAGGAGAAATAAAAGATGTGGATATAGATTAAAAAGTAAAGAAAAATATGACATATGTTAAGATAACGAGAGTAGATAAAATTTCTGTAATTGAGACCAAGGATGTAAATGGGCTGCTGTTAGAACCCTGAGCTAACCTATTAGAGACAAGTAGAGATAAACAAGCCCCTGTAGCATTCCTAGAGAGAACAGCTTCAGAGTTAAAGGGAGAACCAAGGGAGTGACATGCTGAATCTCAGAAAGGAATACCATCAGAGAGGGCACAGACACAAATGCTTGGTTCATATGGAGGAAAAAAAGAAAAACATGCAATAACCCTAAAAGCATCCAGTGGATTTAGAAAGGGAGATGGTTTTTTGTTTTTTGTTTTTAACTTCAGTGAGACAAATTTTGGTAGCATGGGAGTTTGAAAAGCCAGACTATTTTATATCAAAGAGTGATTAATAGTCAAGCAAATACTGTTAATAATCTAGGAAATATTGCTAATTATGTGAAAATTTTAATAGGAATGTAAAAGAAATACCATGCAATTGCCTAAAATACAACTAGAATGAGGGCAAGGCTTTCATTTTAGTTTGGAAGAGGGTTAATTATGAATATAGGCTGAAGGAAAAAAGTAATGAAGGAAGATGTCAGAAATAGAAGTGATAAGAATAAAACTACATACTGAACAGGGCAAAAAGGATTAAGACCAAGAGCAGAAAAAGAGGCATTAGCCTTAAAGAGGAAGTACCATTTACCACTTAAATGTAAAGAGGCAGAAAAGTGGTTTGCAGATATTATCACAGTAGAATGCATTTGTTTGATAAAATACATGTCTCCAACTTTTCCTTCCAATATGAGTAACCAGTAATATAAAGAAAATTAAAGTTTTCTTTCTGAGTTTATCTTCTTTGGATTTATTATAATGCCTGAATTTAAAGATTTAAGCTTTAAAAATTATGCACTATTATCTGTTGTTGTCTTTCTGAATATTTCTTTCCCATTTTCTCCTTTCTCATTCTGTTCTCCATAATTCTTAATATTTCTTCCACATATTTTGTCTCCTTTGCTCCCTGTGCTGCATTCTGCATTCTTCTTTATGTTTCCAAGTGCACTGATTCTTCTGCTACCCTCCCAGCAGCATATGCTATCTAATTAATAAAATCCTTAATCAAAATGGATTCCAGTTTTAAGCTTCAAGTTTTGATAAGCTCTTTTTTAAACCTCCCTGAACTGTTTTTGATAGTTTTTTTTGTTCCCTTTAAACATTTTAAACTTACTTTAGCAGATTTATTCCAATATGATCATTTGAAATTATTGGGGGGGTAAATATACTGCTGATTATTTCTGCTCTTATTCATGTTGGACTTTTCCCTATTGTTTTACATTTTATATTTAAAAGCCTTACTTTACTGGAGAAAATCTTGTGTAGCCCCTGCCAACTTATTTCTCTACAGAATATTTATCAAAGTAAGATCATTTCTTAAAATGATAATTTCTAGATTGGGTCTTAAAGGTCACCTAGATGGTACACATAAATGGAAATATTAAACAATTGTGAAAAAAAAAAAACTGTTCTCACTTGTTTTTCCCTGCCCAACTTCCAGGTGTAGGCAAACATAGTTTCTTGTCTTCGCCTTTGCTTCTGGGTATATTTCTTTTCTGCTCTACCCATTCAAATGCACTTACGTTATCCAGCTCCCTTACTTGCACAGATCTATAGCTCATGGCCTATATTTGAAGACACTAAAAATTTAATTACCCTGTTTACCAAGATCAGCAAAATTACTCTTCAATTCATATTTTCAGGACAGCCAAGTATCAACTAAAAATTTAATGTAATTGTTCAGTTTGCTTTGCTTTGGCCCCCTGAGGATTTCCTCTACTTCCCCATATGCCCAACAAGGCATTTAAAGAATATATATCCTATTTATGCTCCACTTATAAGTTTCTTATATTCTCTATTGTCAGTGTTGCAGAAAATGTAAATTCTCATTACTGTTTCATCCACATACTCTTTTAGACATTTTATCCTGTCCTTTTGCTTAATTTTTTGACTCAAACTGTGTGTCTTCCTCATCTCTGTGCTATAGACTTATGTATCTAATTGGTACTTTTCATTTCCATTTAAAGAGCTCATAAGAATCTGAAATTTAATATGGCCCAAAGAGACATAATTATATCTTCTCCAACATCCTCCTCATACTTTCCTCAAGCCCTTGTTACCTCAGCAAACACCCTAATCATTTTTTCCCCTCACATTTTATATTCCATCTACCAAAAGTTCTGGTTGGCACTTCTTCCAAAATATATGTGAAATCAGCTATTACCATTTTTATTGAAAAAAAAAACCTTGACCGATGTGATCATTATTCTAATTTTTCTGGATTACCAAAAAAGTTGTCATCCCTCCTTTATGCACTAAAGTCTATCTTTCACTAAGCTGCTCAGCAGCTCTTGCTAAAATATAATGTAAGATGTTTTAAATGCATTCAATTTTTTCATCTATACTCCTTTATCACAGCCCACTTACGGGCTTGCAGTATCTGGGCCCTGTTTGCCTTGCCAACATTTATCTCCTGAAATTACAGTACCCATGTAGAATTTTCCGGAATCACTGGCCTCCATTCTGGTTCCATCACAGGACTTTTGCATGTTCCATTGCATCTATTTGGCAAGCTCTTCCCTGGATCAGCTCAAAGCTGGCACGCCTCCTTCATTCAAGTCTCAATTCAAATGTTTCCTTCTTAGAGAGGGTATTCCTAAAGATTCTTAGTAAAGCAGAGCTCCCAACTCCTCATTGGCTCTGTCACTCTAGCACATTATCCAGTTTTTTCTTCCTCTCAAAAATATGACTGAATTTTTAAAAATTTATAATTTTACACGTTTATTATCTATTTAGGAGAATATAAATTTAAATGATATCCCCAGCACTAAAACGGCATTTCATATAAAGCAAATGTTCAGGACACACAAACACACACATACACAAACACATACACACTCATAAACATACATTTGAATTTTAGGTCTACATTTTCTTTAAGTATAATCCTTGGTTATAAAGTTAGTAATAAGCATAAAGTTATAATATTAGTCTATTGGACATAATTATGAAATTATAAAATCACTGCAAAATTATGAAATGAAATTATAAATCACTTTATTTATAAAAATAAAGATATATGAAACTATTGCTGATGTTAACCATGAAATAATAAAAACAACTGAACTTTTATTATTTTCTCTATCTCTTATAATGGACAGTGTCTAACAAATGAATATTTTGTACCAAAAATGCCATTCAACGAATACTTAATGCACATCAACAATGTATCTTTATATTAGTGACTAGATTAGTCCTTCAGGATTCAATAATAGGGGAAAATATAGACAGGTCCTACCTGCAAGCATTTATAAGGCAGTGGGTGTGCAGCCATGCAAAAAGTGTACATTTTATCTTTTTCTATTCTACGTGTAAAACATCACCAAGGCTATCCTATTTCTAAGAGAAAAAGTAATTAAATAAATCTGAGATCATTATAGAAGGCAGAGTACTTCTATTAAAAACACAGAAATGAGTGGGGGAAAGAAATCACAGGTAATCAGTCACTACTGCCTAAAATGAGCAGCAGCTCCAGAATTTCCGCTAGCTAAAGCCATTCCTGCGTTTCTAATCATACTTATTAGGCTGCTAAGAAAGTTTAGCTTCTATAATAATTATTACCTTGGGGGTTCACTGAAAGTAGGAACTTTCCTATATATATATACAGAGAAAGAGAAAGAAATTTTATGCATGTAATGTGAATTCAATAATAGATTAATAAATTATTGAATGCATTTTTTTGTTGGACTGAATTAACATTTTATTAATTTAATGTGTTTTTTAAGCATAACATTTTATTGAAGCAGAACTTTTATAAAGAAGAGTGTGCAAATCAAAGAATACAGCATATTACATTTCACTGTGAATATACCAGTAATGCCTTCATTGAGACAGAAAAAACTGAACATTTTTAGCAGAAACTCCTGTGTGAGCTTCCCCAGTGACTGCCACCAAATAAGAGCTACAATCCTGATGTCTATCACCATCACGAAAATTTGTCAGTTTCTTAACAGGATCATATTGTGTACACTATGTCTTCTCTTGCTCAATATAATGATTACAAGATTCACCTAAGTTGTTCCATGTAGCTGAATTCTGTTCATTCAGCTCTTGTTTTCAGCTCTATGATTACAAGATTCACCCAAGTTGTTCTATGTAGCTGAACTCTGTCCATTCAGGTCTTGGTTTTGGCTCGGGGTCATGAGATCAAGTCCCACATTGGGCTCTGGGTTGGGCATGGAGCCTGCTTGAGATTCTCTCTCTCCCTCTCACTCACTCTCTTTCTCAAAAGAAAAAAATTTAAATCTTACTTATTAACTATTGTTCATATCTAGTAATGTTTCAATTATCTACCTACCTATATTTTGGCCAGCACTACACAGTTTAATAAATATTTAATCTTTTTCTTGTTTAAATATAGCATAGAGCTGTTTATGATCATGAATCACTTAAAAAGTAAGGTTAGTTTCACCTGGCAATTATATTTCTTTTCAAGACTTACTATAAAGCTATAGCAATTAAGATAGTGGGATTTATCAGTGAAAGAGCAGACAAATATATCAATCCAAAGGAATAGAGAGCCCAGAAATAGAACCACAGAAATAGTCAAATGATCTTTGACAAAGAAGCAAAAGCAAGACAGTGCAGCAAAGATCAACTTTTCAACAAGTAGCATTGGAACAACTGGACATCTACATAAAAAAAAATGAAGCTAGACAGAGACCTTATATCTTTCACAAAAATTAATTCAAAATGGATCACAGACCTAAATGTAAAATGCAAACTATAAAATCCCTGGAAATAACATAGGATAAAAACTAGATGAGCTTGGGTATGAATTTCTTTTCTGTTAGAAAGAAATGAAAGAAATAATTGATAAGGTAGACTTTATTAAAATTAAAACCTTTGGCTCTATAAAACCCATGGTCAAAAAATTGAGAAAACAAGCCACAGACTGGGAGAAAATATTTGTAAAAGACACATCTGGTGAAGACCTGTTATCCAAAGCATACAAAAGGAGTTGACTTTTGCCCACATAAAATCTGCACACCAATATTTATAGCAGCTTTATTTAGAATTGCCAAAACTTGGAAGCAACCAAGATGATCTTCAGTAGGTAAATGGATAATAAACTGTGGTACATCTACATACATTTACATACATCAATTTATCATTGATATTATTCAATGATAAAAATAAATGAATGACATGGAGGAATTTTAATGCATATTAGTAAGTAAAAGAATCCAATTGAAAAGGCTACATATTATATGATTTCAACTATATGTCATTCTGGAAAAGGCAAAACTATATAGACAATAAAAAGATCAGTGATGGGGATCCCTGGGTGGTGCAGCGGTTTAGTGCCTGCCTTTGGCCCAGGGCGCGATCCTGGAGACCCGGAATCGAATCCCATGTCGGGCTCCCAGTGCATGGAGCCTGCTTCTCCCTTTGCCTGTGTCTCTGTCTCTCTGTCTCTCTCTCTCTCACTGTGTGCCTATCATAAATAAATAAAATAAAATAAAAATTTAAAATAAATAAATAAAAAGATCAGTGATTTTCAGAATTTGGATGGGAGGGATGAGGGAATGAGTAGACAATACAGAGGACTTCAGGGCAATGAAAATATGCTGTATAATACCATTATGGTAGATATATGTCATTATACATTTGTCCAAACCTATAGAATGTAAAACACTAAGAGTTAACCCTGATGTAAACTATGGAATTCGGGTGACTATGTTCTGTAAGTGTAGGCTCATCAATTGTACCAAATGTACCATTGTGGTAAAAGATGTTGATAATAGTAGAGGCTATGCATATGTAGGAGCAGGAGGCATATGGGAAGTCTCTATATCTTCTCCTCAATTCTACTGTGACCTTACCTGCTCTTAAAAAAATAAAGTCTTAATTAAAAACACATCATTTGTACACGTTAAATACATACAATTTTCATTTCTCAATTATATTTCACCAAATCTGGAAAAATATTTTTAAAAAATAAATAATAAAATACATTTTAATGAATGTTTAATAAATCATATTTAAGAGTTTTCTTCACATTAGTTTCCTATTTTATATTTGCCTATCGTTGAATTTAGGTTTCATTTTCTAATGAATGAGAAAGTAGTATTTGTTAGTGGATAGAATCTATAGAGGCCATTAATAACATTTCTTTTTTAGAAAATGTTATTTATTTGAGCGAGAGATAGAACACAAGCAGGGGGCAGGGAGAGAGAGAAGCAGACTCCCCACTGAGTAGGGAACCCAGTGTGGGCTTCAGCCCAGAACCCCGGGATCATGACCTATATTTATAAATGATTTGATGTTATAATTTATCCCACAAAATTTCCAATTCATGAAAATTCTAATTTCTAAAAGTAAATGAAGTGGTAAACATAAAAATGTTTGTTTGCCAATTTAAAGCACTTCTGCATTTAACATCTAGCTTCCATCACCATGAACATCTTCCCTCAATTTCAGGCCTATGCATCAAAAGTGAAATCTAGACACTTACACTTGAATCATGTTGTACACAATTCCAAAACAAACATCTTCCCTCCAATCTTTCTTTCTTCCTCCACACATTTTTCATTTTAATATCTGGTACCACTATTAAACCAGTTACTCAAACCTTAACTCATCTAATTACCATCAAAGTGGTACCTTTAAAAGAGAAATCTGACCATATGGCTTCTTTAGTGGCTTTCCAAAGTCTTCATCAGAGTCTAAATCCTTTGGAATGATGTGTTATCTAAAGCTTAGTTCCCTACTCTCAATGTTTGTCCTTACCAGCCTGCCACATAAAAACACGTGTGCACGCACACACACACACATGTACACAGAGACAGACATAGAAATCAGATCAAGCACTTGCTTTAAGCTTTAGCCACAAAGTCAAAGTGGGAACTCAAAACAATCTTAACTGTACTCTAAGATAATTTCTATTTTAATGTTAAGACTACTATCTATCTGGGATTGTTATTATTGGACTAATATGTCAAGTGTATTTGAACATCCACTAAACATTAAATTGAAGTCAGATTAAATTGTAAAAAAAATGAGATAAGGTTAAAAAAAAAAACTGAATCTGAACATAGAAAATCAGGTTTCAAATGCCAGTGGTTTTAAACTATAGGAATTTAGAAAAGGTACTTTCCTCTCTGGATCCTAAGTTCTTTATTTCTTCTTGGAAGCCCCCCTCAAGAATTCTATAGAAAAAGCAGAATTCAAGAGAGGATACCTAAGTATTCCACCTAATTAGTGATCAAAGAAATGGAGTTTGAAACAATATTGAGAACACATTTTTTCACTTATCAAGTTAGAACAGATTTTTTAGAAACTGTACCATTCAGTGTTAGCACAGGTACATCACAGACCAAGCTTACATACTGCTCAGCTTCAATAAATGATACCATCTTTCTGGAAAGTAGGCTTAGAAAGGTATTAGGAATGTATTTTATTCTTTGGAAAGGTAATAGGAATTTAGAAGTATTAGAGCAAATCTTTTATAAATCTAGTTTAAATTTTGAAAGGCAATGATGCTAAGAAAAATTTCTGAAAAAAGTCACAACAATATTTGTAAGTTATAAATAAAAAACCTAAACATAAAGGTTAGAATAATTATGGAAAAATCATGGCCCACCCATGTAACAGCCTTTTGTACAGATATTTAAGTAATATATTTGAAATCTGTATAACAATGCAACAAAAATTCTAATATATCATTATGGGAATAAAAGCAGGACAATTAGTTTCATTATGAATTTTAAAAAATAAGTAATATACTAATATAATTACCTCTATTTCCTGAAATGATTTTAAGTTTTTACACTTTTTTGTATTTTATTTTCTATAACAAATAGCCAGAGTCCAAAAAAAGGTCACAGAAGATGCTTTTGTTTTGAAAACACTGGAAATTTTGATAAAATGGAGCTTTGAATATGATGGCTTGTGAAATGAAAAAAGTTATTGGGCATATCCAAGGACAAACTGAAAAAGAGAACCCCTCTAATACATACAAGATTGCAAATGATTAACTCAATTTTATCTTAGGACTGAAAGATTTTTCACTAATAGTTTCCAGAAGAAAATGGACAATGCACAATAAAAATAGCCAAAAGCACAACGACAAAAAAAAAAAAATAGCAAAAGCATGAGTTAGGAGAATAAGATGCAAAAGTAGATGACAAAGACTACACATATTTGAATTATTACATGTAGATAAAATAATAATTAAAAAATAACTATTTGTACTATGTTGTAGAAGCAAAAAATAAGCTTAAACGAGCAATCATAAAATGAATTAAAAGGTTTCGAAGAAAAATAAATAACATTTGGAAATGAATAATTACGTTTGCATCTATCTACCTACGTACCTACTGAGATACCTGTCAATAATTGAGAGTAAGAGACTTATCATTTAAGAATGTAAGAAATACTTGCCATATATGACTGATGATTATCCCCTCAAATATTACCTTTTTTTTTAATCTTCTCTTCCTTTGGAACATCACTTAAAAATGTGGTAGACTTGATTTTTTCTTTCTTTCTTCTTTCTTTTTCTTTCTTTCTTTCTTTCTTTCTTTCTTTCTTTCTTTCTTCTTTCTTCTTTCTTTCTTTCTTTCTTTTCTTTCTTCTTTCTTCTTTCTTTTTCTTTCTTTCTTTCCTTCTTTCTTTCATTCAAGACTTTATTTATTCATGAGAGACACAGAGAGGCAGAGACATAGGCAGAGAAAGAAGCAGGGTCCCAATGGGGAGCCTGATGCAGGACTCAATCCCAAAACCCTGGAATCATGACTTGAGCCAAAGACAGATGCTCAACCATTGAACCACCCAGGTGTCCCGACCTCTTTCTTTCCTGTATATCCCTTCATCTTTCATTTCACTAATATTTCATTAATTCTCCACTGAGTACTACATAATCTGCTCTTAAAATTATCCTTTTTAAAAAAATTTTAAGTAAAAAACTTGAAGGGAAAGTTAGGTAATTAAGTGGCATCTAAGGTATTAATTGGACAAGTACGATGCATATGATGGAATTCCTTTCCTATAGCCAGGGCTACATTCCCACTATTAATGACAGATTTTATCTGTGTTCTCAGTTATGCACTCTCTTTTTAAGAGGATTAGATTTCCCACCTTGTGGACACCAGGATTGGCCATATGACTTGCTTCATTCAATGGAGTATGAGCAGAAGAAACACTTATCATCTTCTGGGGGAAACTGTAAGAACCATCAAGTGATCTCACTAATGAATTTATTTATACTTACCAGAGCAATGTGCCATAGAAGGATATGATCCTTCACCCTGAATCTAAGAAGTAGAAATAAAATGAAGCATTGATGCAGCTAAGTTTCAAAGCAAGTGAAAAATAATAAACTTTTATACTTGTATATCATTAAGATGGGGTGATTGCTTGTTAGTGTGGGATAATCTAATGCATGCTAACCTCACTCACTCTGTCTTCCTTTCTTTTAGAGGAGTCTTCTCATTAGCTTCAGATTTTCTTTTTCTCTCCTCTGGTTCTCTTAATAAAATGCAGTAATATTAATACATAAAAATTTAAGTTATCTTTTGGAAAACAATGTTTCTTTTGTTCTCTTTTAAAAAGTATTTTCAACATACAGATAAATCTTACAAATGTTTAATTCTATTATTTCTGAAGATACAATGCTATGAAATTTTAACCATCTTCCTACACAATCATGAAATATCATCATTAATCTTCTCTGTTCTTTCCTCTTTTCCTCCCTTCAATGGATAGTATAATATGTATCAGGTACTATGCCCGATGATGCAGATACATTGATGAAGAAAATATGGCCGTGGCCTATGTCTGCCCTCACAGATATTCTCATTTATTGAAGAAAATGAACAATAGTCAAATATTCATACCCACAAAATTGCAAATATGACAAAAGAAAATGAATGTGAAAAGTAGGTGTGCCACACACACACATATAGTAAACAAATTGGATTTAACTGGACAGTCAATAAAAAGTTTCTCAGAACCGACTCCTAAACGGTTTTTAAATTAAGGATAAATGGTGGATAGAGAGAACAGGAAAAATAAATGGAAGTTGCATGTAGCAAATGTAGATAGAATATAGTAGAACATAGCCAAAATGCAATATGGGCGGAGAATATATGGTAAATGGGAGAAGATGCAGTAAGGCCATTGTATTTGGACCTAGAAATAAGGGCAAACCATGTGTGATATTAGACTTCAGAGGCAAGCATGTCTGCCTATTCAGGGGCCTTGAAGGAGAGGTTACGGAGGCATTAATGTTAACATTAATGTAAGTATGGAGAGAAAACAACCATACTTCTGTTAAAAAGAAAGAGATGAAAGAAAAAAAAGAAAGAAAGCAAAGAAATAAAGAAAGAGAGAGGGAGGGAGGGATGGAGGGAGGGACGGAAGGAGAGAGAGAGAAAGAGAGAGAGAGAAACAGACAGAAAGAAGAACTTACCACAGTGTAGATAATAGTTTAGAAAGGGAGCATAATGACTGCAGTAAACTAGCTTTGGAAGTCACTGTAAGCTTGTACCAGGGTGCTGGTGGAGTAGTGAGACAGATAAAATGATATTAGCATGTGGAACAGTTTTTTCTTAACATGTTGAATATGAAGATTGAAATAGAAAAAGGAAGCAAGAAAATCTGTAGGTTTCTGTGCTAAGAAAACTAGTAGTCACTAGGAAGAATTAATTGAAGGACAGCCAGAGCTTGATTAAGCATATTTTAGGAGGAGGGGCAAGATGGCTGAAGAGTAGGGTCCCCAAGTCACCTGTCCCCACCAAATTACCTAGATAACCTTCAAATCATCCTGAAAATCTACGAATTCGGCCTGAGATTTAAAGAGAGAACAGCTGGAATGCTACAGTGAGAAGAGTTCGTGCTTCTATCAAGGTAGGAAGACGGGGAAAAAGAAATAAAGAAACAAAAGGCCTCCAAGGGGGAAGGGCCCCACGAGGAGCCGGGCTGAGGCCGGGGCGAGTGTCCCCAGGACAGGAGAGCCCCATCCCGGAGAAGCAGGAGCTGCACCGACCTTCCCGGGCGGAAAGGCCTCGCAGAGAGTTGGAGCAGGACCCCAGGAGGGAGGGGGTGCCCTCGGGCTCCCGGGGACACTAACAGACACCTGCGCCCTGGGAGAGTGCGCCGAGCTCCCTAAGGGCTGCAGCGCGCACGGCGGGACCCGGAGCAGCTCGGAGGGGCTCGGGAGAGGAAGAGGCTCCGTGCAGAGGGGGCTGCGGCCCCGGGAGCAGCTTGGAGGGGCTCAGGCGGCGGCTCCGTGGAGGGGGCTGCCCGGCTGGGAGCGCAATTCCAACAGCATAGGCCGGGAGCACAGGGCACCGGGGACACAGCCCAGGATCCGGCCTCCCCCCGGGACAGGCAGAGGCCGGGAGGGCCCAGGACAGCAAGGACGCTCCTGCCCCAAGCTGAGCAGGTCAGCGGCCCCGCCCCGGAGCCTCCAGGCCCTGCAGACGGAGAGCTCTGCACAGTTACTGCGGGAGCTGAATCCAGGGCTCCAGAGATGCCGCTGCCACTGCCGGTTGTTCCTCCTGGGGCCTCACGGGGTAAACAACCCCACTGAGCCTCACAGTGGCCTCACGGGATAAACAGGATAAACATTACTCACTGAACCCTACACCAGGCAGGGGGCAGAGCAGCTCCCCCAAGCACTAACACCTGAAAATCAGCACAACAGGCGCCTCCCCCAGAAGACCAGCTAGACGACAGGGGGAAAAACAAATTATTGACCAAGCAGCACTGGAAAGTTCCAGGGGAAGTCAAGGGACTTACAGTATAGAGAATCAGAGGATACTCCCCCGTGTTTTTTTTGTTGTTGTGGTGGTGGGTGTTTTTGTTTGTTTGTTTGTTTGTTTGTTTTGTTTTGCTTTTTGATTTCTGTTTACTTCCCCCACCCTTTTTTTTCCTTTCTTTTTCTTTCTCTTTCTCTTCTCTTTTTTTTTCTTGTTTCCTTTCTTTTTTCTTTTTCTCTTTTCTTTCCTTCTTTCTCTCCTCTCTCTCCTTTTCCCAATACAACTTGTTTTTGGCCACTCTGCACTGAGCAAAATGACTAGAAGGAAAACCTCACCTCAAAAGAAAGAATCAGAAACAGTCCTCTCTCCCACAGAGTTACAAAATCTGGATTACAATTCAATGTCAGAAAGCCAATTCAGAAGCACTATTATAAAGCTACTGGAGGCTCTAGAGAAAAGCATAAAGGACTCAAGAGACTTCATGACCGCAGAATTTAGATATAACCAGGCAGAAATTAAAAATCAATTGAATGAGATGCAATCCAAACTAGAAGTCCTAACGATGAGGGTTAACGAGGTGGAAGAACGAGTGAGTGACATAGAAGACAAGTTGATGGCAAAGAGGGAAACTGAGGAAAAAAGAGACAAACAATTAAAAGACCATGAGGATAGATTAAGGGAAATGACAGACTGAGGAAGAAAAACCTACGTTTAATTGGGGTTCCAAAGGGCGCCAAAAGGGACAGAGGGCCAGAATATGTATTTGAACAAATCATAGCTGAAAACTTTCCTAATCTGGGAAGGGAAACAGGCATTCAGATCCAGGAAATAGAGAGATCCCCCCTAAAATCAATAAAAACCGTTCAACACCTCGACATTTAATAGTGAAGCTTGCAAATTCCAAAGATAAAGAGAAGATCCTTAAAGCAGCAAGAGACAAGAAATCCCTGACTTTTATGGGGATAAGTATTAGGGTAACAGCAGACCTCTCCACAGAGACCTGTCAGGCCAGAAAGGGCTGGCAGGATATATTCAGGGTCCTAAATGAGAAGAACATGCAACCAAGAATACTTTATCCAGCAAGGCTCTCATTCAAAATGGAAGGAGAGATAAAGATCTTCCAAGACAGGCAGGAACTGAAAGAATATGTGACCTCCAAACCAGCTCTGCAAGAAATTTTAAGGCGGACTCTCAAAATTCCCCTTTAAGAAGAAGTCCAATGGAACAATCCACAAACACAGGGACTGAATAGATATCATGATGACACTAAACTCGTATCTTTCAATAGTAACTCTGAACGTGAACGGGCTTAATGACCCCATCAAAAGGCACAGGGTGTCAGACTGGATAAAAAAGAAGAACCCATCTATTTGCTGTCTACAAGAGACTCATTTTAGACAGAAGGACACCTACAGCCTAAAAATAAAAGGTTGGAGAACCATTTACCACTCGAATGGTCCTCAAAAGAAAGCAGGGGTAGCCATCCTTATATCAGATAAACTAAAATTTACCCCGATGACTGTAGTGAGAGATGAAGAGGGACACTATATCATACTTAAAGGATCTATCCAACAAGAGGACTTAACAATCCTCAATATATATGCCCTGAATGTGGGAGCTGCCAAATATTTAAACCAATTAATAACCAAAATTAAGACATATTAGATAATAATACACTTATACTTGGTGACTTCAATCTAGCACTTTCTAGATAGGTGTTCTAAACACAACATCTCCAAAGAAACGAGAGCTTTAAATGATACACTGGACCAGATGGATTTCAAAGATATCTACAGAACTTTACATCCAAACTCAACTTAATACACATTCTTCTCAAGTGCACATGGAACTTTCTCCGAAATAGACCACATACTGGGTCACAAATCAGGCCTTAACCAATACCAAAAGATTGGGATCATCCCCTGCATATTCTCAGACCATAATGCCTTGAAATTAGAACTAAATCACAACAAGAAGTCTGGAAGGACCTCAAACACGTGGAGGTTAAGGACCATCTTGCTAAAAGATGAAAGGGTCAACCAGGAAATTAAGGAAGAATTAAAAAGATTCATGGAAACTAATGAGAATGAAGATACAACCGTTCAAAATCTTTGGGATACAGCAAAAGCAGTCCTGAGGGGGAAATACATTGCAATACAAGCATCCATCCAAAAAATGGAAAGAACTCAAATACAAAAGCTAACCTTACACCTAAAGGAGCTAGAGAAAAAACAGCAAATAGATCCTACACCCAGCAGAAGAAGAGAGTTAATAAAGATTCGAGCAGAACTCAACGAAATCCAGACCAGAAGAACTGTGGAACAGATCAACAAAAGTTGGTTGGTTGGTTCTTTGAAAGAATTAATAAGATAGATAAACCATTAGCCAGCCTTATTAAAAAGAAGAGAGAGAAGACTCAAATTAATAAAATCATGAATGAGAAAGGAGAGATCACTACCAACACCAAGGAAATACAAACGATTTTAAAAACACATTATGTACAGCTAGACGCCAATAAATTAGGCAATCTAGAAGAAATGGACACATTTCTGGAAAGCCACAAACTACCAAAACTGGAACAGGAAGAAATAAAAAACCTGGACAGGCCAATAACCAGGGAGGAAATTGAAGTGGTCATCAAAAACCTCCCAAGACACAAAAGTCCAGGGCCAGATGGCTTCCCAGGGGAATTCTACCAAACGTTTAAAGAAGAAACCATAGCTATTCTACTAAAGCTGTTTGGAAAGATAGAAAGAGATGGAGTACTTCCAAATTCGTTCTATGAGGCCAGCATCACCTTAATTCCAAAACCAAAGACCTCACCAAAAAGGAAAATTATAGACCAATATCCCTGATGAACATGGATGCAAAAATTCTCAACAAGATACTAGCCAATACGATACAACAGTACATTAAGAAAATTATTCACCATGACCAAGTAGGATTTATTCCCGGGACACAAGGCTGGTTCAACACTCGTAAAACAATCAATGTGATTCATCATATCAGCAAGAGAAAAACCAAGAACCATATGATCCTCTCAATAGATGCAGAGAAAGCATTTGACAAAATACAGCATCAATTCCTGATCAAAACTCTTCAGAGCGTAGGGATAGAGGGAACATTCCTCAACATCTTAAAAGCCATCTACGAAAAACCCACAGCAAATATAATTCTCAATGGGGAAGCACTGGGAGCCTTTCCCTTAAGATCAGGAACAAGACAGGGATGTCCACTCTCACCACTGCTATTCAACATAGTACTAGAAGTCCTAGCCTCAGCAATCAGACAACAAAAAGACATTAAAGGCATTCGAATTGGCAAAGAAGAAGTCAAACTCTCCCTCTTCACCGATGACATGATACTCTACATAGAAAACCCAAAAGACTCACCCCAAGATTCCTAGAACTCATACAGCAATTTGGCAGTGTGGCAGGATACAAAATCAATGCCCAGAAGTCAGTGGCATTTCTATACACTAAAAATGAGACTGAAGAAAGAGAAATTAAGGAGTCAATCCCATTTACAATTTCACCCAAAAGCATAAGATACCTAGGAATAAACCTAACTAAAGAGGTAAAGGATCTATACCCTAAAAACTATAGAACACTTCTGAAAGAAATTGAGGGAGACACAAAGAGATGGAAAAATATTCCATGCTCATGGATTGGCAGAATATTGTGAAAATGTCAATGTTACCCAGGGCAATTTACATGTTTAATGCAATCCCTATCAAATTACCATGGATTTTCTTCAGAGTTAAAACAAATTATTTTAAGATTTGTGTGGAATCAGAAAAGACCCTGAATAGCTAGGGGAATTTAAAAAAAAAAAAACATAGCTGGGGGCATCACAATGCCAGATTTCAGGTTGTATTACAAAGCTGTGGTCATCAAGACAGTGTGGTACTGGCACAAAAACAGACACATAGATCAATGGAACAGAATAGAGAATCCAGAAGTGGATCCTCAACTTTATTGTCAACTAATATTCGACAAAGGAGGAAAGACTATCCACTGGAAAAAAGTCTCTTCAATAAATGGTGCTGGGAAAATTGGACATCCACATGCAGAAGAATGAAACTAGACCACTCTCTTTCACCATACACAAAGATAAACTCAAAATGGATGAAAGATCTAAATGTGAGACAAGATTCCATCAAAATCCTAGAGGAGAACACAGGCGACACCCTTTTTGAACTCAGCCACAGTAACTTCTTGCAAGATACATCCACGAAGGCAAAAGAAACAAAAGCAAAAATGAACTATCGGGACTTCATCAAGATAAGAAGCTTTTGCACAGCAAAGGATACAGTCAACAAAACTCAAAGACAACCTACAGAATGGGAGAAGATATTTGCAACTGACGTATCAGATAAAGGGCTAGTTTCCAAGATCTATAAAGAACTTATTATTAAACTCAACACCAAAGAAACAAACAATCCAATCAATCCAATCATGAAATGGGCAAAAGACATGAACAGAAATCTCACAGAGGAAGACATAGACATGGCCAACATGCACATGAGAAAATGCTCCGCATCACTTGCCATCAGGGAAATACAAATCAAAACCACAGAGATACCACCTCATACCAGTGAGAATGGGGAAAATTAAAAAGGCAGGAAACCACAAATGTTGGAGAGGATGCAGAGAAAAGGGAACCCTCTTACACTGTTGGTGGGAATGTGAAATGGTGCAGCCACTCTGGAAAACTGTGTGGAGGCTCCTCAAAGAGTTAAAAATAGACTGTCCTACGACCCAGCAATTGCCCTGCTGGGGATGTACCCCAAAGATGCAGATGCAATGAAACGCCGGGACACCTGCACCCCGATGTTTATAGCAGCAATGTCCACAATAGCCACACTGTGGAAGGAGCCTCGGTGTCCATCGAAAGATGAGCGGATAAAGAAGATGTGGTTTATGTATACAATGGAATATTACTCAGCCATTAGAAATGACAAATACCCACCATTTGCTTCAACATGGATGGAACTGGAGGAGAAGGACAAACATTATATGGTCTCATTCATTTGGGGAATATAAATAATAGTGAAAGGGAATAGAAGGGAGGGGAGAAGAAATGGGTAGGAAATATTAGAAAGGAAGACAGAACATGAAGACTCCTAAATCTGGGAAACGAACTAGGGGTGGTGGAAGGGGAGGAGGGCAGGGGGTGGGGGTGACTGGGTGACGGACACTGAGGGGGGCACCTGACAGGATGAGCACTGGGTGTTATTCTATATGTTGGCAAACTGAACACCAATAAAAAATAAATTTACTATTAAAAAGCATATTTTAATTTAAGTTTCTTTGATATAAGACGATATGTCAAAAAGAGGTGATAGGAGCGTGAAACTATTTTATTGGATAATTTTTTCACTGTTTTGCTATCTCTAAAGGGGTTCAGAGTGAAACTTAAAAAGCACCATCTAGGGACACTTGGGTGGCTGAGTTGGTTAAGCTTCCAACTCTTGATTTCAGCTCAGATCATGATCTCAGGGTTGTGAGATTGAGACCTGTGTCAGGCTCTACACTGGGCATGGAGCCTACTTAAGGTTCTTTCCCTCCCCTCCATTTGCTCCTCCTCCCTCCTAAAAAACAAAACAATACAAAATGAATAAAAATAAACAAAATTTAAGCTAATGATACACACACACCACCATACCATGCCAGGAGAACAAAATGAAGAGATGTATAAATATAATACTATATTTAACATATTGGATATAACAAAATAAAAATTATCTTTGCAAAATTACCTGTCATTGATTAAACCTGCTATAGTTTCAATATCAATTCCAAGTCTTCTGTTTTCTTCTATCAACTGAGCATTTGCAATTGAGATATCTGAAAAGTCTTTTGTAACATTAGAAAGCTCAATATCCCATGATGTTTTCTTTAAGAAAAGAATAAAAGAATCATTTATACATGCTTTGTATCTCAGAAAGAAAAAACATATATAACGAAATTATTTTTACTTCTCTGAGTTAGTATTTAGGAATAGAGAATAGAACTTTAGGTGGAAGGAAGGAAAGGTGTACTTACTGAGGCATAATAATTATTAAGTACATCCAGATACTCCTTTTCATAACTTTTTCTCTTCCAAGCAAGTTGATCATAAATTTTTTTCAAATCATCTAGCTAAAATATACAGAAGAAATAAATGAATTATGAAGCTAGCCATTCTTTTGTAAAGTAAGAAATATATTCAAATCATGTAGCTACCATAACTTAATGTTGATTAAAATAGTATAATACACACAAAAAATAGTATAATACCACAGGTTGTTGCCACTTATAAAAATCGAAGCAACATTCTGAATAGAATATAGAAAATCAACCCTAATAGTGCTCAAATAATTAATCAGAATAAAATAGAAGGTATTTGTTATTTTGTAAGAATTGATAAAAATTAGAAAATTTAAATCATAATTCATCACATTAAAAAATTAAAGGAAAAAATAACATTAATATGGTCAACACTCTAGAGAATAGCTATGTGGTAAATTCACTATCTAGTTTCAATAATACTTAAACTAGTACAAGGAAAAACTACACAGATATAAAAAAAATAGAAAATATCAAAATACATCAAAATGCTAAATACATACCCACTGAGCTCAAGAATGAGGCTAGATTCTCTCTTATCACCATTATTATTAATCATGTTATGTGAAAGTTTAAATGTATTTGAATAAAATAAAGAATTATAAAGTCGAATATAAATAGGTAATACACCTTCAACTTTAGATATTACTGAACACTTTGAAAAACAGAAGATTTTATTTAAAACTTCAATAAATGATTTTGGTAAAATGGCTGGATATAAGGAAATTAGAAGCTTTTAACCATAACAGTAATAATCTGTTTAAAAACACTGTCACAATACTTAAAAACTTCGGTAAAAAAATACAAAATATTTGGGAATTAATTAAATGTAAAAGAGAACTATAGAAAATAAAAACAAATTCTTACTTAGAAGCTCGAATCAAAAACCACATGAAAAGAATGATAAGCCATATAAAGGTTGAATAGAATATACTGTTAGTTATCCCAAAATTATAGTTGTTTGTCAATATACTAAAAATCATTGAATTCTATAATTAAAAAAAAAAAACAACATTGTTAAGAGGCAACAGATCCAAAAATTAATGACAAAGGATATAACAGGACACTGTTTCTCAAACCATTTCAAACTTGTTATTTTACACTATTACATACCATACCATCTGTACTACTGTGCATTTAAAATTTTTCTTTAAAAATGTTTTTTCTTAAGGCAGCTCACGTTTATTTAAAAATCATTTTAAAAAAGGAAACTACTGTTATTTAAGTTAAAAATCCAGTATCATATGCCATAAAGGGAAGCAACTTTAAAAATAAATAAAAACAATTTATGAAATAAACAATATAAAAATAAAATACTAGTAGTATTAAATGTATTCAACATACCAAGAAAATACTAAATGTTTTTTAGAATTATGAATAGTAATTAAAGAAATATTTCAATTAATGTAATTTTAAGAGTTCAATGATTATGATTTATCAGTATATTTAATAAATTTCCCATACAACTGGATATTATAGATATAACCCGAAGTTTTTTTTTATGAGTTTTAGTTTCAAGAGGCCTTTGAAATATCTTTCAGAATTGTTCTTCAGAAACTGTCCAACTACTAATGATGTACAAGCATTTTTACCTACTCATTACTATCTTTGGGAAATAATCATGAAAAAATTTATCAGTCAAGTTTTTTTAGATAGTGCAACATAGTTTGAGTGTATTCCTTAGATAAAGTTGTAAACAAATTAGACAATGAGACATTCCCACCTTGACATAATTAAAAAGTATATTCTATGGCTTCAATTTTGCTGTTTTTTCTTCATATGTGCTTCACCTATTCGATTTGTATTAGGACATTTAAAGTTTTTGATTGAGAAAATACCTTTGTAAAATATCATAATTTTTAATGTAGTTCTCAGTCATAAAAGTCATCTAGAAGCCTGAATTTTTCACTGAGGAATAGTTGAAGCTTTTTTAAAATAAATTAATAGGGAGTGAGTTCCTTAAAAAGCACATATTACAGAATAATGATCATTCATTTACAAGTCTGAGAGCACAAATGAGTATTTGGCGGTTTTAACTGATTTGATGAATAATTTTTAAACTTTAATGAAATACTTCTCTTAACATGCCTGCATCATTTTGCAATGGCTTGAATATGACTATTCATGAGTATAACAGTGGGTAGATTTGCCTTTCTGGGCAATTTTTTGAATATATGTAACTAATCATTTTCTTTCATCTGGCTATGGCATTAGCATCATATGTGCTTAATCAAAAACATGGATTTCAGGACTTACTGCTGTTTCTCAAGAAGTCATCAATACATTTAAATTTTCTCTATCTGTACACATTAGCAAAGAATTCACAGTATGAATGAATTCATCACTTCACAGTGAATTTTAACAACTTTTATACTAGAAATAATAATTACTTCTTTACATATTTGGTAATCTCTATAAGTAAAAGATGAATTGTTATTTGACATAGGCATTTAATGAATCATTTTGTTTGTTATATCCCTGAATCTCTCTGTCACCTGGTAGCAGGCTTGATAAATGTCTTACTAACTGCTTCAGCAGATCTGGACTCTGAAGTTAATTATAATCCTAAAAACATAATTCTAAAGTCTCAGCACTCTCATTCTGTGTCATTCTGTACATACACTTCAGCATCTATTTAAAAAATTTTATAGGCTATTTTTTGTGCTTTAACATGACAATTGTGGATTACTTATTAATTATGACCATTGTGACTAATCTTAGAACATATAATAAAGTAGATCTGTTTTCTTCACCAGTTCACAAAATCCAAAATTCTAATAAAATTCAAATTATTCCCACACTAATCTTTCTTTGCTGCTTGTAAACATTGGTAAAGGATTTTTAGGAAATATTTTAATTTAGTCTTCATACCTATCTAAAGACATGTAACTGATTTGATCACATTCCTCACTAGTGTCTCTACTTCTACAATTAAACATCCATAGTTTTGTTTTCTTTTGTTTTAGAGAGAAAGAGAGAGAGAGAAGAGTATGCATGTCTGAGCAGGGGGAGAGGATCAGAGGGAAAGGAAGAAAGGGAATCTTAAGTAAGCTCTACAACCATTTTGGAGCTGGATAAGAGGCTGGATCTCAGGACCCAGAGTTCATGATCTAAGCTGAAATCAAGAGTCAGAAGCTTGAGATGCTTTGCCTTCGTCAGGCCATGATCCTGGGGATCCAAAATTGAGTCCCACATTGGGCTCCCTGCACGGAGCCTGCTTCTCCCTCTGCCTATGTCTCTGCCCCTCTCTCTGTGTCTCTCATAAATAAATAAATTTTTAAACAAAAAAAGTCAGAAGCTTAACAGGCTGAACCACCCAGATACCTCAAACACCCATATTTTTAACCACTTACCTAGGACAGAATCTACAGAGTACAAAAATCATAAACAGGACCCAAGTCAGTTTGTTTCTTTTTCTTTCCCTTTTTTTAAAAAAAGGATTTTATTTATTTGAGAGAAAAAAAAGATAGTGAGAGACAGCATGAGCAGGGTGAGAGACAGAGGGAGCCCACTAAGCAGGGAATCCAACATAGGTCAGAACCCTGAGTTCATGACCTGGGCTGAAGGCAGATGCTTAACTGACTGAGCCACCCAGGAGCTACCCTCCCACCAATGAGTTTCATTCATTCATTCATTCATTCATTTATTTATTTATTTATTTATTTATTTATTTATTTATTTATGATAGTCACAGAGAGAGAGAGAGAGAGAGAGAGGCAGAGACACAGGCAGAGGGAGAAGCAGGCTCCATGCACCGGGAGCCCGATGTGGGATTCGATCCCGGGTCTCCAGGATCATGCCCTGGGCCAAAGGCAGGCGCCAAACCGCTGCGCCACCCAGGATCCCCACCAATGAGTTTCTAATGTACTTTCCAGATCAGATGTGGTAGTTCTGATGCCTAAAATTATACATATTTCATATGTCAAATAATTGTCAATCTTTCAGAAATACATTTTCTAGCACGTTTCCCAATAAAAAGAGTAAAAGATAAACATGAAAATTCAGTGCCTTAAGGTCAAAATTAATGATCTGTATTACCATGTCACTGACAGGTATTTGTTGGCAGTTTCAGGAAGTGAAGTTATGAAACGTTCATGAGCACATCTTAAGTACTACAGTATACTTACAACTTGCAATTTTTGAATAAGTACTATTATGTTAACCCTGCCCTAATCAATAAAATCCATGGAATCACACATGAAAGCATTGTGTGCTAATTGCTTTCCTAATATAAATAATAGGGATCCCTGGGTGGCGCAGTGGTTTAGCGCCTGCCTTTGGCCCAGGGTGCGATCCTGGAGACCCGGGATCGAATCCCACGTCAGGCTCCCGGGATGGAGCCTGCTTCTCCCTCTGCCTGTGTCTCTGCTTCTCTCTCTCTCTGTCTATCATAAATAAATAAATAAATCTTTAAAAAAAATATTAAACATGTAACTTTGAAAATGCTTGTCATTGGAATATCTAAACTTATGTAGTATGTCATGAATAGTAATCTTTGCAAGTAAGAAAAAGAAAGAAGAGGAAGATTGAATGGCTAATAAAAGAAAATGAAAATGAATTTATTTCCCTTCCAGACAGGAAAACAAAAATTACTCCAACATTTCTTTACCCAACCAATTAAGTTGGTATAATTTTAAAACACCTACACTGTTGGGAAAAATGAGAAATCAGACATTTGTACTGCTCAGATACACATACATATGCACAAATATACATACCAAACTTCTTAGAACATATTTCAGTAATATCTATCTTGAAAAATACACTTAGTTCTGGCATAACAATCCAAGTTTTGAGAATCTAGCACATACAAAGAACCAGCACATTAAAAACAACATATATGAAGTTATTAATTTTAATACTTTTGAGTTGTTGAGATGAATAAAGTAAAATTAATGGCTCAGTGAACCTCCTTTGCAACCTCCTTCTAATGTGTTTCCTAATGTATCAGAGCCCACGACAGAAAAAGAACAGAAAAGAAAGCAGGAAGACAGGAAGGAAGGCAGTTTCTATTCCTATTTGTGAAAGTGTTCAAGATGCAAATTAGTTCAACCAATTGGAGATACAGTCATGCATATTATGGAAAATAGAACTGAGGTAAAAGGCATCTTTCTGATTCTTGGCTGCTTTCCTTAAGATTAGTTTTGTTTGTTTTCTCTCTATTGGCAAGTAAGGTCAAGAGATGTGAATATTGTATAGTCGCTTTTGGTGTCCATCTGCTAGCTGTGGATGTTGAGGCACTTTGGCATCAGCAGCAGTGGCTACAGTTTCCAGATCTGCACTTTCTGATCAATGCAGCAGTCATACGCTCAATACAGATCTAGAGGCAGCCTCAGATGTCATAGTTCCTATATTGGTCAATTTGAAAAACATTCCTGTAAGTCCAGCCTACATAACTCTGCCAGCTTTGCAAACTTGCCGAAATCTCTATATCCCTTTCTGCCTAACACAGAGGGATTTCTGTTTTCTACACTGTACTCTTACTGATATGATGGCAATTCATAGTGTATAATACTTGTATATTAAAAAAGTACATTAGGAACACCTGCGTGGCTCAGTCTGTTAAGTACTGGACTCTTGGTTTTGGCTTAGATCATGATCTCAAGGTCAGGAGATCAAGCTCTGCTTGTAGGGCTCTATGCTGTGTGGAGTTTGCCTGAGAGTCTCTCTCTCTCTTCCTCTCCTTCTCTCTTGCCCCTCCCCCACTCTGTCTCTAAAATACATAAATATATATTTTTTAAAAAGTACATTAGACTTATATCTAACAACCTTGAGGAATTTCACAATGCATTTTTAAGTAAAAGGGCAAGTTTACTAAGTGTATATTCGAAAACCTCTTTTTAAATTAAAAATCAAATAGTAAATTGTACAAGTACATATAATAACGTATTTACAGAAGCATAGAAAAATATGTGCAAGATGACATACTGTGCTGGTAATATAGGCTACTTCATGTGAGATCAGATATGGGGAGGAAATAGGTGTTAAAATAAATAGCTAAATCTTTGTATCTTTTTTTTATACCATTAGCCTCAGTGAACATGCTACTTAATAATATTTAGGAGAAAATTAAGTTAAGAAAGGCAGCACCTAGTCTATACTATCTCACTGTTTTATAAACTGGGTGAGTCATTAATAGAATGGAAATTACTGAGGATAGCTGTAAATAAAATAATGAAAAAATCAAGGTGGGAAAACATTCTGTATACTCTGTCACTGAAAAGAGAACTCATACAACATTGTAAATAATTAGTAATATAGGGGATTTATAATTGGCAATGTTTTAGACATGCATATTGAATAAAAATTAAATTTGAACACAAAATATAATTAAATACTTAAAATTATTAAAATCAAGTAAAGAATAAAATGTTTTTCTAAATGAATGACACTATATATATTCCCCCTTTAATCAACACATTAACCCCTAAGTCGTCTCTTGTAGATTATTAACATGTTAAATTAATATACACCTTGTTATTCAAATGAGAAAACTGAATCCCAAAAGGGGGTAATGTGCAGGTCACAACTAGAATATGGAGGAGAAATTTGAGTCTGATTTTGTGACAGCCTCTAAAACAGCATTTTAAATAAAGCGCTTTAAAGATTCTCAACCATACTACTCATTGGAGAAATGAAAATTTAAAATCACAGTGGGATAAATCCTCCAAAAGAACTATAATTAAAAATAAATAAAAGACAATATTAGATGATGGTGTTAATCTGAGGCTGGAACTCTCATACATGATGGTCTAAGTAGAAAAAAATGTATAACTATCTTAGAAAAAATTTTGGCATTATCTACTAAAATTGAACAGATGGGTTTTTTGGCCCAGCAATTCCCAACATAAATTAATACATAGTTCCAATGCATATATCAACTGCCTTAGTCTGAAAAACTAGATGGACTGAATGTCATTAACTGGAACAGGGGAAACTTCAGGTTTATAGAGAGGTTGGATATCTAAAATTCAATTTTAGAAAAGGTAAGCTCGAGATACCAACAAGACATCTAAGTGGAGACTGAATCATCAGTTACATATACATTAAGCTTTTTCTAAAAGACTAAGCCCTGGAATTCTCAAATGTTTGTGGAGTTTGGAGAAATATAGAAAAACCAGTGAAGGAAACCGAGAGCAAGTTTCCAAAAGAATAAGAAGAAGTAAGAATATGTGTTCTCTTGTGTTAGATGCCAAGAGAAAAGATTTCCAGAGATAAGAGTATAATCAACTTTAAGTGCTATATATAAGTTAATTAAAACAAGGACAAAGAAACAATGATTAGACTTAGCAATATGGAAATCACTGTTGACCTAAATCAGAGATACTCTGTTTGAATGATGAGGGCAAAAAAGAAAATTGAAATGTGTCTAAGAAAGGATGAGATATTTTAACCAAATAAGATTTATTACAATAATGTGAAGTTCAACATTAGGAAACCCATCAACACAATTCTCTATACATATAAGAGACAATATGACATGAGCATCTCCCTGGATGCTAAAAAGACTCTTGACAAAATTTGACAACTGTTTCCAATTTAAAAAAATACTCCATAAATTGAAACTGATATTTTCTTAACATTACAAAATACACATTGAATCCTAAAGTCAGACTCTTATTTAAGGGAAAAAACTACCACTAATCCCACCAAGAGAAGAACACAGCAAGGATGCCAATGATCTCTACTACCATTTAACATTGTACTGGATATATTAACCAATGTAATCATATAAGAGATTAACAATTAAAAGTCATAAAAATAGCAAAGGGATAATAATATCCATATTTACAGTTGAAATAATAGCACCCTTGGAAAATCCAAAATAAACAATGATAAAATTACCATAAATAATTTAAAAATCATTAAATTAGTAAAATATAAGTTAGCATTATTGATTTCATATACCCAAACATAACTAGTTATGAGAATTAATGAAAGATAAAACTTCCAATTAAAGTGCAACAAAATAACTAATTAGGCATAAACTTATCAAAAATATGGAGACCCTATTGAGAAAATCTTTTGAAAAATATTTCTAAAAGAAACAAAAGAAGAACTGAACAAATAGAATGGTATCATCTTACGGGCTTAAAATAATACATACCTGTTATTTCATAGTTCTGTAGGACAAAATGCTAGTGGACTAAGTAAATACCCTGTTTAGAGTCTCAAAGCTGAAAAGAAGTTTTCAGCAGGTCTGGGCTCGACTATAGAGACTCTAGGGAATGAGCCACTGCTAATCTCATTAAGATTATAGGTAGAATTCATTTTCCTTTCACATTTTCTATATGGCCCACTCCATTTTAAAGTCAGCAATGGCTGGTTGAGTGCTTATCATGCTCTGTGTGTCTTTGACTCCAGCTTCTGTTACATTTCCCTGATTTTTTCTATCCTCTTCCAAGAGGAAGAATAATCTTCTATAGCTCTCAGTTGCACTCTGTGGAATTTTATCCACCTGCTCGATGCTTGGTTCCACCACCTTCAGGGCTCTTGGTTTCACCATTTGAGTAATTCTTCCCTTTTTTTTAAAGATTTTATTCATTTATTCATGAGAGAGAGAGAGAGAGAGAGAGAGAGAGGCAGAGAGACACAGGCAGAGACACAGGCAGTGAAGCAGGCTCCATGCAGGGAACCTGATGTGGGACTCAATCCCGGGACTCCAGGATCACGCCCTGGGCTGAACGCAGGTGCTAAACCACTTAGCCACCCAGGGATCCCCTCATTCTTCCCTTTTAATGAAAGATAGCACATATTTGCAGTGGGACAATTTTATCAACCTGCTTCCTGCCAGCATAATCATGAGATCCAACAGGTTTATTTTATTTTATATACTCTCAGCCTCTTTTAGTACACAAGGCAACATTTTGTTGATATAAAAATCACAACATTGTGGGTCCCTCATGTATACCAGGGATTCATTCCTTCATTCATTCGTATATATGTGTGTGCGTATGTATGTATATATATGTTATGTACATATGCATATTTACATATGTATAAAGCCTATATATGTTTATATATGTTTATGAATATGTACGTATGTGTGTGTGTCTGTATCCTATTAGATAGTGGGGAGAGGTCCAAAATATGTTTTAGATGAATAATCTCTTCTCAACTTTGGTTACACTGAAATAGTTGAGGGGCAATATCCTTATGTTTCCTTCTAGATTAAGAAATATGTGAATCACTTCACTTGAATTAAAAAAGAATTTCAATTAAAATTGATTAATAGTCATAAATTATACCCAAATATATTAACTAAAATTTTAGCAGTGACATAGAATATAGGCTTTTCCCCTAACATATATATATATATAAGCCACCCCTACAACTAGAAAATGATTGAATTTATAACCTTATAGCATTTTTATCATTTAAAGAATACTAATGAAAGTAACCAATATTTATAGTACTTAATACAGAGGAACTGTCTCTAAGAGAACTTATACTTCACAGTATAAGAAATCCAATGAATAGTTTTATCTAAAAGTTAATCATAAGGCATCAGATGCATACAAAATCATTATGGGAATAACTTTTCTTAGCTCTCCATATGACTCAAATTATTGGAAAATTTCCAAAATCTATCTCTTTTTACAACATAGATAATGTCTGTTTAAGACAAAGTCAAGGAATTTTTATTCTAAGGAATAAATAAATCAGAAATGATACTAAGGATGGAAAACTCTCTATACTTACAACACAAACACCAAGAATTATTATGTATGGTTGCTTTTTTGATTTTTTTTAATTTACTTTTTAAAAGTTAGTATGTGCATAAAAAGAAACTATAAACCCCAAAAGCAAGGAACAAAGTCATCCATATTCACAAACAGTTTACAGTTTGACTTCTAGGTCCCATGTGTGTATCTATACAACTAAGCATTTTAATGTAATTAAGATCATACAATTACGTATATGTTTTTTACACACCATGAATATTTATCATTTCAAAGTCCCAAAACTACAAGTATTTTGATAACTAAGAATAGACTACACCAACTCAATCTGAAAGAAAAAAATGTAATCCTGCCTTTCCTGGTGACAAAAAATGTCATAAAAGACAAAAATAGCAACTGGCTTCTCTATAAAGATAGTGGCAAAATTGCAATTAAAATACTGCATTCCCTTCATGTTCAATTAAAAATGAGACAAAGTAACAGAGTACACAAAGTATAATGCTTCTCAAAGAATTCATTATCCAATCTATACTATTAGCAAGGAGGTATGTTGCCACTAAATCACTTAGTATCTTTCTATAGTACAGCCAAAAGAGATGTACACACATTAACAGTTATCATTTAAATGTAAATATGAACACATTCACATACATCTCTCCCCCTATACTTCCTTGCACCCCTCTGCTGCCAACCTAACAAGTCCTGATGTAAATTTCTCAGAGACAGTTTAACAATTCCATGTCTAAGATGCTTCTTTCCTATCAATTATAACAAAAAGAAACCTATAAATTGGTTAATTCAATAGCTGTACATTTTATCTTTCATTGCACCTCAGGATATCTGAAAAGCTTAGATGTTACAAATAATGACCCTTGTCCACAATAAATACAGGTACTTTACAAAGACTTATCTATAATCTATAATTATAATCTAAAACTGTCTTCTAGATATGGAGATACTAGTTATAAGTCCTTCCCTTCACCCTTCCACTGCCCCCTCCACCATTTCAGTGACTAAGTAAAGCAAGACATCTAACTTTAGGAAGTGAATTAACAGACACCCCCTAAACAGTCCTTCCTAAAACCTAACAAAAGGGCACTTATAAAGCGACTATTTAACCATCCCTACTTTTTATATGGCTTCAGGCATTAGGACTTGTTTATCCTTTAATACATAGCAATATTAACTACAGTACACATACAGAACAATGGTTAGACAATCTGAACTTAGTTAAAGACTCATGGGCACAGAACCCACCCCACCCCCAGCCACCCAGTGAATAGTCAGCATATACTCCATGATATCAAGTTTAACAATTCTATTCCCAAGGGACGCCTGGGGGCTCAGCGGTTGAGCATCTGCCTTTGGCTCAGGTGTGATCCTGGAGTCCCACGTCGGGCTCCCTGCATGGAGCCTGCTCCCCACATCTCTGTGTGTGTGTGTGTGTGTGTGTGTGTGTGTGTGTCTCATGAATAAATAAATAAAAATCTTAAATAATAAAAATCCATTCCCCAAATACAATCATTCTTATGAATTAACAGAAGACTTAAAGGACAGGGAGCCCACTTCTCTCTCTGCTTATGTCTGTCTCTCTCTCTGTGTCTCTCATAAATAAATAAATAAATAAATAAATAAATAAATAAATAAATATCTTTAAAAAATTTCATTCCCAAAATACAATCATTCTTATGAATTAACAGAACACTTAAAGGATGTTACTTTAACTCTCTACTTTTGACCTGTTGTTCCCCTTTAAACATCTAGAAAACTAGATGTCTCAAGTAAGGATATATTTAGTTTGCCCACTGTAATATGTAGCAGCACTGAAGGAATACTCTGGCCTAGAATCCTTCCTCTTCCCATCTCTAGAAACCCAGGAGAAAGTATAAGTATCTGTAATGCTTAGAAAGAATTTTAACAATTTCATTTCCTCTAGTTGTTTTTAGAACAATCTTTCCTGTGAATTTAAACACAAAACTTACGTTCTCTGGTTTCTTTTCAGATATAAATCTTTCCGCCTTTTAAACACAAAGTGTACCCAATGTTTGTTTACTAACTACTTTTTCACACACTGGCAACCTTTTTTTTTTTTTAAGATTTTATTTATTTATTCATGGGAAACACACACACACACACACACAGAGGCAGAGACACAGGTAGAGGAAGAAGCAGGCTCCATGCAGGGAGCCCGATGTGGGACTCAATCCCAGGACTCTAGGATTACACCCTGGGCCGAAGGCAGATGCTCAACCACTGAGTGGCAACCTTTTTAACATCTAGAAAGATGAGATGTTGTAAATTAGGATTCATTTGTCCTTTATATGTACAATATAATATACACAGCCAAATAAAACAAAACGCAGACATAGGGGACAATGGTTAATCCTGCCTAACTATAAACATACTGGTATTAAGCACTTTGCTCTTTCTTCTCCATCTTCCCCTAACAAGTACAAATATTATACAATTTGTACTGCTCTGAGAGGTGGTATGATTATATTTAAAGTTATTAAAATTCTTTCAGATTTAAAGAAACAATGTATAACCTGACCAACATTTAAAGTTATAACATTAGGTAAAAAGTTAAAATAGTATAAACTCAGATCTTAAATTGTGAACAGCTGCCATACAAGTTCCTGTGACAACAACTCTACAACATTAATAATATGAAAGCCAAGAAGTTAAATTAATGAAAGTATTGTTGTTAAAAAAGTGAGTTAATTTTAGAACATGTAAAAATGCAGGCAAATCATTCAAGCCCTATGAGAAATAAAGGCATACGATTCTTCCTTAAACCTCTTATACCATAATTCAACTTCTTTTTGTATATTATTTTTGTTAAAATGAACAGCTATGTTAATATTTAAGTTTTAGAAATACTTACCATAGCTTTGATTATAATACTTAAAAACTGAAAACATCCTAAATGTTCAATAATAAAGGTCTAAGAAACTCTCAATTATTAAAATTATATTGTAAAATATAAGATACTTTGGATAAGTTTTTATCTAAGGAGAACCATGTCATCAATTACTGTATGCATATGATAATATAGATTTTTTAATCTAGCAAAGCCAGTTTATGCACAACAAAATATTAGGAGTGACCACATCTGGATAGTGAAGTAATAAATCAGTATTTTTTTCTACTCACATGAGTATATTCTAAGCTCTGATGTACACACATTAAATATTTGTGCTATTCAAAAAATGCCTTAAAGTAATTTTAGCTAATAGTTTGTGTAATGACTCCTACCAGATTTTATGAGGGTTGTAAGGAAGAAAATAGGATCCCGTATTAGTAATTTCACTGTAGTGTGGTGGTGAAAGCCTGGCTGGTAGTTATCTGAAGTGAGAACACAGGAGAGAAATCTGAGAGAGTGAATATAGAAAATCCTTTCAAGAAGTTCTGCTTCAAAGTGTAAGAAGAAATTCAATTGTTGCTCTTAGGGAATGATTTAAAAACAAAAAACAAAAATATTAAGCATTCAAACAGAGAAATGAAAGGGAAAAAGGAACAGAATAAGCCTAAAGGAATAAGAAAATAAATCATAACTATAGAAGCATACATTAACATTTTTAGAAGTTGGAAATTGTAGAGTTATGAAATCTAAGGACCATCTTATTTTTTATTCTATTTTTAAAATTTGAAAATCTAATTTAAATAGTAAAAAATACATATACAGTTATTTAGAAATAAGAGATAAAGCATGAGAGCATTCTATATCATATCATAACAAATTCAAAATCTTAATCTACCTGGATTATTTCTAGGGCCATTAAATATTGCAAATTAACCTTAAGAAAAAATATATAGCCTGGTAAGACCAATCATGTGATGAAATAAAACAGCTTTCCATGATAAATAAAACAGTAATTCAAACAATTAAAAAATATAAAAACATCAGAGTTATATTTTCACTAAGGTGTTTTATAAAACTTTCAAGAAAAAGCTATTTAAATCCACATTAATTCTTCAGGTAATAAGAAAGGAAGAAAAGCTTCACAATTCATTTTTAAAAGCTAGTATAATCCTGATAAGAAAATCTATCAAATATAGCACAAATTAAGAACACTGGAATACATACTAACTTATGAATATGGATGCAAAATCTTAAATAAAATACTTGCAAATCAAACTCAGCAGTAAATTAAAGGAACAATAAACCATAACCAAGCAGAGTCATCTCAAGAATTTAAAAAAGATTTAATATTAATATAATACATCACTTCAATAGGTCAAATGGGAAATTCTTTAAAATCTTCACAGATGCTCCCAAAGCAACATCTATTCCTGGTAAACTGTTTTTATAACCTAAGTATATTTTTAAAATCTTTTTAAAAATGATGATAAGCATATATTTGAAATCAACATTTAGATAACATTAAGCACTTCTTTAAAATAAGAAATGAAATAAAGTCAGTTTCTAGATTTTTAAAATATTTTAGAAATAAGTCACACAGGGATTGAAATTTTATGATGAAAAAATCAGCATTATGTACTTTCATAAATATTATCACATTTTACCCATATTATTATATTGAAACAATATCAAAAATTGCATTGTAGATTGGCTCTACCATGTAACAGCTTGTGTCCATCAAGAATTTACTCTCCCTCTTTAGACCAGTTTCTTATTTGGTAAGCTGTCACTGATAATTATTGGCTTACCTATTTTTAAGAAATAAGTTGCTTAATTCAGAAGATTTTAAGGTAAAATATGAATCAAAAAGTAAAACTGCTGGATGTTTTGTGGTTTTTGGATTTATACTATATACTCAATAAAGTAGTAATAAAACATTTCTACTAAAAAAATCAATATCTAAAAAAGAAAACAGAAGTATACATAATAAAGGAATTCACTTATTTACAACCTTTACCTGCAATCTGATTTATTTTAAAAAAGTATTATGTACCTGCCACTGTTCAGTAAAATATGAAAATCACAAAGATTTTCTAAATTTTTAAAAGCCATTTTTTTATTATCTCATGAAATTACTGGATAAAATGAAATGTAGATGGTTGTTTGTTTTTTTTAATAACACAAGAAACTAAGGGTTATGGATGATGAAATTATGTTCTAAACAAAATTCTGAACTGTGGTAGAAGTACATGTCAAAGAAAACATGAGAAAAGAATTTACAGAAAATCTGTACTTTTACATTTAAAAAGAATTTGATCTTGACAATATTTTTAAAGTCCTGAATCAATTTCATGGTGTTTTCTAGCCTACAAAAGCTACTGTTTATAGAAATGAGAAGGAAAAATGTGTTTTCATAGATACAATGACAACATAAATTTTTAAAAAGTATATGTTAATGAGGTAAAGACTAGACTGGAAGTATGATATGCCTTGAAACTTTAAAAAATCAGTTAGGTTGTATGTGCAATTAGGCAGCACAAATCTTTTACTTTTCTCTTGAACTAGAAGTTTCAATTGCATACCAAAAAATAATGCATGGAAGTGATGCACATCACTGCTTTTAATTGAGTGCTTAAAATGCACTCTTTGAAATTCTAGCTTAAAGGTTTTTATAATGTGCAAAATGCAGGAAAAATATTAATATATCTAAACTTAATCATGTTCTGATCTTCCTCAGGAAGTATGACAGTCCCCAAACGATTTCTATAATTGAAAAAATATTACTAACCTTATAAAATATGGTCGTAATATCTATCAGAAATAACATTTTGTTAAGGTCACACTTGCCATTTTAGAGATGATCAAAGAAATAAATTTATTGTTTGTAGGCTTGGTGAATGAATTTACCATTTCTGAAAACATTTTATTAACAATGATACTCTTTAAGATGACAAATTTCAGCATGATTAGGAAATTGAGATCGTAACTATTTGACAATACTATATAATATTGTAAAAATCATTGGTTGTGCTATATTTCCCTGATGTTTATAATTGTCCCTAGAAAGAAATTATACATAAGAATGCTACATTCATTATTTTAAATCTTCACAGATTATCTTGAATGTATACACTGTACATTCCACACTTCACAAAATTCTTTCCAGGATCACACCGTGATGCTTCTTTTTCTCCACTTATTCCTCCTTCTCTCTTTCCTTTCCTTCTTCCTTTATCCTATCTTCCCTACCTTCCCTCCTTTCCTTCCTTTCATTTATTCACCGGTTAACTCACTCATTCAGAAAGCATGAAATGCCTTTTGAGTGCCTGATTTGGCATTTTATTGAGTATCTAATATAGGACAGACATTGTGTATGTTACACAGAGGAAACAAAAATTACAACGCATCTCCTATCTTTGAAAACATTATAGTCTAAAAAGAAGTAGACAGGTAATCACTGACTTCAATAGTGTTGTCAGTACCAGTATGGAGGTAAACATAGAGTACAATTAGAGTACAAAGCAGACAGAAGAAAGTGAAAGACTGTTTCATCCAGAGTTAGAGGAAAAAGGGTAGCTATAAAGAAGTTTGAGAGAGAAACAAGGGCAAATCGAAGAGATACTTGCATTACTATTTAAGATCAGTTTCTTCTCATTCATTGTTCCCTTGTCATCCCCTCTAGCACTGTGGCCCAGTGTATTTTGGTTTAGTATTTTCAACCTTGCCTATTTCTGGATTCTTCTACATTGCCTATGCAGTGATGTAAGTCATGTCCATATTAATTTAGGTGCATATTCCCTACACTGCACGAATGAGAACAAAATAAAGACATTTTCAGGGAAACAAAATTTTGAAAATACCAAATCTACCTCACTAACTTGTAAAAGATACACTTTAGTTACAAAAAAAAATAATGCAATTAGGAATGTTTTATAAACAAAAAGAGTTGTGTGCAAAATGTTACACTGGGAAAATGTAATCAAATATTTATTGTGTAAATTAATAAAAAATATCGTAATAGAAGGATTATTAAATAAGATAAGCAAAACATGATGGAAGATAAACTATGTATCAAGAAAAAATCATAAGGTCCTCAAACTGTCAGGAAGACATTAAAGATATTATGTTTCATAAGCAGTAAATAAAATATGTATTCCAAAACTTCTAAGAATTTATAGCTTAAAATATAATAATAAAATATATCATAAGCAAAAAACTTAATTCTAAACATTCTAAACTTAGTTTCATCTAAAATATGGCTACAAATTATATAAACCAGAAATAACAGAAAAACAGAAAAAGTAAGAAAAAAATTCACTATTACATTGAAATTTTTTAATGCAGCTCTCAGTAATTGATACATCAGTCAGAAAATAAATCAGAATAATAAAAGAATTAAATAAGGGAATTAACACAGTTTACAAAATGAACCTATTTAGAATTGTACCCTGCTACACAGAAAAGATTTTTCCCAAATAAAATATTTATCCAAATTATCCATGTAGTAGGACAATAATTAAGCCTTCATAAATTTTAAATAATATCTACTATATAGACTACATCTATAAACAAATCAAAATTACATTAAAAATTTATTTTAAAAAATAACTGTACAATTCATTGACGATATAAGGACTAATTTATCTAGGATTAATCTCAGGTTGATTTCCCAGAGAGAGTTTGCCTTCTACAAAATTCCAAGGAACTGCTTAAGGTTCGATTTAGAAAAACTACCCAAATAAATAGACAGATAGATCATGTTTATGTTTAGGTATCCCCATCATAAAGATTTCATTTTTCAATCATATACTCCATAAATGAATATGATTCCAATCATAATTCCAATAAAACTTCTGAAGGAAATGAGTAAGATAACACTGAAATTTATATGGAAGGACAAAGGTCAAGAACAGCCTAAAACTCATAAGGAAACATTAAGACTGAAGGATTCACCATAATAAATAATCAAAACTCATTACAGAAGCTTAGTAATGTAGACATGAAGTATTGAGGTAAAGATGGTTAAGTAAACCAAACAAATAAAAAATAGAAAAGATCCACACATATATGGAAGCCTCACATGTGACAGAGATGGCACATATTAATACATAAATACATTAAATTATATTGCAACAAATATTGCAACAATTTGTTTTTTATTTAAGAAAGAAAATATAAAAATAAAATATAAAAAAGAAGAAAATGTAGTTGGAACCTCAACTTCACACTATATCCTTATATGAATTTCATATTGATTATGCTTCACATGTGGCAAGTGAAAATGCATTCCCAAAATTCTAGGTAGTTTCTTACTTCCAAACTTATAAGTAAAAGATATGTGCAAAAATATCAGTTCTGAATTTTTTAATATAATTTCATCTAGAAGCATCATATAAATATGAAAAGCCAAATTTCAAAACATTTAGAATAAAGTACCAGAGAACATATTTTGACTTCAAGGTAGAAAAAAATTCTTAAATTCAGAAAAGCACAAAGGTCAAAGGAAAATATTTATAACTTTTACTAGACTAAAACTGAAGATTCTCTTCATCAGAAGTTACCATAAATGAAAGAAGACTGGATAAAACTATCTTCAATATATGTAACTTTAAAGTATTAAGTATTGATAATATACAACAAATTCATATAAATTAGTCAAAATATAATCACTCAACAAATGGAAAAATATCAGCAGCAGCCTTTTTACAAAAAAGAAAATACAAATGACCTCCAAAAAGCCATTAAACATGCTTAGTCTCACTCTTAATTATGAATTTTAAAAATTTAAGGAGACACAATTAAAGAGTATATAGATAGAAGTATATAAAGTATTATAATAGAAATATTATAATACAACGTGGCAATTGAAAAAAACATGCAATTTTAACTCTAACTAGAAATGTCAACTAGTACAGAATGTGTTTATTATTGTCTTGCACTATAGTATTATTTCTTTTAACCATTTTATCAATTTCTTTTACTATTACTTCTTTTACTATAGTGAATGAGATATGGCAGAAGAGGAAGTCAGGGAAGATGAGTCTTAAGGGAGGGTCAGAGTGATACTAAGCCTAAGAGGACTCAACCTTCCATTCCTGATTTAAAGATGAAGGGAACCACCAACCTGGGAAGCAAGCAGCCTCTAAAAGCTGTGAATGATCCCAGGCCAATAGCCACCAAGGAAACAATGACTTCAGTTCTAAAATCGAGGAAACTGCATCTTGCCAAAACTAAATGAGCCTGACAGCAGATTCATCCTAAAGTCTCCAGAAAGAAATGCAGGGCTGCTAAAAGCTTGATTTCAGCCTGAGAAGACCCAGAATATAGAAACCAGCAAAGACATGACCCAGAGAAACCTCGAGATAATAAGTGGGTGTCATTTCAAGCTGCTAAAATTCTGGTAATTTGTTATGTAGTAAGAGAAAATCAATATAGACAGAAAATTGGCTGTTACTTCATTACTGATAGTAAGTTTTAACAGCTATGGCTTAAAACTAAAATCTGTATTTTTTAAAATTTTTAAATATGAAAACCCACCGTTTTTGATAAAGCAGATAATTCATCTTTTGATGTCTTTGTTTCCTTCAATGCTTCAGTCACTGCTTCTTCATTCTCTTCAATACTAACATTAACATTTTCTATTGCTGTAGAGTAGTGACTACGTAGAGCAGTAAGTTTCTCTTTCTCTCTCCTAAGAGGAAACACATTTGGTTTTATCCACAATGAAAGGAAAATCATGTTTAAAACTATATGTAAATTAGCTTCTGACTTAACAATGTACATTAATGGCATTTACCTATTCATAAAATTTCTCCCATCCCAAAGCAACTTCTTAAAAGTACCATTTAGAATCAAGAAGTAAATGGTGAGAAAAAATTCACCAGGTGTATTTGTTTCCAATGGAATAAACTTAGAGAAAAATAATTTCTAAATTATTTAAAATAAATCATCTTTTGATTTGATTTCAGGTGATAGAGCTAACCACCTTTGATTCAGAGGGTGGGCAGTACAGGGATGGAAAGGCGAGAAAAAAAGAGAAGATTTAGAAGTGAAAAGTCCACACATTATTAAAGTCCTAGCTTACTGTTTTGTCTTTCTCAGTCTTAGAGGTAAAATGGAGGAAACTGCAGCTTAGAAAAACAATAGATTTTTTTTTTAAATTGCCAAGGAATATTTTGCTCTTATATGATCTTCCACGAAGAAAGCCAGAGCTAACCTGTGATCCACATAATCCTGCCTCTTATCTAGTAGGTAGAAAACACATTCCAAATGTCTCTTAAGACAAGGGTGTTACAGTTTAATATACATAAAAAATATGGTGAGAAAATGACAAAATTATCATTTCCATAAAATATCAGCAAGAAATACAGATAATTCCACCTGGAATTAGCCCATAATATACATAAAAAATATGGTGAGAAAATGACAAAATTATCATTTCCATAAAATATCAGCAAGAAATACAGATAATTCCACCTGGAATTAGCCCATAATATACATAAAAAATATGGTGAGAGAATGACAAAATTATCATTTCCATAAAATATCAGCAAGAAATACAGATAATTCCACCTGGAATTAGCCCAGGTTCTTATACACTAACTCTGATTTTAGGAGTAGAGTCAAATGAAACTGAAAGATACAACCTCAATATCGAAATGAAAATTAAAACAATAAACAAATAAGCAAAAGGATTCTTCTTTACCCTTCCATGTCTGGAGAGTATAGGTCTCCCTATCAGAATTCTGGAATCCAAGTAGATAATGAGAGGTGGGTAATCGCAGCATTCAAAATATGTTTGGTTGAATTTCCTTCCTTTGAAATAAATTTTTCATTTCTCAATGGTATCTATTTCCCTCAGGTCAGACAATAAACTATGAACTCTGACTAAGAAGTGGAAACTGCCCAGTGTCATCAAATTCAGAAACTAAGTACTATTTTAGTTGTCTCTTTATCCTGATTTCCTAAAGTTGATGCCACCAATTCCTCAGCCTTTTAAGGATTTTTCAGGGTAAAAGTTTGCCACTAGTGCCCCCAGGCACCAGTAGTTCAGCCTTTATCATTCTTGTATCTGCTAAATCAGAATAAATTTAGAAGAATAAAATGGGATGAATCCTTCTACCTGTTAAAAGTTACAATGTAAAGCAATCAAGATACTAAAAAGCCTATGTAGTATGCTTCTATTCACATGGATTTCATGAACAGGCAAAACTAAGTCTGGAGATCAAAGTCAGAATGAAGATGATCTCTTTGGGGTGGAAGGCAGCAGTTGTATGGACTGGGAAAGAGAACAAGAGAAAGTTCTAGTATGCTGAAAACTTTCTATACCTTAATCAGGGACATGGTTACATGCATATGTACAGATTTTTAAAATATTCAATGTAGGGGATCCCTGGGTAGCTCAGCAGTTTAGTGCCTGCCTTTGGCCCAGGGCGTGATCCTGGAGTCCCGGGATCGAGTCCTACATCGGGCTCCCTGTGTGGAGCCTGCTTCTCCCTCTGCCTGTGTCTCTGCCTCTCTCTGTGTGTGTGTCTCTAATGAATAAATAAATAAAATCTTTAAAAAAAATTTCAATGTATACACTTGATAGCATATGTAATCATGTTTATATAATGTGTATTCTCAATTAATTTAAAAAATAGTGAACAATAAACACATCTCTAAAATGTTATTTAATACATCATTTATGACTCCTCTAATGCTTACAGTAAATCTTACTTACTAAATTTAGATGAGAAGAAAATCATCAAAGGACTTTTATGATTTATTTATTTTTAAAGACCCCAAGACCTGGGATCAAGACCTGAGCCAAAAGCAGATGTTCAACTACTAAGCCACCCAGGTACCCGGATTTTAAAATATTTCTGTTAGAAAATGATAGATGAAGCAGACCAACATAAGGAGAACACTCCTTGTTATCACACTCCTGCTTGTTAACAGGTTGATTTTCAAGGGTTTATTGGACTGAGCCTAGACTGTATCCTTGCCATGTGGGCTTCTCTATAGAGCATCTCAAAACATGGCAGCTAAATTCATCAGAGCAAATACACAACAGAACAATAAAGTACTAGCAAGAAAAAAGTCACGGTTCTTACAATTTAATCATCAAGGTGATATCCCATCACTTTTACTTTATTTATTAGAAGATACTCACCAGATCTAACCCACATGCAAGGGGACATGATTTTAGGAAAGAATATCACAAGGCAGATATCACTGAAAAGTCATGTCAGAAGCTGCTAACTAACCATAGAGCTCTTTGGTATTTACAGTTTCCATAGTTGGAGGTTGGTGAGGTGATACCTATGGCTTTCGCATCAGACCCAGAATACAACAGAATGATACAGGTAATATACTAGAAAAAAGTCTTCAGAAGGTTTAAAAATATAGAAAATATGAGAAAATGATCAAGAAACATGGAAGATACTATAAGAAAAACTAGTATGTGTTTGAGTCCTGAAAGAAATAGAAAATGGGACCAAGGCATTGTTTGAAAAGATAATGACTGAAAATGCCCAGGGATAATAATTATAATACATAGGTTCAATAATATTGGAAGACTAACAAATCCCAACAAAGAAAAATCATTCCACACCTAAAGTGCCTTAACAAAGTAAAGTTAACAAATTTTCAAAATCAAGGGATGATCTTATAAGTAAAGTATAGGCACACCTGGCTCAGCGGTTGAGCGCCTGCCTTTGGCCCAGGGCATGATCCTGGAGTCCCATGATCGAGTCCCACATCAGGCTCCCTGCATGGATCCTGCTTCACTGTCTGCCTGTGTCTCTGCCTCTCTCTCTCCCTGTGTGTGTCTCTCATGAATAAATAAATCTTTTTTTTTTTAAAGCAAAGTATAGAGTAGTTGCATAGCAATCAGTTAAAAGGTCAATATGCTTCTTAACAGTAAAAATGAAAATCACGTTACAGAGTGATGTATTTATTAATATATTAAAGGTCAATTAAGAATCAAGAAATCAGGGACACCTGGGTGGCTCAGCAGTAGAGTGTCTGCCTTTGGCTCAGGGCGTGATCCCGGGTTCCCAGATCGAGTCCCACATCACACTCCCTGCATGGAGCCTGCTTCTCCCTCTGCCTATGTCTCTGCCCCTCTGTCTCTCTGTCTCTCATGAATAAATAAATAAAGTATTTTTAAAAAAGAATCAAGAAAAAAAAAAGAATCAAGAAATCTATGAAAATAGAAATTATTCTTCAAATAAAAACTCAAAATTTGGTATGAGCAGAACCTGACTGAAGAGTATAATTAAGGACCTCTCCAACTATAAAGCACTGCCAGATACAGTCTATGATGAAAAAGTCTATGAAGGAAAAAGGAACAAAGAAGAGTTTTATTTTGAGGGTATATCTAAAAAACAACCTTGACTGTTTAAAACAATAACAACAAGCATGTCTGAGTGCCTCAGTTAGTTAAGTGTCTGCTTTCAGCTCAGGTCATGATTCCAGGGCCCTGAGATTGAGCACCACAAACCCCCATCTTCCATCTGGCTCACTGCTCAGTGGGGAGTCTGCTTCTCCCTCACCCTCTGCATCTCCCCCACCCCACCAAACTAATGTTCTCATTCTCTCTCAAATAAATAAATAAAATCTTTAAAAATAAATAAATAAAACAGTAACAACAATGTTCTCATGGGTTATAAAAATGAAACAGTCCAGAACAACAATAAATACCTATTCAGTGGTAATGTGATAACTACAGTAAAAATTTTCCTAAGTCCTTTTCTTGTCTAGCATGTTAACAGTGTCTTTGGAGTTTGATATCTAAGTTTACATGTGATAATTAATAGGGTTTCCTACAAGAAGAATAGGAACAAAACTGTAACTGCCAAACTGGAAAAGGAAAAAATAACAAAAACTAATGTGAAAGACCAAAAAAGAATAAGAAATAAAACACATGGGGGCAAATACATGGTTGTTTAAATCCAAATGTATTAGTTATTTGTGAATACATATAATGGCCCACCTTTAAAAATGTTGGCAACTGATAAAAAAGACTATCTACATAATGACAAGAGATATGTATAAAACATAGGAGCTCAAAAATATTGAAATTTAAAAACGGAAAATATCTCCCAGATAAACATCAAGAGACAAAGATAATGAAACTATATTACCATCTTAATTGAGTTTAAGGCAAAAAATATTCCAAGAATCAATTCACAATGATGAATAAAGTTAATCATCTCCCATAACGATATAACAACTTTAAACTTGTATGAACCTGAGAGAGCTTCAAAATGTTCAAAATGTAAAGCAAAAACTGATGGCATTAAAAAAAAAAAAAAAAAAAGATGTAGAGAGACACATCCATCACAGTAGGTGATTTTACCACACTTTTCTTAATAATAGAAAAAGTAGTAAAAATCAGTAATGATATGGAACAGTGTTTCTCAAACATCACCTTGGGATTTTTTTAAAATGCAAATTCTCATTCAATAGGTCTGAATTGTGCCTGAGATTCTGCATTTTGAAGAAGCACCCAGGTAAAGGTGATGCTGTTGGTCCATAGATCACACCTAAAATAGCAAGGATAGCTATTTGTATAAGATTAGCCTCTATGATTAGTAAATTTGACCTAATTAGTAAATTTGACCTAGTAACCAATATTATATTCAATAAGTATATAAGGAATATTTACCAAAAAATTAAAAAACAACCCAAGTCATTGAGCCAAAAATGAAGACTCAGTGATTTTCAGTGGGTTGAAACTATGTTTCCTGACCAAAATACAAATTCAGCTGGGAAAGCAATAATAAAAAGGTAATTATAAAATTAGAAATCCACAAAAAATTTTTAAATGTATATTTTAATAACCTATGGATCAAAGAAGATATCAAAATGAAAATTAAAAATACATGTAACTGAATGAAAATGAAATATAACAAATCAGGGTTGCTACAAAAGTGATTAATTTATTAAATATTAGACAATACTTAAAACAGACGTTGTATGTAAGGAAATATAAATATCTTAATAAATGGATGCTATCTAGATCACAGAACTATGTATAAACTTTATGTTCTTCATCTTGCTTGTGTTTACTTGATTCTAGCTCCACGTGAATATGATTTTTTCTAAATCATTAATCAATTTGAATAAATAAAGATTTTATTATGACACACTAGATCATAAAGAATTTACAGCGCACAAAAGAAATTACAATATCATAAAACACACACACAAAAAAGAATATCATAAAACACAAATACATCAAAAATGCAGTAAAAAACACCACCAATTACTAAAATGCAAAATAATACTATATATATTTTAACATACTTCATTTCATTAGAAATCAAACAAATGCAAATTGAAATACTTGGATGCTATTTATCATTAATATACAGCTACATAATTTGTTCTTAATAATATCTCATGCTGGAGACTTTTTTTAAAATAGCCACTTTGCACATACATAGGAGTGATGCATATTTGTTATACACAACTATAGGCAATTTAACAATATGTATGAAGAGTTTTAAAATGACACAGGGAGGCTGGGAAGATGGTGGGGTAGGAGGATGTTAAACTTGCCTCCTCCCATGGCTACAACTAGATAACTCTCACATCAGTGTAAATAACCCAGAAAATGACCTGAACACTGGCAGAACAAACTCCATAACTAAAGGTAGAGAAAAAGCCACATCCAAGAAGGTAGAACAGGCAGAGAAATGTATTTGGATTTGAAGCAAAACAGACCATGGCCATTGGCAGCAGGAAGGGAGCCAGTTGCTTAGAGAAGGGCAAGAAACAGACTATCACACTGGGGAGCCAAAGGGGAATGTTATGGGAATCCCCATAACATTTGGCTTTGAAACCAAGAGGGGCCTAATCATGTGAATACTTAGAGTCAGTGGGACTTAAAGCCTGGAATTCTAAAACTCAGCTGGCTCTGCTATGGGAGAGCCTGGAGGGCAATAGGAAGTTGAGTCTCTGCCCTTAAAGAGACAGCAGGATAAACAGCCACCAGGGATACAAGATGGAAGCAGCAGTTTGAAAAATGTCTAGGACATACAGAAAGGAGGGTTATTTACTCATCTTACAGTGTGTATCATAGAAGCAGGGATAGCAGGGAAACCTCTCCAGGAACAAAGGAGCTGGCAGGTGCCTTTTCCCTTCCTGGCCCCCCAACATAAACATGCAGCCACCTATAGGAATAGCACAGCAACAATGCTCCCTACCTAATTTGTCTATACCAAGTCCTGGCCCCTCTAACTACAGCACCATCTTATTTGTCCCTTCCAATCATGCTCGCCATGTCCCTGCACTGTGAGGCCCCTGCCCAGAATACTGGTGCAAACCCTGCCAAAACGATGTCATTTATTCATGCCCCATGTGGGGCCTAAGTTCTGACAGCAGGGTTGGCAGGTCTCATTTTGCAAGCAGACCAGCATGCCCCTTGTTAAAATGTGCCCCATCTAGTTGGGACGAAACACCACCCACAACAAGCAAAGAGAACTTCTGCAAATGACTCCACTGAAGGAAAGAGTGGCCAGAACACAACACCAGGGCATAGGCAACACACATAGGAGACACTCCCTAAAGTGCCAGGTCCTGGGGAACACTGCCTTGCAAGGAACACTAGGACTTCTTCTTCATAAGGCCATTACCATCAAGAGCAGGAGACAGCTTACTTTCCTAATATAGAAACTGACAGAGAGAGCTAGACAAAATGAGGAGACCGAGGAATATGGTCGCAAATGAAAGAACAAGATAAAATGACAGCAAGAGACCTAAGCAAAACCATTAAGTAATATGGCCAGTAGAAAACTTAAAGTGATGTTTATAAAGATAACCAATGGACTTGAGAAAAGAATGAAGAACATCAGTGAGGCCCTTAACAAAAAGACAAAAAAGAACCAATCAAAGATGAAGAACATAATAACTGAAATTAAAAATACACTTGATAGAATAAATAGTAGGCTAGAGGAAGTAGAGGAACAAATTAATGATCTAGAAGACAGAGTAACAGAAAACAATCAAGCTGAGCAAGTAATAGAAAAAAGAATTATACAAATTAAGAACAGACTTAGGAAACTCCATCAAACATATTAACATTTGCATTATAGAGATCACAGAACGAGAGAGTGAAAACGGGGCAGAAAACTTATTTGAAGAAAGAATAACTGAAAACTTCCCTACTCTGCAGAAGGAAACAAATATCCAGATCCAGAAGGCACAAAAATCTCCCCAAAAAATCAATCCAAGGAGGTCCACACCAAGACACATCATAATTAAAAAAGCAAAAAGTAGTATTAAGAAAGAATTTTAAAAGCAACAAGAGAAAAGAAGACAGTTATACACAAGGGAAACTCTATAAGGCTATCAGCAAATGTTTCAGCAACAAACTTTGCAGGCCAGAAGAGAGTAGCATGATATATTCAAAGTGCTAAGAGGGAAAAATCTGCAACCAAGAATATATCCAGGAAGGCTATCATTCAGAATAGTAAGAGAGACAAAGAGTTTTTCAGACAAACGAAAACTAAAGGAGTCATGACCACTAAACCAGCTCTACAAGAAACATTAAGGAAGACTCTCTGAATGAAAAGGAAAGATCATAAATGAGAGTCCAAAAAATAGAAAACACAGAAGCAGTGAAAATAAGTGTATCCATAAAAATGGGTCAAGGGCTTCACAAAATAAAAAGACATAAAATATGACACCATATACCTAAAACATGGGTGAGAGAGGAGTAAAGAATGGGTTCAAACTTAAGCAACCATCAACTTAATATATGCTGCTATATGGAGAAGGTGTTTATACAAACCTAATGGTAACCAAAAAAATCAAAAACCAGTAAAAGATATGCAAAGAATAAGGAGAAACAAATCCAAGTATATCATTAAAGAAAGCCAACAAACCATGAAAGAGAGCAAGAGAAGAAAGGATCAGGGAAAAACTACAAAAACAACCACAAAACAAACAAACAAAAAAGGCAAAATATATATACCTATCAATAATTACTTTGAATATAAATGGACTAAATACTCAAAAAAAAAGACAGATGACAAATTGGATAAAAAAATAAGTTCCAAAAAAAAAAAAATAAGTTCCATTCTACATGCTGTCTATAAGAGACTCATTTTGGAGCTAAAGATACATGCAAACTAAAAGTGAGGAGATGGAGAAACATTTATCATGCAAATGGATGTCAAAAGAAAGCTGGGATAGCAATACTTGTAACAGACAAAATATATATTTTAAACAAAGACTAAGAGACAAAGAAGGGCACTATATAATGATAAAGGGGACAATCCAAGAAGATATGCAATTGCAAATATTTATGCACTCAATATGGGAGCACCCAAATACACAAAGCAGTTAATAAAAAAACTTAAAGGAATTAATCAATAGTAATACAATAATAGTAGGGGATTTTATTTTTTTTATTTTTTTTTTATTTTTACTTATCTATGATAGTCACACACAGAGAGAGAGAGAGAGAGAGAGAGAGGCAGAGACACAGGCAGAGGGAGAAGCAGGCTCCATGCACCGGGAGCCCAACGTGGGATTCGATCCCGGGTCTCCAGGATCGCGCCCTGGGCCAAAGGCAGGCGCCAAACAGCTGCGCCACCCAGGTATCCCAGTAGGGGATTTTAATACTCCACTTACACCAGTGGATAAATCATCTACATAGAAAATCAACAAGGAAACAGTGGCTTTTACTGACATACTGCACCAGATGGCCTTAACATTCCATCCTAAAACAGCAGAATACACATTTTTTTTCAGGTGCACAGATATATTCTCCAAAAACAGATCACATATTAGGCTACAAAACAAGCTTCAACAAATTAAAAAAAAAAAACCACCTAAATGATACTATACATGTTTTCTGATCACAATGCTATGAAAATAGAAATCAACCACAAGAAAAAAATCTGCGAAGACCACAAATACACGGAGGTTAAATAATATGCTACTAAACCATGAATTGGTCAGTCATAAATTTAAAAAGAAATAAATAATTACATGGAAACAAATGAAAAATAAAAGCAAAGGGTCTAAGCCTTGAGACGCAGCAAAAATGGTTTGAAGAGGGAAGTTTATAGCAAGACAGGTCTACCTCAAGAAGAAAAAAAAATCAAATAACCCAACTTTACACCTAAAGGAGCTAGAAAAAGAACAACAAACAAAACTTAAAACCAGGAGAAGGAAGGAAAGACGAAAGATTAGAACAGAAATAAATAATACAGAAACTAATGAAATGGAACAAAATCAATGAAACCAGAAAGTGGTTTTTTAAAAGATCAACAAAATTGATAAGCCTCCAGGCAGACTCATCAAAAAAAGAAAAAAAGAGGACTCAAATAAACAAAACAAAAATTAAAGAGGTGAAATAACAACCAATACCACAGAAATACAAACAGCTGTAAGAGAATATTATGAAAAACTATATGCTAACAAATTGGACAATCTGGAAGACATGGATACATTCCTAGAAACATATAAACTACCAAAACTGAATCAGGAAGAAAAAAAAAAAAAACAGACTGATTACCAGCAATAAAATTGGATCAGTAATCAAAAAACTCCTAACAAACAAAAGTCCAGAACCAGGCAGCTTCAGAAGTAAATTCTACCAAACATTTAAAGAAGAGTTACACCTAATCTTCTCAAACTATTACAAAAAATAGAAGTGGAATGAAAACTTCCAAATTCATTCTATGAGGCCAGCATTATCCTAATACCAATATGAAATAAAGACACACACACAAAAAACCCCACGGGGGAAAAACAACAGAATTATAGGCCAAAATCATTCATAAATGTAGGTGCAAAAACAAAAAAACAAAAAAATCAAACCATTCACCACAATCAAGTGAGATGTGGGATATATTCTCAGGAAGCAAAGGTGGTCCAATATTCTAAAATTAATCAACATGATATATCACATCAATAAAAGAAAGGTTAAAAACCATTTCAATAAAAGCAAAAGAAAAAAAAAAGCATTTGACAAAGCACTACACTCATTCATGATAAAAACCCTCAACAAATCAGGTTTAGAGGGAACATACCTTAACATAATAAAGTCTTTATGTGAAAAACCCACAGAGAACATCACACTCATTGAGGAAAAACAGAGCTTTTCACATACCATCAGAAACAAGACAAAGATGTCCACTCTCATCACTTTAATTCAATACAGTACTATAAGTCCAAGCCACAGCAACCAGACAACAAAAACAAAAGTCATCTAAATTTTTAAAAAAGAAGTAACACTTTCACTATTGCAGATAACATGATACAATATATAGAAAACCCTGAAGACTCCACCAAAAAACTACTAGTTTTGATAAATGAATTCAGTAAAGTCATAGGATACAAAACCAACATGCAGAAATCTGCTGTATTTATTTTTTTCTCGTTTCAAGTTTTTATTTAAACTCTAGTTAGTTAACAGACATTTCCACACAGTAACAATAAAGCAGAAAAAAAAGAGAAATTAAAATGATCCCATTGATAACTGCACCAAAAATAATATAAGAATAAACTTTTAAAAATTTTTTTAAAATTTATTTATGATAGTCACACAGAGAGAGAGAGAGAGAGGCAGAGACACAGGCAGAGGGAGAAGCAGGCTCCATGCACCGGGAGCCCGACGTGGGATTCGATCCGGGGTCTCCAGGATCGCGCCCTGGGCCAAAGGCAGGCACCAAACCACTGCGCCACCCAGGGATCCCCTATAAGAATAAACTTAACCAAAGAAGTGAAAGACCTGTACTCTGAAAACTGTAAGAAGCTGATGAAAGAAACTGAAGATGACACAAAGAAATGGACGGCCATTCCATCCTCATGGAATGGAAACAAGTATTGTTAAATGTCTGTGCTACCCAAAGCAATCTACACATTAAATGCAATCCCTATCAAAATACAAACAGCATTTCTCACAGAACTAGAACAAGCAATTCTAAACATTGTAAAAAAACATGACTCCAAAAAGCCAAAGCAGTCTTGAAAAGGAAAAGCATAGCTGGAGACATCACAATTCCATTTTAAGTCATACGACAAAGCTGTAGCAATTAAAACAGTATGGTACTGGCACAAAAATAGACACATATACGTCAATGAAATGGGGTAGAAAACCCAGAAAGAAACCTGCAATTATATGGTCAATTACTGTTCAACGAAAGAGGAATGCATATACAATAGGAAAGAAAAAAAGTCTCTTCAACAAATGGTGGTAGGAAAACTGGATAGCTATATGTTAAACAATGAATGAATGGACCACTTTCTTATGCCATATACAATAATAAACTCAACAGGGATTAAAGACCTAAATGTGAGTCCTAAAACCATAAAATTCCATAAAAGCAGGCAATAATTTCTCTGTGAAGGACGGTGAAAGAAGCAATAAAAACATTATAGGGAGAAGATGTTTGCAAATGACATATCTGCTAAAGGGTTAGTATGCAAAATATATGAAGAACTCAACACCCAGAAAACAAATAATCCAATTAAAAAATGGGCAGAAGACACAAAAACACATTTCTCCAAAGAAGACCTACAGATGGCCAACAGACACATGAAAAGATGTTCAACATCACTCATCATCAGGGAAATGAAAATCAAAACTACAATGTGGTATTACCTCACACCTGTCAGAATGGCTAAAATAAAAAATACAAGAAACAACAAGTGTTGGTGAGGAAATGGAGAAAAAGAAACCCTTGTATACTCTTGGTGGGAATGCAGACTGGTGCAGCCACTGTGAAAAATAGTATGGAGGTTCCTCAAAAAGTTAAAAATTGAACTATCCTATGATCCAGTAATTGTACTACTGGGTTAGATACCCCCAAAATACAAAACACTAATTGAAAGAGATATATGCACCCCTATGTTTATTACAATATTATGCACAATAGCCAAATTATGGAAGCAGCCCAAGTGTCCATTGATAGATGAATGGATAAAGAAGATGTGGTATATATACACAATGGAATATTATTCAGCCATGAAAGAGAATGAAATCTTGCCATTTGCAACAACATGGCTGGAGCTAAAGAGTATCATGCTAAGCAAAATAAGTCACTTAGAGAAAGATAAATACGATATGATTTCACTCATATGTGGAATTTAAGAAACAAAACAAGTGAGTGAAGGGGGAAAAAAAACAGACAGGAACAAATCAAGAAACAGACTCTTACCTACAGAGAACAAACTAATGGCTACCAGAGGGGATATGGGAAAGGAGATGCGTGAAATAGGTGATGGGGATTAAAGAGTACATTTATCATGATGAGCACAAAGTAACGTACAGAATTGTTATATCACTATACTGTACACCTGAAAATAATATAACACTGTATGTTAACAACACAAAAATTATTTAATTTAAAATTAAAATTAAAAATCTATAAATAAAATGTCAGAAAAATAGTATTTTAGGAATCTATACATATGTATATTACATATGTATATTATATTGGTGATAAATATGGGTGATTTAGGTTGGTTCTTTATCTGAAATTTTACATAAGAATATAAATTACATTTTAATCAATATTTTTCTTCGATGGGATCCCTGGGTGGCACAGCGGTTTGGCGCCTGCCTTTGGCCCAGGGCGCGATCCTGGAGACCCGGGATCGAATCCCACGTCGGGCTCCCGGTGCAGGGAGCCTGCTTCTCCCTCTGCCTGTGTCTCTGCCTCTCTCTCTCTCTCTGTGACTATCATAAATAAATAAAAATTAAAAAAAAATTTTTCTTCGAAAGTTTATAAGCAGCATTAGTGAAAAATTCTTACTTGTAGGCTTCTAGGCTTGTTTCATGACCATGAATGTCTTTTTCCATGTCTTGTCTAATTTTTTCAGCACTCAGTTTGGCATTTTCAACATTTCCTAAAGCTTCTTCAAGTTCTCCATGAACTTGTTTGTATAGTTCCATTACCTAGTAATGAAAAATATTTTTGTTAATACATGCACTTAATGGGTAATTAAAAGAATCAGGCAACAGAAATATCAGAGAAAGAACTTAAATTTAGAGTAGTTTTGGATTTAAAGAAAAAGTTCTTTACATTGATTTTCTTCCCATATTAGTCTGTTTAGCACAGTAAAGTTTCAAGTTTCCATTAGCCTAAAAATCAGCAATACTAGGGATGTATAAATATTATTGAAGAAAATAAGTTCAATATCCCAGGTAACATGAGCAAAATAAAATAATTATCTTTTCAACTGCAGAAGAATTGCTACTTTTTATTGTTGAAATAATACTTTATTATAGAAAAAGCAGAAAACACAGATGAAAAAAATAAATCAACTGCAATCCTCTCGGGATAATCATTATTATCTTAATGAATGGGTCCAAAATACTACATTTTATTGTTTTTATTATCAAATATCATATACATTATCCTTCCCTCTTCATTTCTCTATTTTCTGTCAATCTGTGGAGATGGAGTGGTTATAGTCTGGATGTCCTGCTGGAAAGTTGGAGGGAGGAGAATGTAAGGCACTAGGGAACAAATAGTCTTCTCCCCCAGGGCCAGTTGGTGAACTGAAATAAAGCAATTGCCTTCAGGAAAAGCAATAATGTTCATTAACTTTTAGAATAGCACAGAAGTAATAACCTCTACAAGATTATTCTTCAGGCACAGCAATGTAGGGGTATACATTTTAGTAGAGAGCAAAGAGTATACCAGGATGATGAGCAAAACAAACAAGAGGTCAGGAAACATAACAGAATTCCTAATATCAAATATCTCATGTCCAATTTGTCAGCACCTTTACGAGTAACCTGTAGGCATTGCTGGGGGGTGGTGGTCTCCATGTTGGGAACTAGGCTACATAACATGAGACAAATTCATCTCTAAGGCAACCTCTTGGGTTGGGTCTGTATGGCACTGGTATATGTATCCTCCAATTGATGTGGATAATACTCTTGCGTTTCTATGTATTATGAGGCTGAGCTACTTGCAGAATTTGGAGGCAACATAGAGTGTTGGAGCTTGATTTACAAATAGCTATGCACTCAAGCACACTGGCTAGAGGCCTTGTGTCCATTAAACAATTGGTTAATTCAGCAGGTCTCTAGCCAGGATCTCAAAACTGAGTCAAGACAGCAAAATAAAATAAAGTTATATGATAAAGTACTATAAACAAAATACTACATTACACTTCCCCCAGCCACTAGCAATCAATCTGTTTTGTTTTATGGATTTATCTATTCTGGATATTTCATACAGTGATCTTTTTTTTTTTTTTTTCGAGGATGTGATCTTTTGTATTTGGCTTCTTTATTTAGCAAAACCCCTCAAAGTTTATTTATGTTGTGACACATAACAGTATTTCATTTTAAAAAAATTTCTTTCTATGGTGTAAGATATATCACATTTTGTTTAATCATTAATCAGGTGACGGACAATGGGTTGTTTCCACCTTGAGCTAATATAAACACTGCTAAATGCTATGAACATTTATGTACAATTTTTGTTTTTTGAATATCAGTTTCCAATTCCTCAGAGTATATAATTGCTAGAGCATATGGTATTCTGTGTTAAACTCTGAGGAAATGCCAGTCTTTTCTACAGCATCTGCAACCATTTTACATTCCCATCAGCAAAGTACCACAGTTCCAATTTCTCCACATAGACCTCAAAACTTGTTATTTTGTTTTATTTTTAATCCCACCCTAATGGGTGTGAGGGGTATCTCATTGTGATTTTGGCTTGCATTTCCCCAATGACTAATGATGTTAAATATCTATCTTTTCAAATGTTTCCTGCCCATTTGTACATCTTTTGGAGATATATCTACTCAAGTCTTTTGCCCATTTTTAATCAGGTTATTTGTCTGGAGTTGCTGAATTTAAAAAGTTCTTTATATATTCTAGGTACTACACTGTTCTGAAATGTATAACCTGGAATATTTTCTCTCATTCTATAAGGTTTTTTTTTTTAACTTTTCTGATAGTATCCTTCTTCTCTCTTATTTTCACTGATATACATACAGCTGACACACAATGTTAAATTAATTTCAAGGGTACAACATAGTGTATTAACAAATCTATACATTGTGCTGTGCTCACCACAAGTGTGGCTACCATCTGTAACCATAAAATGCTATACAATCTCATTGACTATGTTCCCTATGTTGTACTTTAAAAAAAATGGGGGGGGGTGTATTTATGAGAGAGAGAGGCAGAGGAGGGACAGAGGGAAAGGAAGCAAGCAGACTGAACTGAACATGGAGCCTGACACGGGGCTCAATCTCATGACCCTTAGATAACCACCTGAGCCAAAACCAAGAGTCAGACACTTAACTGACTGTGCCACCCAGGAGCCCCTACTATGCTGTACCTTTTTTCCCAGTGACTTATTTATTCCATAACTAGAAGCTTGTACCTCCCATTCCTCTCCATTCGTTTGCCTATACCTCCACTCCCTCCCCTCTGGCAACTACAGTTTGTTTTCTGTATTTACAGTCTATTCCTGGCTTTTTGTTTTGTTTTGTTTTTCAGATTCCACATATAAGTGAAATCATACAGTATTTGTCTTTCTCTGATTTGTTTCACTTAGCATATCCTCTAGAGATCCATCCGTGTTGGCACAAATGGCAAGATCTCAATTTTACGGTTAATATTCTACTGTATATATGTATACCACATCTTCATCCATTCACCTATTGATGGACATTGAGGTTGTTTCCATAACTTGGCTGTTGTAAATAATGCTGCAATAAGACTGGAGTACATTTATCTTTTCGAATTAGTGTTTTTGTTTTATTTGGGTAAATCCCCAGTAGTAAAATTACTGGATCATATGGCATTTCTATTTTTAATTTTTTAAGGAACCTCCATACTGTTTTCCATAGTGGCTGCACCAACTTACATTCCCACAGCAGTGCATAAAGGTTCCTTTTTTTCCATGTCTTTGCCAAAACTTGCTACTTTTTGTCTTTTTGATTCTAGCTATTCTGACAGGTGTCAGGTGATATCTCATTGTGGTTTTGATTTATACTTCCCTGATTAGAGATGTTAAACATCTTTTCACGTATATGTTGGCCATCTGTATGTTTTCTTTGGAAAAATGTCTTTTCAGGTCCTCTGCCCATCTTATATTATTTGGGGTTTTTTTGGGGGGGGTTTGTTTGTTTTGGGGTTATGTAACTTCTTTAGATATTTTGGATATTCACCTTTATCAGATATTGATAGTGTCCTTTGATGCATAAAAGTTTTTAATTTTTATTGAAGTACAATATATAACAGTTTCAATTATAAAACATAATGATTCAATATTTCTATACATTGTGAAATGATCACCAAAATAAGTCTAGTTAACATACATTGCCACTCATAGCTAGAATTATTTTCTTGTGATGTGAATCTTGAAGATGTATTTCCTTAGCAACTTTCAAATATGCAATACAACATTAACTATAGTCACCATGCTGTACATTAAATCCCCATGACTTATGCATTTTATAACCAGAAATCTGTATCTTTTGACTCCCTTTTCATTCATCCTCTAACTCTTGCATCTGGCAACCACCAATCTGTTCTCTGTATCCCTGGAATTGTTTTTTGTTTTGTTTTTCTTTGATTCCACATATAAGTGAGATCATATATGTGTCTTTCTCTGCCTGACTTATTTCACTTAACATGATCCCCTCAAGGTCCATCCCTGTTGTTGCAAATGGCAAGATTTCATCTTTTTGGCTGAGTAATATACCATTGTGTGTGTGTGTGTGTGTGTGTGTGTGTGTGTGTGTGTTGTGTGTGTATACCATAGCTTTATCCATTCATCCATTGATGGACACTTAGGTTGTTTCAGTATCTTGGCTATGGTACTAGCACTGGTACCCAATATGCAGCCAATAATGGCTACTATAATAATAATGGGTATATAATATAATAATGGGTATATAATAGAGTATATAATAATGGGTACTGCTGACTAATGCAGCAGTGAGCATGGGGATACACACATCTTTTCAAGTTTGTGTTTTTTTCTTCTAATAAATACCCAGAAGTGGAATTGCTGAGTCCTAGAACAGTTCCATTTTTAATTTTCTGAGAAACTTCCATACTATTTTCCACAGTGGTTGCACCAATTTACATTCGCAGCAACAGTATAGAAGGGTTCCTTTTTCTCCACTTGTTATTTCTTGTCTTTTTGATTTTAGCTACTTTTAGCTTTTGTTTTATTTATTAGCCATTCTGACAAGTATTAGATGATCTCTTACTGTGGTTTTGATTTGTATTTTCCTGATGATTAGTGATGAGAATCTTCTCATGTACTTGCTGGTTATCTGTATGTTTTCTTTGGAAAAATATCTATTCAGATTTTCTGCCTTTTTTTTAATTTATTTTTTATTGGTGTTCAATTTACTAACATACAGAATAACCCCCAGTGCCGTCACCCATTCACTCCCACCCCCCGCCCTCCTCCCCTTCTACCACCCCTAGTTCGTTTCCCAGAGTTAGCAGTCATTACGTTCTGTCTCCCTTTCTGATATTTCCCACACATTTCTTCTCCCTTCCCTTATATTCCCTTTCACTATTATTTATATTCCCCAAATGAATGAGAACATATAATGTTTGTCCTTCTCCGACTGACTTACTTCAGTCAGCATAATACCCTCCAGTTCCATCCACATTGAAGCAAATGGTGGGTATTTGTCGTTTCTAATAGCTGAGTAATATTCCATTGTATACATAAACCACATCTTTATCCATTCATCTTTTGTTGGACACCAAGGATCTTTCCACAGTTTGGCTATTGTGGACATTGCTGCTATAAACATCGGGGTGCAGGTGTCCTGGCGTTTCGGTGTGAGGTGGTATCTCATTGTGGTTTTAATTTGTATTTCCCTGATGGCAAGTGATGCAGAGCATTTTCTCATATGCATGTTGGCCATGTCTATGTCTTCCCCTGTGAGATTTCTGTTCATGTCTTTTGCCCATTTCATGATTGGATTGTTTGTTTCTTTGGTGTTGAGTTTAATAAGTTCTTTATAGATCTTGGAAACTAGCCCTTTATCTGATCTGTCATTTGCAAATATCTTCTCCCATTCTGTAGGTTGTCTTTTAGTTTTGTTGACTGTATCCTTTGCTGTGCAAAAGCTTCTTACCTTGATGAAGTCCCAATAGTTCATTCTTGCTTTTGTTTCTTTTGCCTTCGTGGATGTACTTGCAAGAAGTTACTGTGGCCGAGTTCAAAAAGGGTGTTGCCTGTGTTCTTCTCTAGGATTTTGATGGAATCTTGTCTCACATTTAGATCTTTCATCCATTTTGAGTTTATCTTTGTGTATGGTGAAAGAGAGTGGTCTAGTTTCATTCTTCTGCATGTGGATGTCCAATTTTCCCAGCACCATTTATTGAAGAGACTGTCTTTCTTCCAATGGATAGTCTTTCCTCCTTTATCGAATATTAGTTGCCCATAAAGTTCAGGGTCCACTTCTGGATTCTCTATTCTGTTCCACTGATCTATGTGTCTGTTTTTGTGCCAGTACCACACTGTCTTGATGACCACAGCTTTGTAGTACAACCTGAAATCTGGCATTGTGATGCCCCCAGATATGGTTTTCTTTTTTAAAATTCCCCTGGCTATTCGGGGTCTTTTCTGATTCCACACAAATCTTAAAATAATTTGTTCTAACTCTCTGAAGAAAGTCCATGGTATTTTGATAGGGATTGCATTAAACGTGTATATTGCCCTGGGTAACATTGACATTTTCACAATATTAATTCTGCCAATCCATGAGCATGGAATATTTTTCCATCTCTTTGTGTCTTCCTCAATTCCTTTCAGAAGTGTTCTATAGTTTTGAGGGTATAGATCCTTTACATCTTTGGTTAAGTGTATTCCTAGGTATCTTATGCTTTTGGGTGCAATTGTAAATGGGATTGACTCCTTAATTTCTCTTTCTTCAGTCTCATTGTTAGTGTATAGAAATGCCACTGATTTCTGGGCATTGATTTTGTATCCTGCCACGCTACCGAATTGCTGTATGAGTTCTAGCAATCTTGGGGTGGAGGCTTTTGGGTTTTCCATGTAGAGTATCATGTCATCGGCAAAGACGGAGAGTTTGACTTCTTCTTTGCCAATTTGATTTTTTTTTATTTATTTATGACAGTCACACAGAGAGAGAGAGAGAGAGGCAGAGACACAGGCAGAGGGAGAAGCAGGCTCCATGCACCGGGAGCCTGATGTGGGATTCGATCCCAGGTCTCCAGGATCACGCCCTGGGCCAAAGGCAGGCGCAAAACTGCTGCGCCACCCAGGGATCCCTTCTTTGCCAATTTGAATGCCTTTAATGTCTTTTTGTTGTCTGATTGCTGAGGCTAGGACTTCCAGTACTATGTTGAACAGCAGTGGTGAGAGTGGACATCGCTGTCTTGTTCCTGATCTTAGGGGAAAGGCTCCCAGTGCTTCCCATTGAGAATGATATTTGCTGTGGGCTTTTCATAGATGGCTTTTAAGATGTCGAGGAATGTTCCCTCTATCCCTACACTCTGAAGAGTTTTGATCAGAAATGGATGCTGTATTTTGTCAAATGCTTTCTCTGCATCTAATGAGAGGATCCTATGGTTCTTGGTTTTTCTGTTGCTGATATGATGAATCACATTGATTGTTTTACGGGTGTTGAAGCAGCCTTGTGTCCCGGGGATAAATCCTACTTGGTCATGGTGAATAATTTTCTTAATGTACTGTTGGATCCTATTGGCTAGTATCTTGTTGAGAAATTTTGCATCCATGTTCATCAGGGATATTGGTCTGTAATTCTCCTTTTTGGCGGGGTCTTTGTCTGGTTTTGGAATTAAGGTGATGCTGGCCTCATAGAACGAATTTGGAAGTACTCCATCTCTTTCTATCTTTCCAAACAGCTTTAGGAGAATAGGTATGGTTTCTTCTTTAAACGTTTGATAAAATTCCCCTGGGAAGCCATCTGGCCCTGGACTCTTGTGTCTTGGGAGGTTTTTGATGACTGCTTCAATTTCCTCCCTGGTTATTGGCCTGTTAAGGTTTTCTATTTCTTCCTGTTCCAGTTTTGGTAGTTTGTGGCTTTCCAGGAATGCATCCATTTCTCCTAGATTGCCTAATTTATTGGCGTATAGCTGTTCATAATATGTTTTTAAAATCATTTGTATTTCCTTGGTGTTGGTAGTGATCTCTCCTTTCTCATTCATGATTTTATTAATTTGAGTCTTCTCTCTCTTCTTTTTAATAAGGCTGGCTAATGGTTTATCTATCTTGTTAATTCTTTCAAAGAACCAACTCCTGGTTCTGTTGATCTGTTCCACAGTTCTTCTGGTCTCGATTTCGTTGAGTTCTGCTCGAATCTTTATTAACTCCCTTCTTCTCTTGGGTGTAGGATCTATTTGCTGTTTTTTCTCTAGCTCCTTTATGTGTAAGGTTAGCTTTTGTATTTGAGTTCTTTCCAGTTTTTGAATGGATGCTAATTTCCCCCTTAGGACTGCTTTTGCTGCATCCCAAAGATTTTGAACGGTTGTATCTTCATTCTCATTAGTTTCCACGAATCTTTTTAATTCTTCCTTAATTTCCTGGTTGACCCTTTCATCTTTTAGCAGGATGATCCTTAACCTCCACGTGTTTGAGGTCCTTCCAAACTTCTTGTTGTGATTTAGTTCTAATTTCAAGGCCTTATGGTCTGAGAATATGCAGGGGACAATCCCAATCTTTTGGTATCGTTTCAGACCCGATTTGTGACCCAATATGTGGTCTATTCTGGAGTAAGTTCCATGTGCACTTGAGAAGAATGTGTATTCAGTTGAGTTTGGATGTAAAGTTCTGTAGATATCTGTGAAATCCATCTGGTCCAGTGTATCATTTAAAGCTCTTGTTTCTTTGGAGATGTTGTGCTTAGAAGACCTATCGAGTACAGAAAGAGCTAGATTGAAGTCACCAAGTATAAGTGTATTATTATCTAAGTATTTCTTCACTTTGGTTAATAACTGATTTATATATTTGGCAGCTCCCACATTCGGGACATATATATTGAGGATTGTTAAGTCCTCTTGTTGAATAGATCCTTTAAGTATGATATAGTGTCCCTCTTCATCTCTCACTACAGTCATCGGGGTAAATTTTAGTTTATCTGATATAAGGATGGCTACCCCTGCTTTCATTTGAGGACCATTCGAATGGTAAATGGTTCTCCAACCTTTTATTTTCAGGCTGTAGGTGTCCTTCTGTCTAAAATGAGTCTCTTGTAGACAGCAAATAGATGGGTCCTGCTTTTTTATCCAGTCTGAAACCCTGCGCCTTTTGATGGGGTCATTAAGCCCGTTCACATTCAGAGTTACTGAATGAGAGATATGAGTTTAGTGTCATCATGATAACTATTCAGTCCTTGATTTTGTGGAATGTTCCACTGAACTTCTTCTTAAAGGGGAATTTTAAGAGTCCCCCTTAAAATTTCTTGCAGAGCTGGTTTGGAGGTTACATATTCTTTTAGTTGCTGCCTGTCTTGGAAGCTCTTTATCTCTCCTTCCATTTTGAATGAGAGCCTTGCTGGATAAAGTATTCTTGGTTGCATGTTCTTCTCATTTAGGACCCTGAATATATCCTGCCAGCCCTTTCTGGCCTGCCAGGTCTCTGTGGAGAGGTCTGCTGTTACCCTAATACTCCTCCCCATAAAAGTCAGGGATTTCTTGTCTCTTGCTGCTTTAAGGATCTTCTCTTTATCTTTGGAATTTGCAAGCTTCACTATTAAATGTCGAGGTGTTGAACGGTTTTTATTGATTTTAGGGGGGATCTCTCTATTTCCTGGATCTGAATGCCTGTTTCCCTTCCCAGATTAGGAAAGTTTTCAGCTAGAATTTGTTCAAATACATATTCTGGCCCTCTGTCCCTTCTGGCAGCCTCGGGAACACCAATTAAACATAGGTTTTTCTTCCTCAGGCTGTCGTTGTTTGTCTCTTTTTTCCTCAGTTTCCCTCTTTGCTATCAACTTGTCTTCTATGTCACTCACTCGTTCTTCCACCTCGTTAACCCTCGTCGTTAGGACTTCTAGTTTGGATTGCATCTCATTCAATTGATTTTTAATTTCTGCCTGATTAGCTCTAAATTCTGCAGTCATGAAGTCTCTTGAGTCCTTTATGCTTTTTTCTAGAGCCACCAGTAGCTGTATAATAGTGCTTCTGAATTGGCTTTCTGACATTGAATTGTAATCCAGATTTTGTAACTCTGTGGGAGAGAGGACTGTTTCTGATTCTTTCTTTTGAGGTGAGGTTTTCCTTCTAGTCATTTTGCTCAGTGCAGAGTGGCCAAAAGCAAGTTTATTGGGAAAAGGAGAAAAAGAGAGGAGAGAAAGAAGGAAAGAAAAGAGAAAGAGAAAAAAAAGGAAGGAAAAAAAAACGAAAAAAGAAAAGAAAAAGAGAAAGAAAAAGAAAGGAGAAAAAGGGGGGTGGGGGAAGGAAACAAATCAAAAAGCAAAAAAAAAAAAAAAAGAACCACGGGGGAGTATCTTCTGATTCTGTGTACTTTAAGTCCCTTGGCTTCCCCTGGAAGTTGTCAGTCTAGCTGGTGTTCTGGGGGAGGGGCCTGCTGTGCTGATTTTCAGGTGTTAGCAGTTGGGGGAGCTGCTGTGCCCCTGCCTGGTGCAGGGCTCAGTGGGGGTTGTTTACCCCGTGAGGCCGCAGGAGGAAGAACCCCAGTGGCGGGGCCAGCTCTGGAGCCCTGGATTCAGCCCCCACAGGAACTCCGGAGCTCTCGGTCTGCAGGGCCTGGAGGCTCCGGGGCGGGGCCGCTGATCTGCTCAGCTGGGGCAGGAGCGTCCTTGCTGTCCTGGGCCCTCCCGGCCTCTGCCTGTCCCGGGGGAGGCCGGATCCTGGGCTGTGTCCCGGCGCCCTGTGCTCCGGGGCCTGCGCTGTTGGATTCGCGCTCCCGCCCCGCAGCCCCCTCCGCGGAGACGCCGCCCGAGCCCTCCGAGCTGCTCCTGGAACCGCGCAGCCCCCTCCGCACGGAGCCTCTTCCTCTGCCCGAGCCCCTCCGAGCTGCTCCGGGTCCCGCCGGGTCCCAACGTGCGCACTGCAGCCCTTAGGGAGCTCGGCGCACTCTCCTGGGCGCGCAGTTGCTCTGTTACTGTCCCGGGGAGCCCGAGGGCATCCCCGCCCTCCTGGGTCCTGCTCCAACTCCCTGCGAGCCCCTTTCCGCCCGGGAAGGTTGGTGCAGCTCCTGCGTCTCCGGGACGGGGCTCTCCTGTCCTGGGGACACTCGCCCCGGCCTCAGCCCGGCTCCTTGCGGGACCCCTCCCCCTTGGATGCCTTTTGTTTCTTTATTTCTTTTTCCCCGTCTTCCTACCTTGATAGAAGCGCGAACTCTTCTCACTGTAGCATTCCAGGTGTTCTCTCTTTAATTCTCAGGCCGAATTCATAGTTTTTCAGGATAATTTGAAGGTTTTCTAGGTAATTTGGTGGAGACAGGTGATTTGGAGACCCTACTCTTCCGCCATCTTGCCCCTCCTCCTCTGCCTTTTTTTATATCATATTATCTTATTTTGGTGTTGAGTTATATGAAGTTCTTGATTTCAGATATAATCCCGTACCAGATACATGATTTGCAAATTTTCTTTCATTCAGTATTTTGTCTTTGCATTTTGTTAACGGTGCCTCTTGTCATGCAGAAGCTTTTTAGGTTGATGTATCCACACTTATTTATTTTTGCTTTCGTTATCTTTGCTTTTGGTGTCAAATCCAAAACAGTGAATAAAATGAACAGTAGTAGCTTGACCTCTAAAACAATGTCAGATTAAAAAACAAATAGCAGAAACTTATACAATGTTTGATACTATCTGAAGAATAAAAAATAAATTATGCATGTGCTTAAATATATATATATACACACACATATATACGTATTAAAATATACAAAATGCACAAACAGATTTTTATGATAAGGTTGTGTTTGGAGAGTGAGGGAGGAAAAGGGAACAGTTGAAAATACAGGACACATTTAACAAGTCTATTTACTTTAAAATAATAAAAAAAAGAATATGAAATAAATTTGCTCATTTAGTGGCAGGTATAAATAATTTATTTTTCCATAGTACAATCCCACAATAGGAGAGTTAATGTTGGGGGCGGAGGAGCAAGATGGCGGAAGAGTAGGGTCTCCAAATCACCTGTCTCCACCAAACTACCTAGAAAACCTTCAAATTATCCTGAAAATCTATGAATTCGGCCTGAGATTTAAAGAGAGACCAGCTGGAATGCAACAGTGAGAAGAGTTCGCGCTTCTATCAAGGTAGGAAGACGGGGAAAAAGAAGTAAAGAAACAAAGGCCTCCAAGGGGGAGGGGCCCCGCGAGGAGCCGGGCTGAGGCCGGGGCGAGTGTCCCCAGGACAGGAGAGCCCCGTCCCGGAGACGCAGGAGCTGCACCGACCTTCCCGGGCGGAAAGGGGCTCGCAGGGAGTTGGAGCAGGACCCAGGAGGGCGGGGATGCCCTCGGGCTCCCCGGGACAGTAACAGCAACTGCGCCCCAGGAGAGTGCGCCGAGCTCCCTAAGGGCTGCAGCGCACGGCGGGACCCGGCGGGACCGGAGCAGCTGAAGGGGCTCGGGCGGCGGCTCCGCGGAGGGGGCTGCGCGGCCCCGGGAGCAGCTCGGAGGGGCTCGGGCAGAGGAGGCGGCTCCGTGCGGAGGGGGCTGCGCGGTTCCAGGAGCAGCTCGGGGGGCTCGGGCGGCGGCTCCGCGGAGGGGGCTGCGGCCCGGGAGCGCGAATCCACCAGCGCAGGCTCCGGAGCACAGGGCGCCGGGACACAGCCCAGGATCCGCCTCCCCCGGGACAGGCAGAGGCCGGGAGGGCCCAGGACAGCGAGGACGCTCCTGCCCCAGCTGAGCAGATCAGCGGCCCCGCCCCGGAGCCTCCAGGCCCTGCAGACGGAGTTCCTGCCGGAGCTGAATCCAGGTTTCCAGAGCTGCCCCGCCACTGGGGCTGTTCCTCCTGGGGCCTCAGCGGGGTAAACAACCCCCACTGAGTCCTGCACCAGGCGGGGGCACAGCAGCTCCCCCAACTGCTAACACCTGAAAATCAGCACAGCAGGCCCCTCCCCCAGAACACCAGCTAGACTGACAACTTCCAGGAGAAGCCAAGGGACTTAAAGTACACAGAATCAGAAGATACTCCCCGGTGGTTCTTTTTTTGTTTGTTTGTTTTTGTTTTGTTTTGCTTTTTGATTTGTTTCCTTCCCCCACCCCCTTTTTTTCTCCTTTCTTTTTCTTTCTTTTTCTTCTTCTTTTTTTTTTTTTCGTTTTTTTTTTTTTCTTTTTCTTCCCTTTTTTTTTCTCTTTCTCTTTTCTTTCCTTCTTTCTCTCCTCTCTTTTTCTCTTTTTCCCAATACAACTTGCTTTTGGCCACTCTGCACTGAGCAAAATGACTAGAAGGAAAACCTCACCTCAAAAGAAAGAATCAGAAACAGTCCTCTCTCCCACAGAGTTACAAAATCTGGATTACAATTCAATGTCAGAAAGCCAATTCAGAAGCACTATTATACAGCTACTGGTGGCTCTAGAAAAAAGTATAAAGGACTCAAGAGACTTCATGACTGCAGAATTTAGAGCTAATCAGGCAGAAATTAAAAATCAATTGAATGAGATGCAATCCAAACTAGAAGTCCTAACGACGAGGGTTAACGAGGTGGAAGAACGAGTGAGTGACCTAGAAGACAAGTTGATAGCAAAGAGGGAAACTGAGGAAAAAAGAGACAAACAATTAAAAGACCATGAAGATAGATTAAGGGAAATAAACGACAGCCTGAGGAAGAAAAACCTACGTTTAATTGGGGTTCCCGAGGGCGCCGAAAGGGACAGAGGGCCAGAATATGTATTTGAACAAATTCTAGCTGAAAACTTTCCTAATCTGGGAAGGGAAACAGGCATTCAGATCCAGGAAATAGAGAGATCCCCCCCTAAAAACAATAAAAACCGTCCAACACCTCGACATTTAATTGTGAAGCTTGCAAATTCCAAAGATAAGGAGAAGATCCTTAAAGCAGCAAGAGACAAGAAATCCCTGACTTTTATGGGGAGGAGTATTAGGGTAACAGCAGACCTCTCCACAGAGACCTGGCAGGCCAGAAAGGGCTGGCAGGATATATTCAGGGTCCTAAAGGAGAAGAACATGCAACCAAGAATACTTTATCCAGCAAGGCTCTCATTCAAAATGGAAGGAGAGATAAAGAGCTTCCAAGACAGGCAGCAACTAAAAGAATATGTGACCTCCAAACCAGCTCTGCAAGAAATTTTAAGGGGGCCTCTTAAAATTCCCCTTTAAGAAGAAGTTCAGTGGAACAGTCCACAAAAACAAAGACTGAATAGATATCATGATGACACTAAACTCATATCTCTCAATAGTAACTCTGAATGTGAACGGGCTTAATGACCCCATCAAAAGGCGCAGGGTTTCAGACTGGATAAAAAAGCAGGACCCATCTATTTGCTGTCTACAAGAGACTCATTTTAGACAGAAGGACACGTACAGCCTGAAAATAAAAGGTTGGAGAACCATTTACCATTCGAATGGTCCTCAAAAGAAAGCAGGGGTAGCCATCCTTATATCAGATAAACTAAAATTTACCCCAAAGACTGTAGTGAGAGATGAAGAGGGACACTATATCATACTTAAAGGATCTATTCAACAAGAGGACTTAACAATCCTCAATATATATGCTCCGAATGTGGGAGCTGCCAAATATATAAATCAATTATTAACCAAAGTGAAGGAATACTTAGATAATAATACACTTATACTTGGTGACTTCAATCTAGCTCTTTCTATACTCGATAGGTCTTCTAAGCAAAACATCTCCAAAGAAACGAGAGCTTTAAATGATACACTGGACCAGATGGATTTCACAGATATCTACAGAACTTTACATCCAAACTCAACTGAATACACATTCTTCTCAAGCGCACATGGAACTTTCTCCCGAATAGACCACATATTGGGTCACAAATCGGGTCTGAACCGATACCAAAAGATTGGGATTGTCCCCTGCATATTCTCGGACCATAATGCCTTGAAATTAGAACTAAATCACAACAAGAAGTTTGGAAGGACCTCAAACACATGGAGGTTAAGGACCATCCTGCTAAAAGATAAAAGGGTCAACCAGGAAATTAAGGAAGAATTAAAAAGATTCATGGAAACTAATGAGAATGAAGATACAACCGTTCAAAATCTTTGGGATGCAGCAAAAGCAGTCCTAAGGGGGAAATACATCGCAATACAAGCATCCATTCAAAAACTGGAAAGAACTCAAATACAAAAGCTAACCTTACACATAAAGGAGCTAGAGAAAAAACAGCAAATAGATCCTACACCCAAGAGAAGAAGGGAGTTAATAAAGATTCGAGCAGAACTCAACGAAATCGAGACCAGAAGAACTGTGGAACAGATCAACAGAACCAGGAGTTGGTTCTTTGAAAGAATTAATAAGATAGATAAACCATTAGCCAGCCTTATTAAAAAGAAGAGAGAGAAGACTCAAATTAATAAAATCATGAATGAGAAAGGAGAGATCACTACCAACACCAAGGAAATACAAATGATTTTAAAAACATATTATGAACAGCTATACGCCAATAAATTAGGCAATCTAGAAGAAATGGACGCATTCCTGGAAAGCCACAAACTACCAAAACTGGAACAGGAAGAAATAGAAAACCTGAACAGGCCAATAACCAGGGAGGAAATTGAAGCAGTCATCAAAAACCTCCCAAGACACAAGAGTCCAGGGCCAGATGGCTTCCCAGGAGAATTTTATCAAACGTTTAAAGAAGAAATCATACCTATTCTCCTAAAGCTGTTTGGAAAGATAGAAAGAGATGGAGTACTTCCAAATTCGTTCTATGAAGCCAGCATCACCTTAATTCCAAAGCCAGACAAAGACCCCGCCAAAAAGGAGAATTACAGACCAATATCCCTGATGAACATGGATGCAAAAATTCTCAACAAGATACTGGCCAATAGGCTCCAACAGTACATTAAGAAAATTATTCACCATGACCAAGTAGGATTTATCCCTGGGACACAAGGCTGGTTCAACACCCGTAAAACAATCAATGTGATTCATCATATCAGCAAGAGAAAAACCAAGAACCATATGATCCTCTCATTGGATGCAGAGAAAGCATTTGACAAAATACAGCATCCATTCCTGATTAAAACTCTTCAGAGTGTAGGGATAGAGGGAACATTCCTCGACATCTTAAAAGCCATCTATGAAAAGCCCACAGCAAATATCATTCTCAATGGGGAAGCACTGGGAGCCTTTCCCCTAAGATCAGGAACAAGACAGGGATGTCCACTCTCACCACTGCTATTCAACATAGTACTGGAAGTCCTAGCCTCAGCAATCAGACAACAAAAAGACATTAAAGGCATTCAAATTGGCAAAGAAGAAGTCAAACTCTCTCTTCGCCGATGACATGATACTCTACATAGAAAACCCAAAAGTCTCCACCCCAAGATTGCTAGAACTCATACAGCAATTCGGTAGCATGGCAGGATACAAAATCAATGCCCAGAAGTCAGTGGCATTTCTATACACTAACAATGAGACTGAAGAAAGAGAAATTAAGGAGTCAATCCCATTTACAATTGCACCCAAAAGCATAAGATACCTAGGAATAAACCTCACCAAAGATGTAAAGGATCTATACCCTCAAAACTATAGAACACTTCTGAAAGAAATTGAGGAAGACACAAAGAGATGGAAAAATATTCCATGCTCATGGATTGGCAGAATTAATATTGTGAAAATGTCAATGTTACCCAGGGCAATTTACACGTTTAATGCAATCCCTATCAAAATACCATGGACTTTCTTCAGAGAGTTAGAACAAATTATTTTAAGATTTGTGTGGAATCAGAAAAGACCCCGAATAGCCAGGGGAATTTTAAAAAAGAAAACCATATCTGGGGGCATCACAATGCCAGATTTCAGGTTGTACTACAAAGCTGTGGTCATCAAGACAGTGTGGTACTGGCACAAAAACAGACACATAGATCAGTGGAACAGAATAGAGAATCCAGAAGTGGACCCTGAACTTTATGGGCAACCAATATTCGATAAAGGAGGAAAGACTATCCATTGGAAGAAAGACAGTCTCTTCAATAAATGGTGCTGGGAAAATTGGACATCCACATGCAGAAGAATGAAACTAGACCACTCTCTTTCACCATACACAAAGATAAACTCAAAATGGACGAAAGATCTAAATGTGAGACAAGATTCCATCAAAATCCTAGAGAAGAACACAGGCAACACCCTTTTTGAACTCGGCCATAGTAACTTCTTGCAAGATACATCCACAAAGGCAAAAGAAACAAAAGCAAAAATGAACTATTGGGACTTCATCAAGATAAGAAGCTTTTGCACAGCAAAGGATACAGTCAACAAAACTCAAAGACAACCTACAGAATGGGAGAAGATATTTGCAAATGACATATCAGATAAAGGGCTAGTTTCCAAGATCTATAAAGAACTTATTAAACTCAACACCAAAGAAACAAACAATCCAATCATGAAATGGGCAAAAGACATGAACAGAAATCTCACAGAGGAAGACATAGACATGGCCAACATGCATATGAGAAAATGCTCTGCATCACTTGCCATCAGGGAAATACAAATCAAAACTACAATGAGATACCACCTCACACCAGTGAGAATGGGGAAAATTAACAAGGCAGGAAACAACAAATGTTGGAGAGGATGCGGAGAAAAGGGAACCCTCCTACACTGTTGGTGGGAATGTGAACTGGTGCAGCCACTCTGGAAAACTGTGTGGAGGTTCCTCAAACAGTTAAAAATAGACCTGCCCTACGACCCAGCAATTGCACTGTTGGGGATTTACCCCAAAGATACAAATGCAATGAAACGCCGGGACACCTGCACCCCGATGTTTCTAGCAGCAATGGCCACTATAGCCAAACTGTGGAAGGAGCCTCGGTGTCCAACAAAAGATGAATGGATAAAGAAGATGTGGTTTATGTATACAATGGAATATTACTCAGCTATTAGAAATGACAAATACCCACCATTTGCTTCAACGTGGATGGAACTGGAGGGTATTATGCTGAGTGAAGTAAGTCAGTCGGAGAAGGACAAACATTATATGTTCTCATTCATTTGGGGAATATAAATAATAGTGAAAGGGAAAATAAGGGAAGGGAGAAGAAATGTGTGGGAAATATCAGAAAGGGAGACAGAACGTAAAGACTGCTAACTCTGGGAAACGAACTAGGGGTGGTAGAAGGGGAGGAGGGCGGGGGGTGGGAGTGAATGGGTGACGGGCACTGGGTGTTATACTGTATGTTAGTAAATTGAACACCAATAAAAAAAAATGAATATAAAAAAAAAAAGGAGAGTTAATGTTAATTAACCATTAAAAAGATTTTCCACTTTATTATCATGAAAGTGACTAATATATTACTTGCATTCTCCCCAGTTCGATTTACAACTTCAAAAATTACCATGTTGTTTTAAATCTCTAAAACGTTGACTAAATATTACTAATACTCCTAAGTATAAAAGGGATGATGACAAAATTTAAATGATTATCAACTGACTGTATTATGTGTAGTTTAATAGTTCCTTTAGGAAATAAATAGAAGGTCCATTTTCAATGAAAATGAAACATTTAAAGATGTTAATTTCTCATAGCTGTATTATTTTTTAAACTACATAACAATCTATAAAATGCATATCCATTCATTTATCCATTTACCTCAAATTTTTTCGTATAAAATTCTTTGAGAGTTTCAAGTTCTTTGTTGTGCTTTGAGTTAATTAGAGGACCATGTTTATTCATGTAGTCTATGTCTGCTTGAAGTTTTGCATTAGCTTCTTCTAATTTTGTCTTTTGTTCCTCAAAATGTTTTAGTTGATAAGCTTTATCTTCAAGATGCCATCGTAATTCTATAATATCTCTCAAATAAGCCTCGTGTTCTAGACATACAATAATAAGAAAAAAAATCTGATTTTAAAACAAAAGCTCCAGAAATAAATCTTTATTTGATAATAGAAAAATATGAAATACTTTAGATCCAGAAATTACTTATCTGTGAAGCTTACTAAATTTAATGTTATTTTAATATTGCATTATAAAATATATTGCTTTCTTCATTTATTAGCAAAGGGATTAAAATATACATTCTATAAACTAATAATTGTTTTAGTACAAACCCTGCCTGTTACAACCCATGTATATACTGGGTTATGTATAACCACTCTATAAATTACAAAATGAGGAAAAACCGCAAGAGTAGAGGCCTTCTAAAATCATCTAGAAGTAAAATGATGCGGTAGGAATTATAAATGTCAGAAAGGAAATGGAAAAAATAAGTACTATTCTCTGTTGATAAAATTATGTATCAAAACACAAAAATATCAACTGAAAATCATTACAAATGGGTAGCTTATATTTAAAAATGCTTATTGTTGTAAGCCACTGAGTTCCAAGGTGATTTGTTATGAAGCATTATTGTAGTAATAACATTAATTCATATGACTAAACAATGCAGAACAAAATTAGGATATTTAACATTATGCTATTACTGAGATCTTCCACACTAGAAACACTCTTGTGAGCTTCTCTATGGGACACAATTATCTTCATACTCCATTCTTTCTGAATGGTCTATTCCCAGAATACCAGACCTCCTTTCACCAGTCTTCACATTCATGTCTTTCCAACTCCCATTATGCCATTTTTTTGCTACTTCCCTTTTGTATCACAGGACATTTCTCCTACAAGGTAATCTGTATTTACCCTTTGCAAATTGAGATTGTAATAAACAGCTGTCCAAATTATGTGAACATACCATTCAATCCATACATAAACTGGTCTGTGATATTTTTTTTCTTTCCTTTGGTAATCAGTCATAGGGAAGTACCCATAGAGCTCTAAATGTGGGTTAAGGGAAAGACAGAGAATCTAAAGAAGCAGGTAAAAAAAATAATAAAATAAAATAAAATAAAATAAAATAAAATAAAATAAAATAAAATAAATAAAAAATAAAAAATAAATAAAATAAAATAAAATAAAATAAAATAAAATAAAATAAAATAAAATAAATTAAAGACAGAAGCAGGTACAATGAGAGTACCAGGGAAATCTGAGTCGTTAGTTTCTTTGTGCCTCCAGACATTGCTTGAGTATGATAAATATACATACTTTTTTATTTTGTAAGGAAACACAGCTTTGCATATTGAATTTTAAATTTGTAAGTTCACACAACACCCAATTTCTGATGAAAACCTTATTTCTGATGATCTTTTTGGATAGGAAAATAAAAAGACATTTGCTAGATTATTGGCTGCATATTGGGTACCAGTGCCTATCATTCTGTGGAGGAGGAGGATGTGACCAAGCAGAAAGGAAGGTAGTCAGATGTATAAAACCCCATCCTCTCCCTTCTCTATTATCTCCCGTGGTCTCTTGCCCATTGGTTGAACCAGTAGGAAGAAAAGTACAAAAGATATCTTTGATGTAGTCCATTATGAATCAGCTTCATGAACCACGAAACAAAAGATACAAGTGTTAGTGGGCTGGTTAGGGCGATGAAAGGATAGGGAGGAGTAACCACAGATATCTAGACAAAATTGAATTTCCTCAATATTTAGTAAGTTATAAGGGTTTTTTTTGTAAAAATTATCAAAAATTCTATAAACATCATACTTAATGTAAAGGTTAAGGAAATTGAAAGTTTTTCCTGTCACAAAGCTAGAGACTTTGAGAATCTAAAATCTATAAGAATATATAATTCTGTAATCTGTAAAAAAAAAGTATAAAATTTAGAAATTATATCTTAGATATATCAATATAAAGGCAATATATTCCTGAAAGTACATTACTTTTCAGGAATATTTTACAAACAGAAGGCATCTAAAAACTATACAGTAAATAATGAATTTAAATTTCATTACATGTTTTAGCTATTTAAATAAAATAGATGAACATAATTTCAGTTTTTTAAGTAGATCTTCAATAGTTTTTTAAAGATCTTTAAGGAGATCTTTAAGTAAAAGATAGCCAAGTAATAAGTTATCAACAATGGCAAGAATGTATTCCATCATTGAAAATGCATTTATAAGGCTTGTAGAATGTGTATGTATGTATCTCAATTTGATTTTATTTTGGTAATTCCTTAAGTAGAACTTCATATAAACCACAAACAACAGCATCTACTCTTATAAAGGCCATATGAAATTATGTAGAAATTTATCAGTAATATGTTAATTAAAACCAGCTACCACTGACTCTTCTACTACTACCGACAAGGGCTTCCCAAACATTTTAAAAAATTGTAGGGGCATCTGGGTGGCACAGTCTCTTAAGTATCTGACTTTTGGTTCTGGCTCAGATCGTGGTCTTAGGATTGTTGAGATCAAGCTTTGCCTTGGGCTCCACATTTAGCATGGAGTCCACCTAAGATTCTCTTTTCCTCTGCCTCTGCCCCTTCTGTGCTCTCACTCTCTAAATAAATAAATCTTTTTTAAAAAATTGCAGATAACTCCTTGTAGATGTGAATGTGAATCTGCTCAAAATCTGGGTTCCAGAATTTCTCAGGATGCCTATCCTGATCCTTTTGTACCTTTGGCTGCCTCTAAAACACTAATTTGTATGTAAGTATGAATTTATAAATTACATACCTATGCTATGGTATTAGTACAGTATAAACAGCATAAATTCTATTCAAAAACTTTGTGAACATGAAATGTTTTGTAAAATGCATACTTTATGTGTGGGTAGAAAAAGGTCTACTCTTACTTGAGTTTTGAGCACTTTTTGCATAATTTATAGAATTAACTCTTTAGTAAAGGGCAAAAAAGAGCACAGACAAGGCTGAATAAAATTCATCCAGTCTAGCCTCTGGGCAATTTACTGCTTCTTGAGTTCTGCTCTAGGAGGTAGTGAACAATTGGTGAGTTCAATCTGTGAGCTCAGTATTACTTTAAAAGGAATAAACAGTCATTAAATTCATTGCATTCATTTAATTTATTGTATTAAAATAACATAATCAAGGAACTGCTGGATAACTGTATTTTGTCAGGTTCAGTGAAAGCAAAATTAAACCCAAATAATCAAGAAAGAAAACAAAAAAGAATAAAATTTAAAATATAAATAAAAGTTCTAGTCTTTTCTTGCAACTCCTTAAATTGTATACAACTTACTTTGGAAACTATAGTTTTAGAAGACGTAAACTAAAGTAAATGTAGGTGTTCAGTTTGATACATTCTTTAATGTTTCAGAGTAATAATTAATAGCCTCCTTTTTCCTCTCAAAAGTGTCTTAGTTTAAATGACAGGTTTATGAGCACCTTAATATAACCCACTTATAAAGCATATGAATCCTAAATTAAAATTTTTAACTGATATAAAATTTATTTATAAAAGAGTTTCAACCTCAGGTGAATCAAGTAGTCAGGCATGCTTAATAGGCAGTGGTTGGAGAATGAAAAATCCAATGCCTTTAGACTGTTTAATACTTTACGATAGGTCCCTTATTCTGTGGTCAAAAAAACAGTGTTTCCTTTTTAAACATTTGTTACCTACATGATTCTTGGGAACATCTCCACTTTTATTGTCTGCCAGAAGTTCCAAATAAAACCTACTACTGAATTCTCAAAAGCAGATGTATGTTGCTAAAATATCACTTTAAGTCTTTTATTTTCCCAGATTTAAAGATATGGCCAATGATACCAACTAGAAATCAATTAAATTTCTAAATTTCAACTACTGCAATAATGTAGTCATCATTGGAAATATGTGTGAAAAGTCTGAATGTCCCTTGGGCACCATGAACGCTATGGAATTACCAACAAAAAACAAACTACAGAAGATCCAGGTTTGCTAAGTGCAGTCCCAGCTATATATATGAATTCAGTATTAGCATTAATAACATCTTTCAAAATGCACTCGTTTGGATGCAATACAATATGGGCAGAGTTGACTTTTTCAGAGCTTCAATTGATTATTCCTGCTCTCAAAGTAACTGGCAATATGAAAAAAATCTTACTATTACCTTTTTGCACAGCTAGTGGGATTTCTTCAAGTCTCCAGATTGACCAAGAATCAATTTTCATGTGAATATTTTTCTTTCTTGATTTTTGTTGCTTTAAAGCTTCTTCAGCTTCTGCACGGTCAGTTTCTAGACTTTTAATGAGATGAATGGCCTCTGATAGCAATGTTTCCATTTCCTGCTTTAATTCTGGACACTTTTCATCTTAAAGTAGAAATATGTATCACATTTTTTTAGTGACTCAGCCTATAAAGTAGGTGGTGGGAACATATATACTAATTGTATTATTATTCTTTTTTAATAATTGTATGTTTAAGGAGAGAATTTTAGAAAAATGAATCAGCCTTTCAAAGACAGTTTTATTATAATACAATCATAACATTAATTATAACCTTTGAAGACAGATTTTTAAGTCAACATTTTATAAAATAATTAGAATAGAGAAATTTCAAGCAATATCTTCATGTATATTTTATCTCAAAAATATTTTCTTCATAAACTATATTAGAGAGCTTTATTTGTAAATTATGTTTGCGTTTTCTCTCATTCTATGACAAAAGCAAATCATAATGATTACATGAGATAAATATCGAAAATCCTCAAATGGTTCCTAGAAAACAAGACATTTTATATTCCTTATCAGGTAATAACATCCCTAGTTAGCCCTGCTAGGAATTTATCATTTCCAAATTCCACTTATTTAGTTACAACACAAATTAACTCCTGTAATGAGAGATATTTGTGATCCCTGGTTCATAGCTCTGAAATGATATGGTTTAATGTTAACGAATTGATTAACATGGGTATTCATTCATCTGTTTATACCAGAAATGCGCAGAAGGTCTGTTATGTTCTGGGAAATATGCTCTCTCCCTAGAGATAGATCACTAAGGAAGATGGATATGGGTTCCACTCTGGTGAGATTTATACTTGTAAACAGTGACTTTTGCCAAAACGTAACGTGACAAGAAGGCATAAACAAACACAAAGTGTCAAGAAAGTCAAAGCCTCAAAGAGCTAAGGCTAAGGAAAAACAGTAAAACTGGTTCAAGAAAAAAGACAACTAATAGACCTCTGTTTTGTTTTGTTTTACTTTGGACAAAGCAATAATTTTCTGCTAGAAGATAACATTATATATGGGTTATAAGTGCAAGCTCAGTCACATAGCTTCTACTTCTAACCTAGCAGGCCTATCACAGAAATTCAGCATGCTGCCTGAAAAGAATTCTTCAGAAACAGAAACAAGAATTCTTCTTGTAATGTATAAAAACTATCTCTTTATGGACTGGCCCTTTATTTAGACTCTATTTATTTGGTTTATTGTCTTCTTTTTTCATGTTCTACCACATCCTGGACACCCTATACCCTTAATTGTCTGGTTTTTTTTTTCATAGTAACATACACAGTGAACACTGTTATTCCCCAACCAACTTATGATCTATTCAATTTCTATAAAAAGATTTCAGCCTGAAATGTTTAATGAAGTTAATGCCACTTAAATCACTTCTGATGTGATATAATTCTTACCAAAAATGTCTATAATGTTTGTATGAGTTATCTTTTGTTATCTTTTGTAGTGTTTCTATGAGAGCATTCTAAAATAAATGCTGTGTTTATGACCTAAGATGCCTCCAGTTCGTTGTATTTAATCTCTCAATTTTTTTCTAGAATACCATTATCAATTAGTCTTACTGTTTCATACTGAGTAGGTAGGTAACCACCTGCAATTTTTTTTTAGTACAAACACTTAATTACAATAAATCTTCCTCAACTGGATACTGTCTTGTACTTTGGGACCAAATATATGAGTTTACAATAAACATAATTGTAGTTAATTTAACTGTTATTGTAGCCATTAACATATTAATCTTCTCCTAGCATTTGTCATGTGAAAAAATAAGTAATGAATGAGGATTTTTCTTCAGTGTAGATACAAATAGTGAGAAGTAAACAGTAAAAACAGAGCCTCACTATAAGATACAGCTTTGAAGAACAAAATTTTAGTACGTTTAATAGTCCTGAATTCATTAGTTATCTCTCATGGAAGATGTTTAACAAATTTTTGCGGTGAGGGAAGGAAGATGTGTTTAATATAATATTAATAATATATTCAAATATGTTGAAGTAATTTTAATTCAAAGTTTATTACAATATACATATTGGACATTTTGTAAATTATGACAAGATATTACTCTTAACTTATACATATAAATATTATAATATATATATTAATAAATATACATACAGTAGAGCCTTAATGTCCAATATGGCAGCCATGAATCTTATGTGACTATTTACATTTAACATGTTAAAATTAAATTGAAAAATTAAATTCTAAGTCCTCTTAGCTACATTTCAAGCAGCTACTGTATGTGGCTGATAGCGACTCTACTGGATAGTGGAAATAGAGAATACTTTGATTATTTCAGTACATTCTACTAGATAGCACTGAATTACGTTTAGCTTCTTGAGAGGTGGTCAGGGATCACTACAACTTCAGGACCTAGATCAGTATATGGTATAATACGTATTCACTGAATTTTGTTGTTAAATGATATAGAAGACTTTCCTCTATTAGATACTCACAAGAATTATAAAACTCTTAAAATGAGTATTGTGAAAATTAAAAATATGTTAAATGAAAGTCAATGAGCTTTAAAATATAATTTCACTTATTTAAGTATAAGGAACAACTTTACCTCTCTCTTCTGGTTTAACCTCTTTCACTGGTGTAGCAACACTCCAATCTTGCTTCTGGTCTTGTGTAGAAGTTCTGCTCCTGTGTAAAGGGAAAGAAATAATCAATTAAGAAATAACTGCTGGACTTAAAGTTTAAAGTTAGTAAAACAAATTTTAGGTGCTTCTTTAACATTAAACTTGAAATGTTTGTAGTGAAACTTACCATACATGCTAATGCTACCATATAAGAGTAATAGAGCAAAATTCTAATACATAATGGGCTTTTTATTTTTTTATTGGAGTTCAATTTGCCAACATATAGCATAACACCCAGCACTCATCCCGTCAGGTGCCCCCCTCAGTGCCCGTCAGCCAGTCACCCCATCCTCCTGCCCACCTCCCTTTCCACTTCCCCTTGTTCATTTCCCAGAGTTAGGAGTCTCTCATGTTCTGTCTCCCTCACTGATATTTTCACTCCTTTCCCCTTTATTCCCTTTCACTATTTTTTATATTCCCCAAATGAATGAGAACATATAATGTTTGTCCTTCTCCAATTGACTTATTTCACTCAGCATAATACCCTCCAGTTCCATCCACATCAAAGCAAATGGTGGGTATCTGTTGTTTCTAATGGCTGAGTAAGATTCCATTGTATACATAGACCACATCTTCTTTATCCATTCATCTTTCCATGGACACCGAGGCTCCTTCCACAGTTTGGCTATTGTGGACATTGCTGCTATGAACATTGGGGTGCAGGTGTTCCGGCGTTTCATGGCATCTGTATCTTTGGGGTAAATCCCCAGCAGTTCAATTGCTGGGTCTTAGGATAGTTCTATTTTTAACATTTTGAGGAACCTCCACACAGTTTTCCAGAGTGGCTGCACCAGTTCACATTCCCACCAACAGTGCAAGAGGGTTCCCCTTTCTCCACATCCTCTCCAACATTTATTGTTTCCTGTCTTGTTAATTATCACCATTCTCACTGGTGTGAGGTGGTATCTCATTGTGGTTTTGATTTGTATTTCCCTGATCATAATGGGCTTTATACCTTATGGTAAATTTATAGAAATTTATGACATGAATGCCCTGAAAATATTGTAGGGGATATTAAAGCAGTTAAAAAAAAATGGACAGCCTGCGTGGCTCAGCAGTTTAGTGCCGCCATCAGCCCAGGGTGTGATCCTGGGGTCTGGGATTGAGTCCCATGTCGGGCTCCCTGCATGGAGCCTGCTTCTCCCTCTTCCTGTGTCTCTGTCTCTCTCTGTGTGTCTGTGTCTCTCATGAATAAATAAAATATTTAAAAAAAAAAGAATTGGAAAAGGGGGTAAATATTGCAAATAATTTAAGAGGTATTTCTCTAACTTCAGTTTACCAGTTTCTGGGGTCCCATATAAATTACAAGGACCAAAAATGATTCTTCAGATTTGAAATTAATAAGGTTTTAGCAAATATCTAAATTAAAATGTTCTTTCTTTTCTAAAGAATTTTTCTAGGGCACCTGAGTCTTTCACAGTTGGTTAAATGTCTGCCTTAGGACGAGGTCTTAATCTCAGGGTCCTGGGATCCAGCCCTGCATCAGGCTCCCTGCTCTCCCTCTCCCTTTTCCCACAGCTCATGCACACTCTTTCTTGCATTGCATGCTCTCTCAAATAAATATCTTCAAAAAATTTTTTTATAAATAATTTTTCTAGGTAAACCTTTCATTATATTTAAAAAGAAGTATTTTCCTCTGATAAAAGTTACAGGAACAATAGTATCAACAACAAAGCAGAGAGTGTTATTTTTATTAACTTATTATTTTTCTTATTAAAGTATTACAAATTAAAGGAATTTTAAACAGACCAAAAACATTAATATAATATAATCCATAATTCATTTATTTTAGATATAACAACATAACATTCTTATGATATTTCAATTTTTATAAAATTACAGTCATAAAATATTGTATGCTGCTTTAGTACATGACATTGTTTCCAGTATATTTGACTACAGTTTAATATTTCTGATGGTTGCATATTATTTGTCTCATTGTAGCTCCACAATTTATTTAAGAAAGCCTGTTTATTATGTGGTCATGGAAATATTCATTATATTTTTCTCCTTATTTTAATTTTATTTTTAAATATTTTTGTTAAATAATCTAGTGTATTTTTTCATTTGAAATTTTTTTTAAAAATGTTGAGTCATCAGTATGCTATACACCTGAAACTAATGTAACAATACGTGCAAACTATACTAAAAAATTTAATTAAAAATAAATAAAACATTCACACCACAAAAAAAGTAAAATAAATAAATAAATAAATAAATAAATAAATAAATAAATAAATAAATACATGCATGTGGGTTTTTAGAGGGGGAGTGTGTAAAGGTATAATTGGGTGATGGGAATTAGGGAGGGCACTTGATGCAATGAGCACTGGGTGTTATATGCAACTGATGAATCACTAAATTCTACCTCTTAAAATAATAAAAAATAATAATAAAAGTAAAGATAGAAAAATAATTGTCCCAGCAAATAATGTTCTCCCTACTGGCTTGTAACACCAATTACATGATATATTAAATTATTACACATAATTGAATCTATTTTTGTGTCTTTTATTCTAAATTTGTGTTCATTTTTGGGCCAGCAAAATTGTTTTAATTCTTACATATATTTTGATTGCAGCAAAAGTCACATAACATAAAATTAACCATTTGGAAGTGTAAACTTCAATGGCATTTACTACACTCAATATTGTGCAATTATCATCCTCATCTAGCACCAAAACATTTTTATCACTTAAGAAGAATAGCCTCATTTATTTTATTTCAAATATGGAACACTTCATGAATTTGCATGTCATCTTTGCATAGGGGCCATGCTAATCTTCTCTGTATCATTCTAATTTTAGTATATGTGCTGCTGAAGTGAGTACTAGCCTCCCATCTCTATGAATTTACCTGTTATAGATATTTCATATAAATTGAATCATACAATAGGTAACTTTTTGTATCTGGTTTCTTTAAATTAGTATGCTAGTTTAGAAGTCTATCCATGTTGCAGCATGTATCAAAATTACTTTTTATGGTTGAATAATATTCCATTGGATAGCTGAAAAATTTAAGGTTATTTCTACCTTTTGGCTACTATGAATCCTGATGATATGAACATTTGTATATAAGATTTGTCTGAACACCTATTTTGAAATCTTTTCTGTACATACTTCAGAGTGGAATTGCTTTGTCATATGGTAATTCTAGGATTAACTTTTTGAGGAACCACCAAACTTTTTTCAAAGTGGCTAAACCATTTTACATTCCCACTAGCAATGTATGAGGTTTCCAATGTTGAATAAAAGTGAGAAGAGTAAGCAACTTTGTGTTGTTCCTGATCTTAGGTTGAAAACTTTTGGTCTTCGCCATTAAGTATAATTTCAGTTGAAGGTTTTTCATAAATGCCCCTTATCAGCTTTCCAATCTGTTTTTTTGAGATGTTCACATGGATTTCCCCCCCCTTCATTTTATTACTGTGGCTATATTATACATTATTTTTTTGTATTTTGAACTACCCTTACACACCTAGGAGAAATCTCACTTGGTCATGATATATAATTCTATTAATATTTACTGGGTTGAGGTTGCTAGTACTTCATTAAAGTTTTTGCATCTATATTCATAAAGCCATTGGTCTACATTTCTTTTTGTCATGTCTTTATCTGGTTCTAGTATGAAGATAATGCTGGCCTCATAGAATGAATTGAAAAGTGTTACTTTTTTGTTTTACTTCCAACATACTGTGTCTCTGGATCTCAAGTGAGTCTCTTATAGGCAGCATATAATTGAAGCATGTATTTTTATCCATTCTATCACTCTCGTTTAACAGTAAAATTTAATCAATTTTCATGAAAAGCAATTACTATTAAGAAAGGACCTATTTCTGTCATTTGCTATTTGTTTTCTACAATTCTTAAATATTTTTCATTCTTTAATTTCTCCATAATTGCCTTCTTTTGTGGTTAATTGATTTTTTTCTAATGTATTTAGTTTCCTTATTGGATTTATGTTGATGTTTTTGTTTTACAGAATTTTTCTTAGTGGTTCACTAGAGACTATAATTATCATCTTAACTTCCAAAAATTAAGTTTGAATTAAAATCAGCGTAGTTTCAGTAGTATTACTAAAAAAACCTCTGTTCCATTACACCTCTGCTCCCTCCCTTTATGTTGTCATTTTTACAAATTATATATGTATGCATTGTGTGCCCATTAATATAGATTTATAATTTTATCCATTTAAAAATTATATAGAAAAATAAAAGAGATGCAAAATAAAAATGCAACCACACTGAATTTTCTATCTTTGAAGCTACTTTACTGTTTATTTCTTCATATGGTTTCAAGTTATTGTCTAGTGTCCTTTCATTTCTGCCTAAAAGACTACCTTTAGGATTTCTGATAGAACAGTCTGCTAGAGATCGATCCCCTCAATTTTTGTTTATCTGGAAATATCTTAATTTCTCCTTTTTTTTAAAGGATATTTTTCCAAGATTCAGAATTCCTGTTTGAGGTGTTTTGTTTTGTTTTTTCTCCCAGGACTTTAAATGTGTCATTCCACTGGATGTTTGCCTCCATAATTCCTTTTATTTTTTAAGATTTTATTTATCTACTTGAGAGAGAAAGAGAGAGTACAGAGGGAGAGGAAGCAGACTCTCTGTTGAGCAGAGAGCCCAATTCAGGGCTCAATTCCAGGACCTGAGGTGGAGGCAGATTCTTAACCATCTGAGCCATCGAGGTATCCTTGACCTCCATAATTTCTGATGATAAACTATTATTTTTTGAAGTATCTTACATATTGGTTTGAGAGAGAAAGAGCATGAGCAGGGGGAAGAGCAGAGGAAGAGGAAGGAGCCGACTCCCTATTAAGCAGGGAGCCTAATGCGGGACTCGATTCCAGGACCCTGAGACCATGACCTGAGCCAAAGGCAGATACTTAACCAACTGAGCCACCCAGGTGACCCCTGGCTGTTATTTTTATTGAGGATCCCTTACTCATAATGAGTCACTTCTCTCACTGCTTTCTTTCTTTTTTTTTTTTTTTAATATTTTATTTATTTATTCATGAGACACACAGAGGGAGAGAGAGGCAGAGACACAGGCAGAGGGAGAAGCAGGCTCCATGCAGGGAACCCGACGTGGGACTTGATCCCAGGTCTCCAGGATCACGCCCTGGGCTGAAGGCGGCACTAAACCACTGGGCCACCCAGGCTTCCCCCTCACTGCTTTCCAGATACTCTTTGTCCCAGGCTTTCAATGATTTGACCATAACACGTGGATCTCTGAGTTTATCCTGCTTAGAGTTCACTGAGTTTAGTAAAAGTATAAATTCACGTCTTTTATGAAATTTGGGGAGTTTTAGCCAATGTTTCTTCAAATATTCCTTCTCCCCCTTTTCTCTTCCTCATTATACTTGAACTCCCACTATGCATATATTTGTTTTTGTGATGGTATCCTTCAGATCTATTAGTTCATTTTACTTCATTCTTTTGTCTTTCTGCTCCTCAACCTGAATAATCTCAATTGACCTATTTTCAAGTTCACTGATTCTTTCCTCTGCCTGTTGAAATCTATTGATGAACATCTCTAATTAATTTTTCATCCAGTTATTATACTTTTCAGCTCCAGAATATCTACTTGGTTCTTTTTTATAACATCTATTTCTTTATTGATCATCCTAATTTGTTGAGACAATAGTCTCCTGGTTTTAACTGTCCATAGTTTCCTTTACCTCTTTGAGACTATTTAAGATAATTAATTATTGTCTAATGAGTTCAACATTTAAGCTTTCTTAGGGCCATTTTTAAAAATTTTCTTTTTCTTTTTTCCCCTTGTTAGTGAGACAGACTTTTTTTCTTTGCCTGTTTCATAATTTTTGTAGAAAACTGGACATTTTAAATAGTTTAATGTGAAATGGAAATAAGATAACTTTCCCTCTGTTGGGTCTGTTGTTGCTACTTATTGTGGGTTGTTGTTTCTTTGTTTAGTAGTTCCAAATACATTTTGTAATGCCTGTATTCTTTGTCATGTGTGGCAACTAAAATAAGTGTTTCATTAGCTTACTGGTAAACTCATGTTTTGTTCAGGTATCTTAAGTACTTGGAGTCAAAATTAAAAAAAAAAAAAAAAGGAAAGAAGGGGAAGGAAAGGAAGGAAAAGGGAAAAGGAAAAGAAAAAAAAAAAACACTCTTCTAGTTTTAGCAGACTAACTCTGTGTTGAAGTATTCCTTCAATGCTTACCCAGGCTGTTTACAACTCTGCTTCTAGTTTTAATTGTTGCCCACACAGACCCTAAGGTCAGCCAGAGATAAAAGATCAGGGTTTTCTTGGGTCTTCCCTGAATATGTGCCTAGCTTAGTCATATGCATGCCCTTCTTGATTCTCCAGGATATATAAGAGCTTTGAAAGCCCTTTTTTCCCCTATGTATCTCTTCTTTTCCAGGCATTTTGGTCTGTCTAATGTTTATCTCAAATGTTAATTCACAGCTGCAGACGTGGTGGCAAGACTATGCCTTTAAAGGCTTTCAGTAAACACTGCCTCTAAGTGGTTCCAGCTGAGTGATTGCTCAAAGTCAGGCAAAACAAAGACAAGCCTTTGTGCTGGTTCTTTGAAAACCCATCAGACAGGTCAAAACACTGAAACACAATTCTCTGAGAATAAGGTCCATATTGTTTTTTCTGGCACTAGCAATCTGCACCACAAATACACACTGCTCTCCTCATGGCCAACACTGATCTGGGGGCTAGAGGATGGCAAGTGTGCGATTTATAGTACCACAGTGCTCTCCTAATACAATGCAACAGACTCTTCATTAACTTTTCCCCTAGTTGTTGTCTTTTACTAAATTCAGATTTCTACAATTCTGACCAATGTTTGCCAACCTTTTCTTGTGGTGGGACAGAGCCCCAGAGATCCCTATTTTACCATTTACAGTAATATCATAGTTCTTATATTTTCAAAAAATACATTTTAATATCAAATATGAAAATTCTGCTTTTAATTTCCTGTTTATTTTGCAATAAAACTCACATACAGCACCTTAGTCATTAAAATGTAAACATAAAACAATTTTAAAAGAATGAAAGGTGCTTACCATTCTTCAAAAGAAGTTTCAAACTGTCAAAATAAAAGATCTCAATAAGAATCAAACTTTAAATATCTCAAAAAATAATAGTAGACTTAGCTTATATTTGAAATCACTGATAGAACTCTAAGTACTACTTTACATACCCCATTATACTTTTGTCAAACGATGTTCTGCTATTTCTAAAACAGATATATACATTTCTACTACCTAGTCCTTTCATTATTATCCCCACCTAATTGTTCCTACCTTCATCTGTGTTTCCAAATCTCATTCCTTCATCAAAAGCCTGTTCAATGCCACTTATTCCCAAAAGACTTTCCATATAATCAGAGGCACTTTATATCCATTAAATTTTAATACATAACCAAAGAATGGAAAACACTCGGGTAAGATCACAAATATTTGGTTTCCCATAGTGTCCCTCTTTTATTTTAGACTATAAACTCTATGGTAGGAGTCATGATCTACAGATATATTCTCAGAGTATCCTGGGCCATTAGTGACACAAAATACCAAAAACACAAGGAATACACAGTTATAATTTTATGGGTTTCTTAGATAATCCCTAATTCCAGATGTTAGGTTGGGCACACATGATTACTTCTTTTCAATTCCCATGTCATACCAATATTTCTGGAGAAAAATATATGTCAATAAAATCATTGTAACATATATTATACAATTCCAGATAGAAAGAAATCAGATGGATTATCAGTGAAAATAAAGCAAAGAAAAATATAACTCAGAAGAAAAAATGAAAACCATTTCAGGAGAGGTAAAAGGCTTCTCTGTGGAGCACATGAATGTATGTAATAATAAGTAGGTGATAATCAAAGTAAAAAACTGAAGGCCTGCCTGTGGTGAAGCAGACAAGTCATTGCTTTCCATTCTCAAAATCTAGAACACATGGCTGAGAAGTTGTTTTTTTTTGTTTCGTTTTGGGTTTTTTTTTTTTTTTTGTATTTTTGGGTTTTTTTTGCAAAAAATATTTTTAGTAAAGTATAAGATACCTAAAGTAAGGTCCACATCTCATAAATGGACAGCCTGGGGAATTTTCATAAGGTGAATGCACCCTTATAACTAGCAAGCATATCAAGTAGATGCCTTCTTGTCACGCCATGAGAAGACCTCTCTGGCCACACTGGAGACCCATCTAAGACAGAAAGGCTAAGAATGGAAGCTGTGGTTCTAGAGAGAAACAAAACAGAACCTACCTAACTAGCAGAATCTCACATAGAAAGAAACTAGTGTGTAAGAAAAAAAAAAAAAAAAGCTGGTGCATCAATGCATGAAAATATTTTAAGGAGTTACAACAAACTCAAATGTACACTTATTTAAATTAAAAAGCTGCCTAAACACATTACCTCCTTTTTACAAAGAACTCCAGTATAAATTTTTATATACTGGATAAAAGTCTTTGATGTAAGCAGGCTCTGAAAGCTGCTAAAAAAACAAATAACAGGGATCCCTGGGTGGCGCAGCGGTTTAGCGCCTGCCTTTGGCCCAGGGCGTGATCCTGGAGACCCGGGATCGAATCCCACATAGGGCTACCGGTGCATGGAGCCTGCTTCTCCCTCTGCCTGTGTCTCTGCCTCTCTCTCTCTCTCTGTGACTATCATAAATAAAAAAAAAAAAAAAAAAAAAAAAAATAACAGCAACAACAACAACAAAGCCAGTAAAAACTTATGCTTACAACCAGTAATCAGTCTGGTCCATCATTTATAAATACAAAAAATAAAAAAGAGTATACAAATATTTGAGGAATAATTAAGAACATAAAAAACAAGAGAATTTACTAAAGATATAACAGAAATGCTGGGATGCACAGAAGTGAATATAATAAAAAATTCAAGACATATATATATATACACACATATATATTTCTCCAAAATATTAAAAAAAGAAAGATGAAGTTTAAGAATGTTATCCAAATATGAAAAGGACTGAAATAAGTAATCATTTCATTACCTATATGAATGAGAATTTAGTTTATTGTAAAATTTACATTACAAATCAAAAGGAGTTAGACAAGACAATGAATGATATTAGGGTAATTTAAACAATTATTTAGAAGAGGTAAAGTATGTGCCTCATGCCATAAAATGGTAAACTTCAGATGTAAAAAAGCCAAAGTATAAAAAAAGAAGTATTGAAAATAAGAAAACATTTTAATAATCTTGATATGAGGAAAATTTTGTTAAACAATACAAAATTTGTCAGATAATGGATTCATTTTACATACAAATTTCCCTATGAAAGAATACTATAAATAAGTTAAAAATTAGTACAAGCAGAAAAAAAAAAACTGTAACGAACAGAAGAAGAGAGAAAATGAGATAGAAGAGATTAAAATGCTTCTATACATATATAAAAAATAACAAATACAAAAAAATTTTTGGGAAAACTGTATGAACAGAAATTAATAGAAAATTAAATTTGAATGGGCAGAAAGCATAGAATGCTCAATTTATGCATGCCAACTGATCTATATATATATTTTAGCCATATCTATGAACATGTACATACAATTACATATACACAAATATATGTTAAATATATTAATATGTAAAAAACAGTAATTTAACATTAAACTTACATTATGTTTTCATAAATTTGCCCATGTCCCTCATTACCTTATATTTAGACCTCCCCTCTAAACTAGTTTCAGTATTTGCTACACTACTGAACTTTTCTTGTGTTAACAGTATAATAGATTTATTGGGATCTAAAAAAACTTTTGAAGAGATTAAATTCATCTACAAAGTTTAAAAAATGCAGTTGTTTGAAATCCCAATGGGTTTTCCATGTAATATGACGAGTGTATTCTAAAATTTGTATGTACCAAGAATAACCAAAGAAGTAAAAAAAAGAAAAAAAGAGGGAACTACCATAGCGGATACTGAAACATATTATGAAGCATGTTTAGTAAAATAAGGTATTGTAACAGAGAAATAAAAATAACCAGCAGAATAATGGAGTCAGGAATAGATACAATTATATATGAAAATTTGATATATGATAGATAATGCACAGCTGATTTCTAAGAAATGACTGGTTTTTCCAATAAAATTAATGTTACAAAAAATAATTTTTCATATTTTTATGAATGAAAATAACGACCTATTCCATTCTCTGTGTATACACACACACATACACATAAAGCAATTCCACATTGTTTAAAAAATAAATCTTAAGCAAAAATATTTACTATTTCAGAAGAAATATAAGAAAAATTTTAGGACTCTGCAGTATGGAAAGAGTTCTTAAACAAGATGCAAAACATTTAAAATAAAGGGAAAGTGATAAATGTAAGTACATTAAAATTAAAAACTTACTTTAACTAATAGATATCAAAAAGTAAAAAGTCAAACTGAGAGGATAAGTTTAAAATATATATAACAAACTAAAGATAGTAATTTGTTCCTACAGGTCTATAAGAAAAATACAAATAAACTCAAAGAAAATGCACAGAACTAAACAGGCAGAGAAGAGAATGAGCATTCAATGATTATATTATTAGTTCCTAAACTAATTAATAATTAGGACTTTATATAATACTTTTCTAACAGAAATTTCATAGATTAAGGCCCAGAAGTTAGAGATAATCAAAGCTAGAGCAGAATGCTGAAGGGACATGAGTTTCTTGGTATTGTCTGAGGTAACTAATGTGATCTCAAACTAATCAGTCATCTGGCAGCTTGAGTAGGACAGGTAGGCCAAGACAGCCTCACTCACAAATCTGGTGGTTTGTGCTGGCTACAGGTTGCGCCCCTCTCTATTTTGTCATTCATCGTCAAGGAGGCTATATCAATTAGGCTTTTTTACAGGGGAAGCTTAGAGGAACAAGAAAGTGACAGCAGAGGCTTCAAGGTCTCTTGAGACTTTGCTTAGAAGTTGTATATTTCTTCTGATACATCTATTGTTCAATGCAAATACCAAATCCAGTCAATATTTAAGGGTTGGGAGAATAAAGTTTGCCTGTAATGGAAGGAGGTATAAAGGACAAAGAGCCATTTTTAATACCCCATTATCTTACCTTGATCACAAGAATATACATGCTGCCTATGTACAAAAATTTTCGGACTTAAATATAAGTGCTAAAACCATAAAACTTCTAGAATAAAACATGACTTGGGAGTTTGCAATTCTTAGACCTAACACCAAAAGCATAAGCAACAAAAGAAAAAAATGAGAAACTGAACTTCATCAAAATTAAAAACTTTTATACACCAAGGGACATTATAAAGAAAGTGAAACACAACCTACACAAAGAAAATGTTTGCATATCATATATTCATATAGTCTACGTCTGTTGGAAGCTTTGCATTAGCTTCTTCCAATTTTGCCAATTGTTCTTCAAAATGTTTTAATTAAGCTTTATCTTCAAGATGCCACATTAATTGTATATTTCTCAAATAGACTTCATGTTCTAGACACAAATTTTATCTCAATTAAAACAATTAAGAAAATTGGAATAAAATATGGACTTTAATTAGCAATGATGCATCAATATTGATTCTTTAATTGTAACAAATGTACTATCCTAATGTAAGATGTTAAAATAGGGAAAATGTGGTCAAGAGTATATATGAAATCTCTGTATTATCTTCTCAATTTTTCCGTAAGTCTTGAACTGTTCTAAAATGTTTATTTTAATAAAACAATACTATTTAGGAGAACATAAAAATGGCTGAACTAAACGAAAGTAAATTGGGATCCCTGGGTGGCTCAGCAGTTTGGCGCCTGCCTTCTGCTCAGGGCGTGATCCTGGAGTCCTGGGATTGAGTCCCACATTGGGCTCCCTGCATGGAGCCTGCTTCTCCCTCTGCCTTTTCTCTGCCTTTGTCTCTCTCTCTCTCTCTCTCTCTTTGTGTGTGTGTGTCTCATGAATAAATAAAATCTTTAAAAAATAAAATAAATGATGTTAAAGAAAAAAATAATATGATCATAGCTTTTGAGATATGAGGGTAAACCCAATCAGATTAATTAATATGAAACCCCAAAGTTCTTATGGGAATTGTAACATTTTGGACTAAAAATCAAGATTTAAAATGCAAAGACAATTCCAATTTATGGCAGTGTTATAGATGAAATTGTGTCCTCCTAAAATTCATATGCTGAAACTCTAATCTCTAATGTGACTGTATTTGAAGATAAGAGCTTTGAGGAGATAATTAAAGTTAAATGAAGTCATAGGATGGGGTCCTAATCCAATAAAACTAGTGTTCTTATTTAGAAGATGAAAAGATACCAGAGCTCGCTCTCTCACCATCTGGGCACAGAAGAAAGGCCATGTGAGAACAAACACAGCTGTTTACAAGCCAGGAAGAGAATCCTCAGTATTGTCAACTGTGACAGCACCTTGATTTTGGACTTCCAGCCATTAGAACTGTGAGAAAATAACCCTTTGTCTATGTATTCCAGTCTGTTGTATTTTTTGACAGTCTGAACAAACTAATACAGAAAAAAGGTTTGGGATAGTTACTCAGGTCTATTTCTTATGGAAATATAAGTACTTCTCAGAACCAAGAGCTCAGAGAATAAAGCAGAGACAAGAAGAACCACAAATTAGGGAACTATCTTCAGAAAGCAGAACTGAGTTCTAATCAAGATTTATTTCTTACACTTACATGTTGCTAGACCTAACACCATGTGCCCTCATAAATTTCAGAATTTTGGGCACCAGTGAAAGTTATGTCTTTAATTTCTCCCCTTTTTTTCCCCCCCTTTTTGAATAACAGTGTTTATTGTGATAGCTTTGTCCATGCTTCACCGTTTGCTAAGTGTGCAGAAGTATTTAATATTGTTTAATTCATAGATCCCTAGGTCAGAAGAAACTGAAACCAGAAAACTTCATCTGTATCAGATCTGCTACAAAACATAATCACGGTCTCTGATACCATAATAGAATAATAGAATAAAACTTTTGGAGAGTTGGTGATTATAGTCTTCAATTGGATGGGTTATTAATCATGTTGCCAATGGACTGATAGATTGCTACACAAATTTTCCCTAAAGAATCACATCTCCTGGCATTCTTGTCTTAATACTCTACTGCATTAACAGAAGTATTGATTATGAGTATTAGTATTCCCATTGGGATATGTACTCCTAGAACACTGTCCCAGAGATGGGTGTGAGGCCATCTTAATCAGCATTTCTAGCTAAGTTAGCAGATGTGTACATGCACATGATTGGCCCCAAGCAAGATCTTACAAAATTGCCCAGCTGAACACAGAAGAAATGCTCAATGATAACCAAATAAATGCTTGTTTTAGCCACAAAGTTTTAGAGAGAGACAGAGTAACAGTATTGTGTGTGTGTGTATATACCAATTCATATATATATACCAATATATGTATATATACCAATTCATACAATTCATATATATATATAAACATATATATATATATATACCAATATACAGAAAAAACAATGATTTATTTTTCTGAAGATATTTTCATTAGAGTAATAAGGAACAATGATTCATTCTTCTGAAGATATTTTCATTAGAGTAATAAGGACCAAATCCAGATTATAATGAATAAGTGAGTAACTGGGAGGTGAGGAAACAAATACTAAATTTAGGCAACCCTTTTCAGATGTTAAGTAAAACAGGAAAAAAGACAAAAAAAAAAGGATATATTTAAAGGTATGTATGGGACTAAAAATTTTTTTCTTAAAAACAGGAGAAACAAATATTTTAAATTTTAACAGAAATGAGACAAGGGGCAAAAAAAAAAAAAGAAGAAATTTGGAAGATGAATACAAACACCTCATGGAACAAGATCCTTAAAAAGCTGAAGATGGAATGCAGATGTGGGAAGAAGCCAATGATGGGGGAAGGAAATTTTCCATGGAAGGACCAAAGGAATAATATTTGTGGACAAGGATATTTATAAGTGGGATAACAAGAGTTTTAAGCATTTCTGTTATTATACCTCCTATTTTCTTTAGGAAGTAGGAGATGAATGGTAGTAAGGTAGAAGATTTGTAGATCTGAGCAAAAGAAGCATGAGTAGCCACCAGAGAATACTAGAGAAAATTCTGGTTGACAAACAGAATAATTTCAAAACACTATTATAGGTTCCATTGAGGTTGGAAACAATAAATGTATAACATCTCAAATTGGGATTATTGTGTAATTTTTCTCCGGCACTATTTAGCAGCCTAAGGTGTAGGAGTAGAGATGGCAAACCATCAGAGAGAGCTCATCAGAGATGTCAGACTAGAAGGATAGTAGGATAAAAAAGTAAGAAAAACAGATATACCAATTAGTGTTTTAAGAGACAAATCCATTTGTCAAGGAAGTAAAGGAAAATGGAGATGCTAGGAAGGAAAATAATGGATATTCCAGGATTTGAAGTGTCCTTAAGTTTCAAATGAAATACAATAGAATTAACAGAATTAGAGAACTCAAGATATCAGTAGAGTCAGATGATTAAATATTACCTTTCAGAATTGAAAACAAATATAAAATGGTTTAAGCACAGCAAAAAGTTAACAACTGGAATTACAAGTATTTTAACAAACATCTTTTTGGTCCTCATAGCTCACATACTCTCAGGAATCGATGATACAGCATGGTGGAAAATAGGATGTTCTAAGATCTCAGACACCTGTCTGGATGCTAGCTCTGCCATTGACTATGTAATGTTGGGAGAAGTCAACCTCTGGAATCAGTTTCCTCATCTGTAACTTGGGATAATGGCAGTTTCTAATTCACAAGGTTTCCATGAGGTTTCAATGAAATCATTTGCATTAATTGTTTAATACAGCCTAGAATATATAGTAGGTACCTAATCAACATTAGCTTTATCACTATTATTGATAAAATATTGTTATTTTGTACAATAAATTATTTATATATTTTAAAGAATGATTTCTAAATACTTTCTATGTAATTCTTTCAAATCATGGTAACATTTTAATGATTTGTATTGGTTAAATGAAGAAAGAATTTTCAATGCAGTAGAGATCACTTCAAATTAAAGTCATCTATAGGCAGTCTAGAAAAAACAGGTAGAAGAAAAATAAAACAAAATCTTTTACTTGTAATGGGGATATATGAAGGTAATTATTTCCATTATATTTCCATATTTTCTCGTTCTTTGCAAAAAGATACAGAAAGTGTTCACAGTAACTCTACTTTGGAGAATTTTCTTTTCAAAATTCAAAATTACAATTAAACTGCTATAAATGCATGGAAAGCTGATGGTAGATTCATCTCTGCTAATCACAGGCTTTACAGTATTCATTCTGACTATAAATATGGAAACCACCGTGATTTAACTGGCAAACAAACCATAATGGTTGATCCAAAAAGATTGATCTTTCACTCATTTAATGCAGTCCATACCAAGGTAGATGACAGCTTTACAATTACTTACAGAGCTTTATCTAATAAAAGATTAAGATGATCCTGACTAAAAACAAACAAGCATCATCCCCAAAAGAAACCTCACAACCATCTAATAGTAGCCCCCAGCTCTAGGACACTAATCTACTGTCTCTACAGACTGGCCTATATTGGACATTTCACATTAATAGGATCATACAATATGTGGTCTTTTGTGATTATGGTAATGATTACACAACTCGGTAAATACACTAAAAACCACTGAATTGTACACTGTAAATGACAAACTTTATTGTATGTAAGTTATATCGATAAAGCTGTTTTAAAAATCAAGCCAGCTTATAGAAAAACATAATTGACAACTTAGACAAAAGTGAAAAAACTGCAATTAAAAAAATAAAAACTGTGGGCCTACAGAGGACATCACTTTCTTTCTCTGTTTGACTTCACATCAATCCCATCATAAATGCACCCCTTGCAGTCCCCAAGAAAAACCCAACAGGCAAAGACAATGCCTAGGACTATAGACAATGAATGAATAAAATTGAAAAATGTGAAACTCCTCCCAAAGGTACAATCAGCTGATAACTTTCATTGGATAAAATGCTTTTCAATGGTAAAAATGTTGAGAAGAAATGTCCTTTTTCAGCATTTTTCAGGTATTCTAGAATTATTAAAATGAATCCAGATGCACATTTATAAAAATTTGATATTTTCTCAGGATAATTGTAAAGTTTTTATACTTCTGACACAAGTAACCCACTCTTTGAAACTAGATTTTATGCTTAGATTTAACTAATTCTGAATTATGATCTACAGGAAAATATAATACATCATCTTTCCACAAAAACCACATGAATTTACCTTTTTGGAAATAACAGATCCTATTAGCTTTTGTTTATCAAAAAATCACAGGCTCTATTTTTAAAATTTCCTTTAAGTGCAATTTCTTAATTTTCTTTAAATTTTTCAATAAAGACAATGAATATAAAGTTGTCTAACTACTACTACCAAAAGTTCATTTTTCCAAGTAGTATTGGAAATTTCTTTTTATGTATGAGTTTATTCAGAAAGAAAAATTCATCCTTTTAAAGAAGATAGGTAGCTACCATTTCATTCCCAAAATAATAATTCAAATATAGTAAAAGCCTAGTCAATAGTTGTGATGACCTATACAAAAAAATTTAGCGTAAAATATACTCTATATAGTCTTAACAGTTCAACACTAGCAAGTCTAACTACTAAATATGTAGTCAAAGCAAAATATCATTTTTTTAAATTTAGAAAACAGAAAAAGCCTAAAATAAGTCCTGATTTTTTAAAAAAGTGGTTATGAGCATTATTTTCATAACTAATCTTTCAAATAGTTTATTTGTATATTTACTTGTAAACACATTATTCTCATTATACAGTTTTAGTCTAGAAGTATATTTATCTTACATTGTTACTTGGATATTTCATGTTGTCAAAATACTAACATTCCACATCAATGAGAATTAAGGCCTTCTTTTGCCCTTAGGGATTATAAAAAAGAAACTGAAAGGGGCTTTAGAGTCAGAAGGAACTTGACTCAAATTCCATCTCTAATTCTTACTACCTGTGTGATGATACATGAATTACTTGACTTTCCTGTTAGGATTTTCACCTATAAAGTTGGATTTCTGTAAAGTACAAATACAGAAATATATATTTGGTAAGTACATAGAAAATACTTTTTTTTTTCCTTTTTTTAAGATTTATTTATTTATTTGAAAGAGAGCATGCACAGTGGGTAAGGGCGGAGGTAGAAGGAGAGAGAGAATCTCAAGCAGACACTGTGCTGAGTTCAGAGCCCAACATGGCCTGAGGCAAAACCAAGTCAGATGTTTAACCGACTGTATCACCCAAGTGCCCCTAGAAAATGGCAGATGTTTGGTAAGTGGTAGCTCTTTCTATATTGGGTGGATAGGTGTCTCAGATGTATCTAGAAAAGAAAGGTTCTGCTTCAGGTCCTCATTTATTTTTCCATTCAACAGATATTTATTGAGCATCTACTATGTATCAGGCTAGGCTCTAAGCTAAACGCCAGAAGACAACACTAAGCAAGTGACTCTGGTGCTGGCCTTCATAAGGCTTTTTTATTTATTCAGCTGGCTCATCTTCATAACACATTTACATGAGAAAAGCTCTTTTTTTCAGTTTTTCTGAAGAAAAGCTATAGAATATCTTGTAAACTTTGTGAATTATTTTATCAAAGGTAATCTTTCAGCTGGCCCATTATCCATAGTGTTTAACAGTTTATCAATTGTTCAGAAGCCTAATTGAGACTGGGTAAAAAAAAAAACAAAAAACAAAAAAGGGTTTTGATAACAGATGGTGTGTTCAAATCCCAATTCTATCTTATGATCTTGAAAAGTCTCTCAACTATTTGTTATTTCCCCAACTACCAATTAGATATAAGAATAACCATTTAAAAATAGTTTTGAGGGGCACCTGGGTGGCTCAATGGTTGAACATCTGCCTTCTGCTCAGGGCGTGATCCCAGGGTCCTGGGATCAAGTTCCACATCAAGCTCCCCACAGGGAACCTACTTCTCCCTCCGCCTATGTCTCTGCCTCTCTCTCTGTGTCTCTCATGAATAAATAAATAAAATCTTTTTTAAAAAATATTACAGTTGTTAAAATAGCTACTATAGTATAGCTATTACAATCATAGCTATTGGAATTATTTACTAAAACACCTATAAATCTATTTTCAATACTTACAAAATATGCCTAATCATTAATTAAAACACATGTGAAGTATACAGCATATCAAATCAATAAAGATTAATTATCTTCTATCTACTTAACAATATTTCTCAAGGCCGAGGATACTGTAAGACTTATGACTCACAAAGCATTTTCTGAAAAGTTTGGAGAACCAAAGAAGAAACAAAGATAAATAGAATATATATAAATAACTATAATACTACTATAAAATGATATAAACAATATTATAGAAATAACAATAACTAATAAATATTGAGTGCATATCATATGCTAGCACTGTGTCCACAATATCATTATGTCCGTTTTTATCTAAGGTCATAGAACATTTGCTCTAAAGGTTGCAATTTTAAGGACTGCACTCTAATGCCTCTTGAAGGAGACATCACCCTACATCAAGTATCATGACTGCCCCTTCAGAACTTTCTCAGAGCTAGATTCAATAATGGTGATGAGGGAAGAGAAATAGCATAGACAGATTTATCCTCCTGTTTGGTCAATATAATTGTGTACTAATGGCTCAGAATAATCTTAATAAAGGTATTAGAAGTTATTTATCATTACTGCATCATCTTCTGAAAATAACTGAAAGTTACATTGATTTCAAGATTGAACTCCCATAAGAATAATAAAATCAAACAGGTTGAAAAGACAGAATCATTACATTCTCTTTCAATAGACCTATTAAGTATTTCTTTAGAACAAAATAACTCATTAAAAAGGGCACGCTGTCCTTTTACACACCAATTTACTCATTTAATCATCTAATCAGTTTAGTCTCCCTAAAAACGATGTAAATACTATTTAATTTGCTAGTCAAGTTGGCTTATGGAAATTACTACTTAGCATGATTGCCTCTGGATAAGGAACAAACAGGTAGGGGAAAAATCTATTTAGTAAGGTCATTTCACCTTTCTGAAGTGAGAATAACAAAAACATGTCTAGATTAGTAAATTACACAACTGAGCAAAGATTCTATAAAATAGTCCAAGTATCATTAAAAAAATAACTCCCTGGATTCTTTAAGTAACAGCCCTTATAGGCTCTATAGAACTTGCAAAAATGTTAGCATTTTAGATCTTACCCATTTCAAATGTTCTTGTATTTTAGATTCCAAATCTTCAATGTGTGAAATCATTTTGTTGACACATGGTGCTGGGATGTTTACTAAAGTACAGCTTTGACGTCGACTTGGGTAGCTAAAGTAAATTCCTTTATTCACCCCTTAAAAATAAAGCAGACAGGAATTAGTTAACAGGTACATACAAAATAGTAAAGTGTGATGTTGAGAATATGCAAAAATTATTCTGCTTTATTAATACTAATACTTTTTAAATTTTGTTAATAAATTGATAAATATTTCAGAAAGTAATAGAATGATATTAAAATTATATAATTATATGAAGTGTTCCATAATATCATGAAGTAATCATTGAAAAAAAAGAACTAAAAAAAGACAGAAAACCAGTCAATCCAATTGTTTCTAAATAGTTCTTGAATCACTTAAAAAGTGACTTTGAAATATATTTTAAGTTTTCCCTTCAAAGAGAGTCCACACCTTCCAGTGTAAATAATATCCAACCACTCATGCACTGAAGAAGTTCTTTAAATCCAGCATGAGTTTCTCTGGCTGAAAAAAAAAAAATAATAAAAGCAGGTCCCCTTCATCCTTATAATAACCTCATTTTCTACCTTCCATTTCTGAAAATTGGAGTCTCATGCAAAGAATGATTGATGTTCCTACTATAGCATTCAAGTTGTACTCATCATAAAATCCACTCAGTCCGATGTGCCTCAGTGATTCTAATCCTGGCATGTCCCGAATCAACTGAAGGTTGCAGAAGCAAGCAAAGTTGTCCATGAAACTCCACCAAAGTGCTTACTTGCAGTCCTTTTGCCTCTAAGGACTCTATTGGGCTGGATTATAGCTGCAATCACTGATCTTAAATGCAAGACACAAAATAGGCTTGGTGCCTCAGTGAAAACAATGTGATGTCCTCATTTCAGCTGACCTTGAAGAACATAGAAGTTATGCTGTTGCCTCCAGACTGTGCTTTTTATTTCAGTGCCAACCAAGAGACGTAAATGTCTTCATTTGAACAGCAATTTTTAAAATATATTTTAAATAAAGTCTCATGATACCCCCCTCCAAAAACACAATCTGTGAAAATAGCTTATCTCCTTCACTTATAAAGTGTTTACCCTACCCCATATATTACATATACATATATATTTTTTAACATTTTTTGAGAACTAAAAATATATTCCAGTCATGGAACTGTGCTAAGTACTTTGATTACACATTTTATTTAATCCTCACAACAATTTGATGAAATGGATTTATATCTTGATTTCTCATAGATGAGGAAACAAAGGCTTAGAGAAGTTATATAATGTGTCCATTTCCACAGATCTGGTAGGTGGAGAGCTGAGACTGAAATTGTATCTCCTTGGCTTTGGAGTATAAGCTATACTTTGAAGGTTGTTTTCGTATTTTTAAAAAGATGGCAAAATAAAGACAGGCAGTCCTAAAAATATATTTCAGGGCATCTCAAATGCTTCACATTTTCACTTGTTTTTGAATTTTGACTGTTTCTTTAAGATATCAGTCCTGATGTTCTAATGTATCTTGGTTTGCTTTGACTATACTAAACACACATACTTGCTATGAACATTTTGTATTATATTCCATCTTTCCTCTTTGGTTCATACATAGATATGTATTTTCACCTCCACTTTAGTCATAGGACTAAAGAACAAGCTGATGAAAATTACATATTGATCTCCTATCCAATTATCTTGATAAGGGCATGCTGCCCTTCCCTCTAGAAATAAGAAAGTTTTTTCTTTTTTTTTTTTTTTAGAAATAAAAGTTTTAATATACATTTAACAACCAGGCAGTTGTCCTTATACTCAAAACATTTGTTTTGCTTCATTAAATGTGGAGAAAACAAGGATAGTAAGGACTCATTTAACATTTTTCCACATGTGCTACTCTCAACCTATTATGTGAATGCTAATTAATCTCCATAGCACCCCATGGTTTAGGATTAACATTTTACATATGATAAAGTGGAGAAAATGAAATACTATGAAGTTAAAATTGGCACTAAAGTCTGTAAAGACATGACATCATAAGTAGCACAACACAGAAACAGAACTCAGGAGTTATTATCACTGTTTTTATTCTAATATAGGCATAGTATAAGTTAAAACTTTCCTTTCTGTTTCTTTTTAATTTCACTCAGTTTAAAGAGATGCTCTAGATTACTAAACTAGATGTCCACATTCATCCATTTTTTGACTGGAGTGTTAACTAACTATGCTTAAGTTAAAATGACTCAGTCTCTAACCTCAGATTTCTCATTTAATAAATGAATGGTTGGTGGGATGTTAAAATATCATTTTCTGTAAAATTCCATGATACAATAATGATTTCAGTCAAACATATTGATAGAAATCCTCTCCATGAAGCCTGTGCACAAATGGTCAGGGTGAGTCTTTATTTTTATTATTATTTTTAAGATTTATTTACTATTTGAGAGGAAGGGGGAGAGTGGGAGCCAGGCGCAGAGGAGAGAGAATCCTCAAGCAGAGAGAGAAGTAGGCCTCTGATCCCAGGACCCTGAGATCAGCACCTAAGTTAAAATCAAGAGTTGGACCCTTAACCCCAGGCTAAGTCTTTAAAGACTTAATCTCAGACAATACTTTCATCCTCTTTAAACATCTGCCCAACTTTAACTTCCCTGCTCAGAATCAGTGCCTAAGAGGTAAGATCTTCCTGGATGTAGGCTACAGTTGAGTTTTGTTGAGGCTCTGCAACATGAAACTTCCATGTGAAGAAAAATAACTGCTGATCGTGTGGACAAATGAAATAAAAACTATGTTCATAAACTGCCAACTCTCCTTGCCCAGTGAATGTGATACTTATGTAATTTATTCACCAGCCCATCCTTCCTTCAAATATGTGGTTACTTTATGTATATCACCCCAATTATTATATTTATATCTGTACTTTTGCATAAAACCAAGCATATACCACTTTTAAGTTCATCAAATGACAGACTGAACTGCTGCTAGAAAAAAATCAATTCTCTTCAGAGAAAGATAGCGGAATCCAGAATCTTCACAATGTACTATACAAATATCCAGTATTAAATCATACAAAGAAAAAATAATAATAAAATAAATCATACAAAGAAACAAGAAAGTGTGTTTTAAAAGTCTAGAAAAAAAAATCAGTAGAAACTGAAACCAAGTTGACCCAGACATCGATATAGCAAAAATTTTAAAGTAGTTATTATAGACATGCTCAAAAAGGTAAGGAAAATAAAATATGTTCACATAATTAAAGGAAAATATGGTCTTAATAAGTGAACATATAAGGAGTATTAATATAAAAATGAAAACTACGGCAAGACCACCTATGTGCTATCTACAAGAGACTAATTTTAGACCTAAGGATACCTCCAGACTGAAAATGAGGGGCTGGAGAACAATTTACCATTCAAATGATCCTCAAAAAAAACTAGGCTAGCAATCCTTCTATCAGATAAATTAGATTTTCTATCAAAGACTATAATAAGAGATGAAGAGGGACACAATACCATATTCAAAGGGTCTATCCAACAAGACCTACCAATTATGAATATTTATGCCCCTAATGTGGGAGCAGCCAACTATATCAATCAATTAATAACCAAAGTAAAGAGATACATAGATAATAGTATGTTAATAGCAGGAGACTTCAACATGGCACTCTCAGCAAAAGACAGATATTCTTTTTTTTAAAGATTTATTTATTTATTTATTTATTTATTTATTTATTTATTTATTTATTTGAGAGAGTGGGGGGCCAGAGACACAGGAGGAGGGAGAAGCAGGCTCCATGCCGGGAGCCCGACGTGGGACTTGATCCCGGGACTCTAGGATCATGCCCTGGGCCAAAGGCAGGCACTAAACCACTGAGCCACCCAGGGATCCCCAAAAGACAGATATTCTAAGCAACATGTCACCAAAGAAACAAGAGCCTTGAATGATATGTTGGACCAAATGGATTTCACAGATATTTACAGAACATTCCATCTTAATGCAACTGAATAATACACACATTCTTCTCAAGTGTACATGGAACTTTCTCCAGACTACATACTGGGTCACAAATCAGGTCTCAACGGATACCAAAAGACTGGGATTATCCCCTGCATATTTTCAGACCACAATGCTTTGAAACTAGAACTCAATCACAAGAAAAAATATGGAAGAAACTCAAACACTTAACGAGCATCCTACTAAAAAATGAATGGGTCAACCAGGAAATTAGAGAAGAATTAAAAAGATTCATGGAAACTAATTGAAAGTGAAAGTACAACTGTTCAAAATCTTTAAGATATAGTAAAAGTGGTCCCAGGAAGGAAATACATCACAGTACAAGTCTCCCTCAGGAAACTGGAAAAAATTCAAATACACAAGCTAACCTTGCACCTAAAGGAACTAGACAAAGAACAGCAAATAAAGCCTAAACCAACCAGAAGAAGAGAGATAATGAAGATCAGAGCAGAACTTAATGAAATAGAGACCAGAAGAACTGTAGAACAGATTAACGAAATCAGGAGCTGGTCCTTTGAAAGAATTAATAAGATGAATAAACCCCTAGCCAGTCTTATTAAAAAGAAAAAAAGACTCAAATTAATAAAATCATGAACGAAAGAGGAGAGATCACAACCAATACCAAGGAAATACAAATGATTTTTTAAAATGTATTATGAACAACTATATGCCAACAAATTAGGCAATCTGGAAGAAATGGATGCACTTCTGGAAACCTACAAATTATCAAAACTGAAACAGGAAGAAGGAAAAAACTTAAAACAGGCCAATAATCAGCGAGGAAATGGAAGCAGTCATCAAAAACCCTTCAAGACACAAAAGTTCAGGGCCAGATGGCTTCCGAGAGTAATTCTACCAAACATTTAAAGAATACCTATTCTACTAAAGCTGTTTCAAAGGATAGAAATGGAGGGAATACCTTCAAATTTGTTGAGGCCAGCAGTACCTTGATCCCCAAACCAGTCAAAGACCCCAAATAGCCAGAGGAATATTGAAAATGAAAACCAAAGCTGAGGGCATCACAATCCCTGACTTCAAGCTGTATTACAAAGCTTAAAGTCAGCTCATAAAGACAGTGTGGTCCTGGCACAAAAACAGACATATAGACCCATGGAACAAAACAGAGAACCCAGAAAGAGACACTCAACTCTATGGTCAATTCGTCTTTGACAAAGCAGAAAGAACATCCACTGGAGAAAGGACAGTCTCTTCAATAAGTGGTGTTGGGAAATTTGGAAAGCCACAATCAGAAGAATGAAACTCGATCATTCTCTTACACCATACGTAAAGATAAACTCAAAATGGTTGAAAGATCTAAATGTGAGACAAGAATCCATCAAAATCCTAGAGGAGAACATAGGCAACAATCTTTTCGAACTTGGCCACAGCAACTTCTTGCAAGACACATCTATGAATGAAGGCAAGGGAAACAAAAGCAAAAATGAACTACTAGGACTTCATCAAGATAAAGTGTCTGTAGAGTTTTGAAGGAAACAATCAACAAAACTAAAAGACAACCTACAGAATAGGAGAAGATATTGACAAATGACATATCAGATGAAGGGCTAGTATCCAAGATCTATAAAGAACTTAGCAAATTCAACACCCAAGACATAGACAATCCAGTCATGAAATGGGCAGAAGACATGAAAAGACAGTTCTCCAAAGAAGACCTACACATGGCCAACAAGCATATGGAAAAATGCTCCACATCATTTGCCATCAGGGAAATACAAATCAAAACCAAAATGAGACACTACTTCACACCAGTGAGAATGGTTAAAATTAGCAAGTCGGGAAACAACAAATGTTGGAGAGGATGTGGAGAAAGGGGAGCCCTCTTGCACTATTGGTGGGAATGCAAACTGGTACAGCCACTCTGGAAAACAGTGTGGAGGTTCCTCAAGAAGTTAAAAATAGATTTACCCTATGACCCAGCAATTGCACTACTGGGTATTTACCCCAAAGATACTGATATAGTGAAACATCCAATGTTCATAGCAGCAATGTCCACAATAGTCGAACTGCAGAAGGAGCCTCGATGTCCTTCGACAGATGAATGGATAAAGAATATATATATACAATGGAATATTACTCAGCCATCAGAAATGACGAATAGTCACCATTTGCTTCAATGTGGATAGAACTGGAGAGTATTATGTTGAGTGACATAAGTCAATTGGAGAAAGACAATTATCATATGGTTCACTCATATAAGGAATATAAGAAATAGTGAAAGGAACTATAAGGGAAAGGAGGAAAACTGAGTGGGGAAAACTTAGAGAAGAAGACAAACCAATGACAGACTCTGGGAAACAAAGTGTTGCAGAAGGGGAGCATGGGGGGATGGGTTGACTGGGTGAAGGGCACTAAGGAGGGCACTTGATGGGATGAGCACTGGGTGTTGGCAAATTAAATTTAAATAAAAAATTTTTTAATGAAAACTATGAAAAAGAACCAAGTGGAAATTCTAGAACTTCAAGGTATGAAATTTTAAATTAAAAGATATATTGGTAAAGACTCAGTCAGTGAATGTATAGATGAATTGACAGAAATCATCCAATCTGAAGAACAGAAAGAAAAATGAAGAAAAAAAAACAGATCCTCAAAAAGCTGTGGGACAAAAATCAAATAATCTAACATGTGTAAGGTTAAGGTTCTTGAAAAAAAGAAATTTGGAGTGAAAAGTATTTGTAGAAATAATGGCCACATTATTTCATAACTTGGTAAAAAAAAAAAAAAAAACTTAGTAACACATGTAAGCTCAGTATATCCCAAACAATTAAAATATCAAGAGAACTAACTATATCTGGGAGTATCACAGTCGAAATACTAAAAAAAATAAAAATAAAAATAAAATAAAAATTAAAAGGAATTCTTTAGAGTAACCAGAGAACAAAAGGGAACATGACATAAAAGTAACATAGATATGGACTGTTACATTTCTCATCAGAAAAAAAAAAATGCAGGCAAGGATATAATAGAAAAATATCTTTAAAGTGCAAGCAGGCAGGTAGGAAGACAGGAAGGAAGAAAGGGAAGAAGGAATGAAGAGAGGGAGAAACATTAGAGAGAAAAATAATAAGTTAGACTTCAACAAAAACAAAACACTCAACTCCTCAAAAAGATATTATAAGAAATGAAAAGACAAGCAAAAGAATAGTAGGAAATATGATTGTAAAGTCGGAACATGATTGGAGAATTGGAAATTTTAGTTCCATTCCAAACCGCCAGGGAAGGGAGAGGGCCAGGAGGCTGAATCAGTTGACAGTGTCCAATAACGTAATCAACCATATCTATGTGAAAAAGTGTCCATAAAAATCCAAAAGAAAAGCTTCCAGGTTAGGGAATACATGAAGATTCGGGAAGAATACAAATTCAAAGAGAGCATGGAAGATCTGCACCTACTTTGCTTTATACATCTCTTCATCAAGCTGTTCCTTTTATAATAAATCAGTAACCCAGTAAGTAAAAATGCTTTTCTGAGTTCTGTGAGCCATTCTAGTAAACCCAAGGAGAAGGGGTTCATTGGAACCTCTAATCTATAGTATTTGGTCAGAAGCACAGTTGACAACCTGGGTTTTGGATTGACCTCTGCAATGGGGGAAGAGGCAGCCTTACAGTACTAAGCTCTTACCTTGTGGAATCTGACTCTACCTCCAGGTAAGTAGACAGTATCAGAACTGAGATGAATTATAGGACCTAGATGGTATTCAAGAATTGTTTGGCAGTGGGGAAACTCCAAGCTCACACTGAATTAGGTACTGAACCTTTTTTTTTTTGGTACTGAACCTTTTAATTACCTTGTGCCATCTCTGCTATTACTCTCTGTAACCATTCTTTTCTGTTGTGTTGTACTAATTGGCTTATAGTTATATTTTACCTGGCTTGCAAGATTATACATTCCATATAAGGATCATTCTTAAATAACTCTATATCCTACTAGCACATGTATATTTCTGTGTCTGTTTCATAAGCCAATCATTTGATATTTTAAAAAGTGTGTCCCAAACTATGGCAATAAACTCTAAGCCAGAAGTTTAAAATTCTAATTAACATTTCTACTGGAGAGAAATAAAGAATCAGAATGGCACCTTATTCCAATTTTATCCTGTCAAGTTGAAAATCTCCAGAGCAGAAGTTTTTTGAAATCAAGATTAGAATTTTTTGATTAATATAGAGTTCTCCACCAAAATAAGCTGAAAATATGCATGAACCCCTATACATGAAATGTATGCATGTTATCATCTCTTTCTACCTCTTTCTACTTACAATATTAGAAACACTTTCAAGGGCTAATATTTTATGGATTCTTAATGCTAGATTTTATACCACGAAAACATAGCCTTGCTTCTTTTTCTTCTAAGAAACATATCCCCAAAGAACTAGAAAGAATCTAGACCTGCTACTCTTGGCATAACTAATAAAAAAAATATATTTGGGCAGCCCAGGTGGCTCAACGGTTTAGCACCGCCTTAAGCCCAGGGCCTGATCCTGGAGACCTGGGATCAAGTCCCACATCAGGCTCCATGCATGGAGCCTGCTTCTCTCTCTGCCTGTGTCTCTTCTATGCTCTCTGTCTCTCATTAATAATTTTTTAAAAATTAAAAAAAAAAAACTTGTAAAAAATAATATATATTTATTTTAAAAATTCAACATTTCTGAAATTATAAACAATTTTTATAACTTAATAACAGTATATTGTTAATAAAATAATTATATTTTATTCTTAATATTATATAATTACCAAGTTAACTATTAGTGATATCTAGGATTCATTTCTTTTTTTTTTAATTTAAGATTTTATTTATTTATGAGAGACAGAGAGAGAGAGAGAGAGAGAAAGGCAGAGACACAGGCAGAGGGAGAAGCAGGCTCCATTCAGGGAGCCCGACATGGGACTCGATCCCAGGACCCCGGGATCACGCCCTGGGCTAAAGGCAGGCACTAAACAGCTGAGCCACCTGGGCTGCCCTAGGATTCATTTCTAAATAAAAATATAACATGGACATCACAACCTAATAAATAAATGTAAATAAAGTTTATAAAGATTACTATATAACTCACATTCAGTCCTTACCTTCAGTATTTGTCATTTTATTTTCATGAAAAATCTCAATGTCCTCCTTAGGGGCACCAAATAGAACCAAAGCTTGTGATGTGGCATTATCTTTTAAAAAGAAAACAAAAATTTCAGTGAGCAGTTAATATAAATTTTTTAGTATAATTTTTTAATAAGCAAAATAACGCATAAAACTGTGTTGTAAAAGTATTGTCCTTGCAAAAGCAACTATAACTCAAGTATTAAACCAAAACCCACAGTAGAGTTTATTTAAATGTTTTCTCTGGTACTTTAATTGGGTTAACTAGCTAAAGAAGGTATTCAAAATAGCATTTAGCTATTAAAAGCAAACACTGAGAGGCTGTTCAGTGACATTACCAAAACAATGGAATAGGAGACTCTAGCCTCCATCCTACAACAAAGTTCAATAGTTACATGGCTATGAACAAACAAAAATAGTTCTGAGAGAGCTCAGGATTTTGAATGGATTTCAACAAACTTCAGCAACACAATGGAACAAAAAGCCCATGAATAACCTCACAAAAAGGGAAGGAAGACAGCTTCATTTTGACTGCATCATCCCATCCACCAGGCCAACACTGTTAAGCACCAAGAGGGAATACTCCAGCTTGAAATAGTTCCACTCACTGGAGAAGGGCGAATAAGGTAGGAGAATAGCTTCCCCACTCAAAAAGGGAACTGCATAAAAGACCTGCTCGGTTTCACTTTACTCAGAGGCAGGCAAAGGCAAGAATTGTGGAAATGGCTTCAAACAAGGAAGAAGGGCAAAGGCTACCAATATAGTCCTACAGAGAAAGTGATCACAATTCTCAGTGGCCTGCTTTGTGGAGGACCCTGCGAGCTTCGTCAGCAAAGTCTTCCTTCTAAATTGAAAGAGAGAGAAAGTGTTTCCCAGACAAAAGGAGATGAGGGAGTTTATCACCACCAAACCTGCCTTACAACATATGCTGAAAGGAGCTTTTCAAGCTGAAATGAAGACTTTAATTAATAACATGAAAGTATTTGGAAAAACAAATCAGTAAAAATAAGTATATGTCAATTTCAGAATACTCCAATACTATAACATAGTGGCATGCGAACTGCTTAACTCTAGTATATAGATGAAAGAAATATGAAAAATAGCTATAGCTATAACAACTTACTACTGTATACATAATGTAAAAAAGATGTAAACTGTGACATCAGAAACAAAAAAGAATAAAAAGGTAGAATTTTTGTATACGATTGAGGTAGTTAATTAGCTTAAAGTATATTACCATAACTACAAAATATTTTGTGTAAGCCTTAAGGTAACCACAAAGCAAAACCTATAGTAGATACACAAGAGAAAGAGAAGGGAATCAGAATATACCACTATGGAAAATCATCAATTCATAAGACAGCAAGAAAGGAAAAAATGAACAAAAGAAGGTTAAAATAGACAGCAAACAATCAACAAGATGGTATTATTAAGTCCCTACCTACCAATAGTCATTTTAAATATAAATGGATTAAGTTCTCCAAACAAATGGCATAGAGTGGCTAAATGTATTTTTCTAAAAAGACCCAATCACATACTACTAAAGACTCACTTCAGTTTTACAGACACATAAAGGCTCAAAGTGAAGAGACAGAAAAATATATTCCATGCAAATGTAAAGAGATTAGAGGTAGCTATACTTCTATCAAACAGAACAATCCCATGTAGAGTGCTTGCTTCCACAGCACATATACTAAAATTGGAACAATACAGAGGAGATTACCATGGCCCCTGTGCAAGGCTGACACAAATACAACAGCATGAAAAGAATAAAATACTTGGGAATAAATTTAACCAAAATAATAAAGATTTATGCATTAAAAACTATAAGACACTGATGAAAGAAATTGATGAATATGGATATGGAAAGATATCCAGTGCTCCTGGATCAGCAGAGTAAATTTTGTTAATGTGTCCAATCAAACTCTAACAAAATCCAATGGCATTTCCCATAGAAACAGAAAAAAAAATCCTAAATTCTTATGGGTCCACAAAAAATTCTGCAGAGCCAAAGGAATTATGAGAAGAAAAGAATAAAGCTGGAGGCATCACACTTCATTATTTCAAACTATATTACAAAGCTATAACAATCAAGAATGTGTGGTACTGGCATAAAAGTAGATACAAAAATCAACAGAACAGAACAGAGAACCCAGAAAAAAACCCATGCATATATGATCAACTAATAGTTGACAAAGAAGATGGGACAGTCTCTTCCACAAACGGTGTTAGGCACACCCCAGTCCCACATTCCTTAAAATCCTTGCCTTAAGATCTATCTTAAGGCATGTTATCTATCAGGCATGTTATTTATATCTGTTTGCTTAAATCTCTAGCTAGGGTTTTGTCCTGTTCCTTCATTTGGGATAAACTTCTCTCTCTCCTCATTTTGTCTCCCTCTCCTGTGTCTGTTTCTCTGTGTTAAGAAAGTCAGCTAAATTTTCTGCTCTTGAAAGTAATGACCTTATGAAGAGGAGCTCTTGGAATGACCTGCAGTGCAATGTCTCCTGTTCACCTGGCAATTCAGGAGAGTATCTTATGTGTGGTGCTTATGCCCTACTATTGTGTCTGAGTTACTTTTGCTTTCAGTGCATTTGTCTGCACTGACTCTCTTGCCTGTTGTGGGCTGTCTTTGCTCACTCTGGTGTTAGTGGGACACAAGTAGACCTGCTCGGGGTGGGGGTGGGGCGGCAATGATCATAAGGATACTGGACTTGAGAAAAGAGTGGAAGACATGAATGAGACTCTCAACACAGAGATAAGGAATAAGGTAGCAAAGATAAAGGGCTCAACAAATGAAATGAAAAAAATGCTTGAGGAAATGAATAGTAGGATGAAAGCAGCAGAGGAATGAATTAGTGGCCTACAACACAGAGTACTGGAAAGTAATCAAGCTTAACAAAAGAGAGAAAAATAAATAAATAAACAAAATGAAAATAGATTTAGGGAACTCAGTTACTCCATCAAATATAATTAATAAATTTGTATTTTAGGAGTCTCAGAAGCAAAGAGAGAAAAAGCAGCTGAGAGTTTCTGTGAAGAAATAATAGCTGAGAACATCCCTAATCTGGGAAAGTAAACAGATATCCAGATCCAGAAGCCACAGAGAATTCCCATCAAAATCAGTAAAAGCAGACCCACACCAAGACATAATGCAATTAAACTTACAAAATATAGTGATACAGATAAAATCTTAAGAGCAACAAGACAAAAGAAGTGATTAACTTACAAGAGAAAACATAAGGCCAGCAGGAGATCTTTCAACAGAAAAGTTGCAAGCCAGAAGAGAGTGGCATGATATATTCAAAGTGCTAAATCGTAAAAATCTGTAGCCAAGAATACTCTATCCAGCAAGGCTTCATTCTGAATAGAAGGAAAGACAGAGTTTCACAAACAAAGGGGTTTGTGACCAGTAAACCCACCCTGCAAGACACACTAAAGGGGACTCTTTTCATAGGAAAGAGAGACCAAAGTGACAGTATAAAGGAGGAAACACAAAGCAGTGAAAATGAAAAGTTACTGTAAAAAAATCAGTTAAGGAGCTCATAAAGAAAAGGATATAAAATATGACACCACATACCTAAAACATGGGGAGGATAGTAAAGAATGGTTTCAAATTTTAAGCGATCATCAACTTGATACAGACTGCTATACACAGAGGAGGTATTATACAACCCTAATGGTAACAATATATCAAAAACCACTAATAAACAAGCAAAGAATAAAAAAAAAGAAATCCAAATATATCAATAAAGAAAAAACAACAAACGTGAAAGAGAAAAAGACAAGAAAGTTACTGAGGAAATCTTCAACAAAACCCACAAGTAATAAAATAGTAAGAAATAAATATCAATACTTACTTTGAATGTAAATGGACTAAATGCTCCAATCAAAAGACATGGGGTAAAGACTGGAAAAAAAAATAAGACCCATCTACATGCTATCTACATGAGATTCATTTTAGACCCAAAGACCTCTGCAGATTCAAAGTGAGGGGATGGAGGAAGGCCTGAGTGGCTAAGCCATGGCATGCCTACCTTCAGCTCAGGGCATGATCCCGGGATCCCACATCAGGCTCCCTGCGAGGGGCCTGCTTCTCTGTCTGCTCTATATCTCTGCCTCTCTGTGTCTCGAATGAATGAATGAATGAATGAATGAATGAATAAAATCTTAAAAAAGGGTGAGAGGATGGGGAAATAACTATCATGTAAATGGTGTCAAAACAAAGCTGAGTAGCAATACTTATTTCACCAAAATAGACTTTAAAACAAAGACTGTACCAAGAGACAAAGAAGGATACTATATAATAATAGAGGAGGCAATTCAATAAGAAGATATAACAACTGTAAATGTCTATGAACCCAACATGAGGAATACCCGAATACATAAAACAGTTAATAACAAATATAAAGGAACTATTGATAATAATACAATAATAGTAGGGTACAATAACACCCCACTTACATCAATGGACAGATCATCTAAACAGAAAATCAACAAGAAAACAATGGCTTTGAGAGACATACTGGACAGATGGATTTAACAGATATATTCAGAACTTTCCACCCTAAAACAGCAGAATATAAATTCTTTTGAAGTGTGCATGAACATTCTCCAGAATAGGTCACATATTAGCCAACAAAACCAGCCTGAATAAAATCAAGAATATCGAAGTCATACCATGTATCTTTTCTGACCACAAAGCTATGAATCTAAAAGCCACCCACAAGAAAAAACCTGAAAAAAACCACAAATACCTGAAGGCTACATAATACGTCACTAAACAGTGAATATATGTCAACCAGGAAATAAAAGAAGACATAAAAAAGTACATGGAAACAAATGAAAATGAAAACACAATGGCCCAAAAACCCTTGAGATGCAACAAAAATAGTTCTAAGAGGCAAGTTTAGAGCAATGCAGGACTTTCCTCAAGAAGCAAGAAAAAAAAATCAAACAATCTAAACTTACAAGGTAGTAAAATAACAATAAAACATAAAATCAGCAAAAGGAAGCAAATAATAAACAGCAGAAAGAAAAATGATATAGAACTAAAAAAGAAAAATAGAGCAGATCAATGAAACCAGGAGCTGATTCTTTAAAATATTAGTAAAATTGATAAACCTCTAGCCAGACTTATCAAAAAGAAAAGAGAAAGGACTCAATGTCACAAATGAGAGAGGAGAAATAACAACCAACAACACAGAAAATACAACAGATTATAAGAGATTATTATGAAAATCTACATACCAACCAACTGGACAACCTAGAAGATATAGATAAAATCTCAGAAACATATAAACTACCTAAACTGAAACAAGAAATAGAAAATTTGAATAGACCAATAACCAGTAAAGAAATTAAATCAGTAATTAAAAAACTTCCAACAAAGGTCGACGATCAGATGGCTTCACCAATGTTCTACCAAACATTTAAAGAAGAGTTAATACCTATTCTTCTTAAACTATTCCAAAAAATAGAAAAGAAAGGAACACTTCCAAATTCATTTTATAAGGACAGCATTATCCTGATACCAAAATCACACAGACACCACTAAAAAGGAGAACTATAGGCCAATATTCCTGATGAACATAGACGCAAAAATTGTCAATGAAATACTAGGAAACTAAATTCAACAGTACATTAAAAAAAAATTCTAGGAAACGAAATTCAACGGTACATTAAAAAAAATCCTTCACCACAATCCAAGTGGGATTATTTTTGGGATGCAAGGGAGAAAGGATTAAAACCATATGATCATTTCAATAGATGCAGAAAAAGCATTTGACAAAGCACAACATCCATTCATGATAAAAATTTCTAACAAAGTAGATTTAGAGGGAACACACCTCAACATAATAAAGGCCACATATGAAAAACCTACAGCAAACATCATCCTCAATGGGGAAAACTGAGAGCTTTTCTCCCAACATAAGGAACAATACAAGGATGTCCACTCTTACCACTTTTATTCAACACAGTATTGCAAGTTTTAGCTACAGCAAGTCAGTAAAGTCTCAGGAAAAAATAAAAATGGATGATAAAATCAACGCACAGAAATCTGTTGCATTTCTATACACCAATAAGAAGCAGCAGAAAGAGAAACAATCCCATTTATAAGTGCATGAAAAACAAAGGCAGTAACTTCTTTTATTTGGCTGTGGCAACGTTTTTCTACATATTTCTTCTGAGGAAAGAAAAAGAAAAGCAAAAAATAAACTATTGTGACTACATCAAAAATAAAAAAAAAAAAGCTCTGCACAGCAAAGGAAAGAATCAACAAACTAAAAGGAAACCACTGAATGGGGGAAGATATTTGTAAATGACATATCTGGTAAAGGGTTAGTATGCAAAATATATAAAACTCAACAACCAAAAAATAAATTACCCAAATAAAAAAATGGACAGAATACATGAAAATATTTCTCCAAAGAAGACATACAGATGGCCAACAGACATATGAAAGATGTTCAACATCAATGATAATCAGTGAAATGCAAATCAAAGCTAGAGTAAGATATCCCCTCACACCTGTCTAAATGGCTAATTAAAAAAAGGTGGGGGCGGGGGGACGCCTGGGTGGCTCAGTGGCTGAGTGTCTGCCTTTGGCTCAAGGTGTAATCCTAGAGTCCGAGGATCTAGTCCCACATCCGGCTCCCCACAGGGAGCCTGCTTCTCCCTCTGCCTATGTCTCTTCCTCTCTGTGTGTCTTTCATGAATAAAATCTTAAAAACAAAATAAAAAACACAAGAAACAAGAGGTGTTGGTGAAGATATGGAGAAAAAGGAACCCTTGTGCACTGCTGGTAGGAATGCAAACTGACGCAGCCACTGTAGGAAACAGTATGGAGGTTCCTCAAAAAGTTAAAAATAGAATACCCTACAATCCAGTAATCTCACTACTGAGAATTTACCCAAAGAATACAAAAACACTAATTTAAAGGAATACATGCACTGCTCTGCTTATAGCATTTTTTATATAGTCAAGATATGGAAGCAGCCCAATTGTCCATCAAATCAATGGATAAAGAAGATGTGGTATACATTCAGCCATAAATACCATTACTTTATTATAATACTATACAGCCATATAAATAATGAAATCTTGCCATTTGCAACAACATGGATGGAGCCAGAGAGCATAATGCTAAGGAAATAAATCAGTCACAAAAAGACAAATATTGTAAGATTTCCCTCATGTGTAATTTAAGAAACAAAACAAATGACAGAAGGAAAAAGAGAGAGAGACAAAGAAACAGACTCTCAATTATGGAGAACAAACTGATGGTTACCAGAGAAGATGGGGGCGGGAGCATTAAATAGGTGATGGAGATTAAGGAGGGCACTTGTGATGAGAACCAGGTGATGCATGGACCTGCTGAATCACTATATTGTACACCTGAAACTAATATAACACTGTAAATGAAAGTTACACTTCAATAAAAATAAACCAAGAAAGATTTATCAAGGAAGGAAGGAAGGAAACAAGCTAGGAAAACTAGATATTCATATGCAAAGGAATGACACCAGACACCTTCTTTACACAACTCAGGAAAAATTAACTTGGAATGGATTAAACACTAATATGTAAGATCTGAAACCATATAAACTCCTAAAAGAAAATATGTGAAAAAGATTCCTTGACATTGGAATTAACATTGTCTAAGGGTTATTTCAATATGACAAAAACCAAAAGCACAAGCAACTAAAACTTAAATTAGTAAGTGGAACTACATCAATCTTAAAAGCTTCTGCACAGCAAAAGAAATAACAATGAAAAAGTCAACCTATAGAATGGGAGGAAATACTTGCAAAACATCTATCTGGTAAGTCATTACTATCCAAAATATATAGGGAAGTCATACAATTCAATAGCATAAAAAAATCCAATTTTAAAATGGCAAAGACCCTGAGTAGACATTGTTCCAAAGAAGACATACAAATGGACAAGTGCATGACAAGGTATTCAATAGTACTAATCATCAGGGAAATATAAATCAAAACCACCATGAGCTATTACCTCATATCTGTTATAGTGGTTATTATCAAAAAGACAAGAGGTATCAAATGTAGAGATAAAAGGAAATCCTAATGCACTGTTGGTGCAAACATAAATTTATACTGTATAGCCATTACAGAAAATATTACCAAGAAATGAAAACAGAACTTCATGTGATACAGTAATCCCATTTCTGTGTATATATCTAAAGGATATATGTATGTGTTGATAGGTATTTATACATGTAATTAGGACCCATTAAGTTTGGAAAGAGGAATGTAGAGACAAATGAGAAATCTTGTATTTTATTTCGCAATTTCTGAAGTGCTTAAAAATTCTCAAATATATTTGACAGTTTCTTATAAAGTTAAACATGTCTACTCTATGATGTAAAAAGAGTGCTAAACTTTAACTCATGGTAAATGAGAGTGTAGGTCCATAAAAAAATTACTTGAGAATATGTTAATAGCTTTACTCCTAACAGTACAAATTGGAAACAACCTAAATGTCCATCATTAGAAAATTAAATTTCAAAACATACAGTGTAGTCACACAAGAATATAACGCTAAGCAGTAAAAAAAATATATATATGAACCACTAATACACAGAATAACACTGGTAAGTCTCAAAAATACATTGAGCAAAAATAATCAGAACAACAAAATGGATATTTCATAATTCCATCATTTGAGATTAAAAAAACTAAACTAAACTGTGATAGGTAACGAACAGTGGTTGCCTAAGGTAGGTGAGAAACTTTCTAGGGTAATGAAAATCTTTTTTATCCAAAAATGGGCAGTGGTTCTATATTTACCAAGTATACATTTATCAAAATACATTAAATTACAAATTTAAAGCCTGAGCATTTCATTATATGCAAATTATGAAATAGGAAATATGGGATCCCTGGGTTGCTCAGTGGTTTAGCGCCTGCCTTAGGCCCAGGGCGTGATCCTGGAGTCCCAGGATCGAATAGGCAAAAGGAAATTCATAGCAAAAATATGCAAAACATAAGAGATACAAGTGTTGAAAAAGTTAAAATATGATAGAAGATAGCGCTAGCCAAATAACACTAATATATATGAATGATCTAAATTTATCCAAAGAGTAACCATATAAGAATTATACTGAAAAAAATGTAAACATATACCGTTTTTACTGAGAAAGAAAAAAAAATTTGAAAGAATCATAAAGGAATGTTTCTGCATAAAATTGCACACGATGACTTTAAGACAAAAATTATTACTAGAAATAAAGGACATTTTATAATGGTAAGAGGGTCAATCTATCACGAAGCTACAACAATTATAAACATATATAACCTAACAACAGAGCCTCAAAATGAAGTAAAAGCTGACATAACTGAAGGAAGAAATAGACAATTCAACAACAGTGGGAGACTTCAACTGCCCAATTTAAATAACAGATGAAACGACTAGACAGAAGATAGACAAGTAAACAGTAGTTTTGAAAACGTGATAAACCAACTAGACCTAAGAAACAACTGTATAAATATTTCACTAAGAGCAGAAAACACATTTTTCTCAAGTGCATATAGAACATCCTCGATAAAAGCACATATTATGCCATAAATAAGTTTCAATACATTTGAATAAGTGATGAAATCTTACAAAGTCTATCTTCTTTGACTACAATGTCCAAAATAGAAATCTGTAACCAAAGGAAATTTGGGAAATTTTCAAATATGTGAACTGTAAATAAATTATGGGTCAAAAAAATAAATCACAAGGGAAATGATAAAATACTTTGACATAAATGAAAACAAAAAGAAAATGCAACTAAACATATAACTTTTACACATATAGTAAAAAATAAGTAAAGTCAATAGAGGGAAATACGTAGCTATATATGTCTATATGAAAAAAAAAAGAACTTGAATTAATAGTCTTATGTCACATCCTAAGAAAAAAAAAGAGCAAACTAAATCCAAGGAGAAAGAAAAAATATTAGGAGATAAACCCTTACAAAATACCAGCCAAATCCAAACTATATCCAACAATATAAAAAAGGATTATACACCATATCCAAGTGAGATTTATCCTAGAAATGTTCCAACATATGAAAATCAATGAATGCAATATACTATATTAACAGAATAAAGGGAAGAAACCACACAAGCATTTCAATAGATGCAGATTCATGGTAAAAACACACACAAAAAAATAGGAATAGAGAGAAACTTCTTCAACAGGATAAAGAATCTTTGTGAAAAATCCACAGTTAACCACACTTTATAGTAAAAAATAAATTTTCCCCTGAGATCAGGAAAAAAGACAAGCATATCTACATTCTGCCACTTCTTTTCAATATTGTTCCAGAGATTTTTAGTCACAATAACTACACACACAAAAAAAATGAAATAAACAGCATCAAAAAGATGCTGTTTGGGAATAAAGTTAACAAGTGCAAGACTTCTTCACAAAAATCTACAAATCATTATTTGCAAAAAAAAAAAAAAAAAAAATTAATGCCTAAGTAAATACAATGATACCCTGATAAGTATTCTCAAAGACATAATCTTGTTAAGATGCCAAAATCCCTACAATTGATGTATAGATTCAATGTAATTCCTATCAAATTCCAGCAGGCTTCCCCTCCCTCCCCCGCCCCCGAAATTGTCAAACTGATCCTAACATTCGTGGAAATGCAAGAGACTCAGATTAGCTAAAAAGAACAGTGTTGGAGAAATCACACTTCTGGTTTTAAAAATTACTACAAAGCTATAATATACAGTGTGGTACTGCATAAAAGTGGACACATAGCTCAGTGGAGTAGAATTTAGATTCATGAAATATTTTGGTATACGTGCTGCTGAAGCGAACATGAGATTCATGAAATAAACCCATTATTTGTGGTCTGTTGATTTTTACAAGGGTGCCAAGACTATTCAATGAGGGAAAAAAAAGTCTTTTTTTTTCAACATATGGTACTAGGACTACTGGAGATATACATACAAAAGAAAGAATTTTGACTCCTACTATAAATCATACTCAGGAATTAACTCAAAATGCATCATAAACTTACGTGCAAGAGCTAATACTATAAAACTCTTAGAAGAAAACAGATGTAAATATTTGTAATCTTGGATTAGGCAATAATTTCTTTAATGTGTTATCAAAGGAACAAGCAATTTTAAGAAAGCAGACCAATTGGCTTCATCTAATAAAATTTTTGTCCTACAGAGGACACTATCAAGAAAATGAAAATACAACCCCTACCATGGGTGAAAATATTTGCAAATCAGGGATGCCTGGTTGACTCAGTGGTTGTGTGATCCCAGGGGTCCTGGGATGGAGTCCCTCTGCCTATGTCTCTGCCTCTCTATCTCTGTGTCTGTCATGAATTAATAAAATCTTAAAAAAAAAAAAAAAGGGAGGAAAACATTTACAAATCATGTACTGGTAAAAATCTAGTGTCTGAAATACATACATAAAGAATTCCTGCAACTCAAGAATAAAAAAAGAAAAGACAACTCAATTTAAAAATTGCAATAGATTTAAACAGACATTTCTCCAAAGATAGACAAATGCACACTTAAAGATCTTCCCATGACAAGTCATTAGAGAAATGCAAACCAAAACCACAATGAAACGTCACTTCAGGGATCCCTGGATGGCGCAGCGGTTTAGCGCCTGCCTTTGGCCCAGGGCACGATCCTGGAGACCCGGGATCGAATCCCACGTCGGGCTCCCGGTGCATGGAGCCTGCTTCTCCCTCTGCCTGGGTCTCTGCCTCTCTCTCTCTCTCTCTCTCTCTCTCTGTGTGTGACTATCATAAATAAATAAAAAATTAAAAAAAAAAAAAGAAACGTCACTTCACAGCCGCTAGGGATGGCTATAATAATTTTAAAAAACAACCAAAAACAAAAACAAAACCCAGACTATAACAGGCTTTGACAAGGGAAAAACTGGAATCCTCACATACTATTTGGAATGTAAAATACTGTAGCTGCTACGGGGGAAAAAAAAATGGCAATTACTCAGAAAGTTAAACATCAAGTTACCAAATGACCCAGCAATTCCAGTCCTATGTGTATACCCAACAGGAATAAAAACATATGCCCCCATAAAAACTTGTACTCAAATACTAAGAACGTTATTCATGAGAGCCCCAAAGAGGAAACACAAATATCCATCTAGTGACGAATGTATAAACAATATGTGGAATATGCATACAACGTAATACTATTCAGCCATAAAATTGAACCTTGAAATTCCAAAACCAGAAGTTTTTCTAGTTTAATAGAAGACAGACGCACAAAGCCAACTATTCCACAGATTCTTTCATATGCAATGTCCAGAACGGTGTTCCATCCGGCCTCTCCCAGCTTTCCTGGGCAAATAAATCCTGGCTGTGAGGGCATTTCTGTTACCTCTGAAATCCTGAGATAAATACTGAAAGAAACGACCACAGGGCTTATGCTGAGTGACGGCACCGAGAGGGGCGCGGAAAGCTGACAGGCCGTGCCACACAGGGCTCCAGCAGTCGGCAAACGCCCTGAGGCGGCCGCCATTGCTCGCGGCTGCTCCGGTCCCTGAAAGCGGGGCGCGGGTGCTGCCGGGAGCCCCGCCCACAATTTGTCCGGGAAGTCACGTGGGGCTGAGAGGCCCTTGTACAGGGCTTTGCGCTTGCGCGACTCCGCTGTGCTTGGCTTGGGGCGGCCGCTGTGGTCCAAGGGGTCCCTGGGCAGCATCTGCCGGTTGCCAACCATGCAGTTGGGGGAGGCTTGGCCTCCACTCAGGTCAGCAGTAAAGCAAAGGACTCCTTGAGGAGCAATAGGCCTTCACGATACACATGGAAGTGCCAGCCACCTGGGACTCCTCGAACACGTGGCCCTCCTTCCTGTTGAAGACACTGTAGAGGCCGCCAGCCAGTTCCTCCAGCCGCTGAAGCTCCGCCGGGTGGATAGGCTGGTGCCGGCTGTCCGTGTGCTGCAGCAAAGACGGTGCCACCGGTGGGGTGGTCGGGATGGTGTCCTTGTACAGAGCCACATCGTAGAAGTCAAAGCCCACGCCTCGCACGTTCTCCTGGCATGGCAGCCCCACTGGCATCCAGCCACCGTGGTCTCCTTTTCTTTGCCAAGGTACTGTACAGTTCTGGTGATGTTGAAGATGTTGGGCCAATGCCATCAGGCCAAGAACACCAACCGGAACCTGTGGGTCTAGGCAGGGTACCGCTACTTCAATTACTGGCGGCGCCACACCTCAACCCGATTGCTGTCCTCTGCCAGGTGGTCCGGGAGGGGCCACACCTTCAGGTACAGCAGAGTGTATCTATTTGGAGCTTTGGGATAGGCAGAGCACCTTTGACTCTAGGTCGGATTTCTTGATGAGAATGCAGGTGTGGTCCTTCCTCCTCCAGGTTCTTTAGGCAGGTCCCCAAACGCAGCTAGCTCACTGGCACTCGCGATTGGGTGCTCCCAGGACTCACTGTTCAATGATGCACTGTGCCGTGGGGTCCGTCTTGGCTAGCTGCCTCGGCCCTCCACCAGCCTGGGCAGGTCTGCAGGGTTCTTGGCCTCCACTGCGAAGGTGATGACAGGCCTTACACTGAACTTCATCAACTGCATGTTGTGGGTGTCCTCCAGGGTGGTTGTGGTACCCGTTTTCAGCAGAAAGTAATCAACACACACCAGTCCTGTGATATCCCTACCAAGGCACATAGGGGCTGGGTGGATGGGGAATAAAGAGTGGCTGGTAATGGTATAGGGCTTCTCTTAGGGGTTATGCAAGTATTCTAGAATTAAATACCATTGATAGTCACGCAACTTTGTGATTATATTAAAAACACTGAATTGTACACTTTAAAGAGGTGAATTTTATGATATGTGAGTATAAGTTTTTAAAAGTTAAACAGTATTACACAGAACAGTTGAGTAAATCTCTGCTTCAAATGGGTCTGATTTGACAGTCTAATCCATTTTATTTTATCTATGATATCTCACGGGAAATTTGTAATTTTAAATAATTATAATAAACAAAATTATTTAAATTATATTTAAATATTTAAAATACATTTATATTTAATGATTTTAATATATTTCAATATATGATAAATTATATATTTATTTTATATATTATGTAAATATAATAATTTAAATATTTTAATATATTTAATATGTAATTAAATTATATATTTAAATAATTATATTAGAAAAGATCTAAAAAATAGTTATCTCAGCATCCAAATTAAGAATATGTGGAAAAACAAACCCAAAGAAAGTAGAAGGAAGAGAAGCTGTAATAATATCTGAAATTATTAAAATAGAAAACAGACCAACAACAACAACAAACTCTAGAGATAATTAAAAAGATCAGAAATTACCACTTTGAAAAGTTTCGCACAAATTGAACACATCTGGCAAAACTGATCAACAAGGCAGAAGAAACAGAAAAAAAATACAATATTATGAATATAAAGGAGGAATAACTGCATGTAGAGAGATATAAAAGGAAAAGGTATTAGCAGTGTTGTGTCAATATATTTAAGATTTAACCAAATGAACAAATTCTTAAAAGAAAAAACTGTAACTTGCCAATAGTAAATTAAGAATAAACAGAAAGCCTAAGTAGTCCTATAACCAATAACTTATATCAAGTGTTTCTCTAAAAATTAAGACATAAGTTCACCAAAACATTTAAGAAAATTAATTAAAATATATTTTTTTCAGAGAATAGAAAATGAAGAAACATTCTTCCAATCCAGTTGTGAAGTTATAAATACCCTGCTAACAAAACTGGACTAAAAAAAAGGTAAGTAAACAAATTTAGGGACCAATGTTATTCCAGAGCATAGATGCAAAAATCCTAAACAAATGACTATTAAATCCAGCAATATATTAAAAAAAATTTTTACAGTAAGTTAATTTTGTCCCATGAATGAAAAGTTTAACAATTGAAAATCTGTTTATGCAACTCATTAAATTTAAAGGTTAAAGAAGAAAAATTTTAATCACAGAAAAATTTCAGTAGGTATAGAAAAAACATTCATAAAATTCAATACATGTTCATAATTTATAGTACATTATAAAGATAATCTCAAAATACCATTATGTTTAATGGTGAAACATTAAAAATCTCATTTTAAAAATCAGGAGCAAGGAATCCCTGGGTGGTGCAGTGGTTTGGCGCCTGCCTTTGGCCCAGGGCGCAATCCTGGAGACCTGGGATTGAATCCCACATCGGGCTCCCAGTGCATGGAGCCTGCTTCTCCCTCTGCCCGTGTCTCTGCCTCTCTCTCATTCTCTCTGTGTGACTATCATAAATAAATAAAAATTTAAAAATTAAAAAAAAAATAAAAATCAGGAACAAGAAGATAAATGTTCATATTTTTATTGTTTCATTTAACAGAGTTCTAAAGGATCTAGATTAAGCAATAGAAGAGAGAAAGTAATAAAATTATAATGGGAAGAAAGTGTAAAAACAAATCTCATTATTTTGAGATGATCTAAGTTATTAGTGAATTAATAAGAGTTAAAATTGTAATATGATTAAACATATAAAACTATATATATATATATATAGCATTAGTTTTATGTATAATACACAATGCTAAATGTGTTTTAGGAGAGGTGAGAAAACCCAGGGTTCTATTTCTTAATGTTGGTTATTAGTGCACAGATACTCGTTTTTATCAATATTCTTCATACTTTACATATTTATTACAGATATTTTTTTAATTTTTATTTATTTATGATAGTCACACAGAGAGAGAGAGAGGCAGAGACATAGGCAGAGGGAGAAGCAGGCTCCATGCACCGGGAGCCCGATGTGGGATTTGATCCCGGGTCTCCAGGATCGCGCCCTGGGCCAAAGGCAGGCGCCAAACAGCTGCACCACCCAGGGATCCCCTATTACAGATATTTTTAGCGTATGAAATATTTCCTATTCCAACAAATAAGGCACTAATTTGTAAAAAAAAAAAAAAAAAAGTAGTACAGCCTCTGCCTGTAATATGGAAAAGAGACATTGTGAAATACAATAAATAGAAAAACTAATGCAGTATCAATATTATAATTCAAATAAATATGTGATACTGCCATGAAATGCAGTTTTGTGTTTACTAAAAATATTGCCTAAAAAAATCACATTACCTGCAATAAGTTTGTAAAAAGGTACTGTTAATTATAGTAGAAATTATTCTCCCAGAGCTATTTGTAAATATGAGTCATCTGAAAAACTGTTGGTCAGCATGCTCTAATATATGGCTGTGATGATACAGAACAGTTTGGAAACATTTGATAATTTGTTTAATTATTTCAGCTGAGAGCACAGAACAATTATCCAATTTTCTATGTTTATAGTATAAGAATTTTGATATGACCATAGTAGTTTCATGATGATTGACACAACATAAGAAAAAGATTTATTTTTGATGTTAAGAAAAGTTTTATGCTGAATATCATCTTGTAGAAGTTAATAAATAAGACCTCACACTGTGTTCTTGTGATATTAATGACAGAGTTAATGACAAACATTTTCAAAGGTTGGTACATAATTAGGTTCAGTACATCATTCAGTAAAGCTTGCTTTGGGCTTAAAAGTTTGAAATTTGCCAAGACAGCAATAAATACTGAGGTCTGATAAATTTCTGTAGTTTGAACATAGACATCTCAATGCTTTGTTTGATGAGCTGAATGTATTTTATAGGGGTTGGCTGGTTTACACAGAGGATGGGGAGCTTAATAATGGTATGACGCCAAAGAGATAGAAGGTAATTTTAACTGGTAATCAGTATTTATGCCAGCATTACGAATATTAGTTCTAATGTCATTTAATTACAAAATTCTAAACTTATTAACCAAGCAGATACCAAAAACAATTTGTCATATTATTTTCCAACTCCTATGCATGTACAGAAATAATCTATATCATAGAATACTCATATTCTATCAAATAATGTGGTATGTGGTTATATTTGTGTTGTCCATTATATAGACTAAATACAGGTGGCCTGCCTTTTTTAATATGATTAACTTTCTCCTGATGTACCACACATAGGATTTTTTGGCTGGCAAACCAGTGTAGACTGGTCAAGTTCTATTACAATACAAAATATAGACTTTATCAGGTCTTTCAAAGAGAAACTATCAGCTTGGATCTCAAAAGTCTTGAAACAAATAAGTTTTTAATTAACACTATAATCCAAAATGTTTAAAAAGTTCTTTTCAACTATTTAAACAAAAGATATGTACAAGTGTGATTTGATTATCTTCTTTCCAAATTGTGTCTTTGGGAAAATTGTTTTAAATGAATGACCTGGCCCATATTTCTTTTTTTTTTTTAAGATTTTATTTATTTATTCATGATAGACATAGAGAGAGAGAGAGAGAGAGGCAGAGACAGAGGCAGAGGGAGAAGCAGGCTCCACGCCGGGAGCCCAATGTGGGACTCGATCCCGGGACTCCAGGACCGCGCCCTGGGCCAAAGGCAGGCGCTAAACCACTGAGCCACCCAGGGATTCCCCCCACCCCCGGCCCATATTTCTAATATGAGATTAAAATCAATTTCCAAAACAAAATTTTTTGCTTAAACTGCAATACATAAGCTCTGTGACAATTAAATGCCATGATTTTTCTCAACTAATATTGGTAGAGTGAATAAAGAGCTAAAAACCAAAGTTATTGAAATACTGTGAAAGTAAATGTGGTGATGAGTACTAAAATCCTACCCAAGATTGGTAATCCTATATGAAATCCCTTGTGTAATATCCTCAACCATGTTTGAAATTACTAAATGATTGCTTTCTTTTGTAACCCCAAATAAAATTGTGGTAGCTGGATTAAAATAATGGTCCCAATAGGTTTTTCCTCCCAGTATTCACTTCCTTTCAGTGTGACTTTGCAGCATTCATCACCAAAAAATGGTGGTGAACTTTAGCTTTAACCCATATCATTGACTCTGGGCTGATCCTGTGACGTGACCTGCTTTGGCCAATAAAATAAAATAAATTATAGTGTGCCAGTTTTGAACCTTGCCCTCAAGAAGCCTTGTGAGCTTCTGTTCCTCCTCTCAAGCCATGAGATCAAAGCTGCTGGAGGACTATGAGAGACACCATGCAGAGATGAATCAGCCCAGTTTTCCCAGCCATAGGCCTGTGAAAGATCAAACCCCAAATGAATGAAATTAGTAGTGGTGATTAGTTGACCTGTGGTTTATGCAGATACATGAGTGAGCCATCCTGAGCCCACCTGAGATTAGCAGAACTATCCAGCATACTCCTGCATAAGTGAACTAAAATGAATGTTTATAATGCTATATGCACCTGCATTTTTTGGTTGGTTATTATGTAGCATTCATGCAACAATGGATAACTTGACTATCAATGAACTACAAAGACTTGTTCCCAGTACTCAAGGCAAAATTCTATACCAAGGATTGGCAAATGTTTTCTATAAAGGACCAGATAGTAAAAAATTTAGGTTTTGTGGGCCACATGCAATCTCTGTTGCATATTCCTCTTTCCTTTTTTCTTTTGTTTTTGCTTCTGTTTTCCTTTTTATTACAATGCTTTACAAATATAAAACCATTTTTAGCATTGAGGCTGTAGAAAAAGGGCTGCTGTTCAAATTTGGCCCATGGGCTATAATTTGCTGACCTCTGCTCTATATCATGCAAAGACATCAATGCAAAGTCAGAATGCAAAGTAATGAAATAAATCTAATACAATTTTAAAGATAGAGTTATCAAAGTATTTTTCATTATTAATTTTGTGTTTATCTTCAATGGGTGCTGGTATAATTTTCATACCTAGCTGTTGTTATCAACCAGACAATTTTAAGCAATCAGTGGAGTAGAGTTGAGATATATGTGATTGGCTCACATGAGCCAGTAAGAGCTGTCTCTGCTGTACTACTTATATATTATATTGCCTATACTTTAGTTCAGTGGTAATTATAAAATAAATTGATTATAATCCAGACAAGGGTTTTCCTTAAACTGATTATTCCTTTCACTTACCTCACCTTCCTGGTCCCAGTAAAGTTTGGTTGTGTAACCCTTTGTCCTGGAGAAGACTACCATCTTTGCAGCTATCTTCTATGATTTATTTAATTGCATTTACCAATGACCTAGTTTCAAAGAAAATCACTTAATGATAAACTTACTTTTCTTGGCTTGATCACCTCCAATGTGAGAACAGGAAATTGTCTTATTTTCAGGCATGGTTATTTATAATATTTTGAAACCTAATTAGAAAGAAAAATATTTAAATGTTATGAATCAAAAGTAGTATACATTTAATTAGACTAAAATTGTCCATTTAAGAATTGATCATTCTACTTCTCGATATAAATATATAAAAATCAATACTAAATTATGTTAAAAATGTAAGGAAATCTGACAGTATACTCTTCTATACTCTTCCAATGAGAACTATTATGATCCTCTTGGGGAACACCAACTATAAAAGTCCTCATAAAAAAAGGATCTTAAATCCTCTGTTTTGCTTGTAACTTAAATAGGCATCTGGCCTGGGGACTAGATTTTTTTAGCATTTGTCATTGTAACTGTGGACTATAAGCCTTATAGAGATTCTGGAACCTATAATGGTTCATTTTCTATGATAAGGTTAAACTTCATCATCATTTCTTCTTTGCTTTTCCTTCGGTTCTTTTTTTTAAACATCTTATGATAGAGAAAGTCAAATATATACAAAGGTAAGAGAAAGTATAATGCATCTATGGGTCCTTTTAACTAATGGCCAATATGAATTCTATATCCCCACCTACTACCCTGTCTAACCTACCCTTGATCATAGTTAGGCAAATCTCAAATGTTGAAGTATTGCATTTGTAAATATTTGAAGATTTTTTTAAAACATAGCAATAATACCACTAAACATATTTAGCATTTGCATTTCTTTCATTGTCTTATATTTTTTCCTGTTTTTGAAAGTTTTTTGGAATAATGTTACAAGTATAACATTCAACCTAAATGTCTTAATTCTCTTTAATCTGTAAGTTTTCTTTTAATTCTCTTTATGAGGTTTATTTTCTCTACAATTTATCAATATAGAAATCAAATATTTTGTCCTATAGAATTTTGACATTGCTGACAACATCCCTATATTTAACAAGTTATTCTGCCATAATTCTATAAATCAATATTTATTAGAAATTTAAGCTACTTAATGGAAAGACAGCAATTCTATAACATAGAATAGCTACCTCTTTTAATTTGTAGACCTAAAACATCATAGAGTTTACAGATTAGAAATAATCTAGTTTTTTTTTAAATTTTACAAATAAGAAAATCCTTACTGAAATGAGTAAATTCATTCAGTATAAAAGGACAGCTTAGGGATGAGTGCTATGAAAGAATACCCAATCCCAAGTCCAGCTCCTTTGAATAAGCCAGTCTATTTTATCAAGACTAACTTATTAAAAGAAAGGAAGCTATCTAAAAGTACATAATTAAATTTTACTGTAAAGCAACATTTAATTTTTTAATTCAATGATGATTGTAGTTGAAACATAGAGTTATATTTTCTATACAAAATTACAGAAAAATATAAGAAAAATTTGTTATAATAATGTAGAACTTGGAAAATACTCTTACAAATTACTACTAAAAATATGGTTAAAATGTATTTTTTAAATATTCATGAAAGCATCTCGAACTACGTAGAAATAATAATAAATACCTGGGCCAAGATCTAGTAGAACATAGAAATCTACAGAAGTGAGATCAACATGTAAGGCTACTTTTCCCAAGGGCAATATCTGATGTGAGAGAGGCAGCTGAGAGGCTGGACAGTACTTGTAACAGCCACACAAAACTTTGGAAACAAAAGATACAATCTAAATTCTGTCAAGTGTAGGTGCCCTGGAAAATTAACTCATTCCTAGAAATGAGATGCCAGAAGTTTGTATTTTAAGCAATAGAATGAAACAGAAGTAAAGTCAATGTGAGGACTGCCCAGGGACTGAAGCCCAGTCACAGATCATCTGGATGACTCAGAAGCTTTCGTAAAGAAAGTAATTAACGTGATCCTTGCCTAGTATAAAGTTGAAGGTAACCCCACACATAAAGAGACTAGATAATAGAAATCACCAAAAGAGGAAGATAACAGAAACTGATCCAAAGATACCCCAGATAATGAACTTGCCAGATATAAACCACCTAACTATGTTTAAGATGTTTATAAATATAACATCACATTTTATAATTCCAGAAATAAAAATTATGAACATTGATACTGCAGATTTGATAAGTCTGTCAGAAGTATATGAACTGCAAACTGCTATACCTGCAATTCTAAACTCACTGGTAAACTTAAAAAGCAGGTGTGACAAAGCTGAAGAATGAATTAGTAGGACAAGTTCAGAAAAAAAAAAAAAGATCTTGAATGAAGCATCAGTAATAGAAAGATGAAAAATACAAAAGCAAGCATAAAAGTCTTGAACTCGGCTTTCAGAAAGATGAGTGAGTGTATTTATCCTTATTCCTTCCCCTAAGTGTAATAAAGAACTAAAACAAAAGGTGGAGCGATGGAAGGAAGAAGGCAGCCTGAATATGCACCTTGGAACCAGAGGAACAATGAGGTGAGTTTCTAAGATTTTTATTGTCGTATATCCTAACTTGAAGCTGCAGAAACCAGCAACCCGGAAATGCCAGTGGGTGCAGATCAAATAAATCTCCAACAGAAGCCTGCTCTCTCTAGTCAGGGGACCAGGAAAAGAGGAACTGAGCAAGAGAGAATGCATTTAGACATTAACCTCTCTACTCCACCCAAACACCAGAGAAAAAACGGTGCCCCCCCCCCCCGAAAGTGCTGTGAGGAGCCTAGACTATTTCCATCCTTGGTAGGTGGTTACAAGGCACCCCAGTCTTCCTGTAGGGGCGGTCAGAAGTCAAATAGGAATGCAGAACTTTGATCCCACTGGTTGGAGTCAAGCCTTTCCCCATTCATTGTCAATGAACACTGTGTGGGGAGCCGGGACTCCCACACATCCCAACAGCAATAATGAAGTACTGGGGTAGAGTACAAGGATTCTTAATGGTGAATCACAACTCTAACCATAATCCAGCAGGCACGAGGCTATACCCTCTACATGGGTTCAGTGGAGATCACATAGGAAGCAATAACTAAGCACTCCTACCTCTCCCAGCTAAGAAGTCAGGGGAGGCCTAATAGGGAGCTAGAACCCCTATCTCTGCCTAGCAATAAGAAGTGGAAATTGAACCACAGTGACCTATCTATATACCTACCAAAATGGCTAAAACAAAATAAACAAAAAAAGTTTTTTAACACCCAACATTTGCAAAGATGTGGAGGAAATAGGTCACCTATACATTGCTGATTAGAATATAAAATAATAAAGCTACTTAGGAAAATAGTTTGGCAATTCTTAAAACTAAAATGGACTTGCAGATATGACCTAGCAGTTGCACTCTTGAACGTATATCCAAGAGAAATAAAGACTTATTCTCACTCAGAAGCTTGTATGTAATATTCTTAGAAGCATTGTTTATACTAGCTAAAACTTGACACTAACATGCAAAAGAATGAAATGGACCACTTTCTTACACCATACATAAAAAAATGTTCAAATGGATTAAAGACTTAAATGTGAGACATGAAATCATGAAAATCCTGCAGAACACAGGCAGTAACTTTGACATCGACCATGGCATCTTTCTAGATAGATCTCAGGCAAGGGAAACAAAAACAAAAACAGACTTGCCAAATACTGCATACTACCCAAATGTCCTACAGTGAGTGAGTGGCGAAACAGATCGTAATATATCTATACCACAGAATACAATCTTGCAGTAAAAAGGAACAGACTGTTGATGCATGCAACAACTTGAATGAACCCCAAATTAATTATGCTAACTGAAAAAAAAAAAAAAAAAGCCCATCTCAGGGCAGCTCCGGTGGCCCAGCAGTTTAGCACCGCCTTCAGCCCAGGGTGGGATACTGGAGACCCGGGATTGAGTCCCATGTCAGGCTCCCTGCATGGAGCCTGCTTCTCCCTCTGCCTGTGTCTCTGCCTCTCTCTTTGTGTGTCACATAAATAAATAAATATAAAAAGCCCATCTCAAAAGCTTATATATTGTAGGCTTTTATTTTATTCATGACATAATGTAATTATATAGAGATTGAGAACAGATCAGTGAGCTAGATGTGGAAAAGTAACATCACGTAGTGTTATGATGATGTACAGTTAAGTATTTTGATGGTGGTGGTACTTACGCAAAGCTACACATGATAAAATTCCATAGTGTTATACACCTTTACAAAAATAAGTGCATGTATTATGGTGAAATCTGAGTAAGCTCTATAGTTTATGCTTTTGCTATTGTAGTATCATTACTTATGATGTTAATACTGAGGAATGATAGCTGAAACAAGCACAAAACCTCTCTGTATATTTCTTTGCAATTTCCTGTGATTCTATAATTATTTTGAAATAAAAAGTTCAAAATAAATTAAGTCATAAAGGGAAAAAATGATACCTAGAAAATCTCCAGCCTTGTGTAAATGAAGAAATAAATTATAAATGACCCATATAGAAGAATACATCACAACGGAACTTAGAAAAATTTTGGACAATGATCATGAATATAAGCCCATCACCTCATGTGGGACACAAACAGAGCAGTACCTAGAGGAGATAGTATGGAAGTGGGAGGGTCTCTATTTTAAGCAGTATTCCAAGGAGAAATCCTCTTTAAAAAAGTGATGTCTGGGATCCCTGGGTGGCGCAGTGGTTTGGCGCCTGCCTTTGGCTCAGGGCGCGATCCTGGAGACCCGGGATCGAGTCCCACGTCGGGCTCCCGGTGCATGGAGCCTGCTTCTCTCTCTGCCTGTGTCTCTGCCTCTCTCTCTCTCTCTCTGAGTGTGACTATCGTAAATAAATAAATTTAAAAAAAAAAAAAAAAAAGTGATGTCTGATTGTACTAAACTGAGAGAATGTGCCAAAAGATTTTAGGGAAGAGTTACCCAGGAAGAGCTGCAAAAGTCCTAAAGGCAGGAATAAGTTTAGAATGACCCAGAAATGGTAATTGTAAATAGTCATTACTTTATTTTTTTTTTACTTTTATTTATTTATGATAGTCACACAGAGAGAGAGGCAGAGACATAGGCAGAGGGAGAAGCAGGCTCCATGCACCGGTAGCCCTATGTGGGATTCGATCCCGGGTCTCCAGGATCGCGCCCTGGGCCAAAGGCAGGCTCTAAACCGCTGCGCCACCCAGGGATCCCTAGTTATTACTTTAGAACCAGTCCTAAAAAGGATAAATGAACAACCACAAAAAAAAGGTCTATAGCATTTCAGCCAATTTTTGTCCAAAGCATTCATTCATCTTGGTCCTGGTCACTGCTTGGAACCCTCAAGCTGTTTTCATCATCATGGCAGGCTGACTTGTTAACTTGCCAATAGAGTACAACTGCAAGTCCTTCATGAGTTTTGCCAGAAAGCTGGCTGTTAGATTTTCACTAATTTTGCAAGCCAATTGAGGCCACATAGAAGCTTGAAATCAACCATGGTGAGAAAATTTATACCATGGAAATCAGAGGTGGTTGTTAAACATTATTAGTATACTACCAAAGAAAGATTCCTAGTAGATCGTACATAGCCTGCATCGTTAGAATATAAGGCTACTGGAAAAGAGAATGAATCTTTTTGGTGACTAAAATGGGCTAGACTATCAAAGCTGGAGTGGGTTCCACTGAGAGAAAAATGAATAGAGAATTTAGTTCCATAAAGGGGTTCTGAGGAGGAATAGAGTCATAAAAATGGAGTGATAAGGGGAATGTTCATTTCAAGCTAAAAATATTTAGACATCAGTGGTTTCAAATCTTATTTCTTCTTAAACTCTATTCCCAACTTCTCTCTTTTGAAAGATAGCACCTCCCACTTCAGAGAGGAAGTAGAAGGAATTGGATTTTTTAAAAAAATATTTTATTTATGAGAGACACAGAGAGGCAGAGACATAGGCAGAAGGAGAAGCAGGCTCCCTGCAAGGCACTTGATGGGGGACTTGATCCTGGATCCCAGGATCATGCCCTGGGCTGAAGGCAGAAGCGCAACCACTGAGCCACCCAGGCATCCTGAAGGAATTGAATTTAAATTCTAATTTCCTATCACCAAACCCACAAACCAATCACATCTGTGTGTTTCATGGCCTCCCTCTTTTCTGACAGTGGAGGAGTATCCCACTACTGGTTTGTCTTATCCCTCTACTTGGGCTGGAAAGTCCATAACCTCCTTCCCCCTCTTGATTTACTATTTCCAATTACAATTTCAAAATTCTTACCTTACTAGAACTCTCTTTTATGCTGTCTTCTAAAAATAATTGTGTATCTTGGCATTCATGAAGCCACACATTTCTTGGTTCAACCCCCTCCCAATAAATAGAAAGGTCTTTCTTTCCATAGTTATGATTTCTTTTTTTTTTTTTTAATTTTTTTTTATTTATTTATGATAGTCATCAGAGAGAGAGAGAGAGGCAGAGACACAGGCAGAGGGAGAAGCAAGCTCCATGCACCGGGAGCCCGACGTGGGATTCGATCCCGGGTCTCCAGGATCGTGCCCCGGGCCAAAGGCAAGCGCCAAACCGCTGCGCCACCCAGGGATCCCCCATAGTTATGATTTCTTATGAAAACCACTTCATCAGAGCATACAACTTATGCTCTATCCATTTACTATGCTTTATTTTTAATGGCTCATTATTACTTAACATGGTAATACATTTTTATAATCTTTTCCTTTGTTTTCTCTTTTCTGTTAGAAGTCAAAACCTGTATTGTTCACTGCTGTAGTCCTACCATCTGCAACAGCAGCATTAAATAGAAGTTTCAACAGTGATGAAAATGTTATAAATCTATGTTATCTAAAACAGTAGGCATTATATTAGCCACATAATCACTTGGAATCACTACTGATCACCTGAAATCTGGCTAATATAACCCAGGAATTTCTTGTTTCATTTTAATAAATTTGAATTTAAATAGCCACATATGGCTAAGTGCTACTAAATTGGACAGTACAGATCTACACCACAGTATCTGTAACATAAAAGGAGTTCAGCAGGGTCTTGTTGAAAATGAAAAAATGCATGAATGAAAAAAAAAGGTATGAAAAAATAAAATACCTGCAATCAGCTTATAGTTTATAGATTTGAATTTGGACTTTCACCTTCCCTTCCATCTATTCAAGCTTTCTGGCATTTTCTGGCAAAAGCTAAGTTTTTTTTATTACAATTCTTGTTTCCATACTCTACTAGCATGTTACACATACAGTTCCTTTTGTTTCATCACATTAGGCTATAATCTTAGCAAATCACTATATTCTTCAAATTTTGTTTGCTTTCTCATTGCTAAAACAAAATTTCTGAGCTATTTATCTTCCTGATAAATAAAAGCCCTCTTTATCTCGTGATTTTATTCACAATTGTTTTAAATATACTTATGAAATATTACATAGCAACATAAAATAAAAGACCTTGTATTCTACAATGCAAACTAAGAAATAGGTGGTTAACACTTATTTGTATTATTCAATGGTCACATTTCACTTCCTCCCTCACCAAAAGTTACAACCATCAAAATTATAATCTCCATAGTTTCAGTTTATTTTTGTTATATAGGTATCTCATAACAATATATTCAGTTTTACAACTTTAAATGAATATTATACTCTACAAATCATTCTGGGATTTTTTATTGTTTAGTACATTTTTGAGATTGTGCTTTTATAAATAGCTTTCTTTCATTCTTTTACTACTGTATAAAGTTCCATTGTTTTAGTACACTGTTCTCCTATTGATGAACATTTGTTGTTTTAAAATATATTTCCTATTGTAACTAAGTCTACTATAAGGTCTTTTGCATATTTTTGTGTATCATATAGACTATCTCTAGTATATACACGCGGTAAAGTACATTCTTGGTTGTGGTTTTTGGCTTTTTAAATCTTCAATAGTTTTAGATAAAGTCCTTTGTTATTAATGCATTATAAGGATCTACTCCCAGTTTGTGTTATTTGAAAATATATTTATTTTGAATGGAAATAAGCATATAAATCAGTTTGGATCACCCATTTCCCAAATCCACAAATAATATTGAAAGTCAGTAGTTAGACTATTTAGAAACTCATTCTCAACACCCACAAAAACTAAAGCTTAAAAGTCAATGATAGTACCATATCATCCTCTAAAACCTAATAAATTGTATTAAATACTTCATCTCTTTAAGATGCTACTTCTTTTCTTTTTTTTTTTAAAAAGATTTTATTTATTTATTCATGAGAGACACAGAAGAGAGAGGCAGAAACATAGGCAGAGGGAGAAGCAGGCTCCATGCAGGAAGCCTGATGTGGAACTTGATTCTCCAGGATCACACCCTGAGTCAAAGGCAGATGCTCAACCACTGAGCCACCCAGGCATTCTCCTTTTTTTTTTTTTTTTTTTTTTTGAGAGAGGGAGAGCAGGAACCTGGAAGAGAGCGAGCATGAGACAGGGGGAGGGGCAGAGGAAGAAAGAGAAGCAAACTCCCTGCTGATCATGACCTAAGGGGTAAGTAGATGCTTAACCCACGGAGCCACCCTGTGCCTGCCCCAAGATGCTGTTTCTTTTTATCTGTGTTATTTTCATGGCTTTGATAAAGCTATGAAATTAATGTGCTACTTTCCTGTTCTTTTCATATCCTCATGAAAATATTAAGCAATTTTAGACTTAAATCATCTCAGTAGCCATGATTCCCTCATACATTCTTTTTAGTATTCAGTGCAAACATACTGATAGTCCTTCAGTAATTGTGGAAAACATGTTTATTTTTTTATTCTTACTGGCTCTTTCTATAATGTAGCTGATTCATTTTATGACAATTTAAATATGCCTAGTAATGGTTAGAAGTCTACATTCTCTTCACAAAGAAGATAAAAGGTCTGACAATGGGAAATACTTCATAAACTGTTGGAATATTAAAAAGTAATTACTTACTTTTCCCAATTTTTCATCCCATACTATAACTGAGATTTTAAACTCATTTAAAGTTATGATCCAAATATAAATTATGTCAAATATTCTATCTAAATAGCTTGCAACAGGAAATAGGTTAAACACAGCTAATAAAGAGCACAGAATACAAATGCAAACTATCAACTAAGGCAGCAAATAGGAATCAGAGTCAGCATCCAGGCCAAGGTCAGTAATCAGAGATTTGATCTTAATGGAGCAGAGGAATGACCAACCACAACTGAGACTAAATATCTAAAATGTCTAAACCAGATTGCCAATTATATTGGTTCTTTTTTGATGCAGATGAGAAAACTCAGTTTAAGCCAAAACAAAAATACACCAAGAAACCCCCACAGAAAGCAAAGAATAAAACATAAAATGGAGTATTTATGGGAAAGATACTGTTTCTTTGTTTTTTTAAGGATTTTATTTACTTATTTGAGAGAGAGAAAGAGAGTTCCTGAGCAAGGGGGAAGGGCAGAGGGAGAAACAGAATCACTGCTGAGCGAAGACCCTGATGTGAGACTAGATGTCAGAGCCCTGGGATTATGACCTTAGCCAGAGGCAGGTGCTTAACCAACTGAGCCACCTAGGCACCCAGAAAGATACTGGTTAATTAGTAGGAAATATCAGCATCCATCCATAGCAGAAGCAGGAATATAAGGACTTAGATGCCATCAACATTCTCTGTATCTTGGCCTCAGGTAATCTTCTCATGCTCATTCTAGTTTTGTTTCTATAACATGTTTGTGTGTGTGTGTGTGTGTGTGTGTGTGTGTTTCAGAAATCTTCTCTCCTGGGATTTATATTGTAGAGCTTCAGCCATCAAAGTAGTGTTGACTCTTTCTCAAATTTTATTCCAGTTATCTCTGGGGGTATTTTAATTAGCCTTACTCACAACAAGTGCCTATTTGACCCATTCAATTATTGCTGGGAAGTCAGGATATTATTATTGTACTAGCTTAAGTCTGTTCTCTTATTCCTGGCCACAGTTATGGCCAGAGGTGAGGCTACCATCCATTATCATAAGCTGTCCCCACTATAATGTTGCCAGTGGTGGAGTAGAGGAGAAGATAGGGAAATAAGTCTCCTCAGACATCCTCAAAGACTTTATTCCAAAAATGACAGGCAGACTAACAGTGGTCTACATGGAAGAATATTTCTCCATAATCACTTTCTACCTCATAACATGGAGAAACTATAAAATAATTTATTAAGTGTTATGTAAGAGGGATTTGGAAAAATCTAAGAGACTGGACTGAATTATCTTCTAAGATCCACTTTAATATTTGGTAATGCTTGATTTATTTCATTTTAGCCATACATTGATTCATTTAGCAGTTTTTAGTTTATATCTTGTTTATGTCACCATGCTACTTGTTTAAGATACAAAAGAGTAAGACGTGTCCTCAAGGTACTCCCCAATTTGATATATATTACATATTTTTTGTAACACCAAGGAATTTTAACACAAACTCTAAAAATTATATCTCTGTGAGACAATAAAAATATTCCTTAGTATATTCCTGTCACCCCTTGCCTCTTTATCACACATTCCATATTCTAATCATACCAGTCATCAAAACAAGCCATACACTTCCATGCTGCCATTCCCTTGCACATTCTTCTTACTCTCCCTTTCCTTAAGTGTCTATTATGATGTCTCCTTTTACTTCTCACCACAAAACAAATTTACTCCTCCCTATACTTTATTATTACTTAAGTGTTATATATTGTAGAGTTTCTTAAATAATTATGCACGTATTTTTTTCCCCATTGAATTATGAGATATGAAAGGAGAAGAATGTTGTCTCATTTTTTATAATCAAAGTGCAACAGCATAAAAACTAAAAAAATGGTTGTAACAAGATGAGGATAGTGAATAGTGGAAAATTTTTGAATGACCGTAAAAATCAAAGTTAGAGTTATTGTTAATAAAACAAAACAAAATAATTGGTATTTACATATATTTATAAAGAGATTAAAGATAACATTTTTTCATTAAGTAGTACAATCTTACCTTAAATGTAGAAAAATTTCATATTTATGATAAACTATAGGTCAATATTTTAATCATAGGTTCTAGAAAAAACATTTCAATTTTCAATATGCAATTTTGATCATTTTTTGAAGTGTAATTAACATAAAATATTAATTTCAGGTATGCAACATATTGATTCAGCAGTTCTATACATTACTCATTGATTAATTACCATCATGAGTGTAGTCACCGTCTGTCATCATATAATGTTATTACAGTATATTGACTATATTCTTTATGCTGTACCTTTCATCTCTGTGACTTATTTATATGTAGAATCTAAAAAACAAAATGAACAGAGAAACAAAAGCAAACAGAAAAACAGACTTAAATACAGAAAACAAACGGGTGGTTACCAGAGGGGAGGTGGGTAAGGCAATGGATAAAATAGATAAAGGGGATTAATAGGTACAAATTATCAGTTTGGGAATAAATAAGTCACAAAGTTGCAATCATATGTTCATTCTTTACAACCATTTTCAAGTTTACTTCAAGAAACCATGAAAAAAGTTTGTCAAAGTTCACCCATTAAAAACAGATAATAATACTAAATATGCATTTATCAAATATTGACTTCCATTTTAACCCAAGTTCCAAAATTTTAAAAATCCTATTGTAGAAAATTTATACAACAATAATAGAAGAAAGAATAAATCCTGCCTCGTGTCCTCGTGTGTTGATTTCACAAGCACATTTTTTTCTAATCTTTTATATTTTATTATATAATGTATACATTATATATTGTATAATATATAGATTATGTATAATATATAGACTATATAGATTATTTTGTGGCAATGTTGAAGATATTGCAAAATGGTAAAGAAAACTGGAAAAAGACAAGGCTTTAAAAAAAAAAAGACAAGGCTTTTTTCACATTTTTCTCACACATATCTATAGTAATTTCTTTTATAAATCTTTAAGCTCTATTCCTCTGATTCTTAATCTCTTCTTTCTTTAATAAAGTCCCATTGACTTTATATTATGTTTGTATAACATCCAATGGATTAGAGTTAAGATACATTAAATATTACAGCTCATGGTTTTGCTAGAGCCAAATACATCTTCAGAAAGATTAGATATAATCTTTCTCTACAAATCAAATTAGAACTGAAAAAGTCCGTTTCCACACATATATTCAGAAAGAAATCTCATACCATATTCTAAATTTGTCCAAGAGATGAGCTTTTCACCTTTTGGTAATTACTTGAGACATAAAGAAAGACAAGTAAGTCAAATCAGCTTTTATGATGTTAAATATTTCATAGGTCAGTATCATGTATTGTTACTATTTCACCTCTAAGTTACATCAAATAATTTTTACAGTGAGTGTCCTGAGAAACATTTACATATGCTGACAAAATATAGTCTTTAAGTCATTCATATACAAGAGCTACTTTATCTCTGAGATGAAAAATAACAAATTCTTATAAATTTGAAGCTTTAAAATTTTTATGGAAGAAATATTTTAATTAGAAAATACTATGCCATTTTACTTTGAGACAGACTTTGCTCTTGAAGAAATGTGCCTTTTCATTTGACTCTTTTTAGAATGTGAACTACTTATTGAACACTTTTGACTATTTCTGATAAGGATTTAAGAAAATATATGGAAACTTTGGAAAAAAAAAAAAAAGAAAGAAAATTATGAGGCACAGTCCCTGGTGCACTCCAAAAGTTTCAATTTATTTGGAGACATTACTACTAACTTCATGAAATAGCTAGAGTCCTGACAATGAAAACAAAAATGATAGTTTGAACTTAAAGCATACCTCATATGCTTTTATTTTCACAACAACCTATGAGGCAGATAGGATTACTGGCTCTGTTTTGCAAAGGAGACTTGAAATCACTGAGAGGTTAAGCGCTTGCCAATGACTTGGACCTGGGCAGTGTAGAACTGGATTTAGCCCTGCACTCTATCATCATGCTGTTCTCTAGCTACAGAGATACAAGGGAAGTATTGCAACTGGTGTTCATAGGGTAAAACAAAAGCAAGAAAAGAGTTCTCAGGACACCTTAATGTGCTATTGTATACAGTAACTCTTTAAAATAAGAACAAAATGTGCAATATTTCCCAATAATTTGTAAAATGTAAACCTGATTTTAATAGAATCAAGGGAAATGATTATGTAGTCTCTGTTTGAGACTATAGAATTAGGCTCAAAATCAAAAAGGGAAATGATTATGTAGTCTCTGTTTGAGACTATAGAATTAGGCTCAAAATCAAATAGATTAAAAGTTTAAGAGCAAAAGGAAAAACAGGTAGAGGAACCTTTATATAAAAATAAGATGAGAAAGGTCTCTGAGCATACCACCAAAAAATACATATAAAGTTCTAGAGCTCTGACTCCATAAAAATTTAAAGCCATCCAACTATTTTTTTTAAAAATCCCTCAAATCAGGAAGCAATTCTTAAAATGTGGGTAACAAAATGTTTATGACTTAATATATAAAAAGTTATAAAAATTGGTGAGAAAAAATGAAATATTCAAACAGGAAAAAAATGAGCAAAGATTTTGAATTGACAATCCCTACACACACACACACACACACACACACACACATTCTGGGGGAAAGAGAGCAAAATGATATAAAAAAACTATTTAGTCTTAGTAATTCATACAATAAAACTTTTTTTGCAGAAGTTATGATATAGTAAAGTAATAGAAGAATCCATTTATCACACAGCGATAGGTAATACAGACATGCAAACTGCAAAAAAATGTCTATATCGTCAATGGATATATTACCTGAATCTTATGGGGAGAGAAAATAATATATAATAGAAATAATCTACATTTCTTTTTAATAAAGGAAACCATAATTTTAATTTAAAAAGGGACCTCTTTTAATCAGGAACCATACTTATGAAATAAAAAATGTAAAGAAAAATCACTTTTACCTAGAAATTTTTTTTATTCAGGTAACCATATTATAAATTATTTATCTTCATTTGCCATTTAAACTAGAGGATGTAGAATATTTATAACCTATGGAACCAAAGAACCTATTTGTTAATAAAGTAAGCTTAAACTGGAGATTGCCATACTGCTATAGTAAGGTTATATGTGCTGTTTTGCTGTAATTCCACATAAAAAGATAAACACTTGTAAAAAATGTTTTCTTTTCCATCTAAGATGTATAAACTTTGTTTTTCAACACTTTTGGTATAAGTATAGATAATTATGAATATAACCATATTAATGTATATATTATGAATAATGGTAAATTTCCTGCTGAACTGGTGGGATGGGACCACCAAGTTGAAATTTAGTTGAATTAAAAGAAAATTTTAAGTGTGGTATTCTTTTTTTTTTTTTAAAGATTGTATTTATTTATTCATGAGAGACACAGAGAGAGAAGCAGAGACACAGGCAGAGAGAAAAGCGATCCCCGTCTCCAGGATCACGCCCTGGGCTGAAGGCGGCGCTAAACCGCTGAGCCACCCGAGCTACCCCAAAGTGTGGTATTCTTTACACAGCTCAGTTTATAGACTAAGATCCAGGCTTTCTACATCAATAGAAGTATATTGCTAGTGGAAAAAATCATTCTAATGGAACTCTAAGTTTTACTTAGGAATGGCAGTAATATATTTTTTCAACCCCAATGTTAGTATTAACCTTTCGTGCTTTTTCCCCATATACACACACACACACACACGCACACACACCCCAATATAACATCCAAGGTGTACATACCAATAAAGGCACTTCCTAATTTTATGCACTCTAGGATCCTCAGTAACAAAAAAACAAATCTCTTGAAAAAACAATTCTGGTAACGTATCTAAAGGATTGAACCTAGCAATAAGGAACACATTATCTCTATACTATTTCCATCTATAATTCATTTATAATGCTTTACTAAGAGAAACCGTAAAAAATATTTTGAGAAATTGTTTGCCTTTTCCCATTGATTTAATTACTTTTTTAAAGATATCAACAAGCAACTTCCTTGAAATTTTTCAAATTATTGTCTCTTAAGAAACTAAATATGAAGACAATTCAGTTACATTGATTAATGTGGTATTAAGGTATATAAAATGTGACCTTCCCACAGGTTTATTTATTGCCTTTATAAGAAAGACTCTGATATTATCCATTATTCTAAGGTTATATTTGAATAATGAAGAACACTATTCAATGTCCATTAACCTTCACTTAGAAATTTTAACAACATTCACCAAGACTGTTCATTCTGCCTGTCATTTTTATTAACTTTGTAGGGTTTAAAGGTTGGATAATCTGAGAGGAATTCTGAGTTTTCACATAGGAAATACTTTAAAAATTCTATTTAGAACTGTTACCTAGTGCTGACTTTCCTGCTTTTACAAAAGAATTATCCCATACATTGCCATGGAGCCTCCAGAGTATATCTGATTTTTATTTATCCAGACTCCCTAAATGATCTTCCCCAAAATGCAACTACTGGATTAATACAAAGCATGTGTTATTGAATAAGAAAGAATTCTAGTTTATATGAACTATCAAGTTAAAATTTAATAAAAACCGAAAGACTAACTCTTCCGTGAATATGACCTTGGCAAAAGGTCATGTTTTATTTTGTTTTTTTCCCTACTACAGGTCTTCAAACACTAAATTGAAAACAGGTAATGCACTGCTGTCACTCACCCCTTAACCCACTACTCATTCAGAGTTCCTCATCTTAGGTTCTTTACCAGAGGCCCATAAGTATTCTGAAGGGAAGAAAAATATGAGACTAAAACTAATCAAACTCCAATAAAAAATATACAAAAAATAAATAAATAAAACTAATCAGAAAATAAAGAATACAGTGAAACTTGACAATGAAGCTTTATTTCCCTCTAACTACAGCTTTAAGCTGTTAGTTGAAAAAATTTAATAAAATACTGAGGTTTCCTATTACATGTTTCATTCTAAACAGTAATGTACCTTAATAGCTTCCCACTCCATGACTGGCCAGTAATTCAATACAAGTGATTTCTTTGTTTGAAAGGGTATACTTTCCTATACTTTTGAAAAGGAAAATCAAAATGGATGTCACTATGAGGTTATCATTAGGCCATGGGGAAAAGAAGTAAGTAATTCTTTTATTAATGATTCTCTTTTTGAAAGATTTTAAAATGTAAACATTTGGATTTTTAAAAATTATTATGATTTAGCAAAGATATCAATACAAGCATTACTTATTTATACTTTCTAGGAATTATATACTTTTCACTCCTATATGATTTAAATTGTTAATGTTCAGTATAGATATCAAAGTTCATCCAGTGGTATCACTCTTGAAAAATATTAAATCACACTGGAAAATCAAGCTTTCCACTAATTTCCTCTCTTAAATTATCAGTTAAGAGAAATTGTTTGCTACAAGATAAACCAAAGATATAAATAAAAATAAATAAATAATAGCGCCCAGTAAGAAATCTGTGCTTAGTGAAATAACAGACAAATAGAGTGCAAATGTGTAACCATCTGGAGAATAAGAAAATCAAAAGTAATAAGCAGCATTCAGAATTTATTACAAAGAAATTATGCCAAGAGCTTCTTACTGCAGTTTTCTATGGAAATGTTCAAATTAGTGGGTAAAGAAATACATTATATACAACATATTTGGGCCCTACTGATATCATTTTATACATAATCTCATGGCATAATATTTGCTAAGTAATCTAAATTAGCTTGGCTATAAATGCTGTCATACTGATTGAAAATTTGCCATCACACCACAAAGAGCCAGTCATAATAAATGAGACAGTTTGGTGAAATTGTCTAGAGCCAGAGGGATATGATATTGGGTCATCTTTGACAGTGTATTACAAAATACAAAGAAATTAATAAATCTAAAAGCAATTGAAATACCAAACAGATACATAATAGAGGGTAGAAAGGAGAGAAGACATAATGAAAACTAAATAGATCAAAGAAACCAGCAAGAGTTCATCATCATCTGAAGGAGGGGTATAAAGTGGGATCCAGAATGGCTCCCATCATCTTCAGAAGTATAGCTTTGACAATTCCACTTCCATTCGCTACTTCAGAATCTAGGATGGAGACAGAGGAGGAAGGGAAAAACAAATAAAATCTTCTTTCCCACTGTCTAAATAAACCCTCAGAACGTGCCCTAATTCCAGGAATCAAATTCCATTGCTAGATGGCATTTTCCTGCTCTATCTCTGTCTGTAGAGATTGTTTGTTTCTTCTTTGAAGCCACAGTGCTTGGCATGTATTAAATAGACAAAAATATTTCTTGAATGGAATTTTTGAACTCTGGGTGACAGAACATCTCCAGAATCTTAGTTAGAAGTGTTGATGATTAAGGGAGCAGAAAGGAAATTTCTGAGCCCGTTTTCTAGAGCTGTGCTGTCCTATACTAAATACACTAGCCATATTAAATTTTAAAATGAAAACTTCTGCTCCTTGGCTACACTGGCCACCTTCAAGGACTCAGTAACCACAGATAGCTAGTAGCTACTACATTCTGGGACTGAAGAGATAGTGATAGAACTGTAGAGAAGTGTTTCAGACAACATTGCTCTAAGCATGTCAGTAGCATATGATAATTTTCCATACATATTTTCTAGACTCATACTCATTCACTCAGGAAATATTTATTGAATGTACATTACATGCTAGGCACTGAAGACACAAAAATACACAAGATCCCTTTATAACCATTTAGAATCTTTTGTGGGTAGTCACAATCCAGTGCCGTGCCAGAGGCTTAATTGAAAGAGAGCATGATTTGAGGCAAAAAAATGATCAAGAAGAAGACTACTAATCAAGGTGAATATTTTTGAAATTAAGCCAAAGGAAGTAGAAATGGAGAGGAGAAGAAAGAACCAAAAAGTATTTAAGAGGCACAGATTGCATTTTTTGGTAAGCATTAGTTATGTTAACAGAGAAGGAATCTAGAGTAACTCCTGGCATGAGAGGATGAATAGATGGGAATGCCATTATCTTCATTTGAGTCTATGTGAGGAAGAACTGGTAGGATTTAGAGGAAAGATGACTATTTTAAATTTATATATGAGTGCTTTATAATGTTACACGTGTGTCTAATATTAATGAAAAATTTGAAACGAGCTAGAGTTTCTAGTATTACCATTTTAGAGCTGGTAGTTTGATGAGATCACACAGCAACAAAAAGCAATCTTGACAATGAGAGCCAAGAAAATTAATAACTAACAATTCCTAGAAAATTTGCACAGGAAACAGGAATGAATGGGGTCATAGAAACCAAGAGAAAAGAGTTTTAAGAAGGAGCAAACAACCTACAGAGCTTCAGAAAGTTACATAAGATAAAGACTAGGAGGAAAAAGGCCATTTAATGTGGCAGTAAGTCATGGGTGACCTTAAATGACAGTAGTAGAGTTTGGGTAGCAAGAAGCCCAATGAATGGGCTTGAAGAAAAGATATGCATAAACTACTTTTTCCAGAAAATGAACAGAACAGATACAGGATGGAAAGAGCTATACAGGAAGTGATATGTAGATAAAAGAGGGGATGTTTATTTGTTTGCTAGTTCTACTATGAAAAAAGCTTGTGCATTTAGTTTAAAAGTTGCCATCTCCATAGGCTATGCATATAATGGGTTCATTTTAGCTTGTTTGGATTAATTGCAGCTTATCTCCAGAGCTACTGACCCTTGTCCAACACTATGGAAAGCCTTAACTAAAGATAAATGATGTTTTGAAACCATGGGTCTGTGAGTTGTTTCAAAGAAGTATATATCAGCCTGCCAGCACTGTTTAGTAATAATAATTGGATTTATAATTGCATCTAATTTCAGTAGAGCCTGGAGAGGGGATCTTTCAAACTAAATGTGGGAAACATAGCTAGAATATGTCTGTATGAGGAGTTCATTATAAGAGATCTCCAACATGAGAAGGTTTGGGTTTCTTGCTTACAGAGGTTCTTCAGATGCACAGCAGTAGTGGATCCAGACTTCTCTGTACAGACATACATATGCAACTGTTTAGTCCACTGACCAAAAGCACCTATGTGACTCAGAGGTGGGAGAATAAAGAAATCTGTGCCTGAGATCTCCGGACACTTTTCCATGCATATCTTCTATTGTTTCTGTGCTACATCCTTGCCTATAATAAGATTGTTCTGAGAGCACAGAGTAAACGAAGTTCCATAAACAGTGGAACATTAAAGGCGATTAACACATAATTGACACTGACTAACATGTTACTAGCCAAAATGCTCATCTTTCTTCAGTCCCTCAAAGAATTTGTCGTAAGTGTGAGTTGGGGGCTCAACAATTACAATTCCTGAGAATAGTTTTCTCTTCGAGGAAAAAATATATAGTCTCATTTCCACAAAACAAATTTAAAAGGAAAATAATTGTCTAGTTTGTCCACAAAACATCTTACTAACCATCAGCAATATTTAGTTTATTTATAGATAACTGATTTTCTATGCAAACAATTTTATTAGTTTATTAAGAGAAGCAGTCCATTTTAAGTACTTGTGCCCTGTTGGTTGTATTTGGCCACTGCCCTTTCAACCATTTCGTCACCCTCTACTTTCACCATGTGATTTTACATACCCAGCTCATCCATTTTGTTGGCTGTGGTTCAATCCAAATGATTTTTAGTATCCTAATGGTGGATTAAATCCCTTCATTTCACACAGAAAGGTCTTTTAATTATCTCTGCTCATGTAAACATCCTATAAGTACCCAGGAAAAGAGGCCAGATGGTAGTGTTCATAGATACAGACTAAGGTGAAATACAGTGACAGAGTGATGAAAGTAGATTATCAGTTTAACCAAGTGCCAAGGAACATATCTTTTAAATCAGTAAGATGTGGGATTAAGTTCCAGAGGGGCTCCTTACCAGCTACATGACCTTGAGAAAGACTACTTAATGTATTTGATCATCAGTCTCCTCCTTTGGAAAATGGTGAAAACAATAATGTCTCAAAATGTCATGAGGATTAATATAACATGTATATGCAAACTGTTTAGTCCACTGACCAGCATATAATAAGTGTTTAATAAATAGCCATGATTTAAATTCAGTGAATGAGAGTTCACTAACAAATTACATATTCATGAATACTATACTTAACCTGTCCAATTCTCTCCATATCTCAGTTTTAGAATATGAGGGTAAAATTAAGTTTACTTAACTGCATTTCTATGAACATTGAGAGACTGAATATACAGATGGACAAGGGCCAAACCATATGTAAAAATAGAATTCTAACCCACAACCTTCTACACCAACCAGTGCAGGAAGCCAAACCACAACTTCTGCAGTAATCAGCCAGGAACAGTCAGGACTTTGTCAATTTCTGCCAGCTTTCCTAATATTTGCCTGTACTTCCAACTCAGGACCAGTCAGAGAAAGCCAAATAAGCTCCTCAAACCAATCATGTAGGATGCTCAGCTCCTTGTTGGCCCATCTCCAGTGTCCCCTTGTCGACAGCCTCCAATCAGAACACACCTACAGTCTTGTCTCTCTCTCTCTTTTTCACTAGAAAACTTTACCACTCCCTTGTCCCCTTTGAGTACCTGCCCTAAACAAATGATGGTGGCTGACTCCCTTGCTATTGCAGGCTCTGAACAAATAGCCTCTGTTTATTTTTATTTGGGTGGTTTTTGTGTCCATAGCATTATAACTGAGGTTAAAAGTTCAGCATCAATTTTGAAATTCCATATATTTTTATTAGTGTTATTATTGTGCAGAAAACACATCATGATCATTAAGGCTCACCCATGCAGCCATCTGCTTGTGAATGTACAATTTTTCCACCAGGCACATAATCCAAAAGCTTATGATCAATCCAATTCTCTTTCTTACATCATTACCACAATACAAATTCTTCACCTACTTTGAGTATTCCAGCTGCCTAATCTCCCTCCCTTTCCTTTCTACTATATATCTTTTCTGCTTTCCATTTTGTCTAGATTCCAATGTCTAGCATTTTAGCAATTTTTTAGTCAATAGTCTCATTAACCTTAAGTTTCATATGCCTGGGCAGCCCAGGTGGCCTAGCGGCTTAGCACCGCCTTCAGCCCAGGGTGTGATCCTGGAGACCCAGGATCAAGTCCCATATCAGCCTCCCTGCATGGAGCGTGCTTCTCCCTCTGCCTGTGTCTCTACCTCTCTCTTTCCTCTCTGTGTTTCTCATGAATAAATAAATAAAATCTTTAAAAAAAATGTTTCATATGCCTAAGTAAACTCTGGGTAGACAAATATTGTTTCTATTTTTTCTCCAGAAACTCTCCTTCTTAAGGAGGGTTCCTTGGTTTTGAGAAATTGTTTGCCAACTCCATTTACATGGTTAAATAGATTGCTATGAATCCTAGTAGTCCTAACCTCAACATAAATGCTCCAGGGATAGGCAGGTGAACCAACTGGAGTCAAGGAGTCTCATCCCAGGGCATTTCTAGATTTTTCTTTTTGGGAACAAGGATGGGTATTTATGAGTTCAGAGCTCTTGGAAATCATAGTTTTAGCCTAGTGGAATAAGCCTGTGTGAGAATAAAGTCCATAGTTGAAAGGAAAAAGAAAATATATGCATGTATCATTCACTGCCATAGAGCATAGAGAAGAAAGAACAAAGTCTGAGGATATAGTAACAGGTTAGTTGAGTCTGAGGTTATGTTGAATCTGAACAAGAGCGGAAGAGAAAAGGCTGAGTTGTATATAAGAGCTGTGGCAGTTCCTAACATAATGGAACTTCACCCAAGTAAAATCAGATTAATGTTCAAATTTATTGTTTTGATCGTTCTGGAAATTAGCTAGATATGGTTAATAATAAAACCTTAAGAATGCAAGAATAAAATGAGAAGTATTATGAATTCAGGATAGAAATGCCACTAGTCGTGGGCAGTCTGGGTGGCTCAGTGGTTGAGTGTCTGCTTTCTGCCCAGGTTGTGATCTCAGGGTCCTGGGATGGAGTCCTGCATTGGGCTCCCCACAGGAAGCCTGCTTCTCCCTCACATATATCTCTGCTTCTCTCTCTGGGTCTCTAATGAATAAATAAAATCCCCCCAAAAAAGAAGTACACTAGTCTCACATATAAATATCTAAAGTATAATTCAACATCAACAGCTCAAAATCCTTCAAGTTGTTAGATGTTTGGATGTGTCTGACAATTAGCCATCCGTTTGTCTTTAAGTTCTAACTTTGCTAAATGGTGTCCTAAACCCAATTTTCCAAGTAGGACCAAGAAGTGACTTGGTGGAGGGGAGGGACAGTTAGGGATATTAGGCAGTTTTTTGTTAGGCATGAATGAGGAGGGTTTAAGCAGGTGCTGGCCACACTGTCAGTGCTACCACTGAGGGTTAACAGCCACACCTTCAGAGCCACCTCTAAGGGCTAACAGAATAGGAAAGACCTAGCCACAGAGCTGGCTCAAAAGCCACAAGGGGACTTCTAAGTGCTGAGCATGCCCACAAAGGGTGAAACTTGCCCTTAAGTATCTTTAAGGTCACAAAAGCTCATTAGACTATAAATATATATACATAAATGAATACAGTTATAACAATGCATCCTGGGTAGGCCAGTGCTCAAAAGCCAAAATGTTATATGACCACTGGTTGTCAATCAAAAATGTCAATCAGTGCCAAATTTACATATGCAAAAAGCAGGCTTAAAAGGATGCCTCTAGGGATGCCTGGGTGGGTCAGTGGTTGAGTGTCTGCCTTCCTCTCAGGTGATGATCCCAGGGTCCTGGGATCAAGTCCCACATCAGGCTCCCCACAGAGGAGCCTGCTTCTCCTTCTATGTCTCTGCCTCTCTCTCTCTCTCTCTCTCTCTCTCTCTGTCTCTCATGAATAAATAAAAAAATCTTAAAAAAAAATAAAAGGATGCTTCTAAAGTTTCTGGGTGTCATTGCTACTCTTGTTCAAGCAGTGGCCTGCTTTCACTCTTGAAAGTGTACTATATTCAACTGCTCAATAAACTCTCCCCATTCAGGTCTTGGGTCTCCAATTCTCTAGTGCATTTGAGACAAGAACTGAGCTACCCAGTAACAGAGATATCTCTAGAATGCTACATTTGGGTCAAGATGTCCAGACAGATCATGCAATAGTAAATGGCCCTGGGAAATGACCAAGTCAATTTTCAAATATTTATTGAGCATCCAATGAGTGTCAAGAAAGAAATAGAAAATTCTTTGAATTGGAAGTGAATCTTGCAGATTCTCAGGCCTTAGTTAAGTCGTATCAGCTGTGTGCCTCATTTTCCTCATTGGCAGAAAGGAGGTGTTATTGTGGATCATCTTACTTGGGGTGCTATAGGACAAAACAAATTCCCAGCCTCTGCCCTAACTAGGTGTGCAGTATTTGGGCAGACACTTGAAAGACAAAATATCAAAAGAAGAAAAATAGCAATCCAAATAATAATACATGAGCCACCACAAGGAGGCCTTATAAGCAAAATAAAAGGTAGAAATAATTATTAAAAGAGAGCTTAGGGATGCAGTTCTGGACAATGTGAAGTACAGCTGGGCGGCCAGTGGAGGGAGACTTTACATCCCTTACCCGAGCCACGGGGATTTTTCTTAAACTCGCCGAGTGACAGCCCGTAAGGGATTGATTAAGGAACTGACCGAGTGGGGTGTAACTCTGGGCGCAGGCGCCCCGGCTCCTCGGGTCTGGATGCTGCCCGTGGGAGCCGTGCAGGCGACCAGAGGAGTGCGCAGCCCGACTCTCCGGCTCCGCGCGTTTCCCCCGCCGCTCCTGCCCAACCCCGCCGCCTCCCCGGCGCCGGCGGCCGAGGCCCTCCGGGTCGGTTACTCGGTGTCCAGGCAACCGCGGGGCTCCAGGCTCGCGCCCCCGGGGCCTCCCGAGCGGGTGGTGCGCCCGCCCCGCGCCCCCGCCCCGCCCGCCCTGCGCCCTCGCGCCCTTCCTTTAGTAACCAGCTCGCCCGCCAAACTCCTTTTCCTCTTCACTAAAGAGGGCGGGGTGGGCGCCAGTCGACGCCTCTCCTAGAGCAGTTACTAGGAGAATCAGAGCATCACAGACATATTAAATCCGAAGAAAGCAGGACTCTGTTTCTTTTTCTCAAAAAGCTGTTTCTGGTATCCTCATTATCATTTCTGTTAAAGGGAAGCCTGCCAGCGGCTGTTCTCTTTTGCCCCTTGGTGCAGTACAAGAAAGACTAAGTGCTAAGCTCTGTGAGGTTTGGTTGTTGGGTCTAAGCTGACTTTAGTATTGAAAAACCTAAACACTATTAGGGAGAAAAGGAAAACTTTTCTTTGTACCTGGAGTTCCAGGTGGGGAAAGTGAATTCAAGCCATTTGTGTAAGGGTCTATTTTTAATAAAAAAAAAAAAACAATTTTCAGGGGGGATCCCTGGGTGGCTCAGCGGTTTAGCACCTGCCTTCGGCCCAGGCCGTGATCCTGGGGTCCCGGGATCAAGTCCCATATCGGGCTCCCTGCATGGAGCCTGCTTCTCCCTCTGCGTGTCTCTCTCTCTCTCTCTCTCTCGCTGTCTGTCATGAATAAATAAATAAAATCTTTAAAAAAAAACAATTTTTGAAGTATGGTAGGTCCATCTCACAAAATATTAAGTTGCATAAAATGTATGCCTAAACTTTGTTTCCTCTTCAATGAATATATATATACTGTGACCTGAAATAGACTTCAAAAACACTGGGGCACCATCAGCTGCCTTCTCAAATGAAGCAAACCACTAGGTGATAAACTAAAGATACTTAAAAACATAGCATCAAGATAAGAATTAGTATTCTCACACAGACAAATCGTATTTCCAGGCAACACTGGAAACAGGCAGAGGCCAGGAAGGTTAAGTAATCAAAATCTATGGCTCTGCCTTTCTCTCTCTTTGTGTCTCTCATGAATAAATAAAAAAAAATATTTTTTAAAAAAAAGAGTCAATTCAATTAGTAATTCTTTACAATGGTGGGAAATCAGCAAGGCCATGTGATTATTCCAGCCAAAGATGCAAAAAAGGAAGAGGTCTTAATATTATATTTATATATGCAGAAGCAGAGCTCTTTTTTGTAATTAAAAAATAGATTCCAGAATGTACTCTCCACTTTCCCATCTTCTTCCATTAATCATTTAAATCTGACATGTTAGCAATACAATGTTAAATTTAAACTAAATAAATCATTTGCATACCAATAAATATATATTCATGAGGATTCAAAGTATCTAAATGAATATATTAAAACAATACCTAGATTTTTCTCGCAAAACAAAACTACCTACAAGAAACCTTTCTTGACAATTTTCTCTTCACTTATTAGAACTCATTGATAATTGCTATATACCTATTATGATAGATTTTTTTTTAAGATTTTATTTATTTATTCATGAGAGACACAGAGAGACAGAGACAGAGACACAGGCAGAGGGAGAAGCAGGCTCCAGGCAGGGAGCCTGACGACTGAATCTCGGTCTCCAGATCAGGCCCTGGGCTGAAGGTGGCGCTAAACTGCTGAGCCACCCAGCCTGCCCCTATTATGATAGAATTCTGAGATGAATCCCAAGGACCCTACCTCGTGGTATACATTCTCTGCCTAATCCTCTGGACTTTTATTGTTTTCATTAGCTTGCTGTATGGTACAATTGACTTTTGAAAGGGAGACCATCAAAAAAATAAACAATAAAAAAATAAATAAAAAGAGATACCATCCAGGGTGCCTTGGACCTGATTGGATGAATCATTAAAAGGAACTGGCCTCTTCCTGGAGTCAAAGATTTGAAACCTCAGAGGGATTTGACACCAGGAATCTTTTCCAGTGTCAGCTTTGAAGATTGAGGGACCATGTGGCAAAAATGCAACCATCTTCTAAGAGCTGAGAAGGCCCCAGCTGACAGCCAGCATGGAAATGGGGACCTTAGTCCTATAACCTAAAGGAACTGTATTCTACCAACAAGTCAAATAGACGTGGAAAAAGAATGTGCTCCAAATGAGAATACATCCTGCAGCAGCTTGATTTTGACCTGTATGTCCCTGAGCAGGCAACTCAATCAACCTCTCCTGGATTTCTGGCCTATAGCATTGTGAGCTAATAAATAGATGTTATTTTAAGCTGCTGCACTTAGGGTAAGTTGTTAGGTAGTATAGAAAACTAAAACTCCTATTAATTTAATTTGAATAAATGAAAGTGGGATTTTTAAATAAAGATATAGGAGTATCTCAGGAAACCCAAGGCAAGATTGTAGCAGACACTCAACTAGGACAGAAATCAGACACTGTAAAGTTAAACCAATACCAGATCAATTATAAATAAGAATACATAGATAAGGTCATCTTATTAGTAAATATAAAAACAAACTTTCTCTAAAAATAGAACAAATACTTTTCTATAGGTACAATAAAAGATAAAGATCAGAATGACAAAAATAGAGGAAATAAAAATACATTCCATGAAAAACTATCATTCAAGAATGAGAGAAAAAACATTTTTTGAAAAAACAAGGAGTTTACCATTAGTGGAACCATGCTAGATATTATATTTTAGGAAGAAAGAAAATAGTATAGATACTGTAAAGATATTTGGTTGAATCTAAACAATTTTCAACCATATGAAAACATATCAAGTATAAACATGTCCTATAGTTGTTCTTGGCTTTCTCTTCCTAATCAGCCCCTATCTAATTAGTTCTTAAGACCTGTGCATGCAACTATCTTAATTTATCTCTGACAGTGTTTGAACATTTCAAGAATTAAATTTAACAAGAGAATGTTTTAGACTCCTTTTTTACTTACACCAGAATTATTTAGAGCTGCTTTTATATTAAATAAATGCATACCACACCTGCTATAGAGAATTAGCTGAATCCTTCTATTTATTTATAATAATGTTTTATTAAGATGGACCGGCAGAGTCTTCAGTAGACAATTGGAACCAGTATCTAATTATATCTGAAAAAGTGGCATGCTATCAGTTTCTCTAAATTAAAATTTACTGTGTTTGGCAAGACACTCTCCAAAATTCAATTTTCTTACATCCAATCACTTTTTACAAAAACTTGATTCAGTGTTACACTGTAAGTAATTCACACTGATGTACAACGAAAGTAAGTTCAAAGAGACCATTACTAATGTTTTTCTATAATGAAATATGATTTAAAATATTTGAAGACCAAAAACATTTTGCTTTATCATCAATGCTGTAGAATTTGGAGAATATTCAATGTAGAATATTCATGTGCTAAAGATTACCTTTAGAACTTTCTAAAGTAAATCTTCAATGCTTCTAAATACTAAACATTCCTACAGATATCCCTGTTGCCACCCTCTGTAAGGTTGTAGTCATTTGTCCAGGAAAGCACCCCCTGAGTTTTCATTATAAGATTCCATTCATCTCATCTGCATGTCATAAAGCATCAATCCATATATTTTATAGAATACATACAATCCAATACTTCATCAGAGAATACAATCTTGAAGTCTCTCTAAGCAGTTTTATCAAAGTTTGCCCGAAAGGACACTATTTACAAACCATATGTTGTTTTAAAGATGTGGTGTTTGAAGACTTTCCTGTGTGGTTTCAGATATTTTCCTGAATCAGATGCAACCAACATCAAGTTACCTGTTTGAACATTATTAGCTTTCCATGTAATGGGGTCATTTTAACAGTTAATGTTACTCTTTCAACTTTTATCAAATGGTACTTTCATTAAAAAGGTATGTGAAATGTACTACAATGTTAATTTAGATAATATTGTTCATCATATCACACAGTAGATCACAAAGTTATGCGTAGAAAATTAATGTGTGTGTGTGCAAGAGAGAGAGTCTGAATGGATTGAATATCAGGAGAGATCTGACAGGCAGTTGTTTAACTCAAGAAATCAGTGTAAACCATGTATAAATTATGAGATTCAGATAGCTATCTGAGTTTCTTCTCTTATCCTATCAAACAGACATGAAGCCTAATTTTAGCAACCATGTAAGCCCTTTGGCCCTTATTTTCAGCTGCCACTTACATTACATTAGCTTTCATTTTATATTTTGTTGTATATGATCTTAAATTTGTTGTGAGAAAAAGTTATGTAAGCATAAAGCAAAAGTGAATATGAAGGGAATGCTCAGTAAAGATATAGCGAGTGAAATTCATGTCATTTTATAAGCTATCAACATAAGATTCTGCACTCTGTGGGGGAAATTAAGTCGCTATTTTCTAAGACAGTCATGATTTCATCTGATCCATAATACTGTCTTAGCGAATTTAGAAATTGCCTATAAGATAACATTGACCATAGCATTGAATCTAGTGTTCTAAAATTGATTAAAATAGTGAAAAGTACCAGACTTGCAACCTGCTAAAGGCATAGTTCTCACATATCCAATCTCCCATGGAAACAGACCTAAATAATATAGTAAAGAATTATTCTGGTGGTTTTCTTAAAAAGAAGGGGGTGACCCATGTCTCAGTCACTTGGTTAGGCATCCTACTTTTTTTTATTGGAGTTCAATTTGCCAACATGTAGTATAACACCCAGTGCTCATCCCATCAAGTGCCCCCCTCAGTGCCCATCACCCAGTCACCCCCACCTCCCGCCCACCTCCCTTTCCAACACGCCTTGTTCGTTTCCCAGAGTTAGGAATCTCTAATGTTCTGTCTCCCTTTCTGATATTTCCCACTCATTTTTTCTCCTTTCCTCTTTATTCCCTTTCACTATTTTTTATATTCCCCAAATGAATGAGACCATATAATGTTTGTCCTTCTCCGATTAATTTATTTCACTCAGCATAATACCCTCCAGTTCCATCCACGTCGAAGCAAATGGTGAGTATTTGTCATTTCTAATGGCTGAGTAATATTCTATTGTATACATAAACCACATCTTCTTTATCCATTCGTCTTTCGATGGACACTGAGGCTTTTTCCACAGTTTGGCTATTGTGGACATTGCTGCTATAAACATCGGGGTGCTGGTGTCCCGGCGTTTCACTGCATCTGTATCTTTGGGGTAAATCCCCAGCAGTGAAATTGCTGGGTCATAGGGCAGATCTATTTTTAACTCTTTGAGGAACCTCCACACAGTTTTCCAGAGTGGCTGCACCAGTTCACATTCCCACCAACAGTGCAAGAGGGTTCCCCTTTCTCCACAGCCTTTCCAACATTTGTTGTTTCCTGCCTTGTTAATTTTCCCCATTCTCACTGGTGTGAGGTGGTATCTCATTGTGGTTTTGATTTGTATTTCCCTGATGGCAAGTGATGCAGAGCATTTTCTCATGTGCTTGTCGGCCATGTCTATGTCTTCCTCTGTGAGAGTTCTGCTCTTGATTTCAGCTCAGGTCATGATCTCATCATTCAGAATTGTGAGATTCAGCCCCACATTGGGCTCCCCACCGCGTGTGAAGGCTACTTAAAATTCTCTCTCTCTCTCTCTCTCTCTCTCTGCCCCAAGCCTCCTCTCTCTCACTCTCTCAAAAAAAGAAAATAATTCTGGTGGTTTTGGTTTATTACCTATGCCAGGATCCCTGTCTCAACTACCCATGCATAACAGTCCTTTCAGTAGTAGGCACCATGCTGTTTGACCATCTTTATAGCTTTGATTTGTCCATTCCTCTCCCAAGAGGTAAGTAGTAGTTAGTCTTTCAGTTAGAAACTGTGTTCCATTGTCAAAGCAAGTCACTTAAACATGAGATGAATGGATGGATAGATAGGCAAATACATTCATATATATACATATAATGAAAAGGTATCATGAATTACCTTTCACTGGAAAAAGCTAGAAAGGAAAAAAGATTCCCTTTGCTCATGGCTTTATCTGTGCTCAGTGAGAATCATCACCTGCTAATTTCTGTTTATTTATTGATGTTTCATATTTCCTGAAAAGGCTCTGGATAATAAATTGCAATAATTATGCTATCATTTATTTATTGAATACTGCCACATACCAGATTGTGCAATTTCCTATTCTCAGATATACCTCTTGGACAGATACTGTCCTCTCTTTTTTATTTTATTTTTTAAAGATTTATTTATTATAGAGTGGGAGAAAGGAGTGCTCAGAGGGAGAGAGAGAAAGAATCTTAAGCAGACTCACTGCTTAGTGTAGAACTCCATATGGAGCTCAGTCTCACAACTCTGAGATCATGACCTGAGCCGAAATCAAGACTCTGTTGGTTAACTGACTATATCATTCATGTGCCTCTGTTTTCTCTTTTTGAAATAATACTGTGATTTGGAACAGGTTACATGACTTGCCCATAGACACAATTAGTAATTAGTGGAGTAATATTCAAACAAAAATGTCACTAAAATCTGTACTCTTTACAACACACTACTGACTGAGTTGTTTTATAGCAATATATAAAAGTTCATCCCATGAGCACTGGGTGTTATGCTATATGTTGGCAAATTGAACTCCAATAAAAAAATATACAAAGAAAAAAGTTCATCCCAAAATAGGTAATTAATTATTGTTTATCCCGCATATATACTGTGAAACATAGGCCAGCCAAAATGGTCATGATAATATGAGGGAGATAGAGGATGAGAATCAGAAGGAAAAGAACCTGTTTTCTTTAGCTGGTATCCTGTCAGGAAATTGATGAAACATTCAAGGGAGGACACTGAGGAAAACTTAATAAAGGCACCATTTACACAGTACACTACCTAGGCAGTAGTTTAGAATTACTTGGAAGTAGATTTAGATTAGTCATAAATGTATACTGAGAACTCTAGGATGACCTTTAAAACTTTTTTTTAAGAATTATATTTGATATTATAAAAAAAGAAAATGGAATCATACAAAATGCTCACTTAAAACCAAAACATGACAGAAACAAAGGAGAGGTTAAAAAAAGAAACCAAGAACAAACGAATTGAAAACTGACACTACCTGACTTCAAGACTTACTATAAAGTTATATTAATCAAAACAGTGTCATAATAGTGAAATAACAGAAGAATAGATCAAGGGAACAGAATAGAGAACCCAAACATGCACTCAAACAAATATAGCCAATTACCTTTTGACAAAGGAACAAAAGCAATTCAATGGAGAAAGCTAGTCTTTACAACAAATGATCCCGGAACTACTAGACATCCACGTGCAAAAATAAATAAATCTATATGCTGGCCTTAGACTTTCACAATAAATTAGCTCTTAATCATAGACCAAAATGTAAAAAGCAAACTTCTAAATCTTCTAGTAAATAACATAGGAGAAAATCTAGGTACCTTGGGTTTGTCAATGACTTTTATTTATTTTTTGATTTAATTTAAATTTTTTTATTTTTTTGGTGATAACTTTTTAGGTACAATAAAAAAAGCATGATCCATGAAAGACAAAATTGATAAGGTGTACTCCATTAAAATTAAAACCATCTTCTCCTCAAAAGATTCTGTTAAAAGAATGAAAAGTCAAGCCACAGACTGGAAGATAGAGGACTTATATCCAAAATATACAAGAACTCTTAAAACTCAACAATATGAAAACAAGCAACTCATTTTAAAAAGAAAAACAGGCCAAGAGTTCTGGACAGACTCCTTTGGATGAAAGTCTCATACTAGTGAAAGGAGAGTGGTGTGGTGGGACAAGTCCCAGCTGTCCAAGCCAAGCCAATAGGGAGCTCCAATGAAAAAACTGTCCATAATAGGAGCCCCATGTTGGGAAGAAATGGCCTGACTCTAGTATCAGTGCCATACTACCACTGACATGCTCAGTCATTGTCTGGGAGTAGCCTAGGGAGGGCATGGCCTCAGTGTGAATGCTATGAGACATCCATAAGCAGCATCAGCTAGAGGCTGCTCTCTACTTACACTATCTATACTATGTCCTTTTTCATAGGGACAACTGACATGGGCACTTCTGAGGCATTCAAGACAATTTTGTAAAATTATTTGGTGTCCTCGTTCAGATATGCATCCCTAAAGGAGCCCAGTAGCAATCCAGAAGTTCAGTAACAATCCAGTTATTATTAATTTGGATATATATATTCAAATAGGTAATTGTTTTCAGCAGGATAGATAATGATCTTTGACCAAGTGCAATATGAGTCCTAGTGTAGCTTACCAGAGGCTCTGTAACTTGTGGCAGACTCTTAATACTATTGCATTTACTAAGCCAAAAGGCAAGAGGCAAGATTGTTTACATCATACTCTAAATATGCTGCACAGCATTTTATAACTCCAGGTGCAATTCAAAACTGACAGCATTGTTACCTGGTAAACAGGTCAGAGCAACACAGACAAAATCAGTATATGCTGCCTTCAATACCCAAAGAAGTCCATTAAGTGTTTGCTTCTTTGGTTAATGATAGAAGGTGCTACCATTTTTCTATCTCTGTAAAAAGTGTATCTTGACATGCCCAAGACCATTGGAACCTTAGAAATTTCACAGGTGTGGCAGAACCCTGAACATTTGCAATATATCTCTCATCCTGTGGAATTCATGTGTTTTATTAAGGCATCTAGAGGAATTTCATTTTTTTAATTCCCAATAAAATTAGTCTTTACTTCACAATGAACTTGCATTATATGATCTGGAATTTCAAAATTAAAAATAATCCTCAACACTATCTTAAGGATAGAGAGGTGAAGGATAGAGAGGTGAAAATTGTTATGGCAGGAAGTGAAGGCATACTGCTATCTTCCAAGTGAATCTAATCTGCTTCTGACTATATTCTCTGATAGGAATTGAAAAAAGGAGGATTTGCTAAATCTATGGTCCTATAGCATGTATTAGGGGATCTGCTGATGTGTTGCAATAAAGATACCACAGCTGTAGATCACTAACTGAATTTTCAGCAACTCTACAATCATTCTCAGGACCTGAGTGGCTCTACACCAAAGTGGGGTTATGATAGGGATCAGTACTTGGTTTCTTCAAGTGCTTGATCATGGCACTACTCTCTAAAATTCCCCAATGTATGGCATTATTACTTTTGCTTTATTTTCTTAGAAAAAGGATTAGCAACAGGAGCTTCTGCTTGGCTTTTATACTATAATAACCCCCACTTCATGGGCCACAGTATCTGTGTGGAGATTCAGCTAAATGTTAGATATATCCATTTGCACTATACATTCTAGAATTAGGGTAATAATCACATAATTGGTGTATGGTCACAGTGAATCCTGTAGGAAAAGAAAAGGGGCCAAAATTCTCTGCATAATCTGGAATTTTCATAGTCTTCACTCTGACTAGTATATTGTTGTAGCACTTTGGGTCTCTAGAGATTAGCATCATTTCAGAAACAGGACTTCATAATGTCCAGAAGTTCTGGGTAAATTGCTTAACTCAATACATGTGGTAATACCCATATGTCCTCTGGGTAAAGTCTGGAAGAAAAGTCAAGACTATACCAGCCATTCTTCAGCTACAGTGTTAATGTTTGGAGAGTGGCTGATATCTGGAAGTAGGTAAAAGTATATGACTTCCTTAAGGATACTTTTTTGTTTTTTGCCCACTAAATCTAGATCTGCCTATATGTGTCAAGAAGCATGTCATAGTCTGCCCAACTGTTTTATTCCTAAAGACCTCGTAAGCAACTGGCCATCATCACAGTGTCCTACAAGACACCTCATCTGATTGTCACTCGCTGGTGCTGCTCATGTGGTCATTGTCCTGACCTTGTATATGAGAGTAAAGTGCATCCACCTGGCTTCTACAAGAGAAAAGATGACTCTAACATCAAGGGAAATTCCATTGAGTTTTGGTGGCTCAAATTCCATAGTCTTGTCTGTGCTTGTCAAATGTTACTCTTTTGTTGCACAGTCTCTGCTTCTCCATCAGTGCCTTAACTTAGCATAAGACACTTGGAAATGTTGAGTATTTAAATGTTGCTGGATTCCTGCCTTCATTTGAGTCAAGCTATGAGCGTGATTTTCTGCCATATTTTCCCTGAGACTTCAGGAGATGAGGAGTTCCTTGAAAGCTAACATAGGAACTTTCTCATTTTGCGTTCATGTTCTGAATTAGCATTCAAGGCCCTCTTTGTCATTTTCTCCTGTATATACTACAGGAGATCCTGTATTTGAAAAGTCAACAGACCACCCAGCATTTATAATCATAATTTTTGCCACAGTGACTAATTAACAAAGCCAGTTTATTTCTGAATACCTTACTTTCCATATTGACTTCATCCCATGCCACCACTGGTAATAATTTGAATTATGATAATGCCATCACATGACTCATGTGTAACTTACTATGTTACATTTCTCTCTAGTGAGCAGTGCTCACTAGTGCTTCTTAACTATGCAAGAAAACCAATTTCAGAATGCCAATTTGAAGTTATGTTTCCTAGGACCATTTCTTCTATCAAACACCATAACAAAGTATTATCAGCAAAAAGAAGGTATTCTAAAATGATAATGTGGAGAGCTAAATTAAAGGATAATTTACAATATATAATTAAGTTTAAGGGAAACCAAATGATTGGTGAAAAATCCTGGAAATAATGAAAAAGGAAGCTGTTACCACCACAGCATAGTAAGAAGAAATAGAAGCTAGCAGAATCAAGCAAAGTCTTGAAAGATGATCTAACAAGTGTTCTCACCTTTAGCAACCTGGTAGGAGTGAAGTAGAAGAACACATATCTTCATATCACTCTTTTCCTACCCTCTAGTATCTTGCTGGTATATCCCATTAAGAAAGAAAACCCAGAGAGGGGCTTCAACTGATTTAGTCCAAATACTCCAGGCTCCTAGGATACAGAGCAGGGTGGTAAATGGTGCAGAAATGGGTGCACAGAAGGAAATAAAAAGTATCCAGTAGAGTGTTAAATGCTCTTATAGATGTCTTAGAAGGTACCCTGAACCAACCTGACCCAATGTGGATCTAGCCTCAGGATAAGGGATAATAGGAAACAGCAAAAATTTTAGATCTTTTTGGTAAGGATATAAAAGTAGAAGAATACATAAGCTTCACTTTCTGGTTGAAACCCAGGAAGATGCTAAGCCTCAAAGAGAAGCCTTTTAAACTAGAATGGTACAGTGACATATTAGATATTGTGACAGAGGAATTCTATGCGGAGATAATCTGAGAAAGCTCCCTAACCCCCACAACTCAAGTCTCTCACTGCTGCAGAAAAAGGAAAAACTGCAACTGAAATTTTTCTATGCTCACCACCCTCCTTGAGAGGATTGTGGGAAGTCCGAGATGGCTAGAAGAAATGAAAAAGCCCTCCAAATAGACACTAGTGTCGATAGCCAACCAATAAAAGCCACAGTGAGGCCTTAAATGTGGCCTCAGATGTCAATGGGACTAAGTGCTAAGAGACTTTAGGATGCACTCTGTCTCAGCTGGACACTATAGTAGAGAAGATACACCATGCCCATCAATGACAAGATGTCCCATAAACCACAATGGAAGAAGAGTCTTTGGTATACTCTGCTTTGAGGGAGTACAATGAAATGAAAAAAAAGTTGAAGTGTCAGCTTACTTGAAATTAATTAGGTTCAGTCCTTAATCATCAGTCAGAATGGGTGTTCAAAATAGAGGTTTTTCAGTTGACAACTAAAAGTTACATTTGCCACCTAAATATATGACTTGAGAATTCCTACCAGAAAGCTGTAAATATACACACATATATAGTATGTCCACATAATGTGCTCCACTGAAAGTAATTTGAGCAAAAGTTTAAGTCGGGATGAACAGATAATTTTCTATATCCACAATTCTTTTGTGATTATCATCAGACATTTCAATTTATAATTCCAACAAAACATTTTACCCAAGTGGCCTACTGGGTTAATCAGTACCATACAGCTTAAAATGTGCACATTTTCACATATATTTCTGTAACTCAGTATCATTAAAAAGTTATGTTTCTAAAGTGGCAAGTACATTTGTAGTTATTTTCTTTTACTTGAATCTGAGACTAATTCTAATTGATTGTACTTAAAATTTATAAATTTTACAAGAGGAATAGCATAGTTATTATCCCTAATGAAGCTCCTGTGGTGTGTCAACCCAACCAGTGACTATTACCACATGTCTTATTTGGCCTTCAAATTTTCCCTCTGCCACAACATGCTATTGTTAAGTTAATTATAATCTAGAATTCTCACTAAGTTTATGTGTATATGTTGCCTTGCAGTCTTCAGAATTAAGTCATAAGTTTTAAGACAAAAATTTCCACTTTAAGAAAACACTACTTTCCCTAAGAGTTTAATAAATTAGAAATATAAAACTACTATTTTTCCTGCTTTACAAAATATAATGATGAAAATTTCTAACTAATAAAAAGCCACTTATGCTTCAAATGAACACAACATATGCCAGGTTTCAATCTCATGACAATTTTCATGACCAAGTCACTAGAACCAAAAAAAGAAATTTTTGTAGTTAAAATGTTGTCACTTTAGTGTACACACAATAGTTTCAAGGCTTTTGTCATGTTAATTATTTTGATTAATAATTTGGGAGCCCAAAAATGATTCTTGACTTTAATGTCATGAAGTCTATTAAAATGTTCTTTTATATTTTCTATCTTATTAAATTTATCTGCTTCCAGATCTATTTTTCATTGTAAGATTTCTGTACCTAGTTAGAAATACACAATAATGAAAAGTAGTTTGTCCAAGGCTACAAAGCCTAATGGCTTCATCCTGGTAGGCATAAAATAACATATAGTCCTCAAATCACTGTTGTACACCTGAAACTAATGTAATGTCAATTACAATAAAAGAAAAAGAACAGTTACATCAAAAAGATTCATATTCTCCTTAATTTGTTATTAAAAATAAGGAATCCCTCCATTTATTTAAGTATCTTGTATTGAGCTATTGCTCTTTGGGGCATTTTTTGATTCTTTGTCATTCATTCGTTGATTTGCAACGTAATTTAGGAGGAAGAATGAATTATGACAGATGCTTATTACACTTACTGAATATTTATCACATACTAGACACTGTTCTAAATGCTTTACATCATTAATTTATTTAATTTTCACAAAAGTTCTCTGCGGCAGTTACTTTTATAGGTGACTAAATAAAAGTATACTTCTCCAAAATATCTTAACCAGTAGGTGGTAGAGAAAGCAGTCAAGTCCAGGCAACCAGATTACAGAGTTACACTCTTAGCCACTTTGCTGCACTGCCTGCCTCACATATGAGAACACGTAGGAAAACTACAGAAGACTGTTACACAGTCTCCTGTTTTTTTAAGTACAATTTATGTAATCAAATCATATGACCTCTCTTATCTAATGTACTTTCTTCCCACTGTAGAACTGCATGCATCTCCACTCCACCCACTCTCCAAAAGGTCTCTCTAGTTCCAGGAATATGTAAACAGCTTCCAGGATGGCTCTAATTCTGCTCGATAAGGGTCAAACCTTTTGTTCCCCTGCAGAGTTTTTACCACTGGAAAATGAGAGCCCACTGTTCCCTTTCACACATGAATAATAAGGAAGAGTAATAGGTTAAAAAAAAAAAAAAAAGGTTCTGAAATCCAATCTTGAAAAGAACAAACAACTGAGGAGATTAGATATTTGTATTACCTAGTATTGATAATGCAAATAAACCACTGAAAAATAAGGAATGTAACTAAACTAACGGATGCATATTGCTGTAGTCTGTTAGACTTAACTTTTCTCATTCAAGGATCTTGAATTTCTACCCTGCCACAGAGCTTTAATTTACTCTCTTGAAATTATTAGTGACAACATTTAAGCATCCCACAGAAATCCTTTTTTAGTTAAAATAATTGTAGCAATTATATTTAAGTTATTAGCATTGGTTTATAGCTAAGTGTATTGACTCATGAAACTACTTAACTCTTAGGTTCAAAATAATTTCTTTTATTTAACATGTAGTTGAAAATGAGAAATTATTTTCACAAAGTAGTCTGCATCAAAGACTATTTGTGGACAAAGTGTTTCTTAGAAGAGGAAACTATCCACACATTGAGCCATTTATTCGTTAATTCAGAAAATGTCTCTTGAGCACGTAGCTAATTGCCAAACATTTTTATTACAGTGAACAAAACAAATTTTCTGCCCTAAAAGAGCTTACATTTTAATGTGGGAGACAGACAGTTCCTCCATATACAAATGAATATATAATATCGAGTGCTAAGAAGAAAGTGGAGAGGTTAAAGGGATAGACTAATAAGGATGGTTGTTACTTTAGATGTGCTGCATTCAAAGACTTCATAGGTAAGGTGTCGTTTGAAGGGAGACTGAATGAAGCCAGAGGCAAACCATGAGACTGTTCAGAGAAGAGTGTCATTGACAAAAGAAACCACAAATGCCAAGGCCCAGAGGCAGGAGAATGAAGTGTTTCTGCTATTTTTTGTATAATTATACTAGTGGTGGAGGGTAAAACTGCTTTCTGCAGAAATATGGGCTTGAAGGGAAATTAAGATTAAGACTAGATCATGCAGTACCTATACAACTGTAAAACCAGAGAATGTAACAGTCATTGGTACCCCAAACTGGGTCAGCCAGGCAGGTAGCTAAGCATGACTGGAGGCCACCACCATGAATATTTAATATTAAATACAAAAACAATAGATTGGAAATCTATTGGAAATCATTTGGCAATGCTTAGTATGGAACAGGGCTAGAAAGAGCTGAAAGAGTACTGAAGGAAATGAAGTTCTAAGAGATTATGGTAGATTAAGCATCACTGAGCCATGCTCATTATAATAAAAGTTCAAAATGTGAGTGTGTTTTTAAAGATAGAGCCAATAGGATTTACCAATGGAATAGAGGTGGGTTATGAGGGGAAAACAGAAGACGCCCAGGATGATTACAAGGGTTTTTTTGTTGTTGGATATTTTTTGTTTGTTTTACTTGATCCCACCGAATATAAATGCCATTCCCTGATATGACATACACAGGGGAAGGGATGATTTTAACAGGAATTCAGGAAGGAATCAACAATCCCATTTTGGATGAATTAAGAATGAAATATCTAATAGAAATCGAAGAGAGGATATGGAGTCTCATATGAAGAAAATTTGGGCTAGAATTATAAATTATTGCATGAGGAACATATGGATAGCATTTGAAAATATGGGACTGAATGAGATCACCTGGGGAGTAGGTGTAAATACAGAGATGTCTGAGTCTGATTTCAGGGGCAAATAAGCATTAATTAAAAAAAAAAAAAAAGATCAGAAACTTGACAAGGGTCCAGAAAGAATTCAGGAGTGAGGGAAAGTGAGGCAAAGGATACTCAGAAGAGTGGGGGAGTCACCTAATTGAAGCAAAGCAAATGTTTCAAGAATGAAGAGGTGGTCAACTCTGTCAAATGCTTTGATGAGTCATGTGAAGCAGGGACTGACAAATGGTGAATTTGGGCCCCATAGGTCATTGGGGTCTTGACCTGCATTTCAGTGAAGCATACACTGAATACAGAGTTGGAAAAGATACAGAGTACACCAGTACAGACACTATGATATATGAGATGTAAAGCAAAATAAGAGTGTGAGCTGTAGCTGGAGGGAGAAGTTGAGATAAGGGAAGGGGTTAGGGGAGGTTTTAGTAAGATGGAAAATATTACAGCATTATTTTTGTGGTTTTGGAAACAGTCCAGCATAGAGGGCACTTAATGATTCAAGAGAGGGAAGAGATAAATGTTGAGTGGAAAACAAATAAGTGAAAATAAAGAATGAAGGTAAAATTAAAATGCATGATATTTTTACACATTGAGGAAAACTAGACTAAAACTCATAGAATATAAAAGAGAAAAAATTTTGAAGTGTGTAACTGGCCTCACAAGCAAGCTAGGTATTCCTAGGCTTTGAAACAGAGCAAGATACAAAATGATCCCAGGGGCAGAAGTTGTGAATTTCATAGGCCCCAGAAAACAACATGAAGCACCTGAAAATTAAGTTATATTAAGTAAAAAAGGACTGAAAGAGATCAGAACCAGGCTTACTTATAGAACTCCTTTCGCTATCTCTTGCTCAACTTTGGAAGAAGTGTTGAAGAAAGAGCTGCTGACCACTGGTTGTATCTATGGGTTATTTGAAACTCTTTTAGAGAGAACAAGAAGATTTAATTTAAGTCAGTGCAACTACTTGTCCAGAAATTGAACCAAGATACCTTTTGGCTTAGGGACTCTCCTGGAGGTATTTCCAGTATCCCCATGGGGCATGAAGTCTAAAGTGGCAATAGAAGACTTAGATTTGAAGGTGGATGTATCTTCAACTTCCAGAAGAAAAACAGGAGGTATTTGTGAGTATTTCATGAAAAAAAATCTGCAAATCAAATTACAAAATATATAATGAAATACAGCAAAAAGAAAAACAATAAAATCAACAATTTGGAAGTGAATTTACTTCAAATGACATTAGAAAATAAAAATAGTTTGGGCAAAATACTTCATATAAGCATATTTAAAATCCTAAATTGATATTTAAACAATCATCTATGAAATACCTAAGTAGTGTCAGACACAATTCTAAGTGTTGGGAATAGAACAGATAAAACAAAACGTATAAAAATCCTGAGCTTCATGTAGTTTAAATTTCAGTGGGTGAGATAATTGAAGAAATTGTATCCATAAAAGTGTGCAAGAAGCTCTGAAATTGAACAAAAAGAAATGAGCCTGTATGAGATTAATCAGTTGAAATACTGGAACTAAGAAAACAGTCATTGAAATTTTTTACCTGCAAAAAAAAAAAAAAAAAGAGTAAACTCTGAATGGGAAACTAAAAGAAGCAATAAATTGGAACACCAAGAACAGGTCAGAGATGTAACATCATTTTGAAAATATCAAGAATTAGTCAAGAGATTTGGAGTGTTGCTTCAACACACATCTACTAGATTCCCTGAAACAGAGGTCAGCAAACTTTTTCGGTAAAGAGCCAAATGGTAAATATTTTTTTTTTTGCACTGTAGTGCAAAAGTGGCTATAGACAATTTGTAAACAAATAGGTAGCTGTGTTCCAACAAAAGTTTATTTGCACAAACAAGCAATAGGTCAGTTAGGCCCTTGGGATTAGTTTGCTATTCTCCCTTTTAGAAGAAAGGGGAATTAAGAAGCAGTATTTTGAGAAGCAAAGTAAAGAATTTTCCAAGAATAAAGGAATTCAGGTAGTACTCCATTCAAAAGGACTGTCTGAGCTAAGCAGGTGTAACAAAAATAAATCAAGGTATAGGTACATGATACTATAACTGCAAAATATCAAAGGTAGGATACTTTTTTTTTTTTTTGAGAAAGAGAGAGAGAGAGAGAGCAAAATGGGCAGTGGGCAGAGTTGGGCAGAGGGAGACGGAGAAAGGGAACTCAATCTTAAGACCTTGAGATAATAACCTGAACCAAAATCGAGTCAGTTGCTTAACCAACTGAGCTGCCCAGGTGCCCCAAAGGTAGAATACTCTTAAAAGCTACCTGAAAAAAGGAACTGATGACTTGCACAAGAACAATAAATACACCTACAGCAGTTTTCTCATCAGTTTAATCATACCAGGAGAAAAATGGAATAATATATGCAAATTGTCACCCTAAACCTAAAATCTGATACCCTATAAATTATTATTCTAGAAGGAGGGCAAATGAAATCACTTTTGATGAAAAAGATTAGTATAGCTTGCTAGTCTCAAACACACACTAAAATCTATAAAATAGCTTCAGCAAGAAGACAATGCAGGCAGAATGGAGGAATGAAAAAAAAATACATCCAGCTGATACTCATCATTCACAGTAATTATGTTCTGTAAAGTCATGGGAACACTGAATTCAAGATATGGAACCTTTGCTCCTAGAGGAAATGTACACATATTGGTCTCAAATGGATTATAACCTTTAAATCCCAAAAAATAGTTTATCCTGGTAGATTATGTTTACTCCCCCCCCCCCAAAAAAAAAAAACCCGAAAAGCAAAAAACAAACAAAATACGAGATTCAAATGAGTCTTGCCTAAGGCCACTTCACAAACAGTACCAGACTCAGCCAGAGCTTTGGCACTGCACTGCACTGCCCCCTCTTGTCTCTCTCCTCAGGCATTTCTGCATGAGAACTGTAACAAGAAGGCAGAGCCTAGCCATATTTGACCTCAGCCCTAAATGTGTATGTTGAGGGACTCAGATTTCTCATTGCTCTGAACAAGTCCTAAAATGACCATGAAAAGTAGGAGTATGGATTTTTGGGGTCACAAGTAAATTTTACCAAGTAGATAAATTCCCAAATATGGAATCTGAGAATAATGAGGTTGAACTTTATATCCATCTATTTATATTCAATTATATGCATATATTTTAATATTACTTGAAGAATAAATGTTATTTATGTTGTTTTGTAAAAGCATAAACTCACATTTTTAATTAGAAAAACAAGATGGAAGGGCATTGTTCATGAATGAAGCAGCTCATGTTGAGTTCTACATCTCATTGGGGGCTTAAATCAGAGATATCATATTGTGCAGGAAAGAGTTGACAAAGTATGCCTGAGACTTTTATTCTTAGTTACTTATGGGGTTGTCCCTTGGCTGGTGTCTGAGAGCTAACAGCTCAGAAGTGTTTCCATTATTCCATGAATGATAGGGCGGCTCACTGGCCCGAAGCATTCGTACAATCAGTGTGGTTTATGCTGAACACCTGCTTTCCTTCTGGTTGCTCTAGATCTTTGATACATTCTAGGCAGAGGGCATTGAATTTCTAATGAACTTCCCTGATAAACAGCATTTCACTCATGTTGTCATCACTCATTGCTGGAGAAATTAAGAAATCCTATGTAATTCCACTAGAAGAGGACTCTTGGAAGCTTGTGCCTACTTTCTGGAGACTTTGTTCCACATGACTTTTCCCTACACTCATTCTGCTTTGTATCTTTTTGCTGTTATGTTGATAAATTATAACCATAATTTGAGTATACATGAGGAGTTCTCCTAGTGAATCGCTGAATCTGCAGGTGATCTCAGGGACCACCACACACAAATGAATTTGGGTATTTTCGAAGCATTTATTTGTTAAAATGTTATAACTTTATGAAATGTTGCTTTCAGCCATGATGGCATATATACTAAAGGAATTTCCTTCCTACCATAAACAGATCTAAACTGGACAAAATACATAAGGCATCTCACTTGTTGAACCTTATAAAATATGCAAAAGAAGGATGATAATCAATGAGAGAAGGAAAAAATAAGAGTGAGCTGCACATTTGCCCAGTTTTCCGCCTGGGAGATTGGTTCCTCCTATGACACAGGGAGCTGAAGCTCAAATGTGGTGGCAGTCTCATTGAGCTAAGTAGAACTCTTTCAAGGGTACTGAAGCAATTAAAATTGTGGATCAAGGTAGCAGAAAACAGAGAGCAGCATGGATTGGGCAGAAGTCTGTACTTCTGGGAATTGATAAGTGTTGGAGATACTGGGAAACACTAAAAAGAGAGGTTATTGTAATGTAGCAGACCACGAAGAAGCATGGCCAAACCCAAAACTCACTATTCTGAGGTCACTGAGATATTGGTGGTCCCTGAACAGTAAAGACTTAGTCAGGAAAGGACTATAAAAAAAGTATAGGGTGAAGCAAGAGAGTAACAGATTAGCACATGTAGACTCTAACATAAAGTTCTCCCAGATATTGAAAATGCCTACTTTTCAGGACAAGTAGTAACCAACATGAGAGAAAGCCCTGCAGGTAATATGGGAAAGCTAATGCATTAAAATATGCCATCCTGTGATTACGTCCTATATGACCTCACAGTCTGACACTAATGATTCTGTCTCACCTTTATGGCATTTCACTGGTTTTCTATTTACTGTGGTATCATCAACCATCCAGACAACAGATTATCTTTCATATTTGTTGAAAATATGCCAGTTTATGAAGTTCAGTGAAGGAAATCTCCTTCTACACTATCCCTAGCCTCCCTCTGGAACGCAGTTTTTTTTTTTTTTTTGAACTCAGTTATAAAATGTCTAATACTCTGAGTATCTCCACAAATTCTTATACTGATTATATTCAAAACACATTAAGTGCCTTCTCTAAATCTGATATTCTTCTGCTTCCTTTTGTGACTATTACAAATTAATATTCATAGTACCGACAACTCAAGACCTTGGAATCACATTCCAAGACTCCAAAAGGAGTCAGAGTCCAAAAGACTTGGAGGCACATTTAAAGCCTTCTTGCTTCACCACCTCCCACCCTACTCTGCTCAGCATCCAATTGGTTGCCACGTCATGTAGATGCCATTCTGTACTCCATAATCCTGACAGATTAATGTTCCTAAAGCACAGCTCTAACCACATCATTTCCCTGCTCCCAAACCACTCTTCACCTACTGCACATTACTTTAATTGAAGAAGGGCTATGAAAAAATAGTCTCATATACTAAATTTATAATCCTAAATATAGTAAGAACAGTAATGTTGCAAGAACCCTGAATCATCACAGCAGTGAAGGTTCAGGAAAGCATTGTACTATTAAGCCATTACTGAAGTACAGTAGACAAATTCAGTTATAACACAAAATGGCAGTAGTATAAATAATGGAAGCCTATTTAAGACATAAATAGTAAATTTTGCCCCCAGCACACTTTGATTTCTATTTGCCGATTCTCCAAATCATCATAGATACATGCAAATTGTGTGTATGCATGTGTGTATGTGTGTGTGTGTGTGTGTGTAGAGAGAGAGAGAGAGAGGATTTCATTTCTTTTTAGAAATAAATTTTGTTCACAGTAATGCCCACTAGCAGAAATACTTTGATTTAAGAAGACAAAGCATATATCAACCGGCAAATCCATTTGGGATAAAAGGGTTGCTCCATGTATAATAAAAGCATTAATTTACCAGAAATACAATATATATTCTTAATATTGTAGCTGTAAAGTCATCCTGCAGTAGTGATCCATGTTAAATAAAAGGAGAGGGAGAGGAAAATAAGACAGTGAAAAAACTACATTTTGATTTTTTGAGATTTTGGAATAATGTAGAGAAATATAAATCTCGTTAAGATATTTGGATTTGTGCTGATTTCTTTCCTGCTGTTCATGTTAACTGAGTGCTCCATGCCCCTCAACAATTACTTTGTTTGTCCCATTCAGTCCCCTTCCTCATTCACACCACTACTACCCACCTGAAATTACCAGAAACAACAGCATTTCATTGATTATAATTCTATTATAATATATGAACCTATAATCCTTAACTTCCTCACCAATGATTTGGAAGAAAGAAGGCGAGATTTTCAACGCAAACATTTCAAATTCCTGCCACCCTTCTTACAGAAAATTAACAGGTGCCCTCCCTTTTTCCTTCTTCCTTCCTATATGTGAGCATGAAGTATTCTTCCTATGTGTCCTTTGTGTCCTTGTTGATACAACATGCTCACTTTGTGTCCTTGTTGATACAACATGTTCACTTCTTTCTACAGTGTTAGCCTCTCCATGCCTTTTTTCTTCAGTCTCCTCTACTTAACCCTTAAAATTTTATGTTCTGCAATAATCTGTTCTTCCATTCCCTTTCCCTCTACCCTAAAGACACTCACTGAAATATATACATTATCCTGGTTTTCAACAATCATCTATAGTTTGAAATTTACAAACTTCTATCTTTAAGCAAGTTTGAGCTTGTGTAAAAATAGCAATCCAGCTTTTGCTGGATATGATTACCTATGATATACCTAAGTTCTTCAAACTCATCATGTCCAAAACTGAACCATCTTTAGGGAAAGCTTTAAGTCTTAATAGTCACGGGCTATTGCAACCGTGCCTGGTGATTTTGGACAATCCAGTCATCCACTCTTCTTCAAAAATTATTAGACTTCCATTTTCCTTGTGCTTGTCATCTCTTTCTTTCTTTCTTTCTTTTCTTTCTTTCTTCTTTCTTTCTTTCAAGATTTTATTTATTTATTTATTTTAGAGAGAGATTGAGAGCGAGCACAAACGGGAAGGAAGGGCAGAGGGAAGCAGAATCCTAAACAGATTCTGTGCTGAGTGTGCATGCAGCCCGATGCGGGGCTTAGTCCCAGGACTCTGAGATGATGACCTGAGCTAAAACCAAGAGTTGGATGCTTAACCAACTGAGCCTTAACCAATTGTGCCTTGTGATTTTCAAGTACCTGCAAACATGGATGTGGTCTAAATATAGTTTGGTTTTTTGTTTTGTTTGTTTTAAAGATTTTATTTGTTCATGAAAGAAGGGGGTGTTGGGCAAAGACATAGGCAGAGGGAGAAGCAGGCTCCTCACAAGGAGCCTGATGCAAGACTCGATCCCAGGCCCCGGGATCACACCCTGAGCCAAAGGCAGATGCTCAACCACTGAGCCACCCAGGCATCCCTAAATATAGTTTGTAAACCTAAAGAATCTTATCTATTACCTGCAGACCATTGTATGTATTATCTGCTTCTTTTGCTTAATGGCCATTAACTAGATGCACATTAAAGTCTAGGATTTAATGGAAAGGCAATACATTGATTTTATTTTTTGCTACTTAGGACCCCAATATAATATCCTGTGAAGGCTGAGACTTTGCGGTCTCTGCTAGTATCACTCTCAGCCTGGAGGTAGAAAAGTTGGTTGTTTTGTTTTGTTTTGTTTTTCAATGATTACGGTTTCAAATTACAAATTCAGGAAATTTTTTAAAAGCTGTGTTTTCTGACCTTTCTGCTTTTATCTAGGCTACCTCTAGTCTGAGTTTATTCACTTCTTGCAGTGCATTCCTAAAAATCATTAAGGGGATAACTGTTACCTGCCAATCTTTTAAATTTTTCTGTAATTAAACTAATGAAGCATAATAAGCTTCACCCAACATCAAGTTCACTTGACCTTGTAAAAAGATAAAGGACAGGAAGCGATACAGTATGCACAGCTAGAACAGAAGAGGAGTGTCATGACACCCAGATATAGCTTTCAATTTCCCAGTCATTCGTAAGGATATGAATGGAGATGAGGTTGAGTGTGGGTTGAAAAATCTAAGCCAAGAGAAGCAGTTGGCTTTAGGGTAATTTCATTCTGACCCGTCATGCCTCAGGTTTACATGACTAGGCTTAGTCCCACTATTTCTCCAAGTGTTCTTGATCATCTGGAAACATAGCCTGTGAGCTGTACTGCACTGGTTCCAATTTGCTGAGCTTCATCTCAATACCAGTGCTCACTACTCAACATCAATGAGGAAGTATTAAAGCTTATTCCAAAATACAGAACTTGACTGAATTTCCATTTACCTTGGATTAAATATAGTAATCTACTAACAATTTCTTGAGTTAATGTTGCAGGAGAATTTACCGAGAGTGAAGTCATCAGATGAAACTTGAGGAAAGGCTACAGGACCAGCCTGTTAACTTTCCTCTTCTCCTATTTTTCTTAATACTCTGGCCCAGATTAGCACACAGTCCATGTCTAGGATGCAATAGTAAGATACACTATTCAATCAATACACTTAAAAAGGATCACATTTTTTTAAAAGATTTTATTTATTTATTCATGAGAGACACAGAGAGAGAGGCAGAGTGAGAAGCAGGCTCCATACCAGAAACCCGATGTGGGACTCGATCCCAGGACTCCGGGATCACACTCCTTTGCCCTGAGTCAAAGGCAGATGCTCAACCGCTGAGCCACCCAGGTGTCCCAGGATCACATATTTTTGAATTTCAAATACCAGAGTCTTACTGCCCACTTTCCTATCACCTCCAACTAGTCAAAACTATATTTACTATATGTGTGCTCTTTTTGTACTTCCCAAATGCTCTGCTGTCAAAAAATATTACCATTGAAAGATATTTTTTAATATAATTATATAGAATTTTATGGGTAAGTTTGTGAAAATTCCAAGAAGTCATTAGACACAGAGATAGGGTAGAAATATATGGGGGGAGGGAAGAGATATGTTTAATAAGAAATTTTCTCCTGTGTATATGTATACAGAATATACAGGTGTTTGTATATACATGTATACTCTGTATACACTGTATACCATGTATATGCAGGTGTTTGTATATACATGTATACTCATGTATACCACTGGAGGCTATATTCTCTGCATCAACAGGATTTTTTTTCTATAGCCAAATCACAAAGACACAATGAATTACAAGGAAAAGCTCCTACATTTAACATAGAAAATATTGTCTTATAGACATATTATATATATGTATATATATATACACACACACACAAAGAAAAATAGTTTCCATTTAACATATGTTTAATATCTATAAAGATGTATGTATAAATACATATACATATGTGTCTTTCCATTTTCTCAAGATAAACTACAACTCTTAAAATAATTTCTCTAATTTAAGACTTTCTATCCTTTATATAAACCAGAATTATTATTTCTCAGATTTTATTTCTATAGTTACCAAAACTATGACCAACAAAATTATTTTTATACACACATGGAGTGTCCATTATCTTTTTTCATCCTGATTTAACACTTACTGCAATTTCTTTTTGTTTTTCCTACTCCACTGAACTTATCACTTGAGCTGTTCTTATTAATTAGCTAGTAGCATTGTGATTGGTTCATAGGCATATATTTTCCTTTCACTATGAATGAAAGACACTGATACTTCCTTATGTGAGCTATGATTTGATATGGGAGATAGGGAAATATACCAAAAAATTAGAATGCAGAGGGATACATGTGATAAATGAAAGAAGTGTGTTCATCTAGGACTAGATAAAGAGTAATTCTAGAAGGAGGAAGGAGGAGTATTGAGAAGGGTGATCTCCAACGTGCTGTTTAGAATTTTATTAAACAAAATTTTTAGATTTATTTATTTATTTCAGAGAAAGAGAAACCATGAGTAGGAGGGGCAAAGAGAATCTCAAACAGACTCCTCCCTGAGTGCAGAGCCCAACATGAGGCTTGATCTCATGACTCACAAGATCATGATCTGAGTCAAACACCAAGAGTTGGACACTTAACCAACTGAGCCACCCAGGCACCCCTATTAAGCAAAATTTATGCTAGGTCCATTGTAGCAAAAAGAGCTGTCAATATTACTCTATTTAGAAAGCTTCTAAAGTAGAATATTTTTAAATTTCATCTTAAGAGAAATACCACTTGCATAATAACACTTTTAGCTTCTGTCACAATAGGTACTAAAGTCTAGATGCTTTCCGTATCAGATTATGCCCAATAAAAGCTCATGAAAAAATCAATTTTTGAACTTTATGATTTTCTAGATTTGATTATTTCAAACATTAAAATATTTCAGTCTTACACAGATTCCTAGTTTTGTAATGATTACCAAATTTGCAATAGGCAATGATTAAATTGTGCTTTTTAATTTTACTTTGAATGTTGATACTATAATTTGGTTTCAATTAAGATCCCCGTTTATTCAGATAGTGTTTAATTAGAAGGATGAGAAAGAACTGAAGGCTATATTCTCTGCATCAACAGGATTTTTTTTCTATAGCCAAATCACAAAGACACAATGAATTACAAGGAAAAGCTCCTACATTTAACATAGAAAATATTGTCTTATAGATTACTTGTTTAACTTTCTCTTAATATCCTACTCATATATTAAATAAGAAATCTAGAATCTGACATATGATCTGAAATGGAGCATGTAAAGCATAATCTAAGTTTTGAGTGATTTCACTGGTGAAAATTAATGATTGGGATAAAAGGAGGCATATTTATTCTAGGTTGTTGCTCTTTTGCCTGCATTCAGCAGATGATTGCAAACATATCTCAAATGAGCTTAGATTTGTACCAACAGAAACTTTTTATGGGAAGAAAAAAGAAAATACCCTTCAGTAGCTCAAAATATCAGAAAACTCTGGCATTTAACCTCTGGACAATGGCTTACCTGAGTCATATGGAGAAAAGAACCACAGAAAAAGCTTATCAGGAGCTATAAACTGTTCAAGATGTATCTTTGAATATGGTTGGCACCTTTGCCCATCTGTTTAAATTGCTTGAAAATGTTTTTGCAGGAGAGAGTGGCCTTGATGAATTAGGTTTTGAAAAAATATTATGTGAAGTTTTTTTTTTCTTTTAAGCGGCAATTTTCATGTTAACACAAATGTGCCCTATCTAAATAGGAACAAATTACTAAGGAAAAGAAGACTTACAGTTCAAATAAGTTACCTAAAATCTTTAGTTGAAAAGAAACATTATAAAATATCATAACTCTTGAAAATAAAGCATTATCTTTTTCTTTTTTTCCTAAAGATTTCATTTATTTATTTGACACAGAGAGAGAGCATAAGTCAGCAGAGAAGGCAGAGGGAGAAGGAAAAGCAGGCTTCCTGCTAAGCAGGGAGCCCGACACAAGGCTCAATTCCAGAACCCTGGGATCATGACCTGAGCCGAAGGCAGATGCTTAACTGACTGAGCCATCCAGGCATCCCATCTTTTTTTTTTTTTTTTTAATAACTGGGTTCCCATATTTAGGGGGAAAAACAGGATGCTGAGTAAGATTTAATTATCAGGGAAATTAAGGAACACTTTTATTTTTATTTTTTTCATCATGTTTCTTTTTTTAAGATTTTAAAAATTTATTTATTCATGAGGCACACAGAGAAAGAGAGGCAGAAACATAGGCAGAGGGAGAAGCAGGCTCCTTGTGGGGAGCCTGATGACGTTGACTTGATCCCAGGACCCCGGGATCATGATCTGAGCTAAAAGCAGACAAACATTCAACCACTAAGCCACTCAGGTGCCCCAGGAACACATTTTTAATACAAGTATGTTTAATGTTGTATTTGGTAAATACTTATACTAAAATATTGCTTGCTATTACCTGAAAGTCAGATTTAATAGTGTCCTTTATTTTCGTAATCTTATTTTTAGGGAGTAAAAAAAAAAAAAATTGAAACCTCTTTTATTTTGGTTGTATATGTACTTAAAACTATAAATGTTACATACACTGTCCTCATTTATATTTCTATTCCTCAATTTCATTTGTCTTTATTATTAAGATTAACTTAAATTCACATTACAGGACATAAGATATTAAACGTTTGAAAATTCATTTCCAGGGGAACCTGGGTGGCCAGTCAGTTAAGCGTCTGCCTTTGGCTTAGGTTATGATCCTGTAGTCTGGGATCGAGCCCATCATAATCTTAGGGTCCTGGGATCAGGCCCTTTGTCAATCCCCCGGCTCAGCAGGGAGTCTGCTTCTCTCTCTCTCCTCTGCCCCTCCTCCTGGCTTGTGTTCTCTCAAGCTCTCTCTCAAGTGAATAAATAAAATCTTTTAAAAAATTAAAAATTAAAAATAAATTCACTTCCAACACATTTGGATGTGTTCTGTAGGTAACTTAATATAGATATTTTCACCCAACTATGGTGAATTCAATAGAAGTATCTTTAATCATAATGCAGACTGGGGCACTCTTTATTAAAATACTGAATTTGTTATCTAAGTTATAAGCAATAACTCTAACATGGATGTTTTTGGAATGTAATAGCATCAAAATGCATGCCAGATAAAGTGTGGCCTGCAAGGAATTCTGTAATGCTGATCTAAAAATCCCCATCTTGTAATAATGTTAGCTCAAGGATGGTCTCAGAGATATAGTACTATATACTAGGATATCTTCTATTTGGAGAACTTGGTAAGGGTAGGTTCATTCTGAGTTTCTATCTGGGTCACTCTAAGACTAGTTTGGATCTTCCATTTGGTTTACTAGCCTCTTGGTAAATAGAAATCAATATTCTGGAATAGTCCTAGATCAGACCCCTCGTGCTAGACTAGCCAGTTTTGTGCCACTTCTAAATCTTAAACCCATTCCCATTTATATGTAAAATATTGCATATTATTTTTAAAAAATCTAAAGGAATAAATATGGTTAATCAATTGTAGTAGCTTATAGCACATATATCATAATTCACCTCCTGCATAATAACTTTTTAACTAATTGGACAGATTCTTTTCCAAGGGAGCATATTATACTCATTAGGTATAAACATACATGCCAGGAGCTCACCTCTTAATTTTTTTTTTATTTAGCAGATATGAATTGAATAGCAGGCATCAGATTAAAACCTCATAAATTGAGCTTGATACCCATATCTGTCCAAGAACCATTTTTTTCCCTTAGCTATCTCCAAATGAGAATAGAAATTCTAAATTGTTTCCCATAGGTAGATAGGATAACCAGTGCATCATTAATGCTTTATATATTTGTGGCTCTAAGGCAATAAATGGTAGGTGGTGTTAGGATAGAGCCATGTTTTTCTCTTATTCTTATTTTGCTTTTTCATACTTAGTAATGAACTACAATGAGAATTGCTGAAGATGTAAATTCTATAAACTAAAATGAAGTCATCCTAGACCTATTCCAAAAAATAAGAATATGTAGCATCTGTATGCTGTAAATAAAAAATCAAGAGCTGTGGTTTTTGCAACTAAAGTCTAATTGAGAAGTAGGAAACCTAAGAGAAATGGAAAGAGATCAGATTTTAGAGTCAAAGAGTTGTGTTCAAATCTTTATACCTTCAGTTCACTACTTCACATTTACATGACTTTAGGCAAGCCTCAATTTCTTTATCTATAAAGAAGAATAAATTACTATAAATCAAATAGCAAAATTAACAAAGCCAAAATTTGTTCCTTTTAAAGTCTAATGAAATTTATGAATCCCTAGAAAGTCTGATCAAGAAAAAAAAAAGAGAAATACAAATTACCAGTATTAGAATTGAAAAATTATATTGTTAGACATCCTATGGATATTAATAAGATGATAATGGACTTTATAAACAACTATGCTAAAAAATCTGACAACATGGATCAAATGGGAAAATTAGAGGGATAAAGGCTTATAAAAAAACAGATAATCTGAATAGCTTTATATGTATTTTAAAAGCTGACTTTGTAATAAAAGCCTTCCCCAAAAGAAAACTCAAGATCCAGGGATCCCTGGGTGGCGCAGCGGTTTGGCGCCTGCCTTTGGCCCAGGGCGCGATCCTGGAGACCCGGGATCGAATCCCACGTCAGGCTCCCGGTGCATGGAGCCTGCTTCTCCCTCTGCCTATGTCTCTGCCTCTCTCTCTCTCTCTCTTGCTCTATGTGACTATCATTAAAAAAAAAAAAAAAGAAAAGAAAACTCAAGATCCAGAGGATTTTACTGGTGAATTCTATCAGACTTTTTTTTTTAATAATAGCAATTTTTGCAAATACTTTTAGAAAATAGAAAAAACAGAAATACTTCTCAACTTATTTTGTGAGGACATCACTAAACTATCACAAACAGACAAATAAGGGGCACCTGGGGGCTCAGTGGTTGAGCATCTGTCTTTGGCTCAGGGTATGATCCCAGGATCCTGGGATCTAATTGCAGCCTATGTCTCTGCATCTCTCCCTGTATCTCTCATGAATAAATAAAATATATATTTTTTAAAAAGTGTCCTGGAGAAAATAGGCAGAGCAAAAAGACAAGAAAAAGATAATAAATGGTAAAGATAAAAATAAAAAATCTCTTTATTTACAACATGACCTCTTATGTAGAAAATCCTAAGGAATCTACCAAATATTTACTTGAACTCAGAAATCGACAGTGTAAACTACAAAATAGTTCTGAGAGATATTAAATAAATGAATAAATAGTCCATGTTTATATATTGGAATTTTCAGTATATTTAAGATTTCAGTTTACCCTAAGTTAACAGAAATTCAACACAATGCCACTCTAAATCTAATCAAAATCTACCTTTTATGTGGATTTAATAAGTCTAAAATTTATATGCAAAACAACCTAGAATAGTAAAACAAAATTTTAGAACAAGTAAAAGCTGTGTGGCGCATACAGTAGTAGCAGAAATGAAACTGATTTAGACATTGTGATATTGACTTAAGGATAGTCAAATAGGCCAATGAAACAGAATAGAGTCCAGAGCTATATACATGCATATATCTGATCAATTTTTAACAAATCCAGAGCAGTTAAACAGGGTAAAAGAAAATATTTCTCAATAAATTCTGACAGAACAAGTATATTTAATGTATAAGAAAAAATTAACATTGATGCCTATCTCATCCCACAGACAAAATTTGCGACTTAAATATAAAGGTAATACTATAAACTATAACTCTACCACATTGTGTTAAATTAGATTAAAATTCTTTTAAAGGACACAAAAATTTAATGAATCAGAGATGACCAAAATTGAAATTTTCAACTCATCAGGAGATAGTTAAGAAATTTAAATGTAAGCCCCATATTGAAAAGGAATATTTGCAATATATACTTGAGCAGAGGAGAAGGAATAAAAGCAGTAACAATAACATGGAGTTAAGAAGATTTGAAATCTGAGGCTTGGGAAAAGTTTAAAGCAAACTAGCATGATTTAAGCAAAGGAAAAAATATTTATCATAAAACAGTTGAAGATAATGGAACATGTGGTATAAGGCATCCCACCTGCACTGGTAGGATGCCTGGGTGGTTCAGCGGTTGAATGTCTGCCTTTGGCTCAGGGTGTGATCCTGGGGTCCTGGGATTGAGTCCCGCATCAGGCTGCTCTCGGGAGCCTGCTTCTCCCTCTGCCTGTGTCTTTGCCAATCTCTTTGTGTCTTTCATAGATGATAGATAGATAGATAGATAGATAGATAGATAGATAGATAGATAAATAGAACCTACACTGGTTTTAAAACCACAGTGAAAGGAGAAAATTCTAAAGCCATCAAAGGACTCAAAATCAACCAACTGTAGAAAAAAACAAAACAAAACAAAACAAAACAAAACCTGCCTATGAGTGTCCCCTGTCTATCTCTTCAATTAGGTATGTACTGATTCAACCCCTTCAGTGGCCCAGGGGTTAGCCTAGCCTTCCCAGCTACATCAGAGAGACCATTCAAATTTCAGAATCTTGGCAGAGTTCCTTAAGAATGGATTTCACGATATGTATTTATTATAGTCAGAGACACTAGTGGCAGGGAAAGAGGAACATGAATGAAAGAAATATCAGGTAGACAGCAGCATCCCCTCTTTGGTTAAGATTTCAAATATTTCCCATTATTTCAACCACACTTGGCCATTAATAATTATTTAATGTTTATGTAATCCAAAAAGAAAAAATGAACTCCCCTTTACAATCATTCAAATGCTGAACATTTGATTCATAAAATGCAAGATATATTAATGAACATTTACTAAAATTTTTTTTAATATACTTCTAATACTTTAACTTTCTAAACAACTTAAGTAATTATCTGTAACTAGAATTAGAGCAAAGAGAAGAAAGGAAAAAATGACAAAAATTAGAATCACATCCCCATTCAGATAGTAAATGTTAGTCAATGTGTATCTTCACCAGCTTTTTTACACACATACATACACACACATGCAGTATTTTTAGGTTATTGTTGTTCATTAGATTTTAGTAAAATAGAAACATACCATATAATCCTCTACAACTATGCTTAACACTACAGCAAGGACTTTCCTTCAGGTAAATGAACATAAATATATCTCACTCTTTTAAATAACTGCTTATTATTCCATATTGTAGATATACCACAATTTATTCAGCCAGTCGGCTGTATTAAAGAGTTAGGTATTCAGTTTGTTTGTAATGTTTGCTACTAAAAATAGCGCTATGATAAAGATCCTTGTATATCTGTCCATCTGTTGTGCATGTGTGTGTGTTTGCATTTCATTTTTTTAAAGATTTTATTTATTCATAGAGAGAGAGAGAGAGAGAGGGAGAAGCAGGCTCCATGCAGGGAGCCCGACGTGGGACTCGATCCCAGGTCTCCAGGACCCCGCCCTGGACCAGAGGCGACACTAAACCGCTGAGCCACCCGGGCTGCCCGCATTTCAATTTTTTTTTTTTTTTTTTTTTTTTTTTTTTTATGAGAGTCACAGAGAGAGAGAGAGAGGCAGAGACACAGGCAGAGGGAGAAGCAGGCTCCATGCACCGGGAGCCCGATGTGGGATTCGATCCCGAGTCTCAGGGATCGCGCCCTGGGCCAAAGGCAGGCGCCAAACTGCTGCGCCACCCAGGGATCCCCCGCATTTCATTTTTAAAGGAAAGATCCCCAAAGTAGTTGGTTAGGTTTGAAATATTTAATCAACTTTTATGAAATTAATTTCTGAAAAGATTCATTTTCCATACCATACACAGTACTCTACAACCTGCTTTTTATGTTGTCATCAGAAATATAGGACAGTTTTCTAATTTCCCTTTGTTTAGCACTAGATATCATTTTTCTTTTAAATTGTGGCCAGTAATAGATAAGGATGAAATTACCTAATTTTTGCTTTCAATAAATTTTCCTAAATACTTTTGAGATTAAGCAGTTTTCTTTTATTTGGGCTGTTGTATTTTCTTGTCTATGAATCGCTAATTTATAGCTTCTGTTTTTCTAACAAGTATTTGGACATTTTCTTATCATAGGTATATTTTCTTTTGGCACATAATATGAAAGGTCATTATTTTCTTAGAACATTGTTGGTCTTTGGGCCTTTTGATGATAGCTTTTCATACCTAAATTTATAATTTTTATCTCTGAGAATTCTTTTTCTAATATAGCTTCTAGGGTTTGAGTCTTGCTAAAGAATATTGTCCCCAACCAAATTTATACAAATGTTTTCCTAAATTTAATTCTAATATTATCATATTGAATTATATCTGAACCTTCAGCTGACTGGAATATTTCTTTGAATATAATGTGTAATAGAGATTTTGACTGATGTGTATTCACATGGGTAGCCAATTGTGATACCACAGTTAACTGACTAAATGTAATTTATTTTTTCAGTGAATTAAAAAAGTAATCTTTTTCACACATTATATTTCTATTTTTTTAAAGATTTTATTTACTTATTCATGAGAGTCATAGAGAGGCGGAGACATAGACAGAGGGAAAGCAGGCTCCCTGCGGGGAGCCCCATGTGGGAAATGATCCCAGGATCCCAGGATCATACCCTGAGCCAAAGGCAGATAGATGCTCAACCACTGAGCCACCCAGGTATCCCTATATTTCTATTTACACTTAGATGTATTCATGGCTAGTCTTGGGTAAAAATTGTACTGTTTATCTTACATAGCTTTATAATAAATGCTTAATCCCTTTAAGCCTACCATCATTATTTTCTTCGTTATTTTTTGGCAATTGCCAGATTTTTAGTTTTCCACATGAAACGTGAAATCCTTTTACCCATTTGGAATACATAAAATTCATAGGGGCTCTGTTTAAGAAAATAATTAGATTTACATATCTATCTTTTTAGATTTGGTTTTATGCATCTCAATTGTATTTTATAAATGAATGTATATATGTCATACACAATTCCCTTAAAGTTATCCTAAGCATTTATTTGTAGCTTTTTGCTCCAACACTGCATGAATTATTTTTATGATTAGCAATCTTGAGCATTTATAGATTGTATAGAAAAAAACATTAATTTTTATATATTTACTTTATATCTAGCCAGAATACTAATTTTTCATAAATTTTAGGAATTTTATTAATCTTTATTTTTTTTTTACTTCTTAAAGGATTGATTTGAATTTTTTTTTTTATTGGTGTTCAATTTACCAACATACAGAATAACCCCCAGTGCCCGTCACCCATTCTTTATTTTTTTTTTTAAGTATGGAATCAGACCACTTACAACTGAAGAGAGTTTGATCTCTTCTCATGTAGATTTTCTTTTCTAATTGCATTAGCCAGGACCACCAAACAATACTGAGTCATAGAAGAGATAGTGAATCATCCTGGATGTTCTGATCTTTAGAATTTAGTTAATGCTTTTCTTTGACTTTTTGAATATGGTCTTTATAAATTTAATAAATTTTTATTCATATTTCAATATTTTATTAAAAGTAATTGCTACATTATAACAAATATCTTTTTAATGCCTCATGACATAAACAAATATTGAAATAATAAATTTTGATGAAAGATCTCTTGATATTAAATCATCTTTGTGTTTCCAGAATAAACTTTATTTTATTCTCATTGTTTTTTATTTTTTTTTAATTTTTTTTAATTTTTTTTAATTTTTTTTATTTTTTTTTTCTCATTGTTTTTAAATTCACTTTCCTAGTTTTAACCACTGAGCCACCCAGGGATCCCATACTTTCCTAGTTTTAATTTGCAAACATTTCATATAGAACTTCTGCATCTGTATTGAAGATTGAAATCAGTCTTTTGTTTGGAGTTAGGGAATTAGCATTTAACCACTTTCATAGACTGAACTGAAAAATATTTTTTATTTTTCTATAGGTGTGATCTAGATTAAGTAACAGGATTTATTTTCAATAGAAATGAATATAGGGATCCCTGGGTGGCGCAGCGGTTGGGCGCCTGCCTTTGGTCCAGGGCGCGATCCTGGAGACCCGGGATCAAATCCCACATCGGGCTCCCGGTGCATGGAGCCTGCTTCTCCCTCTGCCTGTGTCTCTGCCTCTCTCTCTCTCTCTCTCTCTGTGACTATCATAAAAAAATAATAAATTTGGTTAGCTTAAAAAAAAAAAGAAATGAATATATATGAGAATTTATTAGTGATATGGGTGACATTTCTTGCTAGGGAAATAAATATTATTCAATAAGTGGGTAATCATTAGAGAAACAATTTCACTGTTTAGGTATTTTTAGTGGATCAAAGATTTAAATGTCCAATAAATAAAACCGTAAACATTCTAGAGATAGACATGAAAGAAGGGTAACAATTTTTGTTCTATCCTCTTTATCTGAAAGAAGAAAAAGCCTTTCAAAGTATCACAATAAAAGAGAAACAAAAAAATCAAAATTGGCAAATTTGATCCCATAAAAATAAAAACTTTTCATGGCAAAAACTGTCTTCCTGAGAGAGTTCCGTTAGAAAATAGAATTCAATTCAGGGGGATCCCTGGGTGGCGCAGCGGTTTAGCGCCTGCCTTACCTGGGATGGAATCCCACGTCGGGCTCCCGGTGCATGGAGCCTGCTTCTCCCTCTGCCTATGTCTCTGCCTCTCTCTCTCTCTCTGTGACTCTCATAAAAAAAAAAAATAAAAAAAATGTCCTTGTCCTTTAAAAAAAAAAAAAGAATTCAATTCAGATGCACCTATAAGAATTTTTAATGAATGAACGAACTACTTATAAAAGAAGGGTATGTTTGAAAACAACAAAGAAGGGCTGAAGCAACTAGAGACTACCCATGATAGGAAAACACTTCACATCTTGGTTTGAAGGGCATGGAAAGGAAATAATCTTCCTGGAGACCAGTAAGAGCTTGAACCATAAAGTAGTGACAGGCCATTAGTAAAGATGCAACTAATGCAGGAATGTATTTCAAAGCAGAGAAGGAATATCAAAAAGATACTCCAACCCTTCTGTCTTCCTGACTTCTTGTGATAGGCAGACTTCTTAGAGAGCCTTCAATGATCCATACATCCTAGATTTCACATCTTTGTGTAATCACCTCCCTTTTGCTGCCAATGAATAGAATATCATAAAAATGTGATAATTAAGTTTCAAAACATTTTAACTTCTTTATTTCTAGTCAAATCTCCTATATTGCATTCTCCTCTTGCATACCTTAATGAAGCAAGCCACTATGTGGAAAGGAACTGAGGGATGCCTGCAGACAACTGCTAGTGAGAACTAAAGTCCAACAGTCCTCAAAGAACTGAATCCTACCGGGATCCCTGGGTGGCGCAGCGGTTTGGCGCCTGCCTTTGGCCCAGGGCGTGATCCTGGAGACCCGGGATCGAATCCCACATCGGGCTCCCGGAGCATGGAGCCTGCTTCTCCCTCTGCCTGTGTCTCTGCCTCTCTCTCTCTGTGACTATCATAAATAAATAAAAATTAAAAAAAAAAAAAAAAAAAGAACTGAATCCTACCAATGACCACATGAGCTTGGAATTGGATCTCCCTCTCAGTAGAGCTATAGTCCCTTGGCCAACACTGACAAAATGTCAAAGACAATGAAACAGAGGACCCAGTTAAGTCACATCCAGAATTTTGTGTATTTTTTTAACTGCTAAATTTTGAGGTTAATGTTAAATAATTACAAATAACTTATAAAGATTTTGGTACCTGGAAATGGAGTGCTCCCATAACTAATACATAAAAATGTGAGTGGCTTAGGAACCTCCCAGTAGTAACAACTAGATGGATTTTGATGAACATAATAGAGAAATTGTAAATTGCCTTGAACAAATTGTTAGAATAAACATGCTTCTAGTGAGAGTTCAAAAGGAAATGAAAAATATGCATTGGAAATTGGAGGATGGAGGACCCCAGCTACAAGGGGCGAATGCCTTTCAAACCTCTGTTTGGTTTATCTGTTAATGTTCCATTGGCCAAAGCAGATTCATTGAATGAAGAAATAAATTCCACTTATCATGGGAGAAAAGGAATGTGTGTCCATTTTTTATTCAGTCATGGCTAACTATAAATTTCACATCCCTCCCACTTGCAAAACATGCAATCAATCATCATCAATCCAAGATCCCAAATGTCTCATCCAGTATGGCATCAATGTTGTAGCTTAGGATCTTATGATCTGAATCAAATCTAGATACAGTTCTCTGGATGTGGCTTTTGATCCATAGGCCTATGAAATAAAAAGACAGCCTGTCCCCATACATTTAAAATGCAATAGTAAAATGGGAATAGAATAATCATTAGAGAAACCCCTTTCAAAATGAGAGGTATGGAAGGTGCTAAGCAATCCCTGGTCCATAACAATTCTGAAATCCACCTGGAAAAATATTGCGAAGTTCTCTTACTCTGGGGACACAGAATCACAATTAAGCCCTGGTTCTGCTCCATAGAAATGCCTCTCTAGTGTTTTATTCTATTTGTGTCATAATTTTGCCCTCTGTGCTCTTTAAAGTCAGCCCTCTGAGATGTCCTTCCTTCCTATTAACAATTGCATAAGAATTAGCACATGTTTGCATATGAGAAGATTTGAGTTCATTTTAGTCCAATTTGGTAACCTTCTTGCTAGAATAATTTCCTAAATAACTTTGTAAGCTTTCTATATATTAGATTATTTTCAGATTAAATTCCTCTCAATCAGACAAAAGCTGTACCCACAATTCTTTTAAAGACAAGCTTTAAAGTTATATCTTTAAAAGGTAGATTTTTCGTTATCTTTCTTATATAATAAAAGTAAATGATCTAATCAGATTTTATCTTTGGTTTATTTTTTTAAAATCTGCTTTATGGAAATATAATCTACATACACTCAAATGCATTTTCACCTTGCCCTGTTAATGGACAGAATAGGCTCAGCAGCTGGAGGAAGCCCTCAGGCAAAGATAAGAAACTTCTATTTATAAGAAAAAGAAAGCATTTTTCCTGTTGGCTTCTCTTCTGCCACTGACCCCTGAGCTCAAGCCAGGTACAAGAAAAACTAAGTCCCATACTTGCCTTCCCATTCAGACTTGGCAGCATCATATAAAATAAAGGACTAAACCAGTTCCTGAGTAGTTGCAATAGTTCTTCAGAGAGCAGTTAAGAAGGAGATTACTGGATATGGTGTAGATTTGTTTTTCTCTGCTCTTCTCTGCCAAGTACAACTAAAAACTCTAAAAATTATAGAAGAGGCAACCAACAGAGAACTCTGAAAGATGTGAAGAGAAAGGCAAATTAGCTAGGGACCCCTAGGCTTGAGGAACAACACAGTAGCAGGACATCATATTGACCCTCTCTCCAAATTAAGAAGGCAACTCAGTTCTAGTATTTGTGATCCTCAATCTTACAACAGGCTGTGGCCCAGAGAGGTTAATTATTCCCCTAAATCAAACCAACACCACCACCAGGCTAAGCTAATACCACTGGCAAGAGTGATTGAGAGCCCTACTGACAGTAGCAGACAGGGGAAGTACAGTTGTTCTCCTGACAATACCTCCCCCACCAAGAGACACAAGGTGACCATGGAGCACTGGAAAGGGGGATCCTGTCACAACAAGTACCTGGCCCAGAAGTGCTCTCCATCTCTCATCTTTCACAGGCCGGCAAGCCCCACCACAGTAAATGTCGGGCCCAGGAAGAGCTCTCCTTCCTGACTGGCTGAGAATCCTCTCCCCAACAAGAGGCACTGGGGCAGTGGGGTGAAGGTAGAGGGGAATGAATCCCTCTACAAAAGTCACTCAACCCAGGAAGTACACCCTGCTTGGGAAGGCACCAATGAGCCTAGTTTGTGGAAACTTCTACTTTCTCAAATAGCATTAATCAATAAATCAAGCATATAAAAATAGCACTGCAAAGGCTCTGATATTAAACTTCCTTTGGGACCACACCCAAGAAATTAGGCCAAGACATGCATATAAACAGGATGACTCTCTGCCATTATACAAAAAACTTAACAAAATCACAACTTGAATGAGGAAATACAACAAACTAATGCCAATATTCAGATAAATCAGATGTTGGGATTTATGAGAAGGATTTTAGAGTGGCCATCATGAAAAGGTTTCAATAAGCAATTACAAACTATCTTGAAACAAATAAAAAATTGGAAACATCAACAAAGAAATAGAAATTATGTTAAAAATTATAGAACTGAAAAATACAACAAAAATCAACTAGCTAGATGGGCCAATAGTAGAGTGACAATGACAGGATAAGATCAGTGAACTTGGAGGAAGATCAATAGAATTTACTCTTTCTGAACAACAGAGAGAAAATCACCAGAACCTGAAGGACAATAGCAAAAAATACAGCATTAACATCATTGCAGTTCCAAAACGGAGGAGAAAGTGAGTGGAGATAAAAAAGATTTTAAAAGTACAAATGGCTGAAAACTTCCCAGATTGGCCAATAGATCTTTACATTAAAAAAGCTGAGTAAAACCAAATAAGAGAACCAAAAGAAATCCATATGAAGACACCATGTAAATAAACTTTGAAACATTAAATCAGAGGAAAAAAAATATTGCAAGTATGCAGATCAAATTGACACATTAACTTCAGAACACCCATTGGAATCCAAACAGTGGATTTCCCGCCTGAAACTGTGAAGGCCAGAAGATAGGAGCATAACTATTAACTGTGAATTCCATATGCAGCTAAATTACCCTTCAGGGGAAGGGAAATTAAAGACATTCTCAACAAAGAAAGACTAAAGAATTTGTCACAAGCAAACCTATCCTTAAGGAATAGCAAAAGGAAAGTCTTTAAAATGAAAAGAAATGATCAAAGGAATCTTGGGGCAATAGGAAGATAACAAATGAAGAAAGAACAATGGAAAGTGCAGCAATATAGGCACAGACTATCTTCCTCATGAGTTTTATAAACCATATCTGATGACTGAAACAAAGATTACGCTAGCTGATAGTCAAGATAATGATATTTAAGAGTGGAGAACGTACATACTGATGGTTGCAGAAGGGAGTGGGGGGATGGGGATATGGGCAGAATGGGTGAAGGGGAGTTAGAGGTACAGGCTTCCAGTTATGAAATGGATAAGTTACAGGGAGAAAAGATCCAGCATAGGGAATACAGTCGATGATATTAATACAGTAATAGTGTTGTATGGTGACAGATGGTGGCTACACTTGTGGTGAGCAAGCATAACAAATACTTGTGGAATTACTATGGTGTACACCTGAAACTACTGTAACACTGTGTGTCAACTATACTTCAATAAAAAATAAAATAATTTTTAAAAAGTGGGGAAGGTAAAGGGACCCAGATGGAATTAAGGTTTTCACATTTTACTCAAAGTGTGGTAAGGTGGTGTGGTAAGGTGGTGTGGTGGTAAGGAGGCATTAGGTGGTGATAAAAAGGAAACAGGAAGGATCCTTGTGGTATTGTAGCTGTTCTATACTTGATTGTGATGGTGGATACATGAACCTACACATATGATAAAACTGCACACACAAACACACAAAGGAGTACAAGTGAAACTGCAGATATCTGCAGAATAAGATTTGTGAATTGCATCAATGCCACCATTCTGATTATGATTTTATACTATAGTTTTGTAAGATATTACCATTGGGGTAAGGGATACATGAGATCTTTGTAGTATTTCTTACAAGTATATGTTTATCTATGATTATCTGAAAATAAAAAGTTAAAAATAAAAACATTACCCTGTCATGGCCCCGAAAATCTTATAAATACCATTCCATAGTTTCCTCCTTTTTAAACACCACTAAAACTGACAAGACAGTGTTCTTGCTGTATTAAATTTAATAAACTCAGTTTTGCTTAATTAAAAAGAAAAGAGGGAATCACTGATGTGTATACATGCCCAAGTTTCCAGAATTGCTCAAATTTTTATTAAATTATTTCATATTTTCTACTAGTCACCAGCCACAAAGTTTACATGTTTAACTAAGTGAACAGTCCTGTAGAATAGTTGTGTCACAAACATCTTGGAACCTCAGCTGAGTCTTAGGGCTTTTAAGTAAATAGTTTTAACTGCTCTTCTTAAAAGTGGGAGTTTTCTTGATCATCAAAGCAATGCTTTCTTGAACCTCCTCACATAATAAAGTGTTTGGCTCTGTATCTCCACACTCAATCACAAGAACTATTCTTCATAATGCAAAGGATATGGTAGTTAATAAAAAATATATATAGCTTTCATGGTTAGGCCAACAGTCCACAATATCTACAAAACATTCTTTTTTATCCAATTTTGCTTTATTTTCCAAACTAAATGCAATCTGTGAGGTGGGAAAAGGATGCAGAGAACTTGAAATTTCCCTTTTGATCTTTCAAACTGATAATCCAGTTTCTTAACAGGTTCTTTAGTATAAGTTTATGTACCAAGAGGCCATCTCTGTCATTGGAGTTACTGGAGAGAGTCATTGGAACCCTATTCCCTTTTCATCCAGTGGTCTCTACATTCCTTTACCACCTTTGTTCCTCTGTGTTTGGAAACCCAATTTTTATAGTCGGCCACCATCTTGAGGGAGATTTTGACTTCTATGAGTAATCAATCTATTATACAGATATTTTATACCTGCGAAAGGCGGTGGGCTTCTCCTTCTCTTTCATGCTGAATACATCTAATGCCTCATTTATCTTCACAAGGATAAGAAGTTACCGTTGTCTTGGGATGTGCCTTCCTTAAGAAGGGAGTAGGAAACAGAAAAAAAAAATATCATTCCCTAATTACACATATTGGTTTATCCTTTAAATAGTCAACATTTGTCTGAAGAATGTTTCATGATCAACTAAAACATCAGTTAGTTACGTCTCACACACTTAACTAGAAATTTAAATGACTATGACTTTTTAAGCAAAACATAAAATGTGGGTTTTACAACCACAACAGCAAAATAATTAAGCAATGATAAGTTTACAAGGCTATTTATAACTTTGAGTTTTGGCACCAAATAGAAATATAACTCCATAGGCAGCTTGGGTGGCCCAGCCGTTTAGTGCCACCTTCAGCCCAGGGCACGATCCTGGAGTCTCCGGATCGAGTCCCATGTTGAGCTCCCTACGTGGAGCCTGCTTCTCCCTCTGTCTGTGTCTCTGCCTCTCTCTCTCTCTCTCTCTCTCTCTCTGCCTCTCATGAATAAGTAAATAAAATCTTTAAAAAATATATAACTCCATGAATTTCATGTTACAAATATAGTAGAGAAGAGGCAGGATCAAATATGTTTGTATTGATTTTACATACTTAAAGCAATTTATGTAATCCAAGTTAAGAGTAAAACCTTGTGAATCTACAGGAACTAGAATTGAGTGTTGCTCTGAAACGAGATGTGAAATTAATTAAATAAGGAGGCTTTAGGTTGAAGTGGCTTCAATGTCTTGGTAGCCTACATAAACAAACCAAAACCTGAGATTCTAATGCATCAAGGTTAAGAAATCAAACGCTAAGGACAACCCATCACAAAAAGCCAAATAGGCTTTCCCAAATAACATTTGGGGATCTCCCAAATGATTTCTTTGCTTTACTTCTACTACTTCTGTAAAACTTTTTCCCCTAGCTCCTCCCAGTGGAGTGCTCCTAAACATTTCTGATTTGGAATTTGATTCCAATAGATTTTTGCAAAGATAAACTCTTAAAAATTTTAATATGCCTCAGTTTATCTTTTAACAGAATTGTTTGTAATTCTTAAAGTCCCCAGAAGTGTTACTTTGGGCTTATCTAATGGCAGCAATGGTAACTGCCACATAGTAAATAGTAAAATAAAATAATAAAGATAGAATGAGCTCCAGTTATACTCAAAGTCAAAGCAAGTTCTGTTCAACAGGAGACAAGGGAAGAGCTTGGTTTAAGAGTTAGGCAGGCCTGAGTTTGAATCTAATTTGGCCAAAGCTTCCATGACCTTTGCCAAATTATGTAATTTCTCCAGGTTCCTAATCTATAAAATGTGGCAATTACAGTATCCCTCTTGTATGGTTATGAGTAATAAGTTATTTAACACATGCAGAGCACCTAAGACATTCCTAGCAGATAGTGTTTCATAAGTGTTAGCTCATATTTTGTTATAATTCTTATTTCTATTTCCCTCCTCCTATTTCTCCCCTTCCCTTCTAATAGAGTTACTAAGACTTAATGTATGGCTCTCCTCTTCCTTACTATTGCCTTTCTAAACCCTAACCTTCTACCACAAGGTAGCTGGAGGCTGTCATCCCCAAATGGGTTTACTGCCCATCAGCTCAGTGTTTACACAGCTGGCAAACCTAGTTCTGCAGCCAATCCGTATCACTCAGAGGTCTCCCTTTCTTAATATGGGGCAGATACGGTTCATGGCATTTTGCCTTTAAGATCCTATTCCATTCTCCCACGCTGAACTTCACGCCAACAGCCTACCAAGACTCTGCTGGATTGAATTCCTTGGTTAGCAGGAAAATTTTTCACTCAATGCTCAATGTTTAGTCTCTAATCATTTTCATTTTTTTCTGTAACAGTTTGTGTAGTAAATCATATTCTTAGTGTATTTCATTTATTTTTCTCCTTGGAAGCTGTATTAGATTGGTATTGCTACTATAACAAATTTTCACAAATTTGGTAGTTTAAAATGACACAAATTTATATGCTCACAGTTCTGGAGGTCATAAGTCTGAAATTAATTTCACTGGTCAAGGTGTTGGCAACACTAGTTCTTTTGGGAAGCTCTGAGGGAAGAATAAATTTCCTTGCCTCTTTCAGCTTCTAGTAACTGCCTGTATTTCTTGTCTTGTGGTCCTTTCTTCCATGGTCAAAGTGTGTTTCTCTGTTTCCATCATCACAGTCTTCTCCCCTAGTTTGAACTACTGCATGCCTCTTACATGGACCGTTATAATCATAAGGAACCAGGCTGGATAATCCAGGATTATCTCTGTATTTCAAGAATCTTAATTCAGTCACATCTGTAATGTCCCTTTTGCCATATAAGGTAATATTAACAGGTTCTAGGGATTATGAAATAGACATATTTAGGTGGCTATTATTCAGCCTACCATAAAAGTGGTTCACCTAATAGAATAAAAGGAAAAAAAATGGGAGGAAGCAAGGTGGAAGGGAAGGTGGAGGGAGGGAAAATTGAGAAAGAGAAGGAGAAGAAGGGAACAATAAGGGAGATTTTTCATTAAAGAATAAAGTCAAGTTGTACACAGCTCTTCTTTGGTGAAGCATATCCTCATAGCCAGATGTATATCCTGTTTAAAAAAGAGATGTGATTTGCAGATAAACTTTTGGGACTACATCAAAATACAAAGTTTCTACACAGCAAAGGAAACCATCAACAAAACTGAAAGGCAACTTACAGAATGAGGGAAAGTTTGCAAATTACATATCTGATAAAGAGTTAGTATCCAAAATAAATAAAGAATTTATAAAACTCAACACCTCAAAAACAAATAATCCAGTTTAAAAAATAGGCAGAAGACATAAACATCCATTTCTCCAAGGTACACAGATAGCCAACAATACATAAAGAGATGCTCATCATCACTTAACCATCAGGAAAATGCAAATCAATCTATAATAAGCTATCACCCTCATTTCCATTAGAATGGCTAAAATCAATAACACAGGAAACAAGAGTTATAGGCAAGGATGTGAAGAAAAAGGAATATTCATGCTCTGTTGATGGGAATGCAAACTGGTGCAGCCACTCTAGAAAACAGTATGGAGGTTCAAAAAGTTAAAAATAGAGAGGCGCCTGGGTAGCTCAGTCAGTTAAGCATCCTACTCCTGATTTCAACTCCGGTCATGATCTATGGGTTGTGAGATCAAGCCCCACATCAGGCTTCATGCTGGGCATAGAGCCTGCTTGAGATTCTCTCTTTCACTCTCTCTGCTCCTACCCACCCCTTCTCTCTCCCTCTAAAAAAAAAAAAAAAAAAAAGAAAAGAAAAAAGAAAAAACAAAACTACCTAATGATCCAGCAATCACACTACTGAGTACTTATGCAAAGAATACAAAAAAACACTAATTTGAATGGATACATGCACTTTTATGTTTATAGCAGCACTATCTACAATAGCCAAGATATGGAAGCAGACGAAGTATCCATTGATTGATAAATGGATAAAGATATGGTGTATATATATATATATATATATATATATATATATAATATTCAAACATAAAAAAGAATGAATCTTGCCATTTGCAATCACATGGATCAAGCTGGAGAGTATAATACTAAATGAAATAAGTCAGAGAAAGACAAATACATGATTTTATTTGTATGTGGAATTTTAGAATGAAAACAAATGAGCAGAGGGGAAAAAAGAAAAATAGACAAGTCAAGAAACAGACTTTCAGTTGTAGAGAACAAACTGATGGTTACCAGAGGGGAGGTAGCTGGGGGATGGGTAAAATAGACGATGAGGATTAAGGAGTGCACTTGTGATGAGCACAAGGTGATGTATGGAAATGTTAAATAACTATACTGTATACGTGAAACTATTGTAATATATAACTGTATGTTAACTAACTGGAATTAAAATAAAAATGTGGGACACCTGGGTGGCTCAGCGGTTGAGCACTTCTCTTTGGCCCAGGGAATGATCTGGAGTCCTGGGATTGAGTCCCACATCAGGCTGCTGGCATGCAGCCTGCTTCTCCCTCTGCCTGTGTCTCTGCCTCAATCTGTGTCTTTCATGAATAAATAAATAATAAAATCTTCTTTAAAAATGTAAAAAGCCAGGGAGAGAGAGAGAGAGAGAGAGAGAGAGAGAGAGAATGTAATTTGCTGACATAAAGGAAGAAACGGGAGAATGGTAACACAACACAAAATCTTTAAGTTTAAGAACCACAATCAAGAAGAGTGTGAGTTACTTAGGAAAGAATTTTGCAATGACCCCACTTCAGAATGAAGGGGAAAATAACAAGTCCATTTTGTTATGGCTGAAGTGAAAACCTGAATGCAATAGCCCATCATGTAATTCTTTTCCTATCTGTTCCTGCAGCTCACAAACAGCCATCTGGAATAAGCCTGATTGATCATATTGAGAGAGTTTAGTGGAGGAGAGTGCCACCCTCTGCTTGGTTTCAGCAATAACAAATCCAACGGGATGCTACAGGGAAGTATTGTTATATTGTGTTCCAGCTATGTCAACACTGGGTTGTTTGATAACAACCAATATTAAGAGATATAAAGGGGTATAAAAGCAGTGGGTAGATTCACATTCTGGGTATAATTTTCTTATAAAATATTAATTCCTTTTTAAATGGTCAGGCAGAGAAAAACTTAAAGTTCAACAAAAGTAATTACAGTATATTAATTTACTTACTGTAAATCGTGGCTAGAAATTATTTTTAAGCTGGTATTTTTAATAGAGTAACTGTTAATTATTCATAATACATAGGTATCTGATTTGGACTATCTTGTCATGTCATTAAATTAATCATGAATATGTATTTGTGAAGCATTTTCATATCAAATGATTTACAGATGCTTCTGCAAATGCCTGTAATGGAGTCTTTCACTAACATTGCTGAGCTAAATGCATTTTCAAGAAAGAAATCTTTAAAATAACATAGGATGTAAGCAAAATAAACCAAATTTTAACATGGAAACTTATTTAATAAGGATTATGAGAAAAATATTCATGAAGCACAAAATGAAAAGACTATTATTCAAATAAAACAGAAACAGCTTCTATTTCTGTATACAGACAAATGCCATGAAAGGAAAAACAAAACATTTGAAAGGGAAATAAAACAGCTTCAGGTTTTCCCTCTTATATTTCCCTCAATATAAACAATAGTATAACTTCTAGAAAGTTAGGAGAGTTATTACTATTTAATGCAACCAATAGTCACATCTATTAATAGAATGGAAATAGGAATTGGGTAGTTGGAAATCACACACACAGTGTTACAAATTTCAGTTAATTTAATACTATTTGAGAAATGGACAGAATAAATAATTAGAATCTGTACTAAACTAACTCTCTCTAATTTAAAGCATTTAAATTATATTCATTGTAAATCAATTTATTTCCAGGAGCCAAAAATAAAGGAGAGGATAAAATAGAGATAACATCTTTCAGAAAATGTAACAAAATCCCCAAAATGTGTAAGCTCTATACCTTTATTTCCTTCATTCCTCAGTCAAGTATTTATCGAGAACCTATTCTATGAATAATTACAAGATGAGATATCTTGTTAAATCCTGCTCAGTGCAATCATACAGTGCACCACGAGGTAGCTATCTCCCCTGGATTACCTTTAGTCAAAATCATAAAATATATTGAACTGAAATATTGCGAGTACTATCTCTCACTATCCAGAGACCAAAATCCTGAGGTTTCTTGGTACCTTCCTCCACTCAGGTCAGGACACAGGCTCAGGAAGTTTCCTGAAGGCCCTTCCCAAATCCAGCATTTGTAAATTTGTCCCCCTTTTATTCAAGGTCTTTCTATGTCACTGACTAGTTAACTGGGAAGATTAATTCCAGCTGTGAGGTGGTAAAGACAGATAATACTATGCTTGTTAAATTGCAGTCTGGACTGGGAGGGCAGCCAAAGCCACAGGACAAATATGGAGCATTAGCATTGATTTTAAGCACTCTCCAAATACTTCCATATACATAATCTTGATTTTGCCCTAGAAAAATCTTGTTAAAGACAATGATTTATTTTTTTTGAATACCTGATTTCAAATTGTATTACCTTAAATATAATGCATTGATATTTCTCTTTGTAATATTCATGTATTGCAAGCTGAGAACCAAAATTGTTTCAAGAAATTGTAGGATTATTATTTAGCATAAAGTTTCTATTATTTTAAAAAATCGGAGGTTGTGTAATGGTGGTAACTATGAATTATGAGAAGAAGGTTTTGTTCCAAGAATATCAGGAATGACTGCTGAATTGTATCCTATATTAAGCCAACAGTCAGGAGGTTAATAAAGTCTTAATGAGAAAAAAAATACTAAAAGACAATGTTCAATGAAGAGTGATAATGTAAAGTAGAATAATTTATATTTCTTTTTTTTTTAATTTATTTTTTATTGGTGTTCAATTTACTAACATACAGAATAACCCCCAGTGCCCGTCACCCATTCACTCCCACCCCCCGCCCTCCTCCCCTTCTACCACCCCTAGTTCGTTTCCCAGAGTTAGCAGTCTTTACGTTCTGTCTCCCTTTCTAATATTGCCCACACATTTCTTCTCCCTTCCCTTATATTCCCTTTCACTATTATTTATATTCCCCAAATGAATGAGAACATATAATGTTTGTCCTTCTCCGACTGACTTCACTCAGCATAATACCCTCCAGTTCCATCCACGTTGAAGCAAATGGTGGGTATTTGTCATTTCTAATAGCTGAGTAATATTCCATTGTATACATAAACCACATCTTCTTTATCCATTCATCTTTCATTGGACACCGAGGCTCCTTCCACAGTGTGGCTATCGTGGCCATTGCTGCTATAAACACCGGGGTGCAGGTGTCCCGGCGTTTCACTGCATCTGTATCTTTGGGGTAAATCCCCAACAGGGCAATTGCTGGGTCGTAGGGCAGGTCTATTTTTAACTCTTTGAGGAACCTCCACACAGTTTTCCAGAGTGGCTGCAACAGTTCACATTCCCACCAACAGTGCAAGAGGGTTCCCTTTTCTCCACATCCCCTCCAACATTTGTTTCCTGCCTTGTTAAGTTGCCCCATTCTCACCGGTGTGAGGTGGTATCTCATTGTGGTTTTGATTTGTATTTCCCTGATGGCAAGTGATGAAGAGCATTTTCTCATATGCATGTTGGCCATGTCTATGTCTTCCTCTGTGAGATTTCTGTTCATGTCTTTTGCCCATTTCATGATTGGATTGTTTGTTTCTTTGGTGTTGAGTTTAAGAAGTTCTTTATAGATCCTGGAAACTAGCCCTTTATCTGATATGACATTTGCAAATATCTTCTCCCATTCTGTAGGTTGTCTTTGAGTTTTGTTGACTGTATCCTTTGCTGTGCAAAAGCTTCTTATCTTGATGAAGTCCCAATAGTTCATTTTTGCTTTTGTTTCTTTTGCCTTCGTGGATGTATCTTGCAAGAAGTTACTGTGGCTGAGTTCAAAAAGGGTGTTGCCTGTGTTCTCCTCTAGGATTTTGTTGGAATCTTGTCTCGCATTTAGATCTTTCATCCATTTTGAGTTTATCTTTGTGTATGGTGAAAGAGAGTGGTCTAGTTTCATTCTTCTGCATGTGGATGTCCAATTTTCCCAGCACCATTTATTGAAGAGGCTGTCTTTCTTCCAATGGATAGTCTTTCCTCCTTTATCGAATATTAGTTGACCATAAAGTTCAGGGTCCACTTCTGGGTTCTCTATTCTGTTCCACTGATCTATGTGTCTGTTTTTGTGCCAGTACCACACTGTCTTGATGACCACAGCTTTGTAGTACAACCTGAAATCTGGCATTGTGATGCCCCCAGATATGGTTTTCTTTTTTAAAATTCCCCTGGCTATTCGGGGTCTTTTCTGATTCCAGACAAATCTTAAAATAATTTGTTCTAACTCTCTGAAGAAAGTCCATGGTATTTTGATAGGGATTGCATTAAACGTGTATATTGCCCTGGGTAACATTGACATTTTCACAATATTAATTCTGCCAATCCATGAGCATGGAATATTTTTCCATCTCTTTGTGTCTTCCTCAATTTCTTTCAGCAGTGTTCTATAGTTTTTAGGGTATAGATCCTTTACCTCTTTGGTGAGGTTTATTCCTAGGTATCTTATGCTTTTGGGTGCAATTGTAAATGGGATTGACTCCTTAATTTCTCTTTCTTCAGTCTCATTGTTAGTGTATAGAAATGCCACTGATTTCTGGGCATTGATTTTGTATCCTGCCACGCTACCGAATTGCTGTATGAGTTCTAGCAATCTTGGGGTGGAGACTTTTGGGTTTTCTATGTAGAGTATCATGTCATCGGCGAAGAGAGAGAGTTTGACTTCTTCTTTGCCAATTTGAATGCCTTTAATGTCTTTTTGTTGTCTGATTGCTGAGGCTAGGACTTCCAGTACTATGTTGAATAGCAGTGGTGAGAGTGGACATCCCTGTCTTGTTCCTGATCTTAGGGGAAAGGCTCCCAGTGCTTCCCCATTGAGAATGATATTTGCTGTGGGCTTTTCATAGATGGCTTTTAAGATGTCGAGGAATGTTCCCTCTATCCCTACACTCTGAAGAGTTTTGATCAGGAATGGATGCTGTATTTTGTCAAATGCTTTCTCTGCATCTAATGAGAGGATCATATGGTTCTTGGTTTTTCTCTTGCTGATATGATGAATCACATTGATTGTTTTACGGGTGTTGAACCAGCCTTGTGTCCCAGGGATAAATCCTACTTGGTCATGGTGAATAATTTTCTTAATGTACTGTTGGATCCTATTGGCCAGTATCTTGTTGAGAATTTTTGCATCCATGTTCATCAGGGATATTGGTCTGTAATTCTCCTTTTTGGTGGGGTCTTTGTCTGGTTTTGGAATTAAGGTGATGCTGGCCTCATAGAACAAATTTGGAAGTACTCCATCTCTTTCTATCTTTCCAAACAGCTTTAGGAGAATAGGTATGGTTTCTTCTTTAAACGTTTGATAGAATTCCCCTGGGAAGCCATCTGGCCCTGGACTCTTGTGTCTTGGGAGGTTTTGGATGACTGCTTCAATTTCCTCCCTGGTTATTGGCCTGTTCAGGTTTTCTATTTCTTCCTGTTCCAGTTTTGGTAGTTTGTGGCTTTCCAGGAATGCGTCCATTTCTTCTAGATTGCCTAATTTATTGGCGTATAGCTGTTCATAATATGTTTTTAAAATCGTTTGTATTTCCTTGGTGTTGGTAGTGATCTCTCCTTTCTCATTCATGATTTTCTTAATTTGAGTCTTCTCTCTCTTCTTTTTAATAAGGCTGGCTAATGGTTTATCTATCTTATTAATTCTTTCAAAGAACCAACTCCTGGTTCTGTTGATCTGTTCCACAGTTCTTCTGGTCTCGATTTCGTTGAGTTCTGCTCGAATCTTTATTAACTCCCTTCTTCTCTTGGGTGTAGGATCTATTTGCTGTTTTTTCTCTAGCTCCTTTATGTGTAAGGTTAGCTTTTGTATTTGAGTTCTTTCCAGTTTTTGAATGGATGCTTGTATTGCAATGTATTTCCCCCTTAGGACTGCTTTTGCTGCATCCCAAAGATTTTGAACGGTTGTATCTTCATTCTCATTAGTTTCCATGAATCTTTTTAATTCTTCCTTAATTTCCTGGTTGACCCTTTCATCTTTTAGCAGGATGGTCCTTAACCTCCACGTGTTTGAGGTCCTTCCAAACTTCTTGTTGTGATTTAGCTCTAATTTCAAGGCATTATGGTCTGAGAATATGCAGGGGACAATCCCAATCTTTTGGTATCGGTTCAGACCCGATTTGTGACCCAATATGTGGTCTATTCTGGAGAAAGTTCCATGTGCACTTGAGAAGAATGTGTATTCAGTTGAGTTTGGATGTAAAGTTCTGTAGATATCTGTGAAATCCATCTGGTCCAGTGTATCATTTAAAGCTCTCGTTTCTTTGGAGATGTTGTGCTTAGAAGACCTATCGAGTATAGAAAGAGCTAGATTGAAGTCATCAAGTATAAGTGTATTATTATCCAAGTATTTCTTCACTTTGGTTAATAACTGATTTATATATTTGGCAGCTCCCACATTCGGGGCATATATATTGAGGATTGTTAAGTCCTCTTGTTGAATAGATCCTTTAAGTATGATATAGTGTCCCTCTTCATCTCTCACTACAGTCTTTGGGGTAAATTTTAGTTTATCTGATATAAGGATGGCTACCCCTGCTTTCTTTTGAGGACCATTCGAATGGTAAATGGTTCTCCAACCTTTTATTTTCAGGCTGTAGGTGTCCTTCTGTCTAAAATGAGTCTCTTGTAGACAGCAAATAGATGGGTCCTGCTTTTTTATCCAGTCTGAAACCCTGCGCCTTTTGATGGGGTCATTAAGCCCGTTCACATTCAGAGTTACTATTGAGAGATATGAGTTTAGTGTCATCATGATATCTATTCAGTCCTTGTTTTTGTGGAATGTTCCACTGAACTTCTTAAAGGGGAATTTTAAGAGTCCCCCTTAAAATTTCTTGCAGAGCTGGTTTGGAGGTCACATATTCTTTTAGTTGCTGCCTGTCTTGGAAGCTCTTTATCTCTCCTTCCATTTTGAATGAGAGCCTTGCTGGATAAAGTATTCTTGGTTGCATGTTCTTCTCATTTAGGACCCTGAATATATCCTGCCAGACCTTTCTGGCCAGCCAGGTCTCTGTGGAGAGGTCTGCTGTTACCCTAATACTCCTCCCCATAAAAGTCAAGGATTTCTTGTCTCTTGCTGCTTTAAGGATCTTCTCTTTATCTTTGGAATTTGCAAGCTTCACTATTAAATGTCGAGGTGTTGAACGGTTTTTATTGATTTTAGGGGGGGATCTCTCTATTTCCTGGATCTGAATGCCTGTTTCCCTTCCCAGATTAGGAAAGTTTTCAGCTAGAATTTGTTCAAATACATATTCTGGCCCTCTGTCCCTTTCGGCGCCCTCGGGAACACCAATTAAACGTAGGTTTTTCTTCCTCAGGCTGTCGTTTATTTCCCTTAATCTATCTTCATGGTCTTTTAATTGTTTGTCTCTTTTTTCCTCAGTTTCCCTCTTTGCTATCAACTTGTCTTCTATGTCACTCACTCGTTCTTCCACCTCGTTAACCCTCGTCGTTAGGACTTCTCGTTTGGATTGCATCTCATTCAATTGATTTTTAATTTCTGCCTGATTAGCTCTAAATTCTGCAGTCATGAAGTCTCTTGAGTCCTTTATGCTTTTTTCTAGAGCCACCAGTAGCTGTATAATAGTGCTTCTGAATTGGCTTTCTGACATTGAATTGTAATCCAGATTTTGTAACTCTGTGGGAGAGAGGACTGTTTCTGATTTCTTTCTTTTGAGGTGAGGTTTTCCTTCTAGTCATTTTGCTCAGTGCAGAGTGGCCAAAAGCAAGTTGTATTGGGAAAAGGAGAAAAAGAGAGGAGAGAAAGAAGGAAAGAAAAGAGAAAGAGAAAAAAAAGGAAGAAAAAAAAACGAAAAAAAAAAAAGAAGAAGAAGAAAAAGAGAAAGAAAAAGAAAGGAGAAAAAAAAGGGGGTGGGGGAAGGAAACAAATCAAAAAGCAAAACAAAAAAAAAAAAGAACCACGAGGGAGTATCTTCTGATTCTGTGTACTTTAAGTCCCTTGGCTTCTCCTGGAAGTTGTCTGTCTAGCTGGTCTTCTGGGGGAGGGGCCTGTTGTGCTGATTTTCAGGTGTGAGCACTTGGGGGAGCTGCTGTGCCCCTGCCTGGTGCAGGGCTCAGTGGGGGTTGTTTACCCCGTGAGGCCCCAGGAGGAACAGCCCCAGTGGCGGGGCCAGCTCTGGAAACCTGGATTCAGCTCCGGCAGGAACTCCGCCTGCAGGGCCTGGAGGCTCCGGGGCGGGGCCGCTGATCTGCTCAGCTCGGGGCAGGAGCGTCCTTGCTGTCCTGGGCCCTCCCGGCCTCTGCCTGTCCTGGGGGAGGCCGGATCCTGGGCTGTGTCCCGGCGCCCTGTGCTCCGGAGCCTGCGCTGTTGGATTCGCGCTCCCGGGCCGCGCAACCCCCTCCGCGGAGCCGCCGCCCGAGCCCTCCGAGCTCCTCCTGGAACCGCGCAGCCCCCTCCGCGGAGCCGCCGCCTCCGCCTCCGCTCCACGGAGCCTCTTCCTCTGCCCGAGCCCCTCCGAGCTGCTCCCGGGGCCGCGCAGCCCCCTCCGCGGAGCCGCCGCCCGAGCCCCTCCGAGCTGCTCCGAGTCCCGCCGTGCGCGCTGCAGCCCTTAGGGAGCTCGGCGCACTCTCCTGGGCGCGCAGTTGCTCTGTTACTGTCCCGGGGAGCCCGAGGGCATCCCCGCCCTCCTGGGTCCTGCTCCACCTCCCTGCGGGTCCCTTTCCGCCCGGGAAGGTTGGTGCAGCTCCTGCTCCTCCGGGACGGGGCTCTCCTGTCCTGGGGACACTCGCCTCGGCCTCAGCCCGGCTCCTCGCGGGGCCCCTCCCCCTCGGAGGCCTTTGTTTCTTTATTTCTTTTTCCCCGTCTTCCTACCTTGATAGAAGCGCGAACTCTTCTCACTGTAGCATTCCAGCTGGTCTCTCTTTAAATCTCAGGCCGAATTTATAGATTTTCAGGATAATTTGAAGGTTTTCTAGGTAATTTGGTGGAGACAGGTGATTTGGGGACCCTACTCTTCCACCATCTTGCCCCTCCCCCCAATAATTTATATTTCATTATGATATTTGATAGAATTGTTGCGCTCCAAAAGTATCTATACTTTAAAGTTCTGTAGGAAAAATATAGACAACTAACTTTTCCTCACATTCCAATGAGAAAGACCTAAGATCCAAATTCGGAGAGTTTGGGGCTGTCTTAACGGTCCATTCAATCACAGTAAGGGTCATTAAGTACATTATGCCATGTTAAGATGGACTTAGAAGCTAAATCAACTGAAAAACAGCTGATTTGTTTGGTATAACCAGGCATTTAGAAGGTTTAGTAATTTCCCCAGATTTTTATGGCATTATTTCACTAAATAGAACTGCGCTAGTCCAAATATATAAAAGTTTTACTAAAACTCAGATTGTGTATTATTCACGAGGAAAGGACAGGCTAAGCAAATTCACAGGTAAAGAAGATCATAGGAATGTTTAATCACTGTTTTCAAGTACTGTAGTGCTCACTATTTGTACTAAAGCAATTAAGGTGCTGATTACAGATAGATGTGCCCTTATTCTATTTCTTAGGGTCAGCAAGGCTTCTCTTTGGCAGGGCTTTTCACTTAGTTTGAAGAACTGAACGTTCTTAGAAATAAGATTGCATTTTTTAAACAAATAACAAAAGCTCCAATTTCATATGGCTGATTATTCCCCAGATTTGGGTATCTCACTCATCAAATTCACCCTGTGAAACATAACAGCTGCCCCGCATAAAGCCCTGTTGCAATATAATTAATTTTTATTGCAGGTGTAACTCCTATTTCTTCCATTCCTCAGTCTCACTGTCAAAAAAAGAGTATCTAGTACATGGTCTATAATTCAAACATTCTGCCAATTCTCTAAGTGGTTAAAATTAACCAAGCTTTACTAGATGAGGGGGAAATTGGCCTAAGGAATATTTGGAAGTGATAAATTATTGATTTTTAATGTTAAACACATCCCAAAGCAGCATAGAAGAAAGAAGAATCCAGGAGGGACCTTTTTTTTTTTTTTTTTTTAATACTGCCTGTAATTTCTCTGTTTACTGTTTTTGTCAGTCTACAATGGTTTTCTTCCAGTATATGATATTTTATTCTAAAATTCATATATGCAATGCCAAGTTCCATAGAACCAGATACTTCGTAGTAATGGATTTAGAAGAGCAACCAGCATTACCGTAATAGTGGTAAAACTTTGCAGTACTTTTCCTCTACTGTAATAGTTCTTTACTTCATACCTATTCTTCGTTATATTTGTCCAAATATATTAAAGCTAATGAAATAAAGCATATGATGAATTCATACTAGCCAAGAATAAAGGAAGTAAGACAGGGAGAGGAGGGAAGGAGAAAAAAGGAGGTGAGAGGGAAGGAGGGGGGAAAAAGAGAGAGATGAAAAAAAGAAAATAGAATTTGATATTGTTGGGTTCCGGAGAGGCATCTGCAGGTAATCTAAATGTGAAAACCTATATTAGATTGGGGGAGAGTGGGGAAGGGAATACAAGAGGGCTTCTGGGACACTGGTAATGTGCTGTTTCTTGATCTTCTTACTGGTTACATTTATAATACATGAAACTGTACACAGATATGTGCTTTTGAGCTTGTATATTTCACTAAAATATATTTTTATAATTCACTAAAATATTTTAAAATAAAACGTGTGCTATAGGGAAACATGTGTTCTTTTTCTTCTGTTTTAAGTTTACCTGGATGAAGTGATCTCAAAAGTGACTTAAGGCCATCTATCAACTTCATAGTTAAATATGACCTTTTCTTATCAAAGATAACATTGAACTGCTAAACTTAGCTTTCAATTATGGCTACAGGTCTTTAATCACTTAGTGGTCGTAGACAAGTAGCCTTACTGCTCTCATTTAAGTTTTCTATTTGAGAAATGTTATAGGATCACTTGAGAGATATTAATTCCCTTCTTGTTTTTCCTGAGGTAGGATGGACAGCCAATCTGCTGTTTTCTGGGCTGCTTACTCCAGAAGTAACTACCTTCTTTTGGTTTCAAGATCCATCTTTAAGAAAATCTCAAACTAGTCTTTGTAGGAACCAAACTGGTATTTGTTTGGAAGGAACCTGCAATTTCAGCAGAGTTGGGAGGAGGAAGGGAAGCTAATGCATTTTGAAGAAGAAGAAAGAGATAGTTGGAACCCTATCTGAAGCAGGTGGAAGCTCAGGAGATTCTGGGATAAGTTGAGTTCTGGTCACACTTCTTGGTTCTCAACAAACAGAAGCATTCCCATGAGTCTGTCTACAGAATCAGTGGTACTTGAGCACAGTTTCTCAACTTTGGCTCTATTGATATATGGGGCAGCATTATTCTTTGTTGTTAGGAACTGTCCTGGGCATTGTAATACGTTTAGCAACATCCTGATTTCTATGCACTAGATGCCATTAACACCTCCCCTCCGAGTTGTGACAACCTAAAATCTCTTTCAGCATTGCCAAATGTGTCCTGGAAGGCCACATTCCCCTCACCAGCATTGAGAACTACAGGCTTATAGCAAAGGGCTAGATGCTTATTTGGTATGGAAATAATAGAGGGAATAAATACCAAGAACTGCAAAGCCACCTGCCTTTATTTATTTATTTATTTATTTATTTATTTATTTATTTATTTATTGAATTTTGTTAGTTACCATACTGTGCAACATTGGTTTCAGGAGTAAAATTCAGTGATTTATCACTTACATACAATACCCAGTGCTCATCACAAGTGCCCTCTGTAATACCCATCACTCATCCAGCACATCCCCCATCTACCTCCCTCTATCAACCCTCAGTTTATTCTCTATTTTAAGAGTCACTTAGGCTTGTTTACTTCTCTCCTTTTTTTCTTTCCCTCCTTCCCATATGTTCATCTGTTTTCTTTCCTAAATTCCACATATGAATGTGGACCGAAGTCATTCGGTACTTGCCTTTCTCTGACTGATTTGTTTAATTTAGCATAATCCACATCAAGCTCCATCCACATCATTCTTTTTGATGGCTGAATAATATTCCACTATATATACATATATGTCCCCTGCATCTTCTTTATCCATTCATTAGTTGAATGAGCTCTCTCCATAGTTTGACTATTGTTGATAATGCTGCTATAAACATTGGAGTGCATGTACCCTTTTGAATCTGTATTTTTGTATCCTTCTTAAATACCTAGTAGTGCAATTGCTGTATGATAGGATAAGTCTATTTTTAACTTTTTGAGGAACCTCCAAACTGCTCTTCACAGTGGCTGCACCAGTTTGCATTCCCAGAAACAGTACAGAAGTGTTCCTCTTATCTATATCCTCACCAACACCTGTTGTTTCCTGTGTTGTTAATTTTAGCCATTCTGACAGGTGTGAGGTGGTATCTCATCATGGTTTGATTTGTATTCCCCTGATGATGAGTAATGTTGAGCATCTTTTCATGTGTCTGTTAGCCATCTAAATGGATGAAAGACATACATGTGAAATGGGAAACCATCAAAATACTAGAGAAGAATGCCACTTGGCTTTAAATGGATCTCTAAAATTGATTAATAAGTACATAAAATGATGCACATGTAGAATAAGTAAAGTCCAACTTCTCTGTATTGTGTAAACCTAAAGTTCATATCAATCGCACAACTGGGGGGTAGAGAACTATTCAGAATGTTTTTTCATAAACCCTGGTAGGTGGGAATTAAGTTAGATTTGATTTGATTTTTTTAAAAAACTAAAGAAATGTAACAATTATTTTATGCATCATGATGCCAATTTGTACCTGCTATGTGTTTAAAAAAATTTTAGCAATGTTCCTAGCATACAGCAAACAGCCAACAAAATTAAGTGTGTTATCACCCCTACATTATAGATGATAAAAATGAGTCACTAGAAGGTAAACAACCTTCCCAAGAACAGAGCTAAGTAATAAACAGAATGGATGTTAAAGTACTTGTACCCTTACTCCTTATAAGACTGTTGCCAGTAATAATTGGTTAATTTTGTTGGAGCACCTAGAAAGTACCACTTCATCTCAATTTAACTTAGAAAACACAGGAATCCATTATGTTCCAACACCCATTTTAGTCATTTCAGGGTGCAAGAAAATTATATAACCCAATTTAATTTCTCTTTCCTTTTTTTGGAGGGAGGGATAGTCAAGACACCTGAAACAATATAAGAGCCTGCCAGAATGAAGGTGCTTAAATATCAAAATGATGGATAGACTATAAGCACTAAAATATTTTGGAAAATAAAATTCAAAATGGGTTGAGGTAGATGAGGAAGGCATCATGGGATCTGAACTAGAAATTTGAGAATGGTTAGAAAAAGTAAAAAATGTTGGGAAAAGCTTCAATATCAGGAAAACAGCATAGGTCTTTCCGCTGCAGGAAGGCCCCACAGTCTGGCACCAATTTTTAATCTCTAGCTTCTGTTCTCTTTACAGCCCCTACGGCCTTTTCCTCTACGTATAAGCTTAAGCCTTCAATCATACTATTCTTTAAATACGTCAGACCCTCTTGGGATTCACATCCTCAGTACAGACTATTTCCCTTGCCTGCAATCACTCTGCTCACTCTGGCCCATTTCACTTAAAATTCTTATTTTCCCTTCAAAATCAGAACTCATATTTCCTAAGAGAAAACCAGCAACTTACTCTTTTCTATTCCCAATACTTTCAAAACACTTACTACGTTATTTGGTAACTTACTCCAATAGGTAACCCCCATCATGTGTCAAATGCAAATCTCTAAGTCTACCAGTATTAATTCAGCATGGTATGAAGTTTTGTTCTACCCTTTAATTGAGCAGCATCAAAATCCACTTATACAAATATCTCCAGACTCTTTGATTTCAATCACACAACTAATGCAGCATTCTGATTTCTGTTTACATTTTCAAAAAAATTAGACTAAATTTAAAATCCCCTTGACCTATATCCTCAATTCCAGTATGCTTTCTCATTTCCCTGAAGTAATCAATATTATATCTTTGGTACACATTTCCAATTTGTTTTTTTTCCTTTAGTTAGTGTATATAATTGTTTACTGTATGTTTTTATTTAGGTTGTATGATATTCTATGTATTATATAATATGTAACTTTAAGAGTAACTCTGTGTTGATACCTGTAGACTGTGTATTTCAATTCACAGGCAGTATTCCAATAAAATATATGTTCCATGTTTGATTTAAACTTCCTTAGCAAAGACACTAAATTTGTTTGCAATGTCTTGATAATTCAAATAATGCTGCAGTGAACATTCTTTTGCCCTCAGGCACAGATACCTAGAAATAGAATTGCAAGGTCACAAGCTCAGAAAATTTAGTTTTAATTGTACTTTCAAATTTCTGCCTAAGTGAGTAAATCAGTGTATTCAAACCCTAAAAAATATCTTTGGTAGGGAACTATTTTCTACATTTTTACAAGACTTTTTTTTAATTTGGCAGAAAATAATCTCATTTTGTTTTTATATACATTTCTCTGATTAGACTAATGGAGGGGCTAATATTTTCCTAATATTGAATATTACCATTTATGAACATAACATAGTTCTGTTCATTTAGATCTATCTTTTATTGAATAAACTTTTATTATTTTCTCTATAAAAATCTTCCATTTTTTAGTCCTTTTAAAACCAGCTATTTTATATTTTTGATATTGTTACAGATAGTTCCTTATTCTCTATTTTTAATTCTTATTCATGGAAACTAGGTAAAGTTTATTTTTGCATAGGGAATTTTATCCAACCAAATTGCTAAGTTATTTAATTAGTTCTACTGTTTTATAGTTGATTCTCCTAATTGTTCCGGGAGGAATACCATCTTTCCAATATTTGAACTGTTTTTTTCTCTATTTGAGCTTCAGTGTCTAACAATTATCAATAATACTAATGATAATATTCTGTTCTGACATTACTGAGCATGTATCTAATATTTCACTGTTAAGTATGTTTGCTTAGGTTTTTATTAGATAGCTCTTAATGAATTAAGAAAGTATATTCCTACTTGTCATTTTTGAAGAATTGTTATCATGAGTGTATATTAGATTTTATAAAATTCTTAATCAGCATCCATTAAAATATATGATTTTCTCCTTTAGTCTCTAAGCAAAAAAGAAAAGAATTTCTCATGTTGTCCTGTCTTTGTAATACATGGATAAACCTTGATTATTGTATCAGTTGGGGATTGCATTCAACTGCTAGTAAGAGAGACTTGACTATAGTGGATTAAACACACAAGGACTTCCATTTCTGAAAATATCAAGGCTGAAGGAAAGCAGCTCCTGGCATTGGTTGAGCAACCTAAGGATATAAAAGAGCATGTCTGTCTTCTTTTTTTTTCTTTCTTATAGACCCAAGATTACCACTAGAGATGTAGGCATCATGTCCTCAGTAGATGCAAGAAAGATGAGAAAAAAAAAAGAGAGAGAGAGAGAGAGAGAGAGAGAGAGAGAAGTAAGGTAACAATTTCTCAGGAGTTATCTAAGTTGTCTAAGTCCTAACCCACAGTTTCTTCTTGCATTTCATTAGCATTCCAAGCTCCAGAAGATTGAGAGGAATATACTTTTTAAGCTGGTCATATTAGTGACTAGAGAAGAAAGAGTCTGACTATTCAATAGATAACTAATTATCCTCCTATCGTCATAATACATTTTTTCTTTTAATATATTGCTTGATACAAATGGCTAATATTTAATTTGTAGTTCTGCTTCATCACTGGCATAAACCATGGAGCTTTCTCATATTTCACCAGTTATATATGCACTCATTTGTGTGTGGGGTAGTGGTGGTGAGAGGGTATAGCTCTATGCAGTTCTACCACATGCATAGCTTTAAGTAACCACTACCACAGTGAAGATGCTTAATTGTACCATCACCGCAAGACTTCTCCATGCTACTTCTTTATAGGCACACTAACTCTTGCTCCCCACCCTAACCCTCAGCAATTGATAACTTGCTTTCCATCTCTGTAATGGTGTTATTTCACAAATGTTATATGAATGGAACCATGCAGTATATGTCCTTTGGATATTAGCTTTTTTTCCTCTTCACCAACTGAAGGATGTTTGTATAGTTTGGAGTTTGGGGCTACTATAATAAAGCTGGGAAGAATATTCATGTACAAGGTTCTGCATGAAAATACATTTTCACTAATTTGGTAAGTATACCAATTGTACAAAAGTACAATTTCTGGGTCATATGGTAAGTTCATTTTTAATTTTAAAAAGAACTACCAAACTATTTTCCAGAGTCCCTGTAACATTATATTACCATATGTGATGGAGAGATCTGGTTCTCTACATCCTTACCAACTTTTGTTATTATCACTATTTTTAATTTGGCTATTCTAATAGTTGTGTAGTGATATCCCACTATGGTTTTCATTTGATTTTATCTAGTGGCTAATGATGTTGAACATATTTTTATGTACTTATTTTCGACTGTATGTTCTCTAAAATTTCAGTTCAAGTCTTTTGCCCGCTTTCTAATTGTAATGTTTTTGATATTGAAGTTTGAAAGTTCTTTATATATTCTAGATACAAGTCCTTTGTCACATATGTGATTTGCAGAAACTTCTCTCACTGTGTGAGTGGTATTGTTATTCTCTTAAACAGAGTCTTTTAAAGAGAAAGTATTTAATGTCAACAAAGTCCAGTGTATTAACTTTTTTTCACTATATGGATCATGCTTTTTGATGTCAAATGTAAGAATTTTTTGCTTGATGTCCATTAGAAATGGTACAATAGGATATCCAACAATCCTCTCCTTCATAAAGGCAGTGATAAAACACAAAATTGTCAAAGTCAACATTTCCAGAACTATAAAAATTAACCAAAGGTATTCAACAATGTGTAGAGTATTTACTCAAGAAAGTTGATTGAATCTCCAGCTGTAGAATTTGCCACAGCTCTAAGCTCACCTGCAAGTGGCTATTGCTGTTGGTGATACTATGGAAGCAAAATTGTATTACAACCATCCTGCATGCTAATCAGAAGCAAAATCTCAATTTACCTTATTGTTTATCTTTTTGTTTTCTAATAAATACAATTAAGTTCTACATTCTTTCTGAGGTAAGGTCCCATACACATTTTTATATATAGGTAGCTAGCTGTCATTTATTCTAAATCTAAATATTAGCAATTTCCAATTTGATGTTTTCTTTGACCCATGACTTCTTTTCTTCCAAGTTCACTGGACAACTTTGCCATCAGGTAAGATGTTGGCTTTCATTTTGTTGTCTACTTTTATATTTATTGCATATAGGTCAAGATATATAATACATAGGTTATCCCTCAATATTTTTGTAATTTGTTCAAGATTATTATGACTCTAATATGCAGTTACTTTTGTCTTTTAAAATTCTTGAGTGTTTACAAAACTATAATATCCATTTTGTATGAAAATAATTCTATAAATATCAATTAGATCAAACTCATTTATGATATCTAAAACTTTTAGAGTTTTATTTACTTCATGTATGTTAATAAAAGAATTGTTTTAAAATCTCCAATATGACTGAATTTGTCATATTTTTTACTGAAATGTCTAAGTTTAGTCATTCTGTAAGAATCATGACTATTACATTATTTTGAGGAGGAGAGTTCCTTTTATCAAAAAAAATAAAAATAAACCTCTCTTTGACCCTTTTAATGCTTTGTGCCTTGGATTCTGAATGCTGTTGATAAAGGTAAACTATTTTCTTTTGTTAGTATTTGCTAAACTATTCTTCCCATTTCTTTATGTTCCATCAGCCTGTGGTGCTTTGTTTTAGACATGTCCAGTAAATAAAATATAGTTATATTTTTAATATGAAGAACTGACATACTTTAACCAAATTCTATTTATTGTTATTCCTACCATCTTAAATTTTCTTTTTTATGATACTCTCTTTTTCCTTTGTTTTTTTTTTAACATTTTTATTATTGGCCTGATTACATTTTTGTTCCACTTACTTCTCTATAAGTCTTGAAGTTTTGCAGTCTATTTCTAGAATAGTGGTTTGCTTTAAATTTTTAATACACATGCAGGATCAGATTTTTTAATAACCTCAAGATTTAATCTGTACTCAGTCTCCTTCATTTAGTTAGCCTACCATCTTGAAGCCAGATGTCTTTCCCAGATATGTGAGGTAATACTTAGCTGAACTTTTTGGGGGAGATACATTTTATTCATATGTCAGCAATCATTTTTGCCTTTAAATTTTCTCTTCTCCAAATTTGCATTTCAGTTCCCAATGCTTTGCTGAGTTCATACTTTGGTTCCTGACTTAGTAGAAATAGCAATCAAATAAGAGGGAAATTTCCCACCAACCTTGTGAGATAGATACTCAGAGCCAAAAATCATGGCATTAATAAAAATAAATAAGTAGTTCTGCACACAAGTTTTTGCGCTAAGATAATTACTTGCTACATACTTCAAATTCAGTATGAAAATGTTTCAAGGAAAAATAAATCTTGCCTGTAGGTTGTATATAAGGGTAGCAGTGCAATACCTCTAAAATTCTAAAACATAACCCAAACTTCAGAGATAACAAGATATATTTACTGAGTACCTATAATGGTCTAAGGATTGTTAAATTGCTGGTTGTAGAGGGGAACAGGATGGGTGTGCTCTGAAGACTTTAAGCAAAAAAACACACAAATACATTTGTATCAGGTTGCCTCACCAGAGATGAAATGTTTACATTTTTTACCTTTTTGCACAGACAAGTGTCAAAAACCACAATAGAATCAGGGAAGAATTCCTTCACCTCCTAAGGAATAAGTTTAGGGACTTTGAAAGCAGTGAGCTATTCAATTCATTTTTCTAGGGAAAGTTAAAATAATTAGGCTTTTTGGGACCCTGGGTGGCTCAGCATTGAGCATCTGCCTTCAGCTCAGGGCGGGATCCTGGGGTTCCAGGATAGAGTCCTGCATCGGGCTCCCTGCGGGGAGCCTGCTTCTCCCTCTGCCTATGTCTCTGCCTTCTCTCTGTGTCTCTCATGAATAAATAAATAAAATCTAAAAAAAAAAATAATAATAATTAGGCTTTTTTTTGTTCTAAGGGTTGAAAAAAATAGTTTTTGCTTCTGAGGAGAGGATTCCTTCCTTATTTCCTTATGAATAACATAGCAATATATATAACTTCACATTCTCTGCCTCCTCTCATAACAAATGTGTGTTCATCTGAGTTACTAAATGTGTTCATTTTCACAGTGGAGTCAATGCTTGTGAATACTTAGCCAAACATAGATACGAATCCTTCAAATGTGTTTAGACTGAGAAACTTCCAAATAAAAAGCTGAAAACAGAAATGAATATAGCACTATTCAGATAGTATCAAATTAGCAAATCAGTGCAATAGAAAATGATGACAGGTGGACCATGCCTTTCGTTGATAAAAGATCTGCTTTCCGGATGGGATTATGAAAAGCTGTGAAAACAGGAATCATATATTTGTCGACATGAATAATTAATTAAACTAGTGTCATTAGCAAATAATTAAACCAGGAAAACTAAAGCCATGTTCATTAATCATTTTAAATTAATTATGACAATGATGTTAATAACAATTTGGCATTTGCATTTGTATGAACATTTTAGAAAAGAAATATGTTTATATTGGGAATTTAGGATTAGTGGCTCTTAAGATGTAATATGAATCAGAATCTCCTTGGGAGAGGAGACTTGTTAAAAATGTAAATGTTGGGGTCCCATCCCCCAGAAATTTAAATTCATTAGATGTGAAAAGGGCCCATGAACCTGAATTTAACAACCTACCCCTTCTTGCACACATACACATGTATACACACATAGACATACATACACCCAAAAATGGCCTGATACAGGTGATTGTGTAGATAACCCTTAAAAAACATCCCTTAGATGACTAAAACATTGATGAAAATAAGAATCGTTACATTATCTATTGTGAGTTAGCATTTGTTTGAATATTTCCTTGTATATATTTTATTTTAAAATGGTTATTTCATTTTTAGTGACGTATAATTATTATAGATATGATATAGATATGAGTAAGTCTATAAATTTATAACATTACTACAAAAAATAGACTAAATTAATTAACTTAAGAGGAATTCTAAATCCCTTTTCTAATAAGATGTTAAAATGGTATAGTGGAGTATATCATATCATCCCCTCCTCCAAGACTAACCACAGACAGACTGGATAGGGAAAATACCAAGAAAAGAGAAGCATAAAAGCCCTCTGTGTGGTAGAGGGATTGCTTTGCAATTGTGTATTTAGGGGGAGTTGATTCTGGACTTTAGCCAGGACAGGGTTGGCAGCTTGGGATTACTGTGGAAGAAAAAAGTAAGAACAGTATAGCTAGAGTTCTGCTTTTGCTTCTTTTCCATCATTAACCACCCCCCTCCCCTATTGTCATAGCAGGTGTGATACAGAGTTCTGGTACAGGTGTCTGCAGGAAGCAGTTTGCACTAGGGACATAATAGAACTTTGGTCATTAACTTAGTTGAAATAGTAATGGAGAAAAATGGAGTCTCAGAACATGACACATTTGCTAAGTTTTGAAGTTATGTGAGATGGGAAGCAAACAAGCTGTAATAGAAACCAGAACTGAATCGTATGCAATCTCCGGAAACAAAGAATGTTCAGGGAAGTGGCTCCAGTCTATATGCCAGGAACAGTGAGCTGATGATCTGAAGCCAGTTTTACCGAGGGAGGATTTTACCAACGTGGGGGAGTTAGTGCTATAGGCTGAGACTCCTGGCTTGGCAGGACAGAGAGCCTTTGCAGCAAAAGATGAGATTTCAGCAAGCACACAAGATTGGACAAAGGTAAAAAAAAACTGTGAGATCTTGATGTAGATGTTGTTTCTTTTTAAACACATAATTCTGAAGCCCTTCAGTACAGAACACTAAAAAGTTAAGCCAAAAATCTCTCAAAGGGATTCAGAATTTTATGTCATCTTGCAGTGCTGAGAGGACAAAGACTAACCAGCAAGAGGAGTCCTGACAAATAAGTGTACTCTCATTAAAAAGCTCCAGAAGGCTAGGTAGCCTGAAGCTTATTTATAAAATGGCCACCAAGCAGCCAACTTATTCTGCCAAACATTAAAAAATGGAAAATACTCTGGATAATATCATCAGAAAGATTCAATAAAAATTATTAGCTATGCCAAAAGGTAAGACAATATGACCAAGCCAAAGAGGAATGAATATACAAAAGAATCAAATGTAGTCCAGATATTGTAGTTAGCAGACAAAGACCTTAAGATAATTATAATTAACCTACTCTGGAGAATAGAGGAAAAGGTTATAGAAAATACATGAAAATGTTAAGAGTTTCACCAGACACTTGAACTAAATAAGAAAAAATATATATAACTAAGATTCTAGAACTTAAAGTATGATACCTGAAACTAGAAATTTATCTAATAGATTTAATGGCAGATTAAAATAGAAGACAGGATTAGTAATCTGAAGGACAGATCAATGGAAACCCAAACTAAAGCATAAGAAAAGCCTATCAAATGTGTAATAAGAATCTTGGAAGAAAAGAAGAGGGGATCCCCGGGTGGCTCAGCAGTTTAGCGCCTGCCTTTGGCCCAGGGCGTGATCTTGGAGTCCCGGGATCGAGTCCCAAATCAGGCTCCCTGCATGGAGCCTGCTTCTCCCTCTGCCTGTGTCTCTGCCTCTCTCTCTCTCTCTCTCTAATAAATAAATAAATAAATAAATAAATAAATAAATAAAATCTTAAAAAAAAGGAAGAGACTAGACCAGAAGCAATACTCAAAAAAGTCATAAATAAGCATCCTCAAAAATTTCTAGGAATCCCTAAAAGCATAAATGAAAAGATAACCTATCCTAGATATATCAGAGTAAAACTGATGGACAGCAATAATAAGGAGAAAAATCCTAAAAGTAGTAGTTTCCTAAAAGGAAAGAAAAGCATATTACTTTCAGAAGAGGAATAGTAAGACAGATGAGGGGCACTGAAACACAATGCAGCGGCACAATTAAATAACTGAGAAGAAAAACTGCCAACCTAGAATTTGTTACCCAGTAAGAATATTTTTCTGTATATACTTATGAAGGTGAAAGAAAGAGACAAATAGAAACTGCAATAACACGTTGCCTGAAAACCTTCAAATACAAGTATAAAACAAACTTATAGATCTCAGCTGTGTAAAGAGCTTAGAAGTTATCAATCTTGTCCTTAAAACAAGACAAAAGCTGAGTATTCCTGAAAACCAATTATTTTTCTTAGACTCATCAGAGAAATGGTGACCCTGGGCAAACCACCACACGGAAAACTAAGGAGAAATGAATAGAGAGAGTCACAGTTCAGAACTGCATACTTGGAGCAGAAGCTGCTAGAGCCACGATCTGGTAGGAACACTGAAAGTGCAATTTTAATGAATTGTTGGAGGCTGAGGTTGCACTGGTTTTACGGTGAGAAATTCCTAAGGAGTCCCACAGTCTCATGGGTTTTCCCAATAAGAAGGAACCCTGCCAGATTCAAATAGAAAAGACCTAAGAAAAAATACCACCTGTTTCTGTCAGGGAGAGAGGGAGAGTATGCATTTTGAATTATATCTAAGTCATTCTCCATAAAAAAGACCTACACTCTGAAAGAATATATTGTATCAGGGCCTTATCTGATCCAATGGAATGGCAATTAACTAAACCCAACTCCTTCTAACCTTCCTGTCTCACCTCCAGGGGGCTAGAAGCTGAAAAATATTTTTTAAAGTCATAGCCCAGAGACTCAGACTCACTTAAAGATCAATTTTACAAAAGATGATAGAAGGCTTCCCCTCCTCCTCACCTTACTACTACATCAACAGGCTTACAGTATAAGAACAGTGAATTGCAGTAAAATTGCTGCAAGACCCAGAGTCTGTTCAAGAGTTCTTAGAGAATTCAAAGACAACTGGGAAGAAAACACAAAGACACTAGAGAAAGCTGAAGCCTCTGCATATGCAGCTAACAAGCAGCATTAAACACAGCCCAACTTTGAGCTAGATTAATATGAATCCTCATACTGAAGACTTATTTACCTCAGACCCTATTACCCAATATACCATATTCAACTTTTAACAAAAAGAGTTACAAGATATGCTGAAGAGCAAGAGAAAATAATCTGAAGATATAAAGCAAGTGCCAGAACCATAGATATGACAGAGATTTTGGAAATATTAGGGAACTTAAAATATCTATGATTAATATGTTAAAGCCTTCAATGGGAAAGGAAATAACATGTCTAATAGATGAATAATTTAAGCAGAAAGATGGAAACTCTAAGAGTCAAAAGGATATTCTAGATCAATACTGTAAAGGAATGAAGAATGCCTTTGTCAGGTTCATCAGTAGGCTGCACAAGAAGGAAATCCGCAGTTTGAAGATAAAGCAATGGAAAGTGATTTCCCAAAGTGAAATGCAAAGATAAAATAATAATAATAATTAATAATAATAAAGAATATCTAAGAATTATGAGATTATGGAGCATTTATAAAAGTTATAATATACATGTAATTGGAATACCAGAAGGAAATAGAAAACAAAACAGGATTAGTAAGAAGTATTGTAACAGAAGTATTGTTTTGAAGTAATATTTGAAGTAATAGTATACGTTAAATTTCCAAAATTAATGTCAGACACCAAACTAAAAAAGATCCAGGAATCCCAAAGAACACCAACAGGATAACTATCATAATATATAAAACCTAGGCATATCATCTGCAAACTTCCAGAAATTAAAGGCAAAGAAAATATTGAAAAATGCTGGGAGAGAAGAGGGCATACCAGACCTATTGGAAAAAAGAATAATCACATCAGATTTTTCACCAGGAACAATGCAAAGAGGAAGAGAGTAGCATGGTATATTTAAAATGTTGGGAGAAAAAAAGAAATGCCAACTGAAAATTCTATATCCAGCAAACTTATCCTTCAAAAATGAAAAGAAGAAATGACTTTCTCAGATAAACAAAAATGAGTGAATTCATTGCCAGCAGAGATTCCCTATAAGAAAGAAGTTCTTCCAAGAGAAGGGAAATGATGTAGGTCAGAAACCCAGAGAAACCCAAATCTATAAAGAAAGAAAAAGTGTCACAGAAGGAATAAGTCAAAGTAAAATAAAAGCTTTTTATTTCTCTTATTCTTACCTATTAGATAAGTGTTCAAAGTAGTGATAGTAGCAATGTATTGGGTGATTATAGTTAATGGATAAATGAGATGAATGGCAGAAACGTTATAAAGGGTGAGAAAGAGGGATTGAGACTACTCCATTATAGTAGAGTAGATATGTATAGTATTATAGTATTCAGGTGTTCTAGATCTATTGTAAGACACTTGCACTACCCGTGAAGTAAGACAGTGTTATTTGAAAGTGGACTTAGATTAGTTAAAAATGTATATTGCAGACTCTAGTGCAGCAACAAATTTTTTTGAAGTATAGTCAAAATGCTAAGAGAAGATAGAAAATGGAAACAAAATACTCAGTTAAAGCCAAAGAAGGAAGAAAATGGGATTTTTAAAGGAAAGGAAAAATATTATAGTGACTAGGGAATATAAATTGGTACATATTGGGACACCTGGGTGGCTCAGTGGTTCAGTGTCTGCCTTTGGCTCAGACAGGGATCCTGGGGTCAAGTCCCACATTAGGCTCCCCACAGGGAGTCTGCTTCTCCCTTTGCCTATGTCTCTGCCTCTCTCTCTGTGTCTCCCATGAATAAATAAATAAAATCTTTTAAAAATCGTACATATTAATCCAACTAAATCCATGATAACTTTAAATGTAAGTGGCCTAATTATGCCAATTTTAAAGACAAAGACTATCAGAAGGGAAAGGGAAAAGAAACAAGCTCCAACTACCTGTTATTCACAAAAAGTTCTTTAATATAAAATCACAGACAGGTTAAAAGTAAAGGAATGGGGAAAAATAAAGATACTCCATGCCAACACTAACCAAAAGAAAATGGGAGTGGCTATATGAATTTCACACAAAACCTACTTCAGAACAAGGACAATTAACGAGGGCAATGAGAGGCATTACACAATGATGAAATGGTCAATTTTCGAAGAAGACATGATAATCTTTAACATGTATGCACCTCATAATAGAATGCCAAAATACGCAATACAAAAACTGATAGAAATGCAAGGAGAAATAAACAAATCCACTGTTACAGTTGGAGACTTCAATATCCCTTTATCAGTAATTCCAACAGTGAAAGAAATCAGTAAGTATATGGTTGAATTGAATAGCATCATTAATCAAATTGGTCTATAAATCAACATTTATAGAATGCTATATACAATGATAGCAGAATACACATTCTTCTCAAGCTCATATGAAATAGTCAACAAATAAACCACATTCTAGGCCACAAAACACAGCTTCACAAATTTAATATAATAGTAATCATTCAAATTATATCCTTAGACCACAGTGAAATTAAGCTAGAAATCAAGAACAGAGAAATAACCACAAAGCAGAATAATACATAATGAATATTAAATAATACTGTCCTAATAACATGGGGATTAAAGAAGTCTCAAGAAAAATTTTTAGATATTTTGAATTAATTGAAAGATTGAAGATACAGCTTAAGATTTGTAGGATGCAGCAAACATGATGCTTAGAGGGAAATGTAGCATTGAATGCATATACTGGAGAAAAAAATACCTGAAATAGAAAATCTGAGCTTCTACCTTAAGGAATTACAGAAAGGTAAGCAATTTAATCCAAAAGCAAGCAGAAGAAAAGAAAAAAATAAAGCAGAAATCAGTGAAATTGAAAACAAGGAAATCAATAGAATTAATGAAACCAAAAGCTGGTTCTTCAAAAGTATCAATTAAATGTATAAACTTCTGGCCAGACATACCAAGAAAAAAAATTTTCAGCAGAGGAAAGATGATTCTAAACAGCCACTTGGAAATGGAGGAAGATGAAGAGCAATGACACGGTAAATAAGTGGGTGGATACTTGCAAAAGTATGCTGATTGTACAGAATGATAATAGTAATGTGTTGTAGAATCTAAAATATATGCAGAATTAACATCCATGACAATATTAAGACAAATGATGAGAGGTAGGTAAATAGATTTCAAGAGGCCTAGGATCTAGCATTATCAGGGAAATTATAAAATTAATAATGTTATTACCTTCATTACATCACATTTCTATTCTCTAAGAAAGAGATCGCTAAAAGAATAATAAAAGAATGCATAACCAGTTATGGATAGAAAAATAAAGTAAAAAAAAGAAAAATAAAGTAATTTAAAATATTTTATTAATTCAGAGAAAGATAAGTAAGAATAGAAAAGTGCACACAAAGAGATGGGTCACATGTAAAGCAAGTTGCAAGATGGTAGGTATTGTTCCATGTATACCAATAATTATATTTAAATGAAACAAGTATTTCAATGAAAGAGTAAGAATATTAGATTCCACTTTTAAAAATAACATGGTAATTATAAGGGATACATCATAGATCCTGTGACACAGAATATTTGAAAGTAAAGGAATGAGAATAACCAAAGTTACTTGGGGACATTTAATAATGATAAGAAGACAATCCAACAGACAGACATAAAAATCCTAAGTCCATATGTACACAATTGTGTATTTGAAAGTATATCAAACAAAACCTGACAAAACTAAATGGTGATGCAAACACATTCCAGTGCACGTTCTTTAATAAATAATAGAACAACATAAGGAGTCATTCCTCTCAATTTGACTTCTACCCAAAAGACAAAGCTTGAAAGTCTAATAAGAAAAATTTTCACAAATAAAAAGTGATTATTTGTGATTTTCTGGTGTTTGGAACTCTGTAATCACAGACCATATCCATTTTACTCCCTTGGAGCTTACAAAGTTTTATAACCCGGGATCTGACCTTTTTTACTCATTATCAGACAGGATAACTGATACCTCCCAGAGGAAATGTCCATACAAAATGAAACAAGATATTTGATGAGAACAACTAATGGCAAGACAAAAGAATGCACTGCACGAAAGTCTTTCAGAAATAAAAGCTTAGAACGAACAAAGCAAAAATTTAGAATAAAATAAAGTATATTAAAAGATATTTCAATGAGATACCACTCACACCACTCAGAATGGCTAAAATTAACAAGTCAGGAAATGACAGATGTTGGCAAGGATTCAGAAAAAGGGGAACCCTCTTACATAGTTGGTGGCGGGAATGCAAGCTGGTGTGGCCACTCTGGAAAAACAGTATGGAGGCTCCTCAAGAAGTTGAAAATACAATTGTACTACTGGGCATTTGTCCCAAATAAACAAATGTAGTGATCCAAATGGGGACCTGCACCCCAATGTTTATAGCAATAATGTCCACAATAGCCAAACTATGGGAAGAACCTAGATGTCCATTGACAGATGAAAGGATAAAGATGTGGTGGACTATTAGTACTCAACCGAAAAAAAAAAAAAAGAAGAAAGAAAGAAGAAAGAAAGAAAGAGAAAGAAAGAAAGAAAGAAAGAAAGAAAGAAAGAAAGAAAGAAAGAAAGAAAAGAAATCTTGCCATTTGCGAACTCCATGAAGGGAACTAGAGGATATTAGTCTAAGTGATATAAGTCAATCAGAGAAAGACAATTATCATATGATCTCACTCGTATGTGGAATTTAAGAAACAGGATCATAGGGGAAGAGGAAAAAATAAAACAAGATGAAATCAGAGAGAGATGAACCATAATCATAGGAACTTGATAAGACAAACTTAATCATAGGAAACAAACTGAGGGTTGCTGGAGGGGAGAAGGGTTGGAGGGATGGGGTAACTGGGAAATGGACATTCAGGAGAGCACATGATGTCACGAGCACTGGATATTATATAAGACTGATGAATCACTGACCTCTACCTCTGAAACCAATAATACAGTATATGTTAATTAATTGAATTTAAATTAAATTTAAAAATAAGATAAAATAAAATAGACCTAGAAAACATGGAATAAGGTAATGAACCAAAATATTAGATAAAATATCTTAAGAATGAAAGTACAGTACATTTCCTAATCTCACTATTAAAGACATTTTCATATTGGATTATGAAGAAAACAAAATCAAATATATGGTGTTTATAAGAGAAAGATCTAAAGAATAAAAACATTTAGAGACAAACTTTTTAAAAAGGGAAAAGCATTCCATTGAATAACAAAACTACATCTGAAACTAATGATGTAACATATGTTGCAAATTGAATTTACATAGAAAAAAATAAATCTGGTTTAGGTAAACCTACTACTAGAAAACTGTACATAAAACCAGTATTGCGGCACCTGGGTGGCTCAGTGGTTGCGCATCTGCCTTTGGCTCAGGTCATGGTCCTGGGGTCTTGGGATTGAGTCCCGCATCAGGCTACCAACAGGGAGCCAGCTTTTCCCTCTGCCTATGTCTCTGCCTCTCTGTGTCTCTCATGAATGAATAAATAAAATCTCAAAAAAAAAATCAGTACTGTTTATACACACAAGGTATAACCTATTTTGGTAGGTAATACTATCTTTATGCCTGGAGGCATTTCCGATCTGTGAATGGACAAGGGGAATCAAAACAGTGGCAGGCAGTATTACTGAATGGAGGAGAGACAGATCAGAGTTCTAGGAGGCAAAGGCCTGTGGAAATTGCCAAGGCATAGTAACGAAGAGGAGGGAACCATGCAGAACATGGGCAACAAATATCCAGTCTGTCCACAGAATGACCCAGGTGTAGGCTGAATATTTCACAGAGCTCACCCAGAGCTAGACACATACATGTTTGAGTCAGTCAGAAAACAGAATCTGTGAACACACAAGGCATTCAGAAAGAGACTCTTGAAGGGGTATGTCTTAGTAGAGGGCTAAATTTTAGTGAAAAGGCACTATAAATGCATCATAAAACTCTTTAAAACAAGCTTCCAGTAAAAAATAAATAAAATAAAAAAGAAAAGAAAAAAAAGAAAAAATCTAAATAGCCCTATGTCTCTTTTAAAAAATTATTTTTTTAAAAGATTTTATTTATTTATTTATGAGAGACACAGAGAGAGAGGCAGAGACACAGGCAGAAGAAGCAGGCTCCATGCAAGGAGCCCAATGTGGGACTCGATCCCAGGACTCAGGGATCACACTCTGAGCCAAAGGCAGATGCTCAACTGCTAAGCCACCCAGGCATCCCGAAAAATTGAATTTATAAGTAAAAAGAAGAAAGTCACAGATGGCTTCAATAGTAAATTCTGTGAAACATTTCATAAGAACCAATACCATTCCTATACAAAAATCCTCAGACCATAGAGGAAAAGAGAAATGTGCCTACTCACTTCATGAGAAAGCCTTGCCCTGATATCAAAACCAGAAAACTATATTACAAAAAAGGAAGGAATGAAAGAAAAGAAGAAAGAAAGAAAGAAAGAAAGAAAGAAAGAAAGAAAGAAAGAAAGAAAGAAGGAAAGAAAGAAAGAAAGAAAGAAGAAAGAAAGAAGAAAGAAAGAAAGAAAGAAAGAAAGAAAGAAAGAAAGAAAGAAAGAAAGAAAGAAAGAAAGAAAAAGAAAGAAAGTTACAGGCCAATTGCCTTGATTGATATTAAAAGGACACTTTCTAAAACGATATTATATACTGTCCTTCTGCTAAATATTCAAATTTGATGTTCTCAGGGCAATGTACCAAAGTAAGATTCTGGATGGATAAAGAGCAAGTAAGAAGGAAGAATCAATATGATATTTGGAAAGGGTTTATATGGAAGTTCATGATTAGGAAACTGATATATTTAAAATTCTTGTTACCTCTGATGTATTAATTTTGTAATCAAACTGAATTGCTGGCAATATTGTACAAATATCTGCCCTGTTGCCTCAGCATGTTTTAAAGATTTCTTCAGAAAGGAGATCCAGTCTCCTACGACTCTGTCCTACTCTGCCTTTTACTTGGCTTACAATTGTGTTTTATTTACATTTCTTTCAACTATATTTTTGCTCCCCAACATAATAAGCACAGAGATCATTTTATTTAAAAATCTCTATTATAATGTTATCTTGAAATATTTATTATAGTTGTTATTGCTAGTTCATTTAGGCATGAGAATACTGTACCCAACTGACTAGATGATTATCTGCTCGTGGTGTTAGAATATTGTAGCATCTGCCTCCAATAAAAGTTTCATGCAAAGTTCTTATCATAATTCCTTAAGGAGAGAGAGGTGTACAATTTACCAAGTCGAAAAGAAGGGTTGTTGAGTATTTTTATACTTGTCTGCTAATAAATATTTAATTGTGGCAGAATTTGTCTGAGAATTGCTTTTATTATAACATACAACCTAGTAGAAAATTGTTGAGGATGCCTCTAAAGCTCTCACCTATCTAAGATTGTTGAGGAATGTCACAGTTCTAGATGGACAAACTGGTTTGGGTCAGATCAAATGACAACAATACCTCTTTTAAATCAGGAATAAAAAAATCTGATTTCTTCTTATTCCCTTTCTTTCTTCACCCTTATATTCCTTCTCCTCTCTTCCCATAGGACAAGATTCCACCATATGCATATAGATATTTCAATGTATTTAATCCTCATTGAATAGGTTCTTAATGATTTTTCCAATTCTAAACAATCTTCTAAAAAATACACTATTTTGATAATTCATAGCTAGCGCACCTCTTACTAAAATGCTACAATGGCCTAAAAATGTACTGATAATTTTAAATAATGTAATTTAAATGTTAAAATATTTAAGGACTAGTAAAATCAATTTTTAAATGTTGATTAATTGCATTGACTTATCAGTACCTGCTGCATAGGTGATTCTACTTCAAATAGAGATCCAGAACATTTTTCTATGTAAAAACACATACCTCATCTATTTCATCTTTGAAACTGCAACCTTAGCTGCCAGCACAAGTTCCTTGGGGGTTTCAAAAACATCAATCAGTTTCACAGCTAGAGAAAAAGTACTTTTTCTCTGAGAACAACCTTAGCTAAAAAAAGAATAGGCTTCATCATTTTCAAAGACATACAATGGGTTAACTTTAAGAAATTGCAAGACACAGTTTTTTTACTGACAGCTGACTTTATTTGAGAGAAAATAAATAGAGTAGGCAAATTGACTAAATACTTTATATCCTAGTTACATCTTACAACTACAGTGAACTGTGGTGATGATCACTGGGCAGGCTGGGCATGGACCCATTGTCACTTCAATCCTACAGAAAAGCCTTGATGTAACAGTGCAAAAGACAACACCACTTCTTTGTATTTATAATTCTGTTTCTGCTTTTGTTTGTTTATTCATTTGTTTTGCTCTATAGATTCCACAGTTATAGAATGAATAAGTCATGAGAATAAAAGATACAGTATAGGGAAATATAGTCAGTGTATTATCATAAAGTGACAGATGGTAGCTATACTTGTGGTGAGCACAGCACAGCATAAGAGTTGTTGAATCACTGTGTTGAACACCTGAAACTAATGTAACATTCTGTGCTAACTATACTCAGAAAGAAAGAGAAAGAAAGAAAGAAAGAAAGAAAGAAAGAAAGAAAGAAAGAAAGAAAGAAAGAAAGAGGAAAGGCAAGAGTACTTTATGATTCCTACTTCTCCCTGAGATGAGATTTGAATCTTGACAGAAAAAGAAATCTAAAATACCAAATGAAAACATTGCCCTTTACTTAGTTTACAACTTGTGTTTTATTTACCTTTCACTTGAACTACTTTGTTTTTACTCACAAATAAACACATAAAAATAATTTCACAGAAATCTCCATTATAATTTAATCTTCCCATATTTATCATAGTACTATTAGTTCATTTAGGCAGAATGTGGTAGTGAATTCATTGTACCTTCTTGGCATTTTAAAGGAAAATATAGTTTTTTTTTAAAAAAAAAAAGGATAATTATTTGACATATCCAATAAAGCTTGGTTCAGAGTAACTATGTTTTTACCAGTATTTTAAATAGGATAATTTCCTTCTCTGTGTCATTGTCACAATATTTTGATCAATATGCAGAAGAATCAATGGGATACTTTTAGTCAATTAAGATAAATGTAAAAAGGTACTATTGAATAAAGCTTGTTCATTTTTTATTGGTTCATACATATGAAAGACAACTATCATGTTATATAACAATTGAGCTATTACTCTGTTAAAAGTTTATAAATCTGTGTCAAAAATGTATTCATCTATGTGGCTAAAATATGAACTAGTCATTTGGTGATTAACATTTAATTTCACCCAAAGAATTGTTTTAAATAAACTGCAGAGATTTCCCTTAGAAAATCTATCAAACTTAGAAGCAAAGAAGAATGCTTTATTTCTTTTGTAATTTAACTAGCTTTTATGTCTGAAAGTGGAAAAAATAGCTTCAATTGTGAAGATGGATTAATGTTAATAAAATCATTTGAAATTCTCATTTTTATATTTATTATGTAAATATAAATTTATGACTAATAAGAACTCGAGTGTACTTTGAAAGAACAACTTGAGACTTTCAATTCTTTATTACAGATTTTTGCTCATATTATTTGTCTTCTGTTATTTGTTCTGACTGGCTCCGCTCTTTGAAATTATACATTTTATCTGGCACTTATTTATCAGAATTCTCTTTAAAATTCAAATATGCTATTATTGCTATCATTTATTTAAACAGTTAGCTTTTTCCATTAACAAAGAAAATATGGTCGGAGTTGGAAATGAAATAGCCTGAGGAGGAGCGGGGAATCAGTGGGGAACAGCAGGAGGAACAGTGAGCATTGTAAGGAAGGAAAAAACAGTAGTTGAGCATTTATATGGAATGATTCTGGGCACTTCATTTTTAACCCTCACAGATATGTTGTCAGGTAATTATCATTTTCCATTTTTTTACAAAGAAAGGAGGTAGGGATCAAGAAAATGAAGTAATTTGCCCCAGATCAGTTAATAAAAGTGGAGCTATGGCATGCAAAGCCAGGTCTGGCTGACTCCAAGGCCTATTAAGATGTCTAAATACAGTGTTTTGATCCTTCTGCAAAGTTCTGTAGAAGTGAGCATGGACCATGTCCAATAAAAACTATGAAGTGGACAAGACTTTGGTTTATTATTTCAAGGTTCCTTAATGCTTCATTTCCTATAACCTGCCCCAAATAAAAACAATTTTGCATTCACCCCAAGAGCCATCAGTGATGCCTTCCCAGTCCCTCCTGTTTCTTCCTGCCCTGCCTTTCACTAGTCAATCTTCTAAATGTCTGTTCATTCATGCATGGCATTCACTCATTAAATATTGTTTATCATTTGCTAGGCACTTTTTGGCACCAAGGCTACGTACATGAAAGAAATGGACCCTATCCCTGACTTCGTGGAATTACCGTATAATAGTATTTGAGAATAACCTAATGGAGGTATTCTAATTACACAAATAATAAACATTTAAATTACAATCACTTCATTCTACCTATCTCTGCCATCAACCCCAGCCAGTGTTATTCCTCAGGAACCAATCTGAAAACTCAAGTATAATGCAAATCTGTGCATTTTATCCTGCCACATTCTTTTTTTTTTTTAAGATTTTAGTTATTTATCTATGAGAGACACAGAGAGATGCAGAGTGAGAGGCAGAGACACTGTATCCTGCCACATTCTTATAAGAGTCCCAACTACTAACTGAAAAGTGCCAAGGGGAAGGGGACACATACAAAAGGAGCCTCTAGGGTAGGACAATAAAGGCAGTACTAATCAAAAAAGTAAAAAGAGATGGAAAAGGCATAAATGATTGGTCAGGGCTCAATGAAAAAGGCAGAAATAGAGATAGCCTAGAGAAAATGATTAAGGAGAGTCCTGATTGGCAAAATGAGCTGTGTACCATCTCTCTTTCTGCAAGACTCTAAGCACCTTGAGAGAGGGACTGGGCCTTACTGTTTACTTATGCATCCTTGCCATGTCACCTAGCATTCTATCTTGTACATTATATGTCTACTATAATATCCGTTGAATGAAAGAAGAAAGGAGAGGAGAAATTTAATGTATTAGCCTAATCTCACTTGTTAATATTAAATGCTAGTGATAATTGATAGGCAAGTTGTTAAATGCATACGCCATGCCTTCTGACTCCCAGAGCAATGATGACTTGAGGGATCTGCTTTTGGCTTCCAACTCTTTGGTCTGTTTTCTGTGATAATCACAAAATCTATGAATTAGCCAGTACTAAAGATTTTTTTAGCTGTGGATTTAGCAGAGGAACATGAATATCTATAGTGTGTAAATTTCCTAAAGACTGTGACTGACATGATAGTCTCTCAGCTCTTTATCCTGATACTTCAAACCTTTTGAATGTCCAGCTGGATACTGTACATTTAAATTAGGCTCACCCACCCAAACGCTCACTAGCCTTGTTGGAAGTGATGCTATGGGTATGCTGTTCTTTGTAACAGTCTCTACTTCTCTACACCAATCTGATTTCTGACCTTTTGTTTTGGTCTCTTGGATTTAGCCCCATGCTCAAGAGAGAATTCAGTTCTCATCCTTATATCTCAATACTCTCTAGGTCAGAGCTTGAGCTCACACTTTAGCTCATCCTGCTGTTTCTTAGTTACTTTAGATAATTGTAACATGTAACCTAACTCCTGTTACTCGAACGGCATTTCAGCCAGTGTGACCTGATATCTTGCTCAGGCCTTCTCCTCAGAAAGAGGAATTAAACTCTCATATGCCTAGGTCTCTTTTTGAATTTCCTGCTTATGAGGATGAACAATTTGAATCTTGAGTTTAGCTTGATATCACTCTTGGATTCTTTCACCATAGATTACATTCATCCCTGCCTGTGTACTCCTATGCGGACTTTCTTATCTTGCCTCCTTTGTCTTTTCAGGTTTTGGCTTAACTATAGGTCAGCTTGGGCACAGGCGTCCAGCTTTTCTTAGCCAGTTTTTTTATGACTGTGGCGTCCTTCTGTTTCTTAAACTCTAGGTCTTAACTTCCTATGAAAATATCTGGAAAACATGGGGGATGCCTGGGTAGCTCAGTGGTTTAGCGCCTGCCTTCAGCCCAGGGAGTGATCCTGGAGACTCGGGATTGAGTCCCACCTCAGGCTCCCTGCATAGAGCCTGCTTCTCCCTCTGCCTGTGTCTCTGCCTCTCTCTCTCTCTCTCTCTCTCTGTGTCTTTCATGAATAAATCAATAGAATCTTTAAAAAAAATAAAAAAGATAAAATATTTGGAAAACCAATTGGCTCTCAAATCGGGTAGACTATAGTTGGCCAAAAAAGATTTCCTATACCCAAGAATTTCAGATTGCCCTCATGTTTCCAGAACTTTCCAAGAAAACTCCAAACCATCCAGAGCAGTACCATCTTTAGAATATCTCTTACATCTTGACTACTCAACCTAATCCTCCCAAGAAAAATCTAGCAAAAGATATGGAGTAGGTTCTACAGTTTTAGAAGAATATGATGTGAGACTTTAGCCCTAGAAAAGTACCTGACTACTAGAGGGAATAATAGAAGCCCTATGGTGTCTCTTCTCTCAGATGGTATCCTATCATTCTCAAATTTAAAAAAGGATATAGAAGAAATACATGAAAAAATCTCTTTCATGCCTCTCAGTATTAGTGAATCAAATGTTGGCCTGAATGTCTCTATGCATCTTTGTTATCATTTTTTCTCTCTCCAGAGGTACAGGAAATAAGAAAGAATTGACTCAAAAAAAAAAAAAAGAAAAAGAAAGAATTGACTCAGTTCAACTGCTACTTATTTCAATGAGGCTAGTAAAGATTTATCAAGTTACGAAAAGGTTTTCTAGTTCCACCTGGCACCCAAATTAAAATTTCTGAATATTTACCTAAAAGACTTTATCAATTAACACATATTTGCTTAAAAGAAAAAAAAATCATCTAAATTTACCCATGGGAATCTTCCATTTAGAATTCCAGAATATTGTGCCAAGTGCACAAATTACCATTTCTTCGATAAATTTATAAATATATGTTTCTCTTTATTGCCTAAGGGGAATGTTATGTCTCTTTTTCCATTGAATAAATGCATATTTAGTTGTGTTTATAGAAGAAGAGAAGAACATTTGGGTAGAAAAAAGGAAAGCACTCAAGGGCAAATGTGACTTTCTGACCTGAGATTTATGGTCTCTCCTTGATGTGGAGACAGTTATGCACGTAAATCTTTGTGCACTAAGAAGTGAATCTATTCCCTATGCTCTGTGTTAGGTGGGGGAAAAGAGAACTCAGCAAGAACAGATGTGGCCATTCGCTCAGTTACCCAATGAAAACAAGTAATTGCCATGGAAACTAGAGAATAATATCATGTGAGACACAAACTGACCTCTAAGACTCAGAGTGCTTTATGGCATAGAGATTGCATATGCATACTTGATTGTGATGTAGATTTCCTTCCTAAACAAGAGTACTACAATGTTGACAATTATTATTTTTTCTTTCTCTTCCCAATACCCTTCAGTTTTATTTTGATCCAAAACTGAAACAAACTGGAAAGGATGTATAATCCTTGATGTCAGAACTATGAAACATACTATTAAAAGATGTAAATAAATGGTGAACTAGCATAAAAAGATGAAAGGACTCTTACTTACAAACAGCTTGGGAAATAAAAAGCTCAGGTTATGTTTGAAAACATTTCAACTGTCCTTCAAAATGGCTTCACACCAACCCAGAGCTGCATTCTTAGTCATATTTTAATCCCTATACCAACTACAGGTTCTTTCACCTGGAGGGTAACAACAAAACTGAATGGATAAATTGATTCCTGTAATAAATGGGTGTGTGTGCATAATGTGGATACTCTAAAGGTAACGGTAAGTAGTTAAAACAGCACAGTTACATTGTAATTCTCCCTATTATGAACAATATCCCAAACTTAACTTTTGCATGTGGAAACCTGAATTGATTCAGCCTTTACTAGAGAATTTCTCTAAATGTGAAAACGGTTTTCTAGGGGCTGAATTTGGTAAAACTTTTTCAAGTTAAATTCATTTCTGTTCCTTGCCACCTGCTGAGTGGAGTAGCTGGGAAGAGCAGTGTGTATGGTAATTGTGCATACTCGCCCTTCTCTTTAAAGGGCCTAATATTAATCATGCTCTTATCTTCCCTCATTACAAAGAAAATTGGTGTTATCTAAAATCAGAATACCAAAAAATAAAAAATAAAATAAAATAAAATAATAAATTAAATTAAATTAAAATAAAATCAGAGTACCAACTGTCCAATGTCACTCATTTCTCAAAGGAAAGGAAACATACTAGTTAGAAATACCATGTACTTTAATTCTGAAAAGCAAACTATATCTTTTGGCTGTTGGGGCTACTTTGGTTGTGATTTAATGAGACCTGAACTGAACTGGGAATAAATAGACATTGATTCTGCCTATACACCTCCTATGGATACTGGCTCTTTGGCCACAACATTCTCTGGACTTTAGCTCTATTATGTGCAAAGGGAGAAAGATTATCTTTAAGGGTCCTTTCAGTGCCAAAATGCAAGTTTGTGAAACTAATCTTTAAAGTTCCATATCTTTTTTTTTTTTTTTTAGATTTTATTTGTTTATTTGAAAGAGAGAGAGGGCACGAGGAAGGGGGTGACAACAGGAGAGGGAGAGGGAGAAGCAGATTCTCTCTGAGCAGGGACCCCCAACAAGAGGCTCAGTCTGAGGACCCTGAGATCATGACCTAAGTCAAGGGCATATGTTTACCAAACTGAGCCACCTAGGCACCCCTAATTTCCGTATCTTTTAAGAATTCAAAGCTCACTGATGTCATTAATTATAGAAGCATAATAATTATAGTATATTCCCAATAAGGTCATTCTTTCAAATACATTTTTCTGGAAGGAAAATGTATTTGAATATTAAGTTGGAATTATGAGTTAAGAAGAAGTGGAACAAGAGTTATTGATAATTATACTTCCATGATGAATCAGAAGAGACATTATAGTCTACAGTTTTAATAATTATAAACAAGTCATGTATATTACTCAGCCCATAAAAAAGAAAGAAATCTTGCCATTTGCAACAACATGGATGGATCTAGAGAGTATAATGCTAAGTGAAATAAGTCAGAGAAAAACAAATGCCATATGATTTCACTCATATGTGCAATTTAAGAAACAAAACAAAGAAGAGACAAACTGAAAAAAAAAAAACATACTCTTAACTGAAGAGAATAATCTGACAATCACCAGAAAGGGCGGGGGTGGGGGTGGATGGGTGAAATAGTTTAAGGATTAAGAGTACTCTCATTGAGGGATGCCTGGGTGGCTCAGCAGTTAAGCATCTTCCTTTGGCTCTGGGTGTGATCCTGGAGTCCCGGAATCAAGTCCCACATTGGGCTCCCTGCGTGGAGCCTGCTTCTCCCTCTGCCTGTGTCTCTGCCTCTGTGTGTGTGTCTCTCATGAATAAATAAATAAAGTTTTTTTTTAAAGAGTACTCTTATCAAGATGAGCACTGAGTAATGTACAGAATTGTTGTATCACTATATTGTACACTTAAAACTAATATAACACTATATGTTATACTAGAATTAAACTTTTCAAAAGTCCTGTATATACAACACCATAATCAAATTTAAAAAATAAGCAACATACTAGAAGATATCTGCAACATAGTAAACAAAGATACTATATCTAGGATATATAAAGACTTCCAGTAGATAATTAAAAATATTAAAAATACAATGAAACATAAAGTATTTGAATAGAAATTCAGAAAAGAGAAAGTCTAAGTATCAGAAAAAGTGACTAATATCATAATGAAATTTCTTACTCAGTTTTGACATGTGTTAAATTTCTGACACCATTATGTATTGGCCAATAAGTAAGGAAACTGGAACTATTCACACCTGGAACAAGTATACATTGGTACTTCATTCAACACACCTTGTTAAGCTTTGTATTCTGTCTCTATATTACCATGTGGGAAGTATTTTTCCATTAGGATAGGTATCCTGAAAATTGCTCAGTCATAGAGTAATACAGATATAGAATTGTTCACTGCAAAATTGTGTATAACAGCAAAAACTTGTCTGTCAATAAGGAAATAGGTTCAAAAATGTAGATGAGTAGATGATCAGCAAAATGGAATTGTATGTAGGAATAAATTAAATGAGGTAGTTCTTTTTTTAATAGCTTTTTTTTTTTTTTTTTGCAAAATACCTTTATGGAAGGAGAATGTGTATAGCTATCTTCCTATTTCTAAATGAATCTATACATCACTTATAATGATGGGGTTTGATTAGAACTGAAGAAATGAGGGATTTACCTATAGCCAATAGGCTAATCTTTACCAGGTTAGGAAATAAATTTGACCACTTATAACAAATTGCAAGTTTAGTGAACAAACATAGTTTTATACCACAAACCTTTTTTGGAGTAATATTTAGTTATTGTTTGTTTGTTTGTGTTTTTTCTACATTAAGCCTGCAGTTCTATTTTTTTTTTTTCCAAATTTTTACTTAAATTCTAGTTAGCTCATAGGTCAATATGGTTGCAGGAGTAGAATTCAGTGATTCATTACTTACGTACAGCATCCAGTGCTCATCATAACAAGTGCCCTCTTTAATACTCATCTAGCCCATCCCCACCCATCTCTCTCCATTAACCCTCAGTTGGCTCTCTACTGTTAAGAGTCTCTTATGGTTTGTTTCCCTCTCTTTCTCTCTTTTTTTTCTCCTTTCCATATGTTTGCATGTTTTGGTTCTTAAATTCCACATATGAATGAAATCACATGGTATTTGTCTTTCTCTATCTGAATTATTTTGCTTAGCATAAAACATTCTGGCTCCATCTATGTCATTGCAAATGGCAGGATTTCATATCACTTGTTTCTCCATTCATCAGTTGTTGGATATTTGGGTTTTCTCCATAAATTGCTGATAATGCTGCTATAAACACTGGGGTGCATGTATCCCTTTGAATCTATATTTTTGTATCTTTTGGGTAAATACCTAGTAGTGCTATTGCTGGGTAGTAGAGTACTTCTATATTTGACTTTTTGAGGGACTCCATAGTGTTCTCCAGAATGGCTGCACCAGTTTGCATTTCTACCAACAGTGTAAGAAGTGGGAATCTTTTCTCCACATCTTTACCAACACCTGTCGTTTCTTGTATTGTAAATTTTATGCATTCTGGCAGGGGTGAGGGGGGTGACTCATTGTAGTTTTGATTTATATTTCCTTGATTATGAGTGATATGGAGCATCTTTTCATATGTCTATAATCCATCTGGATGTCTTCTTTGGAAAAGTGTCTATTCATGTCTTCTGCCCATTTCTTAATATGAGGATTTTTTTTGGGGGGGGTGTTGAGTTTGATAAGTTCTTTATATATTTTGGATACTAACCCTTTATCAGACATGTCATTGCAAATATCTTCTCCCATTCTGTAGGCTGACTTTTAGTTTTGTTGATTGTTTCCTTCAAGTTTCTTTCAAAGCTGTACAGAAGCTTTCTTTCTTGATGAAGGCCGCATAATTCATTTTTGCTTTTGTTGCCTCTGGTGATGTGTCTAGTAAGAAGTTGCTATTGCCAAGGCCAAAGAGGTTGCTGCCTCTGTTCTCTAGAATTTTGATAGTTCCCTGTTTTACATTTAGGTCTTTCGTCCACTTTGAGCTTATTTTTGTCTGTGGTGGGAGAAAGTGGTCTAGTTTCCTTTTTCTGCATGTTGCTGTCCAGTTTCCCAACACCATTTGATGAAGAAACTATGTCTTTTGCATTGGATATTCTTTCCTGTTTTGTTGAAGATTAGTTGATCATAAAGTTGTGGGTCCATTTCTAGGTTTTCTATTCTGTTACATTGATCTACGTACCTGTTTTCTTGCCAGTACCTTACTGTCATTAATGACATTCAGCTTTTGTAATATAGCTTGAAGTCCGGAACTGTGGTCCCTCCAGTGTGTGTGTGTGTGTGTGTGTGTGTGTGTGTGTGTGCGTGTGTGTGTGTTTCTTTTCAGGATTGCTTTGGCTATTCGGGGTCTTTTGTATTTCCATACAAATTTTAGAATTCTAGCTCTGTGGAAAATTCTGGTTGTATTTTGATAGGGATTGCATTTAATGTGTAGATTACTTTGGGTAGTATAGACATTTTAACAGTATTTTTTCTTCCAATCCATGAGCATAGAATACTTTTCCATTTCTTTTTGTCTTCTTCAATTTCTTTCATAAGTGTTCTATCGGTTTCAGAATATAGATCTTTGAGGTTTATTTCTAGGTATCTTATTGGTTTTGGTTCTGTTGCAAATGGGATCAACTCCTTGATTTCTTTTTCTGCTGCATAATTATTGGTGTATAGAAATGCAACAGATTTCTGTACATTGATTTTATATCCTGCAACTTTGCTGAATTCAAGTATTAGTTTTCCCAATTTTTTGGTGGAGTCTTTCAGGTTTTCTACATAGAGTATCATGTTGTCTGCAAATAATGAAAGTTTTGATGTTTTCCTTGCTGATTTAGATGCCTTTTATTTCTTTTTGTTTGATTGCTGTGGCTAGAATTTCCAGTGCTATATTAAATATTAATGGTCAAAGTGAATATCTTTGTCTTGTTCTTGACCTAGAGGAATGTTTTTCCCAATTGAGGATATTACCTGTGAGTCTTTCATATATGGCATTTATGATGTTAAAGTATTGTTCCATCTATCCCTACTTTGGTGAGGATTTTTATCAAGATGGATGCTGAACTTTGTCAAACACGCTTTTTCTGCATCTGTTGAGAGGATCATATGGTTCTTATTCTTTCTTTTGTTAGTGTGGTGTATCACATTGATTGATTTGCAAATACTGAACAGCTTACTGTTTCCTTGTTGATTTTCTACATAGGTGATCTGTTCATCACTCTAAATGGGGTCTCCTACTATTATTATATTGTTATCAATGAATTTCTTTACGTTTGTTATTAATTGGTTTACATATTTTGATGCTCCCAAGTTGGGGGCATAAATATTTACAATTGTTAGATATTCCTGATGGATAGACTCCTTAATTATGATATAATGCCCATCTTCATCTCTTGTTACATACTTTAAAATCTAGATTGTCTAATAAATGTATGGCTACTCTGGCTTTCTTTTGATGTCCTTTAGCACAATAGATGGTTCTCCATCCCCTCAGTTTCTATCTGCAGGTGTCCTTAGGTCTAAAATGAGTGTCTTATAGGCAGCATATAGATAGATCTTGTGGAGTTTTTTTTTTTTCCTATTTTGATACCCTATATCTTGATTAGAACATTTAGTCCATTTACATTCAGAGTGATTATTGAAAGGCATGAATTTAGTGTCATTATGTTACCTGAAAAGTTGTTTCTGGTGATACTCTCTGTTCCTTTATAGTCTTTGTTGCTTTTGGTCTTCTTCTCCCATTCAAAGAGACCCCCTTAATAGTTATTGCAGGTCTGGTTTAGTGGTTATGAACTCCTTTAGTTTTTGTTTGCCTAGGAAACTCTTTATTTCTTCTTCTATTCTAAATGACAGCCTTACTGGATAAAGTATTCTTGGCTGCATATTTTTTCATTCAACATGTCGGATATATCCTGCCACTTTCTTCTGACCTGTCAAGTTTCTGTGGATAAGTCTATGCAAACCTGATCTGTCTTCCCTTGTAGGGTAAGATTTTTTTCCCTGTTGCTTTCAAGATTCTTTCCTTGTCTGTGTATTTTGTGAACTTGACTATGAAGTACCTTGGCAATGGCTGGCTTGTGTTGAATTTATGGGAATTCTCTGTGCTTCGTTGATTTGGATGTCTTTATCTTTCCCCAGGTTAGGGATGTTTTCAGCTATAGTTTCCTCCTATAAAGCTTCTGCCCCTTTTTCTCTCTCTTCATCTTCTGAGACTCCTATGGTATGAATGTTTTCCTGTTTTATTAAGTCACTGAGTTCCCTAATCCACCTTCATGATCCATTACCTTTGTTTCCCTCTTCTTTTAGCTTCATTATTTTCTATAATTTTATCTTCCATATCATGGATTCATTCCTCTGCTTCATTCATCCACATTGTTATCACATCCATTCAGGATTGAATTTCAGTTATAGCATTTTTAATTTCAGCCTGACCAGATTTTAGTTCATTTATCTCTGCAGCAACGGATTGTCTAGTGTCTTCTGTGCTTTTTCATGCCCAACTAGTATCCCTATTATTGTTTTAACTTCTAGTTCAGACATCTTATTTATATCTGTATTGATTAAATCCCTGGCTGTGAGTTCTACTTCCTGTTCTTTGTTTTTACTGAATTATTTCATCTTGTCATTTTGGAGGAAAAGGGGAAAAAAGGTAAATAAAATAAATATTAATTTTAAAAAGTAAATGAAGGTAGATCCTACATGTATTTTGGTCTGTTTATTAGAAGAAGCTTGATAGAAGAAAAAAGATAATTTTTAAAAGAAATTAATAATAAAATATAAAGTCAATGCTCTTTCTGTATCAAAAAAGAAAGAAAGAAAGAAAGAAAGAAAGAAAGAAAGAAAGAAAGAAAGAAAGAGGAAAGGAAAAAGGAAAGGAAAAAAAGAAAGGAAAAAGGAAAGGAAAAAGGAAAGGAAAGGAAAGGAAAGGAAAGGAAAAAAAAATAAAATGAAAGGAAGCTAGATCCTGTTTGCCCAAGAGCTGAAGCTTTGCAGCACTCTATGATCAGTAGTCTTAGTGTAGGGGAGAGGTTTGTGCTGGTCTTCTAGGGGAGAGGCCTGCTGCTTTGATTCTCAGGTGGACTTACCCTAGTGGATATGTGCCTTCAGGGCTCAGGGGAGCTGGGCTTGATGTAGCGGTTTCTTCTCCACTTGGTGGTGCTGTTCAACTCACTGGGGTCCATCAATCAATGCTGGTAGGTGAGGAATGAAGATGACTGCACCCTGTTCCTGTCTCTTAGGAGCTGGAGGTTCACTCCCACCATTCTTCAGGTTGTTCTGACATACATGCAATGACCCCTCCTGTGTTACCAGTGTCTATCAGATCCCTGCCTTCACCCTGTGTCGGAAATGTCCACCCACCAAATGGCGCAGCTCTCAAATGCCTTATCTCAGGCACAGCTGTGTTTCAAAGCCGCACACTTCAGAGCACACCCCCCTCATGCCAACTGATCCTCTGGGAGAGGTTCTAGCCTGTACCAGCTTATCCCAGAAAATTATGGGACCCTGCAGCAGTTCAGAGTTTATGGTAAATTGTAACATACAGCAGGTGCCAGGTTCCCTTATCTAGTGTCTTTGTTCCTATACTGATGAGTGGGGTAGCTCAATGGTACCTGAGGGATTTCAGACCTCTGGAATTTCAGACTCTGTGCTCCGCTATTTATAAAAACAAAAATTAAAAACACAAACAAAATCTGATGGTATTCAGACCCTCTCCTTTTTTATTCCCAATCAGTGGGTTTGGGGAACAGTTTTCTTGTGCAGTATCCTGTGTGTGTTTTTACTCTTTTGTTTCCCCACACTTTCTCCATCTTGTTCTCTCTTGCTACTGTCTCACCAATAGGACTACTTCTGGCTCCACCATACCCAGGGCTCTTTTCTCCCACAAGTCAATTCTTCATAGTTCCTATATTCCATGAGTTGTTTTTTTCTGTTTGTAGACATATAGCTTTGTTTTCTTGGATGTTCAGAATGATTTCATATTTATCTGACTGTATTTGAGGGAGGAGGCAAGCTTAGGGTTGCTTCACTCCTCTTCCATCTGAACCTCTCTTCTATGCCACAAATATTCTTAATAAATGTGTTTCCCATAACAAATATTCAGAGACTTACATTTAAAAATGTATCTGCCTTAGATTTTTAAACAGATTATTTCAATATAGAGTATATTTTGGCTTATAGACCTTCACAGAAACTCAACTTCATGATGACCTCATAGAGAATAAATATACATTTTACTTCATACTTGGAGCTTTCGTGTAATTCTTTCCTGTTAGAGACCCATACAGAGTAAGTATCCTGTGAACATTAGGTGAATTTCTTTTTTTACATTTCCTATTGATTCTAAAGTTATGTTACTTTTAAGATGTTGAGGAATGCTCCCTCTATCCCTACATTCTGAAGAGTTTTGATCAGAAATGGATGCTGTATTTTGTCAAATGCTTTCTCTGCATCTATTGAGAGGATCATATGGTTCTTGTTTTTTCTCTTGCTGATATGATGAATCACATTGATTGTTTTACAAGTGTTGAACCAGCCTTGCATCCCAGGGATAAATCCCACTTGGTCATGGTGAATAATCTTCTTAATGTATTGTTGTATCCTATTGGTAGTATCTTGTTGAGAATTTTTGAATCCATGTTCATCAGGGATATTGGTCTATAATTCTCTTTTTTGGTGGAGTCTTTGTCTGGTTTTGGAATTAAGGTGATGCTGGCCTCATAGAACGAGTTTGGAAGTACTCCATCTCTTTCTATCTTTCCAAACAGCTTTAGTAGAATAGGTATGATTTCTTTTTAAACGCTTGATAGAATTCCCCAGGGAAGCCATCTGGCCCTGGACTTTTGTGTCTTGGGAGGTTTTGGATGACTGCTTCAATTTCCTCCCTGGTTATTGGCCTGTTCAGGTTTTCTATTTCTTCCTGTTCCAGTTTTGGTAGTTTGTGGTTTTCCAGAAATACGTCCATTTCTTCTAGATTTCCTAATTTATTGGCGTATAGCTGCTTATAATATGTTTTTAAAATCGTTTTTATTTCCTTGGTGTTGGTAGTGATCTCTCCTTTCTCATTCATGATTTTATTAATTTGAGTCTTTTCTCTCTTCTTTTTAATAAGGCTGGCTAATGGCTTATCTATCTTATTAATTCCATCTACGAAAAGCCCACAGCAAATATCATTCTCAATGGGGAAACACTGGGATCCTTTCCCCTAAGATCAGAAACAAGACAGGGATGTCCACTCTCACCACTGCTATTCAACATAGTACTACAAGTCCTAGCCTCAGCAATCAGACAACAAAAAGAAATAAAAGGCATTCAAATTGGCAAAGAAGAAGTCAAACTCTCCCTCTTTGCCGATGACATGATACTCTACATAGAAAACCCAAAAGCCTCCACCCCAAGATTGCTAGAACTCATACAGCAATTTGGCAGTGTGGCAGGATACAAAATCAATGCCCAGAAGTCAGTGGCATTTCTATACACTAACAATGAGACTGAAGAAAGAGAAATTAAGGAGTCAATCCCATTTACAATTTCACCCAAAAGCATAAGATACCTAGGAATAAACCTAACCAAAGGGGTAAAGGATCTATACCCTAAAAACTACAGAACACTTCTGAAAGAAATTGAGGAAGACACAAAGAGATGGAAAAATATTCCATGCTCATGGATTGGCAGAATTAATACTGTGAAAATGTCAATGTTACCCAGGGCAATTTACACGTTTAATGCAATCCCAATCAAAATACAATGGACTTTCTTCAGAGAGTTGGAACAAATTATTTTAAGATCTGTGTGGAATCAGAAAAGACCCCGAATAGCCAGGGGAATTTTAAAAAAGAAACCATAGCCGGGGGCATCACAATGCCAGATTTTAGGTTGTATTACAAAGCTGTTGTCATCAAGACAGTGTGGTACTGACACAAAAACAGACACGTAGATCAATGGAACAGAATAGAGAATCCAGAAGTGGACCCTCAAATTTATGGTCAACTAATATTCGACAAAGGAGGAAAGACTATCCACTGGAAAAAAGACAGTCTCTTCAATAAATGGTGCTGGGAAAATTGGACATCCACATGCAGAAGAATGAAACCACTCTCTTGCACCATACGCAAAGATAAACTCAAATGGATGAAAGATCTAAATGTGAGACAAGATTCCATCAAAATCCTAGAGAAGAACACAGGCAACACCCTTTTTGAACTCGGCCATAGTAACTTCTTGCAAGATACATCCACGAAGGCAAAAGAAACAAAAGCAAAAATGAACTATTTGGACTTCATCAAGATAAGAAGCTTTTGCACAGCAAAGGATGCAGTCAACAAAACTCAAAGACAACCTACAGAATGGGAGAAGATATTTGCAAATGACATATCAGATAAAGGGCTAGTTTCCAAGATCTATAAAGAACTTCTTAAACTCAACAGCAAAGAAACAAACAATCCAATCATGAAATGGGCAAAAGACATGAAGAGAAATCTCACAGAGGAAGATATAGACATGGCCAACATGCATATGAGAAAATGCTCTGCATCACTTGCCATCAGGGAAATACAAATCAAAACCACAATGAGATACCACCTCACACCAATGAGAATGGGGAAAATTAACAAGGCAGGAAACAACAAATGTTGGAGAAGATGCGGAGAAAAGGAAACCCTCATACACTGTTGGTGGGAATGTGAACTGGTGCAGCCACTCTGGAAAACTGTGTGGAGGTTCCTCAAACAGTTAAAAATATACCTGCCCTACGACCCAGCAATTGCACTGTTGGGGATTTACCCCAAAGATACAAATGCAATGAAACGCCGGGACACCTGCACCCCGATGTTTATAGCAGCAATGGCCACGATAGCCAAACTGTGGAAGGAGCCTCGGTGTCCAACGAAAGATGAATGGATAAAGAAGATGTGGTTTATGTATACAATGGAATATTACTCAGCCATTAGAAATGACAAATACCCACCATTTGCTTCAACGTGGATGGAACTGGAGGGTATTATGCTGAGTGAAGTAAGTCAGTCAGAGAAGGACAAACATTATATGTTCTCATTCATTTGGGGAATATAAATAATAGTGAAAGGGAATATAAGGGAAGGGAGAAGAAATGTGTGGGCAATATCAGAAAGGGAGACAGAACGTAAAGACTGCTAACTCTGGGAAACGAACTAGGGGTGGTAGAAGGGGAGGAGGGCGGGGGGTGGGAGTGAATGGGTGACGGGCACTGGGGGTTATTCTGTATGTTAGTAAATTGAACACCAATAAAAAATAAATTAAGAAAAAAAATCCTAGAGGAGAACACAGGCGACACCCTTTTTGAACTCGGCCACAGTAACTTCTTGCAAGATACATCCATGAAGGCAAGTGAAAAAAAAGCAAAAATGAACTATTTGGACTTCATCAAGATAAGAAGGTTTTGCACAGCAAAAGAAACAGTCAACAAAACTAAAAGACAACCTACAGAATGGGAGAAGATATTTGCAAATGACGTATCAGATAAAGGGCTAGTTTCCAAGATCTATAAAGAACTTCTTAAACTCAACAGCAAAGAAACAAACAATCCAATCATGAAATGGGCAAAAGACATGAAGAGAAATCTCACAGAGGAAGACATAGACATGGCCAACATGCACATGAGAAAATGCTCTGCATCACTGGCCATCAGGGAAATACAAATCAAAACCACAATGAGATACCACCTCACACCAGTGAGAATGGGGCAAATTAACAAGGCAGGAAACAACAAATGTTGGAGAGGATGTGGAGAAAGGGGAACCGTCTTACACTGTTGGTGGGAATGTGAACTGGTGCAGCCACTCTGGAAAACTGTGTGGAGGTTCCTCAAAGAGTTAAAAATAGATCTGCCCTACGACCCAGCAATTACACTGCTGGGGATTTACTCCAAAGATACAGATGCAGTGAAACGCCAGGACACCTGCACCTTGATGTTTATAGCAGCAATGGCCACGATAGCCAAACTGTGGAAGGAGCTTCGGTGTCCAACGAAAGATGAATGGATAAAGAAGATGTGGTTTATGTATACAATGGAATATTACTCAGCCATTAGAAACGACAAATACCCACCATTTGCTTCGACAAGGATGAAACTGGTGGGTATTATGCTGAGTGAAATAAGTCAATCGGAGAAGGACAAACATTATATGGTCTCATTCATTTGGGGAATATAAAAAATAGTGAAAAGGAATAAAGGGGAAAGGAGAAAAAATGAGTGGGAAATATCAGAAAGGGAGACAGAACATGAGACTCCTAACTCTGGGAAACGAACTAGGGGGTAGAAAGGGAGGTGGGTAGGGGGGTGGGGGTGACTGGGTGATGGGCACTGAGGGGGGCACTTGATGGGATGAGCACTGGGTGTTATTCTATATGTTGGCAAATTGAACACCAATAAAAAATAAATTTATAAAAATAAAAACATAAAAACATAAAAAATAAAGTTATGTTACTTATAAGGAAGTTTCAGATTTTATTATCCAGGTCCTGCTTCCTGTGGGGCTGTCTGCCTAATTAGGAAAGGGAAATAAAGTAGTTCTATACATTGGCAAAGATGAAGTTTTTAAAAGCCAATTGCAGAATGACTGAATAATATGGTATATATATTTAAAAAGTTAATACCTACAAATGATACCATATTCATAGATGCACATGAACATGTGAAAATATAAAATAACTGATAGAACTTAGGTCAAATTCATAATAATGAAGAATGGAAGGGATGGGAATGGTGGACAATAGAGACTTTTTTGTTCTTGTTTTGTTTTTTGACAATAGAAATTTTAACTATATGTAAAATTTTGTTTTGTTAAAATTTGTGAAGCAAATAACACTGAATGATGTGTTTACTAATTTCAGTATATGCTCATGGTTTAGATATTTTTGTGTACTTTCCTCTATTTTTAACTTTTTCCAAAATAATTGTAGAAATATGTGATTTATGAGTATACTTTACATATGTTCTTGAAAATGACTTAAATATTTAGAAGGCTGAAACTCTTTAATTGGATCAGTCATAGAATCTATAACTAAATTCATATGTATTTGACACCATTATTTTCTGATCCCTACATATGATATTAACTAAAATTGACACACTGCTTCTTTCCTTAATGTAGGATAAAAATGACTTTATTCAACAAAATTGATAAAAATTAAGCATAATCAGGAGGTACAAAATCTGAAAGTGACAATAAAGTGTCTTAGAATTCTCAACTCCACTGATAAAGGAGGGAAGCTGTAGGAATCTTCCACATATTTGCATATTAGAAGAGCACTTGCAAACTAAAGGACTAAGGAATTAGTGGTCTGATAAATGAGTATTTCATATTTTTATAGTATCTCAAGCTTAAAGAACTAATACCTGAGGATACTGGCTTCCTTAACATAACTGAAAGACTAAATTAAGCACATCTGAAAGCATTATATATGTCACAAATGAATAAGATTGCAGATTTTATTGGTAAAGTGGAATATATATCAGTCCCGTCCTTGATTGTAGTAACTCAGCTAAATGAAGAATAAAGCTAGTTTCTATGAACTTCAGGTATAGTGCAAAAGAATCTTCAGGGATATGTAACATTTACATTGTCTAAGAAAATGCAGAGCAAAATATTATGATCTTATGTAGGATATTCAGATATTAAAACAGCAAGTTAAAATGTTTTAATTCATATATTAAAACACTGCAAATTACAGCATTTCCTGGATGCTGTGCTCCAACTAGAGGATAGTATTAAAGCTTTCCACCTTTGAGAAAACTTACCCTCAAAATGTTATAAACAAGGTTGCTTGGGTGGCTCCGTCCGTTAAGTGTCTGCCTTCAGCTCAGGTCCTGATTCCAGGACCCTGGGATCTGTAGCCCTGCATCAGGCTTCCTACTCAGCAGGAGTCTGCTTCTCCCTCTTCTCTTTACCCTGCTTGTGCTCTCTCTCTCTCTCTCTCTCTCAAATGAATAAATAAAATATTTTTTAAAAAGTTATAAACCATTTAAGCACACAAAGAGGAAAAAAGTTCAGCAAATCTAGTTCCCAGTAGGGCAACATTTTCCTGTCCTGTTTATCTTAAACCAGAACCAATAGTCTCATTACTTTTAAAGTCAGCATTTCTCTGAATAAGATGAGTTTAGTTACAAAAAGTGTACTTATCTGTGAAAGAGCCTGTCTTTATGGATCTCAAAAGAGTAAATATAAGGTTTCCATAATTGGAGCCAGTCAGCACATGCCAAAGAAACCAGAATAAAACCTAGACAGTGAAAAGTAGAGTCAGAACAAGAGAAAAGGAATAAATAAAAATTGAGTTGGGATTAACTAGAGAGAAGTGGTTTGGGAAAGAATCCAAGCAGGGAAGAGAGAAGCAAAAAATATCTGGGAAAAGTGGAGAAAAAGGCTTAGTATCTCTGGATTTTGTTGACTTTTTTTTTTTTAAGATTTTATTTACTTATTCATGAGAGACAGAGAGAGAGAGGCACAGACACAGGCAGAGGGAGAAGCAGGCTCCATGCAGGGAGCCTGATGTGGGACTTGATCCCAGGTCTCCAGGATCAGGCCCTGGGTTGAAGGTGGCGCTAAACCACTGAGCCACCTGGCTGCTCCTAGATTTGGTGACTTTTTAAGTAATTTTGGAAACTGACTTCTCTCAAATACGTGCAGCTAACAATATTAGGAAGGAGCCAGATTTTCAAGTAAACACACATGGAGCAAAGCATGTTCTTCTAAAATAATTTCCAAATACCTGGAGCCAGCAAGTTAAACCACATTCTGAAGATTAGAGAAGAGAAGAATTCACTATACATTTTAGGACTCTTAAACTTAGCCTAAAGAGACCCCTCATATAAAAGTGTTAAACCAGAGACTTACGTAGAAATTTCTGGAAGGATTCCCCTTACCCCTTATTAGCTGCAAAATAAACCCGTCCCTAAAACTTGTATAATTGAAATCCACTTGTGCTTGTTTAAAGTGGTAGTAAATCTAGTTGAAGTGGTTCAGAAGTTTTAGAGGATTCAGGTAAATTTCTCTCCATAATATGAGTTTATCCTGGAAGTACTCATAGAAGTTAATAGCTAATAGGTAGATAGTGTTTGAAGATTTTCATTAATATAGGAGGGAAAAAAAAAAGAAAAAATGCATCCAGATAAGGAAAGACCATCATGAAAAAAATTACCTATATCTTTTTCTAAAATTGGACTCAATAAATCAATGGAGAAGAAAACTTATAGGCAGAAAAAGAAGACCTTCCATGTTAAAGATCATTATTCTAAAACAGTGATTTTTCAAGCCTGAGCCTACATCAGCAACACCTGGAGAATTTTTTTTAACATTTTATTTATTTATTCATGAGAGACACAGAGAAAGAGGCAGAGACATAGGCTAAGGGAGAAGCAGGCTCCCTGAAGGGAGCCCGACGTGGGACTTGATTTCAGATCCTGGGATCACGCCCTGGGCCAAAGGAAGAGCCTCAACCGCTGAGCCACCCAGGCATCCCAGTGGAGAATTTCTTATAACAGATTTCTGGATCCCACCTCTAGAATTTCTAATTCAGTAGATTTAAGATGAGGCTGAGAATCTGTTCCCCTGTGCTGTTGCTTCTGTACTGAGGCCTCCACTTTGAAAATCATATGATGCGCATAGTTAGGAATTTACAATATTATGATGGAAATCCTGAGTTTCACCTATTATAACAGAATTTTGCTTGTCTGTTTTCAGCCTCCCACTTTTTTTTGAGAATCAGGATGCCACCCAGACAAAAGAGAAGGATAATTTCTTCTTGCTGAAGGATTATTTCCCACTATTTTGACAAAGCCCTCAAAGGTCAAGACACATTTTCTTAGAGCAATTTATTCACTGGACCTTCCAAGAAGATCTTGAAAAAACCACTCAGAATTGCCATGGATTATTATCACACAAGACCATCCAGGGAACAGCAAGATTAGTTTTTTAGGAGAATTCATTGGGTTTAAGGAAGATACTTCCAGTTCACACAGATAGAGTTATAATTTAGAAACAATGTGCCAAATTGCTCCAATGTTAGTGTTAGTGTAACTTGTTGAACATATCTATCCATAGGAAAATCTAAATTAATCTGTATTCTAACCACCACAATTTATTGATCTGTATGAAGAGAAAGGACAAGAAACATGAGATCTCAAAAACTGATGTCAAGTGGGTAAGCACTTAGACATTTATTACATCAAAGATTAACTTCGAATGCCTCCTCTTAAGATATGCATTATTGTTACCTTGTGTTTGAGTCCTTCTTTCAGCTATATTGTGGACCCCGGTAGAACAGAGCATACCCAACTTGCCTAATATTTTATGACCATAACTAAGCTATGAATTTTTGAGAGGGAAATCCCATTTGTGTAATGCAAGGAAGATCTCTTTTACTCAAGCTCAGAAAGTATACATTACCTTGGAGTTCTGTGGGCTGTCATATTTTATGTGGCACAGGGCAGACTAAATTCTTAGTGGATTCGTTACTCCAGAGCTCTACCTTTGAAAGTTTTCTGGTGAAATGGGGGTAGGAAGTATTCATCTTTGTATTTTTACCTTTCTCTAGTCTTAAATTGGTTGTGGATCAAGTAAAAATATCAAGTGACCCAGGCAAGATACAAAAGCTAATCTAAATCCAAAAGGATATCCTCTACTACTTCTTCTCTAAATACTACATTCAGACCCTTTGACATTGATGGCAATTTCCAACCAGTAATGTGCCCAGATTGGATTACACTGGCCCACCAAGAGCCAATAGTTCACAACTCTTCTCAACTCTACATCCAGTAACAACCATGCTAGAAACTTGAAATTGGACAACGGTGAGAATAGTTACAGAAGGGAACTGTGAAACCCCACAAATCAGGACTTCTGATTTTCTGGAGAACCAGTGGTTAAACACACTGCTTCCAACTCAACGCAGTAGTATAGCATGTGTTTGTGACAAGTCAGCAAGCTTCTGGACTGATTGTACAGAGTATGTCACTATTTCTTGTTTATTTTAAAAAGAGTTTATAGTACTTGGTGAAAGTATATACGCACTCCAGTTAATGTATTGCTGAGGTCTACCCATGCAGACTACTTTAAGAAATATCAGGAAAATTTTCCTGTGAAGCATTTACCAATTCCAAAAACGGATAGTGGACTATCTATATTAAACAGACATGTCAGCTGTTTGTTTTTTACATGTAGAAACAATTTATCCCCAGGCCATTTAATGAATAAACTTTATTTGACACAGAAGTGCTTTGTTTTATAGGAAAAGTTCACCAATACCAGCAATATGATTTTATGTCCTTTAATCTCTTAGATCCTTTGTTTTCTTATTTTTAAAACAAAACAAAACAAAAAAACCCTCTGTCTCAAGAGTTTGTTGTAAGAATAAAAAAAAAGTCATGTATGTTAAAGTGCTATGTAAACTTCAAATCAGCATGCAAATATTTAGTGTGAAAGGCATTTCTTAGAAGTAAGAAAGATAGCCATGCAATTTCTCTTATCTCTAACTCACATTTTGAAAATAACACATGTATTCCTGCAGGTAAAATAAGTTTAAGATGCAACCTTTTCTACTTTAGAATACTATTTGGAAAAAAAGAAAAAAAAAGAATACTATTTGGATGCATCTATTAAGGTTACATAGCAATATCATATACTACTCATATATGATTTAAATCATACTAGATCAAAATAGCAATAGATAAAATAAATTTGTCAGCTTAATATTTAGGGAGATAAGACATAGAAAGGAGTGATTAATGTCAGCAGTTTACATTTTCACTTGAAGGATTTCAAAATAGTTTGTAGGCAATAAAAATACTCACACCTTACAGTATTTATTGTGTTTATTCTCTTCCAATTTGCTTCATTTAATGAAAAAAGCCACTTACTTAACTTCCTAGTGCACTTCATTAAATTAACTCTAAAATGTCTTGTTAGAGGTAATTTAGCCAAGAAAAAGCTCAATATTGTTTTCATTAACATCCATTTAGTCAAAGAGACTGTGGTGGATTTACCCACAGACTAGTCCAGAATGTGTAGTAGAACTTCAAAGACAGAGCAGTAAATTGATTAGGGGATGAGGCAAAGGAATTTACTTTTAAAACCCGAGTCACCTGGCCAATTAACATAGAATCAGGCTGTGGTTATGGCTTTTGCGATCAAATGATTCTCAGTTCAATTTTCCAAAAGACAATTTTGCCTAAGGCAAGGTATTCAGAATTTACAGCTATGCCCAACTGTAATTCAAATAATGGAAGTGTATATTTTCTTTAAAATTACCACATGGATGATTCTGTATGAAAAACATAATTAATACAAGGAGGCTTCAGAAATGCAGTGATAATTACTCTAACACTTCTTGATTAATACAGTCACTATGAAGCCATTCACAGTTCCTCATATATTAGGAATACTAGCCCTTTGGCAGTGCTGGAAGTTATAAATTTTTCTCCAGTTTGTCACTTGTCTTTAAAGTTGCCTTATTGTGTTTTCATCATGCAAAGATTTTCTTTAAAACAGAAAAATTTACCAATTTTTCAACATTACATCTGGATTTTGAGTCATATTTAGAATGCCTTTTCAACACCAAGGTTAATGAGGAACTTACACACATTTCCTTTAACTACTCAGATGTATGTGTGTTCTGTATTTAGGCTCCCCAATCCATTAGGAGTTTTTTTTTCTTATATATGGTCTGTGACATGTATCTTCATCTTTTTCAAAATGGCTACCCAGTTGTCTCAGAACCATTTATTGAAAATCCTATCTATGCCCAGTGATTTGTGATCCCATCTTTATTATGTGCTTAATTTCCATATGTACTCTGGTCTGTTTCTGAAATTTCTATTATCCACTAGTCTATTTATTGACCAATACTCTACTACTTTCATTATAGAAGCTATCTCGTATGTTTTAATATCTTGTGAGGCGAGTTCCTTATAGTTTCTCTCTTTCATTGTTTTTCTAGCTATTCGGCCATGATTATTTTTCCACATGAAATTTAGTATCAAGTTTTCTAGCCATATAAAACTAGTTTAGTGGTACTTTATTGAACAGTATAAAATTTATAAATTACTTTTGGGAGAACTGACATCTTTATGATGTTGACTGGTTTGGTTGTGTTTCCTTTGTACAAACCTATATTTGTGAATTTGCTCATTTCCTATTAAATTTATTTTTAAGTATTTAATTTTCTTTGATGACTAAAAATGGGGTTTTCACTAATATTTTATCTTCTGGCTGATTATTTATATATATATGAAGATTATTGATCTTTGCATATTATTTATGCATCCTGCTACCTTACTCATTTCTCTTGTTTGACAATATGATAACTGATCTCAGGTTTTCTAGGTATACTATTGTATCTTTTGCTACCAGAGAATTTTTCACTTCTTTTCTAATTTGTAGTTCTTTATTTGATTGCTCCCTTGGGCAATACCTCCAGTGCAGTGATAAATAATAGAAGGGAGAATGGGAGTATTTCCCTTTTCCTGATCATGAATGCAGATTACATGAGATATGTATAACCATCCTTGCATTCTCTTTTTTTAAGATTTTATTCATTTATTCATGAGAGAGAGAGAATGGCAGAGGCACAGGCAGAGGGAGAAGCCGGCTCCATGCAGGGAGCCTGATGTGGGACTCAATCCCGGGTCTCCAGGATCACACCCCGGGCTGAAGGCGGCGCTAAATCGCTGAGCCACCCGGGCTGCCCCCAACCTTGAATTCTTGAAATAAATGCCACTCAATTGTCATTACATAGTGAGTTTATCTTCATGAATTTGTTATTCATTTGTTTATAATTTTCTTTTCTGTGCTAATTTTATTTGGTTTAATTATCAATTTTAAACTAGCTTTAAAAAAATGGAGGGCATTCTTCTTTGTTTATTCTACCTAATATGTTATGTGTAGCATTTCAATGATCTGTTCTTTAGATGCTTGGGACATTTCTCCTGGGATGCTAACTGGACCTGGTGCTTTTGTAGAGTAATTCCTTAAGAATTTTTTTTTAATTTCTATAGAAATTCTTGTTTTTTAACATTCTATCTCTAGCAACGTTGATTGTCATGTTATTTTCCTATATTTAACATTCTATCTCTAGCAACACCAATTGTCATGCTATTTTCCTATATTTATTAATTTAAACTAGGTTTTCAAATTTGTTTGCACAGACGTTTTCCTAAAACCACCTCCAATATTTTTTAAAACAGTTCTTCTGTTTCAATCATTTATCTTTGTGTCATTTCTCACTTTGTATGTCAATACTCTTCACTTACTAAATTAGCTGGAAATTTGAATGTTTTGTCTTTTTTCAAAGAATAACAGTATATTTATTTGTTAGAGCTATCACTTTTACCGCTTTACTTCTTTAATTTCTTCTTTTAAAACTGTTTTATTGAATTATGATTGACATGCTACTTTATGAATTTGGGGATATAAATGAACCATAAAACGATCATAATCTGAGCCATAAGCATATCTGTCTTTTGTGAAAGTTTCTTCCCATCATCTTTATTATTGTTATTATTTTGTGATAAGACATTTAACATAAGATTTATCTTCTTAGCAAATTTTTAAGTATAACAATATAGTATTATTAACTATGGGCACTATGCTGTACATGGATCTCTAGGACTTTTCATCTTGCATAACTGAAACTTTATATACTTTGACTAATCCATCACTGCTCCCCATTCACCTAGTCTCTGGCAAACACTATATTTATATTGCATGATGACAGGGTTATTTATAACATTTCTCTATGAAAATCAATGATACTTTTTTGTGACCTAACATGATTGATTTTTATAAAATTTTATGTTGAAGATGTTTTAACACAGAAAAACTGAGGAGCTATTACAGACTGGAAAAGACTAATGAGATGCAGCAACTAAATGCAATGTGGGATCCTTATTGGATACTGGTACAGAAATTATATGATTTATTTTCAAAGTTAAGGATTTTATGATGCATGCCATTCTGTGTCTCTGATGTATAAAATATATTCTTAGCTTTAGTCTTTGTTTGCAGTGCTACAACTGTATCACATTCTAAATCAACTATATATATATGTATATATATAGTTGTTGAAACTAATTCTATTTTATTTCATTATATTTCTAATTTTCTTTTCTCAAGTCTTTATAGTGTGATACTAGAAACAGTGAGACCTTTAAGGTTCGATCTAAATAAATGGATAGATATCTAGAAATTTTTTAAATTTTTTAAAATCCATTTACGTAATCTCTACACTCAACATGGGCCTCAAACTCACAACTCTTGAGATCAAGAGTTGCATACTCTTCTGGGTGAGCCAGCTACACACCCCTAGATATCTTGAATATTTGAAAAAGACATGTAAACACACTGTAAACATCATTACTCCATATCATGATAATTATTTTTATCTTCTTTTGTTTAATCAAACATCCTCTCAGAACTGATCCAAAAAAAGTTTTCATCTCTATTCTCACGGTGTAAAATTTGATGTTTAGATCTCTGTACACTGAGTTATATTTTGTTCTTCTATCAAAAATAGTGTTAAATATCTTTTATTATTAGCATTTGTATCTATTCCTCTTTCCATCTTCAGCTCTTTAAAGGTGGATACTGTGTTATTTGAAGCATAAATATTCATAAAAGCTATATCTATATTGTAAAATGTGGCTTTCAGACTTATAATGTGTCCTTCCTTATCATGGTGTAATGCTTTTTTACTTGAAGTCTACTCTGTTTTATATCAGAATTACAAACCGTTTTTATTTTTATTGTTTCACTCCTGTTCCTGCCTTTGTATTAGTGTTAGATCTAGAACTGTCTACATTAAATGCTCACCACTAGTGTTTTCCTGTCTTACCAGTCAATTCTTAGAAAACTTCAAAAAAGGGCACCTAAGTGGCTCTGTCAGTTGAGTCTGACTCTTGATCTCAGGTCAGATCTTGATCTCAGGATTGTGAGTTCAAGCCCTGCACTGGGCTCCACACCTAAATATTCTACTTAAAAAAAATCATAAAAGATATGAGTTTTAAGTTGAGGATCATTTATCTGCCTATGAATTTCCAATTGCTCCAGCACCATCTGTTGAAAGGTCTATTCTCCTTTCATTAAGTTATATCTTTTATCAATATTTGGATTATTTTCTGGCCCTCTATTCTATTCCATCTATCTATCTATCTATCTATCTATCTATCTATCCCTTTGCCAATACCACCCAGACTTAATTAGGGTAGCTATATAATTTGCAAGATAGAGTAAACTGATTCCTCATAGCTTATTCTCTTTTTATATAGAATTTATTACATTAATGATTCTAATTCCTTTGCCTTTGCATTATAAATGTTTTCCTTTTTAAAATTAATTAATTAATTAATTAATAATTATTTTCTTCATAACAAACACAAAGAGAGAAACAGAGACATAGGCAGAGGGAGAAGTAGGCTACCTGTGAGGTGCCTGATGAGGGACTCAATCCCAGGACCCCCAGGATCACGACCTGAGCCGAAGGCAGATGCTCAACCAGTGAGCCACCAAGGTGCCCCTCCATTATAAATTTTAGAATAATCTTGTATATGACTACAAAAAGACTTATGTTTTTCCTGCCTTCCTGGGGATATTTGAACATTTTTTAGAGTTCCATTTTCATTTATCCATAGTGTTTTTAGTGTCTCTGTATGGTTTTTTTTCAGTGGCTGCCCTGAGTATCACATTACTGTTTTCATCCATATTTTTGCTTACTGTGTTCTTTCTTCCTTCCTAATATTCCAGGATTCCATCTTTTATACTCCTTTCTCTTTAGAGAGCTCCCTTTAGCCAATCATTTTTCTTAGGTCTGTTGGCAACAAATTATTTTAGTTTTTCTTTATCTGAAAATTTCTCCCTTTCTCTTCTTTCTTTCTTTCTTTCTTTCTTTCTTTCTTTCTTTCTTTCTTTCTTTCTTTCAAGCAGAAGGACAGTCAGAGAGAGAGGAAGAGAGAGGATCTTAAGCAGGCTCCACACTGAACCCCCCCCCCCCAATGAGGGGCTCAATTTGATGACCTTGAGATCATGACCTGAGCCAAAATCAATAGTCAGATGCTTAACTGACTGAGCCACCCAGGCACTCCTGAGAATGTATTCCTATGTAGTTTTGCAAGATACTGGATTCTGGATTAAGTATTCTTTTCTTTTAGCACTTTGAAAGTATGTCACTTCCCTTTGGCCTCCATGGTTCTTGATGAGAAATGTGTTGTTCGTTCAAAGTGGTGTTCCCTTATAAGTAAAGCATCAGTTCTCTAGCTGCTGTCAAGATTTGTTTTTCTTTTTGTCTTTAATTTTCAGAAGTTTGATTATGATGTACTTTAGCATGCATTTCTTTGGGTGTGGTGTTCATAGAGGTTGAATCTATAGATTTTTTTTTCTTTTGACAAGTTTGAGAAGTTTTCAGCCATTATTTCTTTGACCTTTCCTTTCCTTTCCTTCCCTTTCTCTTTCCTTTTCTTCTTTCTTTCTTTTCTTTCTTTCTTTCTTTCTTTCTTTCTTTCTTTCTTTCTTTCTTTTTCTTTCTTTCTCCTTTTCCCAGCTCTACCCTATTTCTTCCCTCCTGAAATACCAAATACTAAATGTTAGATGTTTTGTTAAAGTTTCATATGGCTAGTCTCTGTTCATCTCATTTTAGTTGATTTTCTCTCTGTTGTTTTGATTGTGTAATTTCTTTTTTTTTTGATTGTGTAATTTCTATTGTTCTATCTTCACCTTCACTGTTTCTTTCTTCTGTCCTTTCCATTCTGTTGTTGAATCCACCCCCTAATTTTTAAATTACAGTTATTATATATTTTTGATTTAACTTTTTCATTTTATTCTTATTTATATTTCCTATTTCTTGCTGAGACTATTTTTCCATTTGTTCCAAGGGTGTATTGTTCATTGAAGCATTTTTATGATTACTGATTTAAATTCTTTGCAAGATAATCCTGACATCTGTCATCTCAGCATTGGTATATATTAATGTTTTCTTATTCAAGTTGAGATGTCTTATGTCTTGATATGAGTGACTTTTGATGGATATCTGAACATTTTGATTATTATAAGACTGAAAAATTATTTGAATCTTGTGTTTTATCAGTTCTCTTGTGACACTGGTCCCATCATGTAAGGGAAGACTAGCCTCTAACTGCCAAATGTTAGTGGAAGGTCTAGATTATTTACCCAGCCTCCTTTAACACCTGGGTGAAGAGAAGGGGTTCCTTGTTACTCTTGGACACAGTGGAAGTTCAGGCTCTCCATATTGCCTCCCAATGAGGGTGTTGCTATTAACTCTGAGCCCTGGTGAAAGTCCTGTCTGTCCCTTATGCCTCTCAGACAATACCCCAGCAGGGAAAGGAAAGAGTAACTTGTTACCACCAGGTTGAGGTGAAGGTCCAGGCTCACTATATGGTTTTTACTAATACTGCAGAAGTAGAGAAACTCCTTAATACCTGGAATGGATAAAAATCCCAGACCCCACTCAGCTTTCTGTCTTGAGGCAGGGGAGATAGGTGAGGGGTTTGGAGCACTTCATTATAATTAGGTCTAGACTCTCTATGTGGCCTTTGCTAGCATCGGTGGAAATGCAGCCACAGTTTTTACCTTGGGGTAGTTGGTTGGAATAGCACAATGATTCTCTTGAAGATTTCTGTTTTACCAGACTGTCCCTTCCTGACCTAGATTGGCCCTCTCTGGGCCTTGGTGGTTTTGTTTTATTTTTATTTGTTTTATTTTTTGTTTCTCTTTTCCTTGTACCCTTTGGTACTACTGGGTAGTTTACTTCTCCAATACCCTGTTTGGGATACATGAGGCAAAAACAAAACTGAAGGAATTAATTGCTTTGGGATTTGGATACCCAAATTTCTAGCCAGTCTTGCTTCTTTTCTCTACCTTTCAGAGTCTTCTTATGTATGTTTATATGTAATACACAGGATTTTTAGCTATACTTGGCAGGAGGAATGGGGGAAAGTATATATATATCTTACCTATTCAAACTTCCCTGAATCTGCAGGCTCCAGAACTACCCTCTTTATTTTGTAAATCAGTTCAGTGTAAGCCTAGATAATTTTACAAATATGAACATTTGTAATTAGACATACTTCCTCTTTTGTTTATCAAACATTGAGATAATAAAAGTAATAATAATGAGAACTCCCAGTTATTAAGCACTTAGTGTACGTCAAAAACTGTATTAGAACTTCAAAAATAATGTATTTAATCTTTAGAAGAAACCGATGAGGTAGGGATTAAGGTAACTAATACTCACCATTGCTATTTAAATTCCTTAGTTCATACAGGTATATATGGTGGGATTTGATTTCAAACCCAGGTCAGAATCTGAAATACTTTTTATTCAGTAGACCCCATGACTACCTTTAGGAAATCGTAGTCCAATAGATCAAGATAAGCATAAAAAGTAACTTGACAATTACACTGAATATGAAGCTTGGCCGAATTTTACCATACTGCCTGTTGGTGGCTTCAAAAATATTTTAAATAATATCTTTGAAATATTAGTGCATTTATCTTCCATATAGTAATCAATATCTTTCTTGGCTTTCTCTCAAGTGCTACAGGCACATCTTCAAATTTAGAGCCAGTCCTGACTGATGATAAAAGTATATAGCCTTTATTACAACACCCAATCAGTCTTGGAACAGTCAAACCACATGTGGGATCTAATGGCCCACCATGGCTACTACATTCCTTCATTTCTTCCCACTCCTTTCCCATCAGACTTCCATTATGAGCTAAAGCTCAGTTAGGTATGCCATGGCAAGACCCACAGGTACACTTGGCTCTGGTTTCTGTATGCTCTGATTGCTATCATCTTGATTTTTAATCTGTGAGCTGCATGTTGCAATATTGTGTAATAGCATAAATGACAGTTTATTTGAATGATTATCTTGCTCTTTCTTGCCACCTCTCTTTCCAAAGGACTGGATCTACTGGGTTAACCCTGGAAGATCTCCTGGAAAGATGCCTTCCTAAACCCTGATCCAAGGTAAGACTTCATAAAATAGATGTTCCCTAAGCCATATTATACCTCCTGCGACTAAAGATTGCCTGAATCAAACCCAAGTTTGAAATATCATTTATACTTGTGTTCTGTACAAAAGGATGCACAGGCTCCAGGGAACCTGTAGATCATGTATTAAGGAGCTGGAAACAAATATTAGGTTGTCCTTATTTATAACTTTTTTTCTGAAAAAAGAAAGGAAATTGGAAAAAATACATACTTTCCTACTTTTTAATACATAGAATGATGCTGGGGTATGTCATGAAGATAATGAAGGAAAAGAAGAATAATAGTTATATGACAAAAAGGGTCTAAGAGGGGCCTTCTAAATTATTGATTTAGTTTAAAGTTGTTTAGTGTCTTGTGAAGTAATGGACCAATGGAATATATGATCTTAAATAGTAGAACCGTTAGAATGCTTTATAAAGATAACAGGACTGACCTTCAGAACTTTTTGCGTGATTCAGGAGTTTGAAAATTATCCAATAGCAAACTAGTTAAAAGAGTCACTGAGCTTAAAGATGAGTTACGTATTTCTTTCTTCAACAAAAATATATTTGTTCCAGTTTTGCAGATCTTTCATATGATAATACATGGCTGTCAACAACATGTATCTACAGAAATTTAAAAAATAAAAAAAAATATGTATACTTAGTTATTGCTTTAAATAAGGGATACTATTTTTTTGAGATTTTATTTATTTGAGAAAGAAAGCATAAAGGGAGAGGAAGAGGAAGAAGCAGACTCTCTGTTGAGCAGAGAGCCCAATGCAGGGTTCAATCCCAGGACCCTGGGATCATGACCTGAGCTGAAGGCGGACCCATAACCAACTGAGCTCACCAGGTGCCCCAAGAGATACTATTTTAATAATAATTGAGAAAATAGCTGTGTTTTAAGAGAATCTTATAGAATAAAATAGAATGTTGGAAATAGATGTTTGAAAATGTTACTATCATTAAGTGAAATTTGTTGCTAAAATAGTATTAAATATTTCAATTCTAAAGAAAATATGCTCATATCTGGTCAAATTAAAAACAAAACAAAACTTGAAAACAGAATTTTCTAACTTGTTAATCTTCCAAATGAAGAATTTTAGGAATTTATTTTTAACCAATTTGTTAAAATGATTAAAATCCAACATCTTCCAACTAGTTTGCTAAAACAACTAATTGGCATGGAGAAAATGGAAATATATTTGGTGAACTTCAGGAAAGCCCTTTCATTATTGGTAAATGTAGTTGAAAAATGTATATCATAATTTAGTAATTGCAGCCAATGAAATCTTTCTTCCCTTACTTTTATGCATTTTTGTAAAGTACATTTCTCATTCTATAGTCATTATAAACAGGACTTGAAATTAACCCAATTTAGAACTAAACTAGCTTTATTTCTATTTAAATTAGTTAATTAATGTGTTAGTTTAGGATTAAACTATCTTGTTAAAAATAATAAAATGTTTTTAAAAAAATAATAATAATAATAATAAAATGTTTTTAATTATGGTGCTCTTATTAAAAACCAATGTTGATTTATTTGAATTTCAATGACAGCAAAAGTATTTAGTATCATTAATGAATTAAATGAAAAATAAAAGTATTATTTAATCTTTAGAATTTTCTTTTAATTTAATAATTTATGTATGTTTAGTAATATATAAATTTGCTATTGTGTTAACATTGCATATAGTAGTATAATGGATTTTGAGATTTTTTTAACTCTTTAGGGTGTATGCGTAGCAAAATATATTGTAAGACTACTGCATTTGACCCTATTAAGTGCCCAGTGGGTCTTCCCTGAGGCTAATTGTACCCTCGGACTCAAAACGGATGTGAATAAGAGACAAAAAAGGAGCTCCTCATCACAAACTCACAGACTCATAGCTAAAGTTATTTACACATAAAGACACAAATACATATGCACAAAGGAGGTACAAAAGTAACAATATATTTAATATATTACCTTTAATTGTTGACTCTAAGTGGATAGTATACATGTATTCATTCTTTTAGCTTTTAGTTATGTTTACACATTTTTAAGGTAAAAAAATGTGAAGACTAAAGCTCTTTATGCATACATCCAGTATGAAAAATTAATTTTTAATATCAATTAATCTCCTAAATATCACTTTTATTGCATAAATACTTACTGGACTCCTACTATATGAAGACATGTATTTGAAAGGAAATTTCTCTAATATTTTCCTTAATTTCCCACTTTAATCTGTATTTCTCTGTATATAAAGACAATCCTATATTGGAACTACAGCTAGAATGGAATGTCATAAGAAATATTTTTTTCCCTATAAAACAGTTCTAATACATTAGCAATTCTAACACAGGATTTATTCTTGGCAGAATACATTCTACAGCTGCTATTTATATTCATTTCATTTTAATATTTTCTTTATCAATTTGTAAACAGGAGGCCAGATAAAAAAGATGAAAAACTCAAGAGGCTTGACATTGCCTGAAAAAGGTGCTGAATACCCTTCGCCATGGGAACCATCCAGAAGACAGAAATGTACACAGATTTCCAGAACAGCCTTCCAAACCTTCAATTGCATTAAAGTTGAGTTTTATAGGTTTTCTCACTCTGCATATGTATAAACTGAGAATAGAAACTATTCCCTATAAGGAGGCTTCTATACATATATCAAAGGATTTTGATGACATTATAATAACCAATAGAGTGGAGCTGGGGCAATTTGTGATGATTCTGGAATCTCAAGACATTTACTTTCTGTTATAAAATATTAATGAAACAGCTGACAAGCCAACAAAATTCTAAAGGAGCACATCTCACAGGAGAGAAATTTGTTGACATTGACTTGGACTCCGAAGTGGGTTTTATGAACTCACGGTTATAGATGTACCTATTACCTTTGTGTTAATTGTGTATTCAAGGAAGAGATGCAGCACTTTCAGAGATAGACATCATCATAACCTCTTTTATTATTCGATGTATTTCAAAGCTGTGGGGCAGGACAGAATTTGGACTGGTGCTATTTTTATTTGCTTTTAGATAGAAGTGACTTATCTTGCAAAATGAATGTGGATAGGCTTTTTTTGTTGTTCTGTGTAGACATTTGTGGTTTAAATTTTTTTATTGCTGCAAGAATTCCAAGGCATGGTGTTTTTTATTAGGAGGAAAAAAATACCTGATGATGATCAGAAACATTTTCATCCACTGGTGGAGTGCAGAGGTATAAGTTGCTATAGCCATAAAGTTTAGGGCAAGACACTGACTCCTAACTGCTGGGAGCTGAAAACCACTGGGATAATAATACATATATATACTATACTTTCCTTCCGTTCTTCATGGCACCCTTCTCCCGTAGCTCCAGGAGCCAGGATGATGAGCTTTAGTATCACAGTAGCCTGCAATTCTACCGCATACTGGGAAAGAACGACAGACTTCCAGAGTATTCAACACTTATTTGGCTACTAATCCAACATATGCTTGCCTATCCCCTGGGTATTTTTGTTTTGTTTTGTTTTGATTCATCCCAGCAAGGCAATAAAAATCTACCACTTTCACTATATATATATATAGTGGTGCTGGGTTTTACCTGAGTAAACTATTTATATTTTCTCTCTTTATAAACAAGAATGTGCATCAGCAAGCAGAGTTAGAAGACTAGAAAACACCCAGCATACAGAGGCACATGTATTCAAAACAGTTTGTTTATTTGAATCCAAATTGCTAATCTAAGACTTAACTTCAACATTGACCTCGCTAGTGCCATCTTTTAAACAACCAAGTTAACTACAAACACATATTAAATAATTGTGTTTCATATGATCTTCCACAAAGTTTCAAGATATTTTAATGGAAAATAGTCTTCAACAAATGATGCTAGAACAACTGGACATCCATGTGCAAAAAAAAAAAAAAAATTTGAACCTAGCCATAAACTACATCTTTTGAACTGGATCATACCTCTAAATGTAAAATGTAACTGTAAAACTTTAGAATAGAAGAAAGAGAAAATGTATGTAACCTTAGGTTTGGTGGTGAATTTTTAGCTACAACACACGCAAAAGAAACCAATGTTTGAAAGAAAAAAATTGATAAATTAGACTTAGTTGAAAATGTAAAACTTCTTCCCTGAGAAAGACTCTATTAAGAGAATGGAGAAACAAGCCACAGACTAGGAGAACCTATCTGTATAATCATATCTGATAAAGGATTTGTGTTCAAAATATGCAATGAACCCTTAAAACTCAACAGTAAAAAAATTGACAAAAATTGGGCAAAAGATATGTATAGACAGTTCACCAAAGAAGGTACATAAAAGGCAAATAAACATATGAAAAGAAGTTCAATATTATTTGTCATTAGATGAATGCAAATTTAAAACAACTGTGAGATACCACTACACACCTATTAGAATGCCTAAAACCCATAAACAAAACTGCTGAGGATTCAGAACAAGGAACTTTTACTCATTGCTGAAGAGAATGTAAAATCTTACAGCCACTTTGGAAGACAAGTTTGGCAGTTTCTTGCAAAGTGAAATATAGCCTCGCTTATGATTTATCAATAGCATTCCTGGTATTTTACCCAAATGTGTTGAAAACTTACATCTACACAAAAATCAAGTATTTATAGCGGCAGTATTCATAATTGCCCAAAACTAGAAGGAAACAAGTTGCCCTTTGCTGGATGACTGGACAAACAAACGGTAGTACATCCATATAATGGAATATTATTCAGCAATAAAAAGGAATCGCTAATAAGCCAATTAAAGATATGGATGAAGGGTAGCCCCAGTGGCTCAGGGTTTAGCGCTGCCTTCAGTCCAGGGTGTGATCCTGGAGACCCGTGATCAAGTCCCATGTCTGGCTCCCTGCATGGAGCCTGCTTCTCCCTCTGCCTGTGTCTCTGCCTCTCTCTCTCTCTCTCTCTCTTTCTCTCTGTGTCTCTCATAAATAAATAAATAAAATCTTAAAAAATATGGATGAACCATAAATCATATTGTTATATAAAATAAACCAGTCTAAATAGGCCATATGCTATATGATTCCCATTGTATGACATTCTAGAAAGGGCAAAACTATAGAGAAAGTAAACTGATTAGTTTTTGCCAGGGATTTGGGGAATGGGTGGGTGGTTTGAATACCTGAAGCGCAGAGAATTCTTTTAAGGATTTTACAATATGATGCTGTAATGGTGGACACATGACATAATAGAATGACAAAGTGGAATACAGAATATGACAAAGGAATCTAGCTTTATTACAAATATATTAAACAATGTCATTGAAGAGGTGGAGGAAAACATAATTAAGTTTTGTTGAAGTTTCTTTTCCCCCATGACAGTGCTGGGTAATTGTTCTAATATAGTTATGCATGTATACTGGAATTGAACAATTAAATAGATGGTAGATGGTGGGAGCCATGTTTCTCACTGTTGTAGTGGAAGGTTATAACTAGCCAAGGCTATAATGATCCATGTGGTAATTAATTTGTTGAAGAGTAATCATATGAACTCATGTTTAACTTAATATACATACAGATGGTTACATTTAGAAATATAGATACATGTATGTACATAGGTTAGTTTTCACACATATTTCCTTGCTCTATCAGCTGAGAAGTGCTAGAAAAAACACCTCAGGAGCAACAAGCACACTTAGCATTCAGATCTTGGTTTCTAATACCATTCTCCAATAAAAGAATAAGGGCTTCTTGGAGAAATGGCTGATTCTGTAACTGGAGTAGGAGATACACAAGAGGAGCCAGAAGCATCTTGTAGTGCCAGAAGGTAGGGATATGATTTAAAACAGCAACAACAATAAAAAAGCAAAAAATACAGTAATGGAGGTGTATCAAAAGGACATAAGGGCCATCTCAGAGAACTCCCAGTGTCCAAACTAGAACAATTTGAGTACAAAAATAAATAATGTTGTATTCGCTTATAACCCATAGTGATATTAATAATGATCAAATAAATAAAATGTGGAAAATATAAAAATTTGTCATGCAGAAAAATCCAATAATGTACCCCACCTGTCCCTAGGGTTGCATATACTAACAACCTTCCAAAAAAGTATAGTAAGGAAAGAAGGGAAAAGGAAACTTCATGGTGCAGAAATTTGACAAACACTATCTAAGCCAGATGATCAAAGCCAACATCAACTGTGATATATCATGTTGATAGTACGTACTCTTGTTAAGGATTTGATGAAAATGGCAGTTTACCACTGCAATCTTCCTCACAAAAACCTGTAACTCCAGTCTAATCATAAGAAAAATATCAAACAAATTCCAATAAGGGGGCATCCTGCAAAGTACCTGAAAATATATCTGACTATAAGTCCACAAAACTATCCAGCTTATCAAAAACAAGTCTGAGAAACTCACAGCCAAAGGGGCCAAAAGAATCTTGATGGCTATATGTAAGATGACATCGTTGTTGAAATCCCAGAACAGAAAAAAGGATGTTAGGTAAAAACTATGGAAATATGAAAAGTATGGACTTTAGTTAGTAACAATATATAGATATTAATTCATCAATTGTGACACAAATGCACATAATAATAATACTATGGGAAACTGGATATGGTTTGTGGGGAAACTCTTTTTCTGTATATCTATTTTTCTATAAATCTAAAACTAAACTAAAATACAATGTTATTTAAAAAGTAATTGTCTCAAAGTTCCTAAGTTAAATACATGTTGGGTATTTTTTTATGTAGTTTTACTTATTTAATTTTTTTCCTTGAATACATTTTTATCGTGTGTGATTATTATTCATAATAATTATTACACATCTAAGGAAAATATTGTTCTTTCAAGTTTTCAAAGCTCTTTCACATATCACCTAATCGGATCCTTTATTACAAGTAACAAATTATTAGTCTCATTTTATATCCAGGGAAATTGGGACTCAGAAAGGGGAAGAGAATTGCCTGAGATCACACAGCTAGTAGTGGCAAAGCTGTCAATTATCTATGCCAATGCAGCAAAGCCCACATATATTAAAGGATTTTTATGTGTGCAAACACTTATATAATACAATCTTATTAAGAATTGTATTTAAAAAAAAAAGAATTGTATTTTTTCAGCAATTAACCTAATTTTACTTATTAGTATCTATTTATATCTTGCTGCGATGCTGAAAAGTAATACTACTATAATTTCCTTGCATTATGGAATGCATGCTTTTCATTAAGTTACACATATGTTTTTTTAAATAAACGTACATACACACAGGCATGAAGAAAACAGGAAAGCGCATGCTTCTTTTACAAATATATGTGGATAAATTATGTAAATAATTTAACTGACTCAATATCTTTCTTTGTGGTGTATATATAGCAGCAGAATCCTTAGTATAATAAAAATGTGTAGCCTTATTTTCACTTGTTAACAAAAGAGTAAAACATTTTTTTAAAGATTTTATTTTTATTTATTCATAAGCAACAGAGGAAGGGGAGAAATAGAGAGGCAGAGGGAGAAGCAAACTCTGTGGGACAGGGAGCCCAATGTAGGAATTGATCCTAGGACCCTGGGATCATGACTTGAGCCGAAGGTAGATGCTTAACTGACTGACCCACCCAGGTGACCAAGAGCAAAATATTTTATAGCAGGAAAATGCACACTGTTGTGTTGTGGTGTGCTTAATTGGAGTAGGTGAAAGTAAATTTTGACTTATTCCATAAAGTTTCATCTCTACTCTGTCACTTGCAAGTAGTATGAACTTTTGCAGGACTTACTTAATCTCCCTACAACCTAACTCCCTCATTTTTAAAAGAGATATAATAATTGTAAATAGCTCATAATGTTATTGCAAATAACAAGGCCTTATAATAAGCTGTCACAACATAAGTGCTCTAAAAATGATGGCTATAGTTACAATTGGCATAACCCTAAGAACCAGACATTTCCACATTTATAATGTCTTTAACATAGACGTTGTTTGACTATACTGATCCCTAAAAATAAGTCAATTAAAGTCCTCTAACTGTAGCTTTGTAGATGTGAAGATCAGAAAATTCCTTATTGATCATTAAGATATTGAAAAGGGGAGTCCAAGTTCATTTCCTTTCTTCTCTTCCGTCTCCACTCCTTTCTCTTTCACTTTTCCTTTTTCTTTTTCTTGCTCCTTTCAAGTTGAGAATGACAGCTTTTACCAAAGGAAAAAAAAAATTACCAGAGAAAATGGAGAGATCATATTAGAGTGTCTTGGTCTGATGGTTGGACTTAACCCTAGATCCAACTGATATTATATAATCCATCCACCACTAATGTGGTGATGTTCAAAAACATACTACTTCATCAAAATAAATGAGTAGAATGAATGCTATCTTTGTTGCTTAGCAGTTCATGCATTAGTTCATTCAGATATTGCTTAACAAGTGATACATACTAAACCCTGGGATAATCACAGTGCTACAATGCTGGCAATAAAGACATAATTTCTTTCTTTAGAAAGCATCCAGTTAGTGGGAAGGGGGTGTGGGTTTAACACTAAATAGAAAAACCATTTGAAGATATAATGGCTGAAACATTTCCAAATTTAGTGAAAACAATGAATTCAAATGCAAGAAGCTCAATGAATTTCATGCCAAGAAATATGAAGAGAACTGCACCAAAAACTCTGTAATAAAATTGTTCAAAAGCACTAATAGTTTTTTTAAAATTCTTGAAGCAGCCGGGGGTAGGAGGAAGATTTAGTAAGAGCAGAGGAACAAAGATGAGGAGTATTAAAGATTTATCATAAAAAATAACACAAGGGAGGGTGCCAGAGTGGCTCAGTTGGTTAAGCGTCTGCTCCGGCTCAGGTCATGATCCCAGGCTCCTGGGATTGAGTCCTGTGTCAGGCTCCCTGCTTATTGAGGAGTCTGCTTCTCCCTCTCCCGTCCCTTTTCCTTGCTCATGTTCTCTCTCTCCCTCTCAAATACGCAAATAAATAAAAATCTATTTTAAAAAATAATGCAAGGGAGAAAACAGTGGAAGGTTTTGATAGGGACTACATATCAGCAGCCTCCTTCCATCCCTATTTTGTCAGAAATTGATGAGCTGATTCTAACATTTAGGTGGAATTTGAGGAATTTTGAATAGGTTAAGCAACTTCAAAAAAAAAAGGAACCAAAGTTGAAGATTTTACACAGCCTGATTTTAAAATTTTTAACACGACAATAACCAAAACAGTATGATATTGGTATAAGAATACATAGATCGAACACATATAGAATATCTAGATCTAGATCTATCTATATATAAAGAATATATGTATAGATAAATATATATGTATACATAGATAAAGTACATATATGTATACACATGTGTGTACATACATTATACATACAGATAAGTGCGACCTAATATCCCAGAAAATTGTATATAATTATGGTCAATTGATTTCCAACAAATATGCCAAGACACTTCAATGGAGGAAAGGTAATTCTTTCCAACAAATGGTACTGAAATAATTGGATATCTATATGCCACAACCAATAAACTGATACCACAAAATCCATGCCCTTACTCATAATCAATCATATACAAATATTTACAAACTGAAATAGAAAATTTCTAGATAAAAACATAAGAAAAATATTTATGATCTTAGGTTAGGCAAAGATTTCTTAGATATGATATCATAAGGCTATCATATATAAGAAAAACTTGATTATTTGGGTTTCAACCAGAATCAAAATCTTTTGCTCTTCAAAAGATACCATGAAGAAAAAAAGAAAAGTCATAGACTGGGAGAAAATATCTGTAAATCACATAATTGATAAAGAACTCATGAAGAATATATGAAGAACTCTTAAAACTCAATAATAATGTGACAATAAAAAATGGGGAAATATTTGAATATGCATTTCATCAAAGAAAATAGTCCCACTTTGGAAACCAGTTTGTCAGTTTCTTAAAAAGGTAAACATATTTAAAATAAGATGCCCCAATTTAAAAGCTTATATACTCATGATAAGGTACAGTAATTCCAATTGTTGGTGTTTATAAAGAAAAATGAAAAAAATATATCCACATAAAGATGTGTACACAAATATAGGAGTATTATTTATAATAGTCAAAAATGGAAACATCCCAGATGTCCTTTAACTGGTGAATTCATAAACAAAATGTTGTATATTCATACAGTGAAATACCATGTAGGTATAAAAAGAAACAAAGTATTGATACATGCAACAAAGTGGACACTTGTAAAATAGATCATGCTAGGTGAAAGGAGCCAGACATAAAAGACTACACATTGTGTGATTATATGCCCTGGAGGTAGGAGCAGGGTTTGAGTTCATTAGGGCATGAGGGCACATTCTGGTGTGACCAGAAGTTTCTAAAATTAGATTAAGGTTATGGATGCACAGCCATATAAATTCAAAAATAAAAACATCAATCTATGAATTACATTGAGTAAATTTGTGGTATATAAATTATACCTCAATAAAATTGATAAAACTCTAGCAAAATAAAATTCAGAAAAACTGAATTAAAAGTGTTGCATAATTACAGAAAGCAAGAAAAAGAAAATGCATTAAATCAGAAAAACACTGTAACTTCTGTTACGTGTAAGCAACATAATTATAAACATAGAAACTGTCCTTGAATCTGTAACACCGATAAGTGAATTTAGCAAAGTGACAGTATATGAGATCAATATTCAAAAGCCAATTTTATTTCTATGTATCATCAGCAAAAAACTCTAAAATAAAATTGAAATACTATTTCTAAAAGTATGGAAAATATAAAAACTTGGAAATAAAAATATAAGAATATCTTCTTGAAGCCAGGGTAAACGAAGATTTCTTGGGCAATATTCAAAGTACGAATCATAAAAAAAAAAAAATCAGGAATTGGATCTCATTAAATGCCTGACACTATTACAAAAATGAATAGACAAACTGCAGGCAGGGGAAAATATTAAAAGTCCATTAACAGGCCAAACTCATCTATGGTGATTGAAATCTGAGAGTGATTATTTCTCTGAGGTGTGGGGAATGATTGGGAATAGCATAAGGAAACATTCTGGAGGTGATGGAAATGTTCTGCATTTGCTGTGAATGATAGTTACTGAGGTGTATACAATTATCAAAAGTCATTGAACAAAACACTTGAGAGCCATGCATTTTATTACATGTTTATTATACTTCAAGTAAAAAAAAAAAAAGAAATAAAAAGACTTTTAAAAAATTTTTACCAGAGCCCAAACATTCCTTGCCCGGTTAAAGAATTCAGCAATAAGCCCACAAACAGAAGGGAAGAAGGAATTAGTTTTATGAAATGGAAATTAAATGATTATGCGTTAGGCAGAAGAGTTGTGATCTAGACATTTTGGATCTTTACTACAGAGTTAATCGCCTCTTGGTCTAAAAAGAAAGAGAGTCTCCAGAGTAAAGAATTTTCTGCTAAAAAATGCGCATTGATCAAAGTTCTTACCAGCAACTCAATCCAGATATTGTTCAAATGCATGATTCATTATTTTGACATCTACATGTCATAACTATCTTTGATCCTTTTCCTCGGGGACACCTTGCCTAAATGTGATAGAGTGGTAGAAAGTCAGGGGGAGAGGGTGAACAAGAATCTCTTTTTCTGGATTTCTCTATTCTCACACAAAAGGCAAATATGTTTAGCTCCACCCCCACCCCAAGCCTCACTGGGGCAATGAAAATCCTGGACTGATTTCAGACACGGCAGGGTTATTGTTCTTTCTTCTGAAATAACGTCCTGCTGCCTTTCCTCACTGCTAGGTGAGACTCTGAGTGAGACTCTGAGTGAAGGTGGCAATTTCAGCGTTCATGTCCCCCCACCCAACTTCTTTTCTCTACCACATAAACCAGTAGACAATTGGATGGCATTTCTTTGGCTACAATGGGTTCCTAAGAGATCTTCTAGTTATTCCCGCTATTTAACTAATCAATCATGTCACCCCATGGTTACTGGAAGTGTGCTGGCTAAGATGATCAGCCATGTCCTCTGCAATAAAACTCAACGGGAAAGCAATAAGAATTCTTCAGTTACAAAAGGAGCCCTATCTCCCCACCACTTCAATTCATCCTTGTAAAAGTTGTAGAATGGCCTTATATCTTCCTTTGGGTTTGGTGCTAGCACGAAATGAAGAGGAAGTTCCACTCCTAGATTAATATCTACAGTGCATACTTTTTATATCTTACTGTATAACCTACAATAGCAGGTAGGTGAAAATTACTGCAATCAATTGCTTGTTAGTGATTCCCCCAAAGTTTTGGGGGGTCTCAATCATAAACATTACCCTTTGGTAAACATAGAAACCAGGGCAAGCCAGACTATCAGTAACATGGCCAAGATTCCTTTGAATTACAGAGCCTGAGACAGTAGTTGTAATCAAAATTCTAGTCTTTTCCTTTGTGAACTAAGAACATTCTTTCCACACAAAGATGAATTTAGCAGCATGTAATTTTCCTTCTTATCCACTAAATGTGGGATTGAATTAGAGTTTACCTAGAGAGATCTAATTTGTAGTTTTGAAAATAAGCAAAAAGCTGTTAGACCGTAATGTTGATATTCTGATCACGTTACATATGCATAAGAAGATAGTATCAAGCAAAGCTTTATTTACATTTCCTAAGTGTTTTTTCATTTTGTATAAACTAATGAGTGGTGCTGTTAGGGAATATGTGTATCCCTCTTTGTGTAATGGATTAAGCATGAGTCCTGTTAAACACCAGGCCATAAATCAGACTGTGTTCTCTATGCCTAATTAAGGGTTTAAAGGGGGAAAAGGTAAATTCTTGAATGAAGGGCTCTACTCAGAAGCAGTGTGTTATTTCACAAAGGAAGTAGATAAAACAGAAAAAAAAAAAAGAATAATTTAAGAAAATGTAAAAGAGGAAAACTGTGAAAATATTTTTGCCACTTTATTTTTCTTTAGATTTAAGAATGCCTAAGTGTCCAGATATATGTGAAAATAAAGCACTGAAATGTAGTAATAATACAGATTGGAGAATTTAAAATGAGTGTCAAGGTAGCTCTACTCAACTAAAAAAGAAAATTATATGAATTGACAGTGCAAATAAAATCAGCTACAAAAAAGTTTTGAAGAAAATTCAAAAGCATTTTTTTTAGCTGAATGTATCTCTATAATTAGAGCACACTAAAATCTCACCATATTAAACTGTTGTAGATTTTGAGTCAAAACCAAAATAATCACAGTTAATCCCCTCATTTCCTAGTAGAAGAATTGTCATGAGTTTTAATAAAATTAGTCTCAGATAATAATATTAAAACATTTCTGTATGTTTCTGGAGTGAGGCTAATGTTTATATTCATAGTATAAACTGACTTTAAATGAATATATTGAAAGACTTGAAAAGTGCATTACATAGCATATATAGGATTAGAGCAAGAGAGACAAGGTCATAATTCATTAGCCCTTAGGAGCTCTACTCAGTAATATTTGACTATACATAATTAATAATGCTGATATTTGGCTTTATTTCACCTCGCTTTGTATTACTCCTGAACTGTACAGTGAAATATAGGAGAGGAATAGGAAAAAAGAAAACATTTTGCTCTTATGAGAAAAAGAAACAGACCCTGGACTTGTATTTACAGTAAAAGGGATCAATTTACTAAATTTCCAATTATTTATTTTTTATTCAGTAAATATTTATTGGGGCCTAGTTATGACAAGTAATTTGCTTCATGCCGGACATTCAGTGAATTGGGTAGGGGATAAGCAGACAAGGTGACCACATTCGTGAAATTCCCAGAGAAGTGAGATCCTAATTGGTCACAGACAAAAGATATTTAGGAAAAATAAGATTATTAAACGTTCCTATCTGTAGAATTCAGAGATTCTCAGCTTATAAAGAATAAATATTTTTCAGAAATAAAACTCATGTTATATGGTCATCAAGACCCCCCCCCCCGAAGACCTCTTCCATCCCCCTGGCAACTTTTGCCTATTTTTCTCCTCCCAACTTTTATTATTCCTTCCCCACCCCACCTTCTGCTCTGTGTTTTGCCTGCTGGCAGGCATGTGTGGGGGAAGGGGGGAAGGGATTTCCATTAATTCTAGACTTCCACATGCCATGGGTATGTGGGATGGCAATGAAAGCATTCCCTGTCCCTTATTCCTGACGGCAGGCAACACTCAAACTTGCCCATACTGGGTCAACACTTTGATGAGGCTTCATGGTGAAACCTTGTATTTCCTGAGACACCAGTCATGACACTTCTGTCCTCACATTCTTAAGTCTCTCTTCTCTTAGTATCTTCTCTTAGCGTTCATATGAACGCTAATCCTTGGCCAACACACCATCACCTCTATTTTGTCTTATAAAATTGATATTTATTACTGTTTGGATTTGTTTTGTATTGAGTGTTTATCAATTGTTAAACACCTTGTAAAATAAAATAACATTGCTGGAAATGAAAAGTTCTGCTGGAATTGATGAAGGTAGACACATACAACAGGAGTTTGAATTGTCGAATTTTGAACTTAAAAGCAGGAATGGAAAGAAAGAAGGCAGGGTAATGCAGAAAAGGTGCTGTCACGTGCCAAATGAGCTTTGGAGTCATCCCTATTCTGTCTAATTGAATGGGGATCTCAGAAAAGGAAGAATTTATAGGGCACTTCTAACTGGAACCTCTGCTCTTTGAGTTGTTCTCATTTAAAGGAAAGATTCTTGAAATACATGTGGTCATATATGAAATTTAAATGAATGCCAGCAGCACTTGGTAGATGTCATCTATCCATTTGAGTATTTTTCCAGTTCTAAATTGTCCTTTTACGGCACTTTGTTCTCCATTCTCACAAATTTGAATGTTCAGATCCTTCCCATCCTTCAACTCCCATTGAAAGGACATCTCAAAAAAAAAAAAAAAAAAAAAGAAAGGACATCTCTTTCTTAAAGCCTTCTTTAACCTCCACAGGAGAAAGTTATTTTTCTTACTAATTTTCACATAATTTTACTTGTACATTTATGCCATTCATTACTATCTGCCTCTGCTTAAAAGATGCTCGTATAGTTTACCAAACTATGAAAGAACTACAATTGATTCATACATATACTCCTTCCTTCCACCACATTTATTGGGAGACTGAGTCGTAAGGGAAAGTATGGCTGAATGTACATAGGCAAATGCGGAGGAAACGAATATAATGGCAGCCACAGCTTCTCTGCAGGGGTGGCCCACCTCTCTTCTGGTGCCTGTGAAATCTGTTATGTTGGCATAAAGCACCTTTAACTAGACTCACCTATTACAGAATATTTATCCTCAAATATCCAAAAGTAGAGATAGAATCTAAGAGTCTTCATACTATTGATTATTTATACTTGGCTCACTCTCAAAGAACGAGTGCACAAATAACTGCATTTAGTTTTAGGTGTTCTTTTGTTTTTAATGTACAATCAATTTACATCTGCTTAAGAGGGATGATATATTTTCTCTTCTGTAATAACCAGAATTGTTTATTAGAGAATAATAAGTTACTGCAAAGCAACCACATAAGTATGTTTTCCTTTAGCTGACTCCAAAACTTCTTATTAAGCACTATTTCACAGAAAATAACAAATTATATGTTGTGGTCTGATTACTTGCAATAGGTACTTCTGAATAGAAGAGAACACATTAGAATGAGAATGCTTTGAAATATATCAATTGCTTTAGTTATAAAGAGAATTGCTGAAAATAAAAGCAGATGTGAATGTGATTCAAATTTAATATATTTGAAATGTAAAGTAAAAATATAATACACCTGGATAGAGTTATGCAAATTGCATGGATAAATTTTCCCCCTAGGGATAACTTCAGCATGTTCTCTAAATCCATTTAAAAAAAGAAAAGTAGGAAGCTGGAGATAATTTTTAGATATTTCCTTAAACCGATGCATAGCTCTTTTCTTATTTTATTGAATTAATAAAGTAAATATTTTTAAAGAATTAATGTAATCAGCTCTTTATGATTGTGAACTGCCTCTACTTAATTTTAGGTAATCAAGCATTTTTATTACTTCAGTCATTTGACACTATTCTCAAAGGAATCCCCTTACTAGTATTGTTCTCATTCTTAGGCGTATATGTATTTTCATTAGATGTAGATGTTCATTTCTATGTAGGAGTGTTTTTATTATTTGTTTGTTTTTAGTATTGCAGTTTAGAATAATAGAAACAACATGGGGGTAGGGCCAAAAGACTCGGGTTCGGTTCCCGAAACTGATTTAGCAAGAGATCTTGAATGCAGTGTAATGTTTTTAAGTTTCATTTCCTCATTTGTGCAGCAGACATAAAAATCTATGTTTGAGTGCCTTGTTTTGAAAGGGTCAAATGAGATAATGTATATGAAAAAACTCCAAGTACTATTTACATACCATTATTATTACATTTAGGAAATAACCTTACATAAATAATCCAGTATGAGTGCCCCTTTTTGTTTTTTTAGATAGTCAAATACACACATAATTAATGTGTGGGTCACAAAGCCACTTCTTTCTTTGCTTAACCGTAACTTTCTTGACCTAAACAATTTACCAGCGATCTAAGAAGTTGGAAGGGCTACAATAAACTTTCAAGCCTTCACATATCACTTTGTAGCTCGCTAACAAGGTTAACAATCCAACTTTTCATGTATCCCCAACCCGGCAATTATAAATAATTTTTTAAGACACCCAAGTGTTCGCTGGGCAGTCGTTCGCAGACGCATCACGTTTCTACGCTATGGAAATGATGACCCTACGATGTTTAAAAATAATGAGTCACTGCTCCACGGCCACAGCTCTCTGGACTTGCATTGTTTAAGATGATGTAGGTGGCTCAGTGTTGTTGTCACGTTGCACGTTCAGTAGTAGTTGTGTTGAGGGGCTGGGTTTGTACCCTTCCAGCAGGGCTCTGGGAATCCACCCAGCCGAGCAGAAAAGGGTTAAAGGAGTCCAGCAGAGGGAAGTAGTGCGGAGTGAGTGTGTGTGTGTGTGTGTGTGTGTGAGAGAGAGCGAGAGAGCGAGCGAGCGAGCGCACAGGACAGAGCCTCGAGTTGCGGAGCGGACCCGTGCACAAGTTGCAAAGGCCACCGCGTCCGCGGCTCACGGCCCTCGCGGGCCCCGGGGGCACGGCCTGCGCCCGCGAGCAGCGCCCGGCGGGGGAGGGGGCTGGGCTGCGGAGAGGGGTCTCGCGAGGGTTTCAGGGCGTGGCCGGAGTGGGGGGCGCGCGGCGAGTGTGCGCGGGTGTGCGCGCGCGAGAGGGCGAGTGTGAGCGCGGCGAGTGTGAGCGCGGCGAGTGTGCGGCCGCGTCGCCATTCCCCGTGACGTCAGAGTGTATTGTTGTGAGCGGGGCCGAGCGGAGCATCCCCGGAGCTGTCACCGCGGCGGCCGCGGCGGCGGCGGCGCAGCGCGAGCCCCGCACGAGCGAGCGAGCCCGGCCGGCGCCGCCCCGCCCCCGCCCCCGCCCCCGGCCCCGGCCCCGCCGCCGCCGCCGCCGCCGCCGCCGCCGCCGCCCCAGCCCCAGCCCCAGCCCCAGCCCCCGCCCCCGGCCCGCCCGCCGCGCGCCGCCGCCGCCGCCGCCCGCGCGCCCCCACCCACCCCACCCCACCCCCTCGCTCCATCCCTCCCACCCGCCGCCGCCGCCGCCGCCGCCGCCGCCCGCGCGCCTCCCCCCGCGGAGCGAGTGCGGGTCACCGGGTCACTGGGTCATTGTCTCCGCGCCCGAACCCCGAGCACCCCGTGGAATCCCCCACGTCATCATCAGAACCATCAATGAGATGCAAACATGAAAGACAAGAGGAAGAAGAAGGACCGCACCTGGGCCGAGGCTGCCCGCCTGGTACGTACCGCCCCCCGCCCGCCGCCCGCCGCCCGCCCGCGCGTCCCGCCGGCCCCGCCGCTCGCCCCGCCGCTCGCCCCGCCGCTCGCCCCGCGCCGGCGGAGACGGCCACTTCCAGCCGAGCCGCCGCCCGCTCGCCGGGCTCCTGCTCTTTGTTATTCTGCGGGAGTGGGCTCGCCCGGGGGCCCCTGTGTGTGTGCGTGCGCGCGCGGAGGGGCGCAGCCAGCGTCCCGGGGAGCCCCGCGCCCGCCGCGCCCGGGACCGCCCGGGACCGCCCGGGACACTCCTCCCGGTACTTCGCGCTCGGGGCTCGGCTGTGCCTTCGCCACCGGCGAATTTCCGAGCGCTCGGCCCCGCTCGACTTCCCTCTCTGCCGCTCCGGAGACCTTTGTGTGGCAATTACCACTCCCTCCCGGGCCCTCCACCTCCCGGAATTTCATCAATAACTCTGTGCACGGTCTGTGTGTGTACGTTCGGCGTTCGTGAGTTCATACATTTCACACGTGCATGCACGGCGTGTGTCCGACACGGACTTGCGGGGCGTGTGCATGTGGGCTAGGGCGTGCGTGTCTGTGTGCCGTGTCGTGTGCATTATGTATGCACACTGGTACGTGCATGTTTTGTGCGGATCAAGTTCGTTCGTGTTTTGTAGGTATTGTGTTCTGCTCGATGTTTGTGTGTACATTCTGTGCACGTGTGTGCAATTTTTTTGAGTGTGTGTCGGGGCGTGTGTCTGTTTGGTGAAGTTGGGTCAGTGTCATTTGTAGTGGGAGGTTATTAAGAGTGTACAGCTAGGTGTGTTTTAACGCTGGCTTCCTGGGCGGTGTTACTTGGCTGCTTTTCTTTAACCTTTCGGAGCTTACGTTTTAATCATCGAAAGAATGTCTCTATAGAAATGCTGGTTGGCAGAGGGGCGTCGGCGTCTTTGGTTTGATGCATGTGTATGTGTGGGTTTTTTTTTTTTTTCTTCTTCTTCTTCTTTTTCTTCTTTTAAAGGACAGCTGTAAACGGATTTTTTTAAAAAAGGATATTTCTGTACAGTGTGCCTCACGGGAATGCAAGGCATTACATTTGAAGCTCAGCCTTTCAGGATTTCGGCTGCATAAATTAAATATTTATTTAGCAACTTACTGTCTTTTATAATTGGCCAAAAGAAAGCAGACTGCATGCCATAGAGGGTGGGGTGGGGGGTGGGGGTGGAGGAAGACCACAGAACATGTTATTGGGTTGACTTTGTAAAGATTGTTCTACCATAACTGTGGGATTCCTTTTTTTTTTTTTTTTTTTTTTTTTAAGCTTTTGAGTAACTACATCATGCTCAAGGAGAACATTTGTCAAAAGTAATTATCTGAGTTTGGTTGAAGGGCCTTGCTGGTATGTTTCTGGATTGGAGCAAAGGGTTTTAAATAATTGACCCTATTGCCCTGTCGAAGAAGTGACAAAAGTCCCTTTTAATTGTGATCTAGTTATTGGATGTTGAAGTGGCTAGGCCCCTTTACTTCATCTCTTATTTTGTAGTAGTGTATATTATGATTTCTCCTCTTATCTGTGATTGTGTTAATTGCTAAATCACTCACTGTCTGGATGAATGGGCAGGTGATAGTCATTCTCTAATGAACTGCATCTGGGGGAGGAAACTTATCTGTGAGGAATATGCGAAAAGTAAGCAGTAAGTGTTAAGTAGATGCCAGATTGATGTTATCACTGAATTTTTCTAGAGCATAGTACATTACTTATTGTTTGCTCAGCCATTAATTCAGAATTGTGTGGGGGTGTGCAAGGCTTCTGAAAATGCATTATTCAGGTTCCTTGGAGTGGCAATCAAGTATTGTAGAGCTTCAGTGTGTTTTCTAAACAAGCGAATGAGTTGACTTATAAATATTTTAAAATAATGATTCATGAATTACCTCTATCTGCCTGCAGAGAATTACTTAATAAACAACCTTTTTTTTTTTCTGATGGAATTTAAAGCTTGCCATTTGTCTTCAACCAGTATTTGTTACTGTTCTTAAAATACTGTGCTCTATTTGATCTAAGCATGATAGATTTGTATTGATAAATCCTGAAATAGATTTCTGAGTCATAGCTTTTTGTTAAAAGTTGCCTTTTCCTCTTACAAAGTTCATTGATGGGAAAAGACACACTAGGAGTCATCAACACAAAAGAATTAATGATAGACCAGATGTCTCTATTTTAACCAGACATATTGAACTAGTAGTTATGGTAATTTTTCAATTTGGTTCAAGTTATTTTTCCCCTGGTAGTTGTACAAATGTGTATGTATTCAAAATGTGACAGTTGAAATAAAATACTGAACAAAATAGCAAGTAATTGCACTGGAAATATCTTTCTTAGAAATTTGTGTTTGTAATTGTGACTTATGATCCTTCTTAACTTTGTGAATAAAAGAAAAGGATCCATTTGGGTAAGAGGGTTTTTTTTTTTCCATGTTTCTTTATGATTACATGAATACATATAGACAAACTGTCTTACAAACTTGCATGAAAAGTTTTTATTCTTATAATTGTATTTACACGCCATTAAAAAGCAATGCTGTTTTAGGGGCATTTCTGTGCTAGAAATACTATCATTACATATTTTATTTTACACTACCCCTGCTGATTTTGCTATGGTTGTTGTTGTTAAGGACTTTTAGCCTTTTCTCCATCAAATGTTAAGCTAGGTGTCTGATTTTAAAAGTAAAGACTATGGGTAGACAGAAAATATGCACGTAGTTCTTGCAACATATGAACTAAAGAGAGTATCCAAATCAACATTAAGAATAACTTTCCAATTATACAGCATATAATATATATCTTCTACTGGAGAGAGTGGGTAAGTGAGATTATCTTGGAGGAGGGGATCAGGGGAGAGGAAATGCAAAATACGTTTTTTGAACTGTGACCAAAAGCTTAGGTTTAAATGTAGCCTTTCCATTCATTTTTAAGAAAAATATATATGGAAGAAGAACAGTTCTTTGTAGAGTAAGAACTTCCAGTCAACAACATAATTTTTGCTTTCTTTCTTTGTGAGAAAAGTATATGGTCTGTAAATCTGCAAACTCTGAGTGGGAACTCCAGGGATTTTGCTTTAGATAGAGATGCAGCTATCAAGCCCTACCAATTTTCTCTTAGAAGTATATCATGTTTGTATATGGTGAGCTTGCTTAGCTTAGGAAACAGGGAATGGTAGTATAATTTTTTTTTTGTATTTTCAAGAATATCATGATTATTAACAGGCTGCCATTTTAAAACAGCAATACCATATATTTTTCTTTTCTCTTCTCTCTCTCTCTCTCTTTCTCCTTTCTGCCCTGCATCAGTTGGAGAAATTTCAGCCTTCAGCCTCCTTTACTCCCCCTCAGCCTTCTGCAGTTGTGGTTGTTACTTTGCGCATTGCCATTTAATATGGAGGCTGCTCCTAAACCAGATGCATTTTCATCTGTTTTATCTGCTCTTCTAAGGTTATAGAGTCTCAGAGGATCCCACAATCACATGGAAGTATCTTCTGTCTTAATATTTGTAGACCACAATAAGAATAAAAATCAAAACCATAACTCATGTCGAGCTAGGGCTTTGACTTTAATCCTTTTGACTTTTATCTCAAGTCTTCACTCTGTTACTATAAATACAGTTTAAACCATTGTGAAAGGATCTTCATGCTTCTTTGTAGAAAAAAAAATGGGGATTTGACAGGACTTTGTTTTACTGCACTAAGGGGTTTCTTTGTTACTGGCTTAACACAGAACATACTGTTATTTATAAAATTATTCTAGGTTAATTCTTTTTTTTTTCACATGCAAAAATGTTGTTGCTTTGAGAAGTGCCTTTTGATAGTTTCATCATTTTGTTCTATAGGGAATGCTGCTGGTAAGATAATGATTCAGTGTATTAATTTGTTTCCCGAGTTTGTTCTGTTTGTTTCATTCCCTACAATCTTTGTTTAGTCTCACTGGCACCTGAAAATAAATCTTAACAATCTTCAATAGCTTTGTGCTTGGTAACATGGCTGATTTATTTGCTTGTAGTTTAGGTACATTCACATAGATGACTATTAGTAGGGGTTTTTGTATTTTTTTTATTTGTTTTGTTTTTTGGTAGTTCAAGGTGACCTTTGGGGGAAAAATTAATGGTAAATTTGCCTCGTTGGGAGAAAACAGACATCAATCTCTTCATGCCATAGCAGAGAATTACTGAAGGTTTTAAGTAAATTGAAATTTTGTAAATCACATTCTATTAAAAATTAAGTGGGGGTATAGGAATTAAAGGAAATCTCTGCAAATCTTTTGCACTGAGAAGATTCTTTTGCATAATGCATTATATGCTAAATAAACTCTTAGAGTTCTCATGAAATAAAGCCAAATGGTGTTGGTGGCTGTTAAAATAGAAAGCAATTCATAATTGTCAGTTTACTGGTTGCCTTGTCTTTTGTCTTTGTATTTTAGAAATACATCTAGTTTTTCTAGAATGATGATATGTAGATGGAGAGGAGAGCATTGGTACTGCTTTTGTCATTCTTTCACTGTGCTAGTGGTGCTTAGATTTCAGGTTATGACCAGGCCTTGACAGTTTGACAACATTTCGACTTGTGATTTGGGGTGAGCCCCCGAGGTGCGTATGGGCATAATTGTGACCGTGCTTATTGGCTTACGAGCCTGGTTAACGTATATGGCAAATGGAGTTTTATTTTCAATCACTTACATTTCAGTTGGTTTGATTCAGCTGTTTTCTGTGATCTACACGTAACATAATCTCTTTATGTTTGTATCTCATCATCTCTTCTTTCAGATGGGGAACCTAAATTTTCATTGCAATTTGAAAGATGGAAAAGAGTTTAGCAATTTCTCTGCCTCTTTGAATTTAAAGTTGGGAAAAACGTGTTTGAAATAAATGAGAAGTGTGAACTTAGGCCTAGTGTTTAGGTTGTTAATTTTTTATTTCCTGCTGACATGAAAGGGAATTTTAAGAGTTGATTCTTCCTTAAGGTTTTCTCTTCTTGGAGCAAGCCTTTGGTAGCAGATGATTCCTTGGATGTCAGGGACTCTTGGTGTGCTTTGGCTTTTAGACTTGTAGAGTTGTACCTGTAAAGGAATTTCACCACAGAGAAGTGAACTAATAGAGTAAAGAAATTTAATATTTAATAATGTAATAGTTTCAGCCTTTGCTGAAGTGCACTGAAAATGTGAAGTATGGTCCCTAACCATTTTAAGGGTTCCTACTTATACAGCTCAAACCCTGGGGAGGATACAAAGATACATCCTCAAGGAGTGTTGAGTTCAGTAGAGGAGAAAAAAGAAAACTGGGGGAAGACCGAGCAGACACCATCTGCAGGTGTCACATGAATGATCAAGCGGGTGCTATTTTATAGGTTTACAGAAGGGAGAAGCTGCATGGTATGTGGAGATTGCAGAAGGCTTAATGGATTAGGTGGAACTTGGTTTGTCCTTGAAATATGAGTAAGATTGAACAGGTGATGAGAGGAGAACATTCTAAGAAGAGATCCCTGCATGAGCAAAGGTGTCGTGTCAGGCAAGAAGATGGGGCCATGAGCAGACAAGTCTAGAAATATCCAAAGACTTGAGGGGATTGGCACCGCAATAAAGTTGAAAATTACATTGTGACCAGATTGAAGAGGGATTTGCAAGTTATTTCAAGACAGTTGGACCTTGTAAATTGTGGCGTGGGGCTAGTGGGGTAACTGGTAACAGAAATAGGATTTTTAAAACACACACACAAAACAAAATGACTCTCTCTCATAAAGAGAGGGAACACCAGTGGTCTGGGGATGTCTCTGAATGCTTCCGTTATTTGGTAATAGAGCCTGAAAACAAAATTGATTTTAGAAATATTTTAAATAACACAGCTTTCTTCTGACCTATAGCCTTTGCCAAATGAGGCAAAGTAAACATCAGTGAGTAATATACATTACATTTGTAGAAAATGTACACAGGGCACTTTGTTGCCTGAAATAGTCTCTTGAGATCAGTAGGTAGCTAGTGTTATTTCAGTACCTCAGTCTTCAAATGTGTGGTTTAATGATATGCCCAGTATCATCACCCTGTCTGTAAAGAGCAAAGCTGGCACAGGAATTTTTTTTTTTTTTCCTAAATCTGCGTCATGTCTTTCTGATTTTTAAAAACCAACACAGGCATTTTAACTGATGTGAAATTAACTCATTTGTTGCACGGAGGCATAGGCAGGATCCAAGCCTACAGCAGACTTATTTCCAGCTTTTCAGATTCCCTGCTTGCTTTTCATTCCTCTTTCCCTTTTTCATCAAAAGTGTGCATAAAATTATTATTATCATTAATTTATCATTTAAAAGCTTCCCCACACCCCTGCTGCAAAGGTTGTCACTAGCAGATCCCAGCTCCTTCCTGACCCGGCTGGGAGGAGGGGCGTCTGTATAGAACCACTTTCAGCTATTTGCCAGCACTGAGTGCCTTGATTGTTCTGCTTTTGTCCGTGCACAGTTGGTAGCTGTGGAAATCTAGCCGGGATTGAAACTTTCCCTGAAGAGCCCTTGGGGAACAAATGGAAACATTATATGATTAGCCACATTGTTTTCATTATTAAACAAATCTACATAAAAGGGTAGCAATTAACAGCTTTATCAGCCTGAACTTAGACATCTACCTCTCCTCACCCCTCAAAATTCCCACTTGAAGTGAGAACAATTAACTGTTGCTGGTTTTAATGTCAGCAACTGACAACATTAAATTGGGAAAAGGCACTTCTGGTTGATTGACATGTAGCCCTCTGACACATTCTTATGTGTTTTAAGGCAAATTCATGCCCTGGGGTTAGAGCCAAAGGGCTTGTCAGAACATTGGCTTTAATAGCCGAAATGTATAACTTAAATGACATCCAAGACCTTAAAGGCCTTTGGTGGAACTTTGAGAACCTGAGGAATCCTCTATGGCAGTGCAAAACTATACTTAGTGGCCACACTTAGAAATTGTGTGAGTTTCCCCCCTAAATATATAGGTGTATAATTTATTTTACAATAGTTATTTACCATGGATTTATTTTGCATATATTTAGCATAAATTAGCCCATGAAAAACCTCATAGTGGTGTTTAAAATTCCAAAATTGCTATTTTTTTTTTTTTTTTTTGGTGAGCTGTTCTTCAGTTACGCAGTTGTTGATTTCTGAATATATTATTTATGACTTAGAGGAGGAATAGTATGGACCCTCTTCACCTTATCAGAAGACAGATGGCATTTCTGAGATTTTGTTAACTATAAGGTATTAGAACCTATTTGAATAATTTCAAGGAGTTAGAAATTGAGATAGTATATCTGGACTTATTTTCTAGATCAGTAGATAGAGAACACATGATACAATGAAGCTGTTGGTTATTCTTGGTTTTATTTTTTACTGTCAAAAATAAATGACTGTATATATAATTTGTGTATATCAAAACCTTGTTGACAAGACAAAAGAACTGAGTTGCTGTCTGGACCATCAGGATTCTGTATAATGGTCTTTTAGTGTTCTGAGACTCCATTTCCATGTGGGGGAAGGGGTTCTCGCATACACAACAAGCAATTCTCTGACAACAGCAGGGTATCCAAGTATTCAACTCTGTTCTGGCACTATCTACCCAGAGACAGCATCAGATTCAACAGATTAAAGCTTTAGTCCTACAAGAGTTGTCCCCCATTCCCTTCAGAAGCCAATAGCAAGTCCAAGTGGTTGTTACTCGTGCTTGTGACTGACCTACCAGCTCTAGATTGGAAGTTCCAATGGCCTTTCATGAACTTCAGAAGCTAGTTGCAAGTCTAAGAAGTTACCTGTATTTCTGACTGGCTATAAATCAGAGCATCCCAAGATCTCTTCCTCAGATTCAATTAATTTGCTACACAGTGCATGAGACTCTGAGAAATATATCACTTACTAGATTATTACTAGTATGCATTACTTACTAGATCACTAGCTTATTATAAAGGATATAACTTAAGAACAGCCCCATGAAAGAAATGCATAGGGAAAGATGGGGGGATAGGGCATGGAGCTTCCATGTTTCTCCAGGTGAGCCACTCTCCCAAAGCCTCCATGTGTTCACCAACCCAGATGTGATCTGAATTCTGTCCCTTTGGGTTTTCATGGAGACTTCATTATATAGTCATGATTAATCAAATCATTGACCATTAGCACTTGATTCACCTCCAGCTCCTCTTCCTCCCCCAAGGTGAGGGAATGGGACTAAAAGGTCAAACCTAATCACATGGTTGGCTCTATTGTCAAGAAGCCCCCATCCCTAGGTGCTTTCCAGAAGTCATCTTATTAACATAATGAAAGACAGTTTTATCATTCTCAACACCTAGGAAATTCCCAGGTTTGGGGAGGTTTATGCAAGAAAAAGGACAAAGATGGAATATATATCATTATAAATCACCGTATCACCCCCTCTAACTGCCCTTCCCCCCACCATGCACGCACAACCTATACTCTCTTATTTTAAAAAGTATTTATAAGAAAATCCTTGAAAATATGTCATAATGTCTTCAGATTCTTGCAAGCAGAAGTTGTCTTTCCTAAATCCTTTAAAGCAATCCAAGAAATTAAGTATGATATTCTCCTTGATCCCTTTCCATCACTATTTTTGCTCTTTCTTGCTTGTTGGAGGGTACTCTTCTCTGTTTCCTCTTTAGTATCAGTGTATCTCAGAATGCTGCATACTCCCTCCATTTTATTCTCCTTTTCCTCCTGTCCTTTGACCATGTCTCATGCCTCAGTGGCCATTCTAACATAATTAGGACTCCAGCCTTGATCCTTTCCCTAAATTTCAGACTGCTATCAGTAATTCCTTTGTGTATCTCTACATACTCTGGTATTTCAAATGAAATTTATCCAGTTCAGTTAAATATTTATTGGGTACCTTCCACAAAAGTATATTGTACATTGAGTACAAAAAGAGAAATGTGATAGCATTCTTGTCTGGGTAGGGTACTAATCAATGTGTACCTAAACACCTAATATCTGTGAACTGTAGTAAATTCCATCTTAAATATAGTTCACATCTAGCTCCTCCTCTTTTCATTCACTATATTTTACGAAGTTCTGACCTTCCAACTAATTTTGACTCTAATCTCTCTTTTAAAATCTTACAAAAGCTGTATATCTCTTTCTAGAGTAGATCTGATCTTACTGAATCTTTTCTCTGCTTAAAAACTCTTGTGATTATCTTCAAGTTAAAACCCAAGAGGTCATGGGAAGCCCTTTTCAATATTGACAACACTTTTTAAAGCGGTATGTGATGATTGTTTTACCTATAATGTGCAGAATTTTACATTTTCATATCAGTGATATGTCATATCAGTGTTCCAATTTCTACAGCTCCTGCAGGTTTATTTTATATTCTTTTAAAACACAATGAAGATAGTTAATTAAATTTACCAGTAAGTAGTTAAACTTATCAACATTTTTATCACCTGTGTTCAACTCTGTTTCTTGTATCATACTCCACCTTCTTTGTAAATTACCTCCTTTAATAGTTTTTTTGTTTTTTCTTTTTCGTTTTTAATGAGAGGCTCTGGGTCCATTAATAGTCTTCATATATCTAAAATGTATTTGTTTTGCCTACCCTTAAAAAAAATCTTTTTCTTTAAACTTTAATAGTTTGAAATACTTTTAGACTCATGAAGTTCTAAGAATCAAAAAAGAGACTGTGAGCAAACAGCCACATCCTCAAACTATTATCCATACTCTCTCCCTAAATCCTTCCTATCTTCATAAATTTCATCTGAACATAATCCAGGTTGTATGTACAAAAGTGTCCAAGAGAAGCCTTTATGAAGATTATCTCCCAAATATGTAGATTATAATTCAAAAAGCGATATCTTCACAAAGCTTAGCACATCTTTCAGTGGAAAAAAAAAAAAAAGGTGGAGAAACTTGATGGGGAAAAACTAAAAGATACAATGTTGTTCTCACCTGTGAGTGATAATTTAGCTAGTAATAAAAGTTTAATTGACATTTTTTTACTCTTAATATTTTGGAAACGTTTCTTCATTATATTCTTGTATCAGTGGTTGTGACACTGTGTCTGAGTTGAGTTTATTACTTTTTAAGAAGTATCTGAGAGTTGTTACTTCTTCTTTTTACCCTTGAAATTCTGCAGTTTTAATACTCTTTTATATGTTTATAGGTCGATTTGTCTTTATTCTGCTTGGTATTTGGAGTGTATGTGTGTGTGTTTGTATGTATGTGTATGTATTTTAGAGTATACAAAATTCTTGCCTTTGTTATGCTTTTAATCATGTTTTAATATAGAACTTACTTTTGGTATTGTATCCCCACCAGATGATGAATTCTTTGAAATCTTCTAAGAGTTCCCTCAATATCTAGTAGTTTAGCATAATCAGTTTAGGGTTTGGAAATGATTTAAGAATAATGCAGAAAGGGCCCCCCCCCCCAATACTGAACAAAATACAGCAATGAATGTGTTAGCTTCATTGGTCAGGATTCTGGATTGCAAGCAACAGAAAGCAAGTCTTGATAACTTAAATAGAAAAGGATTTTTTGGAGTCCATGAGGTAGTTCATATAATCCTCAGGAAGGATCCAAAAAACCAGGCTGGAAAAATAGACAAGGATCAATAGAAGCTGAGCAGCACACACACACTGGAAGTCATGCTGCAAAAATAATTGGGATATTGCTGTGGGCACCACTAATGGTCACCACTGTGACTTAGTGTTGGCATAGGTCACTGCCATTGCTGCCAATGTATCACATGAATGTATCACGATCTGCTCGATCTTTGCATCCCAGGTTCAAATTTCAAATTCACAGGCAGATGCATTTAATTGTCAGACTCCAATGCTTGTATCTATACCTTAATTGTTAGGCACTAATGAAAAGGTGTGTGTGGTCTCTTCAGTACCATAGTGGAAACCTCTCCATCTGCATTTTCATAGCACTGATAAAGTCAGCAGATTAAAACTGAAGGTCTCATTTCTTCCCCACCTCCTGCTCCTAGCAAGTCCGCTCTCCCTCTCTTTCATCTCTCAGTGAAAGCCACCACTGCTTTCACAGTTGTTCAAGCCAGTAACCTTCTTGTCATCATTAATGTCTTTTTGTATTTTTCCCTTTTATCCAGTAATCACTGAGTTCCACTAGTTTTATATCCTTTTCTTCAAATCATTATCCTTACATCCTACACTTATTTCCATTTCCACTGTAATTTACTTTGACACAGGCAGTATATAGGTTAGGAAAAGAATATAGAGTAAAGACAAGCAGTCTTTAAAAGTCAGGCAGATAATGTTTGAGTCTCAATTCTTCCACTTACTATGTATTTGACCTTGGGCAAATTATATAACATTCCTCAATTATAGTTCCATTGTGTATTAACAGGGAATAACATAAAAGAGTGGCTGGAATATTTAAATAAGGTAATGTGTATAATGTACTTAGTACAACATCTGACATGAGAAGATGCTGGTTAATGTTCATGTCTGCTACTTTTCCTTTTCTCCTTAAGTTGCTGCAGCAACCTTGTAACTGATTTCACTGACTATAGACTTAACTCCACTCAGAATGATTCTTCTTATTACATCCATAACTGCATCTTTAAAGGTGAAACTGGTTTATGGTACCCCTAGAGGCTGACTTAGTTTCTGTAGGAAGCAGATGGCAATATCTTAAAGGACACCACAAAAGAAAAGAACAAGTGTTAGTGAGGCAAATCAGGGGTGTAACCATCATGAAACTGTCACTCCCCTTAGACTGGAGAGGGGGCCAAGAGGAGTAGGGAGTTGTTACCACAATCATGTGGGCTGTGCCTACAGGAGAAGGGTGACTGACATAGACTGTGACCATATGCAGTGGAATATAGCCACTGCCAGTCCTCAGCCCTGCTGGGGGGGGGGGGGGCTCATCACATCAATACACTGACCCCCTCCTCCACTTCAATTTACTCATCTTCCCTTTGCTTCCTGTTGGCTGATCCATCCAGAAGCTAGAGGACAGGAGGTCTCTGTTGAGAAAATTCATAGATGTCAGCCTACCGGGTCACAGAGCTGTGTGGGAGAGGGCAGAGAGTGAATCTCAAGTTGCTAACAGAGAATATACAAAATGCTACTTTTTCAAAAACCCTTTATTAAAGCTTTGCATTTTTCTAAAAGTACAGTTTATTTGTTTCAAAATCTTTTAGGTTTATCTTATTCATACTTCTCCAGTTTCATCACTTGATTCTCTTCTCCAGTTATATAAAATTTGTGTTAGATCTCTGAATTTATCATACTTTCCCATAGTTTGCTTTAATTTTATACATGTTATTTCTTCTCCTTGTAACATCCTCCTTGTCCCCTTTCTTTTTATCTGGCAATTTCCTATGCTTTCTTCAGATTTTAGTCTCCCTTGAGCAGCTTTTATATGTTCTCAAAGCACTATGTCATTGTGACAATATATTATAATTAGTTGTTTAATTTCTTATTTATAATTGTTTCCTAAGTACCTAATGCACTACCTCATCTTTGGTTGTTGCTGATTGCAGTTAAATAAAATGAAGGAGTCAAAGAGGATTTTTCAGGGGAGCTATTAGCTAAGTCTAAAAGTTTTCAACATTTTTATAGAACTATAAAAGTTAGGTCTCCTTGATTCATTTCTGTGCCATGCTGAATTGTCACTGTACAATCTAGAGAAAGGATCAGATTTCTCAAGAATCAACTGGACAACTGATGGATTTTGAAAGCCTGTGTCTACTTTCTGCTCACTAGCACCTTTTATTACTTTGGGATAATAATTTGATAGTCATCATGCTTAATGGCACTGGAAAATATTCAGTTCCTGCCATTAATATGTTAGCTGCCTTGGGAATGTAATAAGATATGGACCTTGACCTTTAGGAAATTAACTTAAAAAAAAAAAAAACTTCTTAGGGCATAAGAGATATTTTGCTGTAAATTTAAGCTTGTGTAGCATACTAGGAATTCAATAGCCTAAAACTAATCTTCTTCTGTATTTGATTTTAATAAGGCACAGTGATGATCTATAAAGGCTTGCTAGAACTTCCAAACCAAGTGAATTACCTAGTACATTGACTACAATGCAGACTGGAAATGTTTGCAGAGTAAATAATCTCCTTTCTACATATAAGTAAAAATATTTATAAGCTTGGTGTCCTAGCCATAGAATATAAGAATCTTATATAACAATGGAATAGTCTTCACATGTATATTATCATAAAATACTACTTTTACTACGGAACACTAATTAATAATAATGGCTAATAAGAGCTAACACTTATTGGGTACTTTTATGCCTGATACTGCATTAACTTGCTATGTGTATTATATTGTTTAATCCTGAGAGCAAACCCAGAAGACACATTGTAATATTATCCACATTTTTTAAGTGAAGAAATTTAGATTTAGAATATCTCCCAGTTGAATTTCTCCCAGTTCAAAGTGAAATAAATTTAACTTAAACTAGTTGAAGCAAAAGGGGTAACTGAGAACACCAAGGGTAGACTTTAGTTCTAAGTAGATGTTGAGATTCAGAGAACGCTTTCAAGGTATTTGCTTTCTCTACACTTTTGTCTTTGTTTTTGCTTGCCTTCACACTGTAGGGAGGGTTCAAATGGAGTTTTGGGCAAGAAGAAGTAGTCACTGGCATCCCAGACCTGTGTCTTTTAAACTTAACACACCAGTATAAAAAGAATCAATCTTTCTCTATTTATTATTATTTATTATTATTATATTATTATTATTATACTATTATTATTATTTTATTATTTTAAAGCTAATTCCAAGGAAGTCTTCACTCTCCTCTACTTGGCTGATACACTTATTCCTCACAGCAATGGCCAGGATCAGATAACATGATTGATTGCCACACACAGGATTGCATAGAGCAGAGGGAAATTACACAAAAGCACCAATAAAGAGCAGATGGAAAGTATGTTGGAAAAACAAATTATGAATGCCCTTGCCTTTACTACAGAGAGGGTGATTTAACTTGCTGTGCTAGTAAGTAGTAAAATGATGATTGAAATCCATGTCTGTCCAACTTTTGGGCTCTAGTCTTTGAGCATGTTAATATAGATATTTCCTCATTCATTTTTTTCTGGTATTATTCTTATGATCTTCATTTTATATTTAAAAAATGTTAAAGCCAAGGCAGCTACTGCAAAGGTTCTAAAGATTTCTTTGGTCTGTTTCCTCTGAAATTAACTTCCCTGATTTAGAGGCTATAAGTTACAATGGATGGCTTCTGTTCTCTATCTTCCCTCTACAGAGCAGTTTTAGAGTTCTAGGTGAATAGTCTACATATCACATTTACAACATAGTTTAACACAATTTAGGGTATAAATTCACAAAATACATAATCCTAGATAAAATTTCCAGCTACTTTCAGGATACAGGTAAATATTTTTATTCACCAACTAGATGCCAAGTTTTCTTTACAGTGTTGACCGTGACCCTTAGAGAATCTGAGCTTAGCAAAAAAGATCAAACTTTCCTGTAGTGTAAATCTTCATTTATTCCTCTGAATATTGAGATAAGATCCACATAATTTCTCCTTCCTTCATTATAGAATTGTATGGGCAATCTTATTGCTGTCAGTTCTTGTTTATTCATCTAACAAGATTTCTCTTCTCTTAGTGCTTAAATGAAATAATGCTTTGGGGGGCATTTCTTCTCCTTTGCCTCCATCCTGCCCTGCACCCCAGTTTTAGGAAAATTTGACCACACTTTCTCAGTTTGGATGAAGGTACATGGTACTGAGAGTTCATGTTCATGTGTGGTCTGCTCTAGGCAGAGATGCTACTGTGTATAAAGAGAAGAATGCTTTTAATCCACTGGGATCTTTGATGAGGGAATGAGAAAAAGAAAGACACTCAAACATACACAAAAATGTTCTCTTATTCTTATCCTTTTTCCAATTTTTATATGTCCGTCTTGTCACTCTTTGACTAATGCTATCTTTGCAAGCCAACTTCCAGTAACTAAATAAGAAAGACTGTCAGTAGGGGGAAAAACAGTCAACAAATACAGATAATTGCATTTTTAAAAATTTTCTGATGACTTGTCTCCCCTCCTTTTTATCTCAGAATTCACTATGTACTGAGCTCAGCTTCATATTAGGAAATGCAAGATGCATTAAAGTTAACCATTTTCCCCCATTGTTAAAAGCTATAGTATAGAATGAGTTTTTTTCTTAATTAGTCCAGTTTTCCCCCTCCATCTTTTCATGATATTTTGTCTCATTCTCTTGACACTAGATGATAGTGGGAGGTAGCTTTAGGGAGAAAAAGCAATTCTAAGCACGTGAAAGGTGTCATCCAGAAAAATGGATGATGAAGAAACAAACAGTAGGACTTTAATAAACTTTAGTGTTTTGTTACAATTTTTTCCATGTGTTTGTTCATATATCTTTAATTGTCTTAGATAGAGTCTACAGGGAGAAAAATATTGTCTTCTGAGTTATTTAAGAAAATTCTTTCTCTGTCTTTAACGAATGGTTGACTGGATATTTTGTTAGTCAGTAGGCTGGTGCACAGTTCTTTCATTTTCCCTCCTTAGGGACAAATGGTGGGGCTGGACTTCTTTGCTCCCTTGAAGTTAGGCATTAACCATGTGAGTTGTTTTGTTCCCTGTAGCCAGTGTTTGATGCCCCTTATTTCTTTCTCAGTTGTGTTGATCACAGAAGCTGGTGACAAGATGGAATTTCAGTCATCCTGCTTCTAGAGATGTGGACATAGCGATGTGAGTGAGAAAAAGCATTTGTTTTAATCCACTGAGATTTCAAGTGGTGGGTTTATTTTTTTGTTCTGTTTTGGTTTTTTGTTTTACTATTTTGTATCTCCACCTTTATAGCAAAACAGGTGTTTTTGTTCTATGGCGCCTTCTATCTTTGTTTATGAGACACTAAATGCATAATTACATGCTTGAGAGGTAAGGGAGGCAGACAAGGTTAGGTCCCTTTTTTCTTCTCCATTACATTAAACTGCTTTGTAAAATCAGCCTCTCATATTTATTCTTTGTTTTTTTTTTTTAAGATTTTATTTATTCATACACACACACACACACACACACACGGAGGGGGGTGTGTGCAGAGACACAGTCAGAGGGAGAAGCAGGCTCCATGCAGGGAGCCCGACATGGGACTCGATCCTGGGTCCTCAGGATCAGGCCCTGGGCTGAAGGCGGTGCTAAACCACTGAGCCACCTGGGCTGACCAGTAAACAGGGAATTTTCATCACAAGGAATATTCTTTTATATTCCATCTTACGATAATTCTGTTTGTATTTTTGCTTTGTAAAATGCTTGTTTTTCATTCTGTCAACTGGGGAGGAAAGCTCTCTCACCAGGAGTAGAACAATTATGGTTAATAGGGAATTGAATTCCAAGATAGTTAAAGAGATAGAAAGGGGCACCTGGACATTTTAAATGAGTTCAAGTTCCCAAGTCCAGACAAATTGTGCTTCATTGAAAAGGTATGGCCAGATTTCCACACCATTGAGAAGAGGAAAGCAGACACTGTAATAACACCTCTTTCTTTCTCTTTTTCTCTCTCTTTTGGCCTAGGGGAATGTGGGTAGAGGGAGCACTCCCACTAAGGGATTAGATTTCCCAGTCTGTCTCAGAGATTCCTGTCTACATTTCCCTTTCATTGAGGGCTCAGTCACCCTCCGGCTGTTTCCCACCAGTGTCCACTCTCCTCTAGATATAGCATAGAGAAACTCTTGACAGCCGACAGACTCCCCATTGAGTCTTACCCCTTCATGTAGTAAAAGGCGGGGGGGGTGGGAAGGAAGAAAACTTGTCTTGAAAGCTTGCAGACTTTCACACCACAAGGAATGTGTTGACCATATGCATCTTAAAACCAGATGAACAATGTTTGTCCAGCCCTTCACCTCACCAGTGTGTAGCCATATCTGTTCTATGCTCTAAAGCAAAACCTCTAAACCAGATTTCCCATCAACTTTCTACCAATCTTTTGCTCAAATAAAGATGGAGTTGTAATACACAGTCCTGATACATGTTAAATTATATTGTTCATTATGACATAATTTATCAGTAGGGGACATTGATTTTCACAGAGAATCCCTTCAAAATTTTTGGCCTTTATATGGCTGACATATTAATTATAATTACCATAGGCAAGGCCACCTCTGAATTGCTAGGGTCACAAAGCAGACTTTCATTTTCCTGTTTTAATTTCCAGTAATATGGAGATAATGTGTTTTATATTTATTTCCCCTTGCGCTAGGATACCTACAGAATATTCCGATGTTTGTTCTCCTATATGTCCTTTATACCTGATGGCAGATGCAATTATCTCTTAAACCCTGAATGTCAGGGTAGTTAGCAGAACTCTCAGAGCTTTTCCTAGAGATAGCCTCTATAGGGAGGATTTGATTCCTTGTCAGCCCGCTGCCTACTGCCTGTAGTTGAGTGGATCTAAGAGAAAAACATCTGGCCTAATTTATCTTCAGGCATAATTTAATAATGCTGAATAGCAACCTCTGGGAAAAATCTAAGTAAGACTTTATGTAACCACTAATTTAGAGTTGGTTAATAGGTAATTCTTATTTGTATTTCTTTTGAAGGAATAGATATTTTGATCACATCAGAGCTAATCATTTTCTTCATCCTGACATCTAAATGTGGTATTATAGTATAATGAGCTCCCAGCCTGGTTGTATGCAGAACTCAACTGGCAAAATCAGAACTGAGGAAGGCTACAAAGCAATAGGGACTATCTGATTTCATAAAGAATCTTTTGTTGGCAAAGGTAAGTTTTAATGCTCCATTGCCTCCTTAAAGAGACTCAGTCCATATTTCATATCAACAAATATTGGCTGATTGAAACCAGTTCTGTTTGCTTTGTGCCCTGGTAAATATGGCCTTTATTCTTCTATTACGTAGTTTAAGAAACAAGACAGAAAGGGGTGTAGGATGGAGAGGGTTGGAAAACTTGGCTAATATTAAGGTCAGTGGTACATTAAGTAGAATATAAAAGTAATTGCCCCAAGAATGTATGTAGCATAAATCTAGATGCAGAAACTTAAATTAGATCTTAGTTACTTGAGTATAGTAAATCTGGGGAGAGATCTTTGACTTGGTTTTTAGTATAAACAGTTATGCTAGATTTTTACTTTATGGGTCCAATTAGAAACAGGGATGGACATATCACATAAGCCTTTTGGCCCTCAGAAGGATATATCACAAAAATATTAGGATACCTGCTTCATATTTTAAAAATTTTGGCCCTTTTCTGAAGCCTGGGATTCAGAAATTCTTTTAGCTATTGCTCATCAAAGTTGTGTTCTAGGTAAAGACCTCTTACTGCTAGAATTATTTATAGCTTTACCTGCTGAGTTCTCAATTTTATACAGTTGTTTAATTTTTTAACTATGTGTCTGGATGAATCAAAGTGCATATTTGACAAAGGGCTAATATTCTGCATTCCCAAGTTTTATCTTATTAAGAATTTGGGTTGCCAGTGATGAAGAAGTGTTAGCAATAGCTACTCTTTTATTTATCTTCTGAAGGAATAAAACATTAACATCAGGCTTAGAAACATGTCTTTTGTACTTTTAAAAAATATCCTGTGAAAAGAACCAACTAAGAGCTTAGTAATTAGTATAATGCACACATTGGTCATGAACATATGGTCATGGACAGTGACTAAAATCCAACTCTAATCGAGTTAGTAAGAAGTTGAATTTATTGGATGACTTGTATAAACCTGAACCAGCATAGGAGAAAAAAGGTCCTTAGCAACACCTGGGAAGAAGGAGTGAATATGTCCAGGACTCCCTCATCTATGTTTCTCTCAATACAGAAGCCTTTTTTTCTGAGCCTGGCTTCTTCCACATGGCTAGAAACTTGGCTTCCAGCAAACCTCAGGCTCTCTTCACATGGGGTTATTATCAGAAAGCACCTGAGATTTACTTTCTTCAGATTTAGGCTAATGTGTCCTGAGGAAGATTGATAATTGGCCCTCCTTGTGTACCCAACCCCTACCATCCCACCACCCACCCCATCATTAGTAGATAAGTCTTAAGTATCTACAGGAATATGATAGCTCCTATTTAAATCAAAGTAAGAAAGGGCATTTTTCAGAAGAGAATAAGGAGTGTGTACACAGCACAATAAATTCAGTACATCAGTTCTTCCTTGTCATTTGTTCATCTTGTTTTCATTCATTAGGCAAGTTTTTATTAAGTGCCCACCATGTGCCAGGTACTAGAAATGAACCAGTGACCAAAAAGAAAAAAAATACCGTGATGATTTTATCACTGTGTCCATAGAATCTGAATTATAATACCACCCTTGGAAATGGGGTATGCAAGGATCATTTCTGTGTAGACTAAATTAGCATTTTAAATAAATATGAAAGAAAGCATAGGGTCTGGTCTCCTTCCTTTTAATTTAAATCCATTTCTAAGTAAAGTAGCGGTTTGCCACCCTCCCCTCCCTAACTATAGTAAACCAGAGGATAAGTGTCTCCAGAGATGGTGATGACATGTTTTATTGTATTTCATTTTAGGTGTATGTGTGTGCTTGGTAAATATTTGTTAAATCAATGAATTATTGAGGAAGTGATGTTGTTGTCTAACTATAGTCAGGAGAAAAGGATGACTATTAACTGTGACAAAGTAAGCATCATTGTCTTTGTCATTCTTCAACATTTAAGTGGTCAGAATCAAATAATTCTATATAACAAAGTCATTTTCTACAATTATCTCAAGATATATTTTGCAACTAATTCCTTCTGGCAGCTACATCTGGATGCTGTGTCATTTCAGACGAGTCTGTGAGAATAACACTGAAGAATTTTCCTGACTCAGATTGAATGATGAGTAATATTTGCTTTGGAAAAAATTCAATATACTTGTATTTTATTTTCTCCACTGTGCTTTACAGTATAAGGTATATAACTGCTTTTGTTGCTGTTTGAGTATTCAGTTTTATTTTGTTCAAAACTGATTTTAAAATTATTTAAGTATTATATAATTTATATAAGCATAAATTATATAAATGACATAATATAGAGATTAATAAACAATTTAAAGATTATGAAAGTCATTTGTGCTTATAAATATACAGATATAAAATAAGTATGACATTTCATCCTTTAACTTTTGGCTTTTTATCACTCTCCAGGGTAACAATTGTTAACTGCTAGAATAGTTTTATATGGTGTGAATGTGTGTTGGTTTGTGTGTATGGACAACACATACACTTGAATACATGCTTTCTTTACATACTGTTCTTCAGCCTGATTATTTTTACTCATCACCTTCTCATGGATATCTTTCTATGTCAGTGCATACTTTCTTTGCAATGATAGTGTATTATTTTATGGTATGTATGTGCCTTTCTTTATCCTTTATTTAACTATCGCCCTCTTAGATTATGTCTTTAAAAAAATTTTTTTTCGAATAATCCTTCATTGAACCTACAGAATGGGCTGTAGATTTCTGTAAGGAAAATTCCTAAAGGTGAACAAATAAGTTGGCACTATTTACTACAAGATAGTATATTGTGATGGTGAATCACCTGAGTCTGAGGGCATGGATTTGAATCCCCATTGGCTTCTTACTTGGGAATAGCCTGACATAAGTGAATTAATATATCTGTGTCTCAGTTCTGCCTATCTACAGCATTAATACCTACCTTGATGAGTGGTTGTAAAAATTAAATATGTTAACATAATTAAAGTTCTTGCAAAATTACCCGGTGCATTTCTATTACAGAATGCTTTCTAGCATTCTTTTGTACTACCTTCTATTATTAACACAAGCACCTTGTAACAATTCCCAAGATATGGAAATTTAGGGTCTCAACTGATTGCTGCTTCAGAATGTTATTTTGAGGAGAATGCTGGCTTTGTCCATAGGTTTCCATGTAGACAGCTATTTAGTTTCCCATGTGTGGACAAAAAATGCACATTAAGATCCTTAATTTTCATAATAATGTATTTTGCCACCTGCAAGCCTGGTTTTTAGAGTTATTATATCCATAGTAATAAAATATAAATAAACTCCAGGTTATTGGTAGAGTATATAATCCTAATTTAATTATATTGGACCTTGGGAAGACTATCTACTTGGATTATTTTATTATTCTCAATTTTTATGAGAAGTTCTGTGACAAAATTTATAACTCTCATGCTTGCTTTGGTGAAACTCTCATTGAAGATCTTGTTCATAACCACCCAGTGCCACTTATATGAATTTCTATTGAAGACAATTCTCTTAGTTTAGAAATAAGAAAACCTTTATCATTTCTGACAAGCTAATATTTCCTTTGTTCAGCTAATAGGAGTTAACTGTTTCCTTCAGCATTTTAGCTGCCATGAAATTAGTATGATATTCCAGATCAGAGTGGTAGCATGATTTCTCAGTTTTGAAATATTTGATTACATATTTTTTCCTTTAAAATAGTGCAGAAAAAAATAAGTACTGCATATTTTTTAAAAAGATGTCATAAAGTAACATAGAAGTTATATTCACTGTATTTTAGATGGGACATGAAATGATGAAATGTGAGCTCAATGACAAGACATTGAAAGAATCTGCAGATATGATGAAAAGTGCTGCTGATAATCATGGAGAAAATCACAGAGACAGGAGAATAATTGTCTAAGAATTGAACCACTGGGGTTCAAATTTTGGCTTTACTACCTTGTAGCTGTGGGACTTTGGGAAAGTTAAATAAGCTCTTTGCACTTTAGTTACCTCATCCTGTCAAAATGAGGATGATAAGTGTCCCTACATGATAAGGGGGTTGCTATGAGGATTAAGCAAGTTTATATATATGTTAGAATAATACCTGATGCAGAGTCACTGCTGAGTGTTTGCTATTATTATTATAAAAAGAGATATAAGAAGTGTTTGAAATCAGATTATTGAGCTTTATTTCAACTCTCAGTGAAATTCTAGAGTGTATTATTAAACAGATGACTGTAAGGATTTAGAAATGGAAGTAGTGATCCCTGGAAGGCATTATGGATTCTCTAAGTTAATTCATGTCAAACTAAATTAATTTATTTTGATAGGATTATTAGACTTACATATCAGGAGGATGTTCCTGTTGGAGCTAAATTTCAGCCAGTCATTTGAAGTATAATTAAATGAATTTTTAGAAGATTGAACATTTATAACCAAGTATATTGATTGACTAATTAGGATCAGTCTAAAAGAAGATTCCAGCAGCAGCCACATGGTTGTGGCTTTGCTTTCCATTGCTTTGTTCAGCCCTATCACAAGTAACTTGAAGAATTCATCACAGTCATACTCGTCAGATGTGAGGGTATCACAAAATAGAAAGGGAAACTGGACAGTTGAACAAGAGAATGATGATTCCAAAAGAACCTTATAAGGTAGGAAAAACAACCTTCACCTAAAAAGATGAAGTTTGGGTGCCTGAGTCAGGCACCCAAAGGTAGTCAGTTAAGAGCCTGCCTTTAGCTCAGATCATGATCCTGGAGTACTTGGGATCCAGTCCTGCATTGGATTCCCTACTTGGCAGGGAGTCTGCTTCTCCTTTTCCCCCTCCCCTCTGCTTATGCACTCGCTCTCTCTCAAATAAATAAAATCTTAAAAAAAAATAAATAAAAAGATGAAATTTGACTGAAATAACTATTTTTTCAAATTTGTAGATACCACAAGTTTAGTTGATACCTGGAGTAAAAGGATATTTGGGAATGATAAGATTTCAGAGCCCATAAAAATGGTTTGAAGCAAATACTAGTGCATCAAACAAACATGCATTAACATCCAGTAGGTTGGGAAATATACCACAGAATTATGCATGTGATTTCAGAAACAAATGTTGAAAGATCTGGAAATTTTTGTTGGTTGATGGTATGAGGACTACGAGAAAGAGCAAGTATCATACTAGGTTGTATTAATATATTTATATGTTAGAGAAATGGAACTAATAGTTTCACTATATTGTATTATGTTTATATATTTTTGTATTATGTTTATATGTTATATAAGCTACATTTAGAGTATTAATGGTATTTAGCTAATTTATTTCAATTAGTATAATTTTTAAAGCATTATTTTACAAGTGACATTGGCAAACTCAATGTTCAAAGGGTGTTTTTCAAGACAATGTCTGCAAACTATTTTATGTGAGAAAAAACAGAATTCATTAGCCTAGAGATAAAAGAAGACTGGGCCCTTAATAGTGTATTCAAACAGGTGGCAGTATATCATATGAATAAATGAGTGGGATCTATTTTGTAAATTTATATAACATAGTCACTTTAAGCTTTCATGTCAGCAAAGTGCTTGTAATTTAATATTAAATAATTGTCACATTGAAAGGCGAAAACTAGGACTACATAGAAGTTATAGGAAAGCAGAATTTTTACTTGATGCACAGAAAAAGCTTTTCAGTAATTAGTGGGTTTGGAATAAAGCGCACTGCCTGCAGATTTCTGTGGGAGAAGCATTTCTTTCATTAAAGAGATGTTTTACTACTTAAAACAGGTCTCATATGTATCATAATTTAAGTAGTTATTAATATTTCTCTTTTACCTTTTTTAGAACATTGTAGAAATTCTAGGTGTCTCTTACTCTGTTTTCTTTTTGTGTTATAAGTAATGGCAACTGTTACAAAAGATTAGAAACTTAATGAGGGAACAGAGTTGCCGAAATCCCACAGGAAATTAGAATTCACCTCTCAGTTGTATAGAACTTTATCTACAGACTCAGGTAATGATCACTCTTTGAACTGTTCTAGGCCTCACAAAGCCATTTTTCTACTCTCAGCTGTGATTAGTTTTATGAGGCTGAGCAACTGAAGTAATCTTACAGATAGAATTTTTTTTTCTGATGGATATTCAATGATACTCTATTATAGTTGCTTGAAAGTTTGTCTTTAAGTGTATATAGTTGGAAATAAGTTTTTATTGTAGTTCTGTATTTTTACTTGAATTGTAATACAAGTATAACAGGATAATTTGTCCCTGTAGTGTGCTTTTCTTTCTGGGTGACACAGCAGGGTCTAAAAGAGTGCCATATTGTATAGCCCATCTTGTTAAACACGGATAAGACTGTTGGATGATGAAACTAGGCACAGCGTGTGCACATTTACCTGCGAACCTGTATTAGAATAAGTATGGCAGTCGTAAGGCATGAGGGATGGCAGTACATGGCTAGCCTTATTTGTAGAAGCTCGAGTGCAGTTTACACAGGAAATCTCAAAAAGAGACAACATCTAATGTCCTTTTAAAAAAATATTGTTGTCCTCATGTTTCTAGGATGTGCTCAGAGGGGTTCCCCCCGCCCCAAGTCAGCAGTATTAACTAATGTTTATTAGCACATGTTGCTGTAGGCAGTCATTTGGCGTATTGGAATAGTAAGTGCTTTACATTCATTATTTTGTCCTCACAGCATTTTTACAAATGAGGGAATGAAGAAACTTAGATTCAGGGAAGTTAAATGTCTAAGACAGCTAGTGAATAGGGGCTCTTGCTCCAACTGACTCCAGATGCCATAGCCTTCTTGATTATGCCATAAACATCTCTAAGATAGAGTGACCGAAAGCATCTCCCCATATTAACTTGGTCTCTTTATAAGTGGACTTGGTCCTCCTGCCATCTGGGGATGTGGACAATAATGGAGACGAAAACTTGCAGTGTAGCAAGAATAGCGTTAAACAGTTACTATGAATTAATGACTGTTTGACAAGTGCTACCAATGGAAGGTACAGTTTAAACCATTATCTGCGAGTTCAAAGAAATATTCGATTGTTCTTAAGTGATAGACTGCTGAGGTGGGGATTATGAGGTAGGTACTGTGTATAATATCTGAATTATAAAGCATCAGTTTCTTCACAACCCCCATGCCCTTAAGGAGAAGCAATTTAACTCAGTAGGAGAAGCAGACTTCAGTGTCAGGAGCCCTGGACTCATCACCTAGTAGCTGCCCGATGTTGGGGCACTTGATCTTCCGGGAGGTTGCTTTATTCTGGGTGAAGTAGGCCTGATTCTTAAGGATATTACAACAAAATTTCCACATCTTTTAAGTCACATTCATAAATACTACTCCCACATATAACTTCCCCCATAAAAGTCATGCAAGTAGAAAAATTGCATCGTCTTTAAACCCTTAACTAGCAGCTGCATGTGTTAGGATTAGAGCACAATCTAACTGAGCTGCAGATATTGGGCAGTTGGCAAGTGCTGTCACTTCTTGCGTGATTGATTTCCTCATCTGAATACTGTCAGTGATCCAAATTCATGTTTCATCAGAATGACATGGACTTTTGGGGCTTCTTAAGAATAGCAGAAGTAGGGAATATTAAAAATAGGAATCCCGGAGTCTATTATAATATAAGGAAAGCTCCTACACACTTAGGACAGAATTGTCTAAAAAATATTAATTATTATTCTTATTACATTTAAACATGGTTGCCAGCAGTATTATCACATATACAAGTCCTGTCTTCCACTTTTACCAGCTTATGATCTTGAACCAATTACTTCAACTTTGTGCATCTCTGAGAAAGCTAATCCTGCCTCCTCTATGCATCTCACCAAGTTGTTATAAGGGTCAAATAAAATAATATATGTTGTATGAAAGCAAATAAACTGTATTATGTGAAAGCACTCTTTAACCATAGAGAGCTATATAATGGTTTATTGTTATGACCTTAAATCGCTTACCTATGACATGAGACTTTAAACAGTGAAACATTTGAATGAACTGCCAGCCTGAATTAAGGGGAGGACATATTGTGTTAGAAAAGGGAAGCGAGCTAGATGCTGGATGCTCACTGAGGATTCCACAAATCTAATCGTGTATCATTGACATGCTTTCAAATTATGGAAATCATCTTATTTTGCCATCTAATAAGTAGGCTCAGAAAATTTTATATAGGGCCTGAAGGACCAAGATTTTAACCACTAGATGAACATTGGTCTGGAGTGTTTATCTTAGGAATGCTTGAGAGGAATTTTGTGTTCGAGAGACACCAAGGAAATCTTGAGCAAACTTTAAGATGTTTAAAACCTTTTACTTATTAGAGTAAAATGTTTAAACCTAAAATATAGAAAAATACATTCTTAGGTTGGCCTGTAGCCTTAATCATATGGCAAACTCTCTCTCTCCTTCTCTTAACTAGATTACTATCCTTTCTTTGCAGGTTTTTTTTTTTTTTTTTTTTTCTCCTACTGGGACATGTAGAAGTCTGGAGGAGGAGTTTTCTGGGATGAGTCTGTCTGGTCTCAAAGTAGTAGGAGTCTAGACATTTTTTGAGATAGGCTCTGAGATGGTTACATCAATAGAGAAGGTGAAATCCAGTGGTGTATTTGGCAATTCTATATGTCTATTCAGGGCCTTGAAAAATACTAGGGGATTCATTGGTAGTAAGGTAGCAGATTGTATACAAACTTTGTATCCCTCACCATGGAAATCCCCCTTTATAGAGAGTGATGCTAAATTTGAAACCTACTGTGGAGTATTGCTGCAGAAGAAAGGAGGACTGAAAGGACTTTAGTGCATCAGGCGGAAGCATGAGACGTATAAGACACAGCTCCTAGAGAGTAAGAGTAAAGTGGACTCACAAATATGGCTTGAACACAGGAGGGCAATTTGTTTTTACAAAGAAAGGAAAGGCATTTTATGTAAAGATTAAGCACTGTGACAGACCAATTTGTATAGAAGAGACTTGATATCTGGCCAGTAGTTTCTAATTACAGTCTTCCCTTGGCAGGGCAGCTGATAGTTGTAGCTATGGATATTCTTTGGGAAACTCAGCAGTTTGGGGGGGCCTGTATTTGAGGAAATAAATGACAAAGCAGCTCAATTTTCAGCAGAATTTTTTGAAAGGGACTAGAAAAGATCAGTTTTTATCCAAAGTAAATAATGTAGGAAAGAGAAAACATGAAAGTGTTGGAAAGGAGACCCAATTCACATTATTTGTAGAAAATATGATTCTGTACTTCTATACAGTTAGGACTATTAAGAATTCAATTAGATGTTCGTATAGATAGTAATTATCACAATTCAATGGCTTTTGTGTGTCTTCCCAATAAAACGTGAGAATATTATATGAAAAAGTGTATTCATAGTTGCAACTGAAAATATAAACAATAAAATGCTTATTGCAGTTTATAAAACAAAACTTAAACACATGGAACACTGTGTAAATTGCTTAAAAATTTAATTAGATGTCTCATTTAATTCCAATCTAAATTTCATCTGGAAATATAAAGAAGTGAACAATTAAAAATTTAAGAAGGAATAATGAGAGCAGTGGCTGAACCAGATAGTGAAATGTATTATAATATTAGAGCAATTCAGAATGGTGTAGTGCTGGCACTGCAGTTGACTGAAAGTTCAGGGGATCTCTGGATCCTGGATGAGCCCCAGGGACAATGAATGGTTTGCAGTCTATTTTTTAGACACCCTGAAGATTACCAGAAGTGCCTTTGGCCATTAGAGGGAATAATATGGGGGCTCTGAGCACTTTCATCTCCACCTTAACAAGAATAGCTTGCTTTTGTGCATTTTATATATCGGGTTCCCACATTTATTTGGTTTCCCATCCAAAAGAGTTTTCACTGCTGTAGTATATGGTATATGTAGTATATGGTAGAGGATGACTCAGGAACCATGACTAGCTTAGGAAACAAATTGTAGTGGGGGGATCTTGACTTACTTATAGGTGGTGGGCTTACGTTGGTGTTTCACCTTGCTACAAAATGATAAATTCCAGATGAATTAAAAAGTAAAACTATAAATATACCTTAAAAATATTTGTAGATATTTGCATGTTCTCTGGTTATAAGGAATTTCTAGACATAAGACAGAAGTCACAATGGAATAAACTGATGGAGTTGTTGATGTGAAAATAGAAAACTTTGCAAATCTCCCTAAAATATCCAAAAAAGAAGTAACAAAAAGAATAAATATTATTAATATGCAAAGTAATAAATACTATTTTACTATATGAAGAGCTTTTTATACATCAATAAGGAAAACAAATATCCTGTCGTATTGCATTTGATATTAATTTGGGGGAAAAAAAAACTTTGTCCTCATTAGTATTTGCAGAAGTATGATTAGAATAACAATGAGCCATTGCATTTTGACCTAGTAAGTTGACAAATACTACTAAAAGATTATACTGAATATTGGCAAAGTTGTGGTAAGAGAGGCAGTTTTAGTTCTGCTTGGTGGTAGTATAAATTGTTAAAATCTTTTTGGAAGCAGTTGGCTGTGTATTGAGACATGACCAAGCTCACATCATTTGATTCAATAATACTCTAAGAAAGTTATATTCAATATATTATGTATTAATTTAATTTTTAAAACGATACAAATGCCTGTCTTCAGTGAAGTGTTAATTATGATGCCATTTTGAAGAATTCATATTACACGGAGAAAATTAAATAGCTAACAATATGTGCACATGCTGTATATAAGTATATTAGATTGATATATGTGGATGGGGAAAAACTAAAAGGAAGACACAAATATTAGCAGTGGTTAATATTCTTGCCTGTAGGCTTATGGGTACATTTTGTTTTCTATAATACAGGTATGAGTTTGCTTTTTTTTTTTTTTTTTTTCCAATTTTGACTACCCCAAAATAAGGTCATTTTAAAGGATTATCACTGGTGGAAAATGGGAATTGTATTTTCTATTTTGCTGTGTTTGAGTATGGCTGCCTGTGAGTCTGATTCATGTCTCCACCATGTGTCTCATTATTTTGACAGTCTCAATGTTCTTTTCTGTGAAGGTGATTTCTCTTTCTCTCTCTCTCTCTCTCTCATCCTGTTCATGTCCACATGGCTAGTTCAGTGACACTTGTTCACGACCAGGAACCTCTCCTTCTCTGTCTCCTTTCTCTGTCTTGCAGGAACTCAGGGTGGCTTCTGGTGTTCTGTGTGGCTTCATCATTTCCTTCCCGCCTCTCATCCACTCCACAATGTAATTCTTGGCACTTTTACTTCCTTTGTAGAGTAGGATGTGATGTCATAGAGAAGGGGACAGGGCTATCCAAATTCTCTCAATTGCGGGGAGGAGCTGCCCAGGTGTGCTGAGGGGCCTGTACTCAGGAAGAGAAACAGGGAGTCCTCCACAGTGAGTAACCCCACTTTTGAGTGCACCCAAATTTCCCTCAAAATGTTGCCCGGTACACTGGAGTTTCCTCTTTGGCCCTTTCTGGATTTAATCAGTTTGCTTTTTGGCCATTCCCAGTTCAGCTCAATTTTCCTCCTTTCTCTACCTAGTTCCCTCTTCTCCTCTTTCTGCAACCTGCGCCTCTTCCTGATGGTTTCCCTCTTCCTTGCTTGCCAACGTGTGTGTGTCTGTTAACCTTCTGCCCATCTCTCTCAGGAGAGACCATGTGTGTCCCCAGCATTGCTTGTCATTTGGGGTGATACCCGCCGTATATATAGTCCATGTGCCCATAGCATCCCCTTTCAACTATTCATAAGTATGCACCGTTCTGTGTATGGTTCTCATTTTACAAATTCTGTCAGCCTTTTTGTTTCCATGTCTCTTTCTTTCCCACCTTTCCCCATGATCTAATCTTCACCCCTTTGCAGCTCTATGATGCAGTTTCCTTCTTGCCTTTTTTTTAAACCAGTATTTTTACACATTAGTCCTCTTCCCTATACAGCTATGCCTATGTTTCTTTGTCCCCCTTCCCAGGCTTCAGTTTGGCTCTCCAGTGGCCTCCTGTGAAGACAGGTTTCCTTCTTTCCTGTTGATGTACTTGTTGTCATACCCTCTTTCTAGCGTAGATCATGTTGCTGTGTTCTTTAAAGGACTTACCCACTATGGCTAAGGGATGGATCTGGGCTGGGAAAAATGGGGACGTTTCCTGGGAACCAGAGAAGGGAGTACAGGAGAGAGGCACTACTGGTGAGGCAGGGCAGGCTGGATGTGAGGCCTTGATGAATAGAACCTTTGCTAGTGCTAGTTGAAATTTGGCCATGATAGTAGGAGAGATCACAGAACTATTTGGAGCAGATTCAGAGCCTTTTCAATTGTTAGTTTTCAAAGTAACCCTGTTGATAATTATGATCGTCCTAGTAAATAATCATAAATTAGAATTCTGGAATGTGCAGACCCTTCTGTACAGCATCTTTAAGTAGGTGTTGTCTACCCTTGGAGGAAGTCATTGTGAGGATATGTGTAGACTTGTTTCTTATTCCCAGAGGTGGCCCCTGAGTCCGTGCTGGTGAACAGTGTTTATTGCTTTCTTTACAGGTAGTTAAATCCCTGGATAAATACAGGAATTTGATTTCCAGGTCTGATGGTCTAATGCCTATGGAAACAGTGAGCTATGTCCCATGTATTCCCCACACTTTAAAAGAACTCCCTTCCACTAAAAAATAAGGAGGCCAGAAGGGGAGAGAAAGAAAAATAGGGACTCAGTTCATAAAACTGAGATGGGCTGAATGGGAAGAGGAAGGGGTTTACTTGAAATTAATCGAAAAAGGCAGAAGAAAGGAAACTGAGCTGAACTGGAACACACAGTGTAATGACTTACTTGGGTTTCTGTATGTATGCTTTTTTTCCATTTTGGCCATGAAGGATTTTTTTTTCCTCATTTTTTTTTTTAATACAAAAGAAGTTGATCAAACTAATCCAGTGAGGTTATTTCTAACCAGCACTTTGTTTTCTGCTATTGGTAGTGTCCAGGCTCCATGTTTCCAAAGTCCTGGAAATTTAGAAAACATTTTAGTAGCCTGAAAGTCTGTCTTTAACCATAAAATATTAGCAATTTCAAATAAAATTATATACATTTATTAACTTGTTTTTTTCAGGTTTCATATTTCTTTCTTTCTTTCTTTTTTTTTTTTTTTTTTTTTTTGGTGTGTATGCCTTTGTGACATTTTTTTTTAAATAATGACCCCCAACCCCTATTGAAGAAATTTCCATTAATTACCAGAAAAGAATTACATTCTCACTTTGGATACCTGAACTGTGTGATGGGATCTTATTTTGACATATCAGCCAGCCCTCCCCCTTTAAAATGTTAAGGAACGATTGCATGATTCACACATATTTTTTTTGTATGCTTCCATACAATAATCTAGGAATTTTATGTTTATTTTTATTTTTTAGGCATTAGAAAAACACCCCAACTCACCAATGACAGCGAAGCAGATATTGGAAGTTATTCAGAAGGAAGGGTTAAAAGAAACAAGGTCAGTATTCATATTTACATTTTCTATTTTCATTGCCACTACTTGCAAAGCAATAGATGTATCTAGATTTGATACTGTAGTTGATTGTGAAGTAATTACCTGAAAATTCTTTTGTGATTGCCAAATATTTGGATGACCCAATATTTCCTTAGGGCTGCCTGTTGGCTTAATAAATTACATTAGACAGGTTAATATAGAAGGTACTTTGTTAACAAAGAGCTCTGCTATATGAATAAGTCCTTCACTGAAGTTACTACTCTTTCTCTGTGTCTTGTAAAAGGAGATTTTGTTTCTGAAAGTAAAGAGGAACACTTTTATAGGCTTAATAGATAGATCCCAGGATATAAAGATTAGGTCACTGTGATAAAACTCGACAGTGCTGTCGTTGAAAATTTAGTCCTCTTATATTTAGAATTCCTCTACTTGGAGGGTCATTAATCAGTCTTTAAAAAAAAATAACAATTTTATTGAGATATTCACATACCATAAAATTCACCCTTTTAAAATGTTTAATTCAGCAGTTTTTAATATATTCACAAAGTTGTGCAGTCAACACCACTATCTCATTTTAGGACATTTTCATCATCCTACATGAAACTCCATCCCCATTCCCTACTCCCTTCTGCCCCTGGTAACCACGATTCGACTTTTTCTGTCTATGGATTTGAGTATTCTGGACATTTCAAATAAATGGAATTATACAGTATGTAGCCTTTTGTATCTGGCTTCTTTCACTTAGCAAAATGTTTTCAAGGTCCATCCATATTGTAGCATGAATCAGTATTTCATTCCTTTTTGTTGCCAAATAATATTCCATTGTACACACACGCACTGCGTTTTGTTTATCTATGATGATCCTTTATTTAGTAATTAATTTTAGTTTTGGCTTTTGCAGTCAGTTTAGGGCCAAATTGATGGTACTACTCAAGGAGAAAAAATAAGTTTGTTACAAAAGAATCATAGAGTTGTCAAATGACCGTGTAATCATCCATGTTACATAGAGTCAATTATTTTTGCATGAAGTTGTCTACCTACAAGCCATTGAGCATACAATAGTTGCAACTTAGTGAAAATTAAAGCTGATATCCTCCTGGGGTCAACTTTACAAAAAAAAAAATCAGTATTACCTGTAAAGTCTTTTACTATAAAGGGTGGGTAACATCAGCTTCTAGTTCTTTAAAATACATACTTTGCAAGTTTGATCCGTGAACATCACAATTTAGAGGAGTGTAGGACATCTGGCCTCAAATTTTCATCTCTCTGTTGAGGCTTTTTCTGTCCATTCTGAAGACACAGCCTAAGATAACATTAACTCCACCATTTGGAAGAGTTGCATCTTTAACAAACTGAAGGCTACAGTGGGGAGAGAAGTTGCTGACAGAGCCTAGCAGCTCTGGTAGGGGTGATCCTGTTCTTTGAAGCCAGATGTCAGTGGATGGCGTTAGGGAACAAAATGGAGACACTTGGAAATTAATTTTCTCTTTGCTGCCTGTCAAAAACCCTGAAAATATTTATGCCATTTAGAAAGCACTGAAAATGTTTGTGCAGCAGCCAAAAAAAAGGAGGTAAAAATCTAAGGATATGAACTCCTGTTGAATGTGGGCCATGTGCCAGTGGAATCTGCCAACGCAGACATAAAAAGCATCTCCTAGAAGCAGACATTGGAAATTTGTTCATTACAATACTCTCCTCAACAGGAGTGACTATGCTGCCATCAGTTGCTATGTACCTTGAGATATAGAAGTCCTGTACCATGCCTCTGAACAGCATTTTAATTACACTTATTGCCAGAGCATTATTTCATATTTTTCAAAATGCTGGTCTTCCCAGAATGGTATATTATAAAGGGCTTTATGCACATGAAGTTAACAAAACAAAACAAAACACAAAACAGCTTCTTTAGACTAAAGAATTCTGAAATGGGGAAAAAAAAAAAGTAACCTGCTATTTCCCTGAATATAACCCTCCTTCTCTACCCCCTCCACCCAATTGTGTCCTTCCATAAAGAAAAAAAAAAATGTTGTTACAAATACTGATGAACCAGTATGGTAATGTTGAATGTGCCTGCAAGAATTTACAAGTTGAATAGGAAAGGGAACGGGCAAAGAAAGAGACCATAGTTATATTTAAGTTCTATTCTGTAAAATCTGCTCTGCACTGAAGGTCTTCAAGCTACACATTTTACGTTATTTCTTTCTGCTTTCTTTGAATCTTCTCTCTCTTGCCAGCTGAGACCTGTTATTTTATGGCCAGTGTGTCTGTGACCACTCTTAAGACCCTTGTTTCCTGGTTTGCTTATTAGAATCGTCTCTAAAATAAAAGTACATGTTTTGAGTGAGTTTTGGGCTTTGGTTCCTGTTATGTAATGTCGTTTTAGGGAGCAGATTCTGACATTTATTTTGCCTACTTAATGTACTCTTTTGCTACCTTCCAAGTTCTTAAATGTTCTCCAAATATTTATGGTAGCTCAGTAAACGAAGTGTAACTGCATCTATTTTTCTCAAGTTACATTTAGAAATTCCGTCATCATAAGGCCATACATAGCTGTTTAATTTCTAGGTATGTATTTATGATGTGTTTTCCAAGAAATGCGAGTTTAGTATACGCCTGATTAAATGGAAGGGAGTGTTTGTGACAGTTACTTAAGGTGACCTGTGACCTACTAGTGGTTTCTGAGGATGAGAGGTCATGATAGTGGACCTCCCCCAGACAGTCCATCACTGTATCTTTTCTAGAAAACAGAACATTGGTCTTTATCCATCGTCATTCTGAACCTGGATTTAAAGTAATGCCATTTGTTTCAAGTTCCATGGGGCTCCTTCATTCCATGTGCCAGACAGCTCTCCTGTAGTGTTGACCTCATTTTCCTGTAATTTTATCCTTATTTGTCTACCTGTGCCCACCTGTGGGCTCCTTAAGGGCATCTAACACTCCTGACACTCAGCAGATAGTCAATCAATATTTGTTGAGTAAATAATCTTCTTTTTCAAGATGTTAATTTTCCCATGCTTAGTGATGACTTTAGCTTCCATTTAGGGTTAGAAGCTTCTTTTTAATGTTATATGTTATATTTTTCATCCTATTTAATACTTTGTGTGTTTTAATAAAAAAGAACCTAACAGTTTTGTGGGAGCCCTGTTAAATTCATGCATGCTGATAATCTCTGGCAGATTATACGTGAGCAAGTAAGGTTATTGTGCTGTTGCCTGTTTTAAGACACTGTAAGTGCCTCTGGTTTGAGCTTATAATTTGTAATAAAAAACACACCAATAATTTTGGCAAAGCTGATATGAGTATTTGAATGAGTTCAGTATATGTGATATTGTTAATTTATTTGTGATGAAATTCTTGACATATGTTATCTTTTCTTCTTTTCAAGTGACATTTTAAATTGCATACTTTTCATGTAGACATGATAAAAAGAGGACAGCTTTTCTATATCATGTTCTATGTATCTTTTTCATGTTATTGATGAAATGTGTAGTGTGTGATTAAATTCTGTTTGGAAAAGACAGACTGAAATAAATACTTTCCATGTGGTTTACAAAAAGGTCAGAAGGACATATGATTTTTGTTGAAAAAAATAGCATGGCATGGTTTTCTAGAATTCTTAATGAAAATATATTTCGGAGGTCTTAGTTCCTTCTGTATAACATAGAACATTTTTATCAGTATAATTTTATTCTGGTCCACCTATATATTTGCTTTACTGAGTATTTCCAAGCTTTTGTTACTTTGTGTTTATGAGTTGTGAACAATTAATAACACATAGATGTTTGGAATGCTTTTCAGATGATCAGAACCTTACTATCAATGAAATAGCCATATTGCTTGTATAGAGGGGGAAAATGTGCATATTCCTGTCTGCTGCTTTTGTGGATGGATATTTGATATGCCTGATTGGACTGCTTGACTAAACATTCCCACTTCCTCAGGGAGTTAGGGTGCTACTGTAGAATATGATCTTGTCTGCAGTAATTTTAGTATATGTACTGCCAAAGAGAGCACTTGTCTCCAGTAATTGGAAATATGTTCATAGAAAAAGAGGAGTAACTCAGGTTACCATGTTGGTTTGGATGGCATTTGGGGTTGTCCTAATTCTGCTTTTCTGTTTTTGGTTTGCTTATTCAGAGGTTCTAATTCCTTTACAAAGAGGACTGAGGGATTTTTGATGCCTTAGGATATGTTTTTCTCTGCTCACGTAATTTTTAAAGTGATGCTTCCAAAGAAGTATGTGCTCCCATATAGCGACGCGTCCAGGGGCAGCAAGGTTAAGGAGTGAGGCTCGCAGCACTTACCTAGTGAGAACAGAACAGCTATTCGTCAGAGAGGGATAATTTCTTATGTGCTGGGCATTATCATTACAAGATACCTGTCATTAATGTAGCATGAACCTTGATTTAGTTTTCATATTATTTACGCATAGGCAAATAGTTTGCGAATGGAGGTAAAGCAGTCATAAAATAAAGGCAAAATAAAAATCCAACACACCACACACGAAACAATAAAAAAAAAAAACCTCTGTTTTGGGGGTAGGGCAATATTTATGAGGTACATTTTACAAGATTATAGATGCCTTACTTAAAAAAAATCTGTTAGATTTCATCAACCATTTGCAGAGCAACAGCCTATAATTACATACCACAGTAGGGATATTTGAAAAACTTTATAAACAGTCTCTGTTGTGTTTAGTGTTACTTGAAATATGGACATATTTTTGATTTTGCAATGTGGAACATGCAATTGACAACCCAAGATTTTGCAATTATTCTGGTATCAATGAGAAGTTTTTATTCACACTCATAATTCTTGGAATAAATTTGTTTTTAGCTACTTGCCTTAGGTTTTGCATGTCTTCTGTTTTGCAGTCTGTGTTGTAATGTGCTGAAATTAGGATCTCTACTTCGTACTGTGGTTTATTAAAGATGTTGCATTTTTCTAGGGGGATAAATGTCAGAAAATTCTATTACCATGTATAGTGACAAACAATAAAATTTCTTGGCATTTCTCTTGGTGAGATTTACGTTTCTAATTAGTACTATAGGAGATGATTCTTTCTAGCTGCTGAAATGTTTTGTCTAGAGATAAGAAAGAAACACAAATAATTTCTACTGCAAAATCAATTCTTATCTCTAGACTCCATGTTGGCATCCGTCCTTTCACACTGAAATGGTGGTCTGGTTTGTGCTGAGGCATTTTAGAATTACAGTGTTAACTCACAGTGTCACCCCTGCCATTTGCTAACATCTAATCCTCTCATTGTGTAAATGGTGTGCACAGTCAGCTACTTAGAAGGGGCAAATCGGACAATGGTGTTATTAAACAGAAACATAGGACAATCTACATTTATTTTTGCATGCGTATAGTTGTGTGAATGTAAGTGTGTCAGTGAGCCTTGAGAATAACTTACCTCTTCTCTGATATGAAATTTTACTTGTCATCATTACTCAGATTAGAGTTCCCAAACATTCATTCTCAGCTCCTTTCTTCGATGCTCCCTTGGCCAGTCTGTTCTTGGGTAGTGTTAGTTCTACTTCCTAAATACGTCTTTCTTTCTTTGTATCCCTACTCCTTGCCATTCAGTCTTTGCACTTATAATATTTTAATGAGATTAATACAGTATCTTCTTATCTTGTCTCTTTAAACCCAGTCTCCCCCATTTTAAATAATTTTTTTCTCAAACACTACCATTTACAGTAGAATTTCTTAACTGATCATCCACAATATTCCAGAGAATATACTGCACCTAGCAAACTGTGAATCAAAAGATGCTGTCCGTTGTATGATTGGTGATAATTAGATGAAATTGGGTACGGTACGATTTTCCTAGTCACATGATACCTAAATAAATATGCATGATATTCTGATAATGTAGGGTTTATGATATAAATAATGAAAACAGACATTATATCTTATAAGGTATTTTGAATTGGCAATCTGATCATTTATATATATTTAGTCCTTCTGAAGAAAACATCACTTAAAATGTCATTCATTGGGACACAGAGGTGGCTCAGCGGTTCAGTGTCTGCCTTTGGCTCAGGGCATGATCCCAGGGTCCAGGATCCAGTCCCACATCGGGGTCCTTGCATGGAGCCTGCTTCTCCCTCTGCCTAGGTCTCTGCCTCTCTCTCTTTCTGTGTTTCTCATGAATAAATAAATAAAATCTTTAAAATAAAATGTCATTCATTGGCATTGTGTGTAATTAACTTGCTTTAGATTAAATGGTATAAAACTGGTTAAATAAGAATTCAAAATGTATACATGGATATCACTAATTGTTTAAAAATTACTTCACAGTCTGTCACAAATTAAATTTATTTATTTATTTAGTTAGTTAGTTAGTTTCAGGTGTACAACATAGCGGTTTGACAGTCTTCTACATTACTCAATGCTCACCATAAATGCAATCACCATCTGTCACCAAACGTTATTACAATATTATTGACTGTATTCCCTATGCTATACTTGTAATTGATCTCCATGACTTCATTATTTTAAAATAAGAAACTTGTACCTCTTAATCCCATTCTCCTAGTTCATCTAAAAAAAATTTTTTTTTAACTTTAAGTTACTTTTCTTATTGTGAAAAAGTGATTCAGGGGAATAAGATTATATATTCCCTTGGAAGCATTTCCTGAGTTAAAAAGTAATTATGTGAAACATTACCTTACAAGGTAGAGTTCCAACTCCTAGCTCTACCTAAATCAGATGGGACATCTGCAGCTTTAAAGCTTAAGTAGCCAAGCATCTGTTATTGTAGCCACAGGTAATTACTTGTCTTCCAATGCCACATTTCCCATATTATCTCTTTGTGATTTGGGAAGGTAGAAGTAGAGCCCCATGAGGAGTTCCTGAACCATGTCACCCTGTCATGTGCTTGCATGTGCATAGTCACATGCGCTTCCAGCAGTCATCACACTGTTCCATAAAAGACTGTAAGATTGGGCTTCCGAAAGGAGAGGTAGCACTTTTCAGAGAGAAAACGCCTCACGCCAAGATAGTACATTTGGAACAGACCTCTTCTTTGTTCCCTGACTGAAGTCATATTAATAGTGATTGGCTTAGTCTGCTCAGGCTGCCACAACAAAACGCTACAGACTGGGTGGCTTAAACAAGAGAAATGTATTTTTCACAGTTCTATAGGCTTAAAGTCTCAAGTCAAGGTCCAGCAGGGTAGGTTTCTGGTGTTTCTTGGTTTGCAGATGGTCCCCTTTCCACTATGTGCTCACTTGTCCTCTCTGGGTGTGTGTGTGTGTGTGTGTGTGTGTGTGTGTGTGCAGGGAGAGGGAGGGAGCTCTTCTCCATTTTTTCTTATAAGGACACTACTACTATCGCATCAAGGCCCCATCCTTACTAGACTTCATTCAACATTCATCATTTCCTCAGAGGCCTCATCTCCAACTATAGCCACATTGGGGGCTAGGGCTACACCATATGAATTTTGGGAGCGCAAAAATTCAGTTCATCATAGTGATTGAATATGAAACTTTAGAGTGCCAGAACTCACACACAACATAAGATTTCTAGAATTTTGAATATCTGATTAATCTTGGAGTGTATTCATAACATTATGCTTAACACTGTATTGTGCTTCTGTTTTTATATACTCCTAATATGTGTTTTCATATGTTATTTTTCACATAAACCAGTAGAATACTTGGCTTAAGTTTTGTGTTCAAATATAATGTGTATATTCATACAATATAAATTGATTTGGCTTTTATTTGAAGCCTTTGGTAAAAGTAGCTGTGCTGACTGCATATAGCCCTCAAGGCATCAATATTCACTAAGGAATGCAATTATAGCTATGAAATGGCCATTTCTTAATACATCTTTTTATTCTGTCAAGCTTTCTTTCTCCATTCTTCCAAATAATTGAACAAAAAAAGGTAATTTAGGTGATTTCAGCTTTATCAAGATCTAGGTATAATTTACTCCAGAAATACTGAGCACTCTATAAATATTTCAGTGCAGAAATAGAAGCAGAAATGGATATAAAATTACATTGTATGTGATTCTAAGTATCCTATGCAGATGAAAACCTTTGGGAAGGAATAGGCATTAAACTGGGATGATTTTATTTAATTTTTTTCTAACTGGTATTTTTCTCTTTATCTTTTAATTTCGTTGCTTGTGCTCTTAATTGCCATATGCCTATGATTTTAGTTTTGCCTCGTTGTTTTGAACTTGACAACATAATTCAAATGCAAAACAGTTAATATGCTGACATGGGGACTTCTTTTTATAGTTGATTTGTTTTCAGGAGAATAAAAATTACGATGCTTTGTTAAGCCAGGTTTTCCAAAAGCTACCTTGTGTAATTCCTAAGAACAAGTCTTAGTTCTTTCAGGACAATTAAGGATTATTTATCCTGCAACTCCTGAGATGCCTAAATGCAGAATCAAATTGATAATCATGGACTGGGATTCTGCCTCAAGTTCAGGTGATGTCTATCAATATTAAAAAAAAAATTAAAATCTGTTCTAGATGCTGTGCAAGGCTTGTACTCAGGCTCTGCCCAGTTCTCAGTCTGACCACGTGAGTAGGTGCAGAGCTTTGTCTCGTGATTGGTGGTCAAATTAGAGGACATCAGAGAAAAGAAAAAGTTGTGGAGATGAAGGTTTCAGAACATAATGGTAATCAATTAAATACCTACTAAGTTCCTACTCACTGTGCTCACAGTGTTAGATCCTGAGGTTCTGTGAAAGCTTTAAGGCATGTATTCATTCCATTATTAAGCACATGCTATGTTATTGAGAGGATAGAGGTTGCTAGATTAATGAATGAATAAAATGTAGTCCCGGTTTCTGAGGATTTAACAACACAGTTCTGGACCATTTTTCTGTGTCATTTAATTAGGTCTTTTCATCTCTTCTCTGTGAAGCATGTCTTCAGCCTAGTGCATAATTTTATTTATTTATATACATATAAATATATATATTATATATATTATATATTATATATATATTAGTTTTTAAATTTAGGAATTTCTAATTCTCCCTTGAATTCTTGATAAGATATTTGATATTCCAACATATCAAGAAATATTGTCTTTCCATCACAAATATAAGGCCATTACTGTAAAGAATTTACATATCTATTCATTAATTTGTTTGGCAGAGAGCTGAGATACTATGCTTTATGGACTATGTCAAGCAAGTTAATGAGTAAGGGCTTGATGGTTAAAAGGATTCCTAATTTTTAAGTCATTTGCTTATATTATATTGCTAAGGACTGTACATGAATTATATTTTTAGAAACATTAAGGTGGGTCGATGATATTTTATTTTCCATTTTACTGATAGGGAAATTGAAGCAGGTGGGGTTAAGTAAGTTGAGACAGCTAACAAGTGGCAAATCATGGATTTGATGTCTGATACGGAACCACTTGCACTGAACCTTTTTAAATATTTGTAGCCTAATAAAATTTTGATTAAGGAAGGTATGGGTTATGTGATTCTATTAAGTAAATCACCCCCACCCTCCACCTCAAACATATCCCCTTTAGCAGCTTTTTAGGCTATGTCCAAAGTGAGTATGACTTTGAAGATTTGGGCTTACAGACAACAGCAAGGCATATTTGAATGTACCTTCTTACTGTTTGCTTTAGAAGGTCTCCTACCTGAGGTTAGGAAACATGCCTCAGGTAATGGGAGGACCAAAGACTCCATAGGATTCTCCCCATTTTATTGTTGATATTGGACCTACAGATTGAAGCTTGTTTCTGGGGAGCTTGCAAATTGTGACTAGCCAAAACATAGTTGCTGACAAGTTGTAGATAATCTGAAAGGGAATTTTAGAGGGTGGCATTGACTCCATTGGTGCAACAACCGAATGAAAATAGATTGGGTTGACTAAACCATCCTTAGATGGGGGTAGGCTAAGTTATTAACATTGTTCTCCTTTTAAGAAGTACATCTAGGGGATGGAAAAGAGGCCCAAGTGAATAAGTGAGTCTGGTTTCAGAAGCAGCATTAGGCCTTTTTTGGAGAAATTATCTTACGCAAAGAGTGACAGATGAATTTTACTATCCTTAGTAATCTATATCATGACCATTTATCCATCCTTCCTCATCTCATCCATCCATTGTGTTTCTAGTGGAAGATATAAAAATAATATTCTTTCCTTTTTACTTTTATTTTTCATTTTTCAGAATAAAATGAATGTACAGGAATGTAAAATTTCAAAGCAGAGAACATTCTCCTTCAGGCCACTACAGCTAACCTGAATTCATTATTTAGTTCTTTTCTAGCATGTCTGCATGAAATACAGCAATTTGTACAATGATTATTTTTCAATTTCTTGCTTAATTTGTGTTTATTGAAGGTGACCTGCTGGTACTAGATACAGAAAGCTGTCATTCATGAAGATGTGTTGGAAGAAGCTATTGCTAGTGGGAAAGTCTAAATGGCTCCAATCTTAAATTCTGAAGTGTTAACGATAAACAGGGATCACTTTGGAATCCCCTTACACCTCCACACCAAGAAGGAAAGTACTGAATCAGGAATACAGAAAGTACTATTTGGAATTACTTAGAACAGTTTTCACTGCTCAATTATTTTATCCAGCCTTAATATTAGAAATGTTAACTTGATTTTTTAAATTAGGATTTATGTAATATACTATTTTTAGATACTACCTTTTGAGCAGCCACCCATAACTTAGTTTTCAAAGTTTTATAAATTAGTTTGGATATTAGATACAATGGTATATTCTTACTTGTTTTCTCATAAAAAAGAGTGATGAGGAATTGTGAACTAGTATCTGTAGAAACTTGAATAGGAGTAGATAATTATTTTAAATCTAGTCCTTTCCTTACCCAATTTTCGACCACCTGGTCACCCAAGTAATTTCCAGTCTGTCTTAGAAGATTTTTTTGGGATAGAAGAATAATGGGCTGAACAATTCCTAACAGCTGAAGAATTAGACCCTTTGTTAACATCAGGACTGTTTTACAGAAGAGGCTGTTTGCTGTTGTCATTACTACCCCAACTTTAAGCAATGCTTTTGAGAATTTATTTGAAAGCACGTTTCCTTAAAAACAGTGCATTTAGAGCAGCCTCTATTATATCAGGTTGCACTCTGAGGTGAAGTTTAACTCAGTGCTATAATATTCTGTTTCTGGGGTAAGGACTTTGCAGATCATATAGTCTTAAACCTTTATTTTACAGATCAATAAACTAAGGTGTAGAGGTGAGTGGTCCACTATAATAGAACTGGTAAATATTTGACTTATCTTAAAACTTAGATGAGGCTGATCAGTTTTGAATTTAAGAATGTTCAAAAGCCTAGTAGTAAGTGAAGGCAAGACTGTATAAAGAAAAGAAGATAAATCTTCTATTCTAAGGTACTATTAGAAGGAACATGTCTTTCATTCGATTTTCCTGAAGTGATGGGTTTTCATTGATCCAGTCACCCCTCTGTTACCTGATTTTATTTGCTTCCAGTAGTACATATTTGTAACACTGTTGGCAGAAGTTAGGGGTGTGAGAGAGATTGTACTGTAATTTATACTTCAACCAGAAATTTAATACTCTCAGATTTGGCCTCAGCAGCTCCTTGTTGCCATCAAGACCTTGCCCAAAGAACTTTGGGAAGAACAGGGGGAGCAGTTGACATCACCTTATGTCCCTTCCTTCGTGGGCTGATGTAGATAGCCAGTAAGCTCAGTAAAGTATGATGCCTTAGATCATTTTATTAAATATTCTTATTCCAGTTATTCTTTGAAATGCCTGTAATATGAAGTAATATGTGAAGAAAGGGTGAATAGATTTGCCCAGAGACAGGTTGATGCAAACAGGTCATCTGGCAGCCATTCTCCTCTGTTCATCTCTCCCCTCTGGGCTCTTACAGCTTGCTCTGTTTCTTCATTCACACTGTGATGATGTATTTTTGTTTAGTTATTAAATTTTCCTCTGTTCTCTGTAAAAAATGGATAGCAATTAAATATTTAGATGTAATCACAATAACATTGAGTGGACCAAGAAGTCCAATGGGTAAATTGTCAACTAATGTGCACTTAGAGCAAAAATCTACTTTTCACCTATTGATTATTTTTTCTGGCATTGATAATTTGTTTGACTTATAAATGAATCTCTAGTATATCAGTGTAGTATGGAATATATATAATAATTATTTTATGGATTAAGTGAGGTTAAGCTCAGTATAACTTGGAGGTATCAAATTCTTATGAATTCATGATATGTTGTTTTATTCCTCACTTACAATATGATAATATTGATTTCTGACTATAATTTTGCTACATCAGGATATTCAGGGAATTGGGTCCTTCTGTTTTATTGCTTCATTATCCTTAGGATTTTGTCCTCCTCCTGATGGTCTAACATGGCTTGCCACTGAAACAATGTTCTAAGAAGCAGCGGAAGGGACACATGCAGTCCCTTTATTGAAACCTTCTGAAAGTTAAGTGTATCAGTTTTCCTCTTGTCATTGGCCAGATACCGAGCTGCACTTAGCTGATTGAGAAGCTGGAGAACATATTCTGCTGCAGGAAATGTATTCCCAGCTAAAATGAAAGAGTCTTAAGTGTAGGGAAAGGTAGTTATTGAGAGAAAACTACCAGCCTCTGCTATGTTTGTTTTTAAATTAAATCTCATTCTTGGACTTGAATAGGTTAAATATGTATTATCATTTTTGACATTTGAAAACATAATTACCTATATACTTGACTTTGTGTAAACATTCTGTGTATGTTCAAGTCTTTCTGACTCTGCTCAGCCTGTAATGACCTTCACCGTTTCTTGTCCTCCAGAGTTCAATTCCAATGTCTAATACCACTTCCTCAGTAAAGAATTCTTTAATTCTAGCTCTAATTAATTATTTTATCCTTCCTATTCCATTATAACATAATATGTGTGTTCCTTTGTTGTAGCATCTCATAAACTCTCTCAGATTTTCTCTTGTTATAATAGGACTGCAATTTCCTTAATGGTAGAGTTCATGTCTCATTGATTCGTCTCTTCCCCATGGTGCCCTTCATGTAATAGGCTCATGATATTTTCTGATTGAGTGGATGGGAATTTTAATTCTCTCTTTCTGCTTCTAAAATAATGTGTTATCCTGGATAAGTCACTCAGTCTTTTTTTATCTTTCCAGTAAAATGGGGGGAAATTGCATCTCTTTATCTGCATCATAAGACTGCTATGGAAATAATATAATTTGGGAAATGTGCTGTCAATTGGAAGATACTTGACTAATGAGATTTCACTGCTTTCTGCCTTATTAGGAATTTGGGGAAATTAATCAAGATTAAATGGGTTTCAAGTCAAATTTGTATTCTAAGGTATTTTTCAGTGGTGTTTGGAACACTGGTGCCAAAAGATGATTTCAATAAGTATGTAATGTTATTTAATACCTAAACTTTTATCTAAAATTTCATAAGGGATTTGAATTTGTTTTTTTTTTTTTTAAGATTTTATTTATTTGAGAAAGAGAGCATGAGCGGGGGGAGGGAGAGCAGTGGGAGAAGCAGACTCCCCACTGAGCAGGGAACCTGACATGGGCTTGATCCCAGGATGCTGGGATCATGATCTGAAGGCAGACACTTAACTGACTGAGCCACCCAGGAGCCCTAGTTTATGTTATTAATTCAGATGCAGTGATAAGATTGAAAGCCATTGTAACCTAATTAAGCAGATTCTGAGTTTTAGGGATTTTTAAAAGATTTTATTTGTTTATTTGACAGAGAAAGAGCACAAACAGGGGGAGTGTCACGTAGAGGGAGAGTGAGAAGCAGGCTCCTCACTGAGCAGGGAGCCCAGTGAGGGGCTCATGACCTGATACCCTGGGATTGTGACCTGAGCTGAAGGCAGACACTTAACTGACTGAGCCACCCAGGTGCCCCTGAGTTGTTTTTGTTTAAGGTTTATTTATTTAGTTTTAGAGAGTGTGTAGGCATGCAAGTGGGGGGGAGGGGCAGAAGGAGAGAATCTCAAGCAGATTCCCTGCTGAGTGCAGAGCCAGACTGATCTAAAGACTCTGAGATCATGATCTGAGCAAAAATCAAGAGTTGGATGTTTAACTGACCCGTCCTGGAGCTCTGATCCTGAGTTGTTTTTTATGTCTGCCAATGACCAGTGTTGGAACTCTGGTATCAGGGATTTTCCTAATTTACAATATACCAACAAGTTAATAATTTTTCATTAAATGAGATGCCTTTTTGGGGGTCCTATTTGTAACTGAGAAACTATTTCCCTAGCTAGCTTTCACATTTGGGCCACTTCAGCCTTTTAAAAAAAAGATTGTTAAGATTTATTAGAGAGAGCACATGTGAGTGTGTGCCGGGGGGGAAGGGCAGAGGTGAGGAGAGAGAGAGACTCAAGCTAACTTCTGGGCTGAGCTTGACAGGAGACTCAATCTCAAGACCCCGAGATCACTACCTGAGCTGAAATCAATAGTTGATGCTTAACTGACTGAGCCACCCAGGCACCCCTGGTTCACTTTAGCCTTTTGAATGAATGATATCAATATGATATTTCCTGCTTTTGCACCCTCCAGACTTCTATGTGTTAACATGTAGTGCCCTAACAGTACCTCCTGCTAATTATATAATTAGTATTTTAGGGGGGGCGGGGAAATGTGTCTCAGAGTCCTGTGTATTTGTATTATCATCCAAATTCTGTTTGATACTTGATTATGAAGCTTCAAGGACAAAATGAAATTTTGAAGAATAGACTTTAATGAAAAAAACACTTTACTATTTCTGAGGAGGTCTTCATTTAGACATGTAGGAAATGATTAATTATTTGGAAAATCTATGTCATTATTTGTGTGCTTCTGTCATTAAGGTTCTCACAGTTTTGGCTTGTTTAATATGTATTAAATGTTCGTAGTATACTGAGAGTTTTCCATTATACTAAAATGGAAATGCTGTCTATTACACTAAATATAGGACAGAATGTATTTTACTTTTGAGTAGTGATCTGATTTCCAAGATTCTACTAAATTACATATATGCTAATGCTTAGCTTCTGTTGATTATTACCATTACTGCTATCCTGCTACCTGTTTATCATTTAAGATGCAAATTGTCATCTCCCCTGGGCAACTTTCCCTGTGATTCCCAGGCAGAAATATGGTTCCTTTTTTTGTATTTCAAGGGAGGTTTTAAATGAATCTTTATCACAGTTCTTTTTGTTTATATGTCTTTTTTCCATCTAAACTATGAATTGCAAGATAGCTAGCGGCCCATCTGACTCATGTTTGTATATCCTGTATAGTCCCTAGATCATAGTAGCTATCTCAGCAAATGTTTATTTCATTGAACATATATCACTTACAGACATCTTTAGCCGACATCTATATAAGGGATGGTTTGAGAAGACTCTTACACTTACTGTAATTGACCCTCAGGTTGTGCAACAGAGGGTCAATATGTCAAACAAGAGGACTTAACATTTTAGGAGAAAAAGCATTATATATTGCTAAGCACCAAATGGACAGTAAGTTTTAGCTATCAACCATGTGGTCTATCTCTTTTGGTATAGTGTTTTTTAAGTCCTTTGCCTAGGTGACCCATTTAGTTTTTGCATTTTCCTTATGAGAGCAATGTCACTTTTTATGAGATGCAGTGAAGTTAGTGGAAAGTGTCCAGAAAAAAACCGTAATGAGTATTATGTTTGATACAAATCTCAGGTCCTAACCTGATAGATTTCTGCGTATTTAATATCAGAATAGTTGACTTGGGAACCAAAGTATATATTCAGTAGGTAGAGGAGGCAGTATACTGGATGGACATTGCTGAGATTTTTCATTTTAATACAGACTGTAGCTAACAAGGATGAGATGAATCTGGCCAGTAGAGCAACTGAAATGGAGATTAAAAGACAGAATTTTATTAATTTTAAATGGAAGTATATATGACAAGCAGTCAGACAGCCATTTGCTTAATGCAAATAATAATTTAGGGTAAGTACATAGAAAATAATGCTCCAATGCTTTAACCCATTTACTTTTATTTTAGGCATTCTGGAAATAGAGAAACAGTTAAATTTTGTGCGGGGATTGGAAGTTTTAGTTTTCAATATTAGTTTCCGAGAAGGGGCAGCAAAAAAGGAAATATGTAGTCTTTAACATTATAATAAAGGTTTCAAGAAGATAAAAATAGTACATTTGCTGGTTTAGCTTTGAAAACTACATAATGTCTGTCTCTTTGTTTCTTAAAAGCCTATCCATTAAGCAGTGAGAGGGAAAAATTAACATTTTAAATAAGTTGGTTTGTTCTTGTTCTTTAACATATAATAGCTCTTGGGGCTCCATTGATCTCCGCGCCCCCCCCCCATTTGAAGTTGATATCCATTCAAAGGTTTCTGGTCCTGTCTGTATGATGAGCAAGTAGAGGGTTCCTTGATCTGTAGAGATTCTGATAATGCAGTCAAGGCAATGGTAGCCAGGATTATCAAAGTGGCATCCACATAGTGGGATTCAGGAGGAAGAAGGCACATGTTTGGTAATATGAAACAGAGCTTCAAGAGTTAATCTGGCATTGCTTCCTCATCTCCTGAAAAAGCCAAGGTGTTGTGTTGTGTTTTGTTGTTTTTTAAACACCAGAATAGTTTGATCCTGTGTATCAAGTTTAGAAGATTAGCCTTGGAAACCAATATTGTGTTTTCTCTCTTCCCTTCAGGACAGAGTATATTCCATTTGGGACCACCTCAACTACCTTACCAGGCAGCACCAGGTCTTCATATGCTTTCAGTTTACCTTCTACTATGAAAAGCATCTTTCCTTGAATGTTCATATTTCACCTTGAGAAGGCAATATATCTATATCTATATCTATATATCTATATCTATCTATAGGATGGATTAAGCAGCTGTAAATAAATATAACATAGTAGAAGAGTGGTTTGTGGGAGTTTTACTATATATACACATATATAATATTTTCCAGTCTGGTTTCAGACCCCGGCATGGCTTGGAGACAGCGTTGGTGTGTATGAAGGATCTTCCTCGAATGAAGGATTTGGGACAACTTTCCATGATGATTATATTAGAGCCTCAGCTGCTTTCGTGTTGGTCATGAGGTGATGCTGAACCGAATGCTTGAACTAGCAGGAGTGGCTGGGATTGCATTGGAGTGGTTCCGTTCATTCCTTCCGGGTAGGTACCAGCTAGGGACGGGTGAAAATGGACATTGAGGGTCTTCCTGTGTGGAACCGTGTAGTTGTCACTCATTCCCCTGTTCACGTTTGGTGGGTTTGAGAAGACAACTGGACACCTGGAGGCCAGGCAGTGTGATTTGAATGACTGTGTAGAAGGATATGAGGGTGATTCCCAGATGGATGTCGCTCACATACGTTATTTCTGTTTTGTCAGTGTGACAGTGCAGACTAGAATCGAAACTGAGAAGTGTGACTTGTTGGAAAGGGAAAATTCGGGAGGCCCTGGTGTGCTTTCTAATTCCTCTGAGTTACAGTTTGTGTAAACTGTGGCCATATTTTGACTACCAATTTATCTATACATGCAAATCCTACTGCAATGTTAGAAATGTTTTATTTTCCTTTTTGTTATATATCTGAGCCTTCTTCCCTGTGAACATTGACTGCATCTCAATGATCTTTCTTGTTAAAGCTGTAGTCTGCTTGTTCACCCTTTTGCTTGGGGCTCTTTTAAGTGAAGTACCCTGACCACGTTAATAAATATTCTTGAGGATGATGGCTGATTTTTCCCAGTAAATGTTTTGCTTTATCTTCACTGAGAGCACTTCATTTTTCTAACCCTGTTTTACTAAGAATCAAATTGGGTTGTACTTTGAAGGAGTTTTGCAGCATAAATACTGTCTCTCTCTCTCTCTCCTTAAACTCCTTAGGCATTTTAAGTTTTTACAGAGAATATGCTAGTTTCTTTAATTTTGAACATGTTCTTTAGAAAGTTGGTGCCTTTTCTTGCCTATTATTTATTTATGAAATGTTATTTCAGTTATTTTCCTTCAGAGTAATGAAAAGCTTGCTGAGTGTTGAACATGGAGGAAGTTTATTAGGCCTAATATTAGAATACAGGTAAAGAACTGCAAAGAAGAAACACAGATGTATGTATCTGTAAATATCATTAGAACTGTCTGTTGAATGTCATTTTGGCAAAAGGGCAGGAAACTAACATTTATGCAGTAACTGATCAGTGTCAGGCACTGAGCCAAGCAGTTTCTATTTTTTAGTTCATTTAATCCACACAGTAACATTGAGAAATAGGTGCTGTTTCTTCATTTTACAGATGAGGAATTGATTCTGAGAGAAGTTCGGTATTTTGCCTTACTTCAGTTATAGGTGGAAGATCTGGCATTTGAGTGTGAGTTTGCTGATTCCAAAGCTCAGTCTTTCCATCACAGTCAAATGTTAAGCCACAGGCAAATGTTAGACTTGAAGTGGGGGTCGCAAAGAGGAGAAAAAAAAAAAGAAGAAAAAGAATGCCTATCAGAAGGCATGAGCAAACCAAGGAGGAAATGAAAGACAGGAATGTACTAGCATAGTGATTGTTTTGAAAATTTCTAGAATTTTCTTAAAACTCAGTTTAATAAGCCAGGTGACAAGATGAGCAATATTATGATTATCAAATGTTTGTCACTTATGGGATAAATAGGTTTAGAGTTTTGCATTTTATCTTTTCAGACATTTGTCCAGAATTCTCTCTTGTGAAAATGAAGTAGCAATACCCACATTGGATCCTAGAAAACCATAAGAATCAAGTGCATGGAGGTCAATCAGATAGTGATTATCTGAGAAAAGACAGCATTTGAAGACCAATTCTAGGTGTTTTCTGTTTATAAATGCTTTTTGTTTGTTTTTTTTTAATGTATCTACAAAACTTTATACGAAACCTCAGCTTACCATTGCCTTTCATGTATAATATGGTGCTTATGACTGAAGATGTGAATTTTTGTTTCCTGCTTAAATAGTAATATATCTGGATTTCAGTAAATACTTGTTTTCATCTTTAAATGAAGTTTGAATCAATATTATCAGTGTTTCTTTTCATATTGATGGGCAGCTTACTCCTATCACACAATAGATTTATTTTAGGCATAGCCAGAGAGAACATTGTTTTTGTGTTTATAAACTGACATTTGGCAATAGAAAAATACAGTCATATATTAAAGTTGTTATTCTTACTCTAACATGATAAACTGTTATTAATTATGTTAATGGTACCTTATGAAACACCCCCCCCAAAGGAGGTAAAGCTCTTTAAATGTGATGATTTTCAATTTCAGTGATATGTTTTATCTACTAACAGCTCATGAAGTAACAGTCATAATTGAATTCACCACCTTAAGATTTCCTGACTTAGCTTAAGTGAAATATTGATTTCATGGAATTAGGTGGCAGGTGCATCGAGGAACTATTTCCTGAAAGCTTTACGTGGCTATATAAAACCTCAAGAATATTAATTCAGGTTAAATGAGTGGGTTGGAGTCGTGCTTACTTCATATGTTTGCCAAATGGCCAGAAGCCATATCTCGAGTTTTGTTTTTTGAAACATAGAAAAATGAAGGAAGGCACAAGGATATTTCCCTTATTGTTACATAAACATAGATAGTTCTCTATAATTCTAGCAATTGCTTAATCAGTTACCCTTTAGTTAGTTGATTAAGTAGAGGTCCAGGTTGAAAATAATTGTTCTTGAATTATTATCGTGGCTCATCAATTCTCTTCCTTTCCACTCCGATTACATTTACATATTTTTCTCCCTTTTTATTACTGGAGTTGTTGTCTGGAGGGTCTCTGTGTGCCTGGCTGGAACATTGATATTGCTGTAAAATAATGTACAGGAAATCTTTTGTCTAAAGATACATTTCTCCCCATGGGTCATCAAAATGTGCATTTTTTCCTAAGGAAGATGTTTATTTCTATAAAACAGAGGTAACACATATATAACATATTAGTAACATTACTTTTGGAATTTATTAATATGTATGTGTGTATAATTTTGTAGTTTTCCAAAACCATTAGCCTAAAACAGTATTGTTTTTTTCTCTTTTTACATTTGCATTGATCCTGGGCATTCTTATCTTTATCTTACTGGATTTTTTTCTGTATGGAAGAGTATTAATATGGCTTACTGTAGGAGACATAGCATTTCTGTAATCCCTTCTCCTAACTTATGCCTCTCATGAATTATATTTTCCTGAGGGTGAAATTAAAACAAGAACTAGATGTATTAAATTTCTTTTAGGCCTACTGCCAGATTCTTAGATGTATTTTTAAGTGTCAAATACTAAGTTTGGGGAAGAGAAGGATTCTTTAATTCACTAGTCTTTGTATTTACTCTTCCTTTCTCAAAGCATATTGTTTCCATAATAGATCTTGCTTAGAAGTTAGGCCCTTTGTAAAGTTTGTTTTTACTCTGTAATTCAATCTGAATTTTGTAGATGTATTTCATGCCGTCCCAAAAAACAATGACGTTTGTGTTTCATAAAACTTCTGATTTAAAGCAGAAAGCTATGTTTACTAAATATATTTCTACTGTAATACTTCTAATTAAGTAGATGACTACCACTGAACAAATTACCTTAAAAATATAAGTGGATAAAGAAAGAGGAAGAGGAGGAGGAAGGAGGAGAAAACACAACTAAGTTAAATTGACATTTGTTCTTTTTGTGTGAATGCCAATCTTAACAGGAGTGGTTGGTGCAGTTAAATTTAGACATTTCCTTTATCAAACATTTAAAGGTAAAAATTTCCCTGTCGCCAGCAAAACTCTGAATTCTTTTGACATTCTGCTGATCAAGGAATTTCTGATGAGCAGTACCAGATTCTTCTGCAGAGAAGTAGGGGCATGAATCAGAAATGGACAAGGAAACTATTCTTTCTGAACCATAGAAAACCATTGAAAATGATAAATGTTTATTGAACATGTAATGTGTTAGTTGTGTTTTATATTGAGAAAGATATGTACATGATTGAAAATTTATATTTGAAAAGTCATACCATTGGGAAAAAATGAGAAAAATTCAAACCCAACATTTGAATCTACCCTTGATAGGGAAGTAACTTTTAACTGTTAAAAGCTATAAAACAAAGTTCAGAGGAAATAATTGACATAATTAACTACTGAAATTTTTATGTGTCTCCATATCAAAATATATTAAGTAAGTAAACATTTTTAGTTAATATGCTGGAGGTATTATATAAAAAGATTATAAAAACAAATAATAAGGGGATCCCTGGGTGGCACAGCGGTTTGGCGCCTGCCTTTGGCCCAGGGCGCAATCCTGAAGACCCGGGATCGAATCCCACATCGGGCTCCCGGTGCATGGAGCCTGCTTCTCCCTCTGCCTGTATCTCTGCCTCTCTCTCTCTCTCTCTCTCTCTCTCTCTCTCTCTCTCTCTCTATCATAAATAAAATAAAATAAAATAAAATAAAATAAAATAAAACAATTAATAAAATAAGTAATGACCTTAGAGCATCATGGTCAAAGGACATGAACAGAAGAGCTCCAATGTATAAAGTACGTGGGTAAGCATTTGATCTTATTAATAATCATAGAAATGCAAGGTAAAGTAACCATTGGAGATAGTTTCTTAGTTTTCCTAACAAATTAAATCAATCCATGCACTTCACTCTGACTCCAAATGACACTTCCTGCTATATAATTATCAGTGAGAATATAAACCAAAATAACTTATTTGAAAAGCCAATTGGCATTATTTGTGAAAAGTCATTACATAATTTATATATCCTGAGTTAATAATGCCACTTTTCAAGTTTATCTTAAAATATTCCTAAATATAAGAAAAATACTGTATGTGCTAAGGTATTCATATTAATGCTATTTCAATTATAAAGGACATAATTTAAATGCTTACCAGTGAGTGGTATGGTGCTTCTCAAAGTTGGCTGCAAATTAGAATTATTTGGAAAGATGCAAGAAAATGCATGCTCTTCAGGCCCCATCTGGAGATTTGGAGTTGCCTAAAGATTTACATTTTAAAAATTCTCCTGAAAATTCTAATATATAGACAGATTGAAAACCATGGACTTGAAATAAGTTGATAGAATATTTTTAACCATTTGATATCTTTCTCATGGCTTTATAATATGGAGAGGGTATAACATAAAATGAAATATTGTAATTCAACATTTAGGTAAATTATAACTTTAGAAACACACCAAAAAAATAGGCTAGAAGAAAATTTATAAAATACTTAGAGTTGTTTTAAGGGGTTCAGATTTTGAGTGATTTTTCTCATCTTTTCATCCATTGACAGATACTTAGTAATGGTTCTTATATTACTTCTTAAAAGAAAACTATATTTAAAAGAAAGATTCCTGCTGGCAAGATACTCTAGGTAATTTCCCATTTATAGGTTATTTCTTCCTATAAATACAGAGATTTATTCTGACTTCTAAAATAATCGTATCCTGAGGTTAGAGTTACACTTCATTATTGTAATGAAATCCTTTGCAGGATTCTTTTTTCCTTTTTTTGTGATCTCAGAAATATTTTCTAGTGTAGTTTTCTGACTATTGGAATATAATAAGCCCAAGTCAGTCATTTTTCTCTTCTTTTATTACTCTACATCTGTGCCTTATCAGTTTTCACCTTTCTAAATACCATCTATATGCCGATGGTTCCCCAGTGTTTTTCTCTAACTCCAGCATTAATTTTGTGATGCATGTATGCATCAGAATTCTGGATGTATACCTTTAAATTAGTAAGTCCAGAACTAAATTTATATTTTGTTTTTCCAGATTGACCTCTTCTCTATTAACTGTCTTACCTAATTATACCACCATTTACCCCCAGACCCTAAAGTAATCCTAAATTCTTTCTCCTCCCATCTGACACATCTAGTTGGTTTTTATGTCTTACTGATCCTCCCCCCACACTATTTCTTCTCATGCATTTCTTTTTAAGATTTTATTTATTTATTCATGAGAGACACGCAGAGGAGAGAGAGAGAAAGGCAGAGACACAGGCAGAGGGAGAAGCAGGCTCCATGCAGGGAGCCTGACGTGGGACTCGATCCCGGGTCTCCAGGATCATGCCCTGGGCTGATGAAGGCAGGCACTAAACCACTGAGCCACCCAGGTGTCCCTTCACATGTGTTTTTTGACTCTTCCTCCATATCTCTGACCTACCATCATTGCTCTGTTGAGGTTCTTGTCATCTTCCCTACAGTCCAGTACTGCAGGCTCCTAATCTGTCTTCTAGGAATGTCTTGTTCTAGATCTATCCTCATGCTAACAGAGGGACAAGGGCATTTTCTTCTTTAAAATCCTCTGGTGCTCTTTATTATCTCTTTCATGAAGTCTAAGCTCCTGGCCATGGGATTTAGACATTTGCATGGCAGGGTACATATCTTCCCTCTGGAAACTGATCCCAACCACCCTTCCCTCCCCTGGAAATGCCAAATAAATAATCATGTTTCTGTCTACCACATTCAGTTTTGTCCATTTGTGCCTTGTTCTTTCTGTTCCCTCTACTTGTAATGACCTCTTTCCATTTTGGACAGATTAACAAAAATTTAAAGATTAATACTATCTATGTTGACTAGGGTAGGGAAAATAGTTACTCTCAAGAAAGCGTAATTTGGAAGTAACTATCAAAATTTTAAAATAACCCTTTTATTTTTTATTTTTTTAAAGAATTTTATTTATTCATGAGGAACACAGAGAGGCAGAGATCTAGGCAAAGGGAGAAGTAGGATCTCTGAGAGAAGCTGGAAGTGGGACTCGATCCCAGGACCCCAGGATCATGACCTTAGCTGAAAGCAAATATTCAACCACTGAACCACCCAGGCATCCCTTAAAATAACTCTTTTAAGCTAATAATTTCTTTCAGAAATCTATTCTCAAGAAGTAGCCATACATATTTTCCTAGTCTGTTTGAGCTGCTATAACAGAATACCACAGATTATGTGGCTTATAAACAAGAGAATTTGATTCTCACAGTTCAGGAGGCTGCAAAGTCTAAGATCATGGTGCCTGCAGGTTTAGAGTCAGGTGAGGTCCGACTTTCTGGGTTATAAATGTTCCACCTTGCATTGAGTCCTTATGTAGGAAGGGGACAAAGCTCTCCAGGGTCTCTTTTATAAGAATGCAAATCCCATTCATGAAGGCTCCATCCACGGGACCTAATCACCTCCAAGAGGCCCTCACCTCTATATACCATCACACTGAAGACTAGGTTTCAACATGAATTTGGGGATTAGGGACACAAGCATTAAATCTATAGCTCCTATATAGAGAGAAGTACATACCAGATTATTTATTACAGCACTATTTTAGTGGATAAAATTAGATACAAACTAAATGTTAAATAAGGAAATGCTTTAAAAATTATATTTCTACTCTATAGGATGTGGAAAATATTATGAATATTAATATCCAGTCTGTACAATATTAAGAACAAACACTAATTCTGTGGGAAAATCTGGTTGTGTAATTAAGCAAAGAAGCATGTACCTACCAGTGTGCGCTAACTGCTGTCTTCTATTTGAAAATAAATTTAAAATACCAAACTGTAGAGTTGAATACAGGCATCTATGCATACAAACAGAGGAAAAGCTCTGGAAAAAAACATGGTAGATCCTTAGTAGTCATTACTTCTAAAGTAATAGGTAGAGTTAGGGGAAATTGAGAAGGACTCATTACTTTTAATTTTGTGTAATGATATAACTTTATACTTTCCATATAAGTTCCATGTATTGATTTGCTTGCACAAGAATCTTTAAACAATAACACCATGGACACAAGGGAAGCATCTGATAGAATTGGAGAGAAGCCAAATTGTGGGTAAAAGAACAAAAATGAGTGATTTTCTGTTTTGAAAATTTGGAAAATACAGTAAAATACCGTAGACCACAACCAGTGGCTGAAATTCACAGTTGTGGACATATCATAGTTGCTATGGATTTTTTAAAAATTAAGTCTAGCAGGTAAAACGAACTTCTTTGATTTCCTCTTTTTCTCAGAGGCAATCTGGGTCATAAATTTGCTGTGTTTTATACAACAGAATTTATATATGCAGAATTTCAGTCTTGTTATGAATATATAGGTAAAAGTATGTTTTTGTCTATAGCTATCATCTACTGGTGAATATTTAGTTTATTGACAGTTCTTTTTTCTTAAAACAAATAATGTCTCTTTGTGAATGTGCATGAGGTTTTCTGGGGTCTATACCAAAAAGTGGAATGCTGATCTGCAGAGCATGCATACTTCTGTTTTGTTTTGTTTTGTTTTTCCCTAGATATTGCCAGATGTCTTTCCAAATTGGTTGTGTCAATTTATATTCTCACTAGAGTATTTCTTAGTTTCTATTTCTGGACATTCTCAGCCAGTACTTGGTATTGCCAACCTTCAAATTTCGTTCTACTCTGTAAATTGTAAAATGTTACTTTATCAACAGCCCTTGAATGTTTCATGAGTGTCCAAGTCTGTCAGGCCCCTGAGGGGACCACCAGGAACTCTAAGGAAGCTGCAGTCCTAATTTGCTAGATGCCATCAAGCAATGTGGTGTTAGATGCACAGAATTAAATGCTACACTTGTGGTAATGACTATAAAGCTTCTGGAATTTCAGAGATGATCATGGACTGGAGAGGTCATTGGAAGTTTTTAGGAAGTGAAGGTAAGGGGATCTTGACACATGAATAGGAAGAGAGGAAAACAGAAGACATTGAAGGTGAAGGGAGTAGGAAGACAGGTAGCATGGCTGGAGTGAAGAGTAAGCCAATAGTCAAACCATTATTAATTGTATTTAAAATCTTAGCCAGAAAGGGATTAGCAGAGCTTTAAAGCACACCTATTTTAAACTCTTCATTTTACAGATGAGAAGAATGAGGCCTGGAAAAAGGAGGCCAGCCTTTATAAATCATTTAGCCTATTTGATAAGTGTCAAAAAAAAAAAAGTGCAGAGGATTTATTGGCTTATTTAATTGGGACATCCGATGGATTGACCTTCAACATGACTAGATAATGCAGGAGTTCAAGTGATATCATCTTCCCCACACCCCCTCTTTTCTTTCCATGTTGTGCTCTCCTTTACTCTGGTTAGCTTTATTCTTGGCAGGCTCTCTTTGTGGAGGCAGCGGTAGGCACCAGCTAATTGTTTTTGTACCTTTACAGCTTATGTTTCCACTGAAAATAATGTGTGCTCTTTCTCTTTATTTTTATATCAGTTCCCCAAACTCCCACCATTTGACCATTTTGTTTAATCTAGCTAGCCTTCCTGGTGGGGAAATAGGGACCATTTCACTGGTAACTAACCTGGAATCACATTACTGAGGACGGAAAAGTCTATAAGAGACAGGAATGCACAGCATGCATATATAAGATGGCCAGTGTGGCCTGAGTGGTATGTATGGTGTTTGACACACAGGATTATAATCATAAATTGCAACAGAATATAGATAGTAGTCATTGCAGGTGCTTTATGTATAGAAATGCATGATTGTAACAGCTTTCATGGCAGTGATCAAGTTCATCTCAACAGACATGTTTTGAGTGGATTGAGATTGCTCGTCAGATAATACAAAAATGAATATGTGACAATCCTCTATGGAGTCCCCAAACTTGTACTTGGTAGGGACAGGAAAGTTAGAAGTATAAAAATTTTGATGAAACCATGAGGGATGTGCAAAGTGTCAAGATTGTAATCCAGGAATGCCCTGCGATCACAAAAGGTGTCACCATACAGGCCGTAGTTAAAAGTTTTATTTTTAGTGGTAAATGGAGCAAGGAGTGGGATGCATTTTCAGGCAGAGGGTTTAATATGAACCAAAACAGAGAGATTGGAAACCATGGAAGCATATGATTTACTGAGTTGGATCAGATTATAGGAGAGTAGTCTGAGGGTGAAGAGTAATCTGAGCATTGGAGATGAGGTAGGCGCCAACTATCCTGTAGGATACTGTCATTTCCACTTAAAAATTTGTGCTTCTGAAACCACTGATTTTAATAAATGAATGAATGAATGAAATCAAGTGTATGGCATGGCCTGAGGAGTCTAAGCAGTGTTTTTGTTAGTTTTTTTTAAATAGGAACATTGCTTTGGCACCAGTGGGTAGGCTGCATTGGAGCAGGGAGATACTGAAGGTAGGGTTGGGGGCTATCGAACTATCCTCCTGTGATGCAAATACTGTTTGAATTAGGAAGTGAAGAAGCCAAAAGGCAAACCGAAAAATGAACTTTGTTGAGGTACAATGGCTTGAAGAGTGTGAGAAATGCTTCAGTCGTGGGTGATGAGGAGGAGGATAGTACCCAACACTGAGAGAGATTTAGAGGAACTAGAGGGAGGTCTCCATTGGGAGGATGAGTAAGATGACTTTTATGTTGGGTAATATTGCAAATATATAGTGTTTTCAACTACATGTGAATGTTACATATACATTTGTCAATGCTATTCAGAGTTCCTGGATCTATTTTTCAGTTTTACAGATTTGCACAGAGAAAAATACTCATCACAGTGCATTATTTTTTTCCACAGAGGAACAGATGTTTTGTATACCTTTAAAATAATATTTTAAGCATTTGGCTAATAAAATTAAATATTCCTGGAAGTATAACTGCTAGGTACTTTTTCCTAATGTTCTGAGTCATAAATATAGTACAGCATTTTCTCAAGTATATTTCTTGGCATACTATAATAGGGGATGTTGCTAAATATTGCAGGGGGGAGGATTTGGGTTTTTTTGTTTGCTGTTTTTTGTTTGTTTTTGCTTATTCTTAGGAAATAGTGAGTTAAAGAGGTTTCTTCAGTTAAGCAGGATTTTTTTTTTCAGAGACTTTAGTATATATCCTTAATGTGTTTAGTGAGTTTGCAAAGAATGCAGCATGCTCTTTTCTAACTCATTTGATAGTTCTTTTAGAGCATCACTTGGGACTAATATTTCATAGAACACATTCAGAAATGCTATAGTATTAGCCATTGGTAACACATTGGGATAGGAGGAGTACAAGTAGAATATAGAAATTCACATTTTTATATGAAACTAATTTATCATACCAAATATAATTAGTCTTTTTCTTAATATATGAAATTCACTATTTTATTTTGGAAGATACATTTTTTTTGGCCTAATTGAAAATATTCTCTTTGTGATTGCAGTAACAGGGAAATAGTATAAAGTCCTGAAGTGCCATCAGTGGCCATGGGTTGGTTGCCTTTGCATTAGAGTTGGTGACATAAGAAATTGGCACTTGATTCCATGTCAGTCATCTCCTTGGAATAAACTAAGGATAACATTTAAATTTGAAATGATTTTACTCCTGTTGTGCCACATGCCTCAAGGCTCCCTTCTCCTAGATCCCTTGTCATTTTGTATATATTCAGATAATTCACTTGAGTTCAGCCTGCATTTCTATTATGTGCAAAGCACTGTCAGAGTGTAAATTTATTTCAAGATTAACTTGACATATATAATGTGCTCAATAAATGTTTATTCAGTTAATGGATTATGTTATTCTTTAATGATCCACTTCTAGGGATCCCTGGGTGGCGCAGCGGTTTGGCGCCTGCCTTTGGCCCAGGGCGCGATCCTGGAGACCCGGGATCGAATCCCACGTCAGGCTCCCGGTGCATGGAGCCTGCTTCTCCCTCTGCCTGTGTCTCTGCCTCATTCTCTCTCTCTCTCTGTGACTGTCACAAATAAATAAAAATTAAAAAAAAAAAATGATCCACTTCTACAAAGAGGCATCTTGATTGTGGACCTGGATTCTCTACCACATTCTCTCAAAGTTCTTTCTTCTCTAGTTTTAATAGGTAGCATCACTTGAAGAAGATGAACAATGTCATCTTCTGCAGCCTAGTTCTTAGAATAATGAAATCTACCTAGAGGGCATCATTGCTATAGGTGGCATTGAGTGAAGACGGAGCCAAACACATTTACTGTTTGCCAGCATCTGGCTTTTCCTTGTGTGTTTCCTTCAAGTGCTAAATATTCTTTTTTAGTATCCAAGGTTAATTAAGTGGAGGAGGCAATTGGGGGGAGAAGAATGTGGGAGATTGGAAAAAGCATAGGCTTTGGAATCAGAATAGAATTTGGATTTCAGCTCCATCGCTTAGTTGTTATTTGACTGCAGTAAGATTCTTAATCTCTCAGCCTCAGTTGCATCTGCTAAACTGGACAGCATGCTTACGTTTCATGGTCGCTACGAGGAGTATAGATAATAGGCGTGAAAACGCAATCACGTTAGAAATGCTCAGTAAATGTAACCATAATAATAGATCTTATTATCATTCTTTTCCTTCTACCTTTACTGAATAAGTTATTTTCAATGTTATTCACATGTTGAAGGCTATGGGGTTGGAATATAAGCTCACTCATGTCTTCTCTTATTTTTGCTCATGAAGTGAAAGTGAAATTAGAAAAAAAAACCTGAGCCATTTTTTAGACAAGTTATGAAATATTTAAATTCTTTCCATTTGCCATCCTTTGTACCTCTTCGAGGAGGAGTAGTATTCATAATAATGAGAGTTTACAATATTTGAACACTTCAGGTATGCCAGATGTATTTCTAAATGTTTTACATGTTTGAACTCATTAATTCTTCAGAATAATCCTTTAAGAAATAGTGACTTTTATTATCCACATTCTGTAGTCAAGGAACCTGAGACCTAGAGAGGTTAAGTCTCAAGTAACACAGCTAGTAAATGGTCTAGCCACTATTGAACCAAGCTGACGGGCTCCAGAAGCCACAGCCTTATTCGTTGTGCTCTATTGCCTTTCCTGGTATAGCAGTGATCACATGACATGTAGAGAAACAGTTGCCAATATCCAGCTAAACCTGTGGTGTGTTGTTCATGTGATGTCTATAAACCAAGGATTTTTAGACATCTCACTTCAGACTTTAGATGGGGTCTTTAAAAACTATAATTTGGATTATAGGCTTTAGTTTATACTTTTATAGGCTCACTTCTTAGTTTCCTTATAGATATTATTTAGAAATAATACTGATCAACTCTTGTCCCTATTTTAATGTTTTGAGAATCTTGTCTCCTAAAACAAAAAGTCAATTTAATGAATATGATTGTATGAACCACTGTCTGGTGGCAGCTTGGTAATGTCTCCAAAGTGAATAAAAGGTCTAAGTTCAAATCTCTGTTTATATTCTAAGAAGAATATCTTTTTATATTTTTCAAGCCAATCAGAGACAAATGTTTAGGTTTGGAGTCTGAAACTGTTTCTCTACATTTAAGAATTAACTTGCATAGCATATGTCACTTGGTAATTATTTCATGCCTCATATATCCACTTCATAAGTGTACTGGGGCTACATTTCTATATTACCTGAGAGATGTGTTGAAAATTGAAAATCATGTGGATTTTCTTCACATGGAAATATGCAGAATATCTTTCTGTCATGACCCATCTCTTGAGCTAATTGGTTCTCCCTATTTATTCTTACATTTTTAAAACTCTAATATTAGTTATTTCTCATATGTCTGTGCTCACTAAAAATGTTAATTAGTGATCTTCTTTGAGGCACTACAAAGTTTGGGACACCATTTGTGTCTTCAAAAATCAAAATTCAGGGCTGCTATAGATAATTTTTTGGTTAACATTGTATGTGCTGGGATTAGGTAGGTAACATGTATAGTTTTAGATTGTTATTTTCTATCATTTTCAAAAATTCCAGACTAGTGGTAATTTTTCTCAAAGAGTAAGAAGTTAATTTGGCCTTGCCTTTCTATAATATTTTTTAAGCATCTAAGTTACAGATTTTCAGCGAATGTACACTGTGCCTATGTATGCTAAGGAGTCATCCACACACACTGATAGAAATAGTTTATTCTTTTCCACTAGTAATGACCTACCCATTAAAGATGTAAATAAATAGACAAATCCAAGAATGCATTGTTCATTTTTTAACATTTTAAAAACATTTTGGTGAAGTGTAACATATACAAGACTTAGATGCGCAAGTCCTAAGTAATCAATTTAATTTTCACATAGTGAACACAAAGATCTTCCATCAAGAACTAAAATATTACCTGTCACACCAGAGGCCCACGTAATTTCCTCTTAAAAATATAGTCTTTATAGTTAAGATATTTTCTTAGGCCATCAACACTGGAGATACTTGAAAGGAGCTATTATGAATTGTTTTGAAAGACAGTGAACATGTAATTGTTTCTATTAATTTATATTAATAATAGCACAATAACATTAATAACAAATATTGCTTAACAATTGCTTCTTGAATTTATTGAGTTTTTTGACTGACATTGTTTGGGATTAATTTTTTGATATTCCCAGATTTGAAAAATGAGATTAAAAATATTTTTAGGAAACGGCTTTCATCTGACAATTTTAAGAGATGCTTAGTGAAATAATGTGGTTTAAAATTTGGGTTACTTAAATATTGAACAGCCTTGCTATTTTATACATAAGGGAATGGAGGACCACAATTATGATATTTTCTTTGTCATGTCTATAAATATTCTTCCATTTGCATTCCCTGGGTACTTTTTGTGGTTTTTAAAATTATTAAAATAGATAAGCCATCCAGCTCATTCACTAAGTGTGCACTATTAGTAAAATTTTATGTGTTCTGTCAGCAATTTGATGTGATAAAGCAATGGTTTTTCTGTAGTTCGCACAGCACCAGGGCTCTGCAAAGCATCTCTGGGGGTTCTTTGATGTCTAGACAGTTTAAATTATGCCTGCTCCCCTGCCTCCAAATTCCACCCCTGTTCTGCTTCAGGGGTTGTGGGAAATGAAAACAAACCAGAAGGGTTCCACAACCCTACAGTCTAGGGAGAAAAACAAACAAGTAGAATAAGCTGTATATCTACCCTGGCAGGTGTATAGGAAGGCCCAATTACAGGGAATAGAAAGAAAAGAATTAGGGACAAATATTGTCCTTTGTATTTATTTCTAATTATATTCCTGATGTAGAAATACATGTGCATTACGGATAAAATGTTGTAGAGGCATTAAGGGAAGAAAGTACGAGGTACCTATTACCTCAGCTCCCCACTTTTTCCTCCCCATTGGCAGCCAAATCTACAAGTTTGGTGTGTTTTTTTTTTGTATATTGTCCTGTTTATTGAAATGGTAAGATGCAGAATTGCATTTTAAGTTGGAAAGCTAACTTTATTTTCTTTCTTTTTTCTTCGTTTTCCTTTTATAATTTGGGACATCATGATTCTTCCAATTCGTCTTTTTAGAAAGTAAGTAACTTTTGAAAGTTCAGAGGTTTTTTTTTGTTCTTGTTAAAATGTTAACACTTTATTATTTCATACATACATATACACATATACATATTTTTATTACAGAATTTTTAACTTTTAAATGCCAACTGAAGTAATTAACCCTTGCCTTAACTGTGAATGAAGTGTGTTTAATTCATTAAAAATATGAATTGCCTTATAGAAGGTGTTTATGCTAAGAATACACTTTTAACATTTATTTGCCTCATCTTTTATACACACAGTAAATCATTATACTATATATTCATACATAAATGTATTTAAATATGTATGCATATAAATATATTTTCCTTAATTTAAATATGTATGCATATATTTTCCTTAATATTTTCCATACTTTCTAGGTTTTTTGAATATGAAAATAATAAAAATAAATAAGACTTTTATTACTGTTCAATAGAAGTACATTAAGACATTCATTTCTTCAGGAAAAGCAATCCAAATTTTCTAGACTGTATGAGGCTGTTAAGAATAATAGCAATAAGTAAATGGTATGAAAGATTAAAAAAAATAATTTTCCTATGTGTATTCTGCATTGATGAAACAGTTACCTTTTATTAAGCATTTACTTCTTTTGATTCTAATGTTTTATTGTTTTTAGATAAAATGGGCCATATAATTAGTTTTTTTTCTGTAAAGAAATGCAGGTGATATGCTTACAACTAAGTAATCAGCCAATGATTTGAATTGTAGAATTTGCATTTCATTGCAAAATATTTTCCAATTCTTCTAAAATGCAAATGTTGTTTAGTTTTGAAATAAAACAAATTTCATATGTTTGTTTTGGGAAAGATTTTGGAGAATTATAGTGATCATTGAGACTTGGAGATACACTGTCATGTGATTCTGAAGTACATATTTTTAAATATTTCCATAGTAAGTCTTGAGTTTATGGAATTAATAAACAGTATAATTTAATAATATATTCATGCTCAACAGAGCTTATTATTTATATGAAACTGGGTGCTTATCACTTATACTTGCAGCATGCATAGCATTAAACTGCTACTTAATAGGCAATTTATCTTCTACAATTATCTTTCACTTACTGTACCTTAGAAAGAAAATGTAAATTATAGCAATGTTAAATTATATTTGTTCAACATTTTTTAGTGGCCTTTAAATCTGTATTATTCTTTCATATTCTAAATCTGTGTCAGGACTTCAGGAAAGAAGCAGGAAGTATGTGAGGTTCGATGTTAGGTGGACAATTGTTATATTTTTAAAAGTCTACATTCTTTCATTTTTATGTATTGGATTCTATTTTACTTGTAGTGTTCACATTTTCTTGCCAAGTCTCTACAGAAAGTCTGTGTTTCTGACAGTTTCACTAAATTAAAACTCCACAAATCTGGCATAATAATTTCCTAGCTTCAAATTGTCTGTGCTTTTATCTAGAGAGAAAATGACAAAAATAGGTATTTTGGAGTGCTCAGCATAACATGTACAGCATGATTTATCTGGAATTTGTTCATGGACAGAGATATTTCTAGGAGAGATGAATATATTTTACAGTATCAGGTATGCCTGGCCCACTTGAAATATGAGCAAAAAATCTTTTGTGAGGAAAAATAATGAAATGAGGTCTGTAAACTTGGAAAAGCTTCATGAGGAAAGATATTAAAGTAAACGCACACAATGCAATTAACATGTATACGTTAGTGTCATTACTACATTGTTTATATTAGGGCTCTTACTTCCTGTCAGATCCACTGGGATCATACTGACATGTTGGCACAGAGGAGCTGCTTCCTAAAATAACAGTGTTATTATTATAATACTCATAAACCTTTATGACCATAATGGGTATATATGCTATGTATATATACACACACATACACACATATGTGTGTATGTCTGTGTAAGTATATGCTGTGGCAACTCAGCAAATTTGGCTTTTTCATTTTATTGGTGAGTTTTCATAGTAGGTAAGAAATTTCCTAATTTTTGTTTTTAGAAACTTCTAATTAAATAACATGAAATTATGTTTCTATCATAGAAATTCAAAGCTTAATATCCTAGAGGTACTCTTATCTGAGAATATTTTGGATTAAATACCTAGAACCCCTAAGGCACAATGTGGTGGAGTAAAGCCTCTAATCCATATTGGTTCAACCAAATACTGATGTTTTAGCATATTAGGAAGTAAAATATACATGGAAACATAAGTAATGAAAGTAATAATTATAGCTCCAAATTCCAGCTTGCAAAAATATTAGTTTGCAAACAAAACCCAAAAAAGGTTCTAAAGTCTACCCCAGAAAATACATACATATACATTTCAAAAACATCTTTCTAGGTATAATGAATACATTTCAATACTATTTGTTCATATGTGCTTTGATATTCTTAATCGTTAGTTTAATGCTGTTTGATTCCTTTTAAAAATCTATTTTCATAATTCAATCACTTGCATCTTTATTATAGAACATAAAGCTGGGAAGAATTCCCAAACACTTATTTTTTTATTGACAAATCTGAGAAAAGGATGTCATTGTAGAAGCTGTATCAGGTATAAACACAGATATAGATTTTTATTTGGCTGTGTGAGAAATGCAGTCCTGTGAGTAACTTAAACACTTGTAATTTCAAATCAGTTCTTCCCTGGTTTCTTATTATTCTTTTGTTGCTTTTCAACCTATAGGATGGAGCTGTCCTTGAACTTGGTTTATTTGATCATTCAAGTGCAACCATCAAGTTGTCTGTAATATTTAAAAACTGAGGCTTCATGGTATTATTTGTAAAGTAACAGCACATAAACATTTGGGCTTTGGTTTCTTTGAAATAGAGTGTTGGTTGCTTTATGAATAAAAGCATAATTTCAATTCAGGAGACTTTTTGCCTGGAGCCTATAAGACAGATGCATCTGATTAACTTTGGCAAAACTGGACTGGCCTGTTATTGTAATGTAGATGTTTTCGGGGTTGGGAGGATATTTTAAAAAGGCATGTGAGAAGGTCCTTTTTTTTTTTTTTTCTTTTTTCTTTTCTTTTTTTTTTTTTTGAGAGAGAGAGAGACTGAGGGAACAGTTTTGCCACAGAAACTACATCTCAGATTGCTTCATTTTTGTACACTTTTATTTTCTAGTGGAACTTCTCCATTAGCCTGTCTGAATGCAATGCTTCACACTAACACTCGAATAGGGGATGGAACATTCTTCAAAATCCCTGGAAAGTCAGGCCTCTATGCTCTCAAAGTAAGTTGGATTGTTCTGCATATTATGTCTGTTATTACTGTGTATCATGCATTTTTTCAGACATTTGAAGGTAAACAAAATTAGATTTGGGTGAAGGGTAGAAAAATGACCCCTATGCCTTTTAAATGTTTTCAGATGTCTTAAAAATGATTTCATATTAAGAATAAACAATGACATTTTTCTTCAAGGAAAGCATATCTGTGGTTTCACTCTAACATATGGTAATGGAAAATAGTTGTGGCTTCCTTAAAATTCTTGATTCTTAAAAATTTACATGGAGGAGTGCCATGAATCATCAGCCAAGAGCTTTAGATGATCATGGTTGCAGTAAACTATTTGGCCTCAACTTTATGGCCTCAGTTGATATACAGGCTTCACACCTGTACACATTGTTGTCTTTTATAAAATAAATTTATCCAGTATTCCTGAAAAGTTGCTGATTTAAATTATTCAATTTTGAAACAGCAGTGTATCAAGGGAATTTTAAATAATGCATAATTGTTGTGTGAGAAGAATAGAGAAATGAAATAAAAAGCTTCAGATAATGGAGTCTTAATTATTTTAGTGTAATCCCGTTCCCTACTAGAATGGGAAATGCTATCTAAGATGCAAAATTCCAGAAGACAAAAGCTGATGATCTACAAATGGTTACGTAACTTGGAACAAATAAATCAATGTATTATTTCTTATAAAGTTAAAAATAAGTCACTGCTCTAATAAATGATGGATTACATTTAAAGTTCATTCATTTCTTTTGAGAAGATGGTTTTTAATGTTAAAAGTTATACCTGGCGAAGAACCAGGGGTTCCTTCTCTGCTACTAAAAGTATGGGACCCTTCTTACTGTGTGTTTCAGAAAATAACAGGTTAATCAAAAAGACTTGTACTATTTCAGTTGCTTTTTGTAGCTACTTGGGTATTTAATTTACTGGTAAAATTCTGAGTTGTGAAGCCATTTTCTAATATAAAAGTGTAGAATTGGGGAAAAAAAGGAAACAATGAATATCAAAAGGAAACTTTGTTTTGTACAGATTTTAAGAGGTTTAAGAAAGTCATCTGTGGCAATGTGCTTTTCCCAGTTTTTTTTTTAATTCATATTTTTTAGAGATTTTACATTAAGAAAAAAATCTGTTGAAATTCCAAATCACAAGTAACAGTGGTAATACTTTAGGACTCTGAAAGTATTTTAAATATTTTCAGTTGTCAGTATATCTCCATAAATATCATTTTTTAAAAATAATACAGAAAGAGGAGTCATCATGCCCAGCTGACGGAACATTGGATTTAGGCTGTGAATCTGAACTGGATGGCGCAGAAATGGCAGAGGCCAATGCTAGTGGAGAAGGAGATGGAGGTACGTATGACAAAGGTCAAGATATAAACATTATTCTCTTCGAGTTATATAGAATTCCAGTAATTCCACTAATTGATCCCAACCATTAGAGATACAATTCCTTCTCTAAGTTTTTACCATCTGCATTGATTCATCATCAAATATTTGGATTCAAAAGGTTGGCACCAAAGAAAAGTATGCATTTCTTTGCTTTTTGTTTTATTTTATTTTAATTTTTGACACTGTGGACTTTTCTGGATAATATTCTCAAATGTTATCAGTATATTTCTCCTGTAAGGTGACAGTGTTACTGGAGGTATCTGGTGGTTGTATTCTATTGTGAGGCATTTTCTGCATTGTGTTTCTTTTTCCTGTGATCACAAGTAGTTTTATGTTTAGCTTTGTTCCTGGGTTTGTCCTTAGTAAATTAAACCTAGGACTAATATTCCTCACAATTGAACAAGAGCCAAATAAGTTATATTCTTGTGAAACACATTTGAAAAGTGACTGACTCTTCCAGAATTCTAAGGGGGTGTTTTCTGCCTCTGAATTCTGCCCATGTTAATTCATTTTTTATCTTTGTCAAGACATTTGCATTATGATCCCATTGGTGTATGTAATTTCCATACAGCAGTTTTAACAAATTTTCAGTCCACAGACACTGTTGTACTTTTTCCTACCCTACCCACTGGTCCCACAAAGTGGACCCAGATCATGATTTGGGAGGAAGACTGTGTCATTAAAGCCTCTGTTGGTGGACTCATAGAAATCAGTAAATTATCTTTAAACAAACAAACTTTAAAGGATCCTTGAGAAATATCATATTTCAGTAATAGCCCAAAGCCATTCGTTTTATTAACAGCTACAGGAGTCTCTTTGTATTCAGACTGGACACTCCTGCCCTTTAAGCTGGTATGCTCTCTGATAGCCCCCATGAGACTGATTTTACTTCGGTGCCTATCTAATCTGCAATAGACATTGTGAATTAAGGTAAGAAACACAGGTTCTTTGTAAAAGGGCTGAAGTTGGCTCTGTAGGCTTTTTTTTTTTTTTAGACCAATTTTCACTGTATTTGATGTTCCTATTCTTTTTTTTAATAATAAATTTATTTTTTATTGGCGTTCAATTTACCAACATACAGAATAACACCCAGTGCTCATCCCGTCAAGTGCCTCCCTCAGTGCCCGTCACCCAGTCACCCCCACCCCCTGCCCTCCTCCCCTTCCACCACCCCTAGTTCGTTTCCCAGAGTTAGGAGTCTTTATGTTCTGTCTCCCTTTCTGATATTTCCTACCCATTTATATTCCTACCCATATATATTTCCTCCCTTTCCTTCTATTCCCTTTCACTATTATTTATATTCCCCAAATGAATGAGAACATATAATGATGTCCCTATTCTTATACCTTTTAAAAACTCAGCTCAACCCCACACTTGTGGTAGTACTGTGAACTTCGACAGGTCCTTGCGGTTACAGAGGGAACAAGGCAGAGGTGCATAGCAATTTATGCCTTTCTGGAAGTGCTGGTAAAATGGGGGCAAACTATTCCTCTTCAGGAGGATGAAGGGGAATCGCATTGGGTCATTCTCCTTGTTGTACTGCCTGCTTTAGCATACAAATATGCTCTCTCTCAACCTATATATTGAGTTTCTACAATGTGCTATGTACCATTTTCAACACTGCAGTTACAGCAGTAAAAAATAAGACCAAAAAGAGACTTCTCATGGATCTTAGGTTGGTAGAGAGAGAATAAGCAAAATAAATGTGTAAAATGTGTATAGCTTATTCATTGCCAGAAAGTGAGTGAGATTAGGGTGAGAGAGAAGAGTACATTTGAGAAAAGATCTGAAGACAGGGAGAAGGTATTTAAGGGGAAAGAGTTCTAGATGAAGAAGCAGCAATTACAAGGGCCTTAAAACAGAAGAGTGCCTGGAATGTGTCAGAAACATCAAGATGCCAGTGTGGTTGGAGGCCAGAGTGAGCAAAGGAGAGGATGATAAGATATGAAGTTAGGAAGTTATGGGGCTGGATGCTATCATGCCTTAATTAATTTTGTCTTTTGCTTTTAGTGAGATGTTCAACTCTTGTAGGGTTTTGAGCTAGAGAGACAGTGATCTCACTTAGATTTAGCAAGAGCTAAAGTATAGCAGGAGCACTAATTACAAAAATACATACATACATACACACACATATATATGAAGGAGGATATATATATATATACATATGTGTATATATGTGTATATATATATATACACATATAGACAAAAAGGACAAAAACAGAGACCATTCAGAAAGCTATTGCCACAGATAAGAGGTGATGGTGGTTTGAATAAAAGTAGCAGTGGATATACTGAAAAGTGATTGGATTCTGGATATATATGAATAGGAGCTGCTAAAATTACTATGGTTATGAAATTAAAAAAGGAATTGGAGATAACCCCAAAATATCAGTGTTAGCATATAGAAAAGTTAGCACTGTCTTTAATTTAGATGGAAAATCCACAAGGAATTAGTTTGAGGGGCAGGGAGTTGTTGATCAGGAGCTCAGTTTTGGACATATTAAGTATGACATTCATTTTCAACACCCTGGTGGATGTGTTAAATAATTGGACTTATGTGTCTTGAATTCATGGGAAAGACCTTGCTGGAAATACACATTTGGAAGTGGTCAGTCTATAAACAATATTTAAACACAAGAAACTGGATGAGATCACCAAAGAACTGAAGGGAAATTGAAAAGAGAAGATGCCCAAAGGCTGAGATCAGGGGTATTTGACTTTTTTTTTTTTAAGGTTTATTTATTCATGAGAAACAGAGAGAGAGAGAGAGAGAGAGAGAGAGAGAGAGAGGCAGAGACACAGGCAGAGGGAGAGGCAGGCTCCATGCAGGGAGCCTGATGTGGGACTCGATCCCAGGACTCCAGGATCACGCCCTGGGCTCAAGGCAGGCGCTAAATCACTGAGGCACCCAGGGATCCCCTGGTATTTAACTTTTAAGAGCTTGGGGGAAGTGATGGGAAATAATTACAGAAAAATGAAACTGAGGATAAATGGTTAGGAGAACATGTTCTCTGTCCTGGTAAACAAGTGAAGAAAGTACTTCTGGGAAGGAAGCACCTCAGATGTGTTAAATGCTTTGGATATTTCAACTTATAGTGAAGACTGAGAATAACCATTGGATTTAGCTTTGTGATATTGTTGATGAACCTGGGCAATGACAATTTCTATCCAGTGGCGGGACCACAAGCCTGAATGAAGTAGATTCATGAGAATGGGAGAACAAAATGGAGACCCCAAAAGTAGCTGATACTTTCAAGGATTTTTGAGGTAAAGGGAAGAAAAATGGGAAAATGGCTAGAAGGGAAAGTGTAACCAAAAGAAAGTTATTTTTTAATATGAGAGATAAATATTAGAATAATTCTATACTGATGAGGAAAATCCAGTTGAGAAGGAGAATTTGATAATGATGAAGTTCTTCTGTGGCCATGTGCTTGATTAGATGAGAGGAAAGGGATCTATTAAATGGATGCAGAGACTGGCCTTATTAGGAGTATAGACAGGTGCTCTAAGAAAGTAGAGAGGATAAGTCAGGGTATTTGGATAGAAATGAAGGGAGGTGAGAACACCTGGGAGAGGCTTATGGAAATATGCTTATTGCTTTATTTTTCTCCGAGAAATAGGAAATAATTTCATCAGTGCAGCATGAGGACCAGGGAGGTAGTTTTTCAGATTTAGAGAGAATATATAAAATGTTTGTCTAGAGTCAGGCAGGATCAAGGATCCATTTAAGGTTGTTAATTCTGAATTTAGTATGAGACCAATCAACAAGGTGGTACTTTTTCTCCAGTCATGTTCATGACCTCTGTTACAAGTGCAGAGTAGGTACAGAGTTGGATTTGGCCAGTGTTGGGATTTTGCCAGGTGTGAATGAAGAAGTAAGAGAGGGACAGAGGAGTTAAGGGTGCATGAAATGGAATAGTCAAGATCAGGTTCCATGGTATTTAAGGTGGTTGCAGATATGAGTAAGGGACACAATCCTGTGAGGGATGGTGCAGAGGGGGAGGTCTTACTGGGGTGGAAGGATTGCTTGATTTGGTGTTCTAGAGAAAATGAGTTGAAGGATGAAGGATATGTGATGTGAGAGTGGAATACACAAAATTGAGGTCAGGGTGATATTATGGAATATATGTCAGAGATGAGAGGAAAGAAAGGAGGAGCCTAGGTTTAAGGCTGTCAGGAATGGTTATGCGTTGTGCATCCTCTTCAGAGTGGCCCGAATGAAGAGACCATCCAAGGCAGCTGAAACACAGTAACCCTCTGTTTGCCCAGCCTAGTGTTTTGGGATGAAATTGGGTCTCCTTGATGGAAACATTGCTTTTTTAAATTTGCACAAAGATGCAAAGGCTGGTCGTGGCTCAAGTATAAAATACCAGAGAATTATCTGTGTGGATATTGAAACCGACAATTGTGTTAGAACTAGCATCAAAAGAGCATGACCTTTAGGAGCTAAAGCCTTCAAAACATGAAGGGGAGTAATGCAGGAGTTAGTAGGTAAGTGCAGGAAGGAGCATAGTTGCTGCTATGGTTTGATGGAATGAGATAGGCTGGAGGCAACTAAGGAGCAGCAGGGGAAAATAGAGGTCATCTCTCCCATTTCCAGGCTCAGTAGCACAAAGGGTGTGGAAAAGAAAGGGTCTTCTATCTGAAGGGTCCTAGGGGAAGTAGTGTTCATTGGAGAGAGCCAGGTTTTTGTAGATCAAGATGTGAAGGGAGTTTGCAGAGAAAAGATGGAGGCTAATAGGAGATCTTGCTAATTGGCTAACCCCGAATTTCAGAGAAACAGTGGGAGGGTTTTAGTGGCTAGAAAGGGGTGGAGGACCAGGTGGTGGGAGCACTTTGCCAACAGCTAAAACAAAGTAGGGAAAGCAACCTCCCCTAATTTGAAATGTGAAGAGGAACTTCACAAAGTAATGTATTACCAGCACCCCTCCAAGCTAATGTGACCAAGTCACATTTCCTGGTCTCTCCTTTGAAGTTGCATTAGAGAAATTGCTTTGGGGAATCACTGAACAGATAGTAAATAGCTTGTTTCCTTGAGTATTTCTTGACTCACCCACTTTTGCATCTTCTGGCAAACCACAATTGCTTCTTTTAGGACAAGTGTATTTCCTATCCACGTTCCACATAAGTACCATATACTTCTTGTATAGCCCATCAACCTTGCCAAACTTATATATTGAAAAGGACTGCTTCCACTGCCCAGTCTTTGTAAGCTGTTTGCTTGTATATGGTTTAATCCTCATAATATTCCTGTGAGATACAGACTCTTTCTAGGCTCTGTTTTTTTTTTTTTTTTTTTTTTTAAGGTTCATTTATTTATTTATGATAGAGAGGCAGAGACACAGGCAGAGAGAGAAGCAGGGCCTATGCCGGGAGCCCGATGCGGGACTCGATCCCAGGACTCCAGGATTGCGCCCTGGGCCAAAGGCAGGCACCAAACAGCCGAGCCACCCAGGGATCCCTCAGGGTTTTTTTAAAAATCTATTTTAATTAAATTTTTTTTTTTTTGCCTTTGAGAAATAAAATTAGATAAATATCTCATCTAAGTGGCAAGCCCAGGTAGGTGTACATGACATCAAAAGCCACGCTCTAACCACTGGGATACTTCCTTGGAATCACAGGGCACTCTTTTAGCCAGGAGTCATTGATACAATTTGCTTTCCCAACATTTGTGCAAATCTATTCTGATTATAGACTTGAGAATTTGACAAAGAGGAACCCCTGGCTTATCCAGATTAAGGAGTGGAATACCACATGATTTCTTGCAAATTGATAATAAAGTCCATGAAACTGAACCAGTTCAGGTGATTTCCTTGCCATTCTGTTTCTAATACATACTTGAACCAGAAGTTAGAATGGATAGAATTTCTGCACTTCTAACAGCTGTACAAATATACTTTGAAAATATAATCAGAGAGAGAGAAGGTGGGGGATGTGTGGGGATGTGTGGACCTGGGAGCCAGGGTGGGGGAGGGGGGAAAGGAAAGAAAAGAGGAGGGTCCCACCATCTGTTTTTTTCCTTCTCCTCTCCCATTCCTCCTTTGGGATGAAAGAGTGGGAAGTGCGGAGGTGAATAATAACTGCCACTTGGTAACATAACCTTGTGGCAATCCAGAAAATAAGCCTCTGCTACCATAGAGTTATTTCAAATTAATAAGGATCAACTGAGATTCGCTGTACCATTAAAGAGGGTAAGCAAAGAAATATTTTTTAAAGCACTTTATAGAACTGGTAATACAAAATCTTAGCAGCTTGATTCCAGTCAGTAATATTTGAATCTTCAGGTTTGAGGTAATAACAATAATGCTTCAGTCCGCTTCTTGCAATCAATTGGCCAGAGAAACATTCTTATTAAATGGGTGATCTTTGGCCAAGAAATTTTGTTTTAAAGTTTTGTTGAAAATTTTTACAATGCGGGAAAGTGGTATATTTATTGATTATAGGATTTACAAGACACAGAACTACAGTTATGTGTATGTTCCTTTGACTCCTACCAGTCTCTCAAGTTAATAAGAATTAGGCATATAGACTCAAGAAAATAAACTCTTCAGATTTTACAGGCTTTAGCTCTAGAGATTGAAGAGTGATTTAGGTGAATCACTTGATATATCTTTGTTGACATCCCATGACCATTTATGCCAATATAAGTGTAGATCTATGTCACCCAAAGAAAATATTTTGGATTTTATGGGGTATTTTAGTCAGAGATATATGGGTATATTTGTGTCTGAGTTGTTTTCTGAGCATAATACATTGGTATATCATGAGTTTTCTCACACATATTAAGTTGACTTACAGTGCATTCCTGGCTGCAGAACCCATACATATTTTATATGAAATGAGAGCATCACTACATAGTCTTCACCCTCTTCACCTTCTATTTATAAATTGTTATTAACAAGAAAAAATGAGTTTCTCTTTTCATGGCCCTGATTTATATTACATGTTTAAAATCAAAAGCAACCATCCTATTTTTTAAAATGAAGAAACTGGAGAATGTACAATTTTCATCCACAGAGATCAAAAAAGGTTCTGCTTGTTATTAACCCTAATGGCTTTCAGGGAGGAAGCAGTATTCTAGCGGGGGAATTAGTATTTTAAAAGTCTCTATTTAGGGGGAAAAATTATAGAGAACATATATCCTATGTTTTAGTCCTTAGATCCCAGGGTAAATAATGATTCCAACATTTGAAGAATTTTATATGGTCCTTTTTCATTATTCTTTACGGCCAGCTTTATAAGTGGGTTTCTGATTGTATGATTCTTGGCAGAGTTGTGTTAACTTAATGAAACATTATTCAGCTCACTCTTTGTTTTCATTGGCTCAGAGGCCACAGTTTAAGGGGTCTTTTTTCAGAAGTGAAAAGTGCTTTAAGATGGCCTGAAGTGTGTGGCTAGGATCTCTGTTGAGACATCAATTACATACAGATGAGGAGCGTCCTGGAGGCCCTGAGAAGTGTACTAGTGAAGGTTTAGATGCCCTCAGGGAGTAGTCACACAGACAGTTTATCAGTGACAATTTTATATAGGGGAGCAGGGAAAAGAAAATGGGGCTGTGGAGCTGTGAAGACAGTGTTTTGAGTAATTTTGAAGGATATTGCTAACCTACTTCGTGTCTCTTTCCTCATGGTGAGATTGGTCTTGTTTGGCTGGAGGTTTTTCAGTAGCTAGTCCGGGGTTGCTCCAGCATGATTTCACATAGGATGGCACCCTCAATTTTTACCTGACAACCATTCCTCAGAATCCTGCAGATGACGGTTGGGAATTCTTTCATTGACTGGGTCCCCTGATTTTCTTAGGTTAATCGACTTAGTCTTTTCTTTAACGTTTCATTTTCCCTAACAGCTTGGTTAGCTCACGGAGACACCTGTTCTACATTGGTGGCCCCGAGGAACTTAAGTATGTGAAAATTATATTGTTTTAGTTACAAATGGAAGAAAATACGGAGGAAAGAGAATACTCTTCACAGTCAGAAAAGACCATTGGCAGGATATCAGACCTCCTCTGCCCACTCCTTTCTTATTCTCCCTTCTTTGATCCCAGCCCACAGCATTCATGAGAAATATGAGGGACTTCAAGTTGATGCAGGCTGGACCTCAAGCCAGCATTTAACTTAAGCCAGTCGATTCAGTTAGATATTATTCTAATAGTAAATGTCCAGAGGGATAGGAATCTCAGGCTCCTTTATATTTGCCTCTGTGTTTTGATAACCTTTATAGTCAAGAATTTTTTCCTTATGCTGAAATCTTTTTGTGCTTTTAATTAAACTAATTTTCTCCCCCCTCTTGTCTGATGATGAAGAACAGCTGGGCATCATCTCGATACCACCCCCTTCATCTTAACTTCTCCAAGTGACTTACCCCAGCTTTTTGAAACATTTTTGGTTTACTCTTTTCTTCTACCCATTAGGGACCTCTTTTTCTTGCATACTTGCCCTTGAACTATGAACTTTGATCTTGTAAAATGGGTTGGTCAGTTTTAATAGCTTAGAGTCATGGAGGAGAAGAAAGTTTTCTAAGCGCAGATAAAGTGACCCATTTAAATGTACTTTTCCCTTCTCTTGTGCTATGAGAGAAATATTTTATAATATAGAGATAGAGATTGTATAGAGAGTATGATCTCATAATAAAAGCAAACTCCCTCTCAAATAAAACCAGAATTAAAGGTATTCCCTCAGTTACTCATCTTAACTAGCCAGATTTCTGTTTGATTTATTAGTTTACAATTAGTATATAAGAACAAAGCACCTATTCTTTAAAAAGTAAAATACTTTCTTTCATTAATGTCAGATAATCCATTCTCTCTTTACTCGACAGTGTAGAGCCATTTCTCAAACAGTTAACCACCTCAGTACTTTATTTAGTTCCCTTTTATTGTATACTAGAGTTCTCTTTTATGTGTCAAAGTATAAAGCACTCAGTAGTGATGCCCATTGGTGAAGAAAACACTTACCCTTGACCTGTACCAACCTTTTAATGATATTCTTTCTACCTGCTTTTTGCTAGTTTTCATTTTCCAAGTGGATTGCTGTATTTCTGGGTAGATGTTTCGGGAACCTAATGCAGTGTAGAAGATCACAGGTGTTGTGCAGTATAAAAGAAATAGCTTCTACTGTTTTGCCCCCACACAGTTTATTGTGTTACTACTCTACATAATTTTGAGAGAGGAATCTGCAGGAAGGGGTTAGGTGGTGAAAGGCTAGTACTTATAGGATATGCTTTTTCTATTAACTATTCTTATTTCTGGTTTGAGTTTCTCTTTTCTGAGTTGAGAGGGAAATTTTGTTGGATATCCAGAGATATTAGTATAACTGAATGGCTCTGGTGATAAATTGAGTACCTGTAGGAGAGATTCCTATAGAGGTACCTTTAGTGTGCACATGTTCTTCCTTGTTGCCTGGGGAGTTTCAGTGTCCTGTCCGCAGCAAACCGAGGTGTCTGTGAATCATCTGTGGACATTGCAATGAAATTGCAGTCTGTCCAGTTCCATGATACCTGATGAGCATCACTGGTAGCCTATGATATCAGCCTGATTACATCTTGTTAGGAGGATGTTCTTATTGATAGATGTTGCTGGTATAATTATCATCTGATTAACCATTCCTCTTGTTTTATTTTGTTCCCTTTTCTGCAAACCTCTTCTGACTAGGAAGAGGGCCTTCTTGGGCAAATGAAGCAGGATATAAAATACATTAAAAACTTCAGTTATATTAGCTGTATTTTATTCATAGATGATACTCTAAATAATATCGAGTATCAGTACTTAACAATATTTAGACAATTTGTCCCTTGAAAGTTTCTTAGAGGAAAAGAGCTTTTTTCATAATTTTATTGCCCCTATTTCTCTATGTAATTTTTGGCCTTTCTTGGCATATTATATGCTTTGGATGTTGTCTTTTATTGCAGTGAGGGAAGTTTTTAAAATCCAGATATCTATGCCTATCTTGGAATAAGGAATGCTTTTAAAGAAGGTAGTTCTCTCCTTAGTCTGGATCCAAAAAGGATTAAGGAATTACTTTTTCTCTGAAAGAAATGGATTCCAGGAAAGATTTTGGGGTCAAATCGGTTTGCCTGGTCCTCATTAAGTCATTTTTAACAGTTTCTGGCATGTATTTTGTTACTATATATATGTATCTAGAACATCTGATATGTATGAATAATTTCAACATAAGTATGATACATAAAGCGTACTCAATCCCAACAAGCTTTTTTAATTATTTGCCATCTGGGGATACTTTTGAATTGTTTGCTTACCTATTTTTCAGAACAAATTTTAGTTATTACTGGTAGGTTTTGTATGCTTGGCTTTCCTCAGGTAGAATTAATAGTTCTATACCATTGTTCTTAGAAAAAATACATTTAAAAAAAAGCTTTATCGTCTCAGTCAGGTCCTAGGTTTTATTTTATGTTGTCCCCGTGTATACAGTGCTTAGCACAAAAGTGCTCAGCAAAAGTTTATGAATAAATGATTCATAAATAAATAAGCTTCCTCTAAGATTCCATTTTCTTTTAACATGTGATTGAATTATAACTGGGCACAGTGTTATCCCTAAGATACCTTGTGCTCTTCAATTTATATCTTCTATTTATAAAAACTAAATTAAATCTATGGTGTATATCAGGATTATTTCTGCAGAGAATTATTTGGATAGCATCTAGTTCGATCAGAAAAATGAAAGGGAGTCATTGGAGGGAGAACTGATAGCAATGAAGTGGATCAAAAGCTGTTCTTCTTCCTGCCTGGATTAGACCTGCAAATACTAGTTACCTCTGATAGCCTGTTACTTATTGTGTTGTTTGGTGGGACATACAGCAATTACTATCTTTGTTGCAGTGACTATATTGTGTCCAGATCCTGGTCCCTGTTGTGGTTCTGCCTTCACGTATCTCCTGCCATTTCAAATAAGCATTGTGATTTCTGATTTTGACTTTTACATTATTTTTATTTTTATTTCATTATGCAAAGCCTCCAAACTGTCACTTTCTTCCTAAAATAAGGCAACAAGTCAGGATGGCAGAAGGAAGTTTATTGACATTGAGTGGCAGGTCATGTGACTTTCCACAGACATACATAGGATGTTTTGTGGTTGGTTTTCATATTTTTCCTACTTGATTTTAGGATGATTTTAAATTTTTTTGTAAGATAAAAAAATTCACTAATAATAAACTGCTTTGCTAGGGTCCCTTTCCATGAATTCCTATTTAAAGCAACAATTGAAAATTCACATTAAAAAATAGACACTTTAGATAAATTTAGTGAAAATCAAATTTAGCAATTTAGTAAACATTTATAGATTAACTACTCTGTGCCCATCTTTGCACTTAAGTCCCGAGTTGCCGAACCTGTGGATGATTGAGGCAGAGAGAAGCACCAGTTGCAGAGAGTGCCATGAATTCATATACTAAGTTCCAAGAAAACATGGGAAGAAGAGGAATAAGTTGACCTCATAGACTGGCATAGTCAGGAAGGCTTTGGGGAAGCTGTTTCAGTTTGGTCTGCCAAGATGAATTCGCCAGGCAAAGAAATGGAGAAGGGTATTTGGATGAAGGATAATCGGAGCAAATTATGGTAAATACAGCAAGTCACTGTGTTCAGGAAATACAGCAGGGTCTCGGCTGGTTGGGTCAGAGAGGATAGGAGTTGGGGAGGCAGACAAAATGTAAGACTAGAGAGAGAGACAAAGTCAAGGTTGCGTTCTAATCTCTCCCTTCTTTGTGGCTTGGTTTAAAGGTCAAAGCCTTCTTGTACACTTGTCAGTGGATTAGTAATTACAATGAGGGGAGCATTGTCCATAGCCTCTGTTACTTGGCTTTAAAAATATGAGTTCTAACCCATGTTTTCTAGTTTGATCTCATTTTCAAGTTGAATGGTAAATGAAAGAGAGGAGAGCAACATGGAGACTCCGAGTCAGAAATCCAGTCTTGCTGGACAGTCACCAGTGTCTCCAGCCTTCAAGACTGTTTCACGATGATGTGTAAGCCTCCATCTCTCTTATCTCCTAAGCCTCCTAAATAGACTATTTTGGATGGAGGACTTGGGTGAGAATGTGAGAGTGGGAGTAGTTAAGCAACAAATACTGAGAATCTCATTACCTGTTTGAATTTAAAACAAGCAGATTAGCTTTTAACTATATTGTTGGCTCTGCCTAGTTTTGGCAGCCATGCAAAATGTAGACAGAAATAGCATTTCTGTACATTTAAAAAAATATTTCCTTGTCTTCATTTTGTCCACCTACGGAAAGGGCAGGCAGTCTTGTGGGGTTTTGAGGTATAAATCCTGGCATTCGTTTTGTGATCACGCCAGTGAAGTTAGAAAAAAAAAAAAAAAAAAAAAAGCCCCATTCTTGTTTGAATGCCAAAAAGATATCACTTTCTAAGCTGCCTGTCAGTGTTTGATATTTATTGGATAAAACATCTGTCCTAATTCTTCAGTTTCCTGGTTTCTGTTGTAATTTCACATACAGGGAATTTCCCTTGGCCCTTTCTTTAACATTAATTTTTCTTTGGCTTGTATTTCAGAGGCCAGACTCAGTCCCTTATATAAATATTCAGGCAACTGTTTAAAATGAGCTGTGTATTATTTATTTATCACATCTGTTATTAACAAAGCTGCAAGAATTAAGTAAAAGTGAAAACCATGTATTTTGTCAGAATATGAATCTGCATGAACCTCTACAGTCCAACTATTTGGTGTTTTTCGATTCAGCCACCCTCATCATATACATGGCAAAAGAGTGAATAAAATCACTCATGCGCCCATGTTAAGGGTCAATTTTTGTCAGTACACAGACACACACACACCCCACATGCACATACACGCCACATATGCAGGTGCATTGTCTGGAGTTTCTGGATAACACTGTGCATTTTATTATTTCTGGACTTTTTTCCATAAAAATAAGGTATTTTTTTTAACTCAAAGGAACACTCACTTATAGATTTAATTTTCTATTACATTTACTTTCTAAAGATTCCATAATTATTTGATCAGAAATAAATGATTAGAGAAAAATTATTTGATTCAGGGAAATAGGACCATGTTTCAAAAGAGGGAATCAAGGAGGAAATTGACTATGTAGGAAGGAGTTTTCATGATGCTTCATTTGAGTATAGGATAGAATGTAAGATAAAGCAAAATAGAGTTGAGTTAAAAAAAATGAATCATCTTGAGAAAAAAAACTTCATAGGATTGCTTGATGCTGTTTCATTTTATTGTCCTGCCCTCCATCTGAAGTTCTGGGCTCCAGATTGAACCAAATCTTCCCTTTGGAAACACTAAATATATGTGAGTCATTATTAACCTGGTGTAATAGTGAATTTAAATCAAACTATGCATTATATTCTCTGATACTGAAATTGGTATTATGATACTCTATGGCTTCCTTGGGCAGAGAGAAATAGAGCAAGTTAAAAGATATCTGTTAGCCTCAGGAAGGAGGGCTGATTGTAGCAGTCAGATTAATGCAAGCAGTACCTCTTACTGTAGCAGTCAGATGAATGCAAGGGGGACAAGGCTTTAATTACACTCACTAATTCAGCATTTGTTGTTGTTTGTCCCTGCTTCATTGGCATTTACCTTTGAAAGACTTACAAATAAAAGCACTTCCTAAGCAAGTTGGTAAATTTGTCCAGTATGCAGAAGTGTCTCATTTTTTCACAAATTTCCTAAAATCCAACAGCATTTGGTTCTCCTTTTTAACTCATCAGTAAGTTTCCATTTGTCCAGTTGGAAATACTACTCTGAGAATGTGAAGTAATAAAACATATTTGCTAATGCACACTTTGTTCCTGGCTGGGCTTCTATTGCAACATTTAGGTCCATTCAATTGGAATCATTTGTCCCATCTGCCACCTTCCTCTCAATTCCTCAGTTCTTCACACTTTGTAGAGACTTCAAACATTGACGAGCCCATGTGTGTAATCACTGTAAAAGCAAATTTATCTTTGGAATGTAAACTGATGATTAATTTCTAATATTTCTTGAGTTAAGATTTGGCAGAGTGATACAATTTACTCTAGTGATCATTTCAAGGAGAAAAGCCTTGGAGTCCTATAGTTCAGGGTAGCAGTGTTATAAAATGTTTCTACATTTTAATGTTAACTACAACCTTAGACTGTTTTAAGGAAAAGTATCATATGATACCAAATAGAAACAAGTCAGCTGATCTTTAATTCAGAGACTTCTCTTAACTCTATGGATGGGCAAATCCTTTTGGCTTCTTCAACCCTATTATTTCCTGGGCCAATCACTCTCACCCACAGTCCTACATTTTTTCATGTTGTGGTTAAATGACTTGATCTCCCTGCCTTTATTAACTTCCTGTTTCAGTACCTTCAGGATGCAGCTAAATTAAACTTCTATAGACATTGAATTTTCTACATCAGTTCTGGGCTTTTAGGCCAAATATGTAAGTGGGAAATTATGGCTCTGGCCCTGGCTCCCAGCTCTGCTATTTTGTTGACTTTGTTACTGTGGGCAAGTTGTTGAGCATTTCTGGGCTCTAGTTTTCTCTCTCCAAAACAGGGACAGTACCTTTCCATCTTGCAAGGAAGTAGCAATGAATTGTCAAGGATGAAATGAGATCACATATGTAAAGTGCTTGGCATTAAAAACTAACAATTATTGTCCAAAACTTGTTCATTTTGTTTAGTAATCAGCAATTTGATTACTTTCTGTATTAAAATAAAACCTGACTACCTCTTTTTTCCCCAGCATTCTTTCATGAGCATTTTTATTTCTAGGCAGCATGTGCTTGAGTCTATCTAAAGCAGCTTGAGTGTTCGCAACACTCTGCACGTGCATTTGCTTCCATTTTTGACTAGAATAATTTTTATTCCTCCACCTGCCTCTAAAGCTCAGGTCAGAATTCTCTACGTTTCTGTTCCTTGGAAAATTTTCTTGGATTAGTGTTAACCCTGGTGCCCTTAAGAAGTCATATTTTGAGCTTTTCCAATATGTTCTCAAGCTATTTTTTCCATCCAACTTCTTGCCTCCTGCCTTTGACATATGCCTCCATTCTGCCACTAATCCTAGTGCTTCCTTACTTTGATTTTTTCCAAAAACCTCCTTCCCCTCTGGCGTACATAGAAAAGGTTGTGCATAGAAAAGGGTCTGCATCTGTGCTGCTGCCAGAGTCAGGCACAAAAAAAGGTACTGTCTCTGTTTTGTCTCTTAGGTGGTAGGTTTGGGGACTGAAGAAGAGTGGCCGTTCTAACCCAGGTTTCACAGAACAGAGAGTGAGTGTGGGCCCTTGTCACCCATGTTAGTGAGACATTGGTTCTTCTAAAAGCAGCCTTTATGAAGAAAATGTCCTCTGTTGAATAGACAACAGGTACGCTTGACTTGGGCAAAAATGGACAGATTATATGATTATCTGCAGAGGACTTGATTTCCTTGAAAATAATTTCCTTAAATTGACATCCAACATTTTGGATTTTATTTTCCTTCTCCATGATAGATGACTTGGTCCATAGGAGAAAATAAACATGTCCCAGAAGGCCACAGAATCTATTGAAAGAGGGCTGCTAAGTGGAAGAAGACAATGGTGGTTGGTAGATTTTAAAACAATTTCATTAATTTACATGCTTTCTTCAAAATACTATACATTGCCCAATCTGCATATTCGGACTTGGAAAGTATCTACTGATTCCCAAGTCTTGAGTTAGAAATTACACTCTTTTTTATGTCTGCACAATAGCCCTATGGCATAGAAATTATCATCAATTAGTGGGTAAGGAAACGGAGGTGTAGAGAGGTTACATGTAACTGTGACCACATAGTTATTAAGTGATCCTTCTCTCAAATCTAGATACTCGTCTTTTTACTGTGCTATTTGGCTTTATTTTAGGTATCCATTTTCAATTGGAGAGAAGCTCCAAGCGAGTTAATTACAGTGGATATAAAAAAAGGAATTCAAATTAGTAATATCATTATCTCTCTCTGTTTCTAGTTTGTGCAAAGCAGGTAACTGATGAAGCATCTTCCACTCGAGATTCAAGCCTTACTAACACAGCAGTGCAAAGCAAGTTAGCGTCTTCCTTTCAGCAACACACCAAAAAGGCTCTTAAACAGGTAAGAGAACTGGCATTTGTTCTTTGTTCGGCCTACTTAAAGTAATGGGCATTATGTGGAAAAAGTGAAAATCAATAAGAACCTAGCAGTCAGAGAGCAACAGGGATGTCCTGAATTCAACCACTTTCATAATAGTCATACACTAATTTTACTCTATGCTAAAAACTAGGAGAGGCTTGGCAGAGAACTTTGATGTAAAACAGAGGAAAAATGTGCTCAGAACCATAAAAACTTATATTAAGATTTTCTCATGTAAGGGTTGTAGTAAACATATTGGCTTCATAAACGCATATCTTGAAAATAATGTCTCTCTGGTCTCATGTTTGATAGTTGATGTAAGAAATAAACAGATAATTTCTTTCTTGTGACTGAGATATGGCACATTACAAATGAGGAAAATAGCAATTGTGGCTCCTTTTTATCAAGGATGTCCATCAGGGAGTGAGTGGTATTGAACGGAGGTTAGTTGTACAATATCATCTTGATATTACCTAAGCAGTCTTGATCTCTGTGCCTTGCACTGTGATGGTGATAGGAGGGAATGGTTGGAAGGTTGGGGTCTAGGCTCTGAAATAACCCAGTTTGAATTCCTGTGACTCTGGGCAAGACACTTTTTTTTCCCTCTGAATCTCAAATTTCTTCTCTAGAGAATGTGGAAAATAATGATACATTTCACATGGGAATGATCTGAGAAGTATGTGAGATGAGACATTGAAAGCAAGTGGCAGAATGAGTGAACCCTAATCACCACTCAGTATATGTTAGCTATTGCTGCCATGCTGGCAAATTCCAAATTGTGTGTGGAAGAGGAAGAGGAGATGCTATGGTTAAATGGGGACAGTGCATGATGGTAATGCTGTCAGGAAAGCTTTTACATGTGACCTTTCATGTGAAAACTCATGGCTTTCCCTTGTTTAACTGCTTTCCTCTTCCATATTTTATTTTGCTCTTTCTGTGACAGCCCCCTCCATCACACCTCCTGCAGACCTTACCAAGCGTAGAAATAGAAGTATTATTCTAGTGATATATTTGTAACAAGGAAAAAGAAACCATTTTTGTAAGTTAATTTTTTTAAGTCTCATTAATCTATAACACTTCTTAATAGTCCTATCCAGTCTTCCAGAAGGTCTACCCCTACCTTCTCATCTACTTCAAACAAGGAGCCTTAAGAAAGAAACTCAACATTTTTGTACTGAATTACATTACTTTTCTATTTTGTGTTAATTATTGAAATTGCAGTATTTCCTTTCATTGGTATTATATTTAAGATAATTAGTGTTGCATCAAATAGTCTTTGGTGAGCTTACCATTTATATCTTGTAAAATGTTTTAGGCCAAAGAACAAAATTGAATTCAATGTTGAGATCCCTTTTTAACTGATGAAATAAAAGATGGATAACAGTGAGAAGGTCCAGGAAAAGGCTTACTTAGGCAGCAAATAGGATGCAGACAATAAAACACTAGCCAGGAGAGAACAGAGGATACAGAGCTGGGTACTGGTATTTGTGGCATTTAGGAAACATAGATGCCGTCATAAATGAAAGTCATACTTCTGAAGGGCAGCGATTTATAAAATGTGTATACCATGAAGTATTCCTGTATGTGAATGTAAAGATAAAGATTCAGATCTGTGTATTGTCATATCTCGCTCTTTTTTACTTTCCTCATTTTGGTTTCATATCATTTGAACATTTTTTATATTACTAAATAATTTCACAACTTTGAGTTAGTGCTTTTGTGTTGCGGTAGAGCATGTGTTTGTGGGAAGTTCCACTTGCTTGCTTCAGGCCTAAGCCTTGTTTTAAGAAACCAGTCCTGTAAGCTTCTTAATGCCCTGAAAGAGCTACATGTTAATTTCTTAAAATTTTATTGTATAACCAAATACAAAATTAGCTACTATGAGAATGTGCCACAATATGTAGCAGATATGCTAATGTTTGATTAATAATCAAATTCATATTTGAAATACATTTAGAAAAAAGCTGTTCTTGCAGAATTTTGCCCAGATTCCCTGTAATTGCTGAATTTCTTAAGACAGCATTTCAAGAATTGACTGAACATGAGGCATTTTAAATTGTAGCAGCCTCAGCAAATCTGCAGCTTTCTTTTCTTTTAGATAGTTGAATGGCTATGACCATGTAGAATTCTTTGTAAGTGTATATATACATATGTGTACATATATATGGGTTCTGCATTCATGAACATATATTTTATGTGTATACATGCATATATAAATCCTCTTATGAATGTAGGGCCAACTGAATGACCCTAATAACAATTACATTCGCTGGTATTTACTTTTCTGAATTTTTGGCATTATGCTCTGTATTTTATATATACTATGTCACTTAATCCTCAGAGAAATCCTTTATTGTATGTACTAGCATTCCCATTTTTCAAATGAGGAAAATAAGGCTCAGAGAATATAGGTAACTTGCCCACAATTGTCCAATGAGTACATTTTGGAGATGACACTTGAACCCAAAATCATAGTTTTAGATTCTTCCCTCTTAACTGAGACTGCCTTTTAGCATATGATATGTAATATGATAGATAAATTTTTGACATCCAAGGAAATTTACATTCTTCAGTATTTGTATAGCATAAGGAATGCAATACAGCATGATTATTAAGAATATTATTTTTGAACACAGACTGTTTATGTTCAGTATCAGCACATATTACTGTTAGACACTCAAATATATCAAATATATAGCTCATAACATTTTACTAGAAGTATATTTTGGGTCAGTAGGGCTTTAGTAGTTTGTAAACTGGCCAGTGTAGATTCTTAGAAAGAAGTAGATGGAAAACAAGAAATAAACAAAACAAAACAAAATAAAACCTTATAAAAGCCAGTGGCTTTATAAGCATAAGTGTAGTAAAATAATAATCATAGTAATAATAATAATATTATTCAAAATAATCATTAATGCAAAATAAGCCAGACATAATTACTCAGGTCTGAGGCCCCATCCCCCCGAAGCATGTTGTATAGGGAGTGGGTCCTTTTACTTTGCAATACTACTCATTGTATTATAATTATAGTCTGGCCAATATGGAGGCTATAACGTCCCTTGACTATTGACATAGAATATTTTCATTATGCTTCTAAATATTTGCATCCCTTTTACTTTCTGATCATCAAAATGTTAGTTAACATCACATGTTAGAGTATGAATAATAATATATCGTTATGTTGGTAGATTTTTTTTCTGAATAAGCATATTCCAAATAAATACATTCGGAAGCCTCTGGAGAGTAGCAGATTGCTGATTCTTACCTTGTTCCCTGTCTTCTTTCTGCCTTGTTATTTTAGTTGTAATGATCCTAAAAAATATGAAATGATTAGATTTTGAATTTTAAAGAAGGATAATTAAGAAAGATTAAATTTTGGAAGTTTTTAAACAGCAGAATCAAATGAAAGATTAAGGAAGGGTGAGTTCTGTTATGATGGGATGTAACATGGTGTAGAACAGAACCTTTCTATGTTGTTGCTGTTGTTTTATTTGACTTCCTTTATTATTTATTTAGGGTGGTAGAATTTATCCATAAAGTTGCAGATCTTTTGCCCTCTTTTCTTATCACAAAGCAGATACAGTGTTGGTATTTTGCTTTAGCTTTATATGTTTGACCAATACTGTGAAATTCCAAAGGTTATGTTGCATGATAGCAGTTTCTGAACATGGGCGTTGACATTTAGCATATGAGCAACAATGCAAGTTGGTGGTGCCTGACTCAGCCAGCTGTTTCATATGTGTGTATTTCTAATTATTTTAGCATTCACAGCATGTGATATTTTCAGATTTTTCAGTGAAGGGCTTTTTGCATTCAGTCAGTGCATTCTTAAGTTACATTGTTAGTGTTGTTTTTCTATTATAATAAAACAGGCATTACTTGTTTATGCAAATTCTAAGTTAACACAAAAGCCTGTGATTTTAGGTTTTATTTCATTTTTCATTAGAGTAGAAATGAGGACCATTTTATTTAGAGTTATCTGACAAGCTTTCTGTTTAAAAAATAAGATGCTTATTTAAAGGGTTTTTTTTTTTTTTTGGTTTCTTTTATAAAAGAACATCACAATACATCTCCAGAGAAAATCATGCTCAACCCATTTCTTTTGATTTCTTTCCTTTTGCTTTTGCTTAAAGCCAGAATTGTAATTGATGAATGATAGGATCTTTACTTTTCCCTGACTGGTTTAGATCTGTTATGTGTTTCCTTTAAAAAATAAGTTTATTTCCAAGTTTAAGCCTGTAAATTTCTTTCATACTGTATAATACCTGGAAGTATTAAACTTGGTTAGTACCATGTACTCTGTGGAGCTTGGTCGTGTTGGACATTATATATGTGGGCAGCTCAAAGGTATATTCCTTCACAGCTGACTGCATTTACACTTACCATCTTCTTATTTAATTTTTTTAAGGTTTTATTTGTTTATCTGAGTGGGGGCGGAGGGCAGAGGGACCAGCAGACGCCCTGCTGAGCAAGAAGCCCAATGGGACACTCAGTCCCAGGACCCTGAGATCATGACCTGAGCCAAAACCAGGGCTTTTAACCCACTGAGCCACCTGGACACCCTTATTGAAATTTTGATAGTGTTTCTGGATTTGAAATTACAGAATTTAAAGTTGTTCAGTAAGATATTCCATTAGCATTTTGAAGAGCTAAGGCCTGAGTAGTCAGAAAGTACTTCATTGAAATCATACCCCTCAGTGAAATCATACCCCTCTAGGCTAACATAGTAAGACTTACTATATAATGTCAATGTCAAAATAAAACAATGCTATTCAGATTGAGCAACAAGGCCACCTCTAGCTAGTTGAGACCTCTGGTGTGGAGTAGAAAAAGCTGCTTCTCATAATTTCACAACAGAATAAAATCTCCCCTTTCAGGGTACCCTTATGCAGAGCAAACCTCCCACGACCATCTAAAGTGACCCTCCTATTCTTATTTTCTTAATCTGTTACATGGCTTTTTATTTTCCAGGCTGTGGAATATCCAAATTTAAATAATGATTAGTTGCATTTAACTTCTGTTATATTTGTAATATATGATGTAAAACAGAAATTTTCTTTTTCTTCTGGAATTTTAGCTAAAGCTTAAAACTGAGGACAGTGGGATAGAAGTATACCTGCTGTAAAGGGAGGTGCTAGACACAGTCTCAGAGGACTTAGTGAGAGAGGCCAGATGGCCCTGGACCATCCCCCAGCAACCAGTATAAAAAAATAGCTTAAGATTCATTTCAAGGAGCATTAATTAAAGGGATTTTATAAAACTGGATAGAACTCTGCTACATCCTTCCTCTCTCTCTCTCTCTCTCTCTCTCTCTCTCTTTCTCGGTGAAAGGCACAGTCTACATGAGAGGAAGACTCAGAAACACTCATGAAAAGGGAGTTCCCAGGAAGGGAACGTGGTATCTCACACACTGTTAGGAAGCTTTATAAGATTATATATATATATACTTTATATGATATATATATATACTTTATATATATAAACTCATATATATATATGAGTTTTATACACACACATATATATACACAGATATATATACTATATGTAGTTATAGTTATAACTAGGTAATAGATATGTAGGTAATATAATCTGTATAACTAGATAATGTACAATATACAAATCTAGCAGTTGGCCTCTGCCTCCCCAAAGATTGTGGTGCTGTGACTATTATAACACAAGGTAAAACGGCGTTGACCTATTTTTCTCCTCATTTTCAACTCCAGTCCTGGGGAACCCAGAAAAAGAGGAAGGAAATAGAGGAAGAGTAAAATCGAGAATCTATTCACTAATGAAGCTTTTTTGATCTGAGTCATAGGCGTGGCCTGGGGAGAGCAGAAAGAAGGCTTTATATTTGACCTCATGTATTTAAACCTGAAAATGAGACTATATAAAAACTTGAAGACAATCCAAGAAGCTGTGGGTTCTATGTAAAATATTGTTCAGAAATGAGCAAGGAAATGGGTCAGAAATGTGTGAAGGCAATTTTAAGAGAATAAAATTATTTCTTGTTTCATGCTGATTTCTGCCTTATGAATAAACCAGTTATATATTTTAAAGAGAGACAGAAGAGGGATTTTTTTATTTTTATTAAAATTATTTTTAATTTTATTTATACTTAGTATAAATATTATATATTAAATTTATTTCATAATTTTATTTATACTTAGTAAATATTTATGAGCACCTAGTATAGCTCAGGTAATCTTCTAGGCACTTGGGGATATGTCAGTGAACAAAAAAGATGAAAATCCTTGTCTTCCGTAGAGTCTGTATTCTAGGTTGGGAAAGGCAAGAAAATGACATTGCACAGTTTATTTTTCCATGTGGGGAAAAATAAAGTAGAGTGGATGTTGGGGATCGAGAATATGGTGGGAAAAGCAGTATAAGAGTGTGTGATTTGAATGTTTGTGTCCCCCCACATTTGTATTTTGGGATTCTAAGGTTCAGTATGATGGTATTCGGGGATGAGGTCTTTAGGAGGTGGCTTAGGTTATGAGCATGGGGCTGTCATAAATGGGATTAATATTCTTACAAAAGAGACCCCACCAGAGTTCCCTAGCCACTGTCTGCCATATGAGGGTACAATGAGAAGCCCACAATCCAGAGGAGGGGCCCTATGATCTTGGGCCTTTGACCTCCAGACTCTGAAGAATGAATTTCTATGGTTTGCAGGTTACCCAGCCTGTGGTATTTTGTTATAGCAGCCCAAAATGGGCTTAGGCAGTAAGAAAGGTCTCAAGTATATGAGGAAATGAGCCATGCAGATGTTGAGGGAAGAGTGTACTGTGTACAGAAAAGAATTCATGCAGAGGCTCTGAGGCAGAAGAGTTCCTGGTGTGTTTAAGTATCCTTCCCTAAGTTGCTCAAAATGCTCAGAATTGTTAAGAACTTTGCCCAAGGTGTGAGATGTAATGTACTTCATGCCGTGGAGCCTTAAAATGTATGCTGAAAAAGTGCATAAAGGCAAACGGCATTTATTTGTTGAAAGACACACTTTGCTTTCTTTTTGCTGGGCCTCTTTCACGTCTTTGGTGCAGAGGTGCTGGAGTGGTCACTTTGGGCTGTGGGACAAGACTGAGGTTGTAGAGGTGCCTTTGCTTTGAACATACATCTCTTGTTCCTAATAAACACTGGGCAGTCATTTCAGGGAATTCTTTTCCATTTCCATAATCTTCCTGGTCCTCCTTTTGAGCTCCCCAAGTTATTTGTTCCTTGAACCACCAAAGACTTCCTGTGAGGTCTAATACTAATACTAGACTGGAGATCCTGACATCTTCATGTGGCTGGTTCTCCTTTCACTTGGGTTTTGTCTCAACTGTCACCTCTCAAGAGATTTTTCTTCCCACCCCAGTTACTCTACTTCCTCATCCTGGCATAATTATATTAGTGCTTGTATGTATATAAAATTATTATGTTTATTTTATGTAATTCCTTAGTAGTCTTTTGCTAAAATGTAAAATAAAACAAAGCTTTTGTCTTGTTCATTGCTAAGGATCAGCAGTGTGTACGCTGTACTACAACAGAATAAGTCCTCAAAAAATGCATTCATTGCAGAATGGGTAAATTATATAAGAAGTAACATTTATTGAATATTTACTATGTGCTACAAATAGCATTAAATACTGTTATGTGGATTTCCTATTTAAAACATCTTAAACATCTATTGTCTTCATTTTATGGGGACATATTACCCACGTAATTTAGCCAGCGTTTTCCAGCTGGTTAGTTTATTTTTTCTCTGACTCTGCAACCCTGCTCTTACCCATCACACCACACAGACACAGTCATTAGAATGGCTCTGCACTGTTCCCTAGTCCTCTGTAGGTCAGCATGTTCGAATAGGGGGAATTTAATACCTCTATTGGGCAGTGGTCAGACTCATTTATTTGAGGAAGTGAGGAGCATTGGAAATGTGTGTAGTAGATCTGAAAGATTGGTGCCCTCAGGCTGAATTTAACTCAGAGTCATCTTTGTTTTGTCTGGCAGTTTGTTTAAAACAGGAAAGCTCACCTAAAAATCCAGTTGTGTTGCATTTCTTGAGTACTTACTGCCTCCTCCAATGGGGCATGTGCTTTTCTCACTCACTTCAGCCCCCCCACCCCCATCACTATTTTACCCTAGCCCATATACTCCAAAAAAGCATTTCACATTTGTGAGGAGACATGCAGCATATGTTTGAGTAGTTGATGTACACCTAGTTGCAGAAATAGTTACATAATCCAAAAAAACCCATGAACAGCCAGCTACTCTACTTGTAGGATTAATACCATACAGCAAGAGAACAGAAATCACCATAATGCAGGAACCACTGTACAACCTGCCTCATGGACATGGCAGGTGCCAGAGTTCTCTTACGTGGAGCCCACACTATCCCAGACAACTCAATTACTGAGCATTGTTTTCTGTACCTCCATCCACATTCTGATCTACTTGGAAGTTGTCCCTAGTGTCTAGAGTCAAATAAATCCTGCTTTCTGGGAAGTGAACTGGAATCTGCAAGTTAGCCTAATGTGACTATAGATCTAGTAAATGTGATTAAGATGCCCCTTCTGATAACTGAACCATGATGCTCCTCAAGTTTGCCTGGTAGCCTACTTCACTGCCATGACTGGCCTCATAAGGAACAAAAACTTCCCAATTTTTGTTCTCTGCCCCCTAGAGATTGTTATTCAGGGTCAAATATAATACATGCTTTTCAGAAGTAAAACAGAAAAGTATACATATTTTAAATACACTTAAAACAATTTTCTTTATATTGTGGGCATTTAGTTTTGGTCACCTGTTGACACATTGTTTCATTTTAGCATTAAAAAATACTGTATTCAGAAATATTTCTTTAAATTTCTGAATAGTAAATGCATGTTTAGACAAAAATCATTGAAATGGTCTCAATATTGATTATTCCTTTATCCCTACTTGGCTCCACCTTGAAGCTGCAGGTTTTTCTTATTATATTATCTCTGTCATGGTTTCTTTCTGTCCAGCTACTAATTTGTCTGTAATAGAGTCCTCTCAGCTCTAAAAGTTGATGACAAAATTATTACTTTAATAATTATTTACCACAAATCCTATAAAAAGACATACCGTTTTTATGATTCCAGTTCCTAGGTGGGCCCTTTGTTATTTCACATTCTTACTTAACCAGTGTTTTCAAATATATACCTACCCTCCCTAATGTAAAATGAATGCTTTTAAAATACCCACTTGGATTGCCAAGGGAAGTAGTTGAAGTCTATGATGTATAGACCTCTAAAAATTAATCATTCTTTGTACACGTTTTATTGTTCTGTGAAGTCTTATGGAGTGGGCAAAAATGGACTTAATTGTAATTAAGGCACTGTGTTGCTTCCTTCTGTTTTATTATTGGTTTGATAGGTTAATGTCTATAAAGTGCTCTGAGCTCTTACACCAGGCTGTAAGAGATTTATGCAGTTGTATACACCTTGATGAAAGTAAGGGTAAATGTCTTAAATATTTTATAGCACACATGGTCTCATTAAATATATTATTGACAGCAAGCTGAAGATGAGGAGCAAGGCATTTTGTTCATTTTTCTTATCTCTTGCCCCCTACACAGGGCCTGGTACTTTGTAAAAGCTCAGTAGATATAAGAATTGGAGGGAAGTTGCTTGCTTTATCATTAGCCAACAGTATCATTTGTAATAGATTTCCCAAGCCATTCACTTTCCCATCTGCTTCTAAATCTCCTATGAAGAGGCCTTCTCTCATTTAAATGGTATTTAATTTTTTACTTCTGTAATTATTTGATTACTAAATCTTACTGTCTACAGGTTGGACATTCAACTAATACCCTTTGCAAATAAAATGACATTGTTTCTGACAGCAGGGGATATACAGCCAATGCAGTATTTTAGGAGGTTGTGACAACTCCTAGTCGAAGAATATAAATCAAGTAACTGAGTTGTTATAAAATGGGTAGAAATGACACAGAAACCAGGAATAAAAATGTTTGAGACTGTCTGTGGTCAGCCTTTTAACCTTTTGAGGAGTTTTAGCATCCCTGTAACTGTGAATTTAATGTCTCTTCAGTCTAGTGTGCTGAAGACCCTTTTTATTACAGGTAATTTTCTGTGTAAAGTGATCCGCTGGATAAGCTGTATTTCAAAACTTTTAAATGTCTTTTATTACATTATCATCACCGTGGTTGATTCATTTATGAAACACAAAGCACTCCCATTTGGAGAGATTTATTCTCGTATCATTTTTTTTTTCCCCTGGATTTGCCAGAACGCCGTCATGTTCGTGTTCTGAAGGTTAATGCCCAAAGTCAAGCAGACAGAAGCCAAGTGCTGCAAGGTTTCCAAGATTAGGACTGATTCCCTTCACAGAAATAAATGATTCCTGCCATGTTCAGTGATTTTGTGCAGCGCTCCCCACGGCTGAGTGAGTGCATCAATACTGTAGTCCTTACCTGCTGTACATACTGATGACACTCGGTGTTAACTTGATTGACCGAGCAGGCCACTGAAGAAGACGCACCTGCAAGAGAAGTGCAGACACATCTATTTTTATCCTGGTCTCGAAACATTTATTTTACATTTATTTTACTTGGGAGTCATGGTTGCAAGTTCCATGGGCTCCCAAGCCACACAGCTAAGGTAGAACTGTGCTATAAGTGCTGCTTTGTTTTCAGAATTAGACTCCAAATGGTCTCAGGTTGCTACCCTTTGCCAAAGCCTAATTTTAGGCTTTTGAGGGAAAATGACATGAAGAGGACTATTAAGAATCAGGACCAATTAGTGACTCTGTGGAATTTAAGTCTCTTAAGAGGTTGTATCTAACGATGGGCAAAATGGATCATTTATTTCAATTATGAGGCATCATTTTGGCTATATTTGTATGTTATATTTTGTTATGTTTTGTAGGCTTTGAGGCAGCAGCAGAAAAGAAGAAATGGAGTCTCAATGATGGTAAACAAGACTGTTCCTCGTGTTGTTTTGACACCATTAAAGGTGTCTGATGAGCAGTCGGATTCGCCTTCAGGTAAAGCGCTAAAAATATTGTATGCTTGGCCAGTTTCTTCCCGGAGGAGACTTCTTCACTGAGAGAGATGTCAGGAATTTTCTCTGCAACCGAATAATATTTCTACTAGAGGTTTCGTTTTAATTTTTTATTTTTTTTAGACTTTGGACTCTTTCAGTGATACAAAAATAATAAGACATTTCGCTCTTAAAAAAAGAAAAGGCAGCAGCTCGCTCATCATCAAAGGACTTCATTTTCTAATGTCAATAGGTGTAAGAAAATGTGTGGTACTGCTAGGTGGATTTTTTTGTTGTTGCTCTGGCTTTTGTTTGAATGTTGAACTTTAATGGTGGACCACATGCTGATGTGTAATGCCATCAAAAGCAGTTCTTCCGTGAGTGTGAATTTGTTTTTCAGTCTTCTGCTGCAAAATCAGGCATCCTTTATTAGTTTCTGTGTTCTGGGAACATTCTTCTCACCTCAGTACAGCCCTGACCTTTTCTTCTAATTTACCTTCTGTCACTTTATCAGTTATGTACCATTCTATTTATTATAGATTGATGCTTGCATTTTCTGTTCCTATTTCAACATAAAGTTGTTTATAAAGGTATGATCTCTCCTTCTCCTCAAGCTTCTCTTCTTTCATGTTTCTATCTCTGTCTTGCATCTTCTCTAAATGGTATAGAATTGTCGACGCTTATCCGTGTGTTTTTACAAAAGATCTGAGTGTTTCTTTTTAAAGCTATCAGATCAGTGAACGTGTTTTTGACTCCACTATTAGGCCATCTGTTCTTGCTTTTTGTTCTGTTTGATTGATTTATTGGGCTTTTCTCTTTATATCCAGCAGAGGAATCAGATTGTGGCCAAAGGTAGTGAATTAACTTATAGAAAAGGAGATTATATCTATGGTTTTTGAAATAATTTTAGATTTTTCTTTTCAAGGACAGCAAGAGGAAGATAATGACATAATAACTATTTCCTTTTTTAGGATCCGAATCTAAAAATGGTGAAGCAGACAGTTCAGATAAAGAAATGAAACATGGGCAAAAATCTCCCACTGGAAAACAAACAAGTCAGCACTTAAAACGATTAAAAAAGTCTGGTTTGGGTGAGTGTTCAATAGACTATGACATTTCACATTTTAGAGATTTATATCTTTTTTCAATGAAATTATGGAAAATTCTTAGAACATTTTTTGTAATGGTTAAACAAGGAAACTTAAAAATCTTTCCAGTTTATCTAAACCAGAAAGGGTACTAAATAAGAAAGTACAGTTCCAATAGATTGGTCTTAGCATATTGCTGAATTCATAAATGATATTATTGGGTAAAGATAGGAGATTTGATGTGATCTGTATATTTAAGAAATTATCTGCCAAGTCATGATTTTATCTATTGTGCCATGTTTTGTTTCTGTAACTGGGTTTCAGTTTATTGGAATATACTGTATTGGGGGAAAAAAGTGCAACTTTTTGTAAAGAGTTCATTCAACTATAGAGGACATTGTCATTGGGGTCTGCTGCAGTAAAACTGCTCTGCTTTGCTTGTCATGGATGCTGCTTGAAATATTCAGTAGTGCTTGTCAGAAAAACAGTGTAAAATTGCTGAGAAGTGTAGTGTAGGAGACAGAGTCCCAGGGTCTTGCAAGTCAGCACCAGGTTTTCTTCGGCAGATTTCCTTCCTGATAACTTGCATCAGATACTCAGAAGCAGCATTCAGAGAAAACGTAACGTGAGAATTAAAAAAGATGAAAATAAACATATCCAGGGCTGAACATTGTAATTCTCCACTGAATCTCCTTTGTTGGAAATCTGGACCTAATGGCTTCATTTCTCTCTCTCCGTTATTTCACTTCTGAGTCAGGGTAATGATAATGACCTGGATCATTGTAATACTTTGTCAGATGGTTGGTAGAAATTACAGTTACTGATCTGAACTTTATTATCAGTTCTGCCACTTACTTTCTTGGCAACTTAGGTAATTCTTATTTGCAATTCATCTGTTTATAAAATTCAACCAAGAGTTTCTCTCTTTCTCTCTGTCTCTCTATATATGTATATATATATACACACACACACACATACACACACATATACATATATAATATATATGAAACATTTTATATATATATAAAATAAGGGTTTACTATATGTGTGTGTGTGTATATATATATGTATACACACACACACACACACACACACATATATATAAAGGTTTACTGATTGCTTATTTTATACCAGGAATTTTGCCAAATCCTGGGAGCATGCTTTCAATAAAAAGTCTTTGAATAAGATTTATATAATCCTTAGATAAGATCTCTTTAGTTAAACAGAGTTTATTTTTGGTTTACATTCTTGGCATATAGATAATTACCTCTTTTGCATTATTTCCAAAGCTAAATAATTTTATAATTTTTGTGTAGCCCAAAATGTGTGAATGTGTGTTTATATCCTCACTTAATATGTATTATTGTGTTTTTTTCCTAGTCTTTTGAGGGTTGTAAAGTATGTACTTTAATAGGAGTAGCTTCTAAAATAGAAAACTACCACGGGAGAGTGATATGTAAAGAATGTATTAAAAAATGTACTAAAAAAATGCCATGTTGTGATATCATAAATAATGTATTTATTGTTTAAAGATTTTATTTATCCACTTGAGAGAGAGAGAGAGCAAGCAGGAGAAGGGAGAGGAGAAGCAGACTCCCCACTGAGCGGGGAGCTCCATGCTGGGCTCTATCCCAGGACCTTGGGATCATGATCTGAGCTGAAGGCCGATGCTTAACCCACTGAGCCACCCAGGTCCTCTGATATCCTAAGTTATTTAAAAATTAGTGACATTCGGTTAAAAATGGCCTGCTACCAACTTCCGTAAAGTCAATGGCATATCATGCATCTAAAAAAATTCAAGGCATAGGGCCCTCCCTATTTAATTACTGAGCTAACTTCAGGATTGGAAGTCAAAAAAGGTGTGTAGTATGTTATCAGGATCTTGTCAGGTATTCAGGTTTTACTCAGGAGCTCTTGCTTTCTAACTATTGTTACCTAGAAGCCCTGCATGGCAATGAATGTCTTACATTTTAAAAATTGTATTGTCAGAGTATTTCAGCTGACTTGTTAGCAATTTAAAAAGTTGATAAAGGAGACCACTGTGTTCATTTTAAGCTGCTTTTTTTTTAAAGACCTGCAAAGTAATAGAATAGTGAAGCTACCTTAATGAAGAGATGTAGAAGTGAAATCATATTCAGTGCTTGTATTTAACGTAATAGTCTAGGTAATCTCTTAATAAGTTATCTTGTTTAGTACTGCCTTCAATTATGTACAGTAGAATTATTTCCATTTTTCAGCTGAAGAAACTGAGGCCCATTTAAAGAGGTTCCCCCATAAATGACATGGCTAAGATACAAGCTGAGGAGTAGCTAGCTCCAAAGTCTACACCATTATCCTGGGCATTTGGATATTGAACCATCTAGCCCATACTATGGACCTGCAGGCACCATGGAAGAGCAACAGGGCCCTCTGACATGATGAATCTGCCAGTGTTAAAATCCAGGTTTACTAGTTACACATGGAAGGGGGGGCTAGCAACTCTAAGATTTCCTAGCTGATCCTATAAAATCAGGCAGATGGAGGAAGAAGGTGGGACTTAAAATAAGTCAGTTAATGTAAAAAACTGCCAAAGATAAGCTGAAGGTGATTACTGGGAAGGAAATGGGACTGATGACTAGCCAGCAAGCAACTGCATTCTGTGCAAATGAAGTGAGCAGTGTTTAGGAAGCCTCCCATATACGCCCAGCACTGTAAAATAAAAAGTGAAAAAAAGATAAGGATGAAATGAAAGGAAGAGCCTTAAACATAACTATTTCTAGACAATACCCCATGTTTCTTCTAGAAAGTAATGTTTTTATGTTCTATGACCTTAGGGATCTTACAGAGTAAAAGAATCTCAATGCTGTGAAGCATTTTAGCTTTGGGATAGTATTTAATATTCCTTAAGGCATATTTATTTATATTTTGCTTTTCCTCTCTTTGCCATTAAGTTGTTATTCCCTTGGACATAGTGACCTTCCTGTCTATCTTTGAGGTCCTCACCACACCAATTATATCCTTCTCACTTAGTAGGTGCTGGATAATTTTGGTATGAATTATTTATAAGTAGCTGAAGGGGTAGTAAGTTTGGATGGTATCCTATAGGTTTCAGCAGGCTTACATACCCTTGCATAAAAATGATCCTATGCCCCTGGGGAAGGTCATTCTTTTATAGCTACAAATACAGTGCAAAGAAAGATGAACCAACCAACATCCAGTAGCCAGCCAGACAGGGAGAGCTGTTTCTTCCTTGTGCCTTCTCCATCAGGGTTAGACAGCTAATTCATACAGTTTTAGAAATGTGGTTTGAGCCATCTTTACTTTCTTCTAGGTAGAGGTAATTGTATATAACTCCTAACCTGTTGAAACCATTCTGAATTAAAACAAATGGTGTCAGTCTTTTCTAACTTAAATTGGTAACTCTCAAACTAAATCTAGTCAAAGTCAGAGGTTAGGGTGTAAGTCTAAATTGTCATCCTTGGGATCCCTGGGTGGCGCAGCGGTTTAGCGCCTGCCTTTGGCCCAGGGCGCGATCCTGGAGACCCGGGATCAAGTCCCACGTCGGGCTCCCGGTGCATGGAGCCTGCTTCTCCCTCTTTTTTTTTTTTTTTTTTTGCTTCTCCCTCTGCCTGTGTCTTTGCCCCCCCCCGACTATCATAAATAAATAAATAAAAAATAAATAAATAAACAAACAAATAAATAAATAAATAAAAATAAATTGTCATCCTTATTGTGAGATTCCCCTAACCAGATATAAAAATCCTCCTAATCCCTCGAGTGCTTCCTTTTGGTCTCTGGCAAATACTTAATCAAATTGCAGGATAATGACCCTATTCAGGTATAGATTTCACTTGGGTCTTGGAATCTCATGTTTATAGCCCAGGGCACAACGGAGCCTGGTGTGCTTCCCTGAGGACACTTGAGTAAGAAAGTGCCATAGACCTCCCTCAGGTCCCTTTATACGCCAGCTTCCCTGGAGAGGGTGAGGAACACACAATAAAAAAATTACTGAGGGGTGCCTGGGTGGCTCACTTGGTTGAGCATCTGTCTCTTGGTCTCAGTTCAGGTCACTATCTCAGGGTTGTGAGATCGAGCCCTGCATCAGGCTCCACACTCAGTGAGAAGTCTGCTTAAAGATTCTCTCCCTCTGCTCCTCTCCCCACTTTCTCTCTCTCTCAAATAAATAAATCTTTTATAAAAAATTATTGAACTTTAATATCCTCAGTCATTCCAGTTTTTCTGATGGTAATCTTAAACCTTTTTTGAGAAATGTGTCATTTAGCATGGGAGCCCATTACTTCTGACATAGGTTTCTTTTTTTGTTTTATTTTGTTCTGTTTGGTTGTTCTCGACCAAGGTTATGTATGAAAATTCTGAAAATATTTCTCGGAGTAGCCCTGTGATTGAATAGACATAGTAACATAGTGACTGAGTGTAATTAAATAAAATAATGAGTCTAAAGACCACTTCTCTAATGATGTTAAAATAAAAAACCAACAAAATCTTGGTCTCTCACCCATTTTTGCATCACACATAGTGGAAAACACTATTCTGATATACATACAAACAAATGCTAACAATATCTACTGGGTTCTTTTATTGTCAAAGGTCTTGCAAAATAGTATCACAGTAAATATTAATCAGACAGTTGAAACTGCAGCTGGTGGAGATGAAAGGTTGGTGATGGCTGAAAATAGGCTTTGAGCTACATGTTTTCTAGCCTCATCAGTTGTTTCATAGCCTTTCTCCTGGCCTTAGCAAAAGATGGAACTCATTTAAAACCTCCCCTATGGAGCTTTCTGAGCTAACCCTGGTATATTATCATCTCCTGGTCTTCAGGGAGCTTAGAGAAGGGGTTGTAAACATTTTTAAAAATGTTTAATGATACTCTCTTACCATTTGTTTTGTATTAATTTCTCACATTTTTCCCTAACATTCATTCCAGTGTATTTCATTTGATTTCATCTTTTTGTAGTGAAGAATTACAACTTTGCTGGTTTCATAAAATGTTGCATACTTTTAAAATAAATTAATGCAGGAAAATTAAAATAAAATTTGAATAGTATCCCTGAATCCTGTCACCTAAAATGATTTTCCCAGTGTTGTATAGACATGATTTGACATCTTTGTTTTTTATTTATTTATTATTTTTATTTTTTATTTTTTTAAATAAATTTATTTTTTATTGGTGTTCAATTTACCAACATATACAATAACATCCAGTGCTCATCGCATCAAGTTCCCCCCTCAGTGCCCGTCACCCAGTCACCCCCACCCCCCGCCCTCCTCCCCTTCTACCACCCCTGGTTCGTTTCCCAGAGTTAGGAGTCTTTATGTTCTGTCTCCCTTTCTGATATTTCCCACACATTTCTTCTCTTGTCCCTTCTATTCCCTTTCACTATTATTTATATTCCCCAAATGAATGAGACCATATAATGTCTGTCCTTCTCCGATTGACTTACTTCACTCAGCATAATACCCTCCAGTTCCATCCACGTTGAAGCAAATGGTGGGTATTTGTCGTTTCTAATGGCTGAGTAATATTCCATTGTATACATAAACCACATCTTCTTTATCCATTCATCTTTCGATGGACACCGAGGCTCCTTCCACAGTTTGGCTATTGTGGACATTGCTGCTATAAACATCGGGGTGCAGGTGTCCCAGCGTTTCATTGCATCTGTATCTTTGTGGTAAATCCCCAGTAGTGCAATTGCTGGGTTGTAGGGCAGGTTTATTTTTAACTCTTTGAGGAACCTCCACACAGTTTTCCAGAGTGGCTGCACCAGTTCACATTCCCACCAACAGTGTAAGAGGGTTCCCTTTTCTCCGCATCCTCTCCAACATTTGTGGTTTCCTGCCTTGTTAATGTTCCCCATTCTCACTGGTGTGAGGTGGTATCTCATTGTGGTTTTGATTTGTATTTCCCTGATGGCCAGTGATGCAGAGCATTTTCTCATATGCATGTTGGCCATGTCTATGTCTTCCTCTGTGAGATTTCTGTTCATGTCTTTTGCCCATTTCATGATTGGATTGTTTGTTTCTTTGGTGTTGAGTTTAAGAAGTTCTTTATAGATCTTGGAAACTAGCCCTTTATCTGATACGTCATTTGCAAATATCTTCTCCCATTCTGTAGGTTGTCTTTTAGTTTTGTTGACTGTATCCTTTGCTGTGCAAAAGCTTCTTATTTTGATGAAGTCCAAATAGTTCATTTTTGCTTTTGTTTCTTTTGCCTTCGTGGATGTATCTTGCAAGAAGTAGTTACTGTGGCTGAGTTCAAAAAGGGTGTTCCCTGTGTTCTCCTCTAGGACTTTGATGGAATCTTGTCTCACATTTAGATCTTTCATCCATTTTGAGTTTATCTTTGTGTATGGTGAAAGAGAGTGGTCTAGTTTCATTCTTCTGCATGTGGATGTCCAATTTTCCCAGCACCATTTATTGAAGAGACTGTCTTTCTTCCAATGGATAGTCTTTCCTCCTTTATCGAATATTAGTTGACCATAAAGTTCAGGGTCCACTTCTGGGTTCTCTATTCTGTTCCATTGATCTATGTGTCTGTTTTTGTGCCAGTACCACACTGTCTTGATGACCACAGCTTTGTAGTACAACCTGAAATCTGGCATTGTGATGCCCCCAGATATGGTTTTCTTTTTTAAAATTCCCCTGGCTATTCGGGGTCTTTTCTGATTCCACACAAATCTTAAAATAATTTGTTCTAACTCTCTGAAGAAAGTCCATGGTATTTTGTTAGGGGACATCTTTGTTTTTTAAAATCACATATATGTAACACCCAGTGCTCACCACAAGTGCCTTTCTTAATGCATATCTCCCATTCTAGCCCATCACCCCATCCACCTCCCCTCCAGCAACCCTCAGTTTGTTCTCTATAAGTAAGAGTTTCTTTGGTGGTTTGCCTCCCCCTTTGTCTCTCTTTGTTTTTCTTTTCCCATGTTCATCTTTTTTGTTTAATAAATTTGACATATGAGTGAAATCATATATTTGTCTTCCACTGACTAAATTATTTTGCTTAACATAATACACTCTGCTTCATTCACATCATTGAAATGGCAAGATTTTTATTATTTTTGATGGCTGCGTTATAATCTGTTGTGTATATGTGTGTATACATATATATATGCAGACACACCACCTCTATATCCATTCATCAGTCAGTGGACATTTGGGCTCTCTCCATATTTTGGCTCTTGTTGATAATGCTGCTGTAAACATTGGGTGCATGTACCCCTTTGAATCAGTATTTTTTTATCCTTTGGGTAAATACTTACTAGTGCAATTGGTGGGTTATAGGGTAGTTCCATTTTTAACTTTTTGAGGAACCGCTATACTGTTTTCCAGAGTGCCTGCACCAATTTGCATCTCCACCAACAGTATAAGAGGGTTCCCCATCAGCTACAGCCAATGTCAAAAGGGTTGCTGCCCTGTGTTCTCCTCTAGGATGTGAGATGGTATACTGTATCACATTTAGATCATCCATTTCAAAGTTATTTTCGTGTGTGGTATAGAAAGTGGTCCAGTTTCATTCTTCTGCATGTTGCTGTCCAGCTTTCCCAAGCCCATTTGTTGAAGAAACTGTCTTTTTTTCCTTTGGATATTCTCTCCTGCTTTGAGAACATTAGTTGACCATATAGGTATGGGTCTGTTTCTGGGTTTTCTATTCTGTTCCATTGATCTGCATGTCAGTTTTTGTGCTGGTATCTTACTGATTTGATCAACTATAGCTATGTAATATAGCTTGAAGTCTGGAATTTTGATGCCCTCCAGCTTCACTTTTCTTTTTCAAAATTGCTTTGGCTATATTCAGGGTCTTTTGTGGCTTCATACAAATTTTAGGATTGTTTATTCTAACTCTGAAAAATGCTGGTGGTATTTTGATGGGAATTGCACTAAATTTGTAGATTGCTTTGTATAGTATAGACATTTTAACAATATTTTTTCTTCTAATCCATCAGCAATGGAATGTTTTTCCTTGTATTTGTGTTGTGCTCAATTTCTTTCATACGTGTTATAGAATACTTAGTTTCTATGGAACACTTAACAGATCTTTTACCTTTTTGTTTAGGTTTATTCCTAGATATCTTATTGTTTTGGGTGCAGTTGTAAATGGGATTGATTCCTTAATTTCTTTTTTTGCTTCATTATTGGTGTATAGAAATTCCACAGATCTCTATATGTTGATTTTGTATCCTGTGACTTTACTGAATTCATGTATCAGTTCTAGCAATTTTGGTAGAGTCTTTTTTTTTTTTTTTAAGATTTTATTTAAATCTTAAATTTATTTATTTATTTGAGAGAGAGCATGAACAGAGGGAAGGGCAGTGGGACAGGCAGACTTCCTGCTGAGCAGGGGTCCTAACTCATGTCTCAATCCCAGGACCCTGAGATCATGATGTGAGCTAAAGGCAGATGCTTAACCAACCAGCTGAGCCACCCAGGGACTCCACGGTGGAGTCTTTAAGGTTTTCTACATAGATCATGTGTTGTGTGTGAGTAGTGAAAGTGTGGCTTTTTCCTTGACAATTTGGATGCCTTTTATTTCTTTGTGTTGTCTGATTGCTGAGGCTAGGACTTCCAGTACTATGTTGTGGGGTTTTTTTTTTTTAAGACTTTATTTATTCATGAGCGACACAGAGAGAAAGGCAGAGACACAGGCAGAGGGAGAAGCAGGCTCCATGCAGGGAGCCTGATGTGAGACTCCATCCTGGGACTCAGCCCGAGACCATGGGATCACACCCTGAGCCAAAGGCAGATATTCAACCGCCAAGCCACCCAGGCATCCCCTTCCAGTACTACGTTAAATAACAATGGTGAGAGCAGACATCCATATCTTTTTCCTGACCAAAGAGGAAAAACTGTTTTTCCCCATTGAAGATGATATTAGCTGTGGGTCTTTCATATATGGCCTTTATGATGATGAGGTTTATCGTTCCTACTTTGGTGAGGGTTTATATCAAGAATGGGTGCTGCACTTTGTCAAATGCTTCATCTGCATCTACTGAGAGGATCATATGGTTCATATCCTTTGTTTTATTAATGTGGTGTATCGTGTGGATTGATTTGCAAATATTGAACCACCCCAGCAGCCCAGGAATAAATCCCACTTGATCTTGGTGAATAATTGTTTTAATATACTGTTGAATTCAATTTGCTAGTATATTGTTGAGAATTTTTGCATCCATGTTCATCAGGGAATTGGGCTGTAATTCTCCTTTTTAATGGGATCTTTGTCTGTTTGGGAATCAAGGTAATGGTAGCTCATGTATTAAGTTTGGAAGTTTTCTTTCAGTTTCTTTTTTATTTTTTTAGAATAGTTTGAGAAGAATAGGTATTAACTCTTCTGGCTCTGGACTTTTATTTGTTGGGAGATTTTTGATTATTGATTCAATTCCTTTGCTGGTATGGATCTGATCAAATTTTCTATTTCTTTTTGTTTCATTTTTGGTAGTTATGTTTCTAGGAATTTATTTCTTCCAGATTGCCCAATATCTTAGCATATAAATTTTCATAATACCCTATTATAACTGTTTTTGTGGTATTGGTTGTGATCTCTCTCTTCAGTTTGTGATTTTATTTATTTGGGTCCTTTCTCTTTTCTTTTTGATAAGTCTGGCTAGGAGTTTATTAATTCTTCAAAAAACCAGCTACTAGTTTCATTGATCTGTTCTACTTTTGTTGTTGTTGTTGTTGATGTTTCTATATCATTTATTTCTGCTCTAATCTTTATTCTTCTTCTGCTGGCTTTCAGCTTCATTGGCTGTTCTTTTTCTAACTCCCTTAGGTGTAAGGTTAGTTTGTGTATTTGAGACTTTTCTTCCTTCTTGAGGTAGTCCTGCATTTCTTATAGTTCCCTCTTAGGACCACTTTTCCTGCATCCCAAAGGTTTTAGATCATTGTGCTTTCATTTTCAGTTGTTTCCGTGTATTTTTTTCATTTCTTCTTTAATATCCTGAAAACCCATTCATTCTTTAGTAGGATGTTCTTTAGCTTCCATGTATTTGTGGTATTTCCAATTTTTTTCTTGTATTTGACTTCAAGTTTCCTAGCATTTGGTCAGGAAACATGCATGGTATGATCTCAGTCTTTTTGTATGTGATTTGTGACTCAGTGTGTGATCTGTTCTGAAGAATGTCCCATGTGAACTCGAAAAGAATGTATAGTTTGCTTTTTTAGGATGAAATGTTCTAAATATATATGTGAAGTCCATCTGGTCTGGTATGTCATTCAAAACCATTGTTTTCTTCTTGATTTTCTACTTAGATTATCTGTCCAGTACTATTAAGTAGGCTGTTAAAGTCCCTTGCTATTATTGTATTAATATCAATGAGTTTCTTTATGTTTGTTATTAATTGATTTATATATTTAGGTGCTCTCAAGTTGGGGCATAAATATTCATAATTTTTAGATATTCTTGTTAGATTGATCCCTTTATTATGATTTAGTGCCCTTCTCACCTCTTATTTCAGTCTTTGATTTAAAATCTAGTTTGTCTGATATAAGTATGGCTACTCTGATTTTCTTTGATGGCCCTTAGCATGATAAATGGTTCTCTGTCCTTTCACTCTCCATCTGCAGGTATCTGTAAGTCTAAAATGAGTCTCTTGTAGGCAGCATATGGAAGGTTCTTTTTTTTTTTTTAATCTGTTCTGATACCCTATGTCTCTGATTGAAGCATTCAGTCCACTGACATTCTGAATGATTATTGATAGATATGAGCTTAGTCCCATTGTATTACCTGTTAAGTCATTGTTTCTGGAGATTCTTAGGGTACTTTAGTGACTCCATAAAGCATAAGCTTCATATCATAGGAGCCCCAGAAGAGAGAGAGAGGAAAAGGGGCAGAAAGTTTATTTGAGCAAATTATAGCTGAAAACTTCCCTATATTGGGGAAGGAAACAGAGATCCAATTCCAAGCGGCAAGACAAAGAGGGCATGATTGGAGAGAAGGAGAAACAGACTCCTTGCTACACAGGGAGTCCGTTGTGGGGCTCGATCCCAAGTCCCTGAGATCATAATCTGAGCTGAAGGCAGGTGTTTAACTGACTGAGCCAGCCCCCCTTCCTAGTCTTTGTTACTTTTGATCTTTCTTTCCCTCTCAGAGTTCCCTTTAATAGTTCTTGCAGAACTGGTTTAGTGGTCCTGAACTCCTTGAGGTTTTTTTTTTTTTCTTTAATGTCTGGGAAATTCTTTATCTTTCATTCTATTCTAATGACAGCCCTGCCAGATAAAGTATTCTTGGCTGCATATTTTTCCTCATTCAACTTATTGATTAAATTATGCCATTCTCTTCTGGCCTGCGATATTTCTGAGGAGTGGTCTGCTGGAAACCTTATCTGTCCTCCTTTTTAAGTTAGGGATTTATTTCCCTTGTTGCTTTTAGGATGTTTTCTTTATATATTTTGCAAATTTTACTATGATATATCTTGGGTGTTACCCTCTTTTTGTTAATTTTGATGGGAGTTCTCTGTGCCTCTTGGAATTGGATGTCTGTTTCCTTCCCCAGTATAGGGAAGTTTTCAGTTATAATTTGCTCAAAAAACTTTCTGCCCCTTCTCCCCTCTCTTCTTCTTCTCAAACTCCTATGATGCTAATGTTATGCTTTATGGAGTCACTAAGTGCCTAGCCTACATTCATGATCTAGTATTTTTCTTTCCCTCTTCTTTTCAGCTTATTTTCCATAATTTTTTCTTCTGTGTCACTTATTTGTTCCTCTGTTTCTTCTATTGTTGTAGTCATTATGTCCAGTCAATTTCACATCTCAGTTATAGTTTGTTGTTGTTGTTTTTTTTTTTTTTTTCTTTTGCCTGACTAGTTTTTTGGTGTTTTAGCTCTGTGGTAAGGGACTCCCTGGTGTCTTCTGTGTTTTTCTCAAACCCAACTAGCATCTTTAGGATTTTTGTTTTAAACTCTGGTTCAGGCATATTACTTATATCTGTTTCAATTAGATCTCTGGCTGTGACCTTTTCTTGTTCTTTTGTTTGAGATGAATTCCTCCATCTTAACATTTTGTCCAGGTCTCTGTCTTTTTCTCTGTGTAAGGAAAACTGTTGTTTCCTGCTCCTGAGAGCAATGGCTTTATTAAGAAGAGGTCATATAATGTCCAGGGGTCTAGCACCTGAGCAAGTATTTCTGGTGGATATTGTATACATTCTGCTGCTGTGTTTTGGCTGCTCTTTCTCTCAGGTCAGTCCTCTGCAGAATTTCTATTTGCTTGCAGTGAGAAGTGTTTGGACCTTGGCCAGAGTGTGGCAAATTTTATACCTAGGTATGCTCTGGGTCTGCTTGTTAAAAGAGGCCTGATCCTATTTCCACTAGAGCTGCAGCTCTCCTGTGGTTGGTATACTTGGTGCTTTGGGAGGGATAGGGATTGTGTTGGTCTTCTGGGGGAGAAGCCTTCCTAAGCCTTCCTAAGAAGCCAGACAGCCTGCTGTCTGGCTCTTAGACTTGCCCTAGTAAAGAAGGACCTGCAGAGTGCAATGTGAGGGGCTTGCTGTAGGTGGCTAAGCCTCAACTATCAGTGCTGTGTGCTCACTAAAGTCCATCTATGCTGACAGGCATGAGTAGAATGGCATCAGCCCTCTCCCTTGTTCTGAGAGAGGGACACTTGCTGCTGTCCAGGAAGCCTTCACAGAAGAGCACATAGTCTCCACTCATGCCCCAGGCGTCCCTCAGATTTCTGCCTTTGCCCCATCTATGTCTGGGCTGTCTGCTCCCCTGGCAGCACAGTGCATGCATGTTTATCTCAGGCACACCGGCTATTACAAAACTCCAAACTTTGGGGACCCAATGCAGCATGGACCCTGACTGGTCCTCTGGGGGAAGGTCTAGGTGTACTGGGACTGGGGCCATTTTGTCCCAGAAGTGCAGTTGCACTAATACACAGAAGCTTGAAATTCAGAGTAAAGTGCAGCAGAAAGAGTGAGTTCAGATTAAGTGCTCCCAGGAGATGTCTCTGGGCCTTTGCTAATGAATAGGACAGTGCAGTGGCACCTGCTGACTCTTGTTCCCTGAGAAACAGAGCCACCTCTTCCAGATGCACCACATCTGGGAAAAGTCTCTCCCAGTGTATCCCAGAGGATTTCTCGGATTGCGCCATCTACTCCCTGGCCTCTGCCCTCCTTCTCCACAGGAGCACCGGGCTGCATCCACCCAGACTCCACATCAGCTATACTGTGGAACTCTAAAACTCCAGTCTTTGAGCTCCACTGGTTGTCACCACTCAATATAATCAGTCCCCCCTTTTTTTCCCAGTCAGTGGCTTTGGGGACAAGTTTTCCTTGTGCGACCCCCTGTGCACTGCTCACTGACTCGGACTCTCTCCCTCTCCTCTCTCTGCAGTGAGGACTTTCTCCCATGATCCCTTTCTCTCCCAAATCCCATCTCCACAGTATGGCCTCTTCTCTCCCTCCAACTGTGCAACTTGTTCTGTAGGTCCTCAGATGGATTTCTTAGGTGTTCAAAATGATCCAGCATTTATCTAGCCATGTTGGAGGTATGAGGCAAGCATAGAGTCCTCCTGAGATCAGGGTGCCAGCAGGGTCAGGGGAAGAAGGCCTTCTTCTGAATCAGACTTCTCTTATCCTCACCTGGTGGAAGAAAGTGATTTGATATCTCTTATTGTATGTCTACAGCCAGAGATCATTTTAGGAAAAAAACTGTATTAACCATTTTAATTAAGAGTACTAAGTTTAATTTTAACTGAATAATAAAAAAGAACAGAAGTAAAACAAAAAAAAAAAAAAACAGAATTGCTGAACACTGCCATGAGATATATTCATATCTAAAAGTTCTGTCCAAAGGTATTAAAATGTGAAAAACTGAAATAGTGATTTTTTTTGATTACTCATTACAACTTTAGACAGAATATTGTAAAGGATGGATGAATAATTAGACTTACAGTCCCTCCGAACTCCATGTTTTTGTTAATTTTATTATTTTTAAACATCAAGGTTGCTAACATTTATGTTGTTTTGTAACCATAATCTCATAGTTCTTTAACCTCAGTACTATATTTTAAAGGATTCGGTGCTACCCAATAGATTCATTATACAGTTACTTCATTTGTGAAGGCTATGTTGAATCACGTTGTGAATGATTTGCTTTTGTCCTATGATAAATTTTTTCCCCTTAGATGGAATCTTTGAAAGCCTGTTTTTCTCTGAGCTCTTTTAGAATCATTCCTCTCTAATTGAGACAATGAAGAATTTTTTCATTTTGAAGTCTTTCTGTATTTCTTTGGATAGTTCCTCTTGTAACAAAAGACCGTAGTCTTGCCTCTTGCTTGGGCTCCTTCCCTTTGGGTGAGTGTTATGTCTGTGTCTCTGTGTTTGTGCATTTTATGCATAAATCCTCCGTGTTCCTTTCTGGGAAATAGGAGTGTTTAAGCCTACAGACTACCCATTGACCAAGAGGCTGCAGCCTTTACTCAGATTGGTGGTCTCTGAACTCCCTTTGGTCAAAGTAATAGAGAATTTCCCTGACCCTGATTGGATATATTCCCCATGGTTTTTATCATGGGGTCAGCTTAGTGTCTTCTTGTATGGCATAGACCCTTATTGTGGCAATTTGACAACTGATGCTTCCCTTCCTTCCTTCTCTGTAATTCAGCTACTTTATTCTCCTGCTGTCCAGGAATTAGACACTAAAATGACATATTTTTCTTCCTCTGAATGCTGTAGGGAGATGAGGTACCAGTTCTAATGAGATAAGACAATCAGATATAATTGGATTGTTCTTAAGCCAATTAAGAATAAGTGTGTAAAGATAATTAAAATGGGATTAAACATCCTGTGTGGCTACACATTAGCAATAAGTTCATCTGCTCTTTGTTCCAAAATTATGGAACATGTTCTTGCTTATTTAGACATGTTTGAAATAGATCTTCCTTTAGATATGTCATTAAAGCTTATGTACCTCTCTGAATCTTCTTTTATCAATGTTATTCTTAAAGATTTTGAACCATTCTAAATAGTAACCAATAGCATAAGTCCTGCTTTTTGCTTTGCTTATAACATGTTTCAAAGTCTTAGAATTTTCTCATTTCCCCAACACTCCTCCCCAGTCAGAATCACTCTCAGTAAATGACCTCAACTTCTTCATATGAGATTATTTAGGTCATAAATGACAATTAAGCGGACTCCTTTCCTATGTGCCTAAACATTTCTGTCTCTAGGTTTCGCCTATGCCTCCACTGCTAAGAAAAAAAGCTTCTCCCTAATTCTTCTCTCCTTGTGGTCTTTTGTTTTTAGTTGTGAAATACTTTAAAAATATTGAAAAATACAGATGCTAATAAAGCAGACACCTATATACCTAGCTCCTTGACTAAACAAATGTTAGAATTTGTTAAATTTGCTTTAGATTTTTTTCTAAATGATACAACTTTTGTACTTTTTTTTTTTTGTCATATTGGTTGATCTTTTTTTCCTCTTATACTGTTCTTATTTTGGAATAAAGATTATATTAACTTCATAAAGTGAATTGAAAATCTTTCTTTATAAACCTTTTCTCTGGAATATTTACAAAATGAAATGGTGGGAGAGTTCCTTAATGGATTGGTGAAACTCATCTTTATATTATATTTATAATATGTATATTTATAATATATATTTCTGTATGTGGGGTAGAGGAGGTTGCCTATTTTCAAAAGTTTTGCAAATCTATTCAGGTTTTCTATTTTAAATTAATTTTAAATTAAATTTAATAATATTTATAACTTAAAAATTGTTGGTCTTCAGAGATATTCAATAGTCATAGGATCATATTACACAGCTCAAAATCAATTTTCAATTGATTCAATCAATTATATGTGTCTTGTATACTATATCTAGAATTATGTTCCTACCTTTCATTCCTCTTTTTACCGTGTCTTACCAGAGGTATATCTATTTTATTAGTCTAATATAAAAACAAAACCCCTTTTCCTGGTGTTGATGGTCTTCATTGTCCTTCTTTTCTGTTTTAGGACTATATACTTTTATTTTTGTAATCCTTCCTTCTCAAATTTTTCTAGTTCATTTATTAACTTCTTGATTCATACACTTAACCTTGAATTTTCAATATTTTTTCTAATCTGTAATAGATACAATTTGCCTTTTAAACTGAGTTACATTTCATAAATTTTGGCATTGTCATTTAGAATCCAAGTATTTTCTAATTTTCATTAATTTTTTTTAATGTATGAAATACTTAGAAGAATGCTTCTGAGTGTCCAAATATATAATGAGTATGGGAGAATTGGAGAGTTGCTGTGTTTGTGTTATAACTACCTAATTAAATGCATTTGTAGTGACTCACTGGTCAGGTTTTTGTTTTACTGTTCCCTGAGTAATGATGAAACACTGGTTTCTCTAATGGCTTAGTGCAGTGCCCTATGTTAAATTCATTGGTCAACATTGATTATTGACTTGTTAAACTTCTCTTATTAAGACAGATGTTTTTTTTTTTTTGGTCTGATGTCTCAGTTTCTGGCATAAGATGTTAAGACTTCCCACTAGCATTGTATAATGTCACATTCTCTTTTTAGTTAAGAGAGTGCTTAAGTGCTTGCAGATTTAAGGTCATTATATCTTCTCAGTGAATTATTCCTTTTACACTTAATGATCCTTCTAACCCCCAATAAGATTTTCTACCTTTACTTATGTTGTCTGATGTTAATATTGTTGTACTATTTTGTTGCTTGAGTCTCAACCTGGTATGTCTTTCATTTTCATGTATTCGTTATGATTTTTAAGTTTTTTTTTTCTTATAAGCAGCATATAGCTGGATTGTATTGCTTTTTAAATCTAGAATGATGGGATGAGCCCTGGGTGTTATACTATAATATATGTTGGCAAATCAAACTTCAATAAAAAATTTAAAAATCTAGAATGAAAATCTGTATTTTGATTTTCTTGAACTTAATTTTGAGTTTTTTCCTCCTGCTTTTATTTTTTTTTATTTTTATTTTTTTATTTATGATAGTCACACAGAGAGAGAGAGAGAGAGAGGCAGAGACACAGGCAGAGGGAGAAGCAGGCTCCATGCACTGGGAGCCCGATGTGGGATTCGATCCCGGGTCTCCAGGATCACGCCCTAGGCCAAAGGCAGGCGCCAAACCGCTGCGCCACCCAGGGATCCCTCCTCCTGCTTTTATACTTTCCATTTGATTCATTGAGATTTTTTCCCCAGGTATTCTTTTAGGAGTTATTACTCTTTCTCATTGCCTCTAGTGGTCACCTCTAGAGCTTTCACCAAGTAAAGAACTAGTCTACATCTCTTTCCTTCCCAAATCAGGCCAGGGTTTGTTAGTGCTGGCATTTCGGTCATGCTGTCTTATCATACATGCAGTTATTTTCCATTTTATTTTCTTTTTATTTAACTTTTTTATTTCCTTTATATAACTCTCACTAGTTCTTAGTATTATTTTTCACATTTAATATATACTTGGAGCTCCTCTGATCTATTAGTCTTTCAGTTGACCATAGCTTCTGCAACCCATTCATTTCTTCTTTCATTTAATTTCTCCATTTGATGAGAATATCTACTAGTGATTATTTTAGGAGCATTCTTTAAAGGATAGAGCTCCCATTTTAGATCCTGAAAATATTTGTTTTGGTTTTTTAAAAAGATTTTATTTATTTATTTATTTGACAGAGAAAGAAAGTGAGCAGGAGTAGGGGAGAGGCAAAGAAGGGCGGAGAGAGAGAATCTCAAATATATTCCCTTTTGATTTCGTAGCCAGACTAGGGGTTCAATCCTAGGACCCTGAGATCATGATCTGAGGTGAAATTGAGTCAGATGTGTACTTGACTGAGCCATCCTAGTGGCCTGATCCTAAAAATGTTCTTATATCTTGCCATCATCTAGATTGATGCTTATATTCTCTTGATCCTTTGAAGATATTTTAGTGCAACTTGTTATTCATTGATAAAATATCTGTGTCTTATTATCACCCCTTTGGATATAATCTATTTTTCTTAAAGATTGTTATAAGATACTCTTCTTATTTTTGATGTTTTTAATTTCAGCACATCAGACAAAAACTTGTCCTTCTTGAGATTTGGTGTATTGCTTTATCTGAGAACTCATAATTTTTTTTTCAGAAAAGTTCTAAAAATGTGAGCCCTTAGCTCCGCAAATATTGCCTGTCCTCCATCTACTGTTTTTGAGTCTTCTATAGATGTTCATTCTGATTGCTTATACCCTTCTCTGTATTTCTTCACTATCCTGTTTTTTGTCTCATTTTTTATGCTGCATTGTAGATATTTTTATCAGCTCTGTATTTTGTTTGGAATTCTTTCCTCTGCTGTGTCCATTACTTTTTTAGTTTAAAAACTAAATTTTCATTTCTAAGTGTTCTGTCTAGTTCTGTTTCAAAGTTGCCTATTCTTTCATCACGGTTCCCTGTTTGTTAATAAATGGCTTTCATTCTGTATTTTGACTCTATTTATTTAAAACAAGAGTTGGCAATTTTTTCTGCCAAGGGCTGGGGAGTGAATATAGGTCATTTGATTTCTGGCACAACTATTCAACTCTGCATTGTGGTGCAAAGGCAGACCTAGGCAGTAGCTAAAAATCGGACATTTACTGTGTTCCAGTAAAACTTTATTTACCAGAACAAAAATTGGACTGAATATAGTTCATGGGCCACAATTTGCTGACCCTTGATTTAAAACATACTCTATTAAAACAACTCACATTCAGGATGTTCTCTTAACTCAGGTAACTGAAAGTGGCAATTCTTCTGTATGATGCTCAGTTGTCTGTTTGTTAGAGTGGATTATTTTCTTATGTCATAATTTTGAGTTGTACACTCTACACATAACCTTCTGTTGGAGGTCAGTGTACCTTGACTCGTAGAATTATCCTTCAAAGTGTATTGGTATTTTAGACCTTGAAACTAATGTTTTTTTATAAAGGATTGCTTTTTAAATTATATTCTCAAAATACTCCGAATAGGAATCTTTTGAAATAATCCAGTGCTCAGTGCTCTGCCTAAAATATAGAGAATCACACAGCTCTCAGCTAGCTGTCAATATCGCTTTTAAAATTAACAGCACTGTTATTATTGTTATTATTGATCTAAGGTCTTATAGAATCTATAATTATAGTTGCTGTCATTATGCTCCCAAAGCTTTTTACAATTCTGATTAATTGGAAAACCGAAATTAAAATACTTCTTCATCTAGACCTGGTCTACTTTGACTAAAATACACAGACAATATTGAGTAAAGTATACATTATGAAAATAAAAGACGAGTAAGACAAGACAAAAACATAAACTTTGGAGAGTTCCTTCTGAAATGTCACTTTCAAAAGCAACAGAATTAAACACATTATTGAATATGTTTGATGTGTACATATATGTGTATGTATATTTGTGTGTTTTCCCAAGCCTACAGTGAATTAATCTCTTGCTTGTTTATCACAGGACACTTGAAATGGACCAAAGCTGAGGACATTGACATAGAAACCCCAGGATCTATTCTTGTCAACACTAACTTGAGGGCATTAATAAATAAACATACATTTGCTTCCTTACCTCAGCATTTTCAACAATACCTCCTGCTTTTGCTCCCAGAAGTGGATAGGCAGGTAAGTGGGAGTTTTAGACATTTGATATTAGTCACTAGTTACATTATTTGTGAAGTAGCAGTTCTGTTATCAAAGATCACTGAAACATGTATGGACCATTTTTGTAACAATATAGTATATTTATAATATATATACTCATTGCTAGCATTGGTGTGTTTAATTTGCCAAAAGAGAACCATTTTTATTATCAGTAGAGAGCCAATTCAAATGTTAAAATATAGCATGTTGCTATAGAGTGAAAACAATAGACCTTTCCACATTGGAAAGGAAAACAAAGAAATCAAACATTCCATTATCAAATAAATCTTTGAAGTAGCTGCTCCTTTGCCTGAAGGGAATATTGAAGTGCAGCAATAAAAAGCCAGGGTTTCTAAGAAATTATGTAAATGTTTTTATTCTCAACTCCTTCCAAAAAGCATTTAAAATTTATGTTTGCAGTTGCCTTCTGAGACTCTATCATCATGAATATTATTGCCTATAAATAATCTACCTTTTATCTTTTTTTTCTTAGTATAACTGGAAATGCTTTAAGTTTATTTTTGTATTTCAAAAAGCCTCTAAAATAAGGAAATACAAATATAGACCCATAATAGCAGGCATCAATCATCTTCTAAAGCTGTTTCCTTACAAAAGAAAAGGAAAAAAATATTTCATCACATAAACTTTTATTAAATTTCACAAAAGTTATTAAATGGCAACTAGGAAAAATTTCCTTGTGATTCTTATTTCAATAAATTTTGACACTGAATATAGTTTCCAGTTGATGGACATAATGTGTATGTGTTTATCTATTTGCATCTCAAAATGAGAGGTACATCCATATACTGAAATGAGTGAGATTGATTCAACATTTCCATATTACTTTGAATAAATTTTCTTAGCTTTTTATTTGATTCTGTTTTCTATGAACTTAGCTGCCTCCTTTCATATATATTTAAAATGTGATAAGCTACAGTTTTCTACCACTTGTATGTATCTCTTTGGTGGAGATTATTGTCCATATTTAGAAAAAGATTATTTTGATTTTGCTTACACTTCTGTTTTGAGGTTTGCCTTCATTCCTTGAAAATTTGTTTGATGTTTACTATGAATATGGTATGTTTTAGATACTTTGGAGCAATGGAAAGACAGTAAGTGCCCATTAAGTATTTATTGATGATTAAGTATGCTTTAGTTGGATACATAAGCTATATTTATGAATAATCAAAATGTGAGGTAGAAACAGGTAAGCCTAGAGGGGAAAGAACAAAGTATATTGAGCTTTCATATGCAGAAGGGGAAAATCAGAGACAAACTTAAGGTCCTTGAATTGGACCTTGAGATGTAGGCAAGAGTTAAATAAAATAGAAGGAAATCTACCAAGTGAAAAGTTCAAAGATATAAAATAAAAAGCTAATTTTGTGGGAGTCTAGATTGTAGGAAGAACAGTGCTAAAGAATCTGGACAGACAAATTGGAAGTCAATTTTGGAAGATTCCTTGAGTATGACGTTCAGGAGTCTGAATAGTATTCTCCCTGTGTTTGCAAAGCCATTGAAGGCTTTTGAGCACAGCTGTAATATAGTAAGATTGTTGCTTTTTAAGAAAATTATTCTCACAGTATTGAAAGGGAATGCAGAGATGGGAAGCATAAAAATGGGAAGAGTTGTTAGGAAGCAATTTTAGTTGTTCCAAAAAGGCAAAATGAGGGCTTGAATTTGGAGAATAGTGTTGAAATTAAAGAGGAAGAAGATAATGTGATATCACCATCATCACCATCATCATCCAGTGGTAGCAATTTTACATTTTGTCAAATAACACTTGAACAAGGTATGGGGGAAGCCATAATGACTCTCAGGTTTCAGATTTGTGTGGGTAAGAACTGAAATTTGGGAGTTAAAGAAAAACTTTTTTGGGGAGGTTGGTGAGACTGATATATTAGCTGTAGAACTGTTTCCTCCACCTCAGCATATGTGTGGTTTATCTTGTTTATAATTCTATCTCCAGCTCCTGGAATAAGATTTGGCACTACAAGATCTTTTGGAATGAACAAATGACAGATTGCCCTAGGTTTAGCCAAATATTTTGGTTACCCAGAAGACCAGTTTAAGCCTAGTATTTTATTCAATCTGTAGCAGCTTCTGTTCCTCAATTTTCCAGTCACTGTGAGAAGTGTAAATGAATAAGGCATAATACCTGTCCTCATAGAACATTTAGTCCACTGGTAAATTACTCAAGCTGTATTTACCAGGTATGTACTGTGTACTATATATACTTTGTTAAATACAGAGGATGTAAGAATGAATCTTGTGGAGAAATCACAGATAGGAGAAAGACAGCCTCATGCTGATATATAATATACTTCGCTCATTGCTAGGTAAGAAGTCTAATAACTGGGTAAACCTATGCCAAATTTAGTATAACCAGGAAGTGCAATATAAATATCAAAATATACATTTAAAGAAAATCTTCTGCAGGCACAGAGGATGAAGAACTTTAATTAGAAACTAATATTGTAGAAGATTTTTTGGTGGAAAGGGTACTTCATTTGAGCCTTGAAGAACTTATAGGTGTTTTGTAAGTAGAGCCAAGGGAAAGTGAAATCGACAGAGGGAGAGCATGTCATTTATAACGATTTACTGCTTGTGTGTTCCACAAGATTTACTAGTTCAGTATGACTGGATCATCCTATGGGGGGAAAGTGGTGAGCTACTCTGATGATGGGGAGTATGGTTTACAACCTTAATGACCTGGTTGCAGATTAAGCCCTTCAAACTTTTTCTGAAACCAGTGGATACCATCAGAGAGTTTTTCAAATGAGAAATGGCATGGATAGAATAATTTAAACAGATATTTTCATGCCTAGACATAGGGGAGGGACAAAGGATAAATAAAATGCATTCCTTATTTTCTCCTAGGAGCTAGTAGCCCTCTGAATGATGGATTGGACAGGCAGAAAGATAAGACACAGAGACACTGGGTAAGAGACAATTGGAATAGTTGAGATATGAGATAAGGCTGTGACCTTGGGCATTGGCCTTGGAAATGAGAAGAAAGGACTGAATTCCAGGCATAGTTTCAACCACTTGAGTAGGAATAAATGACAGATTGCCTGTGGGATGGGGTTGTAAAAGGTCTAGAAGGCAACTGGAGATTTTATCTAGGGTGACTTGGGAGGACAGAAAGGCTCTGTGGGCCTATCAACATTTGATACCAAGAAATTTAGAGCTCTGTTTCTGTGTGCCTTGCTTGAGATGAGCTGAAACCTCTCTCGTGTCAGAAAGTAGTAGCCGACTTACAACAAGCTCCCCAAACTGCTGCTGTTTTAGTACAGCTTAGAAATATCCAGATGGGATTGAACACCACCACTACTTTCTCAGCCAGAATGAGTAGAAAAGGTATGCAAATGTGAAGCTGATTACATAGATTTATTTGAGCCAGTGGAAAGCACTATAATTATTTGAAATACCTCAGAATTTCACTTATGTATGAAAGCTTGTCTTTATATATTTGTATAGAATTTGGAAGTTCCAAGTTTCCTGTTTCCTTCCTTTGGCTCTCCAGGTTTCTACCAGATTTCTCCCCTGGTGTAGCTCCTACCCGCCTCTGACTCTGGACCATAAAGTTGGGGATCTTTCAGTTATCACATCTTGAAAATATGGAAGCTAGGTTTCCCATTTATCTTGACAGTGCCAACTGTCATTATGCCAACCTGTGTGGTATTTTGTTTTTCTGTATTTTTACTTTTCTTTTATAGAGGCCTGCTTATCTTAGATTTCATGTATGTTAACTTCTTGTTGTTTTATAACATTTTCACATCTAGTTTTATATTTAACTTTACTCTCCTTTACATGTTCTACCACAAGTAACAGAAAATCAAACTCAAACTTAGATATAAAGGAATTGATTGGCTTAGGTAATTAGAAGACAAGTTAAAGAGGGCTTCCAGTTTTTTGGTCCTAGGATCCACTTATTGTCAAGAACCCATTTCATTATTATTTAATGAATTAATTTTAAAAATCATCTTTCTTGTTGTTGGCACTATTGTAATTTGGATTTTTGTTTTTTGTTTTTTTCTAATTCCCCTTTGTGATAGGATGCCTACCTGAATCAAAGAATGAGTATTTGCCCCTGGTTTACATTCATGGGAAAAATAATTCTGTCCCAGTATTTCAAAGAAAGATCTAAGATTCACACTAATGGTACTACTTAGATCACATGACCTTCTTAAACAACACCTCTGGCCATGAAATGGAATATCCAAATTGTTTAGAGCAGCTAGACCTAGTCTTGAGCTTCAGTGTGCTCACCATCTCAAGTAAAATAGTGCACTGTGATAGAGGTTAGGGGTGCCTTAGAAATCTGGTTTTTAGGAAGTTATTTTAGAGGATATGCAATTGGGGGTGGGGGAGAATCTTGGTCGTCCACTAACAGTGCCCACTGTAGTGGGGTAGGTATTGAATTTGGTTTTAACATGTTGGATTGAGATGCTTCTACTACATGAAATGTTCTATGTTCAGGTTTTAAAGCTGAAGGAGATGAAGTTAGTTTACATCTGTTTATAAAATCTACGTAGATAATGACATCAACTGTGCGATTTGATGAGGCTACAAGATAAGAGTCATCCCAGAGAAATACATGTATTTGTGAGAGGGCGTGAATAAGAAAGTATGGGAAGAAGCCAGGGAATAGACAGAAAATAGCAAATATATCAGAGATCATCATGTGCAGGTTTTGTCCAGGTCTCATGGATTTTAATTTGGTTCAGGCAACAGGATCAAATGGATGTTAGGAGGTCACTGGGGAGTAAGTGGGATATCTTTCCTTTGTCCCTGTAGATCCACCCATCAGTCTTCTTCACTCTGCTTTGCTGCAGGAGGCTAAACCATGTATGGACTAAGGCACCAGGAGGACCTATGCCTTCTGTATTTTTTTTTTTAATTTTAAATAATCATAAACTTTTAGAAAATTTGAAGATATGTTAGAGAATTAGTTTCTAGCCTGTTTATCCGTCCAAGACCCCACCCCTCCCCCAGTAAATTATGTCTTTAAATATTTGTATCCTTGCACCTATTAGTTGGCACATAATATTTATTTGTCCCAATACCACTGATGTTCACTTGATCATTTGATTAAAATGTATCTGCCAGTCTTCTGCAGTACAATTACTTCTTCTCTCTTTGTAATTAAATAGTATTTTGTGAGGAGGTTCTTTTAAACTGTGTAAATGTCCTTTCTCTTCAGACCTTCAGTTTATTCATTTATTTGTATCTGTATGGGTTCATTGTTTTCTATTTTTTCAATAGATGACTATGCTCAAATTGTCCCACATTTGGTTACTGACAGCCGTTCAAGCTGGCTCCTGTAACTTCTGATGTCTCCATTGCCCTCTGATCACTTCATTACTTTGAAGCACATCACATTGTTCCAGTCTCCTCTTAGACTTTTTTTTGCCCAGGCCCTGGAATGAACCTTTTCTTCAAGGAGCCATAGTTCCTTGTAGTGGAGGATAGTACTTTGGAATCTGGATGTCACAGCAAGTGTAGTCTTTGTGCATGTGTGTATGAATGAATACCTCCTTACCTCTGTCTCTTGGAGACAAGGAACACCTTACAGAAGAAAGACCATGAATCTTTCAGAATCTATAAACATAACACAATTTATATCGACATTTACTTCTATATGTATCTTGTGTCTATATCTATATAATCTATATCTTGTAAACCAAGAATTTACATTTATACTTCCAGGCCTTACCTAATACCCCATGGTTTATTCTAATTTTCTTCCTTTCCATAGTTTACACTGACACTAAGAGACCCAGTTTTTATTACCTTAATTTACCTAAATATTTAATCAATCCCCTTATAGGCAGCCACTCTTCCATACTGTCCCATGTGGATGGTCTCCTTTACTACACCCAGGCTCACACTCTATGACAGGCTACTTATCCACCTATCCTGCTTGGGTACCTTCCCCTCCTGCATATCAGGCCCTTCCTCAGTGTAGGAGTAATTCCTCACTGTGCAATACCTCTGTAGCTCCTCTCAGGGCTTCCCTCCATGCAGATACTTTACCTCACCCCATAAGGCTCTATGATCACACTTTGGGCCATCATGGGTCCCTCTGCTCCTTTTTCAGGACAGGGGCCTATATTGTTTTAAGCTTCAGGCCTGAATCTTTTGGAAGCAGGAAGAGAAGGCCCCGTGGATTTAATTGGGTTCAGCTATTGGGGAGCCCCAAAAAGAGTTTGGTCAAAAGAAGAATGAGATTGAGCCCCTCACCTGCCCTGTGTGGTCAGCACATGATGCGTCCATCGACCAGCTCCTATCAAAAGGTCCTCTCCATATAGCCCTCTGTCTGTCCAAGTTCTGATAAACCCTTTCTCTTGGTACCCTTCAGGTCAAATACTACTTTTTACTATTAGCTTTAGTTTACTGAACTCTCCTTGGTGGTTTGCTGCACCCTAAGATACCTTTCTTTGTGAGTAGTTGCTTTAATTTACTCTCTTCAAATGATGCTAACTTGAATAAGCCATCTGTGCCTGCTGGGACTCCTGACTGACAGACTTTTTGAAAATTTAAGTAGAATAATATGAAGGTTAAGCAAATTCTAGTGGTTCAAGGAAGGAATGGAATATATAATTCATTCATTCATCCAACCAATGTTTATTTAACACCTATTATGTGCTTGATAAGCACTGATAATACAAATATCAATAAAGTCAGTTCCAACTCTGAGAGAAGTGATGGTTCTAGAGGGGAGAGAGAGATGTAAAAGCATATAGTTACAGAAGCATGCTATGGTGGTAGCATACACATTGTTCCAGAGGAAAAGTGAGGAGATAATTATACTTTGTATGTGGGAATTAGAGAACACCTCAAAGAGAATGTGTTGTCTAAACTGCATCTGGCAAGATGGAGGAAATTTACCTGGAAAAGAAGTGTGGTAAGCATTCCGAGTAGAGGAGACAGTGTGTGACAGTAGTAATATTGATGACATACGGTGCTAAGCCTTCTACATCAATTATCACTAATCCTTGCTATAACTCTCTAAAGAGTTTGTACTATTAACCCCTCTGTATCTATGTGAAAGTAAGGATCAGGAAAGGACTTACCCAACTTCTTCCAAGACAAGAGAACCAAAATTTGAACACCCCTTTGTCTGACTCCTAAGTTTATGCTCACTCTTCTACATGGTGTTTCTTGCTCCCCAAACACAGGCAAAGAAGGATCTGCTGTCCATCAACATGTAATTTGAGATAGAGGGGGTACAGAATGAGTAAACTGAGTTTAGAAGGGGAGGTGAAGCAAATCTTTAAAAAAGGCCTTCTGTGTAAACAATGTAGTACATACCAAGATTTTATGTTTGGAGCATGACATTATTTCATTTCTATTTTAGAAAAGGACTCTGTTGAAGGAATAAAGCATGAAGTAGAGGAAAGAGATTCTCCTACTTTCCACCTGGCTAAGCTCTAGCCATTCTGTCTTTAAACCTATATCTAAACCTTCTGCTCCTAGCGCCTGTGCTTGCTAAGAGCACTGCTAGAGGCACTTTATGGCATCTTTTGGCAAGGCCAGCTTATTCTCATCCACCCTGTCAGTGTCATCTCCTCACAAAGGCTTTTCTTGTCCTTCCACCCATGTAGAGTAGCCTCTTCAGTTGTCCTCGGACTTATTTTTCTGTTTATTTTCCTCCCAGTACTTAATCATAGTTAATAGTTACTTGCTTACATATTTGTCTTCACTCATGAAAAAAGAAGCCCCAGGACAGTGGCTTTGTGGCTGTCTTCTAGTCACTGTGCCTAGCATGGAGTAAGTGTTCAGTAAACAGTTTTTGAATGAATGAATGAATATAGGCTGGGCATCCACTTAGAAGCTAGTGTAATGTGTTTGATAAGCATAAGAACTTAGCCAAAAGCATTATAGAATGAAAAAGAAAGGCCTAATTCATGAGACATCAGTTTGCTGTTGTTGCTATAACAAAATACCACAGACTGAGTGACTTAAATTTATTCTCACAGTTCTGAAGGCTGTAAGTCCAAGATCAGGGTACTGGCCTGGTTGGATTTTCCTGAGATCTCTCTCCTTGGCTTGCAGAAAGACTCCTTTTTGCTGTGTCCTCACATGGCCCCTTTTCTCTATGTGCCCACATCCCTGCTGTCCCTTCCTCTTTTTATAAAGACATTCACCATATTGGGTTAGGGCCTTGCCCTACGGCCTCATTTATGCTTAATTTCCTCTTTAAAGGTATTGTTTCCAAGTATAGTCACACTGGAGGTGAGGACTTCAACACAGGAATTGAGGAGACATTTTAGGGATAAAACTATCAAGACTTGGTAATTGGATTTGGGTCAGAAGGAGGAATTAAATATATATCTTAGGCAGTAAATGTTTATTGCACAGTTGAAAGTAGCAGAAGATCGCTATGTCTTAAAAGCCAGGGTAGGCTTAAACATGTGTTTGTCCTAAAAATTGAGGTCGTTGATGGGAGAAATTGAAGATAGAAGAAAGAGGGTTTGATTTATTGACCAAGCTTTAGAATAATGAGACAGGATGGGCTATATTAGACAAGAAGCTGATTTAAAAATCAGAAAAAAAAAAAATCAGGTTCTGATTTCTGACAACAGAAAGTACTGATTTCTGAGATCAGAGAGAAGAGAAGCAAGAGAGGAGGAGCAAAGAAATGAATGAGAAGAGTAGACTGGAAAAGGAGGGTTTTTTAACTGCGGGGTGTGTGATTGTTCACACACTAAAAGATTATGACTGTCGGGAGGCTGACAAGGCTTTGGAAAGAAGCCTGAAGGGTGATACTGTGGGTCCATCCTGGTGAAAAGCTGGTTGCTGAACAGCATTGAGGCCCCATTTAACATTTGATGGCAGTGGGTCCAGTTGGTCTGCTCACGTTTCACTTCAGTAATCCTAAATGTTTGTGCATTTAGCTTGGTAACAGAAGTGCCAGGAGTTGGATTTTGCCAAGATTAGAGATTTTCAAAGGCTCACATTGAAAAAACTGAGAGATTTTAGAGAACTTGTGAGATGCTTGTCGGAGTGATTGATTATGGGGTCCAGGCTTTAGGGAGAGAAGTTAGGGTCAAGGGGGCTTGACTGAGTGGAGGTCTCAGGGAGGGGAAAATATGGCTTTAAAGGAAGAAAGATATGTTGTTGAAAGAAGTAGTATAGGGCCTCAAGATAACACACTTCAAATATGATCAGGTTTTGGTAAACATATAGGTCAAAAGCTATCTTTTTGGTCATAGCATTTCAGTTCAGAGATTAAGTGCAAAGAAACCAAAGGGTGAAAGCAGCATTAGTCAGTGCTAATGAACAGGGTGGAATTGCAGCTAGTTCTTCATTCAGTTCCCAGGTAGGAATATTACCTGAATAAATTCAGTGCGTTTGTCTATAGCCAGACATGGCTTGTGCATAACTCTCTGCAAAATATGCTTGGGGAGTTTTTAGAACCTCCTTTATTTTACAAAGCAGATCTCTTCTTTCTATAAGAATTTGTACTTTATAAACAATATCTACATGGAACAATGCTATGACCTTTTAAAAATATATAGCAGCTGGTGGAATAAATGTCAGCTAAAGTGGGATCATATTTAGGTTTTTATTACACTTTCCAATTGAACATCACTGATGAATAGGTTGTTGTCATTTCTGTCATCTGTATCATTTTTAAGTGATGTTCATCTCTGCCTCCATTTGGTGGTATTGGGACTATTAGGGCTGTCTCTCCAAATACTTAAAAGACCATCCCCCAACTGCTTCTAAATAAATTATGACTGTTATTTTTGTCCAAATGGTAATTGCAGCATTTCAATCCATTCTTACTAATCTTCCAATTTTGTTCTGCATTCATATCTGTGTCGCTATGGTCTGTTAAATGACTAGCCACTGAAGGATATGTACTGTGTAGGCTCTTTAAAATCCTATCTAGCTTTGTGCTCTTCAGGTTTTTGCACTCACTGGCAATAATGCACATAATTTTAACTGTGGAGAATGTCATTAAACTAAAATGGAACATTTACACAGTTCCTTTTGCAGAGGATTTTGGACTAGGAAAATGAATGTGTGTGTCAGACATTTTACAGCACATGAGAATGTGATTTATTGATTTCTGATGGCTCTGTTGGCATCAGTGTATATATTTAAAGAAGTCACGCAGCCTTTATAAATGCAAATGGGAAAGGGCTTTCCATCTTTTTCCTCATGGAAATAGCTCATACATTTGCAATAACTCAGGCTCCTCTTAGAGATTGCTCTATGTACTGTATATATTGATTTAAAAATTATACCGTTATTTTATTCTACAAATAGCGTTTATAATGAAATGTCAATTTACCTAACAGATTATAGAAATTCAAAAGTATTAAAGATATGAAAAAATACTAGTATCTTAAGCCTTTAGGTAAAAGTGTGTACTTGAGATGTAATTATTTTAATGGAACTGACACTGGCTTTTTCCTTGCTTCTGAAAGCATATCTTAAAGTACTTAAGAAATCCAATATTCCTTCTAGCCTAAGTCACTTACTGGTGATAGTAAATCATACATGGCCAAAGATATCCTTACAGACCACACCTGATATTTCCATGCTTGCCATTTGAGCTCTATGCTTATGGAGGGAAGTAATTCTCTCTGGATATTATCCATTTCTTAGCTAACTAGAGAATTAACATCAAATCCTGTTTATTGGTATCTGCTTTGAAGTATATCAAATAATGTATAGACTGGATTGAAGTACATATGTGCAAGCAATTGCATGTCATAGACAATCTGACAAATGGAGTTTCAGTCCTGTGCATAAGAAAGTTAATTGGGGATCACACACTCATTTAACCTGGAGAACATCCCATTCTGTGCATTAAACCACTTTCTTCCTCCTTTACATGAGATACTAAGTGGGAACCTTATGGCTTGAGAGGCTGTCTTTGGCCATGTACAATCAATTACACATGATCAAGCATACTGGATGATTAAATATTTGGTACTATCATCTAATATTTACATAATTACCTTTATGGTATCTTACATAAATTTTAATATGTATATGTGTAATACTTAGTTTATATGAGAATAGAGAGAAGGAACTTTAACTTCATTTTATCATGCAAATGAGTAGAACTTAAGAAAGGGAGTCACGCAGATGGCAGATAACACATTTGTGCCTATGCCTGTCATTTTAATAAGGGACATTCTAATGTCTAGGTCACCATGGATCATTATGAACAGGTGTCATACAGTGACTCTCACCCCTAAATTAGGCTGAAGGGTAGAAGGAAGAAAATGAATTTTACTCATTAAATCACCTTTAGAACTACTAATAGTTATTAAACGCTATTCAAAAAATATAGTTGCCTAAGAAAACATTTGGTTCCATTTGTAAAATTTATTAAAGATCATTGTAAAGAAATAAAGAACCAATTATAAGCAGGGAGTGAACAGTGTAGTAATGTTCGAACCTCTAGATTACAGTGACAGCATTATTTAATAACCTTCCCTGCTTCTAAATTCCATTAAAATGACACTGGCTTTTTCCGTTATATTTCTTTATCAATCCTAAAACCTAGGGGAAGAATACCATCCAGATGCCAAAAACTGTGTGGAATTTCAGCAGGAGATAATGAAGGTGAGACTAGATTGAGCTAAGAGATTTGTAAAATGAAAGGGGCTGCCTGGAAAGGAACACTCTTTGTGGGATCTAACTGAAGTGGACTATAAATTTCTCTTCGACACAATCAGCAATGAGTGATCCAGCCAAAGGAAAGGGGGGAGCATTCCAGAGAAGATCTCTCTACTAACTCTTACTTTCTGGGAATGTTTGCTAGCTTTTAGTCTCTGAACAGCAGGGTATCACTGCAGAAAATGTTTCCAGTCTGTGCTTGCTGAGGGTTTGCCTTGTGTTCTCTGTCCAAAAGCTTGCTGTTTTGCTAGATAAGGGGAGGCCTAGCCTCATTGATGTATCCTTAAATGTGTTCTTTATTAAGGAATCAATCCCTATTCTTCACAAGTGCCAAACCTCTACTTGGGCAAGTATCACTGGAGTAAACATATACTTTTTCCTGATCCCTTATCTGAGCCTGAAAGATTTATACCAAGTCCAGCAAAGTTTCTGACAGAAACTATCTCAGTAGCTAATACTGATCCAACACCTACTGACCTCTTGCTCAGGAGGAAAAGACAGAGTTCAGTAACGCGACATAGGAAAGATTTAGCAGTTCAAAATACAGCCCAAAATACAATTCTGTGACAATTCAGAAAACAAGAATATGTGTTACTAAAACAGGATAAAAATTATTTTGAGAACGTCTGTTAATAAACTGAAGGAGATTTATGAGAATCCAGTCATTTTTACAAGTATTAATTAAAATTTTACAGTGGGCTCTGCGTGTACTGGCCAGTAGGGATAGTACGTCACGCGAGACTACTGTGCATCTGCCTTCATGGAGCTTCCAGTCCAGCACTGGAAGTGGTGCATGTTCACGGAGGCCCCTGGGAATATAATTTTAAAGAAGTGAGAAAAAGCTTCTGAGGAGGCTTCTGAGAGAGCCCGATGCAGTTAGGTTACATGGATGCAGTTTGATGCTTTGAAATCTTAAGATGTCTTTGGCAGAACCAGAGCAGTGCTCAGTCTCTGGCACATTCCTCTCACTACCGAGGCATGTGTTTTTCTAGTCTGACAGGTGAGAACAGACACTGTGAGCCCTAGGCCCTGTTACCTCTGCTTGTTACAGGCAGTTCTTGCCTGGCCTCTGGTAGTTTTTCTCACATTTATGCACTGATAAGCACTAAGCAGAAGGACTCCAGAATTTCCTCTCCATGGTGCTGTGCTCTCCTTTGAGTGATAACTGTCTTGATTTCTTCTGCTCTCAGCTTCAGTGCCTTGTTAGACCAGTAGTTGGAGGGTGGTGCCATTTACTGAGGTAGGTGAGATTTGAGAAGCATGATTTTCATTTTGGACAGTTTGTGTCTGAGGTGCATTTGAGTAATCTATGTGGAAATTTTGAATAAGAATTTTACTTTATAAATATGAAGTTTAGAGTTTGAAGCTGAAGTTTAAAAAAAAATGGGAGCCACCAACATCTAGATGTTAATTAAAATCATGGCTATAAATGATATGTAGTATATGCCAGAATGAGAAGGGGGCCAAGACTAAGGCTTGAGATTTCCAAATCTTGATGGCTGAATAAAAGAGATTAAGCTGACAAAGAGTGAAAGTAATGGTCAGTGAAATGAGGGACAGGTAAACCAATGTGTATCACCAAGTCAAGGGAGTGAATATTTAAGAAGGAAGCTGTGATTTATTTAATACTTAAGTATCCCCCAAGGTGAGGATTGAGAGTTAACTATCATATTTCATATGTCATAGATGATCTTGACAGGAGCAATTTTGGAGACATGGTAGGGAGAAAATGCCAGTTTGGAGCAAGGACTTCAAAAGAGAATCAAAGGAGAAAAGTTGGGTGGAACACCATCTTCCTTCACCTTACATGTAAAGTGTATAGGGAAATGAAGCAGTAGATTTTAGAATTAGTTGTTGACTATATTGTGGCCAATGTGTTTCTAAAAGATTGCTGTCATAAATGAGGTCTTTTCTTCCATAATAGAGCTGTTGGATTTGGTGTATAAGAAAGCTATTTTTTTTCTTAGCCACCTTACTCAGTGTTTGATAATTTTGAATTGCTTATCATTTTATGCTCCTGAGTTTCCCAGATAACTAAGAATGAGTAATTTTATCTCCTTTCTGATTAGTATACTTTTTGGAACCACTTCATTTATTTGGTAGGTAAGAAGGCCAGATTAGGGTTTGATGAGTTAAAGAAGCAAAGAGAGAATATAGACAGATGTATCTTTTAAAAAATTTGGCTATGAAGTGGAATAGTCATACGGATAATGGAAATAGCATGATTTAAAAATAAAGGTGAATTTTGTGTATTTGATTTATTTGTTCAGTTGGGAGAGGAGTTAACATGTTTAGTGATCAAAGATATAGAGATTCCTTTGAGAGGGAGCAGTTAAATAAGATAAAAATGGAAATCGGTTGCTTATTTAAAAGGCAGGGGTGGGGAAATACAGATCAAAGTACTAATGGAGAAATTTTCCTTAGAAAGGAGGCAGTATCCATTTCTGGAATACTGGAAGAGAGGAAGAAAGTAGGTGAAGAAGATGGGTGTGAAGTTTGGTCGTGTAAAATCTAGGGATTTCCTATATGATTAGTACAGATTCTTTTTTTTCCCCTACAAAAGTAAGAGTCAAAAGCATGGACAGGAAGCAATGGGTAGGATGAGAAGAGGGAAGAAGGCAAAAAGCTTGAGGAGAATGGAGTTTGGAAAAATCATTGAAGAGTGAGACAGTGAATTCGCTGAAAAAGCACAATTAACTAGTTGGAGAAGTAAGTGATAAGTAACCCAGAGTTAAAGACTTAATTATCAAACCTGTTTGCTAAGAAGAGAAGATTTTTACCGAAAGTGCTGGGTGGAGAGTGGTGGGTCCACCACGGATTGGACCTTTGTTATATGTGTGTATTCAAATGATGAGAAGAGCAAGACCTTAAGAACATCATAGATCAGAATGGATAGGATAGAAGTGAAGGGATGAGTGGACAGCAGGTCTTGATGAGTCAAGAATGGTCAGAGTAGGGCTGTGTGAAGGAGCAAGCCAGAAGGAGTGAGGTGGGTCAGCATAATATGCATGTGACTAAATGTTATAAGGACAGAGCAGTTGGGAAAATTTTCCTCTATCCCCCCAAACATCTATAGTCTTTTGTCTTTTTTTAAGTTATTAGTAGCTCAAAAAATTAGCTTTCATTTATGATATGGTGTTTGGTGTCTAGCTTCAGAATATGTTCTCTACATCAATATACTACAAATACTCTCCAAAGTAGTTTAATCTTTTTTTAACTTTTCCCTTTGGATTTTTAGAATCGTGAGTCCTGCAATTGTGTTTTTCTTTCAAGATTTTTTTTTCTATTCTGGGATCCTGAATTTCCATATGAGTTTTAGGATCAACTTGCCAATTTCTGTAAAGAAAGCAGCTAGAAATTTGATTGGAATTGTTTTAAATATGTAGATCACTTTGGAGAGTATTAGCATCTTAATATGAAGTCCTCTGATCCATCAACAAAGGATGTCTTTCCATTTATTTAGATCATTAATTTCTTTCAACTTTTTTGTTTTTATTTAAGAGTGTAACTTCTGGGGATCCCTGGGTGGCACAGCAGTTTGGCGCCTGCCTTTGGCCCAGGGCGCGATCCTGGAGACCCGGGATCGAATCCCACATCGGGGTCCCTCTGCCTGTGTCTCTGCCTCTGCCTCTCTCTCTCTCTCTGTGACTATCATAAATAAATAAAAATTAAAAAAAAAGAGTGTAACTTCTGCATTTCTTTTGTTACATCTATCTCTTCCTATTTTGTTGTTTTTAATGTCATTGTAAATGAGGTTTTCTCCTCCTCATTTTTTGATTAATGAGAAGTCCGCTGATAATATTACTCTAGTCCTTTTGGACATGTCCTTTTTCTCTTGCTATTTTCAAAATTTTCGCTTTGGCTTTCAGCATTTTTACTATATGTGTCTGGGCATGAATGTCTCTGCATTTATCCTACTTAAAGTATGTCAGGTGTCTTCAATTTGTAGATTAATGTTTTTCATTAAATTTGGAAAGTTTTAACAATAATTCCTTTGAATATTTTTTCTGCTCCCTTCTCTCCCTTGCTTCTCTTTGTTACTTCTATTACTTGTTAGTACATTTAATTGTGTCCCACATTTCTTTGAGGCTGTGGGTGTGGGATTTTTTTTAAATTATTTTTTCAGTCTGTTCCTTAGAATACATAATCTTTATTGCTCTGTCTTCAAGTTTGCAGATTCTTCTGCCACCAAGTTTACTGTCAAGTCCCCCTAGTGAAATTGTCATTTTAGTTATTTTACTTCTCAATCCAGAATTTCTAATTGGTTCTGTTTGATAGTCATTATCTCTTATTGATATTTTCTATCTGTAAAAACACTTTTATCATACCTTTCTCAATTTATTTAAGCAAGGCTTCATTTAGTTGTTTAAAGATATTTATGATGGCTGCTTTGAGACCTTTTTTCTTAAATCCGAAGTCGGGGCCTCTCACCAGGAATTTTGTTTTCTGATTGGGCCACAACCTGTTTTTTTGTGCCCCTCTCTCCCAGCTTCTTTCTCTATGGATATTTTAAGTTATGTTTGTACAATCTGTATAGTGATCACTCCACTCCCATTTCCCCCATTTCTGTTGTTCTATTATTACTTCGATTAGAGACTGAGCTGGATTATTTTATTTAAGTTGATTTTCCCTGTTACGTGAAGCCTCTACTATTGCTTCTCAACGAACACAGTGTTGGCCAAAATTAGTCATGCTGGAGTTCTCTTTTGTCCCTTTCCCTGATCTTTCTGTTAAACTGTTATAAATACCTATTTGAGATTCTTTTTTCCCATAAGGAAGGAGAGTATTTCTTTTGTTTATACCTTTATTTTATCATTACCATAATTTTGAAGAGTGAATTTGTATTTGCTTTGGGGAATGAGATAATTATTTTATATTAGGTTTACAGTGGTCAAAATGAAATTACATTTGCCATTCATAAACATTGTGAGCCTGTTTCTAGGTGTTCTGTTTCCTTGGTAAGCAAGGGGGATAAAATTAATGAGTAAATACAGACTGTGCTAAAAAATTTTACAATCCCATTTGGTATCACACCCAACCCTTGGGCTCCATTAATCGCTGCCTAATTGCTTTATTGTTTTCAACAATGCCCTGGGGCATAAATTTCTCCAGAAATTTCTGATCCAATTAAATTAGAGCCCCTTTGCAGGGATTGTTTTGAGGCCAGTGTTTGAGGTTTGTTTGCCCCCCACCCCCACCCCAGCAGGGCTCTTTATATCTATCTCTTTCCCTGGTTCTCTCTGGTAAGTTGGTTTAGTTTATTTAGCTTATTGCCCTTAGAGAGCTGTTAGTCTCCATTAATTGCTCACAAGCAAAATCTCCCTTGGTTTCAAGAGCACCCTTTGGCTTAAACTTCCCTACATTCTTTTTTTAAATAAAACTGGTTCCTTTTGAGACAACCTGGAAACTCTGTTCTTATGAAGTTCCTCTCTGCCTGGGCAAAATCTAGAGCCACTATTCCAGAAGTGGGAACAGATGTGACTCTTCTGCTTTCATAGCAGAGCATTGACGAGAGGTGATAGCTCTAGTCTTTCTCATCTTGCCTCTGCTGGGATAAAACCTCCACCCTATAAGTAACCTGAAATAAGGGCATTAAGGGCCCCACTAATACTGACCTGCCATACCAAGAGTAGAGCCACCACCCTAGAGTGGTCACTGGGTGGTGAAAAGACCCCATGACTTCTTGGCTATACTTGCTGGGAATTTAGCCTCTGCAACTCAGGGCTAGAGGGGATAAAAAAATAAAATCGGCCTGCCCCTTCCACTGAGTAACTATACTCCTTGACTGAGCTGAGAAATGAGGCAGTCTCTTTCTGGCCACAAACACCTGCAAAGGAGTTACCTAACAGAAACCTGTTGAGTAGAGGGAGTGGGCTAGGGCTTAAGTGGCATAGACTTTTGCTGTGGTTACAAAGATTTACTAGATTTTTTGAATAACTGTTTCTTCATTTGCTTTGTGCTCTTAGGACAAATTCCAGAAATTTCAATATTTTTAAAAATAGTTTTCACTATTATGATTGTTTCACTGGGAAGCAGGTTCACACAGCTAATCACAATACCATCATGGAAATGGAACCCCACTACCTATAGATTTTTAATGTAACACTTATAAACCATAATAAATACTGATTCAAATTGTTTTTCTCTGCTGGATTACCATGTATGCCAAAGTCATTTGTTAAATAAGCCACCCTTTTTCCAAAAGTGACATATTAATAATGGATTGATATTTTAATATATGCTGTAATGTAGTAGGTACTCAATAAATATTTTTCAATGAAATTCATATTAACATCTTATTTCTATGAGTAAAAATGCATCAAAAAACCTACTTTATATTCTTTCTATCATCTTGAATTACATTTCACATTTATACTTCACTGAGAAGTTGCAGTTTTGCTAAGCTTTTTTTATATTAGAGAAGATTATAAAAAGAGTTGTATTGAAGCATAGATTATCTCCAAACAATGCAGAGAGGTTGACAATTACCATTATTAATACCTAGGTTAATTACCTGTAGTAATTATTTAAAGTACTTTTTCTCCAAAGAAGGAGAATATTTCTTTTGATTGTACCTTTATCATCATTTTTCATGATTTTGAGGAATTTGTATTTGCTTTGGAGAATGGTATAACTAATTTATGTTAGATTTTCAGTGGTTACAATAAAATGGCATTTTGCAGTTCATAAACTTTGAGCCTATTTCTAAGTATCTTGTTTCTTTGGTAGACGGGATAGTTATTGAATAGAAGTTTGTACGGGATTTACAGTCTTTCAAAGTAATGTGATAAGTTGCAGAAGTATGCCATTGAAATGTGGGAACTTGGAGGTGATAAGGATACTTAGAATATATATTTCACTTATTTTTCTTCTTACAGTAATTTTGCATCAAGCCTTTATAGATCTGTTTTTATTAATTGGTGTTTTACTGCCAAAATTTTAGTTACTTAAATCTGGTGTTTTGTACATAGAGATATCATTAAATAAATGGTGAGTGAAAGGGAAGAAAGAATGCATTAATGGATGAGGAAATGCTTCAAGTGGTTCAATTTCCCCATTTTCTTTAATCTTCTCTTGGGATAGTTTCCAGAATGTTACTTTTTGTACTCTGTGTTCTCATTTAAATTATTCATCTAATGTTTTATCTATTCAGAGATTCCATTGAAAGGAAAGGAAGGAAGCTAGGGGAAAAAAAAAAAACACTTTGTAAAACAAGTTAATTAATTTATTTCAATGTATTATGTATTTCCATATATTAATATACATTTGATTCTTAATAAATAAGGAATATTTTTGCTTTTTGGATGTCTTAAAATACATATGCATAATTAAAAAAAGCAAAATAACTTTGTCACGATATGAAGCTACTATTTATTGTGTTTTTAAATATCCCTTAAGAGTATATTTCATTGGGGAAGAAAAGTATTGGGATACCATCCAACTACAGAGATTCACTTCCAAAACTTGAAGATAACACTGCAATTTTTTTTATATATAACTGAAAATGTTTTTCTTATTCCTTGTGTGACTGACAACTTTATTTAAATTAAAAAAATGTGGTCTGTTAATGACTACAAGCTTTTACTATTATATAAAAGGAACCATATTCAGCAGCAAAATTGTTTGAACTCTAGATTTTTTTTTAAACATAAGCCAAACTACAGATAATTGTAGAAAATTTTAAGCCTACATTATTCTAAGCAAACCTCCAATGTGCTTTGATCCTTTCTCATTTTATCAATCCCGGATCTTCATCATTTTCCTCTTTGTCTAATCCTGGCAGTTCTATGGGTCAACTATTTATAAAATTGAGGGAATAGTGAAAGGAAAACATTTATTCCTTTACTTTTATGTAAGCATTTTATTGAAGTGTAACATACAGACAGATAACTGCCCATCTGATAATTGTGTCATTTTATGAATTTTTTAAAAAATGAGCACAACCTTGAGTTGGCAATACATACAGTTTTTTTTAAAAAGAGCAAGCATATCCTACCATTTCAGAATTCTTTTTTTCCCCTCTTCAGTTAACACTCAGAGAATTCCACTACCTTGACTTTATCACCATCAGTTTTGTCTGTTTTTGTACTATGTATGTATGAAGTCATTCAATATGTACTCTGTTTTATTTAGCTAAGTACTGTGTTGGTAAGGTTCATGCCTTTTGTTATTTGTAACAGTAATTAATTTATTCTTGTTGCTGTGTAGTATGCTATTGGCTGATTATACCATAATTTCCTTGTTGATTCTGTTGACGGACATTTGGGTTGTTTTCAGTTTGAGACTTTGAGCAATACTGCTCTGAACACTTTTTTATCTATGTTTCTTGGTTTGCCTAAGTACAAAAGTCTTTGGGGGTATATGACTGTGGCCTAACTGCTGGATTACAGAGTTTACATGTATTCAGCTTTTAAAAATAATAATAAATAACTTTGCAGAGTGGTTATCCTAATTCCAACATGAGTATGTGAACATTCAGGCTATTTGACATCTTTGCCATGATGGGATATTGTCAATATTTATAATTTTATTTGTAGTTTTAATTTGCATTTCTCTGATGATTAATGAGATTGAGCAACATTTTGCGGAGTTTCGGATATTTACATATCCCCTTTCATGAATTACCGGTTCAGGTCTTTAGTCCCATCTTTTTTGTTAGGTCATTATTTTCTTACTGATTTGTGGCAGTTCTTGGTGGTATCTCACATTTTGGCTTATCTTTTGATTCTCTAAATGATGTCCTTTGATGGAGAGAAGTTCTTCATTTTAATGTATCCCAATTTGTTGATTTTTTTAAATAAGCTTTTTTGTGTCATGATGACAAATGTCCTTATGATACCTTTAGATTTAAATCTACAGACCACTTGCAGTTGAATATGAGTATGATGAGGCACAGATTGTTTGATTTGTTTTAGATGATATTCAGTTTGCCAAACATGTTTCATTAAAAAGGCTATCCTTTCTTCCACTGCAATGTGATGTCACCTTTGTTTAAAAAAACAAGTGACAAGATACATGTGCATCTATTGTGGACACTTTTCCTTTCTTTTACATTGGTCTTTTGTCTCTTCTTGAACCAAATCATTTTATTTTGATTATTGGCAGCTTAATATCTGGTAGAGACAGTCCACCAACTCTGGTTTTTTTTTTTCCATTGGTTTTCAGTGGCCCTTTGTATTTTCATAGAAATTTTGAAAAATAGTATGAATTTCCATAAAACTACATAGCTTTTGATGAGGGAATGCATCTGATATATAGAATAGTTTGGAGAAGAATTGAAACTTTTACCACATTCTGTCTTATCACCCATGAATATAGTTTGTCCTTTTATTTATTTAGGTTTTCTTTAACTTCTTGGGCAAGGTCTTTTACGCTTTTCAAGAGGTTTGTTCCTACATGTCTGCTGTTTTTTGCTGGTATTATAAGTTGTTTCTATTTCTTGTTGATAATATAGAAATAAACTTTTGTGTATTGATTTTTCCCAGTGAATGTGCTAACTCATTAATTTTAAAGTGTATAGTTTCTTTTGGACTCTCTGAGTATACAATTATGTTGTCTATAATAATTACAGTTTTATTTATTCTTTTAAAATACTTAACGTCTTTATTACATTGTTGCACGGAATAATATCTTCAGTACAAGTGTTGAATAGAAGTGGTGATATCTGCCATCTGTTTCTTGCTTTCAATTTCAGGGAAAAATATTTTACTATTTCAACTTTATGCAGGAAGCTTAATGCGGATTTTTAAAATAAACTTTTTATCATATTAAGGAGGGTTCGTTCTAGTTTTCTATGTTTTAATCACAAAGGGTAAATTTTCTGCATCTATAGAGATGATTATTTTCTCCTTTATTATATTATTGTGGTAAATGACCAGTTGCTTTTCAGATATCAAACTTTGTATTCCTAGAATAAACAAAACACACACATATAAATCCAATTTGCTAATATTTTGTTTAGGATATTTACATTTATGATCAAGTCCTTGCAATATGTTTTCTGGTGATGTCTTTGTCAGGTTTTGCTAGTAAAGGTAATGCTGGCCTCTTAAAATCACTTAGTAAATGTTCTATTTGATTAACAGTTTGTGTAAGATTATCATTTCTTTTTAAAATGTTTCGAAAAATTCACTCAAAGTTATGTAGGTCTGGATATCTCTGTGGAGGACTTTAAATTACAGATTCAAATCCTTTAGCAGATGTTGTACAACTTCTCTCAAATTCACTTTTTGTAAATTATGACTTTTTGAGAATAAAAAAGAATTAAGTTCTATTGAAGTATAATTAACAAAACCTGCACATATTGACAGTTTCCAAGTTAATAATTTGACATATCCAAGATGGATAAGTAATATTCATTACTCCAGAGAATTTCCTCATACCCTTCTGACATTTGTAGAGTGGTAAGTCTTCCAATCCATAAACATTGTATACTCCATTCCTGCCGTTTACTTAAATCTTTATTTTTTTTTTAACATTTTATAGTTTTCAGTATACAACAGGGTTCTAAACCCTCAGCATTAAAGATATTTTGCACTGGATCACCTTTGGTTAGGTGGAGGGACTAGGGAATAGGCTTAGAGGGGCTGGTTTGCGCACTGTAAGATATTTGTCAGCATACCTGGGTTCGACCCTACTAGATGTCAGTAGGGTCCCCTACATCCAGTTCTAATAATTAAAAATTTTCTCTAGCTATTACCCAGTGTTCCCTAAGGGGCAAATTTCCCAAGGCTAAGAGGTTGAGAACCACTGGTATAGAGGTCTCACACATCTTCATTTGGGCTTATTTATTCCAAAGTATTTTTCATGCTATTGTATATACTAGTATCTTTCCAAATTTTTACTTTATCTTTGGACCTGTCATTTAATGGTGACATTGATTTCTATGGATCGTGATCCAAAAGTCTCACTAAATTTACTTGTTAATACTAATAATTTTTATCGATTTAGGCAAAACACTTGAGCTGGCACTTCAAAAAAGTATGTTATTTCAAAAGGCCAATAAATATATAAAAGGTGCTCAGCTTCATTAGTCATCAAGAAAGCACAAATGAAGCCATGATTCAGTACAACCACACACCCAGGAAGATGGCTAGTATGACAAACAAAAATGAAAATCACACATAGACAATTAAAATATTGATGAAGAAGTGAAGCTCATGGAGCTATCACTTTAATGGGAGTATATAAGCATTTTGAAGAAATTATTTGACAATATTTATTAAAGCTGATTGAGCATTTAAATTCCCACATTTATATCCAATGGAATCATCTATAGATTTACCAAAAAAATGAGCAAAATTTGTTATAGTCATACTGTTCACAAGATTAAAAAACTGGAAATTATTGAAATACCCATGAACAGCAGAATGGATGAATTTCTATATATTTCAGTGGTTGAATTTACAACAATGAGAATGAATGATCTACAGCTGAATGTAGTAGAATGGATGAACCTCAGCAACATGTGGAGCAAGAGTCTTTGACACAGAAGTAAATGTGTGTCTAATTCCATCACTATTAAGATCAAAGACAAGTGAAACTAATCTATGTTGTTATATTATCCTTGAGGATTAGTACTTGGGAGGTGGCACTTCTGAGTGTTGTTACTGTTCTGTTTCTTAATATGGACACTGGTAACAGGAGAGTGATGAGTTTGTGAAAATGAATCAAGCTATGTAGTTGTGATTTGTTCACTTTCTATATATGTTACACTTCAACAAAGAGTTGAAAAAATTAAAACAAAACAAAACAGAATGCTGTTCTTCTTCCCATAATATGACTCTGCAGTAAGCCCATCTGGTCTATCACACAGAACTAGAGTTACCTTGCTTTTCCTTCTCACCACTACTTCCCAGGTATCTCCACTCCCACCACTACCCCTTACCAGTGTTGTCCTGAGATTGGTAGGTCTGACTTAAAAGCCAAGTCTGGCTTTCAATCTGGATAAAATGTATTATTTTTCTTCTTGCTGCTCCATGTTTCATTTGTGCCTCATTAAGGCCAGCTAGAAAACTGTAATTAGCAATAGTTTCAGTTTAAAAAAATTATGTCCACAATTGGAATGTCTTGACTAGAAAGAGTTTTCAAAATTAGTGTTTTATTTTTTTCATTTGTGTTTTCTCTTTCATCTGATCATAGTTCATTTCAAAAAGTATGTCTGTGAGCTTCTGAATATATGTTCAAAGATACAAAGTAGATCCTCCCTTTGTCTTACTAACGGTGTATATTTTTGAAGTTGTCTTTTGAAATAGTTTTGATTCCAACCAGTGTAAATTTTCTTGAATTTTTGTCCTTAATTTGATTACCTAATTTTAGAATTCTGTACTTATTTAAATATGGATCTAATGGTGAAAAAACTTAAATTTGACCTTTTTTTTCTTTTGACAATAAGATATTTGGGACCAAGTTATTGCCTTTAACCATATAATGAAATAAATGAATTTTCAGTTTATCATGACCATATTTAATTTTTTATTCTATTTCTTTTACTCAATAATTTTGAAATAGAAATTTTGATTTTTTTTGAAAAAATATTTTACCAACCCTTTATTCTGTAAAATTATTTTTAAATTTTATGATAAAGTAGTTATATATAAAACACTGCTCATTTTTTGTATCACTGTATTCTTTTCTCCAGTGTTGTTTTAAAATGTTACTTTTTTTCATTTGTTCAGATTTATTATTTCATTTAGATGTTCTATTTAGTTTCCTGTATTTTAGCCCAACACAGCAATTTTGTCATTTGAGAATGAATATGTAGATACCATGGTTTTCTTGAATTGATTTCTAAATTAACTAAATTACATCTTATTTTGTAAACAGATGTTTGAATTTACTTTATTGCCATAATTTCTCTATTCCTTTTGGCAAAATACATCATTTTTTTTTATTTCTAATCTCAGTGGCATTCACATTTGCTCTTTCTTTTTGTCTTTATATACAAATTGGATAAATATTCTTCCCATCTACTTTTTAATTTGATTTTGTACCATATGCCTTAAACAGGCTTTCAAAATATACACAATTTTCTTCTAAAATTTAGTTTGGCTCCCTTTCCCTAATTATATACAATATTTATATAACTACATTTTATTCCTGTTTCCGAGGTAGGAACTACATCATGGACTGTCTGAATTCCCAAATGACTAATTGTTAACTTGTCAGTGTATGGTTATTATTTAATTAGATGGAAACACTTCTCAGTTATTATGATAATGAATTGTGTCACTGGTAACTGATTTTTAAGCAGCTTGGAATTTTAAAAGCCATTCCTCCCCTTGATCATTTGAATAAAATTTGGTGGTTGACTTGATTGTTTGCATGTAGGTCATATGTGTCCTGTGGGTGAGAGCATATGGTGTGATCGGATCACTCTGTGTCGGGGGCGGGGGGCTGGGAATTCCTTGCAGAGACTGTGCTGCATTTTTACAGTACTGCTTCCTTAAGAATTCTTCTTCAGGCTCCCCCATTCTCACATTTGTGGTCTAGTCACTTGTATATCATTCAGCAATGCAAAACTTCTGTCAAAAAGATTAAGACTCTGTCCATTCCTGTAGTTACTAGAAAAACTGATGATACAGTCATAGAATGTGCAATCCTTATTTTCTTCTGTTTTCATATTATATGAAATTAATTCATTAGTTCCATATACTCTTGCAATTTCTAGTCTACGGACAATAGATTATTCTGTAGGTATTATTACTTGCTTTCTAAGATGAGATAGAGAAAAAGTTATAGAATAGGAAAACCATTGTTTTGGCAGATTTTTGAGAACTAATGTCAATCTTACAGTTGCTATTATTTTACTAAAATTCTTCTCATCTTTTTTTTTAAAAGATTTATTCATGAGAGACACAGAGAGAGAGAGAGAGAGAGAGGCAGAGACACAGGAAGAGGGAGAACTAGGCTCCATGCAGGGAGCCCCATGTGGGACTCGATCCTGGATCCTGGGATCACGCCCTGAGCCGAAGGCAGACTTTCAACCGCTAAGCCACCCAGGCATCCCTCATATTCTTTTTATTTTTTAATTTTATTTTATGTATTTTTAAAATTTTTTTATTGGAATTCGATTTGCCAACATATAGTATAACACCCAGTGCTCATCCTGTCAAGTATTCTTTTAAAGCCTATTTGTTCATAGTGGTTAATCGTGAAGTTTGTTTTTGGCTCTTTGTTTTTTAGTTCATATATTTTTTGCACAATGTTTACGTTAGATATTCACCCTTTATAAATGAGCAAAAAAGAAATTTTAGTAATTTCTCTCATTCAAAGAATTGTATTATAGTTGTCAAGTCAAAATGGTTATTACTAAGTATGTACATTAACACAGCTAAATATGTTTTGGAGTTAAGATTTCTTGCCTGCAAACCTGAAAATAGAGATAAAGGAATTTGAAAGAATTTAGTATTGAGGAAGGAGTCAATCATTTAATCATACTTTTATATTTCAGAATGCTCTCTTGTTTCTCACTTGTAGATTGCAATACTGGCTGACAAGATGAGTTTCCTTGTGACTGCTCCAAAATGAAAGCTCCTCTGATATTGTTTAAGCTAGTTTTCCCAAGAGACTGTTAGCTATCCCCAACCGCTGTAAAATTTTTAGCTTAGAGCACCAAGAAAGGCTATAAGTTCTGACATTCTGAAGTTTTGTGTAGCATTTTGCCATGTGAGTGAGCATGTGTGTATGTGCATGCACAAGCATATGCATTTATCTGTGGTTTATTTCCAAGATGTATCCAGGTAGAAGCTGTGTTGCTGTAACAAAGAGTTCCAGAAAGGGGTGGCTTAGCCATGGTAGCAGTTTTTCTCTTACATAAGAGAAAATTTTTATTTTCTAAAAATAAAAAGAAATTTTTATTTTTAATTTATTTTTATTTTTTTAAAGATTTTATTTATTCATGAGAGTCACAGAGAGAGAGGCAGATACACAGGCAGAGGGAGAAGCAGGCTCCTTGCAGGGAGCCTGATGTGGGACTCGATCCCAGGATTCCAGGATCGCACCCTGGGCCAAAGGCAGACAGACATTCAACTGCTGAGCCACCCAGGGATCCCTGCATAACAGTTTATAAGTAGACAGTTAGTTGGCCCATGGTGATTAAGCAGTTCTGCCCCCGATGTGGCTCATTCCCAAGCCTGAACCTGACACATCCATGTTCTAGCTCAAGTATTGTGGAAGGCAAGCATACAGAAGTGACACACAAGGGACATATATGACGTGTGCGCACATTCCCATGTGGAGAACTTCATCCTTTGGTCACAACCAACTGCAAGAGAGTCTCAGAAATATTATCTCTAATGCTGCTCACACTCATGGGAGGTGTCTGTCACCATATGAGAATGAATGACAGAATAGGTCCTGGGAGATGGTTAGCAGTCTGCCACACAGTGTTTTCATTGGCAGTTTTCATCAAATAGAGAAAAGTCACTGTAGACCCAAAACATGTAAAACCACTGATATAGATCGAAAGTTCTGGAAGTAGTAACCCTATTCTAAAATAACATATTTTGGAAAGCCCTTTTACATTCTTTAAAGTCACAGAAAATATAGTTTTCCTACACTCACATTTTAAAAATATATAAATAATACACGGTAACAAACATAGTATATAAGAGAAATAAAAAAGGCATTATGATTACTAAAACCTTGCAAGTTCCAGGATGTCACTGGTCAGGCAGGAGCATCTGTAAAGGCAGGATGGAGAGTGGAATCACTGTGTACACACATGGGATGGCTGTGGTCACTATAGCTGCAGTTGGGAGACTGATAGGTTGTCTAGAAATTTGGAGTTAACATCAGTAATGCAATTTTCCACGAACAACTTTTATAAAAGTTTTAAATATAGCAATTTTAGTATTCTCTCAAAACACATGTTAAGTACATTCCTAGAAAGAAAATACAGTACATACTAAAACCCATGCAAAAAGATGCAGTGATATTGTAGTCTTGGATCATCCTGGCAATTTTGGGGGTTTTTTTGTTTGTTGGTTTGTTTTTAAGATTGATTTATTTTAGAGCATGTGAGTGAGAAAAGGGACCTAGAGAAAAGGGAGAGAATCTCAAGCAGACTCCCTGTTGACCTCGAAGTCTGATGCAAGGCTCAACTTCAAGACCCTGAGATCATGACCTGAGCCAAAAAAAAAAAGCCAGACACTCAACTGACAGAGGTACGTAGGGGCCCCCATCCTAACAGTTTTCATAGCAAGTTTTCCTTGCATACATGGCTTCTAAGTCATTTGTAAGGCCTATGGGGTACATGGAAATTCTCTGTTGTGTGTATGACAGTGTGTACACTCCAGAGCCTCTGGGTCTTTCCTCTTTGATCATTAAAGACCAGAAATGGCCCCCCATAATTGTTAAAAATACCTCTTCCCCCACCAACACACACACTTCAAGTGGCAGGTCTTATTTTTATATAATTTCCCCCCTAGAACTCGTCCCTGTGTTTTGCTCTTTCAATTTTTCATACACATGCACACCCTAGAGCTTTTGTATCTCAGCAGGATCAGTTCAGTATTTTAGTACAGCCACCTTCAAGGAATCAGATTGCTTTCAGCACAGGTGGCCACCAGCTCAGGAAATTGCACCCTTGTTGTTCTTGTCTGCACCTGCTTTCTCCAACCCCTGTTTTACCCTGTTGTCATTGACTGACCTTTATTTGGACTTGATCTTTGGGATCACTGTCATTTTGCTTTCCCTTTGCTCTACCTGTGTCATCGAACACTAGGTCTGGAAAAAACATTAGTGATCTTTTATTTTAATCACTTCATTTTACAGACCTTCTATATAAGTTCCAAATGGTTATAGTAACTTGCCCAAGGACATATGGTTAGTTCTAACTCTCAAGTGGGCCAAGGGTATTTCTTATTGCTTGCATTGCATATTTCCCTTGAGAACCAAGCATCCTTTTTATTCTGTCCAAGTTTCTCCCAACTTGGCCCTAGACCACAGCTTGTTTCCCGAGTTAGTAGGTAGATACCAGAAGGACCTATGTCAGCTCTACTGTATTTCTTTTTGCTTCAATTTGCTCATTAATGTTGAATCCATTTCTTGGCAGGGACTTTTTCAAAACCCTTGTCTGTTTTTTGATGACTAGTTAAGATTTGTAATTGGCAAAGTTACTTAACTGGGAAGGAATAGAGTGCATCTTTTATTTTATTCCTGCTTCTCAGTGAAGCACTTCATGGTGTCCCTTCATTGATGCTGAGTACCATATTGCAGACTTGCAGGAGTCCACTGAACTACCTGGCTTGTGCACATGCACACATTCTGAAATTTAAATTTGCATAACTTCACCAAGACTCCTTAAGTTCCCCATTCTGTCCAGACTTTTGTCCTATTTCCTGTTTTTCTCTTCTTTAAATATTTTATTTATTTATTTGAGAGAGATATATATAGTAAGAGAGAGCATGAGCAGGGCGAAGAGGGAGAAGCAGGCTCCCCACTGAGCAGGGAGCCCAGTGTGAGCCTCAGTTCCAGACCCTGGGATCATGACCTGAGCTGAAGGCAAATGTTTAACCTACTGAGCCACCCCAGCACCCCTGTTTCCTGCTTTTGAACCAGAAAATTCTCTAGACGCTCAGCCATTTCATTCCTAACACTCTTAAGACCAGCCTGGCATATGTAGGTCTGCCATGTACATTCGTGTATTTAAAAAACTCACAGTAGGCTTATGCCTTCAGCTGGAATATTAGCTCCTTGCTTGTCACATTAGCCTTTTACATATCATTTAGACATTTTATCACATTCAGTTTAGCTTTCTGTTATCCCTCAAGCCATAGTAATTAGAGGAAGGGTTTTTTTTTCTATAGAGAGCAGACCCAGTGTGGACTTGCAGTTATCAAAAATACATGTGATTAATGCCTGAAACGTTGTCTTTGTGTGAGTGATATCTTGATCATTAGCAGCGATGTTTCTATTTTTATGTGTAGTCTTAGGAAGAATATTTTTTCATACTTATGAAATACAGAAAAATCAAGAATGTTAAAACTGGCTTCCTCCCCCCCCTTTTTAAAGATTTTATTTATTTATTCATGAGAGACAGAGAATGAGAGGCAGAGACACAGGCAGAAGAAGAAGCAGGCTTCGTGCAGGGAGCCCGACGTGGGACTCGATCCTGGGTCTCCAGATTCAGGCCCTGGCCCGAAGGCAGGTGCCAAACCACTGAGCACTCAGGGATCCCCAACTGGCCTCATTTTTAATGATTGCTTTACATATAAAAACTATTGGTATGCATGGGATTAAAACATGAAATATTTGAGATATAGGTAAAGAGATATACAGCAGCTAATGAAGAAGGGATACAGAGTGGCCATTATAGAGCACCTCTTGAGTGAAGTCCCTGCATTTGACCACACAACTTATTTCCAAAATTCCTAAGATCAAAGGCAAAAGACAAACACAAAAAGTCAATAGACCTCACTTTTTGAATGCATCATTGGTTTGCATGTCGAAAGTACCAGACTGCATTTGAATAATGTTTCACTGGTAATTGTGTGAGGATGGCAAGGACATAGTTCACAACGGCCATTTCCTATTCTGGCTGTTGACAACAGATTGAGAGTTAATTAAATTGGAATTTATAAAGATGTGTCAATTCCGAGATAGAGTGGTAAAGTAGTAGATTCTAGCTCTCTAATTCTCTAGTGGTCTAACTTGCTGTACTTGCTGCAATTGTTGCCTTGCTACTGAAGGCAACATTTCCCATAGTGAACATAATCAGTAGAACACTAGTTCCTCAGAATTATCCAATTGAGAGCTGTGCTCTGAATTTTCAGGAGTCTGAGAAATGCTTTACTCATTTGCACAGTAAAGGCTCCAAAGCTCTGGAATAGATAAAACTGTTGAACTTTGTGTCAAGCAGAGTCTCTTGAACTTAATTGGTGATGCAATCTTCTATTTCCCTAGGAACATCTCATGGATTGCTATCATAGAAAGTCTTTTGAGAAATGAAGAAGTAAAGAATGAAGGTTTGGCATGTATGTCACTGATCTGTGACATAAGTATTTCAGACATTAGGTGATGGACAGGCATTCTCTGTCAGTAACGAGGAGAGTTGTGTGTCAGGATTTTCATCTAGGTGCTTGGTGTGATTTAGATGGCATGTTTGGATTTTGATAGGAAAATCTAAAAAAAAAATTAAGATTTTATTGATTTATTTATGAGACACACACACACACACACAGAAAGAGAGAGAGGCAGAGATACAGGCAGAGGGAGAAGCAGGCTCCATGCAGGGAGCCCTATGTGGGACTCGATCCCAGAACTCCAGGATCAAGCCCTGGGCCAAAGGCAGTCGCTAAACAACTGAGCCACCCAGGGATCCCCTTGATAGGAAAATCTAAGGTTGATTTCAAACCTTATCTTTATGAAACTCTACTCTTATAGTGTGCTATAAGTTGAACTGCTGGCTCATTATTAATTTACATTGTCATCCAACTTTGTTCATGGTCTTTGGCTTTTTTTTTTTTTTTTTTGCAAATGGAATTTCCTTCTCCAATGAACTGTACAATCTCCTCAAAGAGGAAAATGTTTAATAGATTACTCAGTGTAATACTTTCTAGTCCTCTTAGTTGGCCTTGCTCAGATTGCAAGAAATAGAGATGTGTTGGGGGCAAGGGAACTTTAAGTAATTGCAGGGGAGGAGGAGGGAATTAAACATGCATTTGACCTCTTTTCTTTTGCTATATGATTTTGGGGGACTCTTTGTTCTTCTCAGGGATCTCCTCTGGTATCCAAGAAGGCGATTGTCTTAAGTAATAGTATGTTGTCTCTCTGTGACAGCTTTGTCCCTCGCACTTGTCTCATGGCCAATAGCTGATTGGGTAATACAACTGATTTTGCTCCCAACTAAGGAGCTGATGTCTCAGGGGAATAGTAGAGGTAAGATGACCATCCAAAAGCAGCAAAGCCTACCCTGGACACTGCACTTTCCAGCTGTGATGCCTCATTTCGAAGCAGATAGCCCACCCCAAATGTTACTTCTTAGATATGGTATCTGTATTCAGGTGATATAAACTTAAGAGGACATACTTGAGAATTCCACGATTTGAAAGATCACAAACTAAGCACTCAGTAAACAATGGTTGGTGTTACTATAATTTCAGAATCTTTCAGAATCTTTCTAAATCTCACTCTTCATATGTGGTATCTTAAAATTTCACTCCTTGCTAAGTAGTATATTGGGTTCTTTATACTTTTTTTTTTTTTAATTTTTTTTTGGGGGTTCTTTATACTTATTACTTGCAATTCATATAACAGCTTTGGAAGTAAGTTTGATTTTGCCATTTGAATAATGAGACAAAAACTCAAAGCTGTTACAAAGCTGGAGCATCTTCAGACAACTATGAAAAAAAGCAGAGCTGGGCTCAGCAACTTGATTTTCTAACTTTAAACCCAGTCTGCCTTCTTTCCACTGTGGCATGCTGGGTTACTTCAGATGGAGAATTCAAGGGAAATGTCTTGCATATATCAGAAGGGTTTGTGGGGTTTTTTTAAATTAGAAATTAAAGAAGATATCAGAGAAACCAGTATGTACATACAATTTAAAGTCTACTAGAGTATTTCTTCCATTTTCTGGTTTATGCACAACTGATTGATTTAATTTGAAGAGATAAATTGTTGACACTTTGGAATGTTATGTTACATTAACATAACTGTGGTGTTGATAACCTCTAGACAAAAACTGAAGTCCATTGTCTGCTTTATCCCCCTCTTTATTACTTTACATCAAAGATAGTAACTAAATGTATCTCCTGCTACCTGTGTGTTCCTAACAAAATCAGTTGTTTATACACTACCAAACTGTCTTTTGGGCACTGCCTCATCAGAAGACTGGATAAGGTTACATAGAAGCATCGTTATACAACTAAACTGCAACAAAATTAGTTCATTCCTTGATATTTATTAAGCACCTACTCTGTCATGGCATGCAAATTGCTGCCCTCATAGAGATGACAGTCTGATCTTTCTTCATAATCCATTGCCTGATAATCCTACTTGTATTCCTGTGTTCTCTCCTCCTATCCCCTAGACACACATGCACACACACACATGCGTATGCCTACTGATAGTTTTCTCAACTGATAAAGGAGAAGCAATCAAATAATCTTTTTCTCCTCCTCTGAATTAGTTCTCTGTGCTGTAAAACAAAATACCACAAATTTAGCAGCTTAAAACAGCACATATTTATTATCACAGTTTCCCTGGGTCAGGAGTCTGTGCACAACTTAGCTGATTTCTCTGTTCAGGCTGAAACCAGGTCTTGGCCAGCTGCATTCTCATTTACAGCTTGGAATCCTCTTCCCCACTCATTTAGGTTGCTGGAAGAATTCACTTCCTTACAGCTGTAGGGTTGAAGCCCTCAGCTCTTAGAGGTCACCTCTCTCCATAGGCAATTCACAACTTGGTTGTTTGCTTCTTCAAGGCCAGCCGGAGAGTGTTTCTGCCTCCGTTGGTTAACGTGGAGTTCTTTGTAACATAATCAAAAGGGTGACAGCCCATTTTCTTTCCCATTTTTGATTGGCTAAAAGCAAATTACAGTTTCTTCCTATACCCAAGGGGAGGAAATTATACAAAGGTGACTCACTGGGGTACCCTAGGGTGTGTCTGTCACACCATCTACCAAATAATAATAATAAAAATTATAGAGCATTTTTTGAGCTCTTTCCCTGAACCAGCACTATTCAAAGCATTATATATTTATTGATTTAATAATCACAAAAACTGTATGAAGTGAAGAGTTTGTTATTCTAAGTTTACATATGATGAAACTAAAATGTAGAGAGGTGGACCTTCTCAGCTAGCCTTTATCCATCAAAAAAAAAATAGGCAAAAACGATAACAGCAAATCTTGGTGCTACATATTTCTTCAGCTACCACCACTCACTGCATTTTGCTTTATAACAAGGTTCTTTACCTCCCTCGTCAGAGTTTTGGTAGCTGTCTCTGTCTCTGTCTTTGTCTCTGTCTCTCTCTCTCTTTACTGAGGTAAAACTGGTGTTTAATATTATATAAACTCCAGGTACAACATTATAATTTGACATCTGTGTGTACTACAAAGTGATCACCACAAAACCTGGTTGCCATACTTCACCCACCCTCACTCCCTTCCCTATGGCACTGACCAATTCTCTTTGAGTTTGTTTTTGTTTTATTTGTTTTGTTAGATTCCACACATGAGGGAAATCATTTGGTATTTCTCTTTCGCCATATTATTTCTCTTAGTGTAATACCTTTAAGGTCCATCTAGTCTCTTGCAATTGACAAGATTTTTTTAATCACTGAGTAATATTTATACACATATTTTTATATATTATATATACCATATCTTTATCATGCACTGATGAGCATTTATGTTGTTGCCATTTCTTGGCTATTGTAAAAATACCTTCAATATACATAGGTGTCTATATATCTTTTCAAATAGTGTTTTTGTGTTCCTCTGATAGATATATAGAAGTGGAACATCTGGATCCTGGTGTAGTTCTATTCTTAATTTTTTTAAATAAATTTATTTTTTATTGGTGTTCAATTTACCAACATACAGAATAACACCTTAATTTTTTAAAAAAATGTATTTACTTGAGAGAGAGTGTGCAGTAGCAGGGTAAGGGGAAGAGAAAGAGGGAGAGAATCACTACTGAGCATGGAGCCCAACTTGGGGCTTGATCCCAGGACCCTGAAATCATGACCTGAGCTGAAACCAAGAGTCAGACACTTAACCGACTGCACTATCCAGGTACCCCCTATTCTTAATTATTTGAGGAACCTCCATCTTGTTTGACTTGGTAGGCTGTAACAATTTACATTTCTACCAACAGTGTGGATAATTGTTATTTCTTCTCTTTTTAATAATAGCCATTCTAAGAGGTGTGAGATGATATCTCATTGTGGTTTTGATTTGTATTTCCTTTATAATTAGTGATGTTTTACACCTTTTCATGTGCTTGTTGGCCATTTGTATGTCTTTCTTAGAAAAATATCTATTCAAGTCTTCTGCCTGTTTTTATCACTGCATTCCCAGTACCTAGCATATGAAGATTTTGAGTGTTAATTAAAGGAAGCCATATGGTATAAAGAGGTATCATTTTGGGGGATTATATTGTTTCACCACTTACCTATCTACAGGGTCGTTATAGGTACAAAATTAACTATAGTCATTATAGTTATTGATTTTAGTTATTATTGAACAGTAAGTGGATTGGAGCCATTGTTAAACTATATAGAGGAGAAAAAAGGTAAATTCAGGCATGGATATTTACAGATTCCAAAGGGAGAATTAGAAGCATTCCAGATAACCAGGCCTGGCAGTTCTCACAGTTACCTTTTTCCTCTCTGGGCACTTATCATACTATCTGTCTTATTCTAGGTGCTAGGCTTTTGTGGTAGCAGAAGCTGTCCATTTCATAGTTCCTGGCACGTAGTAGATGCTTATGAAATGTTTGTTAAAGAAATGAATGACTAATAGATAGTCACTTAAACACAGCTGTTCAGTGTATTACAAGTAGAAACAGTGATTCACTGCTTCCCACTACATTATGACATAATCTTATTTTATCTACACAAGAGCATGAGCTTGATTTTCACTAAATAAAGCATTAGTATTCTGTCTCATGGTTGGATACATTGAAAGTTTTCTTTATTTCCCTCCCACAGTGGGAACATTGATAAAAATGCAATTATAAGAGAGATTTTTTAAAGACATTTACATATTCTCCAATTTGCTAAAACTTGTTCAAACTTTATTTATCTGCATTTGTATTAAAAAATCACTTCATACCAAGATCCATCAAAATTCCCAAATGACCAGGGGTTGTCCACAAAATTGAATAAAAGAGATAGGCATAAAAACACACGTCTCTAGTTTTGAGAAGTTGATAAAAACTTGATATATCAATGACTTTACTTTTGCCTTTAGGCATCTTTATCTTATGCTTACCTGTTTCATTACAGGCTATATTTCTTCTGAGCAAACTGCTAAAACATCAAAGAGAATATAGCACTTTGAATAGAGACTCCTCCCTTTGAAATCTGCAAATGGGATGGTTCTTAGAAAAGGTGGCAGAGTGTAAAAACATAGAATAATGTCATTAGAAAATGATTATTGTTGCTCATAAGATTGTATAGAAGATTGAGAGAAATCTCATGTGTATAGTAATTGAAACTCAACAATTGAAAACTTTTAAGAATCAATATATGAAAATTCCTTTTTCATATATTTCTAATATGCACACCCTGCAAATGTGGTTTTCCTTATTGTATATGCTGAAATTCATGGCAGTAATTACGAGAAAACTTTTATTTTTCTCTTATTGCTAGGGAATTCTTTTTTCCCATTGCTTGGAGCCTGAGAAATTGCTTGCCAACATGTCTTGCTTTAGGGAATGGCCTCCCCAACCTTTGATTGAACATTTCCTCTGTGGACTTGGGGGCTTGGGGCTTGGTCAGGTCATGCGGTGGGAGAGAGAACAGTTATCTTAGAATGTGCAAGAGATCCCATTTTAAAGAAGACCATTATCTTAGCCAAGTGGTTGGTTTGCCTTACAAATTGCGTGTGTTTGGTGTATATGTGTGTGTACATGCATGGATATATATATATATACATACATATATATATACACACATATATGTATATATGTGTATATATGTGTGTAGGTATGAATGAATGTATAGAGAGATACAAGTAGATTCATACAGATATATGTTTCTATGCATTTTTTTTAATGAGAAGACAATAAGCAGTTCCCACAGAACTAGTTTTCATTATGCCGTTTTATAATATTTAGTTTCAAAGCCCTTTGCAATTCACATCCACAAAAGTCTCATCAAATAATGAACTGTTGTTGTATACTTCTTTTGTCCATCCCTCTGCTTGAAGAACTTTATTCCAATTAAGCATTATATCCAGCATCATCCAGAGTGTGGGAGAGCTTCCATCTCCCAAACCCTTCCATGCTGAACTTTATACCTTGTGATTTTCACCCTAGTGCTCAGCAGTGATTCCCCAAGGAGTAAGTGATAGAGAGAACTAAGGCACCAGCTCAGTTCAGAAGAGGGACTTTTATGATAAAAGCCCTATTGTAACAGTGATAACACAAAAGCCTGCTACTTTTCCATCTAAATGTTGATTTGGGGGGGGGGGTAATATATCTATATCCTCTCTGAGATTTCCCTTTTGTTTACTTTAGCTTACTCTACATGCATATTTAAAAAAAAGGTGGAAGGAGGATGAACATGGTGTAACACTTCATTTTTTTTCTCGGACACTTAACTGACAGAGCCACCCAGGTGCCCTTGAAATTACAGTCTCTACTTTTTAAAAGAAAAGATGTTATGTTTGCTTATATTTTGATGTATTTTTTAGAAAGGAATGCCAGATAGTTGTTTCCTTTTTTTTAATAAAGATTTTTATTTACTTATTAGAGAGAGAAAGCATGAGCCAGGGGTGAGGGGTAGGAGAGGTTAGAAGGAGACTCCATGCTGACCAGGGAGCCCGATGCAGGACTCTATCCCAGGACCCTGGGATCATGACCTGGGCTGGCAGCAAACACTTAACCGAGTCACCCCTGTACCCCAAAATAGTTGTTTCTTGAAGTGGGCTTTGAACTTGAAGTTGTTTAGGCTTGTAGACTAAAGCCTATTATGTCATTCTTTACAAGTTTTTACTACTTTTAAAAATCATTAACTTTATCTTTATTATTGAAGTATAGTTGACATACAATGCTATATTTGTTTCAGGTCTATAACATAGTGGTCTGACAATTCTATACATTACTCAATGCTCACCACAATAAGTGTAGTCACCATACAACGTTATTGCATTATTATTGACTATATTCCCTATGCTATACATTTCATCTCTGTGTTTTATTATTTTATAACTGGAAGTTTGTACCTTCTACTCCCCTTTACCTATTTCATCTATCTCCTACCCAACTGTCCTCTGGCAACCACCAGTTTATATTTAAGTATTTAAGAGTGTGGGAGGTTTTTTTGTTTTGTTTTGTTTTGTTTTTTTGTTCTGGTTCATTTTGTTTTTTAGATTCCACATATAAGTAAAATCATATGGTATTTGTCTTTGACTTATTTCACTTAGCATAATCTCTAGTTTTATTTTCACTATTTTACTTATTTTGAATATTTGATTTTTGTGTTGTAGTGAAAGTTATCCCATGTCCAGATCTGAGAGCATTTTTTGATCACTTGTTCAACAGGGATTTAGTATCTAACGTGCATATTCATTGTGCTTAGGTTTATTTCATTTGACTGCTTCTGACTGATTTACAGCTCTTAACACATCATTTCCCAAAATATTCTGAAGAATACTTGTTCCATGAAATATTGATAATTGTTCTGTAAGGGGATTACAGGGTTAAAAAATTGGAGAAATATCACGTTATAGGTATATTCTTAGGTATTAAAAATAAACTATAGTACATTAGAAAGTACTTAGAAAGTAAAGAAAACTGTTTTAACCATATTTAATAAATACAAACTGATTCTATCAGCAGAATCAGTTTACTGGGGAGCTTGTATGGCTCAGTAGGTTAAGTGTCTGCCTTTGGCTCAAGTCATGATCTCAGGGTCCTGGTATCCAGCCCCATGTAGGGTTCCCTCTCCTTCTGTCCCTACCCCCTGCTTGTGCGTTCTCTCTCTCTCTCTCTCTCATAAATAAATACATAAACTCTGTTTAAAAAAGATTTAATTTCCTTTTAGATGTATTACCCATTAAAATTAAAATTACCTATTTAAATTACTGTTTTGCAAAGTACTGTTTGGGTAATGGCGTCTTTTTTTTTTTTTTTAATGATTTGCTTTATTTATTCATGGGAAAGAAAGAGGCAGAGACATAGGCAGAGGGAGAAGCAGACTCCCTGCACGGAAGCCTGATGCAAGACTTGATCCCAGGACCCTGGGATCGCAACCTGAGTCAAAGGCAGATGCTCAACCATTGAGCCATCCAAGCACCCCAGTAAATATTGTCTTAATGCAGCTTTAGAAATAGCATTCAAAAGTTAGTGGCCAGATTATCCTTAGTCTATTGTCAGTCCTGTCTCCCTTACTGATCCTTTCTTTATCAGCAGCCCTCTTTCATTTTTATGCCTAGCTTTATGCTTAAAGAATTACATTTTTGCTTATGGATAAACCTTGAGCATACCTATGGAGTCTTATGAGCCACCTGAATTCTACTAAGTGATAAGGTAAAAAAATGAAAAATTTCCTATTAGAATGAATAATATCCTACCTTTGATTCTTACTGGGGTCCATAGTTCAAGAGTACTGGGTGCTTGATCGGAGTATGAATGTCAGTGATGGGATGCCTGGGTGGCTCAGTGGTTGAGCATTTGCCTTCTGCTGAGGACATGATCCCGGGGTCCTAGGATCAAGTCCTACATCGGGCTCCCATAGGGAGCCTGCTTCTCCCTCTGCCTTTGTCTCTGCCTCTCTCTGTGTGTGTCTTTCGTGAATAAATAAATACTTTTAAAAAATTAAAAAAGAAGGTCAGTGATGACAGCTTATTGTTCATCTGCTTGTTACTCTTTTGCTGTTGCATTTGCCTTCTGGTTAGTCTCCACTGCCTGGCTTGTGTCTGCCATAAAGACTCTATGGATTTTTTTTTTTTTTAAATTGGGCACCACAACTTACATAGTATACTGCACATACTGTTGACCTAAATAATTCTACATGGTTTGATAGATACTAGCACACACATACAATATAGCTCACTTCCCTTGCATCTTTCCTTGCATTTCTTCCTACCTCTGTCAGACAGCTTTTGTTTGGTCTTTCTAGCAGAATCTACATTTCCTGCCCATTCCTTCTAGATCAGTATTTCTCAGGGCTCTGCTTTAGAGCTGTCTTCTATTCCAGTAAATTCTTCTTCCATGTTCTCATCATATCCTTGTTTTCTTCTTTGCTGATAATTGCTAGTTTTCATTGATCCCTCCCATACTGTTGAGCTTCCTGCCCTGAGTCTTAGTTATTGATTAGACTTCTTTATTTGGATGCCTTTAAGATACCTTATATCAACACATCCAAAACAAATCCCATCACTTCTTTGTCCACATTCCTGCTCCTCCTTGTATTTTTCCCATCCTGATTTCTGCTACCAGTATTCACCAACTTACCCAAACTTTATGCCTGAGACTCATCATTTACACCTTTGTCTCATTCACCACTCATTACATGTGCACTCAGCCCTATCCAGTCTGCGGTTCCTGTACCTCTCTTGAATAGCTCTCTTCTCTTTACTTGCATTGCCTGAATTATCTTAAGACTTCATCATTTATACCTTGACCTTCTCTTGATGATTCTCGAACAGGAACCTCTGTCCCTAGTCTTGGCTATGTCCAGGGCATCCCCTACACTATATGTAGAATGATATATCTGAGACATCTGCTTAAAATTGTTATTAGCACCTCAACTGGTTTAAAACCAAACCTCCTCTTCTCACTGTTGTCTTCATTTTGGTAAATAGAAATTTTATAATTGTAGTTGCCAAAGCCAAAGCCAAAAAAAAAAAAAAAAAAAAGTCTTTGATGTCATCCTTGCCTGATCTCTTTCTCTCTTACCACACATCCAATCCATCATTAAGTTCTGTTGGTTCAACCCTCAGAAGGAAATCAGAACCCAAGCATTTCCACTGCTGTCACCATAGTCCAAGCTACTCTCATCCTTTTCCTGGATCACCACAGTAACTACATACTTGTGTCCTTGTAAGTCTTTATCATCTAAAACTATGCTGTCCTGTAGAGTAACTATGAGTCACCAGTGGCTGCTGAGCAATAGAAATATGATTGATCTGAATTGAGATGCTTAAAAATATACACTAAATATTGAAGAATTAATACATAAAACAATGAAAATATCTTAATATTCTGTTATATATCAAAACAATAACATTTTGCATAGATGGTATTAAAAAATATGTTATTAGAATTTCACCTTTTTTATTGTTTCAATGTGACTACTAAGAAAACAAATCACGTATGTGGCTGACATTTATGTTGCCATTGGATGGCACCACTCTAAAGTCTTTTTTACACACAGCAGTCAGAGCTATCCTTTTGAAATGTCAGAATTTCCCATTCCTCAGACCAGAATCCCCTCAAAGGCTTTGTAGCTCACTTGAGGGGAAAAGCCAGTCTGTACAGTGGGTCTGCAGCCCAGCACAATTCTGTAGCCTTCAGTCCAGTGTGCCTCCGGGTTTTCAGATCTCCTGGTGGGCCCCCCACAAGGATCAGTATCTGGATTGGCATCCCTTTACTTTACATACTCTTCCCCAGGCGATTTCAGGAATGCTTCCTTGCTTTTTTCAGGTTTCTACAGGAATATCCCTTATTAAGAGTGAGCATTCCAGAGGCCAATCCTGAACACCCCATCTAAACCAGCAGCCTGCCTACCTGCGTACAGGCAGTGTGAGGTGGCTTCACTTTGAATGGCTCCCCATTGTCTGAAGAATGAAATCCACATTGCTTAGTATATCTAGGTGTCCCGTTATTGTCTGGCTATTTTCAAACTCTCCAACACATCTCTCACTGTTCCATTTTGCAGCCCACATGCCATGCATTCTGAATCACTTACAGGAAATCTAAAATAAGAAAAAAGTGATAATATATTAGAGGTCTGAAGGATTATTATTAAGCATAGATATATTCATGTATGGAATTAAAATTCATCGACCTTCAAAAACTGGCTACGGTGCAAGGAGAATTGGGATTTCCACCCTTTGAATTCCACAGACATCCATCCCACAAAATGGATGTTACTGTAATCAATACCAAAGGCAAGTTATAGACTCACGAACAAGGAGTTTGAACCTTTGTGAAAGGATCTCAACACAAATGAATTTCCCTTTACTCGTATTTATTTTCCTCTATAACAACTAAAACGTTCAGAGTTTTTTCCTCCTAATTAAAAAGGAAGCATAATTTATCAATAGCTTAGACACTTCATTAGAAGAGAGTTAAGGGAGTTTTTAGAATGAACATTTCTAGCGTGGGTAATCTGAAAAACAAGAATTTATAGCTCAGCAATAAATAAATAAATAAATCTTTCAGAAATGTTTATTGTTCCAGCTCATTAAAATGTTATGTCTTTTGGACAGTATTTCTTAAAGGCCATAAAATTAATAGTGTATTTTAAAAGTTTTATTGGCACGTATTTCCTAAGTCCAATTTAGCCCTAATGTTTAATTGTGCTGTCTCATACAGCCTGGAAGTCTGGCAGCTAATATTATTTTTCTGTTTTAAAAGAAAAACATTTTCCTTCAGGGCTAGCTTCCATATTTTTGAATGTGTTTATTTCACACTGCCTTGCATTTTCATGTGCTGAAATCTTGAGACTCTGTCAGAGCTAATCTGGATCTGGTATTTCTTTGTGTCTTAAAATTATGCTGAAATTTCAATTAATAACTAATCATGCTCTTGGCCTGGGAGAATGCATGAGACAAAAATCCTGCCTATCAGCTACCGGAGTTTAATTTTAAATCTTTCATTACATAAAGCGAGGGCAGCAATAATTTACTGAGTACCTGCAATACACTAGGCATTGCATGGACTATAGAAGATTATAAGGTACCGTGCATGTCCTCAAATATAGAAGAATTCTAACCTATTCATCGTGCCTGCTATAAATGCACTTCATAGCAAACAAATTTCTTTACCTCTTCAGGGAACTTGCCTTCCACCTACTAGTCCTATTTAAAATGTACACAATAAGAATACCTCTTCCCTTTTAGTCTTCCTAAGTGAAGTCGCTTTTTCTCAGGGTTCCGAAACCACAGACAGACGTTCAGAGTTAACATTCACAGAAAAATTTCAGACTTCTTAGAGGCATAACACTTAGATGGCCTGTCTTCTCTTCATCCTTTTGTCTTTGCTAGATCTCTTTCATAACACTGCTTGAAGACTTGTGCTCAAGCTCAGCTGCCTTTTTCATCCACCCCATTTCCTGGAGTCATCCTGAGCGTGTTTGGTGTCTGCTGAAATGTTCTTCCATTACCCTTACATCCTCAGTCCTAAAGCCCTCTACCCAGTCCTGAAGATTTTGCCTTTCTTTTCCTTTTTTGGAAGTATTCTGTTACCTGCTGGTGATGTCTTTCTGTTATGCATTCCTCTCCATTCCATCTTTTTCACAGGTAATAAAGTTATCTTGTTAAACATAAATCTTTTTGGACTCTTCCCAACTTTGACCTTTTTAATGGTAGTTTCCTTTTACCTAGAGCAGGGTTTCTCACCTTTACCCTATTGTGGCACATGTTGAAAAGGTGGTTAATATGCAGAGGTAAATCAGGGGGCTAACTTGGACTTGGAGGTGACCAGCCAGAGGCGCCATGCTGATATATGCTCTGCCTCAAGCCTCCGGTTCACCTTAGGTACATTCACTGGGTCATCTCCATGTGGAGACTAAAGCCCAAACTCCTTAGATTCAGAGTCTTACTTAGTAGGATCCTCCCCTGCCCCTTCCCTCCAGAAATGGAGCCTGGAACAAGAACTTGAGTATAGTTAGTTTGGAAGCAGAAGCCAGAGATTAGATGATGTGAAGACAAGAGGAAATACCCTTGGAATGACTCAGTCACAGTTCTGCTGAGGGCCCTCTGAGAGTTGTCCCAGAAGACAACAGGGAAGCAAGACGTTTTACCACAGACCCTTGTCTCCCATGGATGGGGGCATTGCCCTCAGGGCCAGACTCTGCACTTCCAGGCTGCATCTGTAGCAAAGAAAACCCTAGAGTGTTATAGGTGTGGGTGGGACAAGTGCGCTGAAAAGCATTGCCCCATCTGCTCTATACTTATGCAGGCTAGATACAGATTCACCAATGTCCAGTCCAGTCTACCTCTCTACCACTCAGACCTTGTGCTTCATGTTAAGTTCCCTCTGTGACTAGTTCTGTAAAGAGTGGCTGGTCATGGTATTTTGGAAAGGAAAACAAACAAACAAACAAAAAAAAACAAAGAACCAGACTTCTGACCAGGGACTTAGTGGACTAGCTACACATACTGCTAGTCTCAAGCTGGTCTTAAGGCTATGATTGAAGTTCATTCCCCTTCTCTGTCACCCATTTCTGAATTTCCTCACACCCAGTGGAATTCTGCTAGTTTGCCTGGTGAAGTCATCCAGACTGTCATCCCTGAAGAGTCTGAGCCTTTGGCTCCCTTACCATTTCTGGCTGTCATTGTTGTAATCCATGTTCACTTGTTACCACCAGATACAGAAACACCAAGAGAGGTCCTAGTGAATCTCCAGTGTTCCCTACATCCTTCACTCTGCCTCTGTCCTATGGCAACAATCCTCTTTCCTCATGACACGTTGGTGCTGATTATCCCACCTGTCTGGTAACTCCTCTCTTTGCCTACTGACCCACCAGCATGAGAGACTCAGAGGAACCAGGCAGAGCTTTAGCTGCAGTGGTGCCCTCACCATGTCCAATAGTGCAGTGATTGTCACTTGGGGATGATTTTGCCTCAAAGGCACATCTGGTAATGTTTGAGGACATTTACAATTGTCACATTTGGGAAGGGGGGGTTGCTACTGCATCTAGTGCATAGAGGCCAGGGATGCTGGTCAACAACCTACAACATTCAGACAGCTGCCACAATAAAGAAGTATTTGGACTCAAATGACAATAGTGCCAAGTCTGTGAGACCTTGCCCTAGAAAAAATGATGCTCCCCTGGGGACATGTACTTTTTAAAAAAATTTTTTTCAATTTTTTTGGGGGAAGGGGGACATGGACTTTTAATATCACATGGTCTGGAACCGTGGGCACCAAAAGTACACAGTCTGCCAGTGGTTTCCTGTGAGAGATAGTATGAAGATTCACTCATCCCATCCGTTGGTTTCCAGGGCCATGTGTTCTACTGGGGACACAGGACCAAATGTCATCCATTTGTCATCCATTGGTTCAGTGTGTATACTGCATTCCAGATAGTCCTAGAATTGTCCAATCAGAAGATAAGAAGGGTGGGGCACTTAATCCATTCAGATCAAAGGGCTGTGGTAGACACTGCGGTGGGATACTGGCATGGTGATATAACTGCATTACAGTTGTGCTGAACCCAGGCGGGCGGAAGAGATATACAGGGACCACAAGCATCTGCTATATGTAGAATATATTCACTATAAGGGCAGGGGCTTTTTCTTCAGTGCAATTGTATACACGTGCCAGGTACATGGGTTCATATGAGTGGCTTAATAAGTGTATTGAATAAAGATGAAATAGCTCTGAGTGAGTCAACAGTGATTCAATGAATGAACAAAGTCTTGCCTGACATTTTCCAAGTGTATTGAATATTTTAGCATGGTTATCCATATCTTCTTAGATGCAGGAAACCTAGAATGTCCACTCTGCGGCTTCCCTGTCCATGTCATGGCAGCATTCAGCATACCTTATGTTTTTTCACAGCATCTCTCTTCTGAATTTGATCTACCATTATCCAGTTTAGAGTGGTTGGTATAATACTGACTTTCAGTTTCAGTGTTCTCCTTTGCTCCTGAATGGTGGTTCAGCTGACATGTTCATGAAGGCGTTGAGTGACATTTTAAGAGAGGAGTAGTATTTCTGTGGTGAAGATGGAGTGTGGAAAAGACCATAGACAGAAACATGGGGATGAGAAATCTCAGGTAGCAGTGACAATTAAAGATTAGGACACATGAAGTGTATATATGGGAATAAGAGAAAGTCTTTGAAAATGTAATTGGAGCCAGGCCATTGACCAGCAGGTTAAAGCACCTCACACCTTGATACCTGGTCCAGTTCCTGGTTGTCTGTGATGTCCTGCCTCTGCAGTAAAGCTCCTAATCTCTGCAGTACACTACATGCTTTATCTCTAAAGCCATTCTGTCCAAATCCTATCTTGCAGGACCTGGCTTCGCCTCTGGTATCAAGTTCTTCCTCACCACTCATGTCCATCTAGATATCATCCTCCAGCTTTTATTTTTTGCACTTCTTAATTCCCATTCACCCAATGTTTGACACTGTGTTATCTTCATTCCTCAATGATATAAGCAACCAGTCAAGGACAAGGCCAATTCTTTTATCTCCAATGTCAGCAAGCAGACTACATGCACATAGAAGGTGCAATAAATAATTGGAAAGTTAAAAGCATCCAATTTGATGATGCTTATCTGAATCTCTTCTACATGTGAATTTTTAAAAAATTAGTATGTTTAAAGAAAGAGGTTAATAGCATGCGGTTTCACATATTTACACTTTACCATTTACCTGTTTTTGTGTGTGTGTGTGTGTATGTGTGCACCCAAATTGGAAAGAAGTATGAGGGGGTTTGTATGACAGTGTGGGTATATTTGCCTTAATATTTTAGAACTTTTTCTTGTCTAAACTTCAGCCAGAGAAAAAAATCCAAGTGATCAGACTGGATTTCTTTAGCTTTCACAAATTTTAGAAAATTTAATTTATAAAAGATAATAGAAAAAAAATAAAAATAATAAAAGATAATAGAAAGGTATAAACATGGTGATTAAGGTGGTACCACTTAGGACGTAGTAAAATGCTAAAGATATAAAACTGTTTTGATGAAATCCCATGCATTTGTTTTCCTCACTACCAATAATGGGAATGCCTAGTAAAGATTTCCTTTAAATTGTTATATTTGTGTCATTATAGTAGTCACTGTAAAGTGCATTTTTTCTACTAGGAAATTCACCTTCTGCTAGGCTCCTTTTCTTCCTTTCTCCTACCCCGCACTTTCTCTCTCATGCACACACCCTGTTTTCACTTCTTTCCTGCATACTTTTGCTTTGAATTATCCTTGATGGATCTTGTTTTTTTCCGTTTATTTCCTAGATGGGAAGCGATGGAATTTTACGCCTGAGTTCTTCAGCACTAAATAATGAATTCTTTGCATATGCAGCTCAAGGATGGAAACAGCGACTGGCAGAAGGTAAATTTCTCTTTTCCATTATTCTTTGGCATATCTGAATACACACATTGTACTGAGCCTTGCACCTTTCTCTGATTTCTGAGTCTTTTTCTCTCCCTGACGTATACTTTAATGTAGTAAAAACTCTCATTCTATTCCAAATGACTTCACTAAGTCTTTGTTATACTTGGCATTTTTGAAGGAAGCATAATATTATCTGGAATATAATAAAAAAAATTTTGATGTAGCTAGATTTTCTTTGGAATGGTAATTTTAATCACTTACTTGAGGCATTATGTATTCTCTTAATGTCCTAGAGCTTGAATAGTCTTTTTTTAATACTCTCTCCCCCTAAAGCCACCACTTTACCTTATTCTTCCTTTAGTCACCATGATTCCCGAAAGAACAAAAATAACCAATGGTACTATCATTTTACTGCCTTACTTGCTCAAATTGTAATGATCAGGTGTGACCCTACTTACTATACACAACTGAAATAATGCCTCCTTGAGAATATTAATGACTTTCTAATGGCAAAGCCCAGTTTCCTCTTCTTAGTCCTTAAATTTCAGGCTCCTTCTGCAATATCCTTTTTTTTTTTTTTTTTTTACCTCGTCCAATTTGAAACGAAACGATCTACCTAAGACATTCACAGTATATTTTAAATTGTTTCCTGTGGCTGCATTGCTGATAGCCGTTCCTCAGTTTTCTTCTAGAGCTTCTGTTCTTCCATCTAATGATACATGATGATGTCTCCACCATTCTCTTGGGTACCTTCTCCTGTAGCTGTGCACATTCGCAAAGCAGACTCTTTCACCTTCTTGGTAGTCCATATGCCAAAAACTTCCATATTGGCTCTAACTCCTTTTTCCTAACTCCATGTTCTGTTCCAAATGCCTGTTGGATCTCCCTAGCTGATATCAAGCACCTGAAAACTGTAATGTCAGTATTAACCTCACTTTCTTTTACTGTCTGCTGTCCCTTCTGCCCCCTATTTGTTAATATCACCGCTGTCCACAGAGCTCCTCACTTTGAAACTTGATGATCCCTCTGGTCCTCTTCCTTCTCCTGATCTGGTCATGAATTGTCAATTGTGCTGTGAATCTGATTCCCCTTGAACATTCCCACAGCTGCTGGCCTGACTTTACTCTTCCTTTCTCATCTGTGCCATTCAGTGGCCTCCTGGCTGGAGTCCCTCCACTTCATTTTGTTTCTAAGCCAGTTGTTTGGCCACATTCCTCCCTGAGTGAATGCTGTCAGGACCTCCCTGAGTGAATGCTGTCAGGACCTTCCTCAGTCTCTTGTAGGAAAAATTTAAAACTCTCTTTAAACCATGTATTTGTTAATTGGCCTCAGCCTACCTTTCCCATTTCATTTCATCCTACTCCTGTGTTCCCACAATTGGCCACTCAAAAGAACATAAATATACATATTCATATCTCTGTGCCTTGTGAGTTAATTACTTTATAAAAGCTTAGTCATCCTTCAAAAGCTAACTCAAGAACCATTTCCTGTATGTGGCCTTCCTAATCGATTCAGGCAGAATTAAGTGCCTTTGCTTCTGTACTTTCACTGCTTTTATTCCTACAGCCCATACAGGGCTTTCAGCATTATATTATAGTCAATTGTGTGCCTTTTCTCCCACCAGACTGATTTCATTAAGGACACTGAATATATGCCATTTCATTCACAGCCCCTAGCACACAGTATATTTGCTGAGGGTTTTAAAGTTCACCTATGACTAAATGACTGTTTGAGCCATGTTCATAAAAAGAGAGGCTGTAGAAATGTTGTCAGTACTCTATGTTTTACTTTTCAACATCCATAAAAGCTTACTCAAATTAATTACATGTTTTCTTTATTATTCGGCAAAAGAGATGACCACTTTGACTCAATATATAAGCATTTGCTTTCTAGGAGAATTTACTCCAGAAATGCAGTTGCGGATAAGGCAAGAAATTGAGAAGGAAAAGAAAACAGAACCTTGGAAAGAAAAATTCTTTGAAAGGTTTTATGGAGAAAAGTAAGTACTAGAGCATTTTTTTCTCATTTCTCTCAGAAGGAAATGAAAATGTAATTCTCTGCTTCACATAGCACACTCATATGCTGTAAAACTTAATAAACCTGCGATAAAAGGCAATAGTCCCACGGTGTAAGAAATTGCAGGTAAAATTATAGTGGCATATCAGCACTTAAATTTTTAAAAAATGCGCTTTCAAGGGTTTATAACTTGTCCATGAAAATTCATTTTGGCCTGAAAATAGCACCTGAAATCCTATAGAAGTCAATTATGGCTTTCTTAACTAGATTCTAGTAAAAAATCTCCTGTTTTTAATCCAAGTATGTTCATTAACGAATACTTTAGAACTAAGTAGTTTTAGACACACTTAATTTTCACATTTTTCTGAAAATGTTGACTGTGCATATACATGTGTTTGGAGAAGATCCTGAAGTATTACTCTTTATCTATCTTCCTCTCCGAGTGTAACCGGTTTTTATTATTTCTCTTTTTATGTGTTTCTCTTTAAAATAATACTGGCCACACTTAAGCTTGGTAGCAACTGAATTAAATTGAAAGTAGTTTAGCTTTTGCCTCACATTTAGAAGGGACATATCATACTTGAGCAGAATTAGAGTCTCAGAGACTAGCAGATCCCTAAGGAAGAAGGAAGTCACTGACAATTGACAGTGACTTTAGATCCTCCTTAGAAAGGAATTTGTGCTTGAACTCCCAGGTACATAATTCATGCCTGAAAGTCGTTTTGTGTAGATGTCACTGACGTGGTTGCAGGTAACAAAATCTGTACCAATTGATCTCATTTCATAAAATTTCCCCCTGTAAACAGAGAAAACAATATCAGGAGTCTCATATGAGTGCTCTTGAAAAGGAACTACGTGATTAACAGCCTGCTTAGAGTAGGCTAGCATTTGGTGGAGTGTCCTAAATAGCAGTACTCTCAAGTAGGAAGGCTTGTTTTCATTGCTATCCTAGGACCGTGGATGCATATACATATTTAAGAAAACTTACAGGAGATAATTAATGTGTTTTCTCAAAAATTAAAATGCAGCAGGCTCCTTATATACCTTCAGATATTGTCACCAGCAGTATTACTCAAGCCTGCCTACATCAAAATCCTCACTGGAGCTTTTAAAAATAGATACAGATTTCCAGGACCCATGCCAGACATACTGATTGGGAATGTCCAGTAGTTGAGCCCAGAAATATGTATTTTTAGATGGTCTCTAGGTCATGCTGATGCCCAGCAGGATTAAGAACCTGGAAGATGATATTTCTGACAAAGGGAATGTTGGGAGCACTGTTTTCAGTGCTGGCAAAGGTACAACTGAGCTAGTTACCTCCAGTGCACTGGTCCTTAGTTGTGGTTGACTGTGGGCACTTTTTTTTTTTTTAATTCAGCAAAATTGATTCAGTATCTCATCTAGATGCCAGAGGTGCAGATGTTCACAGGGCTTCTTAGGCTCTGCCCTCAGAGAGCCTGTACCCTAGAGACTACGCATGACAGAGGTCTTCCCCCCCATTCAGCATGTTGTGATTGAGCATATCTGGCTCTGATATGTGTCTAAGAGCTTTGCAAGTATTATTTCACTTACCTACCCAACTGTCCTGTAAGATGGACACCGTTATTACTTTTACATTAAAAAAGGGTTTAGGAAAAAAAAAAGTGTTTAGGAAACTGAGATACAGTGAAACTGAGTAATTTTTCCAGGTTTTCACAGTGTGGTTAAATGATTTGCTCAGTCACCTAATGCCACAAATCCTTCTCAGAAAAATTCACACATACAATTTTTTTTACATAAAATTTGAGGGCTTCTAGACTTCCATGCCTCTCAGGTTAAGGGCCCCTGCCCTGGAAGTAACAGCTACAATCCTGTGAATAAGCATGATTCCCCATTACGTAACCTCCCTGAGGGCTGAATACAAACAGTTCTCTTTTTTTGACCCTTTTCTTGCTGTAGTTTATCTATAGAGTTTCTGTCCCCTTATGTCACTGGTCTTTGTCTCTTTCTGTCTTCGATTACATACTGGATGACAGAGATATTTTGGACATTTCATTGAGTGCTCTTCTAATGTTGTTACTTCTAGATTACTTGGCTCCAGTGTATGAAGGATTATGTTTCATAGCGTCAGATAATTTTCAGTTGACAAGTGTCTTTTTACTGCTCTAAGTTTTCCCAAGAATGTTGCCATCCAAACTCCCCTGTTTTTAAGAGTTGTCTACTTTAGTTTTTAGCTATTTGTTTGAGGTCTTTATTATGGTTCTTATTGACTTACTCTGCTTATAACATAGTACTGTTCTATACTTGCTTTGGTTACTTTTGGTCACCCATAGGGATGCTAACTCAGTTATAGGGGTTGGTCTGTTGGTTTACAGTCTAGATTTCTGAACTTAACTGTTTTCCTTTGTGGTGTTATGTGGTGTGCTGTGAAAATCAACCTATGCCTTATGCCATCTTAAATCTATTTTTTTAATGAAAATAATAAAATGTCAACATAAGCATATTTTATGCAGTGCTATTGTCCATATATACATATCTATTATATACATATACACACATGTATAATATATATTACATACATTTGTTATATTTAATGATATTAAATATATTTAATATGAATTAGTAATAATAATAATAAATTTATTAGATCCTTATTAACCAACCAGCAGAAATTTGGCTGCCAGTGGATAGGTACTGTATATTCTACACTTAACCTAGTATCAGTGGCATCTCTGCTTGGCCGAGCCCCATATTTCTAGTTGATTATTTTGCTTTAAGTTTATCTGTAATGTAGTTATTCTGTTCCTCTCAGTGTAGATAGTTATAAATTGTAGCTTCGTTTGAACCCATCTTAGGGAAAGTTGAAAGAAAAGAGACTAAGAATGAGGGGGAGTATCTTCTATCTTCTTTTTAGAATCTTCTGAATGTTAGTAAAGAAGTCAATGAATACAATCCAAAACATGTATCCAGTTTTATTTCCCTTTCATTTTGAGAATTTAAGCAAAAGGTTGAAGGTTTCACTGAGATATTTTCCTGCATCAATACTATTTTAGCTATATTTCTTCAGTCAAATACGTTTTCTCCTTAAGAAAGACATATCTCTTCTGCTTATCTTTGTAATTGTCTGAAGAATTTAACTTCTTTTAGAACAGCTTATTTATCTACCATGTGATGCTGACATTGTAACTTAGTATGATGGGAAAAATTGGTTTACAATATCTTTGTAATTCTGATGAACTTTTCCTTATGACATGAATATTAGTTTGGATTATTTATTTATATTCTTTGCTATCTTTTATGAAATATCTGTATAGTAAGATCACATCAAAGAATTTTAAGGTCTTGCCTCATATAAATGTAAACTAGTAGAATCAACTTTGTTGACACCAAATACATCCATTACTCTTTTGCAAAATTTCCATATTGTCTTAGATTAGACACTTAGAGATTAAAGTAAGGTGAGTAATGCCTTGTACATTGGTGTAAGAGAACTTAATCTTTGGAAGTCTTTTCAGTTTTAAGATTTTACAACCTACCCACCTTGTATCAATCTTATTTGCTTATATTGCATCCTTTGAAAACGGTACAGTTTTTTTTTTTAAGATTTTATTTATTCATGTGAGACAGAGAGAGAGAGAGAGAGAGAGAGAGAGAGAGAGAGGCAGAGACACAGGCAGAGGGAGAAGCAGGCTCCATGCAGGGAGCCCGATGTGGGACTCAATCCCAGGTCTCCAGGATCACGCCCTGGGCCGAAGGCAGCACTAAACCACTGAGCCACCCGGGCTGCCCTACAGTTTTTTTATGATAAAGACATAGTGCTGCTTTCTGACTTTAAAAAGTTTTAGATCTTATACATTTGGCTTTTCTGACCATATTTTTCTAATCTTATAGATGCATATACATATTTAAGAAAACTTAAATTATAGTATTTAATTGTAATTTTTAAATTCCTTTTACTAACATTTGGCAGAATTTATGTCTCCTTGCTTCCAGAATAAAAATCTATATCAAATAAATAAGTAAAAATGAAAATATATACCTTTTTAAACCAAATGTAGAGTTTAGTTTATTTATGATTATAAATAGTATGTAATTTTTAAATTCCTTTTACTAACATTTGGCAGAATTTATGTCTCCTTGCTTCCAGAATAAAAATCTATATCAAATAAATAAGTAAAAATGAAAATATATACCTTTTTAAACCAAATGTAGAGTTTAGTTTATTTATGATTATAAAGACAGTAGAACTAAGTCATCATAAACATGTTTACATAAATTAAGCATGTTAGTGATTATAAAATTAATTTGATGCTCTTATTTCTGTTGAATAAATATATATATACCATATATTGAATATAGTATATATATACACTATATATATACTTTTATTTCTGTTGAATACTATATATAGTATGCTATATATTGAATACTATATATTGAATATAGTGTATATATATACACTATATATAGTATACTATATATTGCATACTATATATAGTATTCAACAGAATGTGTATGTGTATATATGTATATATGTGTACATATATACACATATGTATGCATATATGTATATACATGTATACATATACATATATATGTGTACGTGTGTGTGTGTGTGTGTGTATATATATATATATATATATCCATACCTCCAAGTTGTACCTTATTTGTGGTTGAATAATATTTAATACTTATAATTTCTCTTCAGGTTGGGCATGTCAAGGGAGGAATCGATAAAGCTCACTTCTGGACCAAACAATGACGGAGCTGAAAGTTCGTGTGGAACCTCTGGCCTTCCAGGTCTTTCTACACAGACTCCCTTGGAAGAGCAACAGTCAAAAAGCATGAAAAGTCCAACTTCTCCAGAGCCTGATTTCTGTGATACGCTTTGTCCTATGGTAGATGTAGGTAAGGATGTAATGGCGGAATCAGAATCAGAAGATATCTTGATCCCTGAAGAATCCGTGATTCAGGAGGAAATTGCAGAAGAGGTAGAAACTAGTATCTGTGAATGTCAGGATGAAAATCATAAGACAATACCTGAATTTTCTGAAGAGTCTGAAAGTCCAGCCAACTCTCATGAAGAGCCCCAAGTTGCACCTCCTGAAGAGAACTTGGAATCCTGTGTTATGATGAATGATGTTTTAGAAATATTGCCTCATATTGAAGTTAAGGTGGAAGAAAAATCAGAATCTCCCCAGGAAGAAATGTCAGTTGTTATCGATCAGCTAGAAGTCTGTGACTCTCTCATTCCTTGCACTTCATCTGTGACTCATGTCAGTGACACAGAACATAAGGAGTCAGAAGCTGCATTAGAGACCAATACTCCAAAAATAAAAACAACGTCATCTTCTTTAGAAGGTCAGTTTCCCAGTGAAGGAATTGCTGTAGATATGGAGCTACAGAGTGACCCTGATGAACAGCTTTCTGAGAATGCTTGCATCTCTGAAACTTCATTCTCTTCTGAGAGCCCAGAGGGAGCCTGTACCAGCCTGACATCCCCAGGAGGGGAAACCCAGTCCACCTCAGAGGAATCATGTACTCCAGCCTCCCTTGAGACAACGTTTTGTTCTGAGGTGTCCAGCACTGAAAATGCAGACAAATATAATCAGAGAAATCCCCCCGAAGAAAACCTTCATGCATCTTTGATGTCAGAAATATCTCCAATATCCACTTCACCTGAAATATCAGAAGCATCTCTGATGTCCAATTTACCTTTAACATCTGAAGCATCCCCAGTATCAAATTTACCTTTAACATCAGAAACATCACCCATGTCTGATTTACCTTTGACATCAGAAACATCTTCAGTGTCTTCCATGCTTCTCACATCTGAGACTACTTTTATATCCAGTTTGCCACTTCCTTCAGAAACATCTCCACTTTCTAATTCTTCCATGAATGAGAGAATGATGCATCAGCAAAGAAAGTCCCCTTCCCTATCTGAAGAACCGCTCTCCCCACAGAAAGAGGAAGGCTCTGCTCCTGCCAAGCCCCTGGGAGAGAGCCTTCTCTCTCAACCGAAGACTCTATCAAATACTCCTGAACCCCTCAAAATGGGGTCCTCCATTGTTCCTGAAGCATTTCCATCTGAAGACTTGCACAATAAGACTCTGAATCAGCAGCCTTGTAAATCACATGTTGAAACTGAAAAGCCCTACCCTGCTTCGATTCCAGAACTTCCTTCTATAGAAATAATAAAGGTAAAAAATCATAATATCCTGCAAAGAACAGAAAAGAAAGGGGCATCTTCACCATTGGAGCTATCTGTCTTTTCTGAAGAAACAGAGAATAAGGGAAATGAGCTTCCATCAGCTAAGTTACAGGACAAGCAATATGTCTCCTCAGTGGATAAGGCTTCATTTTCAGAAGGCTCTAGAAATAAAACACATAAGCAGGGGAGTTCACAGAATCGGTTGGAGACCTCACATTCTTCCAAGTTATCAGAGCCCTCCAAATCACCCGATGGGATAAGAAATGAAAGTAGAGAATCCGAGATATCAAAAAGGAAAACTGCAGAGCAGCACAGTTTTGGAATCTGTAAGGAAAAGAGGGCTAGGATAGAAGATGATCAGTCTACCCGGAACCTGTCATCCAGCAGCCCACCTGAGAAAGAACAACCTCCAAGAGAAGAGCCCAGAGTGCCACCTCTGAAGGTATGGAGTAATAATAATAACAATAAACAATTCCAGAGAAATAGGCTTTTCTGTGTAGATGCTTAATTCTCAGAACTAAGTAAGGTTTTTGTCCCTCTAGGTTTTATGTAGTTTATGATCTAATACTCCCAGCACTAGTCTAATATTAAACAATCCTTTTTAAGGATCACTGAGCTCATATGATAATTTTAGATACATGTATATATTTAGACCTCAGCATTTAAGGAAAAAGAAATAGTGAGGGAGAACAGGGCCTGGAGGAACCTATAGGCCACAAGATAGTCTTTTGGGGACTCCAAGGTAGGACCAAGAGGTACATGTACTTGGGGGAAGTTGATAATTTAGCCTCCTATAAAAGTTTAGTAGGATGAGGGAAAGTAGTCAAAAGTCAAAGGCATTCACTAAGGAGGCAAAGGTACAGAATACCAGTTCATTTATTTTCCGGCAAATAATCACCACTACCATTGTCTAGCAGAAGGACCTGACTTATGGAAGAGCCTCATTAAATATTTCTTGAGTAAATCGATGAAATTACTTTGCATACCTTGAGGGAAAATGCAATAGGTATTTAGATATACAAATCCTATTTTTTGAGATAGTAAAGAGATATTTAACTTCACAAATAATAAAGCCTGTAGTCAAACATTCCCATTTATATATTCTCTTTTGATCCCAGGTAGGTTTTAACTCTCAGGAAACAAGCCTTTTATATAAATTGGCTGTGCCTAAGTAAACTGAAAATTAGGATTAATTCAAAAGAAACACTGTTTAACAACAACAACAAAAAATCCTACCCAATATAAGCTATATTTATTTGGTGCTTTCATCTCAGTCCATTTATATTGTTCTACAATAAAGTGGATTATTCCACCATAGGTTTGGTTTAGAATTAAAAACATATTCAAGCTTTGTTTATCTTAGTCTCTTTCTCTTTATTTTACTCTGCCCTGACATCTATTTTTTGTATGTGTCTCATGATATCCATAAGGCTGACTTTTAAAAGTGTAGCTGTAGTTATTTTACTTAATGAAGTAACCCCTATTAAATAAAATTCTAGAGATATGGAAGATGAACATTAAACTCCAATTAAAATCCCACTATGCATTTTAATTTCTGAAGCAGTAGAAAGAAAAATGTAAGTGCTTTTCATAGGAAATATTTTTGAACATGGCAGTCTGATTTTTCTTGTCAAAAGCTTGTTTTCAATGTAATACACACTTTACAATAGATGGATACCATAAGTACATTTGGTGTTTGGCCTTGCATTCTTGTTTAAGTATATCTAGGTATAATTTTTAAAATGTTTTTAGTTTTTTTTTTTAACTAAAGAAAATATTTAACAGGAAAAATTGATTCTCCTCTCTAAATTCATTTTTCCATTGGAACCTTTGGATTAGAAGAGAGACATTACAGGTTGGAAAATGAGAAATGCGATAGCAAAGACAGATAATTTCATCCACTATAGTTCCAAAGCATAATTTCAGATTGATATGATCCTACATCATGTGTTAAATGTCGTTTATAGTGTAAATATATGTATGTTAAGAAGAGAGATGTTTTCTAGGAAAAGCTTTTTTTAGAAGGAGAAAAACGAAGGAATCATAGTACCAGTCAACAGCCCTGAACAGGGAACCCAAAGATTCTCTCTGTCAATCCCTATTTCTGTGACCCCAGGGCAGCCTATTTTCCCTCCAAGAGTTTTTTCAGCTGTAAAATGAGGGGCTTTGATTAGTTCCCTTCCAGCTCTCCAAATCTATGACTCTAAGAACGTTTTAGTGACCAGCACATCACAGGCATTGCTATGGGATGTTGGTGTTGGGTCTTGTGCCTCATGAGTTTGGTGATGACTGTGAGTCTCCTAATTAGCATGAGTAGGTGAACAGTGTGACTTTATGAAAATCAGCAAATTGTAGATTACCAGTATCCGAAGGAACTGCCTAAGCTCCATAGTTGCTTTTAGAGGCAGAAAACCAGAGTTACCCTTGCTTTCATGAAAAGATAACGATATGGGATCCCTTTGGAAAGCAGAACACTCTTACAAATATAGTCTCATTCCATCTTTATAGCAGCCCTATGAAGGAAATAGACCAGAAATAACTAGTCTCATTTTACAGGTGAGTTTACAAACTCTTATTGTGCACTTATTGTGCATGTAGGAGCCAGCGTACTGGGTGGTATGAGAGTACACAAAAACTATAGAGTCTTTGGCTCGAGGAGGTCATTGGAGAAATCGAACTGCATGGTGATCCCTGAAATCACAGTTTCTTTGAGTGAAGGCAGGACGAGAATTCTAATTCCCTAACCTCTTGGCTAAGGTTTTTCTCTTTGTGTCAAATTAAGAGATAAACTCATGTAGAGTTAAGGTCCCAGTTTTCCCTGCCAGGAAGGAAGATAATTTAAAAGCTAAATATCTCTAAGCCTTTTTTAGCTAACCTCATTTTAAGAAGCATGGATTTTGTTTCCATTTATATGAGGCATTAAGAAGATGTTTCATTTCCATACCAAATGAAGTCACCGGTTGATGTTTCTGTAGATGAAAAACAGAGATTGAAAATTTTAATTTCACATTCATGCCACATTTATTGTCACTTTATCCCCTAAAGGCCCATTCGGGGATTTAGGTGTCATTCCTGCCACATTATGAGAGAATGCAGCACATCTTCTCTCTCACATTATCGCGTTCCACCTGCCTCCTCTGTGATCATGTACCATGAGCTTTCTCTTTCCATTCTCCCCTTCTTCCTGTAGATCCAGCTTTCCAAAATTGGGCCACCTTTCATTATCAAGAGCCAGCCAGTCTCCAAACCAGAGTCTCGCACATCCCCCAGCACGTCGGTCAGCAGTGGGAGGAATACAGGAGCCAGGACCCTTGCAGATATCAAGGCCCGGGCCCAGCAAGCGAGGGCCCAGCGAGAGGCGGCCGCAGCAGCTGCAGTAGCCGCCGCGGCGAGCATCGTCTCAGGAGCCATGGGGAGCCCAGGAGAGGGTGGAAAGGCAAGAACCCTGGCACACATCAAAGAGCAGACAAAGGCAAAGCTCTTTGCAAAGCATCAAGCCCGGGCCCACCTCTTCCAGAACACTAAAGAGTCCCGGTTGCCTCCGCTCAGCTCAAAGGAAGGGCCCCCAAGCTTAGAAGTCTCTTCTGCTCCTGAAACAAAAATTGAAGGGTCAACTGGTGTGATTATTGTCAATCCAAACTGCAGATCTCCTAGCAACAAGTCTGCACACCTCCGGGAGACCACCACTGTATTACAGCAGTCTCTTAACCCAGCTAAACTTCCAGAAACTGCCACTGACTTATCTGTGCATAGTTCTGATGAAAACATACCCGTGTCACACTTACCTGAGAAAATTGTTTCATCTACCTCTTCTGAAAATAGCAGTGTGCCCATGCTTTTTAATAAAAATTCTGTCCCTGTGTCTGTTTGCAGCACTGCTATGTCGGGAGCAATTAAAGAACATCCCTTTGTGAGTTCTGTTGATAAATCCTCTGTTCTAATGTCTGTTGACAGTGCAAACACTACAATTTCTGCCTGTAACATAAGCATGTTAAAAACCATCCAGGGAACTGACACTCCGTGCATAGCCATTATACCAAAATGTATCGAAAGCGCTCCTGTCCCCGTCACAGCAGAGGGCTGCAGTGTCTCGAGCCCCATGGATGACAAGCCCTTGCTCCTGCCCAGCAGCAGTGCTGGTCACTTAATCCCCAGTCAGTACAACTCTGCGCCAACTCCCTCCATTGGAAAGAACTTGCCAAACCATCTCTCCACGAGCTCTGTCTTGATCCCCCCAACGGGAATTAACAGCCGATTTCCCTCTGAGAAGATAGCCATGCCTGGGAGTGAAGAACAGGGCAGCGGGCCCGTGGGCACCACTGTGAGAGCCGCCCTCGGCTGTAGGGAGTCCGGGGCAGTCACAGAGCCTCTGGCTGCACGACCACCTGTCGCAATGTTTACTGGAAGCATGCTGACGATAAACTCTTACGAGAGTCCTCCCAAATTAAGTGCTGAAAGCTCGGACAAAAATTCAGGGCCTCGAAACAGGGCAGACAATTCTGGGAAACCTCAGCCACCTGCGGGGGGCTTTGCACCAGCAGCCATAAACAGATCGATTCCGTGTAAAGTCATCGTTGACCACAGCACCACGCTGACCTCCACGTTGTCTCTAACCGTCTCCATCGAGAGCGCAGAAGCCAGCTTGGACCTCCCGAGCAGGTCAGTGAGGACAGAAGCCTCCATACAGCCCATGGTGTGTCCCCAGGTATCTGTTATTAGCAGGCCGGAGCCCGTGGCCAGCGACGCCGTCGATCACAGTTCTAGTTTCATCGCTGCTTCTGCAGCAAAGCAAGAGTGTAATAATAAAGCGATGCAGGCAGCCGGTTCCAGTCTCCGAGAGGGACCCCTCGTCGTTCCAGATAAACTAAACGAGGTGACCACTCCCAGTAACTGCTTTGCCGAGCAGGCTCGTGGCCCGACTGCTTTCAAGAGTGAAGCGGACACAACCTGCAGCAATCCGTATAACCCGGGCAGCCGGATTTGCTGGAATGACGAGGGGATGAGGAGCACAGGGCAGCCTCTGGTCAGTCACTCCGCTCCCAGTAAGCAGAAAGAATTTCTGGAGCAGAGTGGCCCGAAGGCCATCAAAACCGAGCACGCCGGCTACTCCCACATGCCAGAACTTCACCCCAGGAACCTCCTAACGAACGTCACTCTCCCGGTGAAGTCCGAACCTCACGAGGTGGACAAGGGCTTTAGAATGGACACGGAAGACTTCCCTGGCCCCGAGCTGCCGCCTCCGGCCGCGGAGGTCGCCCCCGGCGTGCAGCAGGCCCAGAGCGTGAAGGCTCCCACCCCTGGCGCCGGGGACGAGCCCATTTCCTTGGCCCCAGACCCCCTGAAGCGAGTCCCCGGTGCGGGGAGCTCCGGCTGCCGGCTGTCGTCCGTGGAGGCTAACAACCCACTCGTGACGCAGCTGCTCCAGGGCAACCTGCCTTTGGAAAAAGTGTTGCCTCAGCCCAGGTTGGGAGCCAAGCTCGAAATTAACAGGCTTCCTCTGCCTCTTCAAACTACCTCAGCGGGGAAGACGGCACCAGAGAGGAACGTTGTGGAGCTGCCGTCCAGCTCTCCCAATCCGGACGGGAAGGGCTACCTGGCCGGGACCCTCGCACCACTACAGATGAGGAAGCGAGAAAACCACCCCAAAAAGAGAGTAGCCAGGACTGTGGGGGAACACACTCAAGTTAAATGCGAGCCAGGGAAGTTGTTGGTGGAGCCAGATGTCAAAGGGGTGCCTTGTGTCATCAACTCGGGCATGAGTCAGCTAGGACACAGCCAGCCGTTTAAGCAGGAGTGGCTGAGCAAGCACTCCATGCAGAACCGAATTGTTCACAGCCCCGAGGTCAAACAGCAAAAGCGGCTGCTCCCCTCGTGTAGCTTCCAGCAGAACCTGTTTCACGTCGACAAGAATGGCAGCTTCCACCCCGATGCTGGTACCTCACACAGACAGCAGTTTTACCAAATGCCCGTGGCTGCCAGGGGCCCCGTCCCAAGTGCAGCTCTGTTACAGGCCTCTGCCAAGCCCCCGGTGGGCTGTGGTGCGTTTGCCTTCAATAGGCATCTGGAACAGAAGGGGCTGGGAGAGGTGGGCCTTTCCTCCGCACCTCACCAGCTAAGGTTAGCCAACATGTTATCTCCCAACATGGCCATGAAAGAAGGTGATGACGTGGGAGGGGCTGCACACGCCGTGCCAAACAAAGCACTGGTGCATCCCCCGCCCCCGCCCCCTCCGCCCCCTCCGCCCTTGGCCTTGCCCCCGCCTCCCCCACCGCCACCTCCGCTACCTCCACCTATTCCTAATGCAGAAGTCCCATCCGATCAAAAGCAACCACCGGTTACCATGGAAACCACTAAGAGACTTAGTTGGCCACAGTCCACGGGCATATGTAGCAATATAAAATCGGAACCTCTTTCTTTTGAGGAAGGTTTAAGCAGCAGCTGTGAACTGGGCATGAAACAAGTTTCCTATGACCAGAATGAAATGAAAGAACAGTTAAAAGCATTTGCGTTAAAAAATGCAGATTTCTCTTCCTATTTGCTTTCTGAGCCACAAAAGCCTTTTACCCAATTAGCTGCTCAGAAAATGCAGGTGCAGCAACAACAGCAGCTCTGTGGAAATTATCCAACAATACACTTTGGTAGCACGAGCTTCAAAAGGGCAGCATCTGCAATTGAAAAGTCCATTGGGATTTTGGGAAGCGGCTCCAGCCCTGCCACGGGCCTGCCCGGTCAGAACGCTCAGATGCCCGTTCAGAACTTTGCCGACAGCAGCAATGCGGACCAGTTGGAACTGAAATGCTCTTGCCGGCTGAAAGCCATGATTGTGTGCAAAGGCTGCGGGGCCTTCTGCCATGACGACTGCATAGGTCCCTCCAAACTCTGTGTAGCTTGCCTGGTTGTGCGGTAAGAGCCGAGGAAAGATGCAGTATCCCTTTTCAACACGGAAAAGCCAAACGGCGTCAGCAGCAACAAATTGAATAACTCAGTGGTTTATATCGTGCTAATTTATTTTACTTTGGAACAGATTCTCTTCTCTCTCTGGGATTCTTTACTTGCATTTCCCAGAAAGGGGAGATGGCGTCCCAACCAAGTGGCTCAGCAGCATGTCTTTTACATATTAAGTTGCCATTCCCAGCTCTGGAAAATTTCTGTCCAAGTGTATACAGGTCACTGCCCCATTTGTTTTTTTTTTTTTTTTTTCTTTTTTAAATCCAGATGTAGATAGGAAAAGGACATTTTTAATTACTTAATGCTAACCAGAAATGCAGATGTAGAAGGAGGATGGTACAAGTGACTTAAAGTGGTTGGTTATTCATTCTTCTGTAGATTAACCATTACAACAAGGGTTTTCACAGTTGACTCTTCTGGACCTACCTTGACCACAGTGATAAAATCATATTTGGAAAGGGGAATCTGATTTAAGTGTATGATTCCTTGTATTTGCTCATATCACAAAAGATACATTAAAGGAGGTATGCCATTAATGAACTCCACTGTCCTTCTTCTCTTCCCTCCCTTTTTACTCTTTTCAGAGACTGGCAGCATTTCTGGATCTGCCTTGGACATTGTGCACACATTGTAGTGAAATGTGTCTTATACCTGAAATTGCAGCGTGGGCCCTATGCCCAGTAATCTGGTTTGAGCCCTTTGACACCTGATACTGTAGGATCAGTTGACCAACAGAGGCCCAGAGGCCCAGAGGATTTCAGAGCATCGTGTGTAGCTTTTAAGAGCAAGTATGAAAAAATGCCCTTAAGTTTAAAGAGTAAGCAAGTAAAATGCTGTGTATGCAAACACATAGAAGTGGGTTGATAATGTAAATATCAGTCCATTCTGTTCACTCCAGTACAACTACTAGATACTAAAACTGGGGGGAAAATAATCGTACCCTTTATTGATGACACCAGTACATTCTGGCTTCTGACTCTGCAGAGGTTGGCCACCTCTCAAAGTGTCAATGATGATGAAAGGAACTACAGAAGGCTGAAGTGACGATACGTTTCTGAACAATTTTTCTCTTATGATTCACAATCTACATAATTATACTTGACTCTGAAATAGCCTTTGTTTTAAAAGTTCTAGGTACTGCATGTTTTGTTTTCTTTCGCCCCCCCCCCCCCCCTCAGGTGAATTCAGTACATTCTTCGTATTTGGGGGAGTGGAACTGCTTTTGAAAACGGGATACTGCATCTTACAAATACCGTCAGTGTTTATCCAGTAAAGTCTGAGTGTTGAGTATTTGAGCTACGTTCCTCATACTTTGACCACCCTCATGCCAGAGAACAGCTGTAGTTCAGGAGGCTCTGTTCCCTAAAGCAAGTTCAAAAGCACATGCACACTGTGGGAAAGATGAAAGACAACAAAGCCACGCCCATTTAACTTCAGATTGCAGAGCACAATATATGGAGTGCCAGTAATTCATTGCTTGACCATGGCTGTAGAATTTAAAAAATGAAACAAATCATGGGGTGAGGGGTATCCTCTGTATCCAGGGTAAGAGTGACAGACATTTTCACATCAATGTAAACTTTTGACATTCCCTTAAAACATGTCTTAAAACTTAACTGGAATAAGCAGAGATTACATTCCTGGAGGGAGAAAAAAACACACTTGTGATTTTTTAATAGGAATCAACCATGGTACATGTTTGTTTGTTTTCTTTCTCCTCCATATTTATTATTGTGATGTTGCCAAATTTTGTTAGGTGATACAGATGTCACTTTCATTAAGAAGTTGCTGATAGCGAAAGATATTTAGAAAAGCAAAGAACGGTCTGCCTCTGTGGCTGAGCTGCCATGCTTCCTTCCGGACCGACCGTCACTTCTGTTTTTCACATTGAAATTAACAAAGCGAACGACTGAGAAAGTGAGCAGTGCACTAACCAGCCCCTCCCGAGGAAGGCGGCGCAAGTTGCAGTGGACCCGTAGTTCCCCTGCGCCAGGCTGTGCTCGGGCGGCATCCTCTCGTGGTCGGCTTGGCTGCAATACCATCCTAGTTCAGAAGAGCACGCTCTAGTCCCACAGAAGGGAGCCCGTAAAATGTAGACCCTTGCATGCCAACTCCTTCCGAATGCAGTTGCCGCTCTACCAGTGTCAGGTACTGGCCACACCAGCAGATTCAAAGATCACTACATCAGTAACTGGCACCGTGTTGAAGAAACCCTGGTCTACGAAGCTTTGCACTCTGTATATGAGGTCCGGCTGAGGCGGAAGTGATACTGAGCTCACTGTCGGTTCCATCATTGTGGGACACTGCCTGCAAGGTACTGGGAATAAAGAAAAAAGTGTCCTTCTGTATGTTTTGATTTTTCACAAAATAGGTGATATTTCACATGATTTTGGTGAATCGATTGTTGATCGTGCATGGATTCTATCACCCAGGTCCAAAGAGGATAATTCTTCTGTGCCCTTTCTCTCTTTTGCCCCAGCTCAAATGCCTAATATTCGCATATGGTTTATATTAGTGAAAAAATTAGTATCTTTGGGCTAAAAAATAATGGAAAGAAAAATTCAGAAGTAAAATGTGGGTCAGATATTTTACAAGTGTCCACTTAATATACATATATGAAAACCAGTATATTCGGATTAGGTAAGTAGGTTCTTAGCTTCCTGATTTCCACAGGTGTCTGCCTATGTGCAAATGTAGTATGTTATTTACTACATGGTTATTGTGGTGTAATGTGCAAATGTTAGTGTGTGCATTATCCTGATCATTGGACACTCTGATATCCCTATCAGGAATAGAACTTGCACATGTAACATGTAATTTTTTTTTTTTTTATCACAAAGGATGTATTTCCCTAAGTAGCACTTTTGGAGCAGGGGAAAGCAGAGAACTGCTATTCCCTCATCCCCCTCCTCTATGATATGCATATGCCTGAAGTGTGTAAAGACATTTAGGTAGTTAATGGGCATGTTAATAAGAACGTTCTGATGCAAATTCATTTTCAAAATGAAAATAGTTTTCCTTCCCCAAAGTGAGAGTAGCAGAAATGTTGGTGAACTGAGCACCATAGTTATATATAATATTTCTCTACTAAGGTCTAGTTTGAAGAAAAAAACTTGAAAACAAACCTATGAGGTTGAGCCTGGTTGCTATAAAGACTTTATGGTGGTATGTGTTTCTGGGATGAGCTGTAGAGCAGGTTTAGGTGACTTCTAGACCTTGGATGTTCTAAGTCGTTCAGATTAAACCTACAAAACCCAACAAGCTGGTGCACATGGTGCTTCATAACGCAGCCAAGATTAAGAATACGTGATGTTGCAGCCCCATTTTAAACACTCGCACAGTTTCGCGAGAGGAAGTTACTGTGGCCTTGGTTTCCCGGTTCCTGCTTGGTCTGGTGAGGTTCCAGGTCACAGAAGCTGAAGCCAAGCTTAGGGTTGCATCGTCTCTCTGGTGTGGAGGCCAGCACCGCACTAGCTGCCTGGTGGGAATGAGCCCGTGGAGCATGCAGAGCCCAGAGTCACTGTCTGTCTGTGTTTCTAGAGAACAATGTGAAGAGTCCTAGAAAAGGAACTCGTCAGACTGTCAGGGGCCTATGTAGCCAAAATGTCACTGAATATAAAAATCTTGTCTTCAGTCCTCATGCTTTGTCACTGTAAAGCGAACAAAAAGCATTTTTACTATAATTTAAAGGAGCTGCTTTTTTATAGCACATACTATTTCGCTTTGTACTATATTTGATAGTTGCAGAATAATTTAGACTGTAGAAAAACTTTGTTGTATTTGTACTGTTCATGAATGTTTCCAAAAAAGTGCTTTACTTGGTTGCCATAATTTTCTTGTACTGCTGTATTTCCCCCCCTGCTTCCTAGAAACCTAATCTGATTCATATTTTCAGTACAGTTTTGTTTTGTTTTTTTTAATGTGTGTGTGTGTACTATTTTTTGGGGTCAGTATTCTGAATGTTTACATCTGTTTGACATTAGCCATTTAATGCCTTTAAAAAAAAAAAAAAAGGCGGTATTACTCCTACAGTGTAACAGCAAAATGTGAAATCAACCCAAACATAACATGCATGACAAACACAGATTGGGGGCGAAGGCCCTGAACATACAGACATTTTATATCAGCATACAGAAAAGTAAAACCCTCCTTCAGTCCTCTACCAAAGAATATATTATTCCCACAGGAAAAACTCACGAAAGGTGTGTAAAATCCTCAGAAGGGGGAGCAGTTGATTCAGTAAGACTGCTACAATTTAATACTGTTATGCTTGCTTTGATACCTGACTAAATGTGACTCAGTGCAACGAGCATTTAAACAATTTTTAGACAGTGTTTTGTTTAGAATTCAGGGATCATGCATTCTTTAATGGTGCTGTTTGTTTTTTATTTCTTTTCTACAAAGAAGAAAAGTGTTGCCTACAAAAGTGACTGCTCACAATACCATAAGTTAAATGAAATGAAATGTTTGTCTCTTCATGTTTCTCTGTTTTTTCCCTTTCTCAAAGTAACAATTTGGGTTTCAATATTAAAATATTCTGGAGAAAATAAAGAAATTAAACATTAAATAATTGTCATTTTTAATTTTTTATGAAATGAGGTAGTTACATAAAATGTGTTAAATACATCGAAAATTTTACTTAAAAAATTTTAGGGAGGAAAAAACCACATACTGTTGAATTATCGACCCCTTCCAGTTTGGTGAATTGTCAACACACAATTTAACTGTTAAAACTGAAACCTATTGGAAATTAACAATATCTACTGTGCTTATTATCATTTAAAAAGTATATTTGGAACTTGCTTTCATAAAGATCTTGTTTAATTTTTAAGTCAAAGACATTCGGGTCAAATTGTTAACTACCATAATTAATTTTAACTCTCCAAATGAATTCCAAAATTCTTTTTTAAAAGAATCGATTAGGTTAATTTTTTTTATCTTGCATTAAACATTACAGCTAGAGTTATTTGAAGAAAGCGCTGTGTGCCATTGGAACAAAATTGCCTCAGTTATGTTTACATTGGTTAAAAACGCATATTTTTACATTAAGATGAATCAGAAAGCATTAAACAATTGGTTAAATCGTAGCTCAGCTGTTTTCCTCTATAATGCTGACTTTGGCCACCAGATGGCGAAAGAGGATGTTTACATTTGGAGGGGCGAAAGAAAAGAACAAAATAAAAGGGCTTCCTCCAAAAACTGAATTAAATGCTTATAATAAAGTCCAACGTACCCAAATGAGTCCATGGAAAACTGATACTTATGTCATCAAGCTATTTTCACTACAATGATAGCATTCCTTTTTTGTCCTATTTTTTCTATTAAAGTATTATGAAATGCTTTCTTAATTTTATTTAACATGGAATTTTTTTGTTTTCATTGCATTATTTCACAGGCATCCTTTATTCTAAAATTCACTAGAGAGGGGCAGCCCAGCGGTTTAGCGCCGCCTTCAGCCCAGGACCTGATCCTGGAGACCCGGGATCGAGTCCCGCGTCAGGCTCCCTGCGTGGATCCTGCTTCTCCCTCTGCCTGTGTCTCTGCCTCTCTCTCTCTCTCTGTGTCTCTCGTGAATAAATAATAAAATCTTTTAAAAAATAAAAAAAATAACTTTCACTAGAGAAAGTTGAACAGCAGCATTTTTTAAGCCGATGTTTTTTGAAACCAATCTGAATGCTTTATGTTTTAATTCCTATATTCTCATGAAATAGGAACAATTATACAGTTTTTATACAAATATCCAATTGTTCTTAGTACATTATTGTGTACATTATTCTGGCCTGATTTTTTTTAATTTTTTTTATTTATTTATGATAGTCACAGAGAGAGAGAGAGAGAGAGAGAGGCAGAGACACAGGCAGAGGGAGAAGCAGGCTCCATGCACCAGGAGCCCGATGTGGGATTCGATCCCGGATCTCCAAGATCGCGCCCTGGGCCAAAGGCAGGCGCCAAACCGCTGCGCCACCCAGGGATCCCATTCTGGCCTGATTTGAGTAAAAATTGCACTCAGCATCGGAGGTATTTATTTGTATCCATCATAGGCTTTATCTGAGAAAAAGTAGTTTACCCAGTGATTCATTAAGTTTCACATAGACACTTCATTGTCATCAAAGATAAATATTTTATTTTGGAAGAACCTACCGAGGAAAGCAGTTGACACAACTGTTTGGGCTCCCCCCCCACCCCCCTGCAAAAGGCAACTGAACAGAAATCCTAGGAAGTGTCCCTTCATGAATTTATTTGAAGACTTTAATTGCAGGTTGCCTAGACTTCATGTTTCAATAAATTATTTCCAAGTCTTTAGCCTTCATGATCTGAATATAAAGGAGATTTTATAAACTCTCTTCATAGAAATAAACTTAGAGTTTTAGCTGTATACTAAGCAAATCAGCAATTTTCCAGAATTCCCAAAAGACAGACTACATTTTTAAAAATAGTAGAAAATATTTGCAAAAAGCTAGTGCGGAGTGAGGCAAAGCATTTCACAGCTATTAATGATCACATTTGTCCTTAGAAAAATCCCGTGAGGCAGGCACTATTATTGTAGCCATGTAATAAATGAGGAGCCCAAGGCTTAAACAAAAGAATACATGGGAAAAATCTGAGTATCAAAAAATGTTTTTCAGAGACCAGTGTCTATCCTTTTATTTACTACAAGATGCAGTCAATGGCTGCTTCGCTGACGTCTATGTATTCTGAGAAAAATAGGAGGGTCCCAAACCTTGAAAAAAAATTACAGGCTAGTGAGAGAGATGATAAAATAATTTTAATATAACAGGAGTATAATCAAGACGTGTACAAGGTGCACTGGCGAAGAAAGAGACATCAAGGGGGTGAAACTATTTAGAACTGCTACCAGATGAGAACAAAACCTCCAGAGGAACATCCATTGCCCATACCTGACCCAGTGACCGAGAGGGCATGCTCCTCCCCGTGAGCATCACAATCATTTCCCTTGAACAGGGCTCATCACTAAAGACACGGTCCTTCCTGATCATGATTTCTACAAAGTGTATGATCCTTTACACATTTTAGAGCTCTGTCCCCAGGCCCTTCTTACATTAATCTAGGAATTTGTTTATATGTTGATAATGTTGATAATTGATTTTGTGAAAGTTAACAGCATATTAAAACAATGTTTGTGGTACCAGATGTCCTTGGTGGTTATTGACTTCCTAATACTTTTTTAGATTAATGTGATACATATTTCTGGACGTTGAAATGTTACAGAGTCATATTACAGAGACTACAGAAAAAAAAAAGCAGAGTCCTGATATAAATTGCAATGTGAGCTCTTCCTTTTTAAAGGGAGAAGACATTGCTTCTGACTTCTGTTATTCAGTAGAGCTCAGATAACACAAAGGTCTAGTCTTGCATGTGTAAGCTGAGGATTTGGACTGAAGTCAGGGAATTCACAGTGTCTCATGCAGTTCTTCTAAGAAATAAAAGCCTCCCACTTTGCTGGTAATCACAAGAGGGAAATGTTTTGGTCACTGAGGAAAATGAGAATGCATAGATGGACAGCCAATAGATAACACCAGAGATCAGCTTCACCTACATCAATATTTTTCCAAGCAAACCTTAACTGGATAAGTAAATCCTACTGCTTCATTTATTCCAGCCTGGTAACTGGGAACATAAGTGGTAGAAATACAGAAAAGCTTATTCAGTAGTGCCCAGTGGCCTCTGCCCTCCTGTCTCTTTTCATGCCACAAGGGTAAGAGCACGACTTTGGGCTATTCACATTCCTATTCACCGTCTGACACAATCTTCCTCAGAGGAGAAAATCATCTTTTATCAACTCATAACTATTTTTCTTAAAGCCATCTGGCAAGCTAATATTTTAAGTATTTTAATAAGTATTTGATGATATATCAAAGTAATAATAAATTTATAAGGTTAGATCATGTCGGAAATTTGTTATTTCCCAAGAGATGCTTTAACTTTCTTTTCTACTTAAGGAGAATATTTCATTTCACTGAATACAAGCAGAGCATACTCCTTGACCCTCAATACTTGGAAGGTGATTCCAACAACGGGAGCATTTTGATGCCAAGATTCATCCAACCTTCAATGAGCAAACTTGTTTAGTTTGATCACCACATCTGTGCTAGGGACTGCATTACAGGGGACAAAAGATTTTACCAATGGCTTGATTCTTCAGGAAAAAATAGTTACCGAACATTTCTTTAGTGTGTTGTGTTTTAGAATTGTACCACAAAATATGTCATAAAATGAAAGGAATTTTCTCAGAAAATGACCTTTAAAGAATTAATTTCAGTGGAAAATGCCATTTAAATGTACCTTTCCAGGAAACATCCTATTTTCCAGAACAGCTTGAGTGTGGATGGAGAGAATAATTGAGAAAATGAACATTCTGGAGAGAAAAATCTCTTTTGAAGTCATAATTTAACTACTTTGTCTAAGTTCAGAGTGAAGATATTTAGGTAATATAATATGAGAAGCAAAATACTTTTCTGCATCTTTTACTGGAGAAATTATACTTTCTCAGTTAAAATAGAATAATTTAAAAAGAACAGCTCCTTTGTATGGAAAATGGTTTGTCACCAAATTTGGCTCATCTGGAGAAAACAGCACAGATGGTCTGGTTTGCTTCAGGATTGTGGTTTCGTGCCCTGCATGACTCACCAGACAAGGTAAATCAGCATCTCCTCATTTCAATATTGCAGTAGGACCAATATGCACTAACATTGTTTTTTCACTAGACCTTAGCAAGAAAATTAATGTTCTCTTGTAGCTAGACTAGAGATTATTTTTTCCTATAATTTTACATCCAAATTAATGAGGGGGTGCTTAAAAAATACCTTTGCAAGCTTAATAAAATTTTGGATGATGTAGAAAACTCTCTGGCCAGGACCTAGTTAATCATTTCTTTCCTTTTTTTTTTTTTTTTTTTTTTTAAGTGAATTCAAACTAATTTATCAGAAAGGAAGATCTGGGCTTTACAATTGGCTATTCTTATACGTGGTCATTTATTAAACTATTGTCCTGGAATATTTCTGCGTGTGTAATTTGCCTGTGAGGATGGATACTTAAAATGTACTTCAGTACATAGATTTAACCTGTTCTTATGGTTTGAAGTTGGCTCATATAAATACTACCAAGAAAGAATGATAACTTTAATAATGGGAAATCTGATTTCCTGACCCATGGTTCAGCAAATAGATTTATGCAAATCTGAAGAGGTTAGCTACTGCAGAAGCAAATATCTCCCTTGACTGTGCACAATACAGATTTCTACATTCCTTTTGGATCATTTCCTGAGTTATAGTTTATAGTTATAGAGAGCTACCATTCACTTATAGCAAGCCTTGTCTATATAGCAGAACCAAGACCTACTGAAGAGCAGGTGTAGGATCTCATCTATTTTGGTGTCTCTAGCAGGTTCCATGATACATAACAGAGGATAGTCCCTTTATGTGCATAGCAGTATTTATTTTGTTGGCTTCCTCTGTGCCGGGCTCCATCATGCGTGCTATAATTGCTGAAACGAACAGTCAAAATTCCTAAGTTTTTCTTCTTGTGTCGGGAGACAGGTAGCTAAGAGATAAATACATGACATATGTAGTATAGTTTGAAAATGGAAAGTGCTATAAAGGAAAAGAAATCATGGTAAGGCATAGACTGTATCGTGGTGTGGAGGTTGTAAACATATATAGATAGGCTTCCTAGGGAAAGCCTTACTGAGGAAATGCTATGCGTATCCCCCCAGATTCATCTGTTGAAGCCTCAAATGTGACTGTCATAGAGATAGGACCTATAAAGAGGCAATTATAGTTAAATGAGGTCATAAAAATGGGACCTGATACTTTAGGATTAATGTTCTCTTAAGAAAAATACCAAGGTGTTTTTTTCTCCACCTCCCCACCCCCCCCACCATGTAAAGACTCAGCAAGAAGGTGACATCTGCAAGCCAGGAGAAGAGCTCTCACCAGAAACCAAACCAGCCAGCACCTTGATCTTGGACTTCCCAGCCTCCAGAACCATAAGAAAATTTAATTTCTGGGGGATCCCTGGGTGGCTCAGTGGTTAAGTGCTTGCCTTCAGCCCAGGGCGTGATCCTGGAGACCCAGGATCGAGTCCCACATCAGGCTCCCTGCATGGAATCTGCTTCTCCCTCTGCCTGTGTCTCTGCCTCTCTATCTCTCTCTGTGTTTCTCATGAATAAATAAATAAAATCTTAAGAAAAAAAGAAAATTAATTTCTGTGTTGAAGCCACTCAGTTCATGGTCTTTTGTTGTGGTTGCACAAGGTGACTGACAAGATTACTTTTAAGTCGAGAATAGAAGATGTGAGAGGGTACAGGTGCATGCCAAGTGAATATCGGACAGAGAGGTCTTTGGGTTATTGGTAAAAGCAAATTTAGGGCACTGAATTTCAGTGCGCTGTAGCCGATAATTTACAGAACATTATCTCTCATTCTTAAAACAACCCTCTATGTCTAGAAGGCAAAACTATCAACTTCCTAGGCTTTCCACTTACCAAGATTCTTGCATAACTGATGGGATCAGCTGTTTCCAAAGGCACAACCTGAGAAGTGTAACTTTCCTAGTAAATGACTAAAATCAGTTGTTTTTCTTTGCCCATGTTATTAGGCTTCTAATAAAAAATTGGATTATTTATTCACCAAGCAAGGCATTAAAAGGGCCTCACATATTATATCATCTGGTGCGTTGCTAGGACAAAAGCCACCTTGGAGAGCTAAGAAAGTAATATGATCCCTATTTTCAGTTTTTTTTTTTAAGATTTTATTTATTTATTCATGAGAGACAGAGAGAGAGAGAAGAAGAGACACAGACAGAGGGAGAAGCAGGCTTCATGCAGGGAGCCCGACATGGGACTCGATCCTGGGTCTCCAGAATCACACCCTGAGCCGAAGGCGGCGCTAAACCGCTGAGCCACCGGGGCTGCCCTGATCCCTATTTTCAGATAAGGAAAGAGTCAAACCTATTAAGTCACCCAGAAAAGACCTATCTCCAAAAACCATGCCCTTTCTAAACCATGTGGTTCTAGTTACGTGTCAATTTGCATGAACTACTTCAGAATTAGCTTATCCGCCACATTTCCCTTGTAGTTGTGAGTAGTTATACATTTTAAAGAAACTGTCAGCAGGGATATGTTTTTGTCTTCTATTTTATTACATTTTCCCCCAAACCTCTGAGCAACGTATAACACTTTCTGACCTGTAATTAATAATTGCACCATCTAAAATGACAGAGTTAAAAAAATAAAAAGAACAAATAAATCCAATTGCCTTTCAATTAACTCCATGATATGCAACAACAGCAGCTCTGAAGTATTCCCTTGCCACTTCCAAATAGCAGAGGAAAGCGACAAACCAGTAACCATACAATAACTCCTTGTCAACTTACTGAGCCAAGAAGGAACTTCATTGGCCTATCTACCTTTGTACCTTTCTGCACGTAGCCTGACAGGGTCCTGGAGTTGAATAAACATAGGTCATAGCACCAGAAAGACTGGTTTGAATTCCAATTTTGACTTTGAAAAATAGTCACCTGGGTTGATTTACTTAACCCATCTGAACCTCTGAGCTTATCCATAAAGATGAAATTATAGCAACCTGGCAAGATTGCTCTGGGGAATAGCAGTACATGTAAACTGCTTAGCATAAAGTTTGTTGCATATGACAGTCACAATAAATGATCTCTGGTTTCAAAGAAGCATATTCTTGCCTGCAGTGTCTCCAAAGCCTGCATTTTAAGGTTGGAAATGAGCTCTTGATACACACCAGTATTCCCTTGACATCACCTTAAACTGGACACATCATCTTTTCCACTGATAAAGAAATGGAGACAAGTGAAATAGAAGTGTTTCTCCAAGTTTGCACATTATTGTTGAGATTTTCTGACTGTATAGTTTGATCAGAGTGCCAATGGTTCAAAACTTTGAACTAGCTCAGGTAAGTTGTTAAAATGCAGAAGTCTGTGCCTCAAACTTGTTCTGATGTAGGATCAGTCCAGGCAATTCTGATCAGAAGGTTTTGACTCTCTCTCAGAGAAAAGTTCAGGACCTCTCATTATAAAAGGTAATAATTTACCACTTAACATTGGAAGGCTGAGGGCAGCCCTGGTGGCGCAGCGGTTTAGCGCCGCCTGCAGCCCAGGGTGTGATCCTGGAGACCCTGGATCGAGTCCCACGTCAGGCTCTCTGTATGATGCCTGCTTCTCCCTCTGTCTGTGTCTCTGCCTCTCTCTCTCTGTATCTATGAATAAATAAATAAAATCTTAAAAAAAAAAAAAACATTGGAAGGCTGAAAACTATCAGCTAGCTTGACTTCAGAATTAGCAACAGTTGTCTATAAGAGTAATATTAAAAATCGGTAAATAATTGGTAAATGCTTTACCACAAGGAATTGCTTATAAACTAGTCTAGCCATGTGAGGTAATATTTTTCTATTTCTAAATATAACTCTGTAAAAGGACATTTAATGAAATGAGCAAGTAATTCACACTATATTAAATTAAACAATCCAGCATTTTATTTTATTTTGCTTTGTTTTGTTTTAAATATTCATTTATTCATTAGAGACACAGGGAGAGAGGCAAAGACAGGCAGAGGGAGAAGCAGGCTCCTCACAGGGAGCTCAATGCAGGACTCAATCCCAGGACCCTGGGATCATGACCTGAGCCAAAGGCTCAACCACCCAGATGCCCCGACAACTCAGCATTTTTAAAACATGATGTTAAAAAAAAGTCTTTACTATTGAAAAAGAAGTAGACATCAAAAAACTATACATATATGACAGTGACTATGGTTAATTTAGTTTTGGGGATTCTGAATAATTTTATTCTTTGTCTTCTCTAAACTCCTCAGCATTTCTTTGAACATGTAAGACTTCTCTTAGATTTTTAAAACTATTAAAAGTAATGACAGCTTTTAATTTTTAGGAAAATACCATATCTATCTAAAATCATCCTGAATAGTATTAAAAATGTATATTATATTCATAGAATATTGGGTCATAAGGTTTAATGTTTTATCTATTTTTCTCATAGTTGAGTATGCTAGTTTACATGAGAGAGGTAAGTTAATGAATATAATCTGTCAAAAGACAGTTTGTTGAAAATAATGTTGTTTTTTAGTATGCTAAGTGGTAAGAGATAGGATAAAACAGTAAGTGTATCCATGCTGTATATTTTTCAAATTTCTGCTGCCACCCAGTGGCTGCCCAGTCTGTTTTACAAATATCATTTACCCAGCTAATTGAGCAGCAAAGTTGCTCTTGAACACGTCATTTGTGAAAAAGAAAATCAGCCTGTCTTGAAGAAGCAGTGATTTTTCTACCTCAAAGAAATGACCAGTAAAACCATATGAAGTAACAGATAAAGGTTTCAATAGATCAGCCTAAGATGTTTTGGGTCCACTTGAGTAATTTTCCAATTCTCTCTGCTTGTTCCACAAATTCTAGAATCCCTGTCTTGCTATAACAGAGTCCCTGTTAAGCCACTGTTCCAGGAGTCCTATACAAGGAAAAGTTGTCATACAGTAACAATCTTAAAAAAAAAAAAAGATTTTATTTATCTATTCATGAGAGACACTGAGAGAGAGAGACGCAGAGACATAGACAGAGAGAGAAGCAGGCTCCATGCAAGGAGCCCAATGTGGAACTCGATCCCAGAACTGCAGGATCATGCCCTGGGCCAAAGGTAGGCCCTCGACTGCTAAGGCGTCCCGCAGTATCAATCATTAACACTCACTCATTAAATTGGATCCAGTCGCTTTTAAGTCTCAAAGAAAAGAAAAGCTGAGGATGAGGCCAGATGACACTTGGACATCCCAGAGGGCAGACAGCTGCAGTTCAACAGGAGCATAGCTTGACAGGAAGCAACTGGCAGGTCAGCTAATGCTGAAGCAAAGTCCCCAGGGTACGATTTCAATGAAAATATGCAAAAGCCTGAAGAAAAATAAGAAAAAAAACAATACCTGAACAAGTTCTAATTCCAGTGCAAATAAATTTTTAAAAATAACCACACCTAGAAAACCACATAAGAGTAAAGGTTAAATATATAAATCAGTATTTGCATATGTTTGCAAAAGCTTGAGATAAAAATGGAGATATACACACCAAAATATTATCATCAGTTATATGATGTGGTTGAAAGAAGAAGAAAATTATCTTTTCTATTTTTTATTGTTACAGTGAATATGCATAACAATAAATATGAGTTTTGTAAAAGCCTAGAAAATAGTTATTGTGAAATGAAGGAAAATATAATAAGCATTGGTCTAGAGGCTCCTTCTCGTATTTCTCTGGGCAGAAGGGAAAAGCAAACAGGAATTGTTTTTAGGACTATAATAGGGTTGTTTTTCCCAAAGAAGACATGAATGTAGGAAAGGATAGAGGTTGAGATGCCTCAACACAAAGCAAGGCAATGGGGGGCCCCCAATAGAAGCAGGTCAAACAATATAAAATGGAAATGTCTTTTGATTGAAAGGTAACTCACACAGTGGAAGCCAATATCAAATCAAGTTTTTGAAAGGGCAATGTCAAAAAGTAATTTAGGAGCCAAAGTGAAATTAATAAAAAAGCACTCATATCGAATAATGGCACACTTCAAATTCTGATTGAGCCACAGTGACCTACAATGGTTGCTCTGAACAGGACAGAGTGGAAAACCCTTCAGTAATTGTGAAAATCATACTTATGACTGGTGCCTAGGGGTTATTAATTCTAAAGTAGGGAAGTGAACTTTGGAGAATGTGGAGGGTAGGGCAAGGATTGGATGTGTCAATTGTAAAGATTTGGGTCTTTGCAAATCTTGGGTCAGAGTCTTTCACTCCTGCATAGATCTTTTTTGGACCAGGCTGTCACTTATGTGTAGAGGGATAGGCATGATTTTTCACTTAATTTGTGTGTGTATTGCCCCAGGATTCTTGTCTCTCTGGCATCCTTTCTGTTTGTCTTGTTCCTGTCTGACGGTTGATTTTGAAAGGCTCTGACCTCAAAGGTATATGGAGATCTGTCTTTTATTTCTTTCTTCTTGAATAATTAGCTCCTTACTAACTGAACAGAGGTAAACTTTTGATTCCCTTCTATTGACCGCTTTAGAAACGTGTGATTTATATTTTAAAATAAGAATATATAAAATGTCAGCACATAGTTGTTTAAATTATGTTTCTGAGCTGTTTGAAAATCAATATGTCAAAGTTTATTAGTTTCAGAACGGTAACAGTTGATATACATTTATAATAATGATGAAATTTCCCATGTTGAGTTAACAACACAGGAAATGCATTAAGACCAATTAAAGTATTTATTTATATGCATTTATGGATTTCTGATCTCAACATTAGTTCAAATATGAAACTGTTTCGATTTTTCTTAAGAAAGAGAAAAAAAAGAAGGAAAGAAGGATATTTTCAAATGAAGACTATCCTCAAACAGCCTGAAAACATTCGGGGTTTGATTCATATAACTATTACTTAATTTGTATTGTGATGTTCTTCGACATATTCTCATTTAACTCTGTGAACAAACAAATTTAGGTGTCAGCTCATTAAACCTTTATATTTTATTTGTTACCACTTTTGGCTCCTATTCAGCAGTTTTATGTCTTTTTTTAAAGTTTTTATTTAAATTTAAGTTAACATGCAGTATAAAATTAGTTTCAGGTGTACAATATAATGATTCAACTATTTTACACTATAATCAATTATATTAGCTTGAAGCAAAATTCTTAAGTATTGGTGTGCCAAGAATCAAGTTGAATGCTCATTGATAAGGTGGATTCTGGATCTCTGCTATCTGAACTCATATATCAGGAATGGAATTCAAGAATCCATATATGCAATAGACATCTCAAGTGATTCTGATATATAGTCTAGAGATTTAAAGTAGGTGATTGTCATCTGCTTTTACTATATCCTGACATGTGTTGTAAGTCTAATAATCCCTTTTAGAAGTTAATAATTCCTGGAGAAAAATGGACAGTGAAAGCCATAATATGGGTACATCTGACAGGTAAGCTTACATTGAGGAGGATAATTTGTTGAATTTGTGGGAAAAGTATATGGGCTGGGACTTTCCAAATATGTGAAATGAGTTCATTTCACAGTGGCACACATTAGCAAATGACATTTTTTCCTTTTCCCTGCTTTTTAAATTTAGTTTCAGCTCCTGGGTTTCTGTGACTCCATTTTTTATAATTTACTTGATTGTTCACTGTCCCATAGGCTATCTGAGTAGGGGTATAAAAGTAAGTTTTTGACAAATTAAATCCACTGAATGAGTTTTCATGAACTTAATAATATTTTCTATTAGTCTTTTTAATTCAAGAGCATCTTTCTTGAGAAGCAAATGTGTTCTGTTGGTTAAAAGTGAAGTCTCTTAGCTTTAACTTAATTTCCAACTTGTAATCAGCCCCTATGCTAAATCAACTAGAGTTATGTAATTATTTTTGTAAAAAAACATAAATGTATATTTATTGAAAGGAAATTTTCATCATTGAATAAGTATGTATTATTTTAAGTATCTTGTACCATTTTTGTTTACATGTATGTGAAACCATACACTACGAGTTTAATATGGAGTTGATTTTATTGAACTTCATTCATAGGGTTAATATTGTATTCATAATATCTTCCACTTAACTTCCACTTAACTTTTGAATTTGCACAGCTAATCACTAAACATGATTTTGTCTATACTTTGTAAATACTAACAAGCAATTTAACAATTTTAAGTTTTGTCTTCTCTACTTTTTCTGTTCATGCTTTGAAATAAGTACAGACAGTCAGAATTTGAAAGCAAGAGGATATTTCAGATATTGGATAATTAACTGCTGCAATATTAAAAATTTACTATTGTAAAGTGAACTAATTACACTTTTCTTTGCCTTTAGTTTGTAAAATAGTAACAAACCATAACAATTTAAATTACAGGTGAGACCTTTGAGCTTTTGATTGCAGTGACCAGAAGACCCTAGACAAATCTCATAAAAGACACAGCAATAAAGATTCTCTTGATGTGAATAATTGAGTTCACATTGTTCTCATTTCATTTCTGAGTATGGTTCTTTGAACCATTACAGAAATGAAATTGACTCATTGTCTTCACTATATATCTTGCATGTTCTATATCCACACTATGGCTCTCTGTACCTTCCTTCTGAAATATACAGTCTGGTTTTCTCAGACTATCTAAGATTTACTATTTCACATATTCAAGAGGATTTGCCATAAGCATAATGTAGCTTGCTTAGAAGAAGAGGGTATTTTATTTTTGGTTAAAATCATCTTTATGTTCTAGCTGAGGACATGAGGAAAATTCAGAAATTAAATTTAGTAAAATATGATATCTTAGTCTGATCTAATTACTTGAAGTTATTTTTAAGTATTTTATTTTAAAGATTTTATTATTTATTCATGAGAGACACATAGAGAGAGGCAGAGACATAGGCAGGGGGAGAAGCAGGCTCCCTGCAGGGAGCCCAATACAGGACTTGATTCTAGGACCCAGGGATCACAAACTGAGCCAAAGGCAGATGCTCAACCACTGAGCCACCCAGGTGCCCCTGATTTTATTTTTAAAAATCTTTATTTATTTATTTTTAAGTGATATCTCTACCTAGCGTGGGGCTCTAACTCATGACTCCAAGATCAAGACTTGCATGCTCTATTGATTAAGCCAGCCAGGTGCCCCATTTATTTATTTATTTATTTATTTATTTATTTATTTATTTATAAGATTTAATTTAGTTTTTCATGAGAGACAGAGAGAGAGAGAGAGAGAGAGAGAGAGGCAGAGACACAGGCAGAGGGAGAAGCAGGCTCCACACAGGGAGCCCGATGTGGAACTTGATCCCGGGTCTCCAGGATCAGGCCCTGGGCCGAAGGCAGTGCTAAACTAATGAGCCCTGAAATCAGGCTGCCCTGATTTTAATTTTTAGAACAGTTTTGTATTTACATAAAAATTGAATAGACAATAGAAAAGAGTTTGCATATGTTTGTGTTCAGTTTTCCCTACTATTAACATCTTATTTACTATGGTATATTCATTATAATTAATCAATATACATTATTATTAACTAACGTTCCTAGTTTACTCATATTTCTTTAGTTTTACCTAATGTCTTTTTCCGTTCCAGGATCCTATCAAGGATATCACATTATATTTCGTCATCACATCTTCTTAGGCTCCTGTTGGCTGTGACAGTTTCCTGGACTTTACTAGTTTTTGATTACTATAACAGCGTTGAGGAGAATTGGTAAGGTATTTTATAGGATTCCCCACTGCAGGAATTTGCCTTATGTCTTTTTAGTTATTACACTGGTGATATGGGTTTTGGGGAGAAATAACAGAGGTAAAATGCCATTCTCATTACACAATATCAAGAATTTACATATCAACATGATTTATCACTGTTGCTGCTGTCCTTCATCATGTGACTGAGGTGGTGTTTGTTGGGTTTCTTTACTGCAAAGTTACTCAATTATTTTCCCTTTTTATAGTGTACTCTGAAAAGTAGTCACTATGCACATACAACACTAAAGGAGCTTCCATTTGTGTTAGTTTCCAATATTAGTTTCTTGCTATAACAAAGTGCAAGGTTGATGACTTAAAACAATAGAAACTTTTCTCTTAGTTCTAGAGGCCAGAAATCTGAAATCAAGATGTCATCAGGATCATGATCCTTCCAAAAGCTCTAGGGGAGAATTTTTTTTTTTTTTCATCTTCAAGCTCTAGGCATTCCTTGGCTTATAGCAGAATAATACTAATCTCTGCTGTGATCTTCACAGAGCCTTCTCCTCTGACCTCTTCTCTTATTATAAGGATATTTGTTATTGGATTTAGGGCCCACCTGGATAATTTAGGATGATTTTGTCTTAAGATCCTTTACATAATTACACCTGCAAAGACCTTTTTTTTTTTTTTTCAAAATAAGATCATACCAACAGATTCCAGGCAGATATATCTTTTGGCAAGCCACCATTCAATTAACTACACCCTTCTTCAACATGGAATAGCCATATAAATTATTTCAAGGAAAAGTCGTCTCTTTTCTCCATTTATCAAACAAAGGGGAAGAACTCATGTAGGGAGATGTATAAAATTCAACTTGATGCATATTGACTTTGATGTGCTTATGAGACATGAAAATTATAATTGTAGTAGGCAATTGAGCAAATGATTCTGAAGCTTTGTAAAAGCTAAATATTACAGTTCATCAACAAAATTATTCATACTGTTAGATTCAATGAGAATGTTCAAAGATAGTGTGTAGAAAGAAGAAACCAATGGCCCAATGACCAAATTCAGGGAACTCCAACACAAATGGGGCAGGATGCATATGACCAAGAAGTGATGATTTGAGTAAAAAAGAAGCAAAAAAACATGTCATGGAAGGCAAGCATAGCAGTATCATATGCGCTAAAAGCACCAGTAAAAGTCACAATCTACAGATGTCCCATGCATTTGGAATCAGGGACTTGAGATTTTCCAAAGCATTTTGTGATACTCTTATACATATACATAAAGAGTAAAGGAATAAATAAATGAGTAAAAAAAATAAAGTTCTACAATGATTCAGAGGTGTTTTGTTTTTTGTTTTTTGTTTTTTTAAGGGCCAGAGGCAACATCACAAGTGGGTAATGAATGAATCAGAAGTGAGAAACTGGGGTGGGTCAGTTGGTTAGGCATCTGCCCTCAGCTCAGGTCATGATCCCAGGGTCCTGGCATCAAACCCCTTTTCCAGTTCCCCGCTCAACAGAAAATCTGCTTCTCCCTTTCTCTCTCCCTCTGCATCTCCCCGTGCATGTGCTTGCATGTGCTCTCTCTCAAATAAATAAATAAAATCTTAAAAAAAGGAAAAGAAAGTGAGAAATTGAACATGGCATATAGAGGCAAAACTTTCCAGAATTGAGAAAAAAAAGGAAGACAAGCAATAGAAAAACGGCAATAGTTAAAGAGGGTTTTGTTCAGTTTCTGTTTTGCATTCTTTTTTATTTTTTTATTTTTTTCTCTTTTCTTTGTAAATGGAAGAGACTTTCTGCATGTTTATAGAACAAATTTCCTCTGGCCAGGGGAGGCAGATGTGGAAGATACAGAGAAGTGAGGAGATCCTGGGGGAACAGTTTTTATTCCGTCAGTGGAGTTTTATTCCACTTCAGTGGAATAGAAGTGGGTTGGAAATGTTGGCCTTGGAATGGACTAGATCAGAAGAAAAGAAGCTAGGAGAGCACACACATAGAAGGCTGCCAGGCTGGGGAAAACACACTCCATTTGCTCTTGGAAAAGAGGATCTACGTGGAGGAAGGGGGCGGGGCACTGACAGCGTATGTAAATTCCTCATGAATCTTACTGGGTCAGGATTGCCTATTAAACCATTTAATTAGAAGCGCTTATTGAATCAATACTTCAGAGCTCCAAGGCTTTGTGTTCTCAAAGATACTCAGAATTAAAGCCTTTTATCTATAATGTCAGGCAGAAATATAAAAACAAGCAGTCATAATATTGACTTTCCTTCTGATTAACTTGTCTGTACCATTTTAGAAGGGCGAAGACAAAGTGCACAGTGCTCCAGAGCTCTTTATCGATCCCCCACACCCCCCACATCCCCACCCCAGGCTGGACTGTGCTGTGTTGGTCTTCCTGTCTCCCACCATGGGGCAGTGTAGGAAGAGCATGCTTTGGAATCGGGGAGACTGGTTTACATCTTACCCTTTCCAGTTAGTAGCTGAATGTCCCCAAGTAAATGGCTTCATGTATCTTAGCCTCAGGATCCTCATTTATAAAACACAGTCCAGAAATCTTCTGCATACATTTGTTGCAAGACACAATCTCTGAATACTGCCCAGGGCTTGGAACTCATTGGAACCGTCTGTCTGGGTTCCTTTCCCAGGCTATGAACCCCCAAAGGCAGAGAGTGTCCTACTCCTGAATTCCTAGTTCTCAGCATAGTAATGAGTACACACACACACACACACACACACACACACACTTAGTAAATGTTGGTTGATTGGTTGAGTGAACAAATAAATGAATTAAAGATGTTCTACAACTGTTAGTATTTTATAATTAAAAAGAAAATCTTAATGAGAACAATACACACCAATTTGTTCTGAACAAAAGCAGAGGCTTTTCAGGTTCCTGACTTCCCCTCTTTGCCTAACACAAAGATATATAGTAACTTTTCTTCAGTATGGTAACTTTGTGCTCCTAAGGGCCACATTTGACTCCTAATGAAATAGAACTCTATTTCTTTTTAAATTTTGGTATATTCTCTAGTAGAGTAGCTAATGGATAGTGTAAAGTGAAGAAGAAAAACAACACATACATCGTGCACAACACATACATCTTTGAATTACAAACAAGTAATAATGGACTATATGTATGTTTGTTTTCTGTGTGATTTTTATCGTTATGGGGGTTTCTTCTCTAGCCTACTGGTTAGACCTAAAAACAACACATATCAGGATAATGTGGCATTCCTTGCTTTGTTTTAAGAATTTCTCAAACATTCACTGTAAGGGCACTTGGGTGGCTCAGTCGGTTAATCACTGCTGTGAGATTGAGCCTGACTCAGGCTCCCCGCTGGGCATGGAGTCTGCTTGAGATTTTCTCTCTCCCTCTGCCTTTCCCCCCATGCCTCTCTCTCATTCTCTCTCTCTCTCTCTCTCTTAAAAAAAAAACGTTTCCCAAACACCGTAAGATGGGGCTCCCAAGGAAGTCTGAATAAAATCTAGTTTTGCTTAAAGTTCCAATACCTGGGTTATCCAAACCAGTGGACGCAGAGGGGTACAATATAGAAAGGGACCATGCATGCTAGCCCTTGCAGAGAATAGGTTTTTTAGATAAGTATTGGGCCATATTTCCATGGTTACAGCTAATCTATTATTTATTCTTCTGTGCAGAGAAATTCAGTAGCAGCGTGGTCACTGGGGGATGGTTGCTGTGTTTGCCACGCAGAGGATGAGGTTGAGTGGGAGGGATCATGACACTTGCTTGCAGTGGCCATGTCTGTGCCACCTGTTCATTAGTAGATCCTTGCAATGCTCACCATTCTCTGCTTCACTGTATCTGGATGTGCACGGGGAAATCTGGTGAAGGTAGAAGGCTCGATTCTGATACTCTTCTGCTGCTCGCACTGAAAGGACCTCGGTGGAGTTGCTACCCATATTTTCTTCCCCAGAGCTCACTTTGTTACCTTCGTTTGTGATTAATTAGTCTGCTGGTGAAATGCAAATCATAGCTGTGCATCCTAGAGGACAGCGGAGTAGGGATGAGGGGGGTGGGTGCTGTGGGTCCTCATTTAGAAGTCCTCCTTTCCTTTCTTAAGCTTGGTGGGAGTCATTGAGGAGCAAGGTCTCCAGTGAGCAGAAGCAGAGAGCTGAAAATTTGAGGTGTTTTTCTTACCTAAGAGAGGATGGCCAGTAGGTCAGGAGTCTTCCCATCCCTCCCTGTCATCTGGTATCCCAGGGAATGTTCCCACATGGCCCTATTTCAGGAAGTCTCATTTTTCTTGTCATTGTGACTCTGCTTACTAGAGGTGGACTGTTGCAGTACAGTCACTGTGCACTCATAATTCTGACAGAAAATCACTATAAATTGGATTTAAATTTGGATCAATTCTATGTCATAAAAAGGCAAAAGAATATAATTTATTTGTTTAGTTTGGTTTTCTTTAGCTTAGTTGACTAGTATGGTATGAAACTGAGGTTGTTCATTTGTTTGCTTTGGTAGTGAACAAAACTGCCCTCATATGTAAGGACATCGTTTCTTTTTATATTGTCCACTATTTTGCCATCTATCAGCTTTCCCTGAGACCAAAAAGCTTTACTCTCCTCTTTTGAAAGCACTTTTTTCCCCCTAAAACTTCTTTTCTTTATCTAAGTCTTTTAAAAATGATCTTCCCTATCCAGGAAGGAACTGATTACCCATTATTCCAATCCAATTTCCTTGGTATTGATTTTAACCACTTCAGAAATGTCGAAGTAAAACTGTCATTTCATTATCTCAATTTATCCTTCTTATGTGTTATTACACTGATTTTTATCTCTAGTCATATGTTAGTTGTTAATCATTAATTTTTTAAATTTAATTTATTTCTGGTCCTCACCCTCTTTCCATTGAGATCAACATTTCCAGAAAGATAATGATAGCTGCTATAAATTACTGAGTATATACTGTATAGTGTCTAAGTGCTGGGCAAACATTCTCTTTTAATACTCACAACCCCTGTGAAGCATGAGTTGTCAATATGTCCACTCTACACGCTCAAAGAAGTTATACACAGCTGGTGCTTGGCCAACCAGGGATTCAAGGCTGCATACACCTCATAAAGGCCCTGTTATTTCTACTGCACTTGACTATAACATTTCAAGCATTTAGGATTATGCCTTGAATATTTTAGAATCCAAAAATTTTGGTCAAACAGAAAGCTTAACTGCAAGCATATAAACAATGATTAAGGCATTTATATGAATAACTACTAGGTAGAAAACATAAAAGCTAGAACATTAAATCAAATGCAATAGCTTCATCGTTTTCCTTGAACTTACAAAACTGTCTTTTTATCTATTAAAACCTATATTTTATCACTTAGAAATCCTTCTTTTAGGAATGTTTAAGTATATAATTATAAGAATTTAAATGCAGTGAAAAATGGAAGCAACATAAATGGTTCTCAGTGGAAGACTATTATAAATTATGGCTTGCCAGTGGAATGGCATTCTCTACAGCAATTAAGAACAAAAATCTATATATTCTGATTTGGAAGAGTGATAGTGAGCAGACCAAGTAAAAGAGCAATATGTATTAGATTATTCTATTTTTGAGTAAAAATGTAGATGTGATTATATGCATATATGGCTACATCCATATAAGAAGTAGCAAAAACAAAATCCAGTGGGGAAATGTCTTAAATTATAATCACCAAAATGTTAATAATGATTACCTTTGGGGTTTCAGGTCAGTGATCATTCTGCTTCTAAGTATAAATACTTAAAAAGGAAGTAGGGGGATTAATGGTGATTTTTATAGCTTTTAGTTTTTAAAAAATAATTTTTATTAATTTCAGTATATGACCTTTACCTTAATAAAGGCATTTCTCTGCACTTAGGCATAGACACTTCATATCTATGGGTCAGAGGTAGCCTTTTACATATTCCTCACTCTCACTAAAAGTATAAGGAATCTCCAGGCAATAGCAACAAAAAGATTATAAATTTATTTAAAACTAGTGAAGATCTTTGGATACCAAGAAATCTAAAAGGATCAAAGTCAAGAGAAGCAAGTCTTTTCTACACAAGAAAGGGACAGCTCATGTTTTTATACTTAGAAGAGTTGCTGAGGGTGGCAGCAGGGCTGGTAGAAAATCAAGCGTGCACCATGTTTACTTGGAAAAAGAAGCCAGCTACTTTTAACAAACCCAAGCATTGGCATGCTTGATTTGAAACTCCCAGAGTCTCAAAAGCAGAAACAATTCCTTTTGCCAAGTAATGCTCTTACATGGGAATTCTGATGAGTTAGGAGAAGCTGGAGTGTGGCCGAAAAGTGGAAAATCTCTGCAACCTTATGATCGACATGCCTACAGTCTTGAAGCCTCATGGTCTCACAACTTCACGGTTTCACAGATATGCAGTCTTCAGGTCCTGCAGTCTCATGATTTGTGGGTCCCTACTGTTGGGAAAGAACTAACTCAATGTCAAGCCAGTTCAAGCCAGAGATGAAGGGAGTCTGATCAAAGTCATAACCAACTACTACTCAATTCAAATTCTGATGACATCAAATGTATCAATGCTTTCATAGTATACATGGGGATGGCAAACAGAGATCTATTCAATTCCTGGTGTTCTAATTCTAAAGCTCTGACAGAGGAATTAAAGCCACCTCCTTCCAAACTAATTTAGCTTTTGACCAAATCAAGTTGAACAACTTCTTACCACATTTCACACTAGCTACCTAATATTAACAGAAGAAAGTGGTGTCATTTATGTTAAAAAAGAACAAATAATAAAGTGATGCACTTTATGTTAAAAAAGGAAGAAATAATATACATACCCAGTCTTTAGATGCACTGTCCAACCTACAACAAAAAATAATAAAAAGATGTGCAAAAAAGCAGGACAACTCACAGTGAATGGGAACCATCCATCATAAAATACAAACATAGATAATGAAGTGTAGAAATGGTCAAACAAAATTTTCAAATAGCTGTAATAAATATGTTTTAAAAATCCCTAGAAAAGCATAGATATAATGAATGACAAGATGGAGGATTTTGAGAAATAACTTGAAGCCTTAAAGAAAAGACCAAGTGGATAACCAAGAGCTAATTAATATAATATTTGGAATAATAATATCCACTGGGGTAAGGGTGGGCAGGAGGATTAATAGCAGACCAAACAGAAAAAAAAGGACCATTGATATTCTAAACGGGTTATTAGAAATCATCAAAATGGAAGCAAACAGAGAAAAATATTGAAAACATGAGTACAGAACCCTAATAGGATTATATGAAACAGGGTGATATTCATGTAACTGGAGTAGTAAAAGAGAGAGAGAGAGAGAATGAGAATGAGAATGAAAGAAAAAAGAATATTGAACAAATGTGGGGTAAAAATGACCAGATTTGATTTTAAAAGAAAATAGCAACTCATGTATTCAGGATAAAATACAAAGAAAACCACATCTAGATGCATCCTACTTAAACTGCCAATGATATTGAGAAAAATCTTAAAAGTAGGCCAAGAAAAAAGACAAACAAAATGCCCTCAATCCTTGCCTTTCCTTCCAGAATTGTTTTAGATATTCTAGTTTCTTCAGCTTTCTGTATAAATTTTAGAGTTGTTTTATTGATAACTATAAAGGAAAAAAGCCTGCAAGGTTGGTTCTGGTTATACATGTGTCTTAGGTAGACAGTGTCCTTGGGTGTCATGGATGATCTATCTACCAAGGGGAGAAGTAACTTTCATTTCCTTCCCCAGCTACAAGTTTCTTTTTTAGTGCTCTAATGGTGTGCACATTGACTGTTCCCCATCCAGCCTCATTTAAAGCTTTGGTTCAGTAGGGGAGACAGGAAGAGAAGGACCTGGATGGAATGTCATGCTGTTCTTGCTCACAACAGCTCTTGTCACCAGATTCCTTGTCACCAATTTTCTTCACTAGACTCTTTGTCACCAGTGTTTTCCCCAGACTCCATGTCACCAATTTTCTAATTCTATTCCTCCATTCAGCCAAATATTTAGCAGCTGCCCAGGAATCGCAGAGATTTGTTATTTCTGACCCTCTCACAGAGTGAACAACCAGATGAATTGCTGAAGGTCTTGCCCATTGAGAAGATTCCTTTCACTAATGACAATCAGGGCTACCCTGTGGGACTCTAGTACTACATTTATCCACTTTAAATTAGAACTATCATATTGTGAGTACCCCTTTGGAAACCAGACATGAGGGTGTTTTTTTCCTCAGGTCATTGGAAATACACCAGGCCATAGGTATGAATTTGAGAGGCAGCACATTTCTTGATGTTGGAGAAATCCTGCTCCTGCAACTTACTCAGACCTTGTAGACCTGCCCAAGCATCATCTCTTATACACAATTTTTATATCATCTCCATTTGATGATAGACTGCTGCAGTTGCATCTTCCCATCCTATGGCTGTGTGGTTCAAATAACCGAGTTCATGAAGGTACACTCAACCCACAGTCACCTGCTGTTCCACTGTTAGGTGTTCGGTCTCTACCAAGGCTCAGTAGAAAGCCAGAAGAAGCTCTTCCTTAAGAACAGAGTAGTTATCCGTATTAGATATGGATGTAAGTACATATAGATGCGTATAAGTATATGAATAAATGGAGATGGAGAGATTCCATGATCTTAGAAATACACACTGATTTTTCCCTTTGGTGCTTGCCAGGGTCTGCATGCAGCATTCTTATGTGCTCCTGAGTATCATCAGATAGGCTTAATCATACAGCCAAAGCAATGAGGTGCTTGTGTACAGACTGAACTTGTTCCAGAGCCTTCTCTTACTCTGGTCTTTACTAAAAACTGGCAGTCTTACAGATAGCTCTTTAAATGGATTGAAGTCTGCACCTGAATGTGTTATAAATTACCTATAAAATCTAAAAAGGCCTATTGAGCATCTTTTTTCATGGCAGGCGATGTAAGGTGCACAACTTATCTTTCACCTGGAAGGAGATATCTTCACATGCTCTAAACCACTGATCCCTCAGACATTTCCCTGAGGTGGCCCCCTACATTTTTTTAGTGCTCTAATATATGAGCTAGAGGTGCTCCTCTAGCTCATATATGTCTTACTAAGGCATTTAAAATCCTTGCTACTTCCAATTGGCTGTATATAATGAGCAAATATCATCAATATAGTAGGCCAGTGCAATTATTTTACTGAATGTCAAAAAGATCAAGGTCTCTATATGACCATACTTCTGTAGAGAGCAGGAGATATAAGAGAGGTCTCTGAAGGTGTACTTCTGGCTCGAAGGAATAGCTGCATATGAAATGGCAAGGCCTGTGCTATTCCAGTGAAGATATAACATCTGGGGTAGCAGCTTCCATTGAAATGACCACTTTATCAACCTTACAGTAATCCATGTTAATTCTCTAATATCTGCCTCATTTCTCCACACATTGAATTGTTGAATAGTATATGGATATTATAGGTTTCACCACTTTTGCTTCATTCAAATATTTGATGGTGGCATTAATATCTGAAATTCCCCCCAGTGATGCAGTATTGTGTCTGGTATCCTATTTTTATAGGTAGAGATAAGTTCCAGAGGTTTTCTCTGGGCCTTTTATATAATAATAGTCCAAACTCTATGAATCAAAGAGCCAATATAGAGACTCTCACCATTGCCAAGTCTCTATTCTAATTATACATTTAGGAGTTGGGCACATAGCTACAAGGTGGGTCTAGGGACTAACTTCGCTCATTGTAAAACAGACTTGAGCAAGTGCTCCATATATCACCTGATTACATTGGCATTTTGGGTCCCCAGGAATTCGCTTCAATTCAGAGCCAATGTCCAGTAATTTTCCAAATGTTTGGGTATTTCTACTTCACTAATGCACAATACCTCTAGTAAATGACCACAGGTCCCTGTGGAAAGTCTTCAGTAAAGATTTATAGTATGTAGCTGTGACAATGGTCCTTCTTCATGGGGACCAGAATATTTTCTTCAGTCAAGGAGCTCTGGGTCTGTGAATTAACTCAGGCCTAGGAACTGGGCTCAACAAGAGAGTAAACTAAGTCATATTTCTAGCTTCCTGACCTAGAGTTTTTTTCTGGTGCTAAATCTATATTATTACCTTTCAAAGAAATAGAGTGAGGAGGGATGGACTAGGGAGAAGTAAAAAGAATACTTTTTACTTACTCCATTACATCTAGGCCTAAGATAGAGTGGCCAAGGAAGAGACACCCATTCCTGGAACCCAGTTCCAAAACTCGTTATGCATCGCCTGGCTGTAGCTTATTGGAAGGCAGAGAAGTCACAGAGATGCTGTACTGATGGAACTTGCGGGTACTCTGTCCTCTGTTGTGATGGGGTAAGCTGCCCTCAGAGGACTAACTACCGAACTCACACAGAGCCTCCTGTGGAGTTGTCAGGGGAACAGCTGGCTCCTGGGCACTGGAGAATCCACAGCGTGCAGCGTGCAGGAGCCTGAGAGAAGAATACATCAGAACCCGGGAGAGAGACCTTCCTCTTCCAGTGTCTTTCCAGTCCCTTCACCTGACAAAACTTAACATGGTGTCAGTTCTGCTATATTATCACAGAGCAGGAGAAGGAAGATGGATGAGGAGCCAAGACAATACGTTAATAATTGGCACAGGAGACAATGGAAAAATTCTCATTTTGCATATGAAATAGTGATTGTGTTAGAAAATAGTGGATTTTCTTGTGCCTCAGAAAATTAGCCTTCTGTTTTTGAAAACCCTTTGGGGATGCCTGAGTGGCTCAGTGCTTGAGCGTCTGCCTTGGACTCAGGAGGTGATCCTGGGGTCCTGGGATCCAGTCCTGCGTCGGGCTCCCCACAGGGAGCCTGCTTTTCCCTCTGCCTGTGTCTCTGCCTCTCTTTCTGTGTCTCTCATGAATATAAATATAATCTTAAAAAAAAAAAAAGAAAATCCTTTGAAGCTTAACTAGAGTAAATGGCTTAGAAGTATAAACTGCTTTACCCATTAAAAAACAAAATATACAACAGACCAAGCAGACAAACCAACCAAAGGAGTATAGTTAATATGAAACAAACATAAAAAAAAGTTCCAGAAAAACCAGAGAAAACTAAATTATAACTTTAATAGTCCTCAATTAAAACAAAGAAAGCAAAAAAAAAAAAAAAAGAGAGAAAAAACCCTGAAAATTGGGAATATGATGAATATTATAAATAACTTTATACCAATAAACTTGATACCTTGAATGAAAATGCAGTCCACATATATTTGTATTTAAATATTTAAGGCATCATGTTCATAGTAGCCAAAAAATTGGGAGCAATCCAAATGTCTCTTAATAGATGAATAAACAACTTACAGCATATTAATACAATGTAACACTAATCACTAATACAGTATGTAAACTAATTGTGATACACACAATCATATGGATGAATCTCACAAACATCTTGGGAAAAGGAAACTGAAAAAGAAAATATACTGCAATATGGGTGAATTGAATTTAAATAAAAAATTTAAAATAAAATAATATATACTGCATGCTTCTATTTATAAAACTTCTGTAACTAGTGAACTTAAATCTAAGTTACAGAACTTAGATCAGAGGTTGCCTATTGAGGTGAAAGGGTTGCTGAGGATTGTTTGCATGAGAAAACTTTCTTGGGTGATAGGAATATTCCATATCTTGATTAAGGTGGCAGTTATGCAAGTGTATACATTTATTAAAACTCATTCAACTGTATATTTAAGGTGTGCATTTTATTGTAGGTAAATTATACTTCATCAAAACTGATAAAATTCATAATCAATTATTTAGCTTTTAGTATGTATAAGGCAAAATTCTAGGTATAAAACCTTCCTATACTATTTCTTGTTACTTACAAAAGGTGATCTTTTTTTTTCCTATTTAGATATTAGCCTCTCCCAAAACTGTGTTTAGTGATCCCTCCTTCCTGTTCTCTATCTTTCTCATCCACATACAATACCACTCATCTTTGTTTTTATTTTATTTTATGGTAAAGATTTTATTTTTAAGCCCTACACCCAACGTAGGGCTTAAACTTAAAACTACAAATCAAGAGTCACATGCTCTTCTGACTGACCCACCAGCTGCCCTGTTTTTGTTGTTGTTGTTTTGTTTTTGTTTTTGTTTCTTTTGTTGTTGTTGTTGTTGTTGCGACACATTGATATAAGGAAACAATTGAGTTTTATTTAATTTTGTTAGTTTTGAAAAGATGGAGCCACATCTATGTTTTAAAAAATTGGCTCACCATAGAGATGAACAGATAAGCAAGCAGCTTTCACTATCATTTCTACCAGTTATTTCTTCTTTCTTTAAAATTAATTTATTTATTTGAGAAAATGTCAGAGTGTGTCTGCGCACATGGGGAGGAGGGAGGGTGGGAGAGAGGGGCAAAAGGGAGAAGGAGAGGAAAATTCCTAAGCAGACTCCGTGCTGAGCACAGATAAGCCACATGTAGGGCTAGATCTCAGGACCCTGAGATCAGGACCTGAGTTGAAACCAAAGTCAGAGCCTTAGCTCGCTGAGCCATCCAGGCACCCCCCCCCCCCACACACACACAAACACACACTAGTTATTTCAGTTACTTGAATGTCCATTTGTTATTGCCTTCATACAGATGAAAATTCTAAAGCACAGGCCAAATAATGTTCTCAGATTCATATCCCAACACACAAAAACACTAGGATACAGGTTATCATAAAGCCCCCTTTTTATATTTATGAAAAATTAGTTTTCATTGTATGATTTGATTTATATACTTCAAATATTGTCTATATATTTCAGGAATAAATAGCACTAGTCTTGTCCTTCTATATTCAGATCACAAAACTGGCCCCACCTTTTTATTTTAAATATGTTTGCCTTTGATGTTGCTGCAGGTGTGAAAAGGGATAGAATAAGAAAAAAAGTTGGAGTGATCTTCTTTCACACTTTTCTTCACATTTCATTTTTATAACCTATAAATATTGGAGAAAATCATCTAATTGTTCTCTGGAATGCCAATAAGTGGATTCAACAAAGCCCTTAGAGCTTTCCCCATAAATTCCGGGGCTTATTTCTCCCTATTTGTACACAACTAGTCTTCTAGTGCTTAGTATGACCCAACAGATAGACCAAATGTGAAAATTTACATTCTTATCATTATGCTGCATTTATTATATATGAGGAATAGAACTTGTATATTATTTTATTTAAAATATATGAATATATGTGTTTGATATATTGGACCAGCTGCTTTAAGCATGCTATTAAAACATTGTTGTTTGTTTTAATGACAACTCTGTGCAGTTGTTAAGGGATTCTTAGAAATGTTAAAGTGGAAGAAGAAATATACTTTGGTTTCATAGAAATGTTCTCCCAAATCAATAATAGTAAATAATTAATCTCATTGGAAATATTCTTCTACCTCAGACCGGTTCACAATTGCATTATTCTTTTTGATCAAAATGCATAAACAAGCTATAGGCAAACACTTTGTTGGCTTTAGGCTCCATAACAGATTTTTGATCATTTGCCTTCAGGCCCATCTGATCTTTGTTCTATGAGGTTGAATTTTCTGTGTGCTTGTGATGAAAATGAGAAATTGCAAGCATCGCATGTTCTAGTATGTTTTCACCCAGGCTTCACAATACTCCTTCTCAAAGCTCAGTGTCTGCTGTGTTTCACTTGTTGGAAATGTGCTACCCCTCCGATAAACTGAAGCCTTTTCCTTTACTGTTTTGAGAGAGCAGTGAAGTCATAGTCTTCTGAGGATGAAATTGCATACAAATCAATACATTCCAAAGACCAATTCATCCTTCTAGGCTGAGTGTGAGAAAATCAAGTGATTTGCCCTATGAATTAGCCTTATGTAATCTGGTTTTTCCCACCTAGAAGTGCATATGTGTTTCAGTCAACTCCAGTGCTTCAGCCATGAAAAGAGACTTCTAGAGCTTATGGAAGTTTTGAACAAGGTGGGAGGTTCTCTTAAATGCCTTGGGGCTGGGTGTCTCCATTGCCTATTTGTGCTCCATTTTCTGGCCTGGATTTCCTAAAGCCTGAGCTGTGTTTTCACTGAGCCATGGGATAGGTCTGCTCAAAACCTCAGAATAGTATATGTGCACATGTGGAGGGTGAGGGGGAAGAGCCAGCAAGAGGGAGAATTAAATGTAACTGCACTCTTGTGTCAGCGGATAAAAACTGAGCTGCTCAGTTTCACCTCATAGTAAAGGGATACCTATGCAATGTCATAACACACTGAGTCATCTCTTTTTGCAAAAGGCAGCTGGCCTGTTTGTATACAAATATATTTTGTTGTGGCCTCGTATTTCTGGTCATGGTCTGAAAGCGCTACGTGGTCAGTGGTAGAACGTTCATTTGCCTGACTCGCATCCTCCATTCTGGACCTGTAAATAGGCATCGTCGATAGCACGGAAAATGGAAAATCTAGACATAAGTCTTTTTTCTTTTTTTTGGGGGGGTCATTATCATCCTCAAAAGAAGGCAGCAGAGGGAAGGAAGAAGAACTAAAAGAAACTGTCCATAAGCCAAATTTAATTATTCCAATTTTCACATAAAGGGGCTGAGTTAAATGCCCTCAAGAGGCAACCAGGGGGCAGAGATCACATAACCATGGAAAGAATCAGTACTGATGGACTACTACTAATCTCTTAGGCTATATGCATTAGGATAGGCTGAGTTACCTCATGTCACGTGACTGGCCGATAGTAAGGTCAGAATTTTGCTCTAGCAGGTGCAAAACCTGTTGTTTACTTAAAAATGTTGGCAGCAGCTGCCGCTTGTGCTGTCTCAAAGCAATTAAAGAGTGTGTTGTTTATTAGGTTGCCAGGTGCTGGCTTCCCTATGTGCTATGACAGGTGGGGCAAAATTTCATGGAAACACCTGCCAGCCTCTGAGACAGACCTGTGCTAACTGGCTATTATCTACATAGCATTTAATCTTTTGTGGGTTTAGCTGACAGAGCAGGAAACATAGCTACAACACCCTCCACCAGGACTGAAGAGATATGATATGTAAGCACTTTCTTGCTTGCCACTGTAGACAAGCATATTTTAGATATTAAGAAGATTTCAGAGGTTTCCATTTTTCAGCTGTGTTTGGAGAGCATAGAAAACACCCCAAATTGAAAAAAAATGTTGTCTAGAGATATAGCATGTTAATTATTAATAACAGTCACCAAACTGACTTATGAAACAATAAATACTATCAAACAGTTTTCTCCCAGTGCTGGAAAGCTCCTCACTGCCTTTCCCTTTAGTTAACAATTTTCTTCTTTACATAGGAAAAGTACCTTAATACTCATACTAGAAATAAATAAGTGAAAAGAATCACTACAGCTTTTGGATTTGTTTATTTGCTTGTTTGAAACACATGTGTGACTTAGGCTCTTTAGTTTTCCCTTTCACAAACAGTGGAAACTCCTGGGAGAAGAAATAAAAATCTAGAGATTTCTTAAAGGTTAGAGCACAACTATTTTCTCTTTGGTAAAATAATCCCAGGTGAACTCAGGAGACATAGGGACTTCCTTTTAAAACATACTTGACAAATGTTAGCCACCTACCAAGAAAAATTTCTTCCATCAATCTCAGAGCTGTGGAAACTCAACTCAATAAAGAAGTCTAAATGATGCTATCTTAGAACTGTATTCTTTGTATTTCTATTTTTCCATTGAAAAAATGCCTGAGAGTCGGTCCATAGATAAGAGCTAACAGTTTGTGGCATTCGAAGTGTATCTTCAACTTACGTCTCATGCATCCCTTTTTCCATTTACTTTCATCTATTCAAAGTTGCCTCCAAGAAAGAAGTTTAAAACCTTATTTATACTAAACACTAATGACTGATATATAATATATTGTTACCTGTTTCTAGAACATTTGCATTTTAGGAGAAAATAGTAAAAATTATATCAAGGGTAAAGCCACCATTACCACAACACAAAATTACCTAATTCTGAAATATTAAAGATCAGCAAAGAGAAAAGAGAGTTGGCATTTGGGAAACAAAGACATTTCTGGTTTGCTTGCACATACTTACTGGCTGGGCTTGTCGGGTCAATTGCTAATGAAGTTCACATATGTTTCCTTAGGGGCAGCTGAATGTTGAATAGAGCAGTGACTTGGTTTTTGTTTGTTTTTACTTTTTTTAAAATTTGAGTATAGTTGACAATGTTCCATTGGCTGCAGGTGTGCAACATAGTGATTCGACATTTCTGTAAGTTCTCTGTGCTCACCACAAGTGGGGTGGTGAGTACCATCTGCCCACCGTACAACACATTACAGTACCATTGATGACATTCCCTATGCTGTGCCTTTTGTCCCTGTAACTTACTCATTTCATAATTGGAAGCCTGGACCTCCCACTCCCCTTCACTCATTTTGCCCATCTCCCATCCTCCTCCCTCTGACAACTGAGTTGGTTGTCTGTATTTATAGATCTGATTCTGTATTTTTGTTTATTCATTTGTTCTGTCTCTTAGGTTCCAGGAATTTGAATCCTGGTCCTCCTATCCACCTACCAAGTCTAGAATCATCAGGCTCCACTTGTCATCCGTGTAAAGGGAAACAATAGGACCTCAACAGAGTCTCCTGAGAGGATTTCAATGAAATGACAGTGTATGGAAAGCACCTAAGACAAGACTGGACCCAGGTGAAACACGAGAGAAATTACAGTTTTCTTCCTTTGCTTGAATTTAAGTTTCTTCAGTAGATAAAAATCATTCTAAGAGCACCCTTGCGGGTTTGTGCTCGCTGAGGTGGAAACTGGTCCCATCTTGGCATTTATAGTTTATAGGGGGCCACTCAGCACAGGATTTATTACTTTCTGTAGGAAAGGCTGCTGTGTGAAATGTGAGTCTTTGACGATCTCCTCCCCATCCTTCAAGGAAATAGTTCATAACCATCTGATTTAATGCTTGTGAAACTCAAAGTTAGTTTTATTAAGTATATCAAGCTTCATGTGACCTTCAACTTCCCATTTCATCTGGCAAAAACCTTCATTAATGTTCACCACTGTGATTAAGGTAGCATTTAAAAACTGTCACAGAATAATCTAGAGGTTATTATACCTGAGGAAAAAATATGCCACCATTTCCAAGTTTCTGCTAGGAGTCTACATTGCCTCCATAAAAATTTCTTTTAAACCATGTTGAAAAGCTGATTTTTTTAATCAGGAAAAGCACCAGGTGGCAAATATACATTTTATATAAAATAGAACTGACCTTTTGCCATTTCTCAACACAGGAAGAGAAGGATAAAAGGATGTGGAGTAGAAGCAGATAGAATTCACACGGGAAAATAAAATCCTTTCCCACAACAGTCCAAAGATATACTCCATCATGGATACTATACGAAGTTAATGTTATCAAATAGAGATATGGGACAGTTGATCTTAAAAGAAAAGCAGGGTGATGTTTTTATAGGAAACGACATAAAAGAGTAAAAGGCAATTTCTAGGTAAGGAGTCAGGAGGAAAAAGAATAATGAACTAGGTGGTGAACAAAAAGATTGCAAAGAATATATAGAACACACATATCAGAAAAAATATGAAAAGGTCCACTTAGAAAACTCCTAAGGTTACATTTACAAATATTAGAAATAAAGAGGAGCTCAGTAGTGTAGGTCTGGCATGTGTTTGTTTTCGATGTTCATATTGTAGTTTTAAGTGAATTTATTGTTTTACTGGCAGCAACTGCAGGTGAATAAGGAGACTACATGTGGACTGGACACTAGTATACTTGATGTGAGTAGAATGTTGGAAGCAGAGATGGTAAAATAAAAGGACAGGCTTCATCCAAAACTAGCTTTGACTTCTTGCAATTCCAGGTGTGTGCTTCGGGTGAGTTACTTCCCCTGTCTATTAGTTTTGTCTTTAGTAAAATGAGATGAAATTTCATACCTCATGAGGTTGGCCCAAAAGATTAAATAGATAATGCAAAAGGAAAGTATTCTAGAATAGCGCCTGGCTGTCAGTAAATAAACACTGTTAACTAATGTTCTTAGTTATTAGGATTAGATGTTAACTCATTTATTTTAACAGGTAATTTTCTTAGAAGAAATAATTTCTACAAAAAGCACAACACACATTCCTTCTCTTGCTTGCTTGCTTTCTGACCACCAGAATGTGAGTTTTATCTCCTTTTTAGGTAAAAATGCGGAAACTTCATAATGCCAATGTGTACTCTCAGAATTGTTTTCTTCTAATGCAGTCATCAATAAAGTTGAAATCTGAATTTATATTAGGATGTTAATGTCTTAATATTTATGGAATTTCCATGTCAGATGGTCAATAAGGAAAGGGATGCTGAGAAAAGTGATTTTTTATAGTTAAAAGAATGATAATGCTTAAGGACTTGTGGACATGGGTGGAACGGAACAGCCAATTAGAATTGACATCTTACCTCATCATAAAGAAATTACCATCCAAGTTAGCTTAAGAGTTTTGATTTATAGAAAAAACAAAGAAATAAAATTATGCCAAAATATCCACAGCGAGTGATTTTGTGTATGATTGTCAAAGAACTTTGTGTTGAAATAGGATTGTGATCTATTAGAGGCCCTGATGTATTTTATTTGTAATCTACAGGAGAAAACTACATCCAGAGGTGTGAATGCTTCTGTGACCTACAGAAAAGCCTGTGTAATTCATCTGTTGATACACAAGCCTGGTGAGTTCATTTTTAATTTAAGTGAAAATACTCCACTTTTGGTGACAAATATATTCTATTGACATAACTGTAAATATAATGTTTCACATGCCTCATTAAGGTTGAGTGTTCTGTTCCTGAGAGTTGAAACTATTTAATGCCCTAGGAAAAACAAACACCAAACTAACTTGTAATTCCCATTGAATATCTCCTAAAGATTACTGCTCCTTTTTCAGGACCATAGAAAAGACATAGCAAGAGACAGAGCCTTCACAAATGTAAATAAAAACTTTTCCCCCTTATGATTTCACTCTTACCAGGCACTTGGTTTACTTAGAGTCTATGGTCACTGAATATAAATACTCTAACTATGTCTTCATAACTTGAAATGTCAAAGTATGGCCAAATAATATTCTTCCCTAAGTTTATAAAATATTCTTGTGATCTATAGTTTATTTTAACAACATTGGATCAAAATTCAATGTTATAATTTGCATGTCCAAAATGTGAATATTACACTCTTGTAAAACTCTAAATGTTAAGTAATCACGCAAGAGCATAACAAACTATCCAATGAAACCTTTGCCCCTTTCCCAGGCAAATCCAAAATATGCAATCAATGCTGCTTTGAAATGTATTAACCAACTACAAAGGAAGCAAGCCTTTTTCAGAGAGTAGATTCCCTCTTTGAGTCTCTTTGAATGAAATTTCATTAGGTCATATTCATGATTATACCATGTAAATATACATACCAAAGAAAACCATTAGACTTTTAATAGGACACTATAATGGTACTCTCAGAATTTCTTTTCCAAAGAATTCAGGATCCTGAGTTGTTGAACCACCATTTCATCCAGCACTATATTTATTGCTTACAGATTCTTGAGTATTCTGTGCCTTGATTAGTCTACTGTAGTGAATTTTAACATATAGAGGATTCTTCACCTTAACTTTAGTGTTTCCATTTGGATCTTTGTTTTCCTCCTGACTCTCACCTTCTCCTTTCACTTTCTCCTCATATCTTTGCTCATTAGCTTCTTCCTTTCACTTAAATGACTAGAGTATACAGAGTATCTAAGCATTTTAGGAGAGAGGAACAATGCCATTTTGTTCTTTACATACGTAGTAGATACATTCGTTTTTATAAAAGAATCAAATAATACACAAATAGGCAAAGTCCAACATATATATACATATTTTTTCATTTGTCCTCCTTCAAACTGAAGCTATCCTCCTCAAAGGTAACTACGATAAAAAATTTGGTATGTAAACTTTCATGTATATCTACTAATACTCATATGCAAGCATGCTCATTTTATTCACGTGATTGTATGAATTGATTTTAGGGGAGGATCTTTTCTATAGTATTACAAAGCATGGATGTTCATTTCATGGCAAAATTTAAAATGAAAGATATAAATATTACTGCTCATGAAATCACTGTCCAGTTTAAGAAGTCACATATTACCAACATTATGGAAGTTCCCTGTGCAACCCTCCGTGATTCTATCATAACCTTCCCCTCATCCCAATAACTCCAAACCTGAATTTGGACTTTACTATTCCTTTGCATTTCTTTGTACTTTCTTTATACTTTTTACTACTTATTTATGTATGCCTAAATGTATTTCTCCTGCAAGTTTCTAAACTTTATATAAATAGTATCAAAATATATTTGATTCTTTCCTTGCAAAATGTTTATGATAGCCATCAGTTTTGAAATAGAAAGTTCCAGTTCATTAATTTTTAGTTTTTGTTGATAAAAATAGTTTATTATGTAAATATAACACAATGTATTCATTCACTCTTCCAGTAATGAACATTTATGTGTTTTCAATTATTTGTAACTAAAAATACATGTTGAGAACTTCTGGTTTCTGATCCAACACATAAAGAGGTTAGAAGTCACTGGTTCCATCCTTACAAAAGCTGAATATTGAAAATCAAAAACTTCTTAGATTCATCAGAGAATTGGGATCATAGGACAAATCACTAACACCAAAACTGAAGACACAGATAGGTTATACAGAGTTTTACAGTTTACTGGAGCAGAAGCCCAGAAGCAGAAACATTCTAGAAAAGAAGTAGAAAAACCTAAACTGCATTTGACAATTTGCTCGAAGCTCAGGATAGACAAATTTGAGAGTTAATCACTCCATGGGTTGAGGCTCAGAGAGGCCCTATACTTTGATGAGCCTCACCTTTAGAAGCCCTGTCAGGTTCTCACAGTAAATATCAGAAAAAATTCCCTTGTGTTTATAACAGCAAGAAGGGGAAAATAAGCATACTGAAATATGTCCATTGCATTCTCCAACTCATCCTCCTCCTCTTTTCCTTCTTCTTTCTCCTCCTCCTCCTTCTCCTCCTTCAAGATTTCTTTATTTCTTAGAGGGAGCAGGCAGGAGGTGAGGAGGGGCAGAGGAAGAGGGTGAAGCAGACTCCTTGCTAAGCAGGGAGCCTGAAGCAGGGCTCAGTCCCAGGACCCTGAGATCATGAGCTGAGCTAAAGGCAGACTCTTACCTGACTGAGCCACTGAGGTGCCACAAGCATTCTGTTCTTCTTAATAAAGCCAATCAAAAAGGGAAGCAATTTTACAAGACTGTAACTAACTAGTGTTTTATCAGAGCCTAACTGATCTGAGTCAAGGGAAATATCCAACTCCAGCACCTGCTAGCTTTCCTGATTCACACAAGGGAAAAAAAAACCTGAGATACACTGGTAAAAGTCATAGACTAGGGGCACAGGGTTACTAAAAGCCTGAGACCTAATTATAAGACTATAGAATGCTTCTCCTCTTCAGTATATACACTACATCAGTAGCATTCTTGTGTAATAACAGGAAAATACAACAAAAAATATTGCAAGTCTTATATTTTATTTAGGAAGCGATCTTTAGGAAAAGCCAAAGATAGCAACAAAAACAAAAATAAGAACACCAGAGGAAATTTTAGCCTCTGATACCCATAGCTAGAGCAAACAGTAAACAAACTAACTCCTAGGCAGGCAAATACAAAACCTCACATTGAAAACTATTTAATGAGTTCCTTTTACTAGGTACATCATATCTGGCTTTCAATAAAAGCTTCCGGGCACACCAAAAGGCAAAAAACAATTTGAGTAAAGAAAGCAAGCATTGGAACCAGCCTCAGATATGGCAGAGATGTTGGAATGAACAGAATAGGAATTTAAAACAATTATCAATAATACGATGAAGATTGTAGTGGAAAAGTAGACAACATGTAACAACAGATGAGTAATGTAAGCAGAGAAATGGGAACTCAACGAGTCTAAAGGAAATGATGAGAAAAAAAAACCCCACCATAATGGAAATGTGTAATGGACTTTAATGGGACTCATTAATAGATTTAATATGGCCAAGGAAAAATTCTCTGAGCTTGAAGAAATGTCAATGTAAACTTTCAAAACTGAAACACACAGAGAAAAAAGAATAAAAGAGACAGAACATAATATACAGGAACTGTAGGATAATTACAAAAGATATAATAAACATTGTAGGAGCACCAGGAGAAGAAAAAGAGAAAGGAAGAGAAATATCTGAAGCAACAATGTCTGAACATTTTAAAAAACTAATGCTAGATGATAAACCACAGTTCTAGGAAGCTCAAAGAACAACAAGCAGGGTAAATGCCAAAACAAAACAAAACCCACACATAGGCATATCATTTTCATATTTCAGAAAAGCAAAGAGAAAGTCTGGAAACTAAGGAGGAGAGACAGGTAACATATAGGGAGCAGGAATAAGAGTTACATTACTCTTCTCTTGAGAAACCATCCTAGCCAGAGGAGAATGGAATAACACATTTAAGATATTGAAAGAAAAAACCAGCAGCCTGGAATTTATCCTTTAAAAAAAAGGACTTCTGTGGACAAACAAAAATTGAGGATATTTATTGCTGGTAGACCGGTCTTGCAGGAAACATTTAAGGAAATTATTCAGAAAGAAGGAAAATAGGTCAGAAATACAGATCTACATAAAGAAAGGAAAAGTGTTAGAGAAGAAATAAAAATAAAATCATTTTTGCTTATAATTAATTGATCTGACAGATAATTGTTTAAAAGGATTATAACAGGGGCAGCCCGGGTGGCTCAGTGATTTAGTGCTGCCTTCAGCCCAGGGCCTGTTCCTGGAGATCCGGGATCAAGTCCCATGGAAGGCTCCCTGCATGGAGCCTGCTTCTCCCTCCGCCTGTGTCTCTGCCTCTGTGTGTGTTTGTCTCTTATGAATAAACAAATAGAATCTTTAAAAAATTATTATAACACTAATGTATATCTCAGGGATAAGTGAAATTATTGACAGCAATACTATAATGGATGGGAGAGGGGTATCAGGAATATTTTGTTGTAAGGTACTCACACTATCTGAGAAATGGTATAGAGCGACTTGAAAGAGGATTTGGATTACTTCTACATGTATTTACAAATTTAAGGATAAGAACAGAAGACTGCATGTTCTCTCATGAACACAGATGCAAAATTCCTCAGCAAAATATTAGCAAATCAAATCTGACAATATCAAGTTAGTTAAGAAAGGGTTTCACAAAATTCAGCATTCATGCATGATGAAAATTCTTAGCAAACTAGGATTAGGAGAGAACCTCCTCAACTTGATAAAGAACATTTCCCCCAAACCCCAAGCTTTACCTGCTTTCTGGATGACAGGGCCCATGGTAAAATAAGTAAAATTCAGGGTGATTATAGTGTCAAACTTCTTTTGCCATAAAAATGTTCCAAGGTCAAAGATGATATTATATACTGAATATACATATATATGCAGACATTCTACACATTTATTATTCTACTGCAACAAGAATGTATGACGCATGCTGAATCTGGGATTCTGTCTCTAGTAGGGCACTGGGACCAGAAGAAATGTTATTTCAGAAAGAAGGGAAGAGGCTGCTTAGGTATAATCACATGCCCTGCCAATCAAGGAAGAGAAACATGTCTTGACTGATTGTTCAAGTAAACTGTCAACAAGCATGTGGCCAGCTTGAGCTGACAATAATAAACATCAATAGATCCTTCATTTAAAAAGCAGCTATCATGGACCAAATATGGTTTTTGATACTTGTTGCTTCTCTCAGAATAACCAAGGGCTAGAAGGCAAGTGATTATTGTGAGTGGAGATGTATTCTATTCACAATCAAATGAATGAGGTGGGCCCAAAGCCAAAGAATACTCTTGATTGGACTCTTATTTTATAGCCCTAAATTTAGCTAGCTAGATTTTTTCAATTTTTGAAATGGAGGCTTTGGCATTTATCATAAAATCTTGTTTTCACTGCAGAGATATCATAAGGCTCTATAATTACCCACACAGAAAGTGGTCTTTTTTTTTTTTTGATACAACATATATAGCATATAGTGAAGTCCCAAATTATATTATTGTTAACAGGTTGCCCTGGAAGAATCCAGATATAAAGATTTGGAATCTTGATAAGAGGAAGTGGAAACAGACTGTCATTTACAAGTTTCCAGTGGTTCTTCCCTTCTCTAGAAATAGAGCCTTCAACTCACAGTTGGGGCAGACTCGTCATTTGTGTTAAGGAAACTCCAGGAATTAACTCTTAAGTTACACAAATATAAAACATACATCTACATGTTGTGAGACAGAATGCCATTTCCTGCACAACCGTAAGACAGTTGTAAAACATTTATTTTGGTCATATATTTGTACATCTCTGAATCTGAGCTGTGGATAAAATGTTTTCAGGGTTTATTAGTTGAGACCACATTTTCCCTGAACTCTCACAAGTTTCTAATGAGATTTTTTTAAAATGTATATTTTGAAATAACTCTACACTTAGAAAAAAGTTGCAAAATACTAGAGTTTCTGTATACTTTTCAACCAGCTTTCCCTGACATTGATATCTTGCATCACCACGCCACAATCATCAAAGCTAAGAAATGAACATTTATACAATATTGGTTTCTAAAGACAGTTGCAGGATGTACGAGTTTCTTCACTAGCATCTTTCTTCTTTCCCCATATCCATTCCACGATCCCACATGGCATTTAGTTGTTAGGATTCCCTGGTTTTCTCCAATCTGTGATGGTTTCTCAGTCTTTTCTGAGAGTTTTGAAGAACATTGATCAGTTTTGTAATAGAATGTACCTCAAATTGAGTTTGTCTGATGTTTTGTAAGGATTCGTTTGAGGTTATGAATTTTTGGCAAGAATATCTCAAAAGCGATGTGACTTTCTTGGTGCCTCATCACATCACAGGGCATATGAATTTGATATGTCTTATCAATGGTGATGTTAGCCTTTGTCACTAGATCCAGGGTTCATCAGGTTTCACACTTCCCAGTTTATCTACAAATATCCATTATTTTCCAACTTTTGCCCACTGGTAGATCTTGCCTATAATAATTATGACTGTGGCATTTTAATGGTGATGTTCTCTTATTCCTCCAATACCTATTAATTAGAATTCTAGAAGGAATAATTCTCTCCCATAAATTCATAATTTATTTTCCAATTTACATATGCCAGTATGGACTTATGGGTATTTATTTTATGCCATGTGTTACAATTTAATATTATATTTATGTATTATTTGCTCAAATCACCCCAGCTTTGGCCACTGTGCTCTTCAGTTTGACTCCTGTGCCAGTTCAAAATGCCCCATTCTTTCTGAGAAATACTTTACTATCTGGCACTAAAATATGCCCCAGACTCATCTTATTTCCCCTGCCTCAGCCCTAGAATCAACCACTTCTGCAAAGAGTCCTTGTTCCTTTTATTGGAGAAGAATATTTACAAACCAAAATCTGGGCTCGCTAGGTGTGCTCATTCCTACTGATGTGTCATTACTTCTAGACCTGTCATCAAACAGTTTGGAAGATGTGTGTGTATACTAATCTGTGTATAAACAGACATCTACATTTATTTCTGCATCTATCTGTAAATATTTTTTAAAAAAATCTCAGATACCTTTCATTTCTATATAACACCACTTTGTTCATTCCAAGCTCTCCCCTTTTCTTATTTGTAACTTCTTTCCACCACAGTGAGAAGCCTGGCTCTCATTATTTATAATGTATTTATTTGCTTGTTTAACTCCACTATATATATAAGTTATTTTCAGAATTTCTAACCCATATTCCCATAAAAAACACATTTGCCAACTAAAGTACAATAGTTGTCTACAGATCTTTTTGTCGCAGCCTTTATGTATCTGGTCAAAATATTGTTTTCTTTCATTAATAGGTAGTTCTCTTCACCATCCCTTTAATGCAGTCTTATTATTATTAACTATTAACTCATTTTTAAATAGATATTCTGAATTATTTTCAGATTATTTATTTCTTCTTATATAAGTTTTGGTATCCTGTGTCTTTCAAGGAATCAGTCAATTTCACCTGGGTTATCAGATTTGTGGATAAAGAGTTGTTCATACTATTCCTTCACTATTCTTTTGCTTTTCATGGAATAAGCAGTGATAACCCTTCTTTCTTTTATGGTATTAATAATTTGTGTTCTTTCTTTTCTCTTAGTCTCTCTAGTGAGCTTATTAATTAATTGGATTATTTTAGATCTTTCTTCTCTTCTAATATATACATTCAATGCTATAAATTTTCCTCTAAGCACTGTTCTCATTGCATCTTACAAATTTTGATAGTTGTGTTTTCATTAACTATACCTATCGTGGTGGATATTTCATGATATATATATATATCAGAATATGTATAATTGTCAAATCACTATGTTGTACACCAAACTAATATAATATTATACGTTAACCGTGCTTCAACTAAAAATGAAAAAAATATTTAAGTTCTCTTGAGGCATCTTCTTTGACCCATGTGTTATTTAGAAGTATATTGTTTAATCTCCATATATTTGGGGATTTTTTAAAGTTACCTTTCTGTTATTGTTTCTAATTTAATTCCATTGTGGTCTGAGAGCAGGCATTGTCTGATTTCTGCCTTTTAAATGTGCTAAAGTATGTTTTATGGCCCAGAATGTGGTCCACACTGATGAATGTTCATGTGAGCTTGAGAAAAATGCACATTCTGCTGTTGTTGCATGAAGTAGTCTACGGATGCCACTTACATCTGGTTGATTGATGGCATTGCTGAAATCAACTATGCTCTTACTGATTTTCTGCCTACTGGATCTGATCTGTCTGTTTCTGAATGGAGGTTGTCGAAGTCTCCAATGATGAGACAATTTCATCCATTTCTCCTTGCAAATTCTATCACTTTTTCCTCATGTAGTTCCATAGTCTGTTGTTAGGGACATACACATTAAGAATTGTTATATCTTCTTAGAGATTTGACCTTGTATCATCAGATAATGTAATTCTTTAAGTCTGATTCCTTTCCTTACTTTGAAATCTGTTTTGTCTGAAATTAATATGCTACTACTGCTTTTTTGCTGTTTTTATTGTATCTTTTTATTGGTGCTATCATGGTATATTTTCTGCATCTATTTACCTTTAACCTCTATGTGTCTTAATATTTAAAGCAGGCTTCTTAAACAAGAAGATAGAGTTGTGTCATGTTTTTTTGATCTACTCTGGTAATATTTTATTTTGTACATTTAAACCATTGACATTCAACATGATTACTGAGATGGCGAGATGAATGTCTACCACGTTCGCTGCTATATGCTATGTTTTGTTCTTATTCTTTGTTCTGAGTTTTGTCTTTCACTCTTTTTCTGCCTTTTGTGGCTTTAACTGAGCATTTTATGAATCCATTTTCTTTCCTTTCTTAGCATATCAGTTCTCCTCCTCCTCCTCCCCTTCCTCCTCCTCCTCCTCCTCTTCCTCCTCCTCCCCTTCCTCCTCCTCCTCTTCTTCCTCCTCCTCCTCCTCCTCCTCCTCCTCCTCCTCCTCCTCCTCCTCCTCCTCCTCCTCCTCCTCCTCCTCCTCCTCCTCCTTCTTCTTCTTCTTCTTCTTCTTCTTCTTCTTCTTCTTCTTCTTCTTCTTCTTCTTCTTCTTCTTCTTCCTCTTCTTCTTCTTCTTCTCTTAGTGGTTGTTCTAGAGTTTATGACTAATCCAAGTCCAAATAACCTATATACCACTTGACAAGGTAGTGTGAGTACCTTAGAATAACAAATACCCTACTTCCTTCCTCCTATCCCTTGTACTATTGTTATCATTTATTTCATATATATAAGCATATATAAGCATATATATATATACATAATACATAAATGGACTTAATTGAAATTAGTGTTGCTATTATTTTGAATAAACTGTTACATGTTAGGTTAGTTAAGAATAAAAAAATAAAAGTTTTTATTTTGCCTTTACTAATTCCTTCCTCAACGATCTTTCTTTCTTTCTACAGATCCAAGTTTCTGACCTATATTATCTTCCCTCTCTCTAAAGAACTTCTTGCAAAGCAAGCCTACTGGCAACAAAGTCCCTCAATTTTTGTTTATCTGAGAAAAGTCTGTATTTCTCCTTTACTTTTGCACTTTGGAAGGATAATTTTGCAAGGTGCCGAATTTAGGTTAGTGGAGTTTTAAAACTAGTTTTGTCTATTCTTGTTTGCATGGTTTTTGAGAAGTCATATTTAATTCCTATCTTTCTTCTTATATAGGTTAAGGTTCTTTTTCCACATGGTTTCATTCCAAGTTGGTTTTGTTTTTCCTTTATCATTAATTTTTTCAGTAATTCAAAAATGATATGCCTGATTGTTTTATTTATTTATTTATTTATCTATTTATTTTTGACATTTATCCTGTTTGGTGTTCTCTGAGCTCTTGGTGTCTGACATTATTTGGGGAAAATTCTCAGTCATTATTGTTTCAAATATTCCTTTCCTTTTCTTTGTTTTTCCTATTATGTGTACATTACAACTTTTGTAGTTTTCCCATGGTCCTTAAACGTCCTGTTCTTTTTACTCATTATTATTATTATTTTTTACTCATTATTTTGATTTTTCTGTTTTTGAAAATTCTAGTGTATAGATTCTTTTCATTTTTAGGCTGTATCCAGTCTACTAATAAGCCTATCAAATGCACTCTTTATTTCTGTTACAGCTTTTTTATCTTCATCATTTCTTTTTCTTTTCCCTAAGGATTTCTATCTTTCTGCTTACATTGTTCATGTGTCCTTACACACTGTCTACTTTATTCAGTAGAGCTCTTAGCATATTAATCACAGATTAAAAAGTTCCCAGTCTGATAATTCTAACACACTTGCTATGTCTGATTCTGGTGCTGCTATCTCTTCAAATTGCACATTTGGCCTTTTGGAATGCCTTATAATTTTTTCTTGATAGATAGACATGGCTTGCTGTAAACTGTCCTTTAGTAATGAAGTGATGAGGTATTGGGGAGGAGCACAGTCTATGATCCTATGATTAGGTCTCAGTCTTATACTGAGCCTGTGCCTCTGGACTGTAAACTTCACAAGTGTTTCTTAGTCCCCACCCAACCCAGGTAACAGGTTGGCTTAAGTGGGTTAAAATTGAGTATTTCCCTTCCCTATATCAGTTAGGCTCTGATAAAACCCCAGTAGGTTAGGCACTGGTTAATTAGTTTCTCTGGATGGCAAGCCTATTTAAGGAAAACAGAGTGATCTGGCGTATTTCAAGATGGTTCCTTTCCCTCTCCCTCTGCCTGATGCTCAAGGGGATTTTTCTCTGATATTTACTGTGGGACTCTGATTGAGCTCCTGGAGGTAAATCTCACATATTGTGGGGACCTCATCATGACTGGGACCCCTGAATTTTTTAACTCTCAGACTTGTCCACATTGAGCCTCCAGTAATTTGTCAGTCAGAACTCAGGTTTTCCTGCCTTGGCCCTGTTTCTTACAGCAGATTCTCCTCACCAGTCCCTGTTCTGGTAAGTTATTCTCTGTATTTTTCTGTCATTCTCTCCAATCTTGAGGACAGTAGTTTGCTCTGTGTATTACCCTCTTTGTTCTTGTTTTGTTGTTGTTTAGTCTGTTCAGCTTTTTACTTGTTGGAATAATTTGCTTCTTAACTAAGCTCTTATTAATTAGTTAATTTATTTATTTATCTATTCTTAGCTCATTACATGAGAAACTGGAAACAGAACCTGAATTTCTTTAAAAAAAAAAAAGTTTACATACGGTTAAATTCACTCTTTGTGGAGCACAGTTCTTTGGCTTTGAAAAATATAGACTACAAGACGATTCCATTAACCACCCCAAAATTCTCTGTGCTTCTCTTTCGCAATCAACACAAACCTCCATCCCTTGTAATTAATGATTTGCTCCCATCATTAAAGTTCTACATGTCATGTAAAAGGAATCAAAGCATATAAAGCCTTTTGAATCTGTCTTTTTTTACTTAGCAAAGTGCATGTGGGAGTCATCCACGTTGCTGTGTGAACAAATAATTTGCTTCTTTTTATTGATGAGTATTATGCCATTGGCATGACATACTATACTTTATTCTTAGGTTAAGGTATTCTGAATTATTTCCATATTTTGACAATTATGAATAAAATTGCAATAAACAGTTATATAAACATAAGTAAACCTAAGGGTTTTTTTCAGGGGGAGTCAGTGAACATATGTTTTCCTTCTTTTTGGCAAAATACCTAGGAGTTGGGTTGTGAGTTATATGGTAAATGTCTTTTTTCATTTTATCTGAAACCATTGAACAGCTTTCCTGAGTTGCTGTGCATTCTGCTTTCCTACCAACAGTATATGAGAGTTCCAGTTACTGGATGCAAGTGCATCCTCACCAGCACTTGCTATTTTAACCATTTTTCCCTGTAAATTTTAGTTATTTTGAAATTAGAATTGGCACTGTGGTATCCCATTATAGTTTTAATTTATATTCCCTTAATGGCTAATGCTGTTGAGTTCTTTTGTGAATTTTATTTTTCTTAAATTGCTTTTTGAGCTGGTTGGTAAGTGGAGGGAGAGTTTGAGAGGTTCCTGCAAGATCTGGAGCATGGTGGGGAGAAGCTCAGGGATCTTTTTGTATGTCTATGTGTGTGGGGGGGTAGTGGCCATGAAATATTAGATCTCAGAAATGTTGGTTTGCAGCCCACATAACCAAAGGTAGAATTTTTTACACCCAACCCGCACACAAAATCTAGTGTCCTGTAAGAGGGGGGAACACTGAAATCATTGGGAAGCTGCACCCTAAACCAAGAAAATAAGTATTGTGAGGAACCCATTATTACAGGCTACCATGCAGGTCCTCCATTAGTTGTTGGAGCCTGGGGGAGCAACCCAGGGTGACTGTCACTATTTGATTATTTTCTTCTGATAGTGAAATTGCAAACAGTAAATGTTTTTAAGTACTGAGAGAGGCATTAACTTTTATAAATATTCCTTTAAGGCTATGAATGCTTTGGGAAATACTGCATTAATTAGTATGGAAAGTGTGATCAGTTAAGATCACTACTACTACCTACTACCTTGCAGCTCCCCAGCCCCTCCCAATAAATATGTACACCCTGGATCTTATGACCTTGTGCTCAGTGCCTGGAGGTGAAATGGGAAAGCCAAAGGAATTCAAGACTTCTGTGATTTGAATCCCCACAGAGCCCAGAGGGACTAGGCCTGAGCCCTAGAGAGGGAGAGGCTATAAGAACCAACCAATCAAACATAAGAAAGAAAACTTTAAGAGACTGTTATTACTAAGGACATTATGGCACAAAATGCATTTATTCAGATCCTAGTAGATAACCACACAACAGGACCTGCAAAGAGGCCTAAACTTTATATGTGGAATGTAATGTAGATTTGGAACAGTGAATAGGAAAAGCAAAGCAATGGAAACCCTAAATATCCTGCAGCCTTGAGCTAACAGAACCTGCCCCTGAGCCTGGGTGTGCTACTGTCCCAGAAAGTGAGGGCTTCCTTCACCACATGACTTGAGATGCACAACGGGGACCTGTCCACTATTGGAGCACAGGGGTCATCACCTGTGGCTCCCAGAAACAAGTGAGGAGCCTACAGGTTGTCAGCGACATTCTGTGGGGAGGCAGTTATCAGCTCAATGTTGTCCTAATATGACCCCTCAAGCCCAAAGGCTGATGAGGCCTGGTAAAAGCTGAGTTCCACCTGAATTAGTCTCCACTGGTAGAGACCTTATCTCCTCAGCAGAGAGCTTGATTAAAAACATGTGCGTTGAATGTATTTTAAAATCCAGGCTTGGGAATTAATTGAAGAACAGTTTGAAAATTTCTACCTAACAGAAAAAAAAAAAAGTGGAAAATGGAAAAAAAAAATCCAGCCTTCCATTTCCCATGGTGGATAGGTTCTTGTATTTGCAATTGTAATAAAGCTTTTTGCTCCTTCTATAACAGCATTGTCTTTCTCTCTAGGATATTGTAGTAAAGTTATGTAGGTCATGTGACCTCACACAATTTCCCCAGGCCAGAAGAAAATATGGTCAAATGTCTTCATTGCAAAATGAGTCAGAAAGTAAAGCTGCTATTAGTCATGTCTTGTGTCATTACAGGAAGCAGAAAGATGACTGGCAACATAAATATCAGAGGCATGAATGTTTTGTTTTCCCTTCACCAATCTGAGCTCCTCCCAGCCAGAGAGCTCAAACAAAAGCCCCTGATCCAAATATTCATGCATCAGGAAGAAAAACTCCTTCCCTGCTGCTTCCCTAATAATGTGTGTCTGTAGCCAGTGATTGTGGTTCAGCCTGAGCCCTTTTCAGATGGCTGGTTTCACAAGCTGGTCCCGGAGGTTGACAAGAAGCAGCTGTTGATCTCATCTTACTCCATCCCATTCTCCCCCTACCAATACCCTGAGAAGAGAGGGGTGTGTTCCTTACCTGGCTAGAGAAGCAGAAGGCTCTTGGGTCTGAGTGGAGGGGAGAAATCAGTTGCTTTATTTTAAGAAGCTGGTTAAAAAAAAAAAAAAAAGCTGGTTTATCATAAGAGTCCATTTCAAATTTGTTACATGCACTCTCATCCATGCCTGTGCCTCAGAGGCATAGAATTTCAACCAGACAGGAAGAACCAGGGCATTGATAACTATTTCTGTGACTTTCTCTTTGTTATAAGGAATAGAGATGGTATAAGGCGCTGTAAGTAGGATAGTAGCGAAGCCAAAATTTCCGCGTATCTGTAATATTGAACGTTGAAAGTACTGGTTATAAATTTCTGGAAATAATGGAAGAATTGATAAGAAAATAGAAAAAACTTAATAGTTAAATATCAACAAAAATAATGGTCATTTTCTTGACTGTTAATCAATGCCAAGAATGTATTCAGTTTGTCATTAGCAATTCTCAATATCTTAAATTCAACCTATCTTTCCATCCCTCTATCTCCATCGCAATGACCTTCTACTCCCCCTGCTATACAACATCATGTCCAAGGGTCTGGCCATGCTGAACAGTATACTCCTTTCTCTCCTCCCTATTTAGTAGTTTTGGGATTTCCTGCCTTGGTTGTGTTCCTTCCTTGCCCTTCTCTCTCTCTCTCTCTCTCTTTCTTTATCTGTTTGTTAAAATCTTTTTCATACATCAAGAACTCTTTCTCATGATGGTGAAATGTTTTCCAAGTCAGACGTATTTTCTCCTATGTTCGCTCATTACATTTTGTTTGTTCTTCTAGTTTATCTATCATATTCCTCTTTATATTAGAGTTTCTTACTTTGGTTGAGAATGCTTTCCAATATCCATTCTTATCTTCTTCCTCAATATTAGAACTTGTTATTTTTTAGCAAATGGTTTCCCAAGCATCATTTCAGCTAGGAGCAAATTTGTATCTAAAATTTGTCAAAGGGAAACAAGCAAAAGTGGCACGTGAAAGATCCAGAAAATGTCATGAAAGGAAGGACACGTGTCCTTTTTCTTCTATTTCTATCTTGTTGCTGTTCAGAATATAGATAAAACGGTTGAAACAGGAGTAGTCATGCTGGACTAGGAGGAGAAAAATCTGTGATTCTTCTTAAATTTGAGTATAGTCAATATTTAATATTATACTAGTATCAGATGTACAACATAGTAAATCAAAATTGCATACATTACAAAATGTTCACTATGAGAGTAGTTACCATGTGGTAACACACAGTTTTTACAGTATTGATCACGTTACCTACATCGTCCTTTTCATCCCTATCACTTACTTACAACCGAAAATTTGTACCTCTTAGTTCCACCATTCTTTTCTAGAAACTATTAGTTCTTTATATTTATTAGTATAGTTATCTTTTTTACTTATTTTTTTGTTTCTTAGATTCTACATATAAGCAAAATTATATTGTATTCGTCTTTTTGTCTTACTTCACTTAGCATAATACCCTCTTGATCCGTCCATGTTGTCATGAATGGCAAGACTTCATTATTTTTTATAGATGAGTAAATATTTCATTGTGTACATATACCACATTTTTATCCATTCATTTCTTAATGAAAACTTAGGTTGCTTCCATATCCTGGCTATTAAAAATAATCCTGCAATAAACATGAAGGTGAATATCTCTTTTCAAATTAGTGTTTTTGTTTTCCTTGGGTAAATACTAAGAATTAGAATTTTTATTGCATCATATAGTAGTTCTTTTTAGGGTTCCGAGGAACGTTGATACTGTTTTTTATAGTGGCTGCACCAATTTACATTTGCACCAATGCTGCATGAGCATTCCTTTTTCTCCACATCCTTGCCAACACTGGTTATTTCTTGTCTTCTTAATAAGAAGCTGTGATCTTAATTATCACAGGACTCCCATTGTTATATTGTACTCCCTATGTTTAATGAGAAGGTTACATTTCAGTCTTATTTGAGCTTATGTTATTCAGAGTTTTCTGTCACTTGCATTTGAAACTGAATTCTAACAATCAGACCTTTGTAAAAGTCTGTCTCCCCCACCAGATTGTGTGACCTGGGGCATGGGTATTATATCTTATATTACATCCATCTCAAGCCACTTCTCAGCAATTAGAACAGTGCATGGCCTATATAGATTGCCAAAAATGATATGATAGTTTGATCCAAGTAGAAAGTGTGTTTCCTGATATTTTCTTATTCAAAGCAACAACAACAAAAAAAGAAAAATAGACACCACAAGCTACATGAAAGCACTGACTATTCAAAATAGAAGTCAAATGAAGAATGTTCAAAAGAAGGGGAATTATACTATCATACCAGACATAATACAAAGAGAGTTCAATTTTTGTATAGTTCTTATCACTGCAGAAACAGTATTTAAAGCTATTTTGAAAGAGATCTAAATGCCTACAGAGCTATATGTGTATTCTATCAATATAAAATTTTAAACTATCCACTGTTGTCAGGTGCTACAACAGTTGGTAGAGATAGAATGGTAGACAGGTATTAATGTGCCCTCATGTATAGTCTAATCAGATTTTTATTAAAACTTCCCACAGAGGGGTACCTGGATGATTCAGTGATTTAAGCATCTGACTCTTAATTTTTGGCTCGGGGCATGAGATCAAGACCCACAATGAGCTCCATGCTTAGCATGAAGTCTGCTTGAGATCTTCTCCCTCTTCCTCTCCCTTTGTCCCTCCCCATGCTCATGCTCTTTAAATAAATAAAATCTTTTTAAAAGCATCCCACAGAAAATCCCATATAATTTATAATGTGTATGAATATTACATATATTCCTCTCATTTATAATTTATAAGTATAACAAATGCAATGAAGTGAAGTATATATGCATTCTATGAGGGTATTGGAGATAGAGTTGGAAGACTCTGGACTATATCTTAGAAATCTTATGTAACAGAGCTTGGTAATAGATTGGATATGAGGATAAAGAAGTAAGAAATGTCAAGGATGACTTCTAGTTACCAGGATTAACTAGAATGGTGGTACCAGTCACTAGTCAGTAAAATATTGGAAAAATATAAGATTTGGGCATATATTTTGAGTTTGGTTTTGAACACAGTGATTTTTTTTTAACATAATAGTTAACATCTCAAATTTGAGATTGAGGGGTGAGTTTTACATAAGAATATGGGGATGCAAAGTTTGGTCTGGGGGCTTGAGACATAAAATTTTGAGTTATCTGTCTTTAGTAGTAATGGACACTATAGGGATAAATGAAATTGCTTCAGGATAGAATCTAGACTGAGACAAGGAATTGGTTAGGATCTGGCATTGAAGGACTCCACTAAAACCCAGATAGAGGAGAATTATTTAGCAAGAGAGGCCAAAAGGGCAAGAAATAACCAGAGGAATAAGAATAATGTGATGTCTGAGAAGTTGAAAAAAATTAAGGGTTCAAAAGAGGAGGAAGGAATTTTCACAAGTGCCTAATAGTAGGCAGATGTTAAATAACATGAAGACCGTAAAACAAAATTTATTGAAATATATATCCTAAAAGTCATTTGTGTTTTAGTAACTGCCATTTTGGTGAAGATAAGAGTGGAGACCAGATTAAAGTAGATTGATAAGTGAGCAGGAAGTGAGAACATGGAGCAGAAAGTGAGAAAATAGTGACAGTTTATATATATATAAATAATTTTTTAACTGAAGTTAGATTTGCCAACATATAGCATAACACCCAGTGCTCATCCTATGATTTTTTTTTTTTAATCTAGAGTGAAATAGTGAAGTTTTGGGAAGGCTGTGGGGGCTAAGATAGAAAGTGTTCTTTCGGGCAGCCTGGGTGGCTCAGCAGTTTAGCGCCACCTTCCACCCAGGGCGTGATCCTGGAGACTCGGATCAAGTTCCACGTGGGGCTCCCTGCATGGACCATGCTTCTCCCTCTGCGTATGTCTCTGCCTCTCTCATGAATAAATGAATAAAATATTTTTTAAAAAGTGTTTTTTCTTTTCCTCTTTAAAAAAAAAAAAACAAAAACAAAAACTTAAGAGTGACTTGAGAATGATGGGGAAAAAAGGTTACATATACCAAAATGGAATGGAATAGTTGGTATAATTTTTCAAGAATGGCAGGAATAGGATCCAAAGCATAAAATAATGTATCAAGTCTTAAATGAAAAGGGAGATGATCATACCATTAGATCAAATGATGCTTGTATGTGTGTGGATATATCTTTTATGAATTGCATCTAGCTACTTATATCAAAGTCTGGCATTAATTGTGACTTAAATAAGATGAAATTTCCTTTGTTTTATAAAGGATATCTGGAGATAGCAATGGGCTAATAATTGTGAACCTACCATTCTCCAGATCACCTGTAGAGCTTATACCTATGAATCATACCTATGTTCCAGGCAGAAAGAAAGAGGTGGAAAGTGAAGAGCATTGCTATATAGTTTGAAATCAGGAGTCATGATACCTCCAGCTTTGTTCTTCTTTTTCAAGATTGCTTTGTGATTTGGGGTATTTTGTGGTTCCATACAAACTTTAGAATTGTCTTCTCTATTTCTGTGAAAAAAATGCCATTAGACTGTTCATAGGGATTGTACTGAATCTTGAGATTGCTTTAAGTAATACAGACATTTTAACAATATTCCTCCAATCCATGAACACAGAATATCTTTCCATTTATTTGTGTTTTCTTCAGTTTCATTCATTAATGTTGTATGCTTTTCAGTATAAAGGTCTTTTACCTCCTTGGTTAAATTTATTTCTAGGTATTTTATGATTTTTGATGCAACTATAAATGGGATTCCTTTCTTAATTTCTCTTACAGTTCATTATTAGTGTATAGAAATGAAACAGATATTTGTATGTTGATTTTTGTATCCTGCAAGTTACTGAATTCATTTATTAGTTCTAACACTTTTTTTGGTGGAATCTTGAGGGATACACACACACACATACATTATTATGTCATCAGCAAGCAGTGAGTTTTACTTCCTTTCTAATTAGGATAACTTTTATTTTTTACCTAATTGCTCTGGCCAGAACTTCCAGGGATATTTTGGATAAAAGTGGTCAGAATGTCTTGTTCTTGATGTTAGAAAAAGCTTTCAGCTTTTCATGACTGAAGATATTACTCGTGGGCTTGTTATATGTGGCCTTATGTTGAAGTATATTCCCTGTCTACCCACTTTGTTGAGATTTTTCCTCATAAATCGATGTTGAATTTTGTCAGATGCTTTTTATGCATCTATTGAGATGGTTATATGATAATTATCCTTCATTATAATGTGGTGTAATCACATGGACTGATTTATGGATGTTGAACCATCCTTGCATCGCTGGACTAAATTCCACTTGATCATGTTGTATGATCTTTTTAATGTATTGTTGAATTTGATTTGCTAATATTTTGAGGAGTTTTGGATCTAAGTTCATCAGGGATACTGACCTATAATTTTCTTGTGGAATCCTTGTCTGGTGTTAGTATCAGGGTAATGTGACCTTGTAAAATGAGTTGAAAGTGTTCCTTCTGTTTTTTTGGAGGAGTTTGAGAAGGGTTGATAATAATTCTTTAAGGGCACCTGGTGGTTCAGAGGTTGAGAATCTGCCTTTGGCTCAGGTTGTGATCCTGGGGTCCTGGGATTGAGTTCCCCATCAGGGTCCTCAGAGGGAGCCTGCTTCTTCCTCTGCCTATGTTACTGCCTCTCTCTCTGTCTTTCATGAATAAATAAAATCTTTAAAAATCAAATCCTTCTTTAAATATTTTGCAGAATTCACTAGCAAAGCCCTATGATTCTAGATTTTTATTTTTGGGGAAGTTTTTGGTTACTAATGCAATATTCTTGCTAGTAATTACTTGTTCAGATGTTCTATATATCCATGAATTCAGTCTTGGTAGGTTGTATGTTTCTGAGAATTTATCCATTTCTTCTATGTTGTCCAATTTGTTAGTGTACAAATCTTCATAGAATTCTTATGAATCTTTGGTATTTCTGTGGTATCAGTTATGTCTACTCTTTCATTTCTGATTTCGAGTCCTTTTCTTTGGGCAAAACTTCAGCTAGAGTCCCCTTCTATCTTCTCAAAAACCAACTTTTTATTTCCTTGCTCTTTTCTATTGCCTACTTCATTTATTCTCTGACCTTTTTTCCCTTCTTTCTACTAACTTGGACTTCATTTGTTTGCCTTTTTAAAGTTTCTTGAGGTATAAGGCTGTTTGATATTTTCCTTGTTTCTTTTTAAATCACATTCTATTTTTTAAATCACAAGTGTACTCTTTAAACCCCATCCTCTTTTCCCTTGTCTCTGCCATCCCATATACACACACATCCCCTCTGGGAATCATCAGTTTGTTCTCTATAGTTAAGAGTCTGTTTCTTGGTTTGTTTCTCTTTTTTTTTCCTTTGCTCTTTTGTTTGTTTCTTAAATTCCACATATAAGTGAGATCGTATGGTATGTGTCTTTCTCTGACTTATTTTGCTTAGCATTATACTCTGTAGCTTCAACCATATGTTGAAAATGACAAGAATTTTTTTATAGCTGAACAGTATTTATATATATATATACACATACATATATATATGTATATATGTATGTGTATATATATGTGTGTGTATATATATATATATATATATATATATATATATATATAGACACACACACACATACACACCACTTCTTTATCCATTCATCTATTGATGGACACTTGGGCTGTTTTCATAGTTTGGCTATTGCAATAAACATAGGGGTACATGTATCTCTTTGAATTAATATTTTTGGTTTTGGTGGATAAATAGCCAGTAGTACAATTACTGGTTCATAGAGTATTTCTATTTCCAATTTTTTTTTAGGAAACTCCATTCCAAACTGTTTTTCAGAGTGGCTGTACCAGTTGACATTCCCACCAACAGTGTAAGAGAGTTCCCCTTTCTCCACATCCTTGTCAACGTTGTTTCCTGTGTTGTTGATTTTAACCATTGTGGCAGGTGTGAGGTGATATCTCATTGTAGTTTTGATTTGTATTTCCCTGATGATGAGTGATGCTGGGTATCTGTTTGTTTGTATGTTAGTCATCTGTATGTCGTCTTTGGAAAGATGTTCTGTCTTCTCATTTTTAATTGCATTATTTGTTTTTGGATATCTGGTTGTATAAATTCTTTATATATTTTAGATACTAACCCTTTATCAGACATATCATATGCAAATATATTCCTTCATTTAATAGGTTCCCTTTTAGTTTTGTTGACTGTTTCCTCTTCTGTGCAGAAACTTTTTATTTTGATGTAGAGCCAATAGTTTACTTTTGCTCATTTCCTTTGCCTCAGAAGACCTATCTAGAAAAATGTTGCTATGGCTGAGGCCAGAGACCTTATTCCCTCTACTCATCTGGGATTTTTATGGCATCTGGTCTCACATTTAGGTCTTTAATCTATTTTGAGTTTATTTTTGTGTATGGTGCAAGAAGGTGGTCCAGTTTCATTCTTTTGCATGTAGCTCTCCAGTTTTTTCAATACCACTTGTTGAAGAGACAGTCTTTTTTTCCATTGTATATTCTTTCCTCCTTTGCAAAGATTATTTGACCATATAATTGCAAGTTTATTTCTAGGTTTTCTATTCTGTTCCACTGATCTATGTGTCTGTTTTCTGCCATACAATTTTGATTACTACAGCTTTGTAATATAATTTGAAGTCTAGAATTGTATTACATCCAGTTTTGTTTTTATTTTTCTTTTTAAAAAAAATTTATTTATTTATTTATGATGGTCACAGAGAGAGAGAGAGAGAGAGAGAGAGAGAGGCAGAGACACAGGCAGAGGGAGAGGGAGAAGCAGGCTCCATGCACCGGGAGCCCGACGTGGGATCTGGGTCTCCAGGATAGCACCCTGGGCCAAAGGCAGGCGCTAAACTGCTGCACCACCCAGGGATCCCTGTTTTTATTTTTCAAGATTCCTTTGGCTATTTGAGGACTTTTGTGGTTTCATAAAATTTTAGGATTATTCTAGTTCTGTGACAAATGCTGTTGGTATTTTGGTAGGAGTTACATTAAATCTGTAGATCACTTTGAGTAGTATAGGCATTTTAAATGATATTTGTTCTTCTAACTCAAGAGCATGGAATCTTTCCATTTCTTTGCATGGTCTTTAATTTCTTTCATCAGTGTTTGTAGTTTTCAGAGTACAGATCTTTTATATCTTTGATTAAGTTTATTCCTAGGTATTTTATTGTTTTTGATGCAATTATAAATGGGACTGTTTTCTTTTTTTTTTTTTTTTTTAAATTTTTATTTATGATAGTCACACACAGAGAGAGAGAGAGAGAGGCAGAGACATAGGCAGAGGGAGAAGCAGGCTCCATGCACCGGGAGCCCGATGTGGGATTCGATCCCGGGTCTCCAGGATCGCGCCCTGGGCCAAAGGCAGGTGCTAAACCGCTGCGCCACCCAGGGATCCCTGGGACTGTTTTCTTAACTTCATTTTCTGCTTCTGCGTTATTAGTGTATAGGAATGCAACAGGTTTCTGTATATTGATTTTTGGATCCTTCAACTTTACTGAATTCTCATTTATCAGTCAGTTCTAATAGTTTTTCGGTGGAGTCTAGGATTTTCTATATTTGATATCATATAATCTCCAATAGTGAGTTTTACTTCTCCCTTTCCAATTTGGAGTGTTTATTTCTTTATGAAGTCAGATTACCTGTGGCCACCTGTGTTTACTAAAAGGCAGCCTCAAAAAGGTTCTGGTACCACTGTATCAGTATGTCAGGTTTCCCTTAATTTCTCCTAGGCTCTAGGAGGAGAAAAATAGGGTTTGCACAGAAAGGGACAAACTTTCAGTCCTGAATCACTGGCATAATGGAAAGTATTGTGCTGCCTCAGTCCTTGCACATGCCCTCTGCCATAAACCCTGAGATGAGCTGTCTGAAAAAATAATTTGCAAATATTGAGGATGCCTCAGTTCATATCTGAGGGCCCCCTCCAAATAAATTTTTAAAGAAGGAAAAAAAAAAAGACTGAGGATTCCTGCAAGAAAGGGAGAATGAAATCGAATTCCCTGTTTAGATGTGTGCTTAAAAAGCTGTCCATTAGGGACTCCTGGGTGGCTCAGCAGTTGTGTCTGCCTTCGGGTTAGGGCATAATCCAGGGGTCCCTTGCAGGGAGCCTGCATCTCCCTCTGCCCATGACTCTCCCTCCCTCCCTCCCTCTCTCTCCCTCCCTCTCTCCCCCTCCCTCTTTCTCCCTCTCTCTCTCCCCCCCCAATCACAAATAAGTAAAATCTAAAAAAAAAAAAAAAAAAGTCTGTCAATTACGTCAACTCAAATTGATGGCGACTCCAGAGTTGCCCCTGTGTTCATCTTAGCTTTCCTAGAGAATAGTATCAGCTCATTTTTGTGTCCTCTCTCTTCCCTCAAAAAAATAAAAATAAGAAAAAACTCTATGAAGTATAAATTCCTTTATCTGTAAAAAGTATTTTATAGAAAACTTTTGAAAAAATTTAAGAGGCCAAACTGCTCATTTCAAGGAGGGGTAATATAGTAAATGTACTTCCCCAATTATGAAATCCTTGTATTTCATTTCAGAGATCATATTGTGGGACTGTTGTTCCATTGAGTATATTTTGGAAAACGTTGCACTAGACTTATTAAAACCAGCAACAAGAATGCTCATTCACTTCTATTAATATTTAATAGTCTTTTAATCAATGAAATAAAACCAATAAAACAAATTTAAAAAGTTTAATTATTGGAAAGGATACAAAATTATCAGAATGTGCTAATGATGTGATTCTATCAGAATTCATGATGCTAAATTACAAAATGTAGAGAAGTGCAAAAGATTATATAGGTACAAGAAAAATGCTCAACTATCAGTAACTATTTTTAATATAAGCAATGAAGAACTAAAGGATATAATAAAATGTTCATTTAATATCAATAGAAAAATATAAAATCATTCAGAATATCTTGAATGTAAAGAAAATTCAGCAAGATTGAACAGATTTTTTAAGTGTTTGAACAAAGATTGTTCATAAGTCTTTCCAGGGCTCTGAGCTGTTGGTTAAGACTCTGTCTCTTGGTTTCAGCTCAGGGTGTGATCTCAGGGTCACGAGTTTGAGCTCAGCATCAGGCTTCACACTCAGTATGGAGTCCACTTGAAGTTCTCTTTCCCTCTCCATTTGCCCCTCCCCGATGCTTGAGCACAAGCACTCTCTAACTCTCTCAAATAAATACATTTTTTAAAAAAAGATGAATCATTCCAAATTAATTTATAGTGTAATACAATTAAAATAAACATTTACTGGGAATTTTTTGGTAACGTGATGAAATTATTTTAAAGTTGCTTTAGCTAAATAAACAAGTAAGAGAAACTAAGAAATTTCTGAAAATGAAATTTTCCTATCAAATATAAATACAGATCACAATTTTCATTAATTGCATGATAGTATTGGCAAAAGAGTCAACAGGTTGACAAATGAGATAAAGTATATAAATCTCTGAAATACTAGTAAGTGTAATAACTTATAAATAAAGGAATCCTCACAAGTAAATGGGGAAATTGTTCAATACGTGTTATTGAGAGAATTGACTAAAAATATGGAATAGTTAAGTAGAGATCTTGCCTCCTACAATGCAAAACAAATTCAACAGAGTTTAAGGAAAATATTTTTAAAAAGCAAAAAAATACAAATATAAATTTTAGGAGACTATACTGACACTGAGGTGGGTTCTTTTCTTTTTCTTTTTTTTTTTTTAATTTTTTTTTTTATTTATTTATGATAGTCACACACAGAGAGAGAGAGGCAGAGACACAGGCAGAGGGAGAAGCAGGCTCCATGCACCGGAAGCCTAACGTGGGATTCGATCCCGGGTCTCCAGGATCACGCCCTGGGCCAAAGGCAGGCGCCAAACCGCTGCGCCACCCAGGGATCCCATCTTTTCTACTTAAGACTCATTATACAAATTAATCCAATCAACTTTATATATATATATATATATATATATATATATATATATATATATATATATTTTAAAAGGCAACATTATGATTTGGAACATGGTGGAAATCTGCATATATATCAATAGGAAATATAAGCTGTTCCTCAGAAGGAGGATAATTTGGAACTAAAACCATCAATTCTATCTCTAACCTCTCTCTCTTTAAGGGTGACAAATTCTCACCCTGAGGATCTCTCTCATCTGCTTTTCTCTCTCTAGCTCAGCTCCCCTATAACTCTAACCTCAGATGACTTTACTGGGCTTTCTCCATCTGAATATAACTGTGAGCTCAAGTTTCTGCAAATGACCTGCAAAAACTCTGTGAGGTTGTGTTTCCTATAAGTTTTAAAGGGGTAATATGATTTAGGTCATATTTTTTAAGCCATAAAAATCCAGAGGGTGATTCAGTTTTTGTTTTTTTTTTTTTAAGATTTTATTTATTTATTCATGATAGTCACACAGAGAGAGACAGAGAGGCAGAGACACAGGCAGAGGGAGAAGCAGGCTCCATGCTGGGAGCCCAACGTGGGATTCAATCCCCGGTCTCCAGGATCGCGCCCCGGGCCAAAGGCAGGCGCCAAACCGCTGCGCCACCCAGGGATCCCGGTGATTCAGTTTCTTGTGTAAAGCAGGACACTTCTGAGAGTGAAAGCTCATATGGTTCCTGATTAAGGACCAAGAGAGGCTTTTCCAGGCCAAAGAGGACAAATGTTTCTCCTAGCCTAAGTCACCCTCTAGCTGAAGTTGGATCTTCTGATAGTCGAGTATGTATCTCTACCAACCCAGTGTGGTCGCATGTGATAAGGTAATTCAGACTGCTGCCAATCAGACTGCAAGCTAGAACAGGTTCTATGAGAAGTGGAAGTAGAACAGGAACTATGGAACATGCCCACTCTAACAAGAACTTTTTGAGAATGAAAACAATGAAGATGGAAGCACAGCAAGATCCTGAACTCACTTCCTCCCACTGGCACACTGAATCTATAGCTACGTACGGGATAATTTACTCTGAGAGGAAAAAACCCTAAAAACTGTGATGATTATACATTGGGCACATGAGGAAAAAAACCCTATTGAAGCAGATAGGAGAGGCTGAAACAGAAGCTCTCCATAAACTCCACTCCCAGTGTGGCAACTCATAGTCAGGAGGCAATTAAAAACCTGAACTTCTCCCTGTGGAGCAAAGAGTTTGAAGCCCATATCAGGCATCCCTAAGAGGTGCACCTGAGAGACAAGCCTCCAAAACATCTAGCTTTGAAAAACAACAGGGTTCACATTCATGAGACCCACAGGGCTATTGCAATCTGAGAAATGGCTCAGGTTCTTCTTTAAAGAACTCACAAGTTAGGACTCACTTGACACAAGGCCTAGTGAAGAAATAGCTGATAGCATCCCAACTTAATGTGAAGAAAGCTCATTTAGAAATGGAAGATACAAATGCAATGAAACGCCGGGACACCTGCACCCCGATGTTTCTAGCAGCAATGGCCACGATAGCCAAACTGTGGAAGGAGCCTCGGTGTCCAACGAAAGATGAATGGATAAAGAAGATGTGGTTTATGTATACAATGGAATATTACTCAGCTATTAGAAATGACAAATACCCACCATTTGCTTCAACGTGGATGGAACTGGAGGGTATTATGCTGAGTGAAGTAAGTCAGTCGGAGAAGGACAAACGTTATATGTTCTCATTCATTTGGGGAATATAAATAATAGTGAAAGGGAAAATAAGGGAAGGGAGAAGAAATGTGTGGGAAATATCAGAAAGGGAGACAGAACGTAAAGACTGCTAACTCTGGGAAACGAACTAGGGGTGGTAGAAGGGGAGGAGGGCGGGGGGTGGGAGTGAATGGGTGACGGGCACTGGGTGTTATTCTGTATGTTAGTAAATTGAACACCAATAAAAAATAAATAAAAAAAAAACAAAAAAAAAAACCAAACCTTTTATGACAGAAAAAAAAAAAAAAAAAAAAAGAAATGGTGAAGCATCAACCTGAAGAGCAGGCATCTCTCTCCTATATCTAGGGTCCTGCTGGATGGAATACTCTCTGGTTGGTGGGTACCACATTCACACCTTTGCCCCTCTAAAAAACCTAACATTTTTTCCTTTCCTTTCCACTCCTGGTAGGTACTATCTTTATGTTTCCACCTCTGCTTTTCTCCAGCCATGAGTTCCATCTTCATATTCTCCCTCTGCTGTGCTCCAGAGTGTCCTGCTAAACAGGATCATTCACATACATCTGGATCAAAAGGATCAAAAACAATTTTAGAAATACCTTGAGACACATAAAAATGGAAGTAAAACATACAGAAAATTATGGGATGCAGCAAAAGTAGCTCTAAGAGGGAAATTCACAGTGATAAATGTCTATATCAAGATGAGAAACGTTTATTATTCAAATGATGTCAAAAGAAAACTGCAGTAGCAATACTTATTTCATATAAAATATACTTTAAAACAAAGACTGTAACAAGAAACAAAGAAGGGCACTGTAAAATAAGTGGGACAATCCAACAACATGCTTTAAAAATTATAAATATTTATGCATGAAACATGGGAGCACTCAAATATATAAACAAGGTAATAAATAAAAGGAAATAATTGCTCGTAATACAGTACTAATAGGAAACTTTAACACTCTACATAACATCAAAGGAACAGATCATCCCAACAGAAGATCAATATGGCCAGGGCACCAGGGTGGCTCAGTCAGTTAAGCATCTGCCTTTGGCTCAGATATGATCCAAGGGTCCTGGAATTGAATCCTGCATCAGGCTTACAGCTCAGCAGGAAGTCTGCTTCTCACTCTACTTCTGCCCTCCCCTGTTCATTCTCTCTCTCTCTCTCCCTCCTTCCCTCCTTCCCTCCCTCCCTCTCTCTCTCTTAAATAAATAAATAAATAAATAAATAAACAAACAAATAAATAAAACATTTAAAAAAGAAAATCAACAAGGAAACCATGGCTTTGAATGACTCTGGACAGATGGACCTGACAGATATATTCAGAATAATCTATCCTAAAACAGCAGAATGCACATTATTTTCAAGAGCACACAGAACATTCTCCAGAGTAAATTACATATTAGGCCACAAAAAAAGTCTCAACAAGTTAAAAAATTGAAGTTATACAATGCATCTTTTCTGACCACAATGCTATGAAGCTAGAAATTAACCACAAGAAAAAAATCTGGAGGGATCCCTGGGTGGCGCAGCGGTTTAGTGCCTGCCTTTGGCCTAGGGCGTGATCCTGGAGACCCAGGATCGAATCCCACGTCGGGCTCCCGGTGCATGGAGCCTGCTTCTCCCTCTGCCTGTGTCTCTGCCTCTCTCTCTCTCTCTCTCTCTCTCTGTGTGACTATCATAAATAAATAAAAATTAAAAAAAAAAGAAAAAGAAAAAAATCTGGAAAGAGCACGAATACATGGAGGTCAAATAACATGCTACTAAACAATGAACGAGTCAGCCCAGCCTTCCAAACCTTTGGGATGTAGCAAAAGCAGTTCTAAGAGGGAAGTTTAGAGCAATACATTCTCCCTTCAAGAAGCAAGAAAAATCTCAAATAGCCTAATCTTATACCTAAAGGAGCTAGAAAAAAGGAAAAAAAACAAACCTCAAACCAGCAAAAGGAAGAAAACAATAAAGATTAGAGAAGAAATAGGGATGCCTGGGTGGCTCAGCAGTTGAGCGTCTGCCTTCAGCTCAGGGCATGATCCTGGGATCCAGGATCAAGTCTCACATCAGGTCCTTGCAGGGGGCCTGCTTCTCTCTCTGCCTGTGTCTCTGCCTCTCTTTTTCTGTGTGTCTCATGAATGAATGAATGAATAAATAAATAAATAAATAAATAAATAAATAAATATTTTTAAAAAGATTAGCATAGAAATAAAAAATATAGAAATTTAAAAAATAGGTTGATAAAACCAGGAGCTAGTTCTTTGAAGAGATCAACAAAATTGATAAACCTCTAAGATGAATCAAAGAGAGAGAGAGAGAGAACAAGAGAGAGAACTCAAAATCACTAACAAAAGAGGAGAAACAACCAATACCCAGAAACACAGCCAATTTTAACAGATTATAAAAGTCTATGTGCCAAAAAATTGGACATCTTAGAAGAAATAGATAAATTCCTAGAAACCTATAACCTACCAAAACTAAAGCAGAGAGAAATAGAAAATTAGAACAAACCAATTACTAGCAATGAAATTGAATCAGTAATCAAAAAACTTCCCAAAACCAAAAGTCTAAGACCAGATAGTTTCATAGGCAAATTCTACCAAACATTTAGAGAAGATTTAATACCTATTCTTCTCTATTCCAAATATATCCATATACATATATATATTCCATATCTCTATTCCACATCTCTATTCCATATCCTATAGATATAGATATATATAAAACTTCCAAATCCATTCTATGAGACCAGTATCATGCTGGTACCAAACCAGATAAAGATACCACACACACACACACACACACACACACACGAGAGAGAGAGAGAGAGAGAGAGAGAGAATTACAGGCCAATATCTATCATGAATATAAATGCAAAAATTCTCAACAGATTATCAGAAAACTGAATCCAACAATACCTTAAAAAATTCATACATTATAATCAAGTAAGATTTTTTCCTGTGATTCAAGAGTAATCTAATGTTCTCAAAATCAATGTGATATGTCACATTAACAAGAGACAGGAAAAATTACGCAATCATTTCAATAGATGTAGAAAAAAAACATTAGACAAAGTACAACATTCATTCATGATTAAAAACCCTCAACAAAGTAGGTTTAGAGGAACATACCTCAACATAATAAAGGCCATATATGAAAAACCCACAGCAAACATCATATTTGATGGATACAAACTGAGAAGTTTTCCCCTAAGGTCAGGGCAAAGACAAGGATGTCCACTCTCACCACTTTTATTCAACATAGTACTGGAAGTCCTAGGCAAAACAACCAGATAACACATTTTTATAGCTTTCTTTAAAATGTAGGGTATTTTCTCTTTTTCCCTCAATTCAGAGTTCTAATAGCCATTTCCCTGAAATAGAAAATGTTTACTGATTATGGTATTAAATGCTTTTGAGGAACATTAAAGTGTTTACTGCAGATAAGGACAGTTTTCTTTTGTGTGTGTGTGTAAATTATAATTCAATGTTCAATATGAGTTTATTGGAAGGAGAAAGCATAAAGATCCTTCAAAATCTTTGGGAGAACCTGCAGGGTTTATGTAACTGGGAGCTTTATAAATAATCATCAGCTGATAGCAGGGACTAGAACAATTGATCCTTTGAAATAGATTCCAACTCTAGGATTATATGTTTCTGTGAAATGATGAGTGTAAACTGCATCACAATTATAATCTTTTCTATTTTGCTGGCACTTAATTAATGCTTCTCAGAGTGACAAGTACTATAATGACTATGTGACATAAGAAAACTATATCAAAGAATGATAAAACCATAGTGACCTTATTGCTCCCTTGGTGTGGCTCAAAGACAATGAGGCAGCTAAAAAATAACTTCATCAGTGATTAAGAGGATAAATGCCATTTGGCTCACTCTGAGAGCTATAATTTGTTCTAATATTCCTCAGGAGTACGTTTAGGATGATACAAATTCATTTATTTATGTTCTTTTGAATGGTTTTAAAGTACCTTGCAAAGATCCACAGAGTATAGCATAGTAAAAATGAGTGGAAAAAGAAACCAAAGAAAAGATAAAAGGAATTTATGATTTTTTAAGATTTTATTTATTCACTCATGAGTGGCAGAGACATCGGTAGAGGGAGAAGCAGGCTCCCTGCAGGGGGCCTGTTGTGGAACTGGATCCAATCCCGGGACCCTGGGATCACAACCTGAGCCAAAGGCAGATGCTTAACCACTGAGCCACCCAGGCATTCCTCAAGAGTATTCTTAATTCCACATTTGATACCTCATGACCTTGTTATTCATTTCACTTATTCAGATGTGGTGATGATCTGATATATTATTACTATTATTATTTTAAACAAATTGTTGTCATTTAGATTAAGAGAAGAAAGAAATTGACATTCCTGTATACTTTCTCCAGTACTGTTCCTCTATTTACCTAGGTCAAAATTTCTGATCTCTATAATTTTTCTCTTGAACTTATTTTAACATTTCCTAAAGGCAGGTCAGCTGTTGATGACTTAGGTTTTTTGGTTTTTTCCTCTGAAAAAGTCTTTATTTCTCCTTTATGGCTGAAGAAATATATTGCTAGGTATATAATTACAGGTTGGGTTTGATTTCTTTGAAAACCATAATGATTTCACCTGCTATCTTGTTTGCATGGTGGCTGTCTCCCTTAGCTCTCATTCGTGTTCCTCTATGAGGGGCTTCACCACTCACCTTGCTTATTTCAAGAATTTTTCTTTGTCTTTGGATTTCTCAATTTTGAATATGTATATGGCTACCTGCATTTTTTTTCTTAAGAGTTTACTTTTTACTTCTGGGTCATAGCAAAATTGAGCAGAAGAGAGATATTCCCTATATATCTTTGTCTATACACATGCATAGCTTTTCCCATATCAATATTCTGCGTGTGGTGGTGCTTGTGCTACAACTGATGAACCTACATTGACACATCAGTATTACTCAGATGTCGTATATTCTATAAATTTGGGCTTGGACAAATTTATAATGACCTGTATCTACAATTATTGTACCACACAGAGTAGTTTTCCCTGCTAAATATCCCTAAAAATCCTGGTTTCACCCATGCATCCCTCTCTTCTATCTAATCCCTGGCAACCACTGATCCTTCCAATATCTGCATAGTTTTGCCTTATCCAGAATGTCATATGGTCGTAATCATACAGTAAGTAGCCTTTCAGATTACTTCTGTCACTTAGTAATGTGGATTTATGTTTCCTCTGTGGCTCTTCATGGCTTGAAGGAAGTCTCATTTCCTTTAAGCATTGAATAATATTCTATTGTCTGGATGTACCACAGTTCATTTATCTATTCGTCTACTGAAGAACATCTTGGCCTCTACCAAGTTTTGGCAATTACGAGTAGAGCTGCTCTAAGTATCTGTAAGAAAGATTTTGAGTGAACACAAATTTTCACGTTTTTTGAGTGAAAGCATCGGTGAGCATGAATGCCGCATCTCATGGTAAGAGTAGGTTTAAACCTGTTCTATAAGAAATGCAAACGGTCTTCCCAAGTGACTATACCATTTTGCATTCCTACCAGCCATGAATTAGAGTTGCTTTTGCTCCGTATCTTCACTAGTGTTTGGTCGTGGCAGTGTTTCAGATTTCAGCCATTCTAATATATACATAGTGGTATTGGATTATTGTTCTAATTTGCTTTTTCCTGATGGCATGATGCAGAACATCTTTTTATGTGCTTATTTTTTATCTACATATTTCTTTGGAGTGTCTCTTAAGGTGTTTGGCCTATTTTTTAAAGCAAGTTGTCTGTTTTCTTATTGTTGAGTTTTAAGAGTTCTTGTGTATTTTAGATGAGTTCTTTCAGATATGTCATTTACAAATATTTTCTCCCAGTTTTTAACTTGATATCAGTCTCTTGATAATGTCTTTCACAGAACCAAAGTTCTTAATTTTTAATGAAGTCCAGTTTATCAATTGTTGTTTTCATGTATATTGTCTTCAGTTTTTTATCTAAAATGTCATCATCTTTCCCGAGGTCATCTAGGTTTTCTTATGTTTCCTTTGAGGAGTTTTATAATTTTACATTTTACATTTAAGTCTGTGATCCATGTTGTTTTTATTGCATTTTTAAATTAATTAGAATTAAAATTAATTAAGACTCTATGTCCAATATGGAGCTTGAATTTACTATGCTGAGATCGAGTTGTATGCTTTACCAACTGAGCCAGCCAGGTGCCCTGTCTGTGATCCATTGTAAATTAATGTTTGTGAAGATTATAAGATCTGTGTCCAGATTCATTTTTTAAATATGCAGATGTCTATTTGTTCCAGAACTTGATGAAAGACTATCTTTTGCCATTGTATTCCCTTTGCTTCTTTGTCAAAGATCAACTGACTATGTTTAGGGGATTCTGTTTCTGGACTCTATTCTAGTTATTTGTTTATTCTTGTGTCAGTTAAACACTCCTGAATGTTGTAGCCTTAAAATAAGTCTTGAAGTCAGATAATGTTATTCTTCCAATATTGTTCTTCAATATTGTGTTGGCTATTCTGGGTCTTTTGCCTTTCCCTAATAACTTTAGAATCAATTTGTTGTAATCTACATAGTAGCCTCCTGGGAATTTGATTGAGATTTTCCTATAGATTAAGCTGGGAAGAACTTGAGTCTTCCATGAACATGATATTCCTTTCCATTTATTGATTTCTTTGATTTCCTTCATCAGAATTTTAGGTTTCCTTATGTAGAACTTGAACATATTTTGCTAGACTTACACCCATGTATTTCAGTTTTGGAGGTGCCAAAATACATGGTACTGTTTCTATTTTCAGATTCCACATGTTCACTGCTACTATACAGGCAAATAATTGACTTTTGTATACTAACCTTGTGTTCTGGAACGTTAGTAATAGTAATCACTTATGAGTTCCTAGGACTATTTTGGTTGATTCTTGTAGATTTTCTAGATTATGTCCTCTCCAAACAAAGACAGTTTTATATATTCATCCCAATCTGTATACATTTTCTTTCCTTTTCTCACTTTATCATATTAGCAAAGATTTCCAATATGATGTTGGAAAGAAGTGGTGAGAGAGGACATCCTTGCCTTTCATCTGATCTTCTGAGAAAGCTTCAGGTTTCTCACCATTAAGTATGCTGTTAGCTAGAGGGTTTTTGTACATAGTCTTTATCAAGTTCAGGAAGTTCCCCCTCTATTCCTAGTTTTCTGGGAGTTTTTAATGAGTGGGTGTTGAATTTTGTTAAAATATTTTTCCTCATTTACTCATATGATCATGTCATTTTTCTTTAACCTATTGATGTGGTAGTTTATATTAATTGATTTTTCAGATGTTGAACCAGGCTTGCATAACTGGGCTGCATCCCACTTAGTAGGGTGGTATAATTTTTTTTAATGTTTTTTGGATTTGATTTGATACTTGTTGTAACTGAATGTTTTTGCACTTGTATCCATAAGAAATACTGATTTGTAGTTTTCTTGTAATATCATTGTCTGGTTTTGGTTATTAGGATAATTCTGGTATTCCCTGTACTTCTTTTGTTGGTTTGTTTTTTAAAGTAAGCTCCATGCCCAGTGTGGAGCCCAACATGGGGCTTCAACTCACAACTCTGATATTAAGACCTGATCAAGAGTCAGATGCTTAATGGATTGAGCCATCCAGTGCCCCTCCCTATACTTTCATCTTTTCAAAGAGATTGTAGAGAATTGGTATAATTTCTTCCCTATATGTATGGTAGAATTTACCAGTAAACTCCCATAGACCTGTGCTTTCTGTTATGGAGGGTTATTGATTATGAATTCAATTTCTTTAAAGAAAAACCTTTTCTGATCATCTATATCTTCTTGTATGAGTCTTGGCAGATTTTATCTTTCAAGGAATTGATCCAATTCATCAAGGTTTTCAAAATTTGGGGACATAAAATAGGTATTACTATTTCTTATCCTTTTGTTATTCTTGGGATATATAATGATATTTCATCATTTGTGATATTAGTGATTTGTATCTTCCTTCTTAATTATGTCTAGAGCTTTCTCAATTTTGCTGATCTTTCAAAGAACCATCTTTTGGTTTTGTTAATTTTTCTCTATTGATTTACTATTTCATTTTCATTTACTTCTCTATTTTTTCTAGTTTCCTAAAGTGGAATCTTAGATCATTGATTTTAGAATTTCTTTTTTAATATTTACATATAATGCTGTAAATTTCACTCTAAGGGCTGCTTTCACTGCATCCCACAAACTCTGATAAATTTGTGTTTTCATTTAGTTCCAAGTATTTAATTTGCTGATTTATTTTTAACCTATGCATTATTTACAACTCTGTTTAATCTCCATTTGGGGATTTTTCTAGCTATCTTCCTGTTATTGATTCTTTGGTGGTTTGAGAGCAAACATTGTATAAATTCAGTTTTTAAAAATTTGTCAAGAAGTGTCTTCTAGTCCAGAATGTGGCCTATCTTGGTGAATGTTTCATGTGAATTTGGAAGAATGTGTATTCTGCTATTGTTGGGTGAAATAGTCAATACATGTCAATTATGTCAATCCTGTTGATTGATGGTGCTGTTGGAGTTTAAGTATGTCCTTACTGATTTTCTGCCTACTGAATCTATCCATTTGTGACTGAGTGAGTTAAAGTCTTTGACTATAATAGTGGATTCATCCATTTCTCTTTGTGGTTCTATTGGCTTTTGCCTCATGTAATTTGATGGTCTGTTGTTAGGTGCATACACATTAAGGAATTAAGGATTGTTTTGTCTTCTTAGAGAATTGAGCCTTTTATCATTATGTAATGCTTCCCTGATTAGTTTTCTTGCTCTGAATCTGCTCTGCCTGAAATTAGTATAGCTACTCTTGTTTTCTTTGGATTAGTGTTAGCATTGTATATCTTTTTAAAATCACTACTTTTCATCTACAAGTATCCTATTTTTAGAATGGTTTTCTTGTAGAGAGCAAAAATTTTGTTCTTCGGTTCACTCTAACCATCTGCATTTTAACTGGTGCATTTACACCGTTAACATTCACATGGATTACTGATATAGTTTGATTAATATCTATGATATTGCTACTCTTTTTCTGCATTTTATGATTCCACTTTCCTCCTTTCTTAGCATACCAGTTATGCTGCTTTTAAATTTTTTGGAAGTCTTCTGTGTAGTTTGTAATAGATTTACAACTAATTCAAGTGTCCTTGAATTACACTTATTATTATTTTATTACACAAGTTCTAGAAATACCAGAGAGGAAGAACGAGAGAAAGGAACAGAAGAAATCTTTGAAATAAGAATTCTCAATGGAGAATTCCTCCAAATTAATGTCAGACACCTAACCACAGATCCATGAAACTCAGAGACAAAGCAGATTAGAGGCCAAAAAGTTAAAGCTGGGCATATCATCTTCAAGCTAAGAAAACCATAATAATGTAATAGTTTGTAATGTAATACCTAGTAATAAAATAATCCTAACTTCTCCCTCTCATCCTTCATATCATTGCTGTCATTCATTTCACTTATGTGTAAACATGCATAAGTGGATATATTATTGCTATTATATTTTGAATAAATATTTTTAGATCAATTAAAAATAGGAATAATTAAAACTTAATATTTCTTTCATTCTTTCTCTGATGCTCTTCCTTTCCTTATGCAACTCTGAGTTTCTTACCTATGTCATTTTCCTTTTCTCCAAAGAATATATTTTAACAATTCTTGCAAGGCATGTCTACTGTCCACAAATTCCTTTAATTTGTCCAAGAAAGTCTTTATTTCTTTCTTCTTCACCTTTGAAGCATAACTATGGAGAATTATAGGTTGGTGGCCTTTTTTCCCGCCTCTAAGCACTTTAAATATTTCAGCCCATTCTCTCTTCCTTGTGTTGTTTCTGAGAAGTTGGATATAATTATTTTCTCCTCTACAAATAAGGTGTTTTTTCCCCATGATTTCTTTCAGCAGTTTAAAAAATATTTGGTTTTCTTAGCTTGAAGATGATATGCCCAGCTTTAACTTTTTGGCTTCTAATCTGCTTTGTCTCTGAGTTTCATGGATCTGTGGTTAGGTGTCTCACATTAATTTGGAGGAATTCTCCATTGAGAATTCTTATTTCAAAGATTTCTTCTGTTCCTTTCTCTCGTTCTTCCTCTCTGGTATTTCTAGAACTTGTGTAATTTTTCCACAATCCTTGGATATTCTGTTTTGTTTTTCAGTTTTTGTTCTCTTTAATATTAGGTTTTTGAAGATTCTATTGAGTTAACCTCAAGCACAGAGATTCTTTACTCAGCTATGTCTAGTCTATTATTAAGCCCATCAAAGGCATTCTTCACTTCTGTAATAGTGTGTGTGTGTGTGTGTGTGTGTGTGTGTGTGTTATCTCTAGCAATTATTTTTTTTTATTTTTTTATTTTTCTAGCAATTATTATTATCTTTTGGGCTTCCATTTCTCTGCTTATATTGCCCATGTGCTCTTGTATGCTGTCTTTTTTTTTTTATTCTTTAAAGCCTTTAGCATATTAATCATAGTTTCTTTTTTTTTTAAATCATAGTTTCTTAAAAGAAATTCCCAGTTTGATAACTCTAACATCCTTGCCACGTCTGATTCTGATGCTGCTCTGTCTTTCCAAATTCTGTTTTTTTGGCCTTTTGTATGGCTTGTAAGTTTTTCTTGATAGCTGGACTAGATAAAATGAACAGCTATATATAGGCCTTTAGTAATAGGTGTGAGTTGGGAGAGGGAAGTGTTCATGTCTCAGTCTTTAAGAGAGCCTGTGTCTCTGGACTGTGAACTTTACATGTGCATCTCAGATTTCTTCCCTTTCTGTGGGACAGGATGGCCAGAGTTTGGTATTTTCCTTCCTGCATGTGGAAGATTTAAGGCTGGCTGCAGCTGGGTTTTACCTTCCTCAAGGTTGTTTAATCTCTGATAAAACCCCATTAGTCTAGGCTTGGGTGAAATAGTTTCTCCTATGGGCAGATCTCAAAAAGAACAGAATATTTTGTTGAGTTTTATTTCCCCCCTCTTCCTGCTGTGAACACAAAGGGATTTTTCTCCACAATTCATCATGAGGACCTGATAGAAGGCCTGGAGATAAAACTCACAACAGCGTGGAGGCCCCTTTATGACTGGATCTCCCTAGAGTTTTAACTCTCAGACTTGTCCACATTGAGTCTCTAGCGATGTATTACAGTTCAGATTTTCCTACCTCAGCACTGGTTCCTGCCCAGGCTTCTATTCATGGGGCTTTGGTAAAGTAAGTTTTGATTCTCTGTATTCATTTTTGGTCTCTCCCATTTGGGGGCCAGTGATTTACCTTGTGGTTTCACTTCTCTTTAAAGATCTGAGGAGACCTATTGATTTTTCAGTTTGTTTAGCTTTTTTACTTATGAGGGTGAAATGAAATGGCAACTACCAAGCTACTTACAAGCTGAACTAGGAATGGGAAATCCCTTATTTTCTTGTTTTGTTTTGTTTTTAATGTTTATCATCTTGATAAAACTGCAATTTATGTATTCCTGTATTGAGGTTCTTGTACAAGAGCCACCTGTATTTGTGGTTTTGTTTCTGTCGTTTTTTCTGAGCAGTTTGAAGCCATGATTAACACAAATATTTTTTTCTACTTCATTGTTTTTCTTCTGCTATTTCAATCATGCATATGTTACCTCTATATAAATTGTCCCGCATTTTAGGTTTTTTATTTTAATGTTTTTCTTTTTGCATTTAAGTTTGAGAAGGTTCTATGGTCCTTTCTTCAAATTTAGTTTTTTCCTCATCTGTGTCCACTCTACTGATGAGTGAAGCAAAAGCTGTTCCATTTCTTGTTTTTGATTTACACCATTGTTATTTTTAGAGTTTCTATCTCTATTTACATTACCTGTCTATTCTTTCATGCTGTCTTCCTCTGCATCCACTGGAACCCTTAACATATTGATCATAGTTATTTTAAATTCTGCATCTTATACTTTTAATATTCATGTCATACCAGAGTCTGGTTCTCATGTTTGCTTTGTTTCTTTAAATTGTGATTTTTTTTTTTTTTTTTTGCTGTTTTGCACACCTTGTGATTAGTTGTCATTGAAAGCCAGATATATTTTATTGGGTAATGGAAACTGAAATAAATAGCCTTTTCATATGAAGATTTGTGTTCATGTGTGTAGGTGTTAGGTTGTGTTTGATTTTGTCTATAGCAGAGTGTCATGGACTTCAAATTTCTCTAGCACCTTTGTTTCCATTTCCTTTTGATTTTGGATTTCTGAAGTTCTCCTTCTTAGAGAGTATGTATTCTGCTGGGTTTTTTTTAGCTATAACTCACTGTTATTATGCTGAACCCCTGTAGGTAGAGTGGTAGGGTATGTAGGAATGGGAGCTTTCTATAATATTGTGGTTAAATCTCAATCTTTAAGTGGGCCTTTGTTTCCTGGCTGGATCTTCACAGGATTTAAACAGAAGTGTTAGCACTCCTACCCCAGGTTGAGACCAGAAGGCATGGGGGGTAGAAGCAGAATGGGAGAAATGTCCTGGCTCTGATAAAGCCTTATCCCCACCAAAAGAAGGCTGCTGCTATGACAAACGCTCCTTATTTAGCAATACTCTTCTCCCTCTTAAGCCACAAGGGGATCTCATATAGATCTTCACAGTACAGCAAAATGAAGCTCCTGCAGATAAAGTCCCTGATTGTTGGCCCTCTCATGAGAATGCAACCCCTAGGAGCTTCTCACTGTCATGCTAGTCTCCACTTAGCCTCCAGAAACTTGTCAGTTACCACTTAAGTATTCCTACAAGTTTATGCTAGTGGCTGCTATTCCAGATAAGCGTATCTTGGCTAAGACCCTCTATTTTTTTAAAGATTTTATTTATTTATTTATCACACACACACACACACACACACACACACAGGCGAAGACATAGGCAGAGGGAGAAGCAGGGTCCACACAGGGAGACCGATGTGGGACTCAATCCTGGGACTTCAGGATCATGCCCTGAGCCGAAGGCAGACGCTCAACCACTGAGCCACCCAGGCATCCCAAAGGCCCTCTATTTGTACCTGTCTTTCCACATTACTGGCTGGTAGCTGGCCTGAGTCCTCAGTTCTCTGGGTCAAAAAAGACAAAAACAAAACAACAACAACAAAAAAAAACACAAACACTTTCTAGTTATTGGTATGGGAAACAAACCTTTAAGCTCTTTATACAGCAGAGTTAAGATGGGAAACATCTTGTCCTTGATTTTTATTCCACAAGACTCACTCCTCATCCTAGTTGTCTTAATGATTCCTTTTGATTGCTTTCTCTTCAATGATTGGGCCTAGGTATGGAAACAAGACTATTTGTATAGTCTAGTTAGAGACTGCTGGAACTTTATAACAGGATTTTTTTTTTTAAATCTGAAAGTAACATGTGGAAATTTTCATCACAGAAAGATTATATTGTTAATAGGCTACAGATTACTTCATTTAAGTTTAGAATTGCCCACAAGTGACTTTTTTGCCAAGCTTCCAGTAGCTTCTCTGTGGCAAAGGTCCTATTATTCCTAACTCCCTGGAGTTCTCTTAAATGTTTCTGTATCCACTGAAGATCAAAGACATTGGCAGAGAGAAGTGAGAAATCCTTCCAAGCATGTTCTAGCTGGGGATCTGGCCTTTTTGCATGAGGGTTCCTTTCATTGGGCCATTTCACCCCTACCTGGTGTTACAAACTCATCTCAAGGTCTCAGCAGGTCAGCTCTCTCACAAAGGCAATAATCCACCTTAAAGCAGCAGAAAATTTGAAAGGAATAGATGTTTATGTATCCTGGGTAGTAGATACCCAGCAAGCATTTGTTGAATGAATGAATGAATGAAAGTAGGTCTAGAAATTTGAAGCAGAGGAAAACAGATTTGAAGCAAGATAATAAGTTGGTTCTGAATGCTTTCTGATGAGCTCACTCTTTCAGAACACAAGAGGAAAAAGTCAATTGGGGAAAAAAAAAAACTAAGGAAAGTGGTTGCTACAGTCCCTTGCCTTTACCAAAAAAAAAAAAAAAAAAAGAAAGAAGAAATTCAGATGTCTTTGGGCATTTGGATCTGAGAATGAAGTTAAGGCTGTTTTAACAAGCATGATATCTTTGTGTATTATCCTAACCCCCGTGTGCATACACTTCTTGACCTCCTCCAATCTGTCCTCCATTGAGCACTCAGAGAATTTTCAGAATATGAATTTGATTAGATCACTTCCATGCTAAAGATCTCTGAATTCCTACAACCTAAAATTAGTTACATATTTAATGTTGTCATTCAAAGCCAATTTATTATCTTGCCTCAAATCTTTTTCTGTTCCTAGCTGTATCTCTTGCATATTCCTCAAATAATGTATCCTCTAATCAAGTCTGACCAATTCCAACATAAACCACACATTTCCACATGACCTTTTATCTGCAATGCCATATTTTGCTTGTTGAACTTCTATGCATTTCTTAAGGCTCAGCTTACTTCCTGTAGTAGATTTTACTGAAGAGTCCCTCCCTCTGGCAGTTTTAGTTGCTCTATGTACTATTTTATTTAAAATTTTGTAGCATAGGGATGCCGGGTAGGCTCAGTGGTTGAGTGTCTACCTTTGGCTCTGGTCGAGGTCCCAGGGTCCTGGGATAGAGTTCCACATCAGGTTCCCTTCAGGGATCCTGCTTCTTCCGCCTATGTCTCTCTGTCTCTATGTGTCTCTCATGAATAAATAAATCTTTAAAAAATTAACAAAAATTAACTTATAAGTTTTAATTGCTTCGAAGGGGCAGGTGTATCCTATTGACCAGCTAGCCTTTGTTAACTGAGTAGCATGGGATATATATAATGAGAGAAGCAGTGTCCATGGCTAAAAGCACAGACTAGTTTCAGCTGACCACATCTGACATCTAAGTAATTTTTTGTCAAGTTATCTCTATGCATTGGTTTCCTGAAGTAAAAAGATGCAAATGATGATAGTCAAACCTAACCCACTGGTCTTTGCAAGGAATAAATGAGTCAATCCTGAGTCAACCTATGAAGATAGTGCAGAAATAATCAGAATTGAGGGTATTGAATTGCTTCGTCTAGTAAGTGGTAAAGATACTTGAGTTGGGTTGGTGGAGAAGTAAAGGGAATCCAGGAGGGAAAAGACAAAAGTTAATGAGGCTGAACAGAGAAGCAATACATTGTTGGTACTATAAAGAGTGAGTTTTAGAAAACAGACCCATCTGGTGAGGATTTTAAGTATTTTTCTAATAATTGTGTGCTGTAACTGTCTCCTATCCCCATCTGCCAGATGAGATCACTAAATGTACTTTATGAGTGACACGTTGAGTGCCACAGGATTCCTTCTGGGTAGTGAGACAGATACTGAGACTGTTTCAGTGCAGTGTGGAGCACAAATGCCTGACTTCAAGTTGCAAGTTGTGTCTTCAAGCTGACTTCAAGTTGGAAGTCTGTGTCTTTTAACAATCAGCATAGGAAGACAGTGCCTTTATCTTATTTATACTGTAAATAACACTCTCCAGCTTTCACTGCCTGAGAGAATAATAACCAGGGCAGAAAGGATATATTTGTCTCTGAACTCCCCCAAGTGAAACCACTGGAATCTCAATGTTTTCTTTTCATACTCCCCTCACAAAATTCCTTAACTGTTACCTGTGGGCATTCTCAAAGGATGTCTTTAGCTATGCTCAGTTGGCTGATAGTCAACAATGACAATACATACTTCTGGTTGTATTCTTCTTTTACTAGTAACCCCGTTGCCATCACCACTCCCAGTATTCCAGATGGGACAGCATTGTTCCATCAGCTTGTGATGATACCTCTTGTGCTTCAACTCTTTCAACTTTCTCATTTTCAGATACTTTCTTTTTGAAGCTGTTGAGATACTTCCTTAAGGATGACCACAGAAAAATAAAACTCATGCTTCTTGTTATGCAGCCCAAACATTCCATCCTCAACAGGTTGGTAACCAGAATAGAGTCCTTGAGGACTAGTCCTCATTTATCTGGAGGAGCACTCTCTAGGAGGTAAATACAGCCTTGTTCTTCAGTTGTGTTTGAGAGCTTAAGTTCAGAGGACAGCTATCCATCTGGAAAAGTGTTATCCATACATCCCCCAGGAGGGTTCTAAGAGCTTCATGCAAGCCAGATCAATCTGTTCTGATGAACCTGAACTCCATACTGGGTTCCCTCTTATACTCTTTACTGGAATTGGACTCTGCTGGAAGCTTGCTTTCAATTTATTCCATGCTAAGGGTCAATGGACTATAACTGTTCTCTGTTCTATTCCTTATCCATGTGAGTGTCAATGAGCATGAAAACCCATCAGCACACCTGACGTTTTAAGAATTATTTCTTTATAAGGTTTTATTAAACCATTAACAGCCGTGTGTGCCATCAAAGTAGCCTCAGATGAAGGCAAGATTGTTTTAAATTCTGGATTTTCCTGCCCATGGAAGATGATAATATTCTAAGAGGTGCTTTCTGAAATTCACGACCTAATTTTAAGAGTATTTTACAAAGCAGAAAATTAAGTAATCTGGTCTGAAATAATTGGCCAAAGAGGCCAAGTTCAGTGTAGCCTACTTTTTTGTAATTTGAATCTTGTTGATTTCCTTAAAATATTTAAGTTTATGCTAATGAAAGTGATAAGAATAATTCTAAATAAATCAAAGGAGGAGGGGACAGACAGACAAAGCAGGTGTCTGGGATGAGTTAGTTACAACAGAAGTGTGGAGCATTTAGCTCTCAGGCTCCTGTCCACAGGGTCACATGCAGAAACAGATGTGAGTTGCTGTTGACATCTCTTGAATGCTTATTATGTGTCAGGCTCAAGTATACAGGCCTTTTAATTTTTGCGCGTGAATTTATTTCCATAACTACTCTGAAGTATTAATGACACTCATATTTTACAGATGAATAAACTGAGTCAAAAAAAGGCAAATAACTTCCCCCAAGATAACATAGCTAGTCCATGAGAGTTGGAATCTGAAATAAGGTAATCTGACTTCAGAGTTTATGCTTTTAAGCACAATGATTCTTCTTACTCTCCAGTAAGGGAACACCAAAAGATACATTTTTCTGAAACTCAAGGCAAGAAAAACTTATTTAGTATTTAGTTTAGCCTTGGATTGGGTAATGTAATAGAAAATAAAAATCAAAAACTTGGGCTCAGTTTTGCAAAAGGAACAATGTATCCTCCACATGGCAACTTTTGTGTCACTATCTTAAAATTATAGGAATACCAATAACCTAAATTAGAGACTTTGCTTTATGATGTCATAACTTCGCAGAGGTTAGACAATACTTAAAAATATATATTGTAGATTATTGAGTTAAGTCCTATATCTGCAAAGCAGAATGCTGATTTGTAGGATGATATTATTTGGATGAGCCTGGGTAATGTTTAGGGGTGGCTTGCTTTATCTTCACATGGACATGGGGTTCGGTAGGGTGGGCTATGGAACTGGAAAGGACCAATTTGGCCAGAAAAAAATAATAAGTCAGGTGTAATTAAATACTCTTGTATATAAAAGAAAGTATCTTACAGGATATGTATTTTTTTTGAATCAGGGATCACATTTATATATTATACATAAAATTTACTCCATTAAGAGTAAGAGTTAGAGAAACTGAAATTAATGAGTGAATACTAATAAATATGCATATGTGCTGCCTTTAATATTCATAAGCCATTTGATTTTTAGAAGCTTAACTTCGCCCTTACAATTACATTCCTCAAAATAATGCCATATGGTGAGTTTGTACAGAGATAATTATCAAACTTCTCACACTTTAAATAATTCTACAGAAATAAAAGATTTTGTTTTCAAAACATGTCTCATATATACATAATATATGTATATATTCTCTATTTCTCTGGTGGCCATCTTATATTCCTTTTGCTTCAGTTTATTTTGGAAGTATAAAGGAATAAAGGGGGAAAAAGCAATTGAACATGTAGTTTATTTAAGCAAAAGGGAAAATTTTTTTTCCAGATAGGAAAGCTTAAAGTGCTTTTGGCTAGTTACTGTGTGTTAGTCTCTCTTCCCGTAGGGGGCAGGATGTGGTAATCCGTAAACTCAAGCTTCTCAGGGGTTAAATGAGAAGCAGTATCACCTTCTTTTGGAGTTACTGTTTAATTAAAAAGCTGTTGTTTTTTTCGCTGATATATATGTTCTGATTAATTAAATCCCCCAAAGTGAGATTGTGGTAACTTGCAAAATACTGTATTGTAGCAAATTAACACGTAGCCCAGTTCTCTTCCAGAATACCTATACACTTGCACAGATTTCAAGGAAGTATTTTCCATTGTTGATAAATAAGCAAGTGGAAATTTACTACACTCTCCAGGTTGTACTCATATGTTGCATTTTAGGACAAAAAGACAATATAGATGTTTATTATTAACTAAGGGGGAGTCACATATGAAGTGCTTTGCAGCAGTGCCTGGCCCTCTTCCAGACTGTGGGGTGCAGAAGTGAGTGGTACAAAAGCTCTACCTATAAGCAGCCTGTATTCTCCCGAAAGGACACAGAAGATCCACACAGATATTGCTGACTAAATAGTTTGTGGACAGTCATAATTGTTAGAAAATGAAACAGGTTGGAGAGTGGTTGGGCAGTCAGAAAGACCTCTCTTGACTAAAGAGGCAGCCCCCAAATTCTAAATGGGCTGCTTTCTAATAGCTTATATTTAGGTCCATGGTTTGCCACTGAGAACTACTTTTCCCACTAAAAATAAAACCTGGAGATTATGTTCCTAAAAACAGTTAATAAAAGACTTGAGTCGGAAAAAAAAAACCCCAAAACTGTGTTTGAATTCTGGTTGCGATACTTATAGTAGCCTGCTTTAGACACATGGTTTGGCCTAAGATTCTTTCCTCACTTGTAAAATCATGATCATAATACAACTAGCAAGGTTTTTGGGAGCATTAAAAATAACCTATCAAAGGGGTCTAGTTGAACACTTAGCATATAGGAGATAGTTATGGTCCATAATATAATTTTCTAGACTAGCAGTTGACAAGCATTTCTGTAAATAGTCAGTAAATATTGTTGGCTTTGTGGGACTACTATAGTGTGAAAACAGCCATAGACAACACGTAAGTGAGCAAACATGGCTGTGTTCCAGTGAGACTTAATTTACAAAATCTGAGCAGGCTGGATTTGGCCAGCTGGCCATAATTTTATGACCCTTGCCCTGGAATATATGTATATATCACTGGATTGATAAAAGTACAGTAATTGGAATATAACTGAATTCAATCACCAAAGGGAGCACTCTTCATTCATTCATTCATTCATTCATTCATTCATCTAAGAGAGCCAGAGAGTGGGAACACTCACAAGTGGGGGCAGAGGCAAAGAATCTCAAGCAGACTCCCTGCTGAGCACAGAGCCCCACACAGGGCTCGAACTCACAACCCCAAGATCATGGCCTGAGTTAAGATCACTGATGCTTAACTGACTGAACCATCCAGGTGCCCCGAGGTAGCATCATAACCAATTTGGTGCCTCTTATTAAGGATGTGGGTTTGGGGTCTGTCTGGATTATGGCCTTAAAGAATTGGAAAAGCAAATCCACACAGGATTTAAATATGAATTGCAACTATGTATGATTTTTTTCCCCAAATGTCCAATTGCTAAATAACTGTCTAAAAATTAGGTCTGGCCCAATTGTGCCTTATTTTTCTGATTTCAGCTGCTTTTAGAGTACATAGAGACCCATCAGAGACCTGGCGTAAGCTACCTCTAGAATGCTCCTATTACTCTGCTGCCCAGGAGCGTAAAAAGTGCTGAGAAGCATGTTTCCTGTCAAATTGGGGACAAGCTCTTATATTTTTAGTTTTCATTTGGTTCTCCTGGTCTGGCAGGAGTTCTCACTTCTTACAATTAACATTGCCAAGGGCTTCAAATGGAAACGCAAGGAGTACCACTCTGAGACTCTAAATTTTATTTAGTGAGTGCCTTAAAACCTGTTCTATCTTATTTAAATCCATGTTTATATTGTGAAAGAGCTTATTCTCATTTTACACATGGACAAACAGATCCAGCCCAGTGGCTGTCAGCACAGGGCCTGGTGCTAAAATCCTCACACTGACTTGCAGACTCTTCATAAACATTTATTTCTTTTCCATCAAAATATCCCATCTCTGATGCCAGAAGAGCATGGGGTTCTGTAGTTCATATATTCTGCTTGAGTGACTCTTCTAATGAATTTTCATTAAGAAAAAGACAAACCTACAGGCAAAGAAGGAGAGCAAATCAAAAGGTATTCTGGTTTGAATGTCTCCGAGGTTATGAACGTGTCAAAGGATGGATAGCGTAAATGAGCAGGTTTCAAAACCTAGATAATGTATGTTTGTAACACGTGAGAGAAACAACTCTTTGAAATGCAATGCAAGGTAATGGGGTGGAGGCCAGGGAAAGCACAGGATTCAGCATTAGAAGGCCTGGCTTCTTTCTTGGCTATAATAATTAGCAGTCTTAGAACTCCGTGCTTCAGTTTCAGAAAGTGATTATAAAATCTTCTGTCTTCCCTGTAATAGAGATCAAATAAATCGATGTAGATGAAGGTACTTTCTAAAAGCTCTCAAAATTGTCCATTAAAGTTATATTTTTAAACATAAACATTATGAGCTAGTACTTGGGTAATATATTAAGAATATTTTCAGAGTTATTATATTCTGCTTAATATTCAGTGAGGTACTGAAGGGGACTTTGATGAGGTGGCGCAGAGGGAGATAAAGACTGGTGGTGGTAGTTTGCCAAGCCGAGCTGGGCTCTCCTTTCTGATCATCCATAACTGTCTGTATATTTGGGACTCATTTCAAATGTCAGCTGAGCTGGCCTTTTATGTCACAACACCAGCAGCAGTGTTTAGATTAATGAGGAGAATATGCTGCTGGCCTGAAGCACCGGCCACTGAGCAGGGCGCCTGGTATATATGTGGGCAGATCCACAATTCGCTGAGGTCTTTTCCATTTCCAGCTGCTCCTCCTTATGCTGCAGGCTTTAGCCTCACCCAGTCTAGACATGGGGTCACTGTGGCTGAGCCTTCTGCAGTCACTCCTATCCAAACATGCCATCGAAGGCACCAGTCAGGAGGATGAGTTCCTATTTATTTGAAGGATCATCTTATTTAATTTGGTCTTTGGCACTGGCAATATCTGCAGCTGAGCTGCATAATAATGAAGAGAATGAGAATAATTGATTTGTGAGTGGAACAGGCATGTTGTCCCATTCCTGCAGGTCTCAAGTCCGGCACTACTCCACTCTCTGTATGGGAAGTGTAGAACACAAGTGATACGTGAAATAGCACATTGTCATACTTTGCAAAGGAAACACAACTCATGAGTAATTTTCATTTTACTGGAAAAAAACAAAATCCTACCATGTACACCATGTTAGGAGTCTGCAATAGCAGTGCTAAATAAGTCCTTCTCTGATGCCAAGCTCCCTAGAGCAACTCTGATGATCTTCTATCCAGTTCCCAGAGGTACCACATGTTCTCCTTGGTCTGCTGTGGTGTAGAAGATAGCCCTCCTGTTTCTTAATGGATAGACAATGTGCACAGTAATAGACATTTCTGAAGTTAGGAGCTATTGAAGAAAGATTCCTTAAAATGAAAAGTTTGTCACAGATGCCATTCTTACAATGTCAGGTTGTCAAGCGAGGTAAAAAATGGCTTCCCCTGGTCTTATAGTTGCAAGCAAAGCATTTATTGCAGAAAAAAAAATGATATATTGGGAGATACTTTATTTCAAATGTATTTTTTTTTAACTTCTATGAACTCATCTTTCCTGTCTGCCTGCCTTCCATTCGTTGCTATTGGCTGGATATCTAGGTATCATACTGTTTCTTTCCACCTAATTTTTATGGGACATGCTCATTGTTTAACTTCTATCTGTCCTAGGAGGTGTTTCTGGCCATTGCAATGACAACACCAGTCTGCAATGATTTTCTTCTCCAATGTCCTTGTTTTAAACTCCACTTGGGTAGGACTTTATGCTATCAACACTTGGAGATAAGGAATTAGTCTAACGATTTCTAAATTCCCTGATTTCAGGGTGGGTCCTTTGAAATTTTTCTTTTCACGGAGGCAATGAGACCCAATCATTCATTTCTCCTAATGTCTTACCCTTTCCCCTGACAGCTTTGCTTGTTTTCCTCTCAGAGAAAATCAAGCAAGAAAAATGGAGCTCATGAGTTTTGGCCATCATGTTGTTAGGTAGGGGTGGGGAGGAGGTAAAGGAAAGGAGAAAGAAGATAGGACAGGAAGATGGGGTGTTGGCTGAAATCTTATTCTTAAAGAAAATTTGCCCAGGGTATTACCATTTCTCTGCCATTACTCCTCAGCCTGCCTTTTCCATCAGAAGATGCACAATATGTCAGTTTCTAGCACTGCTTCTACTTTGGGAGGCTTGTGAGGACAGGGAGGGACTTGCATTCCTAAAGGGTTGTGTACATTGCCGGGGGGGGGTGTGGGGGGGTGGGGGGTGGGGGGGGGTCCACCCACCCCTCAGTCTCCCTTTTTCCAAATTAGGGTATTCATAGTGGAGTTTTTTTTGTTTTTTTTTTTTTTCAAAATTCCTTTCTACTCACCTGTCTTTTCTTGTATCTGTCTCCTGAGAAAGAAGCCACATTAATTTGTGACATTTAGGGAATTATCCTGGTTTCCGGTTCTCAGTGGTTATAGTACAAACCATTCCTTCCTTGTTAGCATGCTGCTCATGTCATACTCCCTCCCCCCTTTTTTTTATTAGTAGTTTTACTTAATTCTCCTGGGAGGAAGGTCCTATGTCCCAGTATTATTCCATCTCCTTCCCCAGAATTTCATTCAAACAATCAAAAGCCAAGCCAGCACACCACTTACCACACCACTGATAGGCCAGTGCCTCTTGATCCTCTACAGGACATAGCTCAGCTCCTTGGCATGGCAGGCTAGGCTCTTCATAATAGGGCTCCTTTATTCCTCCCCAGGAATCTCTCTCGATTCTTAAACCCTACTGTCCAGCAATACTAAGCTGTTTGAGTTACTGTGCACACCATGCCACTCCATGTCTCCTCTATCCTCTTCTTGTGTTGTCCCCTATAGTTGAAATGCCCTTCTCTAACATGTTTGTCTTCTTTCCTGCCCAAACACACCTGACAATTTTGCCAGATATTGTTCACAGCTCCAGTCTTGATGACCAGCTAGCCCCAGCCCATGCTCTACTGCCAAGACAGGATCAGTGCTCTTTTCTGACCTATCTGGCATGTTCCTATCATTACATGTTATGCCGTTAATCTTTATCCCTTTGATTTGTAATTATCTGTACTTCTGTCCCTCTCCTCCAGCAGATGGGACCCCTTGAAGCAGGAATAGTTTTTGTTTTGTTTTGTTTTTGTTTTTGTTTTGTTTTGTTTTCTGTATGACAGCACAATGCCTAGCACATAGTAGGTCAAAGAATACATAGTCGTTAAGATGAATGAAAAGAAAACAAGCTAAGAGGCTTACTACTCCAAGGAGAGTAGTTCACAACAACAAAGGAACTTAGAATAATCTGCCACCATAATAGAACACCTTCAGTAAGTAGATGATACCTTTATCGTAGGCAGACTGATCTCATTCTCTGATAAATAAAGAATATGAGAAATCAGAACTTTAGAGGGGAAGAAAAAACTGGTGCCAATCTCACACTGGTAGTAATAGCATTTGCTCTCTGTGCTCTATGCTTTTATTATATTTTTTCCCTCACACAGCATTAAAAATGGTCTTGAATGATCTCAATCTTCTTTCATTTAGTGGATAGCCTTTAAAGGGAAAAATGGTAAATAAGGGAAAATAAAAATTTTGACATGTAGATAAAAGTACAGTTGTCCTAGCAAATTTAATTTTTAAACTCAGCTGATTATCTTAAATTCAGTATATTTGTTATTGCTCAGTTTGTTATTTGTTAAAAAGAAGGGTCACCTAAAATCATTTAATGTCAAATATATCATTTGTTCAAGTAAATAAAACGCCACTAGTAATTGGCACTAGAAGTTTTATAAATGCAGTTGGTTTACTTAAATAATTTAACCAGCTTTGGATTCTCACGTACCCCTTCTGGCCTAATGAGTTGGAGTCTTCTCATACATATGTCAGGGAATTTCTTGGGCAGAACCACCTTCAAAGAAATGGAAATGGAGGAAAGCGTTCAGAGGTATCTTTGTTTCATTTCCTGTGGAAGATTTAGCTGTACTTTTACCATATTCATTTGTTCATAACGTTGAATTTGAATGTGAGACATGGGAGGGAAAAAATTCCATTAAAATTTCTAAGACTGTATCCTTTATACAGGAAAAAAGAACATGTAGTATTGCCAGCTGACAAACCTTTGAAAAAGGTTTGTGCTGCTGACTTAGGATTTTTAGTACAGGAGATTGGAAAATGCACCTATAGTATCTGGGCACAGAGTGGTATTTTTAAAAAGAAATTAAGGCTGAATAATGTCCCTCAAAGATGTTTACTTTTTCATTATCAGAACTTGTCAGTGTTTTGATACATTTCAAGTTGAGGAATTAAGTTTGGAGAGGATATTAGGGTTTCTAATTAGCTGTCTTTAATATAAAGAAATGACTCTATTTGATCCATGTGGTCCCAAGGTACTCACAAGGGTCCTAAATGTGGAAGGGGGGCTAAAGAAGAAGTCAGATTTAAAGATGAAAGGAAGGGACACTGGTTGAGGAATATTCTGAGAAGCAGAGCAGGCAAGGCAACATTCTCCCCAAGAGCCTCCAGAAAGGAATGCTTTTACTGAATCCTAGATATTAGTCTAGTGAGACTTCTGACCTATCAGACAGTAATAAATTTGTTGTCTGTGGTAATTTGTTACCGCAGCAATAGAACACTAATACAGGTACATTCAGACAATGTGATACTACACAGTCATTAAGAATCATACTTAAGAAGAACACATGGTGTATTGTTAGGTTAGAAAAACAGCTGAGGAAATACTCTAGGAAAGTGAAACCAAATCTTTATATACCTATTTAGGTAAAATTTGAAAGATAGGCTGTAAAATGATATTCATGGTTCTCTATGGATGCTGGAATTACTATTTTTCTTTCTTCTTCCCATATTTCCCAAGTTTCTTTTTCAATCAGAAAATAAAATTAAATGTGGAACATGATTGACCTTAATTAACAATGGAGATAGGTTGCTCATAGTATTTTGTTTTCCTTCAAAGTCTTGGAGAGGAGATGAGCTCCAGGTAGTATAGTAAGCTCCTGTATGGTAGCTTGTACTCAATCCTTACTTTGCCAAATTTCTACATCTTAAATACATGGAAAATGTGTTAATGTCTTCCCGTTGTATTTTTTATTTTTAGTTATGAACTGAAGTTTGAAATTTGAGCCATAAGAAATTAGAAAATATTTTGGGCATTTAAGATTAGTGTCTGAGTATTTGTATTAATGGTGTAAAGATTAATTACGATTGCAGGAAGGCTAACTCTATAGGTGTAGAAGACTAAAAGACTATCGGTGTTTGAAGACTAAAAGTTGAGGTGAAGGAACCTAATCTTTATGGGATCAGCTGGATACTGCCTTTCACCTCATTGTTAAAAAGTCCCTGCCTCCCCCTCATGCTTCATGTATTTGATTGTCATTAGTGGTGGGTTTTATTGTTGCTCTTGATATTTGCAGAGAATGTAATGTAAAGGAAACTAAACCTCTATAAGCAGGATAAAACTCTCTATGTTCAAGTCAAAAGCTTTATTTGATGCCAAGAACATTTTCAAAAACTATTACTTATGTACCATACTAAACTTTAACAATCTGGTTCTGAGTCGCAGGGTAGAAGACAATTATTTAGTACCTGGGAGGCATCAGACTCCAGCTACCAAGAGGGGAGAGTGGGCATCAGGTATACCTGGGTTCAAATGAGGGCTGCGGCCTTCAGTCTGTGCTCCTGGCAAGCTACATCAATTTCTTGAGCTTCCTTTGTAAGACGGACTGTGGCTACCCTCAGTGCCTACGGTTATTGTGAAAAGGAAAGGAAACAAAATGCTTCTCCCTGTATAAGTAATCAGTAAGGGGTGGTTGTCATTATATCTGAATGCCCATTTACTGAGTATTTTTCCTTAAACTATACAATTTAAGAAAATTCAGTAATGGCTTGTGTGTGCAGTCTCTGTAGTCATTTCAAGGCATTTTTTTTCTTATTAGGTATGATAAAGTAACACACACAACACACTGCTGTTGTATATAAAGGTAACTGGCAGAAACTTCTGTTTGATCTCTGTGTTTGTGATAATTTCCAATCACCTTAGTACAATGAGGATACAAACCTGCACCTAGTTTCTCCAAAATGCCTTATAAAGGGGACATGATTTATTTTCATGTGACACAGTGTCAAAGAGGAACCTGATGTTTTTTAGGTACAAGTTCTAAAGGAAAAGGCTTTGGCCTCTGAGCACTCCTAGGGAAATGATCGGAATCCCAGTACCCTCATTCTTTGGGATAAATGTTCAAAAAGCAGAAACTTTGAGGGGGAATTTAGTTCTTGGTAGGTAGGGCTGGGAGTTACATTAGAAGGTGGGGACATAATGAAAGCACGATCACCTTGCTGGAACTTACCTTCTCTACTCCGTTTGCTTCGTTATCACTCTTAAGGATTTTTTTATGGATGTGCCAAACTCAAACCTGTTACTTTGAAGACTCAGACATAGTTGCTACTTCTCAAAGATGGCTAGATGACTGCAACAAAACCCAAAATACAAAACAGGAACTTAAAACAGGGAAATGCTTCTCCTAAGATGTTAAATCAGGAGTGACTGAAAGAGCCAGAGTACTCTGGTAAATGAAGAATAACAGAATTAAATTTAAATAAGCAAATGAAATATTCTTGGCTTGCTAATTTCCCTTACCTTATCTTGGGATAAATTCTTTACTAGACAATGTTGAGACTCTAGGGGATCTTGGGATAACCTGCTGATTAAATGTTAAACTGTCCTTTTTGTGCTCAATGTTGCATACAAAACAGCATTGCATATTTTCAAAGTAAACTGCTGAAAGTATAGTATCATTCAGAAAGTTTGTAAGTTTTCACAATCATTGTTTTAACACAGAAATCTGTTTATTAAACCAAACAAAACAGAGAAAATTATACCAGCCCTCGAATTTTTTTTGAATTTTCATTTAAATAAGCAAACTCTAAATCCACACCTTAAAAGATGTTTGTGCATCTATGTATTTCCAAAATACTCATATTTCAATAAGATTTTCACATTATATTCACCAACAGTATCACAAAAGTTCTTTTTTTTTGTTTTTTGTTTACGTAACTGTAAGGAACAGTAATTCTAGAAACGCTAGAAGAAAAAGCATAGCAATGTCCACAGTTACAAGAAAAAGTGCACATTACTTGGTCACAATCACAGTCATTACTTGAAAAACTATATGTAACAAGTAGATAAGAAAGATCACTGATGCCTTAAACTCATTATCAAAAACTGAATGACATAAGTTTTACATGAAATAAGGCAAATTCAGGAATGCACAAAGAATTTGTAATCCAACCAAAGCTGAACAACAGAAAAATAATTGTACAAGAAGCATAAACTGATGTACTTCTCCCTAAGTATTTAAAAAATAGGCTTGCCTCAGTGCACAAAGAAAACACCATTCCTGTGTATCCAACACTATAAAATAAGAAAGAAGGGCAAAGAGTAAGGGGAGAGGTGGGGACAGTTCATTGAAAGTTGCAGCTGCATCCACTGAGAGTTCTTTACATTTTTACCTAGAACTGTAAATTATACAAATTCTATCAGGAGAGGTAATGGTCTTTTTTGGAAACTATTTCTGAAATAGAGAAAGAAAAACTACACACGAGTGCAAATTTTCAGATTGTCACTTGCAACCGCTTAACATTCAGTCACCTACATCCAATTGCTGCTGGAGGCATGCCTGTAACACAGCAGCGTCAATCCGGGGTGAGCAGCTGTAAGGAACCAAGGTGTGATTTTTTTTTTCAATGATATGTCTTTTTTAATATTAAAAAATTCTGTGATGAAAACCTCTATTGCGAAACTGCAATGTTGAATGGCATGATGAGCCTGAGTGCAGAAACGCAGGCTTCTCTTGGAAGTAGCTCCTGATGTGACGGTTTAAAGAACTTAGCCAGGGTGTGTTTTCTAGCATTGTTATTTCTGTAGAAAGAATTTGGAAAGAGGAAAAGGCAAAGGGATATGGAAAAGGTACTTACAGTAGTTTCTCAAAACAGTTTTCTTTTAGGACCTATGAAAAAGTTACCAAAGTAAAAATGACAATTTTGAATGAAAAACAAGTTTTCTTTTTATAAAAATTACACATTTTTTTAATACAAGATCCTTCTCATTGTTGTTATATCCTGTAGCAACAAGAAAATTGGCTTTTTTTCTTTTGCCAGATAATGCAGCTTTCCATCCAATAAGTCAGTAATAATAAGTCCATTAATATTTCAGTTGGATCTTGAACTATTTTTTTCATACCACAAGCTTCTTCTGTTTTATCCTTGAATTAGGAATATACAGCCTTTTTTTGTTTGTTTTTTGTTTTTTGTTTTTTTGCCCCAGATATTTATGCTGACAAACTAAAACAAAAAGCAGTAGGCTGGACACATTACAGTATCTCAAGTACTTCAGAGGTCAGAGTTCCTTTGAAGCACCTTAACACATCACTTCATGGATCAAGGACAATGTGGCATAATGGAAGTATTTCTCTTAAGACTGTGCAGTAAGACCAGAAGCATCTCTGCTGGGAAATCAAAATGTCATTAGTGGAAACTGCAAATTTAGACCTCAGTGAATAGGCTCGTCATTTGACTCAGTTCTGTTGTAAAATAAGATTTTCCAGTTCATCTGCAGAACGCAATAAAAATGCAGCTGATTCTCGATATCCTGCAACGAGCTGTCTCACGGCATTGATTTCAGTTGGACTCAGCTGGGGTCTGGAGCTTGAACTGCTGGAGGATCCTGAGCTAGTTGCCAACTGCCTCTTCATGCTGAGATCCGTGGGTCCTAGAAAAAAAAATTACAAAATTAACAGGAACAATCTTTGTTACGGTACTTTGAACACGGACATTAAATTGACTTAATTCACTTACTCTTCTTAGAGATACCAAAGAGCAACATGATGTGAAATGAGTGGCTGAGTAGTCTCAGATTCCTTGTCCACGCAATCCCCTCTTATTGTGCAAAGACGACAACCTTCTCCTAACATGTATTTTTCGGAAAATTCATTTTTAAGTCTACTTCCCTGTAGAAGTTTCTCAGCAGTAGCTAAAATGTTGAGACTTACAAATTCTTTGTGCTTGTACCATTGGTTCACAAATAATTTTAGATTCCACCAATTCAATGCAGAAACATCCTAGACTGTGATGCTAATGATCCAGATTAGGAATTCCTCCATTTAGAACAAAGGAAATTTTGGACAGGGGAGTTCAATGACAAGGTTATAGTTTCAACAACTATTAAGTGGCACAGTAAGGATGTGAATTGTGGATTTTTTTCATCTCAGGCAAATACTGTTCTTCTATTAGGATGGTTAGTATTGAAAAATATTAGACTAAAATTAGAATTTTAGAAGAGTACAATGGGTAAGTGATCAGTAAAACAATTCTGAAAAACAAAACAAAACAAAACAAAAAAAAACAAAAACCAGACTAGGAATAGTGATTTAGGTAATGCTAAAGCTGCTTCTATATTTACTTGCAGGAAACATTAGGTGTCAAAAGGTTTATTACATATAATTAAATAGATCTGCTTTTTGACAACATTTTGTCAAATTTTGGGGGTAAATTTTTACTTTAAAACAATGTTCGTTACTTAACACACATCTGAATTAAAACAATTTAGTTACTTCACACAAATGTCTGAATTAAAGATTTTTAAGATGCTTTACATCAATTATTGTATTATTAAGGTTTTTTATGTTATTATGGTTTCTAAGTGTCGTAATAGCAATTACTTAATGAAAGTAAGAACTATAATTATTTGCAATGAGTAATGCATTTCAAATCCTTGAATAAATATGAATAAATGTGTACACGATTAAAGCCATGCTCAAAAGCTGTAGCGATGCTCTAACTTGAAAGTATTTTAACAAATTTTTCTTAAATGTAACTTTTCAGATAATGGTATTCATTTCATGAACTGAAACAAGGGATGCTATTTTATCCTGTTAGTTCTTTTTGAAGCCTGATAGAGACAGGTCAAGACCCAATCCCCCTCACCCTTTACCCTGAAGGGAGAAGACTCCTGTCAGCTTGGAGGCAAGTGTCCCATGAGACTCGAACAGTTTCACTTGTAATTTAATTAGGACAGAGACAAGACTAGCACACAAGAACTCTGACATTTGAGATGGACTTATTTCCATTTCTGCCACAGTCTTTCAGAGCCTTGATTTTCTAGCAGGAGTTAGATTCCATTTGTTCTGCTCTTTACAACATTATGATTCTGACATAGCAAGCTGAAAAGGGAGAGATGTGGGGATGTCACACTTGGCAAATATGAATTAATGAACAAGTATTCAAGCAAATCATTAACAGCAACTATCTTTAGTTGCTATTAAAATGCTTTCAACTATTTGGAAAACTCTGAGTGGATTAAGAAAATATGACATAATGGGTTCTGGTTTGCGGATGAACCAACTTTAAATTTGTCTTTTTCCCCCCTTTATACTCAAGAATCCCAATACTAGTACGAATCTTTATAAAAGAAAACAGAAAGGATTTTCTTAAGTTATGTCGATATGTCATGTCTAATTGATTATCCTTATTTTATTAGAAGTTGTAACATTTTGTGATGTTTTGCTGATAAGCCAAGTGGCTGGTTGACATCTTTAACTGGAATTGAGAAAGGCTGAAGCTAGGGCTCAGGTTCTTTTTTGGGATAAAAGAGACTGTGATTTCATTCTAACACTGCAGTTTATAGGTTATTTTCTGCCTGTGGCTCAGGGGCAGAGGCTTTGAAATTTAAGACGTGGCTTTCACTTTTTTTTTTTTAAGATTTTATTTATTTATTCATGAGTGACACAAACACACACACACACACACACACACACACACACACACACAGAGGCAGAGACACAGGCAGAGAGAGAAGCAGGCTCCATGCAGGGAGCCCGACATGGGACTCGATCCCCAGTCTCCAGGATCACACTCCAGGCCTAAGGTGGTGCTAAACCGCTGAGCCACCCGGGTTGCCCTTTCACTTTCTTTCAGATTATTAACCTAGGCAAATTCTAGATAGCTCAGTAACACAGAAGCAACTCATACCATTGTTATTTTTCTGGAAGAAAGTTGACATCATTATCTTGGTGTCTTTTGGATACAGGATCAGAATTAAGTATAATAAAACTGTAAGGAATTCTTGTTGCTGAGTATTTATTATTCAGGTCTTCAAAGTTAAGAGGTTGAGTAGGGCAACTAAAAAATTTTAAATAGTCATAAATGAACAAACTATTTGACTACGGACTACTCAAACAGCCCCTTGTTTGTCACTAGTATTCTTATCTTCGCCATTCAGACAATGTCATACTTGACTGGCCTAGCTTAACCCAAACGACAATTGATAAAAAGTAAAATTTCAAATTTTATAAAGATGTTGAATTTAAAGAAGTCCAGAAAAATATTCTCGGAGATTTGCTCAGATCACAAAACCACTAAAAAATATGGTTCTGGAAGAGTGGGACCAGTTAGCCAAACAAGCAATAATAATGACACAATAGATGTGTCAAGAGAAAATGATTTGAACAACAAGTGTTAAAGCAAATAATCAAAAAACTTGGCAGGGCCATTTGAAAACCATAATTAGGCAGACCTGCTTTATTCTGAAAATTTGAGTAAAAGATATTTCATGCTAACATGAAAAAATTAGAAAAATTAAGATCCACTTTTTAAAAAAGGTTTGGGGACATATTTAAGTCATAAGTAAGTTGTAAATAAATGAAAATGTATATCCATAACTCATATTTGTTGATATATTTTTTTTAAATTACAGTTTACGTACAGTGTTAGTTTCAGGTGTATAGCATAGTGATTTGACAACTCTGTTATGCTATGTTCTTTTTAAGTTTTTACTTAAATTCTAGTTAGTTAACATCTGGAGTAATATTAATTTCAGGAGTAGAATTTAGTGATTCATCACTTACATATAACACCCAGTGCTCATCACAAGTGCCCTCATTAATACCTATCACCCATTTAGTCCATCCCCTGACCACCTCCCCTCTAGCAACTCCCAGTTTGTTCTCTATAGGTTAAGAGTCTATTTTATGGTTCACTTCTTTTTTCTTCCTTTCCCCTGGGTTCATCTGTTTTGTTCCTTAAATTCCACATAGGAGTGAAATCGAAAGGTATTTGTCTTTCTTGGACTTATTTTTGCTTAGCATAATACACTCTAGCTCCATCCACATCATTGCAAATGGCAAGAGTTCATTCTTTTTGATGGCTAAGTAATAATCCATTGTATATTTATATCACCTCTTCTTTATCAATTTATCAGTCAATGGATATTTGGGCTCTTTCTATAATTTGGCTATTGTTGATTATTCTGCTATAAACATTGGGGTGCATGTGCCCCTTTGAGTCCATATTTTTGTATTCTTTTGATAAATGCCTATTAGTGTAATTGTTGGGTCATAGGATAGTCCTATTTTTAACTTTTTGAGGAACTTCTATACTGTTTTCCAGAGTGGCTGAATCATTTTGCATTCCTACCTACAGTATTAGAGGGTTCCCCTTTCTCTGCATCCTTGCCAACATTTGTTATTTCCTGTGGTGTTAATTTTAGCCATTCTGAAAGGTATGAGGTAGTATCTCATAGTTTTTGTGTTTCCCTGATGCAGAGTGATGTTGAACATCTTTTTGTGTGTCTGTTGGCCATCTGGATGTCTTTGGAAAAAAAGTTTATCCATGTCTTCTGCCTATTTTTAAACTGGATTTTTTTTGGGGGGGTGGGGAAGGGTGTTGAGTTTGATAACTTCTTTATAGATTTTGGATACTGATCCTTTACCAGATAGGTCATTTGCAAATATCTTCTCCCATATAGGCTGCCATTTCACTATAAGTGTAGCTAGCATCCATCACCAAACAAATCTATTACAATCCCATTGACTATATTTTGTAAGCTAAACCTTTAATCCCTGTGACTTACTCATTCCCTAACTGGAGGCCTGTATCTTCTACACTCCTTGAACCATTTTGACATCCTCCATCCCTCTAGTAACCATCAGTTTGTCCTCTGTATTTATGGATCTGTTCCTGCTTTTATCTGTTTTGTTTTTTAGTTCCACAAACAAGTGAAATCATATGGTGTTTGACTTTCTCAGGCTTATTTCACTTAGCATAATACCCTCTAGATCCATCAATGTGGTCTCAAATGGCAATTTCTCATTCTTTTTTGTTAAGTAACAGTCTATTACACACACACACACACACACACACACACACACATTCTTTATCCATGCATCTATTGGCAGACATTTGGTTGCTTCCATATCTTGGCTGTTGTTAAAAATGCTGCAATAAACATAGAAGTACATATATCATTTTTCAAATGAGTGCTTTTATTTTCCTTGGGTGGATATCCAGTAGTGAATTACTGGATTATATGGTATTTCTGTTCTTAATTTTTTGAGGAACCTGCATATTATTTTCCATAGTGGGCACATCAAATTACATTCCTATAAGTAGTACGTGAGAGTTTCTTTTTCTGTACATCTTCACCAACATTTGTTACTTCCTGTCTTTTTTAGTCCAGACAATCTGACAGGTGTGAGGTGGTAACTTCATTGTGGTTTTAGCATTTCCCTAATGATTACTAACATTGAACATCTTCAGGTCCTCTACTTATTTAACATTATTTATTTATTTAACATTTATTATTTAACACTGAACATCTTTTCAGGTCCTCTACTTATTTAATCAGATTGTTTGGGGGCTTTTTGAGTTGTATAAGTTCCTTACATATTTTGGATATTAACCCCTTATTAGCTATATTATTTGCAAATGTCTTCTCCCAATCAGGAGGTTGCCTTTTCAATTTGTTTGATGGTTTCCTTTGCTGCACAAAAGCCTTTTATTTTGGTGTTTTCCCAACAGAATTTTAGTTTTGCTTTTGTTTCCCTTGGCTGAGGAAACCTATCAAAAAATGTTGCTGAGACTAGTGTCAAAGAGATCACTGCCTATGTTTTCTTATAGGAGTTTTATGGTTTCAGGTTTGACATTTAGATCTTAACCCGTTTTGAGTTTATTTTTGTGTATGGTATGAGAAATTGGTCCAGCTTCTTCTTCTTCTTTGTGTGTGTGTGTGTGTGTGTGTGTGTGTGTGTGTGTGTGTTTACATGTAGCTGTCCAGTTTTCCCAGCACCACTTTTTGAAGAGATTGTCTTTCTTCCCCACTGCAATTTTTTGTCTCCTTTGTCATGGACTAATTATTGACCACATAAGTACTGATTTATTTCTGGGCTCTCTATTCGATTCCATTGATCTATGTATCTGTTTTTGTGCCAATACCATACTGCTTTGATTACTACAGATTTGTAGTATATCTTGAAATCTAGGACTGTGATACCTCTGGCTTTGTTCTTTTTCAAGATTGCTTTGGGTATTTGATGTCTTTTTGGTTCCCTACAAACTTTAATATTATTTGTTCTAGTTTTGTGAAAAATGCTGTTGGTATTTTGATAGGGATTGCATTAAATCTGCAGATTGCTTTAGGTAGTATGGACATTTTAACAATATTAATTCTTCCAATCCATGAGCATGGGATATCTTTCCATTTGTGTTGTCTTCAATTTCTTTCATCAGTATTTAATGTTTTCAGAGCACAGTTCTTTAACATTCTAATTAACTTTATTCATAGATTACATTTCATTTACTTCTGCTCTGATCTTATTTCCTTCTCTCTACTATCCTCGAGCTTTGTTGGTTCTTTTTCTAATTGCTTTAAGCACAAAGTTAGATTATTTGAAATATTTTTTTTTTTTTAGGTAAGCCTATATCACTATAACCTTGTCTTTTAGACCTGCTTTTGCTTCATCCTGAAAATGCTGAAACTTTGTGTTCTACTTTTATTGTCTCAAGGTATTTTTCAGTTTCCTCTTTATTTGTTGAAACATTGGTTGTTTAGTAGCACATTTAGCTTCTACGTGTTTGTTCGTTTCCAGCTTTTTTTTTTTTTTCTATTTGATTTCTAATTGCATACTGTTGTGGTCAGAAAAGACAGTTGGTATAATTTCAATCTTCTTAAATTTATTGAGACTTTTTTTATGGCCTAACATGATCTATTCTGGAAAATGTTCCATGTTCATTTGAAAAGAATGTGAATTCTGTTTTTAGATAGAATATTCTATATATCTGCTAAGTCCATGTGGTCTAACGTATAATTTAAAGCCACTTAAAAAAAAGATTTATCGGGATCCCTGGGTGGCGCAGCGGTTTGGCGCCTGCCTTTGGCCCAGGGCGCGATCCTGGAGACCCGGGATCGAATCCCACATCGGGCTCCCTGCATGGAGCCTGCTTCTCCCTCTGCCTGTGTCTCTGCCTCTCTCTCTCTCTCTGTGTGACTATCATGAATAAATAAATAAAATCTTAAAAAAAAAAAAAAAAAGATTTATCATTGATATAAGTGGAGTGTTAAAATTCTCTACTATTTTCATCATATTACTGTCAGTTTTTCCCTTTATGTCTGTTAATATTTGCTTTTAATATTTAGGTGCTTCTATGTTGGGTACATAGGTATTTACAACTATTATATTATCATCTTACTGGATTCATCCTTTACTGCTGTGTAATGCCCTTCTCTGTCTCCTATTAGAGAGTCTGTTTTAAGGTTTATTTTGTCTAATACAAGTATTGCTACCCCAGCTTTCTTTTTTGCTTCCATTTATTTGCATAAAATATCTTTTTTTATTCTCTTTCAGATAGTATGTTTCTTTAGGTCAGATGTTAGTCCCTTATAGGGAGTATCAAGATGGGTCTTATTTTTTTCTTTTTTTATCAATTTAGCCACTCTGTACCTTTTGAGTGGAGAATTTAAGCATTTAAAGTAATACTTAATTGCTATTTTGTCCATTGTTTTCTGGCTTTTTGCAAATCCTCTGTTCCTTTCTTCATGCTGCCTTTGTGTTTTGATTTTCTGCAGTGATATGGTATCCTTGACTAAATTTGATATTTAAGCATAAGAAAAGGTGATTAAAGGCCAATATCCCTGATGAACATATAGACAAAAATCCTCAACAAAATATAGCAAACCAAATTCAACGATATATTGAAAAGATCACACAGCATGATCAGATGGGCTTATTCCAAGGATGTAAAAATGGTTCAATATCTGCAAGCCACTGTGATGTCCCACATTAATAAAATGGATATAAAACATATGATCATCTTAATAGATGCAGAAAAAACATTTGAAAAAATCCAACGTATTTTAAAAGCTCTCAACATAGCAGGTATAGAATAGGTATAGGAATGTACCTCAATATAAAGCAGAAAGTTTTTTTTTCCTCTAAGGTTATGAACGAAACAAAGATGCCCACTCTTACCACTTTTATTCAGTATAGTGTTGGAAGTGCTAGCCAGGGCAATTCGGTAAAAATAAATTAATTAATTAAATAAGTAAATAAATATGTAACTAAATAAATGCATTCCAAATTAGAAAGGAAGACATAGGGATGCCTGGGTGGCTCAGCAGTTGAGCATATGCCTTCGGCTCAGGGCATGCTCCTGGAGTTCTGGGATAAAATCCCACTTCGGGCTCCTGCATTGAGCCAGCTTCTCCTCCTTCTACCTGTGTCTCTACCTCTCTCTCTGTCTCTCATGAATAAATAAAATCTTTAAAAAAAAAAAAAAAGACATAAAACTGTCAATCCTAAAATTTGTATGGAACCACGCAGGAACTCAAATAGTCTCATCTTGAGTTAGAACAAAGCTGGGGACAATATCCTCCCTAATTTCAAACAACGTTACCAAAGCTATAGTAATCAAAATAGCCTGGTATTGGCATTAACACACCATGGAAACCAATGGAAAAAATACATAGCCCAGAACTAAACCCATGTGTATATGGTAAATTAATTTATGACAAAAAAAGCCAGGAATACAAAGTGGAGAAAGAATAGTCTCTTTTATAAATGGCACTGGGAAAACCAGATAGCCACATACAAAAGAATGAAACTGGGCTTCTATCTTAAACTATAGATAAAAAATAATCCAAAGCAGGTCAAACACTTTAATACCTGAACCCATAAAGTTCCTAAAAAAAAAAATAGATAGTAAACTCCATGACATCAACTTGGCTATGATATTTTTGATTTGACATTAAAGCAAAGGCAACAAAAGAAAAAATAAACAATAGGGGCTATGTCAAATTAAAAGGAAACCATCAACAAAATGAAAGGCAACCTACAAAATGGGAGAAAATATTTGAAAATCATATATCTGATAAGGAGTTACCATCCAAAAAATATACAAGCTCAATATAATTCAATAGCAAAAACCAAAAACCCCACAAAACCTGGTTAATAAATGGGCAGATGATCTGAATAGAGAGTTTTCCAAAGATGACCTATAGGTGGCCAATAGTACCCAGAAGTGCAAGTCAAAGCCACCATGATATATCACCTCACAGATGTTAAAATTGCTGTTACAAGATTTCACAAAACTTCTATGGACAAAACTCAAAATTCAACAATTGATAAATATATTACAAAATATGTAGTATAGGACTACTAACAGTGAAATTCTTTGGAGGAGGGAAACAACATTTTGCTTAACTGGGATTTCAAGTTTATGTTCCCTGTTACAAAATCAATTGTAAATGCCTATCTGCTAATGTGGATCTGTACAGAGATTTTATCAGTTTTATACAGATAGTTGTTTCCAAATACTGATAATAGTCCACAAGATTATAATTTTAATTGAGTATATTCATCATTTGTAAAGCATTTATAGCTGCCTACTAGATTTTTTTTGATACTTACCTAGTAACTTATCAGTTCATTGCATATTTATCTGGCCATTCTTCAACTGAACAATAAAAACTATTTTGTAATATGGAGATTTATTTTGCACTTGTATAAAGTCCCAAAAAACATTGCTGAGCCTGTAGTGTGTGCTCGGTGAATATATCCACTAGAAATGTGTGTGAAAATTTAGATTTAACTTCTTATTTGACTTGAACAGTATGAATTTATAAAGCAGCTTAGCCTACATGTGATCCAAACAATGTTTGTCATCAGCAAAGTGGCTTTATCACAGCATAAGCTTCACATACAAGAACTGTTTGATATTGTAATTCTAGACTGAATTCATCAAGAATCATTGTCCATTCTGCAGCATAAGCTAATTTCCAAAGCCATTTTGTGTTTGGTAATAAAGTCTGAGGGCAGTTCTTGTTCAGAAAAATTTCAGTCTTGGCCCTGACCTGAAAAAAATTGCAATAATTTCCCATAAGCCATCAAGCTGCTGTGTCTTAGGACAAGTAAGGATATCCGGATACTATTTTTGACAAAATATCACATAACTGATGTTTAAATTGATGAAAACAAAGTTTAAAGTTAACACTACTGTTCAAGTATCACATGATAGTAAATGTTTTCCACAATATACCTATTTCAAGAAATGAATAGTTCAAGAAATAACCATATGCCTTATGTTTTAATGAACAGTAAATTTGTCCAAATAAGCCTTTTTCTGCTTCATACATCTTAGCAGATTCCACTTCAGGTTTTACTGAATTATTTTGTTCTTTGTTTTAAAAATATTCTCAGCTAAAGGTGTTCAACTTCTACTGTTCATAAACACTAAAAGTCATTTGTCACTTCAAATTCATCATTAATTACTCAAGCCCCAGCAGTATTAGTAACATCTCAACTTATTAAGAGACAAAACCACTTTTAATCAGTTGCCTTCTTTTTTAATTATTTTGCCAACATCTCAATTTCAGCCCTTCAAGCACTGTTTTTGCCATAATGCTAATATCAAGCAAGTTTATTTTCTCTAAACACATTTCTTTGGGGATCCCTGGGTGGCGCAGCGGTTTGGCACCTGCCTTTGGCCCAGGGCGCAATCCTGGAGACCCGGGATTGAATCCCACATCGGGCTCCCGGTGCATGGAGCCTGCTTCTCCCTCTGCCTATGTCTCTGCCTTTCTCTCTCTCTCTGTGACTATCATAAATAAATAAAATTAAAAAAAAAAATAAACACATTTCTTCAATTGCTGCAATCAAACACAATTTAATAAACTCACTATGAGTAAGTGAAGTTACTTTCCCTGCTTGACTAACACATGAGCCATTTAGAAACTTACTTTGGTTGCAGACTTACTTTCATTTTCTATTTTGATCATATATTTAATACTAGTATTTGATAATATTTTCATACTTTTCTGCCAAAGGATAAAAAAATTAACTATTATTCTTTATCATCTTGGCTAAATTAGCTGATACATACAAAGCATCCAGTGCTGTGCCTGGGTAATAGCAGATACACGTTACTAAATTCAAAATACTGAGTTGCAGTTACAGACAGAAGTGATGATAGATTTTGCCCTTTAATACTGTTCTTAATGATAGGATTAAGATGGCATCACAAAATGTGCTGAGGTGCTTTTCATTTCTTTTCCCCTCTTTTTGATCTGTTTGTCGAAGTGAGTATTTTATCCTTAAAGTTTTGGTAAAACTCATTTGTAAAACTATCTGAGTCTTATTTTTTAATGCATTGGTTTTTATGTATTAATCATTGTGAGTTCATGTTGAATATCTTTTTTTGAGTCAATATTTGCCAATTATGTTCTTGTACAACAGTCTAAATTTTTCAAATATACTAGTATAAAGGTATAATATTTTAATTTTTAAAATATTTTGTTCTTTCATTCTTATTTTATACTTGTTCTTGGCTAATCTTGCTAGATATTTTTAAGTATTTTCAAAGATTTTGCTTCTATTGGTCTCTATTGCTGCTTTTTTTTTCTGTTTAATTTCTCCATTTATTTTCTCTGTTCTAACTTCTTGGTTTAAATGAATAGCTCACTAATTGTCTTTCTGTAACATGTGTGCCAAAATACCACTTTAGTTCCATCCAACAAATTTAATGTGTAGTGTTTTCATCTTCATTAATTATAAATATTTCTAAACACAATGCTTTCCGTATATTAATAATCTTTGGTTGTCATCATTTGCTTAGTCAATATGTCTGAAAGAATATTTGTTGTCAAACATGTCTGGGCAGGTTCTAAATATAGTCAGATTAAATTTTTGTTGTTTTTTCAAGTCTAAATGATTTTCTTTTCTATCATTCTCTGTGAGAAGTGTTTTAAAAGTTATGGCTAGGCCAGTTTCTTCCTACAATTTTGTAATTTTTTATTTATTAATTTTAAGGTAATAATATTATTGGGACACATAGTTTTAGACAATTGTGACTCTGAACCTTTCCCTGAATTATTAATCTAAAGCTTTTGCCTTAAAGTCAATACAAATTTACTTTACTTTTACAAAATTGGGTTTTGTATGGGTCTTTTCTATCAAAATGAAACCATTTTATGTATGCATCTTCCTAAGAATCCATCCTTTAACAAATAATGGATTAAAATAGAACAAGATATGATGTGTTAATATAAGGTCTGGGATCACTCCATCTTCAGGGGACTTATCCTTTGATAGGAAAGAAGGTCGGATGCTACAGTTCAGTGAAAATTGTTTGTCTCCTCTGCAGTTTGTGCCAAACTCAAGCCATTTTCAAACCATTCAGGTCTACTGTAGGTCTAATAGATTGTGCTGCTGCCAAGTACTTAACTCCTCTTGACCTCATCAAATTTATCCTTTTCTACTTAACACTGATTAATCAACATTAAGTTACCCAGGAACAGGGTATTTATCCATAAAGTATGTACCAAATTGCTGAGATACATGTTCTACAGACAACTAAGAAAATACATAAAGCAAGGTATTTATCACTGTCAAGTAGCTATCTAAGGCATTATGCAAGACAGAAAAGAGTATATGGATCACCCCTACTCTCCACCTACATCATAAGTCTACTTTCTAGTAAAATGAAGGATCAAGCACTGACAGCAATTATAGGTTGAATTAGATCTTCTGTAATATACTTCTGGGCTGATTTGAAGGCAATTTTGAATGTTTACTTTGGACTGTAATTGATGATATCCCATACATTACAAAAAATTGTACATGATTTCCTGAGCCAGATTTAGCTGAGTCTTTATATTTAACATGCAGATCTCTTAGATCTGTTTTTTAAATTTTAATCTATTAAATTTTTCCTTCACCAGGTCTTCTCGTATTTTTTTCATTGTCTTAATCCATTTGTTTTATTTCATTTTTTCTCATCTAAATGTACCTTGTTAAACAAAACAAAACCAAAACCACCAAAGAGCAAAATTGCAGTTGAATAAATTTTTATACAGAATTTGAAATGACTCCATTGTTTCCCCCATTAAGAAGGCCTATCTTTCTTCCACTTATATTTGCTAACTGCTGGCACTCAGCTCTGTAAACTGCCTTAGTGTTTTCATTGTATATAGCCTTTCCACTCGAGCTTCAAATTCATTATTTTGTAGAGACTTGACTAATCATTCTGATAAACTGTAGGAAGACCTGGCAGTGAGTCATTGTCCCAGCAGAGTCTTAGAGATTTATGAGGGAAACAACTCAGCATGCTTATTTTGTGCCTAGTTTTGGATTGTGAGAAAGGACACAAACATTGCAGTAGAGAGAGGAGTTGTTTAACTTCAATGGAATCAAATATATTACATGAGAGTATAATGAATTATTGTACTACTTGACTTTATGCATTTTCATACATGTTTTTTTTTTCAAGGAAGAGGAAGCAATCCCTTAAAAAATAAGCCCAGAACATTCATTTATTATTTTTTGGAGCTGAGGTAAAAAATGTCTTAATTGCTTGGACTATTGGGTTTTGCCTTCATCTACACCCCAATGATTAGTTTTACCTTTCCTTTTGCTTAAAGAGTATTTATTTATTTAGAGTGTGCGCAGGGGAGGGAGAGTAAACAAAAGGGGAGAGAGAGAGAGAGAGAGAGAGAGAGAGAGAGAGAGAGAGAGAATCTCCAGCAGACTCTGCTCTGAGCAGGGAGCCCAACATAGGGATCTGTCCCATGACCCTGAAATCATGACCTGAGCCAAAATCAACAGTGGAATACTTAACCAAATGATTCACCCAGACACCCCTAAAGTTTTACCTTTTTAAGGGTTTCCAAGGATTAGTAGGAAACTTAGGAAATAAAAGGCAAGATGAGATTAAAAAAAATCTCCAGAATGTCCTCAGGAAAGACTAGATATTTGTTTTATTCTTTTCTACTTTTATCTTATTCCATTTTTAAGTTAATAGGAAACCCCAATAAACTACAATTTCAAAATCTCACCTGTAAGATGTATCTGTTTATGTGTATCCATTCAATCTATTTCCAAAGATATTTGAAGATATTTTAAAGATGTAAATTAAATGGAAACTGTACCTGTGTTAAAGTACTAAAAACTCGAGTAAATAGTAAAACTCTACTAAAGAATTAAGAGTTGGACACAGGTTTCATCTTCAAATGATGAAATCTCAATTAATATATACATATAAAGATATATAGTTATAAGAGCATAAAACTAGTATGTGAAAAACTGGGTTCAAGTCTTAATACAGAAACTTTTCTAGATATGTGAACCTTACATTTGGGCAAATCTTTTATTCTCTGAGATTGACAAGTAAAATGGGAATACTGCTCCTACTTTTGTCCATTTGTCAGGTTGTTGGAGCAGGAGAAATGAAATTATGAATGTTAAATGGTCCAATGAATGTGAGATCATATTCAAAACTGGGATCCTACCCTTGCCTTAACTTCTCAGTAATAATAGGGGATTCATGGATTAGTTATGTTAAACTCTAAGGGATTATTCAAGTTTATATGACTCTTTGTATTAGTAAAGTTTCTCCAGAGAAACAGAACCAACAGCTAATATATGTGTATGGGTATAATATTTGTAATGAGGGAATAGCTCACTTGATTATGGAGGCTGGGAAGTCCCAAGATCTGCAGCTGACACTCAGGAAAGCTGAAGGTGCAATTTCAGTCAAAGTCCTAAGGCCTGAGAACCAGGAGAGGTGACTGTGTAAGTTTTAGACTAAAAGTTGGCAGGCTCAAGACCCCCAAGTGGATTTTTCAGTTTAAGTCCAAAAGCAAGAGTTGACTGTTTTCCAGATCAAAGAAGCAGATGGAAATCTGACTTAGCCTTTCTGTTCTACTCAGGTCTTCATTTGATTGGATGATGCCCATGCATATTAGACCCATCTTCTTTACTTAGTCTACCAATTCAAAAGTTAATCTCATGCAGACCAACCCATAATAATGGTAGGCTAAACATCTGGGCACCCTTTGACCAGTCAGGTTGACACTTAAAAAAGATACATGAATGTGATAGTTAATTTTAAGTTAAGTTAAATTTAAATTAAATTTAAATTTTCTAAATTTTAATTCCAATATAGTTAACACACAATGTTATATTAGTTTCAGGTGTAAATATAGTTACTCAGTTTTCTATATATTACCCAGTGCTCCTCATGATAAATGTACTCTTTAATCCCTTTCATCTATTTCACTCATCCCTCTACCCACCTCTCTTTTGGTAATCATCAGTTTGCTCTCTACAGTTAAGAGTCTGTTTCTTGGTTTGTCTTTCTCCTTTCTCCTTCATTTCTTAAATTCCACATGAGTGAAATCATATGGTATTTGTCTTTATTTGACTAATTTGGCTTAGCATTATACTCTCTAGCTCCAAACCTATTATTACAAATGGCAAGATTTCATTATTTTTTATGGCCAAATAATATTCCATTCTATTCACATAGCATTTCTTTATCAATTCATTTATTGATAGGCACCAGAGCTGCTTCCATAATTTAGCTATTGTAAATAATACTGCAACGAACATAGGTGTGCATGTGTCCCTTCAGATCAGTGTATTTGTATTTTGGGGGTAAATACCCACTACAATTACCGTATTGTAAGGTAGTTCTATTTTAAGAGGAACCTCTGTACTATTTTCCACAGTAGTTGCACTGGTTTGCACTCCCACCAACAGTGTAAGAGGGTTTATTTTTCTCCACACCCTCACCACACTTTTTTCTTGTGTTTTTGTTTTTAGCCATTCTGACAGGTGTGGGGTGATAAGTCATTGTAGTTTTGATTTTCATTTCCTTGATGATGAGTAATGTTGAGCATCTTTTCATGTGCCTGTTGGGCCATCTGTAGATCTCCTTTGGAGAAATATCTGTTCATATCTTCTGCCCATCTGTTAACTGGATTATTTGGGTGTTTTTTTTTTTTTTTGTTTGTTTGTTTTTTGTTTTTTTTTTTTTTACATGTTGAATTTGTATCAGTTCTTTATATATTTTGGATACTAACCCTTTATCAGATATGTCATTTGCAAATAATTTTTTCCCATTCAGATTGCCTCTTAGCTTTGATGATTGTTTCTTTCACTGGGCATAGCTTTTTGTTTTGATGTAGGCCCAATAGTTCATTTTTGTTTTTATTTCCCTTGGCTCAGGAAACATCTAGAAAAACGTTGCTATCGCCAGTGTCAGAGAAATTACTCTTGATGCTCTCTTTTAGGACTTTTATGGTATCAGTCTCACACTGAGGTCTTTAATCCAGTTTATTTTCATGTGTGGTGTGAGACTGTGGACCAGTTTCATTCTTTTGCATGTTGCCGTCCAGTTTTCCCAACACCCTTTGTTGAATAGACTTTTTCCCATTGTATATTCTTTCTTCCTTTGTCATAGAGTAATTCACATATAATTGCAAGTTTATTTCTGGGTTTTCTGCTCTGTTCCATTGATTTATGTGTCTATTTTTGTGCCAGTACCATAGCTTTGTAATATACCTTGAAGTCTGGAATTGTGATACCTTTAATTTTGTTTATCTATTTCAAGATTGCTTTGGCTTTTTGGGGTCTTGTGTTCCCATCCAAAATTTGCAATTGTTTGTTCTAGTTCTGTGAAAAAAGCTGTAGATATTTTGGTAAGGACTGCATTGCATCTGTAGATTCCTTTGGATAGTATAGACATTTTAATAATATTTGTTTTTCCAATCCATGAGCGTAGAATGTCTTTCCATTTGTGTTGTCTTCAATTTCTTTCATCAATGTTTTACAGTTTCAGAGTACAGGTCTTTCATCTCCTTGGTTAAATTTATTCCTCAGGTATTTTGTTAATTTTGGTGCAATTATAAATGGTATATAGAAAGGCAACAGATTTCTATACATTGATTTTGTATCCTATGACTTCACTGAATTCATTTATCACTTATAGCAGTTTTTTGGTAGAATCTTTAGGGTTTTCTATATACAGTATGGTGTCATCTATAAACAGTGTAAGTTTTACTTCTTCCTTACCCCTTGTCTTGTTCCTGACCTTAGGGGGGAAACCTTTCAGTTTTTCAGCATTCAGTATAATGTTAGCTGAAGATTTTTCACATATAGCCTTTATTATTGAGGTATGTTCCCTTTAAACCTACATTGTTGAGGTTTTTATCATAAATGATGTTGTACTTTGCCAAATGCTTTTTCTGCATCTATGGAAATGAACATATGGTTTTTATCCTTTCTCTTATTGATGTTATGTCATGTTGACTGATTTGCAAATATTGAAACAGCTTTGTATCTGATGAATAAATCCCACTTGATGGTAGTGAATGATTTTTTTAATATATTGTTGGATTTCATTTGTGAGTATGTAGTTGAGGATTTTGCATCTGTGTTCATCAGAAAAATTGACCTGGTGGTCTCTTTTTGTAGTGTCTTCGTTGAGTTTTGGTATCATTGTAATGCTGGCTTAATAAAATGTATTTGGAGGGTTTTCTTTTCTATTTTTTTTTGGAATAGCTTGAGAAGCATAGGTATTAAAGCTTCTTTAAATGATAGGTATAATTCATCTGTGAAGCCAGCTGGTCCTGGACTTACGTTTGCTGGGAGTTGTTTTGATTACTGATTCAATTTTATTGTTGGTAATTGGTCTGTTCAGATTTTCTATTTCTTCCTGCTTTAGTTTTGGTAGGTTATAGGTTTCTAGAAATGTATCCATTTCTTTTAGGTTGTCCAATTTGTTGGCATATAACTTTTCATAATATTTTCTTACAGTTGTTCATATTTCTGTGGTGTTAGTTATTTCTCTTTAATTTGTGATTTTGAGGTGGCTTTTTTTTTTTTTAATGAATCTGGTTAGAGGCTTATTTATCTATTCTGTTGATCTTTTCAAAGAACCAGCTCTTGGTTTTATTGACCAGTTCTAGTGTTTTTATTTTATTTTATTTTATTTTATTTTATTTTATTAGTTTCTGTATCATTTATTTATCTTTATTATTGCCTTCCTTCTGCTAGTATTGTGTTTTGTTCTTTTTTTAGCTCCTTTTGGTATACGATTAGGTTGTCTGAGATTATTCTTCCTTCTTGAGGTAGGCTCATATTGCTGTAAATGTCCCTGTTAGAATCACTTTTGCTGCATCTCAAGGACTTGGACCATTGTGATTTCATTTTCTTTATCTCTATGTAATTTTTTATTTCTTCTTTCATTTCTTGGTTGACCCACTCATTTTTAAGCAGCATGCTATTTAAACCTCCATATATTTGTGGTCTTCCTAGATTTTTCCCCTGAAGTTGATTGCTAGTTTCATAGTCTTGTAGTCAGAAAACATGCATGGTATGATTCATTTTTTTTGTTGAGACTTTTTTATTTTTCTTTTAGACTTCTTTTGTGGTCTAATTTGATCTATTCTGGAGAATGTTCCATGTGCACTTGAAAAGAATGTGTATTCTACTGTTTTAGGATGGAAGGTTCTCAATATACTCTTAAATACATCTGGTCCAATATGTCATTCAAAGCCATTGTTTCCTATGCAAATCAAAACTACAATGAGATATCACCTCACATCTGTCAGAATAGCTAAGAACAATACAAGAAACAACAGCTGTTGGCAAGGATGTGGAAAAAAGGAACCCTCTTGCACTGCTAGTGAGAAGACAAAGTGTATAGCCACTGTGGAAGTTCCTCAAAAAGTTAAAAATATAATTTATGATCAAGCAATCACACTACTAGGTGTTTACCCAAAGAATACAAAAACACTAACACTATGTTGATAGCAGTATTTACAATTGCCAAGGTATGGAAGCAGCCCAAGTGTCCATCAGCTGATGGATAAAAAAGATGTATAATTATACAATAGAATACCACAAAAAGAATGAAATCTTGCCATTTGCCACAACAGGGATGGAGCTAAAGAAAATAATGCTAAGTGCAGGTCAGAGAAAGACATATACCATATGATTTCATTCATACATGGAATTTAATAAACAAAAAGGGGAAAATAAGAGAAACAAATCAAGAAACTCTTAATTGGAGAGAATTGATGGTTACTATAGACGGGAGGTGGTGGATGCATGGATTACATACATGATGGGGATTAAGGAGGGCACTTGTGATGAGCACTGGGTGATTTTTGGAATTGATGAATCACTATATTGTACATCTGAAATTAATATAACACTTTATGTTAACTGGAATTAAAATAAAAACTTTTAAAAAGCCACTCTTTCCTTATTGATTTTCTGTTTTGATCTTTCCATAGACTTAAGTTGGTGTTAAAGCCTCCCAGGATCATTTTTTTGTTTTCTAGGATCATTTTTATTACTACTGATTAGTTCCTTTATGTTTGCTATTCACTTTTTAAAATTTTTTTTTTATTTATTTATGATAGGCACACAGTGAGAGAGAGACAGAGACACAGGCAGAGGGAGAAGCAGGCTCCATGCACCGGGAGCCCTACGTGGGATTCGATCCCGGATCTCCAGGATCCCACCCTGGGCCAAAGGCAGGCACTAAACCGCTGCGCCACCCAGGGATCCCTACTATTCACTTTTTTTTTTTTTAAAGATTTATTTATTTATTCATGATAGACATAGAGAGAGAGAAAGAGGCAGAGACACAGGAGGAGGGAGAAGCAGGCTCCATGCACCGGGAGCCTGACGTGGGATTCGATCCCGGGTCTCCAGGATCGCGCCCTGGGCCAAAGGGAGGCGCCAAACCGCTGCGCCACCCAGGGATCCCCCTATTCACTTTTTAATGGAAAGTTTTAAAGTCTATTTTGTTTCAGAGTAGTATTGCTATCTAAGCTTTCTTTTGACATCATTTGCATGATAAATGTTTCTCCACCCTCTCACTTTCAATCTGCATGTGTCTTTCAGTCTTCTAGAGTCTCTTGCAGGCAGCATATAGATGGGTCTTGCTTTTTAATCTACTGTCATTCTCCTTTGATTGGGGTGTTTAGTCCTTTTACATTCAAAGTAATTATTGATAGATTGCTATTTTGTTACTTGGTTTGTGGTTGTTTTTATAATTTTTCTGATTCTTTCTTGCTCTCTTTCATGGTTTGCTGGCTTTCTTTAGTGATATACTTGGACTCCTTTATTCTTTGCATATCTATTACTGATTTTTGATTTGTGGTTACCATTAAGTTTATATATAACATCTCCTACATAGAGCGGTCTATAGAAAGTTTCTGGCCACTTAAGGTTAAATTCATTCTTTACTTCTATCCCGCTCACGTTTTATGTGTATGTTGTCATATTTTATATCCTTTTATTTTGTGAATCCCTTCACTGATCTTTACAGATAATCTTTTTTCTTTCTTTCTTTCTTTCTTTCTTTCTTTCTTTCTTTCTTTCTTTCTCTTTCTTTCTTTCTTTTCTTTCTTTCTTCTTTCTTTCTTTCTTCTTTCTTTCTTTCTTTCTTTCTTTCTTTCTTTCTTTCTTTCTTTCTTTCTTCTTTCTTTCTTTCTTTCTTTCTTTCTTTCTTTCTTCTTTCTTTCTTTCTTTCTTTCTTTCTTCTTTCTTTCTTCTTTCTCTTTTTCTTTCTTCTGCTTTTGTGCTTTCTACTTTTTATGCTCTCATTATGGTCTTTCCCTTCCACTCAAAGAGTCCTTTAATATTTCTTGTAGGGCTGGTTCAGTGGTCATGAACTCCTTTAGTTTTTGTCTGTGAAATTCTTTGTGTCTCCTGTTCTGAATGATAGCCCTGGTGGATAGAGCATCCTTGACTTCTTATTTTTCTTATTCAACACTTTGTAGGCAAAAAGGGAGTACCATGATATATTCAAAGTTTCTGATGATAGTCTTATGGAGTTTCCTTATATGTGGTTTCCCTTGTATGTAACTCATCTTTTGTCTTGATGCTTTTAAATTTTATTTTCTATCACTACTTTTTGCCATTATAATTACCATGTGTCTTGGTGTGGACCTTGTTGGGTTGATTTTGTTGGGAGATCTGTTTCCTTCCCCACATCAGGGAAGTTTTCAGCTGTTATTTCTTCAAATACATTTTCTGTCCCCTTTTCTCTTTCTACTTTTGGGAAACCTATCATGCAAATGTTACTATGCTTGATGGAGTCACTGATTTCCCTAAATCTATTCTCATTTTGTATAACTTTTTTTTTTCTCTGACATGCTGAGCTTGATTATTTTCCATTGTCTCCCAGGTCATTAATTCATTTTTCTGCTTCTTATAGCCTGCTATTTATTCAATCAAGTGTATTCTTTATTTTATTTATTGTGTTCTTCATTTCAGAAGGGTTTGTTTTTTTATCTCTGTGTTGTGTCTCACCAATGTTATCCACTCTTTTTCAAAAAAGAATATCTTTTTCAAAAGTGAATATCTTTATGATCATTACCTTAAATTCTCTAATCATGCATATTACTTATATTCTACTAGCTTAGGTCCCTTGCTGTGATTTTGTCCTATTCTTTCATTTGAGGCATATTCCTCTTTCTCCTCTTTTTCCTAACTCTGTATCTGTTCCTGTGTGTAAGGAAAGTCAGTTATGTCTCTTGTTCTTGAACGTAGTGAGCAAGGCACATACTTTTAACAAGGTGGCACCTTCCACAGGGAACACAGAGCCACTGCTGAGATTGAGCTGGCTGTGGCTGTTCTGCAAAACATGGGCAAGGTATACAGTCTTAAGGTACATGTGACTTTTGCAGGAGTTTGGGAGAGGCAGTGTTGGTAAGGTTTGCTGTGGTCTTCTGGTGGAGAGGCTTGTAGGGCCAGGACTGAGGCAGGACTAGCTGGTGGGGGGAGGTTGAGGTGGGGGCGCACAGTATAAGCAATTTAGATAGTGAATGCCTGTGCAGCACTGGTTACTGCTGGTGAATGTGTGATTATGCTGGGGGCAAGGGAGGGAAATGGTGCTTGCCAGTTCATTTGTTCCTGGAGAAGTCCCTCAGGGACCTAACAAGATTAGTAACTAACTGGCCCTCTGGTATGCCCCAGTTGTTTTTCAAACTACTTCTTCTAAGCTGTATTTCCTCAGCTTCTTTTTGTGCCAGCCCTAAGGGGCAGGGACTCAGCTTCCTATCACCCTCCAATATCTTTCAGAGCCAAATCTGCTGCTTTTTAGAGTTTCAAGCTTTATGTCTTGCTGGTTGTAAGAACTCCTGAAATTCAATCCTGGTTTTCAAAGCCGAATGCTATGGGGAGTTGTCTTCCCTGTGCAGGCTCGCAGTGTGATAGTCTGTTTCTCACCCTTCTCAACACTAGTGATTCCTTTCCCCTCCGCTGGCCATATCTGCAGGGTTTAGCTCCCCACCACATCTCTGCCCTCCCCAACCTCTTCAATGTGGCCTTTTCTATACAGTTAGTTGTGGAGTTTGTCTATCAGTCGTAGGGTCATTTTATGGGTTATTTACATTGATGTGAATGTTATCTAGTTGCATCTGTGGGATGAAGTGAGTTTAGGATCCTCCTATTCCACCATCTTCTCCATAACCCTCATAATTTCAACTGTCATAGTCTAAATCATTTTAATTTTTGAGATGGTTATATAAAACATGTTTATTTGTAAGGTAGGCATTTATTTTATAATAAAGATTTAATAAGAGTTGCTTTTTGTTCCATATGCTCAATAGTAAAATTATTTCTATTCAAGGGAAATGAAATTTGACCTTGAATTTTATTTAGATTCTCTTCTGTGTTTTTTGTTTTGTTTTCAATAATTATTTTTAAAATTTGAGTACAGTGACAGATGGTAGCTGCAATTATGGTGAACACAACAGTTATTGAGTCACTATGTTGTACACCTGAAACTAATTAAGATTGTGTGCCAAATTACTTTGAATTCAGGATATTGAACACACCTACACAAAATGTTAATACCATAGTGATTAAAAAATTTAGGATAACAATAACCATAGCAGAAATTCTGATGGCTCATGAAGTAAGACATAGGTGAACTAATGACACCTCCAGAGTTAGAAGTACCAGTCATAAAATTTATACCTATAACTGCAATATTGTATTACAATATAAAAATACAACCCTGACTCAGCTTGGTCATTGTTACTGCTGATAAAGAATTCAAATAGCTATTTAGAAGAAATTCAATGAATTTCAAGAAAACCCAGAAAGACCATTCTTTGAATGCAGGAAAAAAATTATGAACAAAATGATATACTTACCAAAGAGACATAAATCATTAAAAATGAATCAATAAATTCTGGACCTGAAGAATTCAGTGAATGAAATGAAAATTGCAATAGAGAACATCTATAGTGGAATAGAACAAATAGAATACTTAAATAAAAATTAAAGGACAGGAATTTTAAAATAACCCAATCTGAGCAGAAAAAATAAAGAATGAAGAAAGTGATTTATGAAATTTCATCAAAAGAACAAATATTGGAATAATTAATATGCCAGAGGGAAAAAAAGGAGTAGGGCATAGAAAATTTAAATAATAGCTGAGAGGTTCCCAAAGCAGGGGGAAAACTTGGGCATCCAAGTTCATGAAATATCACAACCTATTATCTCAATGTAAAAAGAAATGATCTAAGATAACTTATAACTTGGAAATATAAAAGAATTCTAAAATCAGCCAGGGAAAAAATGATTTCAACTTACAAAGGAACCCTCCACTAGGCTATCATAAGATTTTTCAGCAGAAATCTTACAGGCTAGGAAAGTACTGAAGAAAAGAATTACCAAGCAAGAAATACTCCATATGGCAAAATTATCCTTCAGATATTGAAGGAAAAATTTTAAAATCTCAAAAGACCTAAGGGAGTTAATCGCAGATAGATTTGCCATGAAAGAAATGCTAAAATTAGCCTTTTTTTTTCAGCTTAATCAGCAACATGAAAGTATACAACACATTAGTAAAGATAAATACAGATTTAGAAAAGTCTATAAGATAGTGTGTTAACCACTTACCACTAACAATAATTATAGCAACTCTAATGAATACAAAATATAGTGACATCAAAAAAATGAAATAAGAATAATAAAGTGAAGATTTTGTAGGCAATTGCATTTAAGTTGCTATCAGCTCAAAAATGAGCTCTTTAACTGAGATGTTTTATGTAAGCCTTAAGAAAGACCTAGAGTAGATTACTACAGAGGAAAAAAAGGGTTAAATGGAGCTAACCACCACAGAAAATCGTCAATTTACAAAGGTAGGCAGAAACAGAAAAAGAAAAAAATGGCGATATAAAACAACTGGAAAGCAATTAATAAAATGACATTAGCAAGTTCAGATACATCAATAATAACTAAATGTAATCATTATAATTCACTAATCAAAAGCACAGAATTACTGGATGAATTTAAAAAAAAAAGGACCCAATTATAGGATGCTTCGAAGACTCAAATGAATTTTAAGGATTGAAAATGAAGGCATGAAAAAAAAATTCAATGCAAATGGAAAAGAAAGTGTAGTTAGCCATTCTTAACACCAGATAAAATAGACTTTTGCCAAAAATGGTAACAGGAAACAATAAAGGTCACTGTATAATGATATAGGGGCCAATTCATGAAGAAGATAGAATTTATAAATATGTAAATACCAACATTAGTGAATGTAAATATATTGAGCAAATATTAATAAATCTGGAGAGAAAGAGACAAAATTGTAATAATAGAGGTCTTTAATACCCTAATTTCAGCAATAGATAGGTCATCCTGATAGAAAATCAATAAGGTTACATTGGACTTGAACCATAAATTAGACCTAATGGACCTAACAGACATATATAGAACATCCTATCCAATAGCAATGGAATGCACATTCTTTTCAATTGCACATGAAATATTCTCCGGGACAGATCATATTATAGGACATAAAACAAATCTTAGCATATTTAAGAAGACTGAAATCAAATGAGGTATCGTATAGTATGAAATTAGAAATCAAGAGGAAAGTTCAAAAAATTATAAACGTGTAAATGTAATGCAAACTTCTGAACAATGGTTCAAAGAAGAAATCAAAAAAATGGAAATAAATCAAAACCTATGGGATGCTGTAAAAGACATTCTTTTATGGGAAGTTTATGATGATATGTGTATATTATTAGGAAAATAGATCACAAATAAACCACCAAACTTTACACATCAAGGAACTAGAAAAAGAAAAAAAAAATTAAATCCAGAGTTAGCAGAAGGAAACAAAAAGGCCAAGAGCTGTTTTTTTTGGGGGGGGGTGGGAATATATATATATATATATACACACACACACACACACACACACACATATATATATGTATGTATGTATAAATTGACAAATCTTTAAAATCAGAAATGGAAGGAAAATTAAAACTGATATGACAGGAAAACATAGAATCATAACAGACTCCTCTGAACAATATAATACAAAAAAAACTAGACAACCCAGAAGAAATTAATACATTTCTAAAAACAAACAATGCACCAAGACTGGAACAGGGAGACTAGAAAATCTAAATAGGTCAGTAATGAGTAAGGAGATTAAATCAGTAATCAAAAACCTACAAAACATAAAACCCCAGGACCAGATGGCTTCACAGGCAAGTTCTACCACATTTGAAGAAGAGTTAATGCAAATCCGTCCCAAATGCTTTCAAATAATTGAAGAGAAGGGAACACCTCAAGACTCATTTTACTACAGGCAAGAGTTACTCTGATACCACAGCCAGATTAGGACACTACCAGAAAATTAGAGAGCAAAAAATTAATGAAAATTCAAAATTCTCAACAAAATATTAGTGAACCAAATTTAGCAGCCCTTTAAAAGGATTGTATATGGGGGGGGGGGGAGCGGGGCTCGTGTGCGGCCAGGTGTGCAGCGGCGGCCATGAACCACGGGAAGAGCGGCCTGCGGATGCCAGCTTTCCGGGGGACAGGGCCCCCGCCGTGTTAGTGCAAATAAAAGATAAAGAGATAAAAAAAAAAAAAAAGGATTGTATATCATGCCCACATGAGATTTATCCCTGTAATGTAATGATAGTTCAACATATGCAAATCAATAAATGTAATACATCACATTAATAGAAAGAAAAAAGATCACATGATTATCTCAAGATGCAGAAAAAGTATTTGACAAAATACAACATCCTTTCATGATAAAAACCCTCCTCAAAGTGAGGATAGAAAGAACATAACATAATAAAAGTCCTTATTGAACAAACCCACATTTAACATTATACTCAATGGTGAATAGTAAAAAAGATATTCCACTAACATCAGGAACAAGACAAGGTTGCCTACGCTTATTATTCTTATTCAACATATTGTTGGAAGTTCTAGTAAGAGCCATTAGGCAAGACCAAAAAAAAAAAAAAAAGTATACAAATGAGAAGGAAGCTATAAACTGTCCTTATTTGCAGATAATATGACCTTATATATAGAAAATCTTGAAGACTCAAAAAACTGTTGAACTAATCAAATTCAGTAAAGTTGTAACATATAAAATCAACAAGAAATCAGTTGTGTTTCCATACACTAACAAAACATCTGACAATAAATAAAACTATCCCATTTATAACAACAAAATATTTGTACAATGAAAACAAGAAGACTTTGATGAAAAAAGTTGAAGATGCAAACAAATGTAAAGATATCCATGTTCATGGATCAGAAGAGTTAACATTGTTAATGTCCATGTTACCCAAAACCATCTATAGATTCAATGCAATTCCTATCAAAATTACAATGGCATTTTTTACAGAGCTAATAATATTAAAACTTGGATAGAACCATGAAAAGACTCCCAATAATCAGAGTAATCTTGAGAAAGAATAAAGCTGTAGGCATTGCACTTTATTTCAAACTATACCACAAAGCTATGATAATTAAAACAGTATGGTTCCTCAAAGAATTAAAACAACCAAATCACTTCCAGCAAACCACTTTCAAGTATATATCTAAAGGAAGTAAGATAGGATGTTGAAGAAGTATACACATTGACATGTTTATTGAAAGATTATTCATGATAGCCAAATATGGAAACAACGTAAGTGTCTGTCGATGGATGGATGGATAAAGAAGTGGTGGCATATAAATAAAATGCAATATTTAGCCATGTAAAAGGAGATCCTGCCATTTCATTGAATATGTTATTCTAAGTGACATGTCAGACAGAAAAAGAAAAATACTCTAGAATATCCCTTATATATGTGGAATCCACAGAAACAAGATTTAAAAACCATATTCTATAATGATGGTTTCCAGGGGTTTCGGAGGTGCAGACGTTAGGGATATGTTAAGGGTACAAACTAAGAACAAGTAGACAAATAAGTCCTGGAGATCTAATGCACAGCTTAGTCATTATAGATAAGAATGCTATATTATCAACTTCAAAATTGCTAAGAGACTAGATCTTAATTATTGCCACCACCACAAAAAAATAATAATTATAAGACATGATAGAAGTGTTAGTTAACACTACAATGATAACCATATTGCAATCTATAAATAAATCAATAAGTAGTATACCTCAAAGTTAAACAATGTTATATGTCCAATATATCTCATAAAAAAGAATGCCCATATTCAATTTACAATTATTCAAAAACAAAGAAAAAATACATGAAGGAAACAGTGGCCCATGTGAATTGATAAAAGTTTCTCCTTACTATCATTTTAATCAATAAACCCTGGGGGTAAAAATACAGATTCAAGACAGAAAATTAAAAGGAAACAGCATTCTTATCACATTAAACCAGATTAGACCAGATGGGCTTAACAGACATACACAGAACATTCTATCAAATGACATCAGGCTACATATTCTTCTCAAGTACACACGAAACAGTTTCCAGGATAGTTCATTTTAGGTCACAAAACAAGTTTAATAAACTTAAGAGGACTGAAATCCTTTCAAGCACCTTTTCTGATGGTATGAACTAGAAATCAAATATAAGAAAAGTACAAAACTCACAAATCATGGACATGAAACAACCAATACTACTAAATAATGAATGGGCCAAGAAAAAATTGCAAAAGAAAAAAAAATACCTTGAGACATAAGTAAATGGAAATACAACATATCAAAGATTAAGGGATGCAGCAAAAGCAGTTCTTTTTAAAAATTATTTACTTGGGGATCCCTGGGTGGCGCAGCGGTTTGGCGCCTGCCTTTGGCCCAGGGCACGATCCTGGAGACCGGGGATCGAATCCCACATTGGGCTCCCGGTGCATGGAGCCTGCTTCTCCCTCTGCCTATGTCTCTGCCTCTCTCTCTCTCTCTGTGACTATCATAAATAATAAATTAAAAAAAAGAAAATAAATAAAATAAAATTATTTACTTGTTTATTTATATTAGAGTGAAAGAGTAAGAGAGCAAGAGAATGAGAGAGAAAGCATGGCAGGAGTAGGAGGGGCAAAGGGAGAGAAGAGATTCCCAAACAGGCTCCAAGCTTAGTATGGAGCCAGATGGGAGGGATTGATCTCACAACCTGAGCTGAAACCAAGAGTCAGTTGCTTAACCAACTGAGCCACCCAGACACCCCAGCAAAAGCAATTCTTTTTTTATTTTTATTTTTATTTTTATTTTTATTTTTATTTTTATTTTTTTTTAGTAAAAGCAATTCTAAGAGAGAAGTTCACAACAATAAATGCCTTCCTCATGAAATGAAAAATTTTAAGCACCTTTCACTGCAAAGAAGTAGAAAAAAAGGAACAACTGCTCAAAGTGAATACAAGGAAGATCAGAATTGAAATGAAAACTGAAAAGGCAATAGAAAATATCAATGAAACCAAGCCCTGGTTCTTCAAAAAGATAAACAAAAGTGACAATCTTTGGCCAGGCTAATAAAGAAGAAAACTCAAATTAGAATTAATTATTATTAGAATATTAATATTAAAATTAATATCACTCCTCAAACTCCTCCAAAAAATAAGGGAGCACTTCTAAACACATTTTATTCAAAGCAATCATTATCCTGATACTAAAACCAGACAAGGATGACACAAAATTACAGACCAATATCCCTGATGAATATAAATGCAAAAATTCTAAACAAAATATTTGCAAACCTAACTGAATACATTAAAAGTATCATTCACTATCACCCAGTGGGATTTATTCTAGCGATCTAAGGATGGTTCAAAATCTGCAATTCAATGTGATATACCACATTAACAAAATGAAGGATACAAATCCTATCTTAATAGATTCAGAAACGCATTTGACAAAATTAGACATTCAATTATGATAAAAGCTTACACAGAAAATATATAGAGGAAACTTACCTCAATATAATAAAGACCATATATTACAAATTCACAATTACCATCATACTTAACCACAAAAAGTTAAAAGCTTTTCCTCTAAGACCAGGAACAAGAAAAGGATGCCTCTTCTCACCACTTTTATTCAACATAGTTTTTGAATTCCCAGCCAGAGAAAGTAGGTAATAAAAAGAAAAGTGATCCAATTAGAAAAAAAAATAAAGCTTCCATTATTTGCAGATGACATATTATATATTATATATAAACTCTATTATAATAGATTTTGGTGGAGTCTTTAAACAAATTTAGTAACATTATAGTATACAAAATCAATATACAAAAATCTGTACTTCTGTACGTTAATGAACTATCAGAAAATTAATAACAATTCCATTTAAATTTTCATCAAAAAGAATAAAATACTTAGGAATGAATCTGACCAAAGAAGTGAAAGACCTATAGTCTGAAAATTATAAGACATTGATGAAAGAAATTGAAGCCAACCCTAATAATAAGATATTCTATACCCATGGACCGGAAAAAATTAATATTGTTGAATTTCCACACTACTCAAAGAAATCTACAGATTCAATGCAATCCATATCAAAATTTCAATGGCATTTTTATGGAAATAAAACACACAACTCTAAAATTTGTGTAGTACAACAAAAAGACCCTGAATAGGCAAAGCAATCTTGAGAAAGAAGGAAAAAAGCTGGAGGCATCATGTTCCCTGATTTCAAACTATGTTTACACAGTGATAGCAATCAACAGAATAGTATTGGCATAAAGGTTGATGCATAGATTGATGGAACAGAATTGAGAGCCCAGAAGTAAATCCATGCAAATATGGTTCATTATTTTATCAAAAAGGTGCCAAGAATATGGAATGAGGAAAGACTGTCTCTTCAATTAATGGTGATGGATAAACTGGACACTATCTTACACCATACACAGATATGAACTCAAAATGAGTTAGACTTAAACATAAGATCTGAAACCATAATATCCCTAGAAGAAAACATAGGCCATAAAGTCCTTGGACACCAGTCTTGGTGATGATTTTTAAATCTGTCACCAAAAGCAAAAGTTACAAAAGCAAAAATAAACAAATATGACTAAATAAAACTAAAAAGCTGCTGCACAGCAAAGGAAACTGCCCAGAAAAAGAAATGGCAAGCTACTGAATTGGAGAAAATATTTGCAAGTCATATATCTGATGAGGGTTAATACCAAAAATATAAGAACTTAACATCCAAAAAGACAAAAAAAATCTGATTAAATATAAGTGGAAGATCTGAATAGACATTTTTCTAAAGAAGACATACAGATGGCCAACAGACACATGAAAACATGCTCAACAACATTAATCATCAGGGAAATGCAAATCAAAACCACAGTGAGATACCCTGTCACATGAGTTAGAACAGGCACTATCTAAAAGACTAAAAATGACAAGTTTTGGTAAGGTTGTGGAGTAAAGGGCCCCATGTACACTCTTGGTGGTAATAGAAATTGATGCATCCACTGTGGAAAACATTATGGGGGTCCTCAAAATATTAAGAATAGAATTACCATATATTCTAGCAATTTCACTTCTGGGTATTCATCCCAAGAAAATGAAAACATTAACTCAAACATATATGCATCCACATGTTCATTGCTGCATTATTTACGAAAGCCAAAATATGGAAACAACCTATGTGTCCTCTGATAGGTAAGTGGATAAAGAAAATGTAATATACAATTTTTATTTAAATAAACCTTGCCATTTGCAACAATATGGATGGGCCCTGAGAGCTGTATACTAAGTGAAATAAGTTGTGCCAAGGAATACAAGTCTTACTTACATGTGTAATCTTAACAAAAAAAAATCAAACTAAGCTCAGATACAGAGAATAGACTAGTGGCTACCAGAGGTGGTTGTGGGGGCGGGGGGGGGGGTGGGCAAAATAGGCTAAGGGAGTCAAAAGGTACAAGTTTCCAATTATAAATAAGTCATGGGGATATAATGTACATCAGGGTGATCATAGTTCATTATATATACTGCATATTTGAATGCTGTTACGATAGTAGACCTTAATAGTTCTTATCACAAAGAAAAAAGTTTTATAATTATGTATGGTGGTATATGCTAACTATATTTCTTGTGATGATCATTTTGCAATGTATACTAATATTGAATAACGTGGTACACATGAAACTGATATAATGTTATGTGGCTATTATACTTCACTTAAAAAAATAACTTTAAGAAACTGTGTTTGATGTTAGGGTACCTTTGCCTGCCTTCTCTCAGTGATTTGTTTTTTTTAATCAAACATGTGCTTTGATTTGTTAATGTCAAGAAATTTAAAAGTTAAGCACGACCGTTTTTTGAACATAGATGAAGTACTTTCTTGTATATGAGGGCAGACAGGGTTGATGGATATCTGTGGATATTAATGTCCTTTTCCCAATGTTTTTTAAGTTATATACAAATCAAATTAATATTTTACACAAAATAGAAGAAAATCATGGGAGATCATAATTAGAGTGGTAAGAGAAGGATGTCTTGTGGATAATGAGGATATGAAAGAGGTGGGTATATTATAAACACAAAACATGGTTTTCCTTGAAAGATCACACAAAAAATAAACAGTATGACATCTCTCACAATTTTGGATAAACTGTTTATAAATATATTTTTAAGAACAAATTATTTAGAAAACATGACTGACTTCTAGAGAAGATGGCAATCTAGGAAGATCCTAGACTCACCTTGTTTTATGGTGACATGGACCCCTGTGGGAACCAGGACAGTGGGAACTTTCCACCTAGCCTGCCAACAGCATGCCCTACCCCTTCCATCTCAGTCTGGGCAGGAATTTCCCCACAGGGCTATGGGTCCCCTCCCACACTAAACTAGTGCAGACCTTACTGGCACCATGGCACTTTGCCCCCACATTCTCCTGTGGACATGCCCTATCCAATATGAGTTTGGCAGGAGACCATCCAAAGAGGTGACATAAGCCTCACAGGGTACAGAAACACTCAAAAGTGACTCCTGCCTCAGGGAGAGGGGAAGATAACTAACCAACCACACCAATTCAACTGCAATCATAACAGTGGGCTGGGGACAGATGTCTGGTCTGACTGTGGGCCCTGTCCACCAACAAAAGCTTTACAGAGGAGAATATAGGGAGACGGCCCTGCAGTTTGGTGCTACCACAGATTTGGCAATGCTTGGTCTGACTTAACTTAAGCCAAAGGCAGCCCCAAACTGGGCTATTAACACAAGGACCAAACCCTGCCTACAACAGGCAGAAAGAGCCATGGTAGGTGACTGGAATGAATGCAAATGGGGCTCAGCCACATAGTAAGGTGTACACAACACATATAGGAAACAACTCCAAAGCACCAGGTTCTCCAGGGGACACTGACTATAGGACGCTACAGTACCTCTTCTCCATAAGGCCATTGCTTTTAAGAACAAGAGATGTAGCTGACTTTCCTAACACACAGAAATGGTCACAGAGAGTTAGCCAAAATAAGGATATGGAGGAATAAGTCCCAAATGAACAAAAGGATAAAATCACAGCAAGAGAGCTAAATGAAAAAGATATAAATAATATGCCTGACAGAGAATTTAAAGTAATGGTCATAAAGATATTCACTGGACTTGAAAACCAGAATGGAGGACCTCAGTGAGACCCTCAACAAAGGGCGAACATAAAGAAGAACCAATAAGAGAAGAAAAACTCAGTTAACTGAATTAAACACACTCAGTAGAATAAACTATAAAAAGCAGAAGAACAAATTCATGACCAGGAGGACAAAATAATGGAAAGAAATCAAGCTGAATGGGAAAGAGAAAAAAAAAGAGTAATAAAAAATGAAAATAGATTAAGGGAATTCAGCAACACCATTGAACATAATAGCATTCACATTATAGGTTTCCCAGAAGTAGAAGAGAGTAAAAAGGGAGCATATGATGTATTTGAAGAAACAGCTGAAAACATCCTGAATCAGGCGAAGGAAACAAAAATCCAGATCTAGGAGGCACAGAGAGCCCCCAACAAAATCAATCCAAGGAGGTCTACACCAAGACACCTAGTACTTAATGTGGCAAACAGTAGTGACAAAGAGAGAATTCTAAAAGCATCAAGAGGGCAGCCTGGGTGGCTCAGTGGTTTAGTGCCACCTTCAGCCCAGGGCGTGATCCTGGAGACCCAGGATCAGGTCTCATGTCGGGCTCCCTGCATGGAGCCTTCTTTTCCTTCTGCCCCTCTCTCTCTCTCTCTCTCTCTCTCTCTGTCTCTCATGAATAAGTAAAATCTTAAAAAAAAAAATAAAAGCAGCAAGAGAAAACAGTTACATTTACAAGGGAAAACCTTTAAGGCCATCACCTTATTTTACAGCAGAAACTCTGCAGGCCAGAAGGGAGTGACATGATATATTCAAAGTTCTGAAAGGGAAAAAATACTCTATCCAGAAAGGCTTCTAATAAAAAGAGAAAGAAAGAATTTCCCAAGCAAACAAAAATTAAAAGAATTCATGACCACCAAACCAGCCCTACAAGAAATGTTAAGGGGGACTCTGAGTGGCAAGGAAAAATCATACGTTAGGAATAAGGAAGATAGGAAGCACAAAAGCAGTAAAAGTATACCTAAAAAATCAGTCAAGGAATTCAAAATATATAAAGATATAAAGTATGACACCATATATCTAAAATGTTTGGGGGAGGGTATAAATTTAGTGCTCTTAGGATGGGCTCAAACTTATGTGACCATCATCCTAATATAGACTGCTATATGCATAAGATGTTATTTATAAACCTAATGGTAATGACAAATCAAAAACCAATAATAAATTAAAAAAAAAACTAAAAGAGAAAGGAATTCAGTTATATCACTAAAGTAGCCAGTAAACCATGAGAGAAGAGAGCAAGAGAAAAAAGGAACTGAGAACTAGAAAAGCAACCATAAAACAAGTAATAAAATGGCAATATATATGTATGTATCAATAATAACTTAGAATGTATATGTATGGACTAAATGCTCCACTAAAAAAGACATAGGTTGACAGAATGGATAAAAAAAAATAAGACCCAACTATATGGGGCCTACAAGAGACTCATTTCAGATCTAAAGACACATGGAGATTGAAAGTGAAGGGATGCTGGTAAAGTATTTATTATGCAAATGGGAGTGAAAAGAAAGCTGGGGTAGCAAAACTTGTATCAGACAAAATAGAAACAAAGACTGTAACAACAGACAAAGAAGGACATTATATAATCATAAGAATATCCAACAGAAAAACACAATTGTAAATATTTATGTACCAAATGTGGGAGTATCCAAATATATAAAGCTGCTAATAATAAACAAAGAAAGTCACCAATAGTAACCCAGTAATAGTAGGGGTGTTTAATACCCTACTTACATCAATGGTTAGATCATCCCAAAAGAAAAATCAACAAGGAGAGTGGCTTTGAATGACACATTGGACCAGATGGATCTGACAGATATATTCAAAACATTCCATCCTAAAATAGCACATGCAGAACATTCTCCAGAATAGATCACATTTAGGCCACAAAACAAATCTCAACAAATTAAAAAAGATCAAAGTTATATCATTTATCTTTCCTAACTACAATGTCATGGAACTAGAAATCAACCACAAGAAAAAATCTGGAAAGAACACAAATACATGGAGGTTAAATAACATATTACTAAACAATAAATCAATCAACCAAGAAATCAAAGGAGAAATTGAAAAATACATCAAGACAATGAAAATGAAAACACAATAGTCCAAAATCATTGAGATGCAGCAAAAGCTGTTCTAGGAGAGAAGTTTTATAGCTACACAGGCCTACCTCAAGAAGCAAGAAACATCTCAACCAACCAACCTAACCTTACACCTAAAGGAGCTAGAAAAAGAGCAAAACCCATACCATAGAAGGAACAAAATAATAAATTCTAGAATAGAAATAAACAAAATAGAAACTGGAAAAACAATAGGATGAATTAATGAAACCAGAAGCTGGTTCTTTGAAAATATCAACAAAACTAATAAACCTGAGGTGGACTCCTCGATTAGAGGACTCAAAATCAGAAGTGAAAGAAGAGAAATAACAACTGACACCACGGAAATACAAAGGATAATAAGAGAATATTATGCAAAATTATATGCCAACAAATTTGACAACATAGAAGAAATGGATAAATTCCTAAACTGAATCAGAAACAAATAGGTATTTGAAAACACCAATTAGGGGGATCCCTGGGTGGCTCAGCGGTTTGGCGCCTGCCTTTGGCCCAGGTCGCGATCCTGGAGTCCCGGAATGGAGTCCCACATTGTGCTCCCGGTATGGAGCCTGCTTCTCCCTCCTCCTGTGTCTCTGCCTCTCTCTCTCTCTCTCTCTCTCTATCATAAATAAATCTTTAAAAAAAAAAGAAAGAAAAAGAAAACACCAATTACCCGCAATGAAACTGAATCAGTAATAAAAAAAACTCCCATTAAACAGAAGTCCAGGACCAGACAGCTTCACAGGTGAATTATGCCAAACATTTAATGAAGAATCAATACCTATTCATCTCAAACTATTCTAAAAAAAAATAGAAGAGAAAGGAAACCTTCCAGGCTAGCACTACCCTGTGATACCAAAACCAGATAAAGACACTACAAAACAATAAAACTATAGGCCAGTATTTCTGATAAACATAGATGTAAAAAATCCTCCACAAAATATTATCAAACTGAATTCAACAATATATTTTTAAAAAAATCATTCATCACAATCACGTGGTGATTGATTCCAGGGTGGTGAGGGTGGTTCAATACTTACATATCAATCATTGTGATATATCACATCAACAAGAGTCAGGATAAAACCATATGATCATTTCAATAGATGAAGAAAGCATTTGACAATGTACAACAAAGTAGGCTGAGAGGGAACATGCCTCAACATAATAAAGGCCATATATGAAAAACCTACAGCTAATGTTACACTTCATGGTGAAAAACTGAGAGGTTTTTCTCTAAGGTCAGGAAAAAAACAAGGATGTCCACTTTCACTACTTTTATTCAACACAGTAATGGATATCATAGCTGTAGATATCAATTAAAATATTGATTATTTTAATCAATCACGGAAAATAAATTAAAAACATCCAAATTGGTAAGGAAGGAGCAAAACTATGACTATTTTCAGATGACCTAATATACATATTAGGCAATCCTGGAGACGCCATCAAAAAACTGCTAGAAGTGACAAATGAATTCCGTAAGGTTGCAGGATACAAAATCAATATACAGAAATTTGTTCCATTTCTAGAGACTAATAATGAAGTAGCAGAAAACTAAGAAAACAGTCTCATTTACAACTGTACCAAAAAGTGAAATATTTATGAATAAATGTAATCAAGGACATAAAGGACTCATTTTCTGAAAACTTTAAAACATTCATGAAAAAAATTGAATGACACAAAATAATGGAAAGATATTCCATGTCCACGAATTGAGATGACAAATATTGTTAAACTGTCCATACTCAAAGCGATCTACAGTTTTAATGGAATCCTTATCAAAATGCCAATAGCATTTTCCACAGAACTGGAACATATACTTCTAAAATTTGTATGGAACCAAAAAGTCCATTAGTAGTCAAAGCAATTTTGAAAAGAAGAACAAAACTAAATGTCTCACAATACCAGGTATCAAGATACACTACAAAGCTACAGTAACCCGAACACTATGGTACTGGCACACGTGCGCACACACACACACGCATACACACACAAGGCACATAAATCAGTAAGACAGTTAGCTAGACATACACCCATGGTTATATGGTCAATTAATCTTTGACAAAAGAGGCAAGAAGATACAATGGGAAAAGTCTCTTTAACAAATAGTATTGGGAAAACTGGACCACTTTCTAACAACATATGCAAAAATAAACTCAAAATGAATTCAAGACCTAAATGTGAGACTTGAAACCATAAAAATCCTAGAAGAAAGCATAGGCAGTAATTTTTTTTTGTCAGTAATTATTCTGACATTAGCATAGCAATGTTTTTCTAGATATATCTCCTGAGGCAAGGGAAATAAAAGCAAAAATAAACTATTGGGACTACATCCAAATAAAAAGCTTCTGTGCAGTGAAGGAAACAAAACAAAACTAAAAGACAAGACAGCCTACTGAATGGGAGAAGATATTTGCAAATAACATGTCCAATAAAGGGTTAGTATCCAAAATATATGAAGAACTTACACAACTCATCAACAAAATAATCTAATTAAAAATGGTCAGAAGACATGTAGATGTTTCTCCAAAGAGGACCTACAGATGGCCAACAGGCACATGAAAAGATCCTCAACGTCACTCATCATCAGGGAAATGAAAATCAAAACTATAATCAAAAATCAAAACTTACACCTGTCAGAATTGCTAAAATCAAAAACACAAGAAACAAGTGTTGGTAAGGATGTAGAGAAAAAGGAACCCTCTTGCACTGTTGGTGGGAAGGCAAACTGGTGCAGCCACTGTGGAAAATAGTATGGAGGGACCTCAAAAAGTTAAAAATAGAATTACCCTGTGATCCAGTAATCACCCTACTGGTTACTTACTAAAAGAAATATAAGAACACTAATTCAAAGGGTTACACACATCCCTATGTTTACTGCCACAGTATTTACAATAGCCAAATTATGTGTCCATCAATTGGTGAATCTGTAACGAAGTGGTATATCTAAACAATGGAATATATAACTCAGCCATAAAAAAGAATGAAATCTTGGCATTTGCAATGACATGGATGGATCTAGAGGGTATAATGTTAAGTGAAAAAAGTCTATGAAATACAATACCATATGATTTCACTCATTTGTGGATTTAAGAAACAAAACAAAGAAACAAACAAAAAAGACCCTTAAATATAGAGAACTGATTGTTGCCAGAGCGGAGGTGGGTGGGAGGATGGGCAAATAGGTGAAGGGGTTTAAGAGTACACTTAGCATGATGAACACTGAGTATAGTATTGTTGACTCACTGTATTGTACACCTGAAACTGATATAACACTGTATGTTATATTATCCCAGAATTAAAATTTTAAAAATAATATATGTTTATTCCTACAATATTGCCCCCCCCCGAACAATAGAGTAACTTATATTTCCAGAAACAGGAACCAGAAAAATGGTCTAGATTTAAGTAGTGTAAAAATTGGTTTTGGATACATTCGGAGCACAACAGTCCTTCCTTATCCATAGTTTCCCTTCTCGAGGTTTCAGTTACTTCTGGTCAGTTTCATCTGGAAGTAGATGATCCTCCTTTTGAGATATCATCTGAAGGTCAATAGTAACTTAATGCTAATGTCACAATGCCTATGTCACTCACCTCACTTCACCTCCGCACATAGGCATTTTATCTCACACCATCACAAGAAGGGTAAGGATGGTAAAATAAGCTACCTTGAGAGAGAGCAATCACATTCACATAACACTTATTACAGTATACTGTATCATTATTCAGTTTTATTAGTCATTGTTAACTTCTAACTATGCCTTATTTATAAATTACTAAATTTATAAACTTTAAAATATAATTTACAAATGAAACTTCATCAAAGGTATATAGGAAAAAACCATAGTATCTATAGGGTTCAGTACTATCTGCAGTTTCAGGCATCGATAGGGGTTCTTGGAAATAACCCTTGGGATAAGGGGGGGGACTACTGTACTCAACAAGATTATATTCCCTAATGAGTTTAATCACCAGAGAGAATTTCTTTTTGCCTTGAGACCACTGAGATTTTGGCCAGAATTGTCAGTCACCACACATTCCTCATTTGTTAATTTGGAATCTGAATGAGTGGAGCAGCACAGGAGGCAGTTTGCACTCTGTGAACTCACACTAGTTCCAGCAGTGGTATGTGGATGGAAGTAGGACTCTCAGACAGTCAAGAGCCAAGTGGCTATTAATATGACTGTGTGCCTTGAAACCACAAAAGGAAATATTAGCATTGTAACTGTAATCATATTTGGCATTTGCAATGTGTTAACATGAATGAGAAAAAAATAAGGCAACTCTGGCCTTCCTACCCTCTTGGAGTGATTCAGGCAGACAGACCCAAGATCTCTAGTGAGGCCGGGGAGAAGCCTGGTGCCTATTTCAGGAAGGTGCATCAGTACCTGAACCCAGGAAAGAGGAATGTAGAAAATGGCTAATTCAATTTTCATACAGAGAGTGATACTTCTCACTTCCTAGAAAAGTAGAACATTCTGAACTCCCCAAAGAGTTCCTTCCTGAGTAGCAGTGGGCTGATGAGGCCAGTGAAATTTAACTGGTTTGTTCAGAAAGATCCCCAGAGGATATGTCAAAGTTCAAAGGAGGTTGTATAAGGAAAATGAGCCCAGCCAACCATTAGGAACTCATACCACCTGGAAAGCCCCTGAAGAGGATCCTGGCAGCCTCAAAAAGGGAGGTCCCAGAATCCTAATGGAGTTGTCTTTTCATCCCTTCCCTTCAGTGAGTAGGCACAAACACAACATGAAATAAAAGGATCTTAGGAGTCAATAAAGATCCATTTTACTGTAAAGAAGGGCTTTTAGGAAGCTGCTGCCAGAAAGCCTGCTCAATATGGAGCTGTAACACCATTACAAGTGCTTGGCAGTCCAGGGAAAACACAGGGCCACTCACTTCTTTTATTCCAAGCCCTTTCTCTGAAGCTCCCTGACCTAAAGAACACCTGCTGCAAGATTTGAAGACTTGATCAGATAAACTGAGAGACGCTTCAGTTTATTTTGCAGGTAATTCATATCATTTTCCTTTGAATTATCCAGCAGCTGATTAACATAATTTCCACTCATGGTTATCATCATGGTACATGTGGGAAAACCTGAAATAATAGAATGAACTCAGTGGCAAAACTGTGGTCACATTTCAAACATTTTCATCTTGAGCTGCTTTCTCTAAATGTTACACTATTTGAAATTCTATCACAATGAAACTCTTACAAAATTTGTTTTGTTTTGGGGTGCCTGGGTGGCTCAGTCAGTTAAGCATCTGCCTTGGGCTCAGCTCATGATCTCTCAGGTCCAAGGTCTGGCTCCCTGCTTAGAAGGAAAGTTGCTTTTCCCTCTCCCTCTGCCCCCACCCCACTCCCAGTTTGTAGGCACACACACTCTCTCTCAAATAAAATCTTTAAAAATTTTTATCTTGTTTGTAATTTTAAAGCAATGCCAGCTTCTGCCAAAAAGGTTTTCAATACTTATGTTGCAACCTATTAGCTTTTCTCAGAACCCTAAAATGACTGCAAGTCATTTAAAAGCTGAGCAGTCTGAATTAAAAGCATTATTTAAGAATTGTCATTTAAGTTTCCATAAGGTTATTCATTGACCCCACATATTTTATTGAGAAGTGAAAAATACATATATAATTAAACACAAGGAGCTTGATGGAATAAATGTAGAAAAAGTTTTCTGCAATAATAAAACCCTCCAAAAGCCAATATAATGGTGCAAGGTGAGAAGATTAGGGTCTGGAATAAGCATTGTCCAACAGAAATTTTTGTGGTGATGAAAATGTTCTTCAGTGCTATTTAAGTAGCCACTCACCACTTTGGCAAATGAGAACTTGAAATGTGTCCCAGTGTGATGGAGAAACTGACTTTTTAAATTTTACTTAATTTTACTTAATTTGAATAGACACATGTGATTAGTGGCTATTATATTGGATAGTACAGACATTGAGAAACTTAAAAATAAGGATACAAATGAGTAGAGTTTAAAGTAGGGAAATATATGAATTAAGATATGTCATCAAAGGAATTCACATGGAGGAAATGGGCTTTCTAAGAATAGTCACAAGCTGGATACTGTGATGGTACAATCTCCCTCTGCAAATGAAGTTATAGAACGTGCTCTGAAAACTCAGGTGTTTTGAAACTATTGAGATATAATAACAGCATATTCCTAATTATGTTTATTTCAATTAGATCATACGATCATCTTTTTTCACATATGTTATCATCATGTAGATCTTTCCATTGTGTAAACTACATACAAATTAACCATAGGGGATTGCTTAACTTCTGTGAATCACTTTTAGGTTCTACTTTGTAAAATCATTATGTACACAATTTTACATAATACATCTAATGTATTTTTCACACAACAGAAACAGCCAGCTGGTCTATTGGAGCAGGATGATGATGAATCCCTCCCCCATGCCTCTGTACCACTTTGCATTCGGCTCATGAACCAGAACAAGTCATTATGAGGATAAGGTAAATGTATAAAGAGCACCTTGCCAGTTCCCCGGACAACTACGTAAACATTTCTCTCTTGAATCAGGGAACTTAAAGCTGAATACATTTTGAAATGGAATATGTGTATTTCAAAACATTTGTCTGAAATGTTTGATATGAAAACACTTCTCTTCTTCCAGTATTGTACTCTTCAGGGTATTGAGAGAAACAGAGAAGACATCCTCAACTGATGATTACTATGCTCAATAGGATTTAAGTTCTCTAAAGAAGTAATATTTTATTGGAACAATTTCTTTCTTTCTTTTTTTAAATTTATTTATTCACAAGACACACACAGAGAGAGGCAGAGACATAGGCAGAGGGAGAAGGGGGCTGTGAGACTCTCCCAGGACCCTGGGATCATGCCCTGAGCCAAAGGCAGATGCTCAACCACTGAGCCACCCAGGCGTTCCAGAACAATTTCTTCCTGAGTCATTTATCTGCTCAATATTCGTTGAGCATAAATATAAACCTATTATTTATTGATGCTGGTGTTATGTTAGTAAAAAAAAAAATCACCTTGCCTGTCCAGTATAGAGAAGAGCATTTAACAGGTTAAATAAGAAGTATGCCCATGGCATTATGGGAACATATAGGAAGAAAACTTAAGTGGGGGAGGCAACCAGAAAATTATCAATGAGAACAAGAGCTGTCATGAGTCAGGTCCAGGGAAGGGCATTCCTGAATGAGGCAGCCTGAGACAGGCAATAGAAGGTATCAAGATGAAGAATTCATTGTTAAATAACTGAATGTGAATTTTCTTGGGATGTCTATATTTTCTTGGCTATCTGGTAGACAACTTGATATAAAATCTGAAGCTCAGGGTGAAATAGGGGTGAGATATACCACTTTTGGCATATTCTAAAACCACAAGAGCTGGTAGGCTCACCTTTAAGCAGTGTGCAGAACAAGATAAGTAAAGAGACAAGAGCAGGATATGCTAGGAGAATCCCAGTATGGAGGGCATGAGTAGAGAGAGAAAGCCCAGGAATACAGTGAGAGAAGAATCATCTGAGGAGCAAAGTGACATGAGAGTATATTATCATGGGAGCCAAAAAGGTGGATGCTTCAAGTCTCTAATCATCAACAGATACAAATATGCCCAAGAAACCTGGTAAGATAAAGGGAAAAATCATCTATGGTTTGACAAGTAAAATCATTGATAAACTTGACCTGACCAGTTTCAGCAAAATGGTGGAGGAGAAGCCTGCTATTGTGGATTGAAGAGTGAGTGATAGATGAGAAGTGAAGACAGCACATGAATAGAAGGTCTCCTCTGAAAATTTCAGATGACAAGTGATGTTTCAAAATGTTGATGCCGAAGGGCAGCAATATCCATATACAAAGCCAGGCATATCACTATCAATGGGCTTTAGAATGGTAGTGAAACTTATGGCCAAGCTTCCTTAGACTCATAATAATAGGTTCTGATCCAAAGCATCTTGACAGCCAACAACCCTGAATATTTGTGAGGAGCAAAAAAGATAATGGATGTAAAGATTCAGGCAAACTAGAAATTGCCACACAAATGTTAGTTATTATGGGTCATTATTACTACAATTTGGTCTTGTTAAATTTCGGTCTGTATATCAGCCCAGTTTATATCAGAGTTGAAAAACAAATTGAAAAGTCTGCCCAATGGAGTTTGTGGAGAGGAAACATCAGTAGTTAACTTATGCATTATGCATATAATTTAGACTCAAGAGATCCAATGGATAACTGCAGCAAACCGCAATTGCCCTCTTTAGAAAGCTCAGTGTGAACTTCCTGATAGAAAGAAAGCTTTCCAAAGTCCCATGTAATTGGATGTGATAATAACGAGAGGATTGGCTGCTTGCTTGCTTCTCATTTCAGTTTGATAATTTGAATAAATTCTTTATACAAATTGTAACTGCTGTCATTTTGATAACACTCCAACTTGAAAATTTGGATTGTTGGGTGCAGACCCTTGCCAGCTCTAAACAAATGGAGGTTGGCTAACAAAGGATTTGAAGGGCACCCTTTCCTTGCTATGAAGTCTCCAACAGGGGCAAGTTTTTCCTATTGTTATTACCCTCAAAATTAATCAATTAGTAAAACTTCATGGAGTCTCCCTCTTTCACCCACAGAATCTCCAAATTCAGTTTTGTCTTTCTTCTTGCTTCTCATTCCTTTGCTTTATTTAAAATAAACCCTCACCCGTACCATCCAATATACATAAATAATTCAGTTTGCACCTTTTTCACTTCTTTAGCAAGTGTTCTATTTTTAAGAATTTATTATTCATTAAGCCAATATGGTTGAGCACTTATGTTTATTCACGGGATGCAATAGAGAGCAAGACAGAGTTTCTGCTTTCAAGGAGTACACGTCTATCTAGGGAAAATATTTGAAAACCTATGTCTTGATTCAATGAGACAAATGCTAGAATAGAAACATAAGCAGGAGAATAATTGTTCTCCAAAAGGGTGGAAGGGTGGCAAGGTACAGTAAGGATTCCCCAAGGAAGTACTACTTCATCAGAATCTTAAAGGATTCTGATATTTACACAAGAAGAGAAAGAAAATGAAAAATTTTAAAAAGATTTTACCTATTTATTCATGAGAGAGACAGAGAGAGAGGGAGAGGGAGAGAGAGAGAGGGAGAGAGAGAGAGAGAGAGAGAGAGGCAGAGACACAGGCAGAGGGAGAAGCAGGCTCCATGCAGGGAGCCGACTTGGGACTCGATCCCGGGTCTCTAGGATCACATCCCGGGGCGAAGGCAGGGCCAAACTGCTAAGCCAACGGGGCTGCCCAAGGAGAGGAAGAAAATTTTATCTCATTTTGATCTGGAAGTTCCTTGAGGTCAGTGATTCTGCCTTTACTCAACTTTGTTTTTCTTTAAGTGCTTGCTCTGGACTGAATGTTCACCTTTCTTTCAAAATTCATATATTGAAACCTAATCTCCATTGTAATGGTATGTGGAGGTAAGACCTTTGGAAGGTGGTTGGGTTCTAAGGGTGGGAGGAGTGCCTTTATCAGAGAGGCCCCACTCATCCTACTGTGTGGGGACATGGAGAAAAGGTGGTCCACTAGGAGCCAGGAAGTGGTTCTCACCAGATACTAAATCTGCCCAGCACTGGAACTTTGGACTCCATAGCGTCCAGAACTCTGAGAAATAAAGGTTTGTTGTTTAAGCTACTCAGTTTATAGTATTTTTGTTGTAGCAGCAGCCCAAATAAATTACAAAAGAAATTAAGAAAGTGATTTGAAAATGAGAATCCAAAGTTCTTAAATCTTTGGACTCTTTAAGTCCAAATGCTGTTAAGGTAGCCTTCCTTTCTCATTCTTTTACCCTCATGCTCTTTTTGAATGTAGCACAATCTACAGGGTTCATATTCTTATTATGTTAGCCTAGAAGGTTTTACAAACATTGTATCTCCTTCAATCTTTGCCTTCCTATTTGGATAGCTAATCCACATCATGCTTCCCATTTAATAATTTAACTTCTAATTGTCTTCATCTGCTTTATAAATTCAGATGTGTAGCTAATTCACCTTTGCATCTTGAAAGTTGCTGCTCTGTTCAACACTTCTCAGAAGATCTCCACAAATCCTAAAATCAAGAATTCTCAAATTTAGAGTAACTGGAGTTGTCAGCCATCAGATTTGATGCTGGCATCTCATATAATGCTAATCTTCTGCTATGTCCTTTTTAGCTCTCAAGATTTATGTATATGTATATAGTTTCTTTCTCCACAGCTCCAAATCTGTTACAGGGAATGATTATTCTAATGTCTTAAAATTGAAGAAATAAGCTAAGGATAATACCATTTTTAAAAGTCAAAATATGTTAGGGGTTTCCAGAATTTATAAAGAAAGTCCCCAAATAAAGGAAATTGTGGACCTGAATCAAGCTTTCATTCTGTGCTTAAAACAAGCAAAAACTAAACACTATCAAAATAGCAGTAGCCATTACCAGTGTTACAGGTAGGATGTGCCTTTGGGGAAAAAAAAAATTATTTAGAGCTCCTTCACAACCTGAAATTAACCATTTGCCTTGCTACCATTACTATAGCTTATTTTTCAGACACAAGGTAGAAAAATTTTCCCTGGTTTAATCCTGAAGTTGTTATTTCCCAAGACTAGTCTTTTGCCTCTTTAAAAAAAATAAAACCAAACCCAAAAACTCCATTACACTTATCCCAAAAACAATGCTCAAAGAAAGCCATTCATTTTAAATTTGTTGCATACCACACTGGTTATTCTGCTACTCCTGTTTTTTTGCTACAGTACACAGTCTGAATTGTTCAAAGTTGTTCTTTACTGTGTCCTTAAGAGATCTTTATAGCAACACACAAAAACCAAAAGATGTATTAATCCAATAACCAAAAAAGTCAGCCTGTGTGACCTTGAGCAAGTCACCTTACTTTTCTGGCTTATTTTGTTATAGCCTTTTAAAAATAAAGAGGTTTCTATTGAATTATTTCTCAAATCCCCTTAGGCCTATCATCCGATGATAGGTTTTGGTGGGAGGGGTAACTTACAGACGAGGTAAACTTCATCATAGTACCATAGTACCTACATTTAAACTGCCAATTTATAAAACTTACTTTCTAACCACTTGTATGGTTAGAATCTGATAAAGGATCTATACTCGATTTCCAATGTGGCTTTTGAGTAGCATTGAGCAATAAAATTGAAGAGTGGATACCAATGTATTGTGATTACATATGTGTAAGAATGTGTTTAGGAGTGTGTAGTGTGTGTGTGTGTGCATGTGCTGTGGTTCATGCTTCAAAGAATGCTATGAAAATTATGACTATATTTAATCTAGACTTCAGGAATTCAAGATTCAAAAGATGAGCAATAAATGATGGATATGAGGGTGAAAAGGGCAAGTCCAAGAAAAGTTCAGGTGAGTGAACCTTGAGGCATAAAGTGGTAGGTAAGGTCATTTTCCAGGAACAAGGAGAGCTATAAAAGGGTTTTAGATGAAAAAAAAAAGGGGGGGAGGGGCTTAGATAATAAGTGATGTAATCAGATTTCTCTTTTCTTTAAACTTACTTTGGTTCCTATGTGGAGAATGAGTTGAAGGGCAAGAAAAAATTTTGGCACCCCACTTATTAATAATTCATAGCAAATTTTTTCCTTTAAATTCCTTCTCAATATTGACTCATCATTGGCAGCTGCTCCAACATTCTCTCCTCTCTCCTCAAAAAACTCAAACTATTCTCATTATCTTTCTTCTCACCAGTAACTATCTGCCTTTTTCATGAAAACACAGTGCTTCCTCCAATTTGCTTAACAAGTCAGAGGAGCAAAGTGGGGCATGAAATATGTATAGTCCCACAGGATCCTGTGATCAAAAGAGTCCCATGCCTTGTGTAATGCTCTGTTATCATCATCTTGATATTCTTACTTTTTAAATAAGAAGACCTATTTTTCATTTGGCATTGGGTTCCCAAAATTACACAGCCTTTTATGGAAAAATGACAAATTATTTTGGTAGTATTTGAGTAGAGGTGAGAAATACTCAATTTGTCCTATATTCTTTTTTTTTTTTTAAAGAAAACAACATTTTTTAAAAAATTTTTATTTATTTATGATAGTCACAGAGAGAGAGAGAGAGGCAGAGACATAGGCAGAGGGAGAAGAAGGCTCCATGCACCAGGAGCCCGATGTGGGATTCGATCCCGGGTCTCCAGGATCGCGCCCTGGGCCAAAGGCAGGCGCCAAACCGCTGCGCCACCCAGGGATCCCTGTCCTATATTCTTTTATGTGTCACTTCCACATCCAAAGTTTTGCCCTCTTGTCTTCATTTTCAGGACTACCACAATATTATAGAAATAACTAATATTAGGCAAGATAGATGTAAGAAGTTATAAAGAGGGATATTTCACAATGATAAAAGAGTCAATCCATCAATAAGATATAATGATATAAACAATAAATATGCCTAATGGTAAATTCTCAAATGAAACAAAACTATTAGAAATGAAGGCAAAGTAAACAGTTCAATAACAGTAGTTGGAGACTTCAATAACCTTTTTTCAATAATGGACATAAAACCTAGGCAGATGATCAATAAGAATATAGAATATTAGAACAACACTATAAACCAAGGAGACCTAATATGCATTTACAACCAGCCAAACAATCAACAGCAGGATACACATCTTTGTTAGGTACACATGTGACATTATCTAGGATAGATCACAAGCTGGATCATAAAACAAGCTTCAATTAACTTGAGAGGATTGAAATATATAACGTATGTATTCCAATCACAGTGGAATAAAATTAGAAATCATTAAATAAATTTGGGAAATTCACAAATAAGTGGTGATTAAACAACATATCCCTAAATAACTTGTGGGTCAAAGAAGAAATGACAAAGGTAATTAGAAAACACTTTAAAGTGAATGAAAACAAAAACACAATATACCAAAACCTTTGTAATGCAGATAAAGCAATGCTTAGAAGGAAATTTATAGCTGTAATTAGCTACATATGAAGAAAAAGCAGGCTTCAAATAAATGTCTTAACTTTCCAATTTATTTTCAACTGGAAACTATGGACAAACTGAACTTAGTATAAGCAAGATGAAGGAAATAATAAATATGGGAGTAAAAAATCAATGAAATAGAGGGTAGAAAAACACAGAAAATAAATGAAGCTAAAAGCGGGCACCCCTGGTGGCGCAGCGGTTTAGCGCCGCCTGCAGCCCGGGGTCTGATCCTGGAGACCCAGAATCGAGTCCCGCGTCGGGCTCCCTGCATGGAGCCCACTTCTCCCTCTGCCTGTGTCTCTGCCTCTCTCTCTCTCTCTCTCTCTCTGAATAAATAAATTTAAAAAAATGAAGCTAAAAGCTTTCTCTTTGAAATGACCAAGTAAATGATCAAGTAAATTGACAAGTCTTTAGCTAACGTCACCCAGAAGAGAGAGGAGAACTCAAATAACTAGAAGCGGAAATTATAGAGGGAGCAGAGCTTGTGAAAATAGGATTATAAAGGAATCCTATGAACTGTGTCAGTAAATTAGATAATTCAGTTGAAATGGACAAATTTCTGGAAATATATAAAACTACCTAAACTGACTCAAGAAGAAATAGACAATATAACAAGAGACTGGATTAGTGATCAAAACCCCTCAGAAAAACCCAGGCACAGGTATCATCGTTCCTGAATTCTACCAAACATTTAAAGAATACCACTACTTTACAAACTCTTCCAAAAATAGAAAAATATAGAACAATATTTTAAGGAAAACATTCCATCTGCAGTAGCATCACAAAAGGAAATAGCAATAAAAGAAGTGCAAGCTTGTACTGTAAATATTACAAGACAGTCAAGAAAATGTATTAAGGATTGATAACAAAAAAATATCTCATATTCAGTCTATTATTCCCTCAAAGTGTTAATCTTAGAGTTACCATATGAATGAACCAGCAATTCCACTCCTAGGTATATTCTCAAAAGAATCATATACACAAATTTGTACACAAATGTTTATAGCATTATTCATAGAAACCTCAAAGTGAAAAAAATCCAAGTGTCCATTAACTGAATGGCTAAACAATATCTGACATAGCCACGGAATGGAACATTACTTGGCAATAAAAAAGAGTGAAGTACTGATTCATACCATAATATAGATGAACCTTTAAAACATCATGCTAAATGAAAGATGCTCAACATAAAAGACCACATATTGTATTATTCACTCATTGTATAAAATGTCCAGAATAGAAGGGTCTCTGGAGACAAAAGTAGATTAGTTCCTACCAGAGGCAATCACATACTTCAGTACTTTCTTGTTTGCACACATTGTTAGCTAAGTGGTTTACTTTACAATGTGGCTTCTGATGTCAGAAAGCCTGTGCTCAGATCCTGGCTTTTCCCTTTATTAAGGAGGGACCTTGAGAAAATCCTACTCAATGTCTCTGAGCCTCACAAAATGGGTTTCAATCATTCTAAGAAAAAAGGAAGTGGTGCCTAAGCATTATTTTTTTTTAAGTTGGGGCAAGTTCAATTTTATAAACTTCTTCCACAAAACTGCAAAACATATCTCAGAGGACTGTGTAAGGAATAAATGGAAATTACATGAAGCACCACAAGGACTCAGTAAGTGATTGGTATTGATGTTAAATACATTAATAAATGAATGACCACTTTAGTCTAAAAAAACAAAGTTTCTGTCAGTAAAATCTACAGTCAATACACTTTTCCTCAAAATGTTTTGATTTACCCCAAAGATACAGATGCAATGAAACGCCGGGACACCTGCACCCCGATGTTTATAGCAGCAATGTCTACAATAGCCAAACTGTGGAAGGAGCCTCGGTGTCCATCGAAAGATGAATGGATAAAGAAGATGTGGTTTACGTATACAATGGAATATTACTCAGCCATTAGAAACGACAAATACCCACCATGTGCTTCAACGTGGATGGAACTGGAGGGTATTATGCTGAGTGAAGTAAGTCAATCAGAGAAGGACAAACATTGTATGGTCTCATTCATTTGGGGAATATAAATAATAGTGAAAGGGAATAGAAGGTAAGGGAGAAGAAATGTGTGGGAAATATCAGAAAGGGAGATAGAACATAAAGACTCCTAACTCTGGGAAACGAACTAGGGGTGGTGGAAGGGGAGGAGGGCGGGGGGTGAGGGTGAATGGGTGATGGGCACTGAGGGGGGCACTTGACGGGATGAGCACTGGGTGTTATTCTGTATGTTGGTAAATTGAACACCAATAAAAAATAAATTTATTAAAAAATGTTTTGATTTGGTGGTTGAGTTCTAAACTATCAGTTCTTACCTCCCATGTCAAATATTTAAAAAGAATTGTTAGTTTCTAGCTTTATTGGCTAAGGAATGTTCAGCTTCTGTTTATGGGTTGTCCCTATTTAGTACTGAACTTTCTCGTTCCTGATGATTTGCTGTATGAATACAAATAAGACTTGGAAACAACTAAGAAGACTCATTGCCTTTGGAAAAATTGAAAAACACTTGAAACTTAGTTTCTTTTCAAAATAAGATAATTTCCTTTTTTCCCCCTTCCACTTGAAGCACCCCTCTTTTGAGTTGGAGGCAACTGATTCAAGTGCAAGCTTTGTGATCCTGTCCTTAGAGCACCTTTAATTTGAAAGCAGAACCAAAGAGCCCCAGCCTTCCAAGCAGAGTACCCCTGAACACACCCAGAGCATATTTCCAGTATTAGAAGGGTAAGTGATTTTCTAGAGTATATACTCCTTTGACATTAATAATGCAATTTCCTCCCAAATATGTCAAAAGCTCACAAAGCCTAATTCAAATATTCAAATTTAAATTGGTCTTTATTTTCAGGCACTTTTCAGTAGAAAATGAAACATTTTTTTTAACAAATAATGAATTAAGTTCTCACTGATACTACCAATTCAAATACAAGATTATGGAACTTTTGCTTGAACGTATTGCTTTTAAATTTATATCTACTTTGTCCCTGCTAAAAATTCCAACTTTCACTGTATCAACATAATTGTAAAATTGTTTTAAACCACATGCACAAACAGTCTCAAAATAATAATGTGATTACTGAAAATAGTTAAAGGTCTTATGATAGACTTGTATGCTATGGAGTCAAATTATGGTTTTTGAACTCATTTGGAAAAGTTCTGTGTGGAGGTTATGCCAACCACTCATTAAGCAGATAAAAATTCATCTGTATCATTTTTCTTTCAATATCAGGAATTCTTAAAGTCAGTTACATTTATAATTATGTATTTAAATTGTTCAAAGTTAAATTTATAAAACAAAATACAAAAACCAAGTATAATCACAGAATTCTGGCTTGTATTTCTTTCTCCATACTGTTCTCCCCCATTCCTGCCTCTATGCAAACTTTTTTTTAATTATATAAATCCTTCTTTAATGAATATTAGCATACTATAGGGGCTTTTCAGCATTTGGAGGTATAAAGAGATTCTTCATCACTTTTTATAGCTGCATGTTACTGTCTTGTTTGGATGTACTCAAAATGAATCAACTAACCATCAATTGATGGGACATTTTTATTTTGGACATTTTCATTGGTAATCCCTTTTTCTTGCATTTAAAAATAACACTACAATGGATAGCTTTGTGCATATGTCTTTTTGAGATAAATTCCTAACAAGAGATTCCTAAAGAGATTGCTGGACTGAATGGTAAATGCATATTTAACATTTCCAGATACTGCCAAATTCCATCCCAACTTTTGCATTGTACAAACTATGCATGAGAGTCCTCATTTCCCCCCACAGCCTTGTTAAAAGATTATTGTGTAAATATTTGGATTTTTGCTAATCTGCTTTTCTCTTATTAGGTGTGAGTGGGGTTAAGTAAATTTATCCATATTTAAGAGACATTTGCATTGCTTTCTTTGGGAATTGTGTTTTCATTTTCTAGCCTTATTCTTTTTATATATACTTTGGGGTATTTCTTTCAGAAGAACCTCATGTATTGGCTTATTAACCTTTTGTAGTATAGGTAGCTAATAATTTTCCCAGTTTGTCATTTATTTTTTACTTTGTATAAAATGTTTTCTGTCATAAAAAAGTGTGTGTATGTGTGTGTTTGTATATGAAATGGAACTCCCCCCCCCCCCCCGGATTTTAAGTATACTTTAGGAAAACTTTTCCTACAATGCAGTTATAAGAAATTCATCCATATATTTTATTCCTTTTATATTACACATTTGGAACTCATTTTGGCACATAGACTCAAGAAATTCCTAAAACTTTATCAAGCATGAGCCAGTATGAGCTGCCTCCAGTAAACCCTTTACTGCTGGTGGAGCATGGAGAACCACGGGTGCACGGGTTGTTTATGTGGTGTCTCTGTTTGTATGTTCTTAGGTATATGACTAGTTGTGTTTCATAAAGTCAATAAAGTTCCTGGTGCCTCACATTTTCCAAATTAAAAACCTCTTTGAACATTGAGAAAATAGGTCATTATTCTTGACGAATAGTGCATTACAGCTTTGGGGGAAGGACGTATAACTATTTGGTTTAAAAAATTGTTATTTCTCTAGTTGAGATTTTTTGAGTACAGAACATCAAGTATTCAGTTGTATAATAGTGCTGCTACTTTTGGAAACAGCAAGACAATTGGGAAATATCCTTGGAGGGAGACAAATGTTATGTATTAAGCTGTCTTGTTTTTAGCAGATTGGTACTATTGCTTATCACAGTAAATTCATTTCTTCCTCTCAGATTTAGAGAATTTGCTATCCCCACATGGACAGAAAAAGCACAATAAATAGTAAAGACTCACCACTACTGGAAGCATCATTCAGATTGAGCAGGCCCCCGCCTAGCCCTCTGTAACTATGGTAACTGTAGGTCCCATTTCCGTTGATGTACAACACCTCCTGGGAGCCTGATACAGCTGAGGTGGAGTAAGTGGCCTGGGCTGGCTCTGGTTTACACTGTTTGTCAGCTGGAGCAGATTCGTCCTGCAAGGACAACAGCATTCCATTACTTGTCAGATCACAGTGCTATTTCACATTGACCAGGACTATCTCATTGTTATCTACATGTCTGCATTGAATATGGAAAAATAAAAAATCTGTGGTCAACATCATTAACTCAGCACATATACAGATTTTCAACAACTTGGCCAAAAACTAAAAAAAAATGGAGGGGCATCTGGATGGCTCAGTGGTTGAGCATCTGCCTTCAGCTCAAGTCGTGATCCTGGAGTCCTGGGATTTAGTCTCGCATCAGGCTCCTCACAGGGAGTCTTCTTCTCTCTTGGCCTATGTCTCTGCCTCTCTTTCTGTGTCTCTCATGAATAAATAAAAATCTCTTTAAAAAAAGAAAGGAAAGCAAGGTAACAACGTAAGACAAATTGGAGATAGAACAATTTGCAATTTCCAACTGAATTTAGAATTACATGAAAAGAGTTGTTCACAATAGCCCAGAGGTGAAAGCCACCTAAATGTCTACAGAAGGATGAACAGAGAAGGAAAATGTGGTATATAAATACAGTGGAATATTATTCAGCTTTAAGAAAAGAAGGAAATACTGTCATTCCACAGTATGGATGAACCCTGAGGACATAATGCTAAGTGAAATGAGTCAGTCCCCAAAAGACAAATTTTGCATGACTCTCCTCGAATGAGGTATATAAAGAGTCACACACATAGACCAGGATGTAGAATGGTGGCTATGAGGGGCTGGAAGAGGGGTAGGGTGGAGATAGGGAGTCGATCACTGGGTATATTTTCAGTTGTGCAGGATCAGGGCAGTGGCCTGGGAGTCTGTTGCACAACAACATGCATATGGTTGATGATCTTGTACCATACACTTGGAAATCATTGGAAGGGTAAATTTTATTAAAAATTAGAAAAAAAAAACTAGGTAGGCTTTAAAAATACATGAAGAGAAATCACAGTTTGTTGAAAAAACATTTGCAAAGTTAACTTTCTTAAAATCCTTTTTTGCAGCCTGTGCCTGCCTGCCCTTCACCCCAGGCTCCCTTTCTCTACCTTGTTGCCTCTCTTTTTATTTTATGATTATAGCAAAACTGATTGTGTGCTGCTAACTCCACACTAGGCCCATCTTGTGCAGCATAGCAGCCTAACAAAACCCAAATAAACCCAGGCCTTTCAGCTTGTTTTTCCTTTCTTAAACTACACTAGTGTCTGCAAACTGTGCATCAAAACTGCTAACCATGTCAAGTTGTAGAGGACAATGAAATTAAGATTTGTGATAAATTGTATATGTCTTAAATAGTAAAACAGGTTGAATTTCTCTCCAGCTTTGAGTATATAAAGTCTAAAATGCATACAACATATATGACTTCACTTGCCTGCTGCATTCTTCATGTTTTTTTTTTCATAAGAAAGAATTATAAACAGGTTCCTAGTGAATTCCTAGGAGTATCTTTGTCATAATCAGAAGTATTTTGCAACTTTTAAGGTTTAGGGTACATGTTTAGAGAAATAAGTAACTTTCAAATACATTTTTTAAATGGCACCAAGTACTAGAAAAAGAGGATACCTGGAATAAGTTTGCTCCTATGTACCCAGTGGTATTGTTATAGTCAGAAATATCCTAATCTTTCATGTAGTAAAAACATCACCAGTTATCAGAATGATACAGTATTGATTTTCTTCTTGTTCTTTTGATCTTATTTATTTGAGAGAGAGAGCGTGCACACGAGAAGGGGGGTGGGTCAGAAGGAGAAGCAGACTCCACTGAGCAGGGAGCCTGAATCAAGGTTCAATCCTGGGACTCCAGGATCATGACCTGAGCAGAAGGCAGACGCTTAACCAACTGAGCCACCCAAGCTCCTCTGATCTTTTTATCTCTAACTGATCTATTTGACTCTGACCATTACACTGAGACAAATTATCTGTGAGCATTTCATCATTTCATTTCTAGGTAGGAAAGATTTTGAAATTAATGGAAAAAATCCTCTGTGTAAACTAAACTGAAAATAAGAATTTTCTGAGCATTCACTTTAAAAACAAGCAACCAAACATAAACTGACTTAAATTGGGGTATGAACTGGAATATCTGATTATAATTCCCTCTTGCCATTTAAACCTTAGTAATCTCTGGAATAACACTTTCCTGGAGAAAGTGCACTAAAGAGGAAACTAAGATAGAATCAAATTTTGCCGGTATCACTGCTCTGCCATTTAGACTGTAAAGTCAGAAAATTCCAGACTTTTTTTTTTTTTTTGAAAGTAACTCTGCTAGTTGAAAGTATCCAAAGACAGTGGGTTTTAGAATGGAGATACTGGGCCTTCACCAAATTTACCCCTGGAAATAGAGACTTTTCCTAGAAACATACCAATATATGTGCATTTTTTTTCTGGTACTATGATGTAATGTTATACTACAGATAGTAAGAGATCTTAAATAATCTAAAATATTGAAGAGTATATTTCCAGGAATCTTTTGTTACTGAAAGTATGTACCATAATAAGTACATCTTAGGTAAATAATTATACTAATTATAGTGCTACTGTGAACAAGAATTGTTAATAAAGCAATATCAGTGTTACAGAAACATGGTTAACTATTACAATCTTAGAAACTGTTACCAATGGTCTTTTCAATGGCATGTTACAGTTCAGGGTAAATGGAAAATGGTCAAATCAATGATGACAGCACATCATTAGTGTCCAAAAGTCTTTTATAAAAGTGCAGTGAAGTGGTCTCCCATCTAGGAGTGCCAATCTCCTCCATGCCTGGAGACAGAGATTATCAATCATATATATATATATAAATATATATGTAGACAGATTGAAGGTATATATAGATAATTGAAGAATACAGTTTATGCATAAACTGGGCCTTCTTTGCTTTAGTCTACTTTCATCAAATTATCACATCTAAAGCGTATTTCCATAATAAAACCACTGGGTTGTGTAGTATTCTTTCTGTAAAGACCTGTAGCTTCTGAAACTCTGAAAGAAAGCAGAATGTTCTATACTTCAAAGCAATTCTGAGGTCTTTGGGAAGGGGCTGGCCTCACAATTCCACTGCTAGCATAACTTCCCAGTTGGTTGATTGAAAATAACTTGGGCAACATGATAGATTTTGAGTTTCTAGTTTGGCAGAATGGGTGGCTCTTCTGAACATCCCAGTCTATTTTTCTGTGTTTGGAAAATGACAATAAGATACACTCCTATTGGAGAGGCGTTTCTTAATGATGAGTAAAAAGGGAGAAGGCATTGTCTCCACAATATTTGCTCACTGATTCTTTGTGTGATAGAATGTATATTATTAAAGATGCTATTTTTAAAATTTGCCTTGGTCTTTCATTATTAACTGTTATTCCAAACCACAGTAACTGCATGGAGCAGAGAGATAATTAATTCCATTAATAATCAAAACAGGCCTTGTAGGGAGTCATTTGTGTTCAAACACAGATTTGCATTATTAATGCTCTTGGCAATCCACTATATGTTGAGAAAAAAAAAACATATGAAAGTCCCAATAAAATCTGGTCTGGGTATCTTTTAGGCAAAAGTTTAATATAAAGTTAATTCATGTTTTTCTTTTGAATGATCAGTGTTATTGGTTTTGAAGAAGAATAGATTTTAATAACATAAAAAATAAATATCCCCTAGGGTCACATTTTATCCCTGTAAGCAACTTTTAATAATCATTAGTTCCCAAATTTCTCAAGGCTAACAGTCTGCCCCATGGGTTGCTCTGAAGATTATTTTTAAAAGAGGATAATATTAACATGTTACAAGATTGTGTATCTAGGCATTGAAATAAATTTTATTCATCAAAAATTAGACAAAATCTCATCCCAGCTTTTATGAGACATAGTTCAAGTTTTCTTTTAAAAAATTCCATAAAAATAAGATAGCATCAGTCATTTAATGACCACCAACAGTGCACTACAAGATCAAGTGTTGTTTTGATTCAGATTTCTTTGATTAAAATATATAACCAAAAATTAAAGATATACTCCTAAGTAACTTCTATAATGAGGCTCTGGCCTTATCAATAAATATAGCCTTGATGTATATGGGTAGGCATTTTATGTTTCAGAAAATATAGGCTTGTAATAGGATATGTGATGGATGTTATGGGTAAAGGGCAAGTTTGGGAATGATTTGAAGGAGTAGACACTGTCACAGTCTTTGAGAAGGCTGGTTTGTACTCTCCTATATGTTATCCTCAGAAACTGGACAGAGATGACCTTGAGTTTGTGGAGCTTGACCTGGTACTTGAGCCATGAGACTGAATTCCTGAGTGTGATGCCTAAGGAATCCTTAACTCAAGTACCTTAGACAGATACTTTTTCTATAAAAACGAAATTTGACTGATTCCACTCAAATTTTTTGAGAATAGATTTCAAAAAAAATTTGCTTGGGAAATGTTACATTGCCTTTATTATATTTCTCAAGAATTACACTTTTTCTTAGACTATTGCTTCTATGATCTATTAAGTATACTTTGTTTTCGTTAATTTTTCCCTATCTATAATTAGAAAACTCCAATAAAATTTACTGCTAGATTCAATAATCCAGATATCTTTCTTCTTTTTGCCTTGACCTTACATCATTAGAGCAACTGGAGTTTGCAAGGCATCGATATTGAGTTATATTTTTAGTTTATCATTGAGGTGTCAGGGAACTAGTGATCCATCTTTTTAAGGTGAAGAGACTTGCACAGACCTTAAAGAAGCTTCTCACTGCAGAATAGTAAACACACAGATAATTCATGTGTCCATTTGCTGAGCTTTCTAGAAGATAGTTACAGGATTTCTTCTATCTTTATGTGTTCTTTACAGTCTATATGACAGAAGCATTTTTACTTTAGTGACTGCTCAAAATATCTCCTTCGCTTTCTTAGTACAGATGTGAGGAAGCACAATTTATTTCACACGTAAACTACTGGAAAGGATCCTGCTTTCTAAAAGCTTCTCTTCTTCCATTTGATAGCAAGCATTCCAGAACTAAGTACATTGCTAAGAGTTTCCAGAGAAATTCATAAAAGCTCTGAGAGAGCCAAAGCTTCCATTGTAAACTGCTTAAACTGCGGAAAAAAACAAAAACAAAAAAAACAATCCGCACTTAAAGTAAATGTAACTTATTACTTGAGATGATAAGAAGTGATTGATGAGGCCATCAAAACACACACACACACACATACAGTAATATTCAGGGAATCATTTCTTTCTCTCAGTTAGGAATACTCTATACAGTCTCCTCCCCTTGTTGGCCATACAAATAATTAAGATAGACAACATAGAAGACCATTCTTTGCAAAGATGCTCCCAAACCCTCTAAGATAATAAGGTAAAACACCTTTGACCCAGTCCGAATAGCCTCGTGATAAGATGTGAAATAAAAGAGAAACCAAAACCACAGCAAGATAGCTGTTACCCAGAGTTTTATCAAACTCTCAGAACAACAGGTTATCACATTAACAAACTCTCTTTCTAGCATTATTTTACACACATATGCATGATTTTTTATAAACAATAAAGTTTTGAGAACTATTGGCTTAAGTAAAAATACAAAGTACAGTCCCTGCCTCAGTAAATATGGATACGAGGTTGGCAAGAAGTAACCAAGTACATCGCAAAGTTGTCTCCTATAAAATTCTTCCTGATGGTCATAAAGTTTTATTATTAAAAATAAAAGTACAGATGTAGCATTTAAAAAGTTCAACTTTAAATGAAGCATGCCACCATTTAATTATTGGCCAAAAAAAATCGAATTTAAAAAATGTCATTTCCTATAGGTTTCTAACAATCAATTTTGAATTCCTTTGTTAATAGGACCAAAATGAAAATTTAAAGGTAATGTTCTTTTGAGGTTCTAAAATTGGATTGCAGATATGAATTTTTTTGCATATGATTTTATATGCATCTAATAGTATTTTGGGCCTCAGAAAAATCAATTTTAATAGAGTAATACCAAATTGGTATCTTTAACATTACATTTTAAAGTATTTTAGGGATAAAACATATTTTCCTAATCATATTTTTGTTTCTCTTGAGTTTTTAAAAAATATTTTTAAAGTCTAGGGGCACATGGATTGCTCAATTGGTTAGGTTAAGCATCTGCCTTTAACTCGGGTTATGATCTTAGGCTCCTGAAATCCACCCACCAGCAGCTATCCAGCTATCTGCTCAGTAGGGAGTCTGCTTCTTCCTCTCCCTCTGCCCATCCCGACACATGAGCAGACAGTGCATTCTCTCTTTCTCTCAAGTTAATAAAATATTTTGAAAAAATAAAAAGAATAAAGAATAAAAATCTACATTTGGGATACCTGGGTAGCTCAGTGGCTGAGTATCTGCCTTCGGCTCAGGTTGTGATCCCAGGGTCCTGGCTTAGAGTCCTGTACTGGTTCCCTGCAGGGAGCCTGCTTCTCCCTCTATCTTTGTTTCTGCCCCTCTCTCTCCTCTCTCTGTCTCTCATGAATAAATAAACAACATCTTTTTAAAAAATCTACATTTACAGCAATTCAAAACATCTTTAACACCATACCTTTATTTGTAATTTGGGTTCTACTGTTCAAACAGACTTTTATTTTTTCCTTAGTCCCCTTTCATATAATATTCTGTTTTGGTAAGATAGTTGCAATGCTCTACATGATGATTCCATGCCAGGCATGGTGTCAGATATGCATCACACCAAGATTGTTTTCTTCTCCTACACTGGCTTCTCTGAGTCAAACAACATCCAAGTCCTCACATGCCCATCTTGGAAATGACCCTTATTGGCATACATGTGAGAAACTCTCATTGACAATACAGAATTCAGAACCCCATAATCTCTCCTTTGGGTTAATATGGTAATCCTCTGGCCAGTGTTTTCCCCTTCACATTTGTCTACTCTTCTCAAATCTTTTTAAAATCATTTAAATCTTTTAAAACCATTTATCATGTTGAATTCTCTTTAAAAAGACTTTGGGATTTCTTTTTTTTTTTTTTTTTTTTTTTTTTTTTTTTTCTTGGAGAACAAAACCCAGAGCTCCTGGCATCCAAAGCTCTTCGGAGTTGGAGAACAATCTTGGCAGTCATATTTTCTGTCACTTCCTCTCACCACATTCCATACTCTGGTCATAACTTAAACTGGAAGAAAAAAATCTTAGCAGTCTAATATTCAGAGCCATCTGAATGCCCATAAGAGCATCGATATATAGAAAGTTTCTCATTTTTAATTTTTTCAGAGAATCGCCTCCTGGTTTCATTGATCTATTGTTTTAGTTTCTACAACATTTATTTCTGCTCTATTCTTTATTATTTCCTTATTTCTGCTGGTTTTAGGTTTTGTTTGCATATGTTATATCTGATGATGGTTTGTCATTTAATTTTTACTCTTGTTTCCAAAATTTTAAACATACATATCTAATATTGAATAACAAATTAAATTTTTTTCTTAGAAGATTTTTTTAAAGTTTCTTAAAAGTTTTTAAGTTTTTTTCTTTTTTTACTTTTGGTGTGAAGCCAAAAAGTGTTATAGATAAAGCAAGTTTAGATATGGCTTTCATCAAACTAAGAATAAAGATAGTATTTTCCTTTTTCACATCCTTACTAACCTAAAGTCCAGCATAACAAAATATTTTTCCTCCCTAAATACCTAATATAATTGCCAGCCACCCTTAAATGAAAGAAACAAATCCTATATATCTGAAATTCTTGTACCTCTTTTCCTGTATACAATTATCTTTATGGAAAAATGCAAGAAAAGCAAGTAGAGACTAAAAGATACTGCAGGAGAGAAAAAAGACCTCAATTGTGTGTAAATGTTCAATTCTCAGATTGCTAAAGACCCAAAGACCTTGGACCAAATACTCTACAGAAGATAGGAGTCCAAAAAGATTGTCAAGGCAATTATATTCTAACAATTAGAAATTTCCCTCAAGGCCAGGGCCTTAACATGATAGCTATGTCAGAATCTTTAGCTATAAAAATATTACAGCTCTAATAAAAATTCAGAATAAATATTATAGTTGCAACCAAAATTCAGAACAAATGTTTTCAGCATTAAATGAGGCAGTAAGAATTTTTTTTTTTTAGAGCACTTAACCATTAGCTACTATATAAGAATCGCATTACCACGATGATGTCAGAAGATTAAGGCTAACTATGGGCAAGGGCCACCAAGAGTGTGATGTTGGATAGCCTGAAGAGGTGCATTATTTTATCTACAATATAATCAAGTCTGTGATACATAAGGAGCTTCATAAAGGAATTTAATTAGTTATTGGCAGTTATCAATTCTAGTCTAATATTTATTTTATCTTGTCCACATATAATATTATTGGCTAATGCTAAAATAAACTAAGAGCTATCAATGCTGTTGTGACTAACATTTTAGTTCAAATTAAATAAAAATGCATGCTACTTCAAAAGATACGTTAAGAGAAGGAAACTTTCTTTTCATTTCTGTGGACATCAGTTTTCGTAAGTAAAAGATTAAGCTACAATTTATGTTAAAACTGTGGTTAGATTCCTCATCACAAATGGCTACATAAGTATAAGTCAACAAAACTCAGGTTGAGTACTTTAAAAGGGACCCCTCAGATACTATTTATTTATCCCAGATGTCAGTCACCCAAAATTTTCTCAGTACGATCCATGGAGTTTTCATCACTGGCTTAAAAAAATTAGACTTTACTGGAAAATAGGGATTTGAAAATACAAGTTAAAAAAAAAAAACTGGCCATAGCACACAATTTTCATCTTTTCACATTTCTTTTTGAGTAAATAGAGAAACTTGACTAATGGTGCTATTTCAACACTGATGTTGGGAGGTAATCATAGATGATTTCAAAATTAGAAAGAGGTGTGTCAGCATGGTTGCATGAGCAGAATGAAGAACAATCCCTTCTTAAGGTCACTCTACATAATAGATTCCTTCATAGCTACTTTTGATGAACATTATGTTCGATCATATAGTAAACATAATTCCATCTGAATTGTGTATCTTGAAGGAGCCACATAATTGAGATGTTACTTCCTACATGTTGGAATAAAAGCTTACAGGTTATTACAAGTTAATTTAATCTGGATGTAAAAATTACCCATCCATTTTGGTATTTCAAGTATATTAATTATGAAATAGTCAACTAAAGTAATTAGAAAAGCCATCAAAATGGTGATGCCAGAGTCATTGAGTCATAATGCTTTTATATTAATGTGAAATTAACTTTTAAAAGGAACATGCATGAGACAACATGAAATGAACTGAAAATAATCTAGTGATGAATTTAATACACATCGTTTAAGCCCGACTATATACAGGTATGTGTATACATAAACAAAATACTATATTTTTTGTTAATGTTTCTTTCCTGAATAGTTATGTTTCTCTTACTTAGTTGCTTAGTTACGTGAAGAGTCCTGATCTACCATGTTGGCTGTGGGTATAGGGTATATAGAAGAAAAGAAATGACACTATTAGTGTATTTTTTACAATTTTATTCCCATCTATGATGAAAAACTAATTTGTTGTTCAAGAAGTCATTAATTTTTAGAAGTTCACTAATTTCTCAAAAATACACACAATTAACCCCTTTAATATTCTTGGACACTTCATGTATTTGGGGTAGTAGTATTATCTTCCTTAAGATAGTGTGTTCTGTTATACGGCTCCATAATAAACTTTGATAATAACAGTATAGCTAAGCTTCTCTTTTCCATTTTGCTTCTCTTTGAGTCAGCTTTCTATGCAGAATTTTCCTTCAAGAGTTAAACTGTGTTTATGACTTCATCTATCCCTTCTACACCAAAGACCTATAAATCTCAATCTGTAATTAAGAGCTTTTCCCAAGTCTACATTTTCAACCACCTACTGGACAAAAATATCTGCATACTCCACAGGTGCTTCCCAATCAGTATGTCAAAATTGTACATTTTCCTCCTCCACACTCACTTCTCTAGCCATAATTTTCTCTGCCTCCTGAACTCTTGATTTCAATTAATGATACCTCCATCTAGTCTCCTGAGCTAGAGACTTATGCCATATTGTACAGGCCCCCTTCTGATTACCTTATATGTACATATAACCCAGGATGAAATCATATGATTATTTAAACAATGTTCTATAGAATGTCTTATTTATTAGGCTACACATCCAGCTATGTACTGGGGATATATCATCAGATAAAACAGACAGGATCCCTGCCCTCAAGGAAACCTACAGAGGTATGGGAGGAGGGAGAAAATAGGCAAGGGGAAGAAATGAAAAATGTAAGATATAGTAAGTTCCAATATTGATAACCATTAATAATGAAAGAAAATAGGGTGATGTAAAAGAATAATTAGAGATGAGAGTTCAAGAAGGAAGGCCTTTCTGAGAAAAGTATTTATGTCCATAAGCTAAAAATGATAGAAAAGAGTCAGTCATATGAACATACTGAGCAAGTGTGTGTGAATGTTGTACAGAAATCCATTCTATATCTGATATGAAACATTCTTCATATCCAAAGATCTCTATGATTCCCAAGATTTTGTCTTATTATGTGAAATAAGTAGTCACATATCTTAGACTAGAATTTACCTTACAGCAAAACATTTGAACAATGCATATTTTTGCTACTGAACTGAATATTCTCACCCTCACTTTAGACGCACTCTTTAAGACTATTCCCTGGGAGTAGAATCACTATGAAGTTAGTTAGCTCCCTTGCTCTCTGGCTGCTAGGATTTGGTCAATGGGAAGCCCTGGTAGGATTCAGAGTTGAGAGATGAGAGTGCATGAGGTTTTCTTCCCCAGCAGCCTTTCCTGCCCTGCCATGCTCTGGACTGTGTTTAGCCTCTGCTGAACCTGGATCCTATCAGCCAGCCCCTCTCCAGAGGGGGTTTCAGTTCCTATCTGGTTCTGCTAACCTTTCATTGCTCCTCCAGGCTTCTCTCACTTGCTAGTTCAGGATGCTTTACCTTCTCTTCTGGATTTCCTTAGGCCACCCCACACTTAGGTAAATAATCTCATTGTTAAACAATATTCAATTACTCTTTTGAATATGCTCTATTTCCCTTGCTGGGTCCCAGAAAGACACAGTAGTGTTCACTATTAAGCCAACCATTGGGGCAACCCCGGTGTCTCTGCAGTTTGGCACCTGCCTTTGGCCCAGGGTATAATCCTGAAGACCTGGGATCGAGTCCCACATCTGGCTCCCTGCATGGAGCCTGCTTCTCCTCTGCCTGTGTCTCTGCCTCTCTCTCTGTCTCTCATGAATAAATAAAATCTTAAAAAAAGAAAGAAAGAAAGAAAGAAAGAAAGAAAGAAAGAAAGAAAGAAAGCCAACCGCTGAACAGTAAATATGAACACTGAATATACTTTCTTATCTAAATTTTTATTCCTTTGGTATTAAATTATTTAATTTAAATTATTTTTCTTTGCTGTTATATTCCAAGCCACCATTTCTAATTGGCTAGTATTCTAAGCCACTAATAGTAATTTCCCTCAAATTTTCTTTTTTTTTTTTAATTTTTATTTATTTATGATAGTGACACAGAGAGAGAGAGAGAGAGGCAGAGACACAGGCAGAGGGAGAAGCAGGCTCCATGCACCGAGAGCCCGATGTGGGATTCGATCCCGGGTCTCCAGGATCGCGCCCTGGACCAAAGGCAGGCGCCAAACCGCTGCGCCACCCAGGGATCCCCTCCCTCAAATTTTCTAACACAAATATAAAACCCTTTGGAACATTTCCATATCAAATCCATCCATTGTCTCATCAGTTCCATATTTCTCCTGGATACCTCTCTCCCAGAACTCTATCTTCTTACTCTAATCTGGAAAGATTCTTCTCCAAGGACTCTTCCATAGCATCATTCCAGATATTCTTCCAAATTCCCCCCCTATTCTATTTTGGGTCACCTCTTAGATTCAGTGACTTCTTCCTTGGTTTACATTCTTGTTTCAGTGAATATTTTCCAATAACTTTTCAAGAAAGACTATTAGAAGATATATACCAGAAAATTATTTTAAATTATTTTTACCCTTATATTCAATTAACAATTTTCCTGGATATAGAACTGTCTTTAGAATTTTGCATATTTTACTCCTATATATTTTAGTGTTGAGAACAGTTTTTGCTGGGTGATGTCCTTTGGCTTTCTAATTTTTTATATGTGACTTTTTTTCCTCCCTCCTTGAGTATTTAAGATTTTCTTTTCATCTTGTGTGCTCTGAAAATTTCATGGTAATGTTATTGATTCAGATCTTTGTTTGCATTTACTGTCCTGATAACTTTATGGGCTTTCATTCTGGCAACGCAGTTAGTTACTTAGTTCTGAAAGTTTTTTTTTTTTTTTTTATAATTCTTTCGTATTTTCTTTCTCTTGACTCTAATTAGCCAGATGTTGGCCTTCCTAGATTGATCATCCTTTTAAAAAAACTTTCTCTTTGGGATCCCTGGGTGGCGCAGCGGTTTGGCGCCTGCCTTTGGCCCAGGGCGCGATCCTGGAGACCCGGGATCGGATCCCACGTCGGGCTCCCGGTGCATGGAGCCTGCTTCTCCCTCGGCCTATGTCTCTGCCTCTCTCTCTCTCTCTCTGTGACTATCATAAATAAAGAAAAATTAAAAAAAAAAAAAAAAAAAAAAACTTTCTCTTTAATTTTCCATTCTGTGCCTAATTTTTTAAAGTTTCTGCATAATTTCCAAAATGATCTTCCAATCCTTAGAACAATTTTGACTAGTATATATATATTTTTTTCATATTAAAAGTTTGATTTTGCTTATTGTTCTTTTTCATGTATTTATCTCTTATTTCAAGGAAAAAAACTTTTAAAAAAACTGAGGAAATGTTTTGCTTCAACTATTTCTTCTATTCTTTGCTGTGCTTCTGAAATTGGAGCGCCAGGATTCATAGTTTTATTCCTCTCTGGATCCTCAGCTTTTGAGAAAAGATTTCTAGTTTTCAGAATGGAGGAAATTATTAGGTTATCTCCATTCTTGGAGCTAAAATGTGAAAAGGCCTGTAGCAGAGATATAGAGCCTTCAGTCTGAAGAATTTCTCATGTCCATTTTCAGGATACTGTTCCTGCTTTTATACCTGGCTTATCTGGGTTTAGTGACATTTGCCTTTATTTCTCTACAGGATAAACCTCTTATCTTCCTTCTCAGAGGAAGAGATTCCCCTAGAAATACAGAACTGGGGAGGGAATCCAGGATCTAATAATTGTACATATCTATTGAGCCATTTCTATTTTCATATTCATGCTTTTCCACTTTCTGTAGTACCTGGTGCCCTTACTTCTTAGACTTTCATTGTTTACTGGGATTGAATGGCTTCTTCTTGGTATCTCCTTATCAACATTTGCATGTCACATTTTCATTTTACTTTCCTGAATCCTCCTCATTCTGTACCTCCTTGTAGGACTAATGTCTTTATATTCACTTACAATTATTTTAGTGTGGTTTTGGAAGGAAGCAGAGATAAAGGCAAGGATTTACTTTGCCATGTTAAAAGACATGTACGCTTTCAAACTTTAATATATTTAAGATTACAGGTAGGAACACTTCAGGATATAATGCAATATGTGTAGGATTTGGATAGTTACCTTAAGTATATCTTTTAATCTCAGATTCTTGTCATTTGAAATGGTTTTAATACATAGATGGTAAACTATCTGAAAGTTTTGTTCAGTAGAAAGGAAAAGTTAAAATACGTGAACAGAAAGATCACACTGTTTTCTGTCATAAAGGCAATATAAGTCATTAAAGTTGACAATTTAAATATTTTAAAACTGGGTAAATGTGGTAAGAAACAACTCATGCTAAACTTACCTCATTTTCTTTGTGGAAAATACTTAAAAATGCAGATCATGGTGATTTTCAGGACACAGAACAAAGCATATGACAAAATAAAGCAGAGTGTGCTAAAAAGAGAGCACCATGAGGGTAGTTCAATCTAATAGAATGATCACATCCAAGGACAGATGAATGGATTAGAGCAGCTAGAAAGGTTTTAAGAAGGCATGCCACAGAGTTTTGCTCTAAACCTGTGCCATTCAATGTTTAAATTGAGACATCAGTGTATTGATAGAATACTGAACAACTTGAGTGATAACAAGAAACAGGATGCAAGCTGTGAAAGCAGAGTAGTAAACAATATGCAGTCAACAGCAGCAGGCTTTGAACAACATCATTACAGGTGGATATTTTATATGATGAACTCAACAGGGCTGAAAATATAGCTTTAAAATTACATCCAAAACATTACCTATACAGACAAAGTGGGGAAGAAATTTTTCACCTCTGAAAGTGTACAGTTATAAGTACCTTAAACCATTTGTGAAAATATTTATTGAGGGCTCACACTGTGCAAGGCACTGCAGTTGTAATGGGTGATACAGAATGAATGATTGCTTCCTGTGAACTTACACATTAGCAGGGGACACAGGTAACACAAGTTCTAACAGGTAATTAGAATTATTCATTATAATTGACATAACAAAAGAGAACAATTAACATTAGAATACATATAATAGAGGTCCTAAAGTATAGATGAATGAGACAAAAATTATCTAATGCCACGGTAAGTGCAGTGACAAGAGCATATAAATCCTGGAACGTTGGGACACTTGGGTGGCTCTATGGTTGAGCATCTGTCTTTGGCTCAAGTCATGATCCCAGGTTTCTGGTATTGAGTCCCTGTATGGAGCCTGCTTTTCCCTCTGCCTATGTCTCTGCCTCTCCCTCTGTGTCTCTCATGAACAAATACATTAAAAAATCTTCAAAAAAATCCTAGAATTTTGAGCTGCCTCTATTTAATAATTCCTTGAATAAAGAATGACACTAAAAAGAGAGAGCGCTAAATATATTACCAGGTAATACTTATTGAGCATTTACTATATGCCAGGAACTGTGGTAATTGTTATATTATCTTAACTAGAGATGCTTAATTAGAGGAGACAAAGAGAAATATTCATTTGTTCATTCACCAGGGAATGATCTTCATCAGGTTTAAGCTGTCACATACTGCTGGGAACTCTTTGGCAGGTGGCAGAAAAGTGGTATCCAAAGCAGATCTTACCCACTCGGCGTTCCACAGTGTATATGTATATGTTGTTAGACAATTAAGACACAAAAGGCAAAAAAGAAATAAGGCCAGCTATATCATTTTAATACTCCATGCTTATTTATTTTAATATCAAACAATGTGATGATAGAATTGAGAAATTTTTCAAATAAAAATATTCTATTTTCATCTGTTTACTTAGTAAACAATATTTACTCTGATGAACACTAAATATTAAGATTTTTTTTTTTTTGGTTTGCTTCATCCTATCCATATTTTTAGGTATATCTTTATATGTTTAGAGGCAAAATTCAAACTTGTTTTTTTTTTTAACCTTTTAAAATTTATAACTGCCCTAAATGATAGCTTCAAGGACAAACAGCATTCAATTATTAAGGAAGGGGTGTTTTAATTCTATAATAGCCTTTAAAATACAATTAAGCAAAGTAAAAAATAATGGAACCGCACAAGGCTACTTCATCATAAATTCAGCATTATCTTCACTTCAAAATTTCCGTTTGATGGGATTTGCTGTTAGTTTTAACCCAGGCACTGTGCAGGAGGCTGGATTTGCTGATAAGTAGTTTTTTCATTTCAGTGCAAAATCAGCAAGGTGATTAATACTTTTAATTTCCAGAAGCCTAAATTATGCAAATGAACTACAACTTTCTCTCCTCCTCCTTCTCCCTCCTTTGTGGGCCTTTCCTTGCAAAGGGAGATAGGATACAGTCCTGTGTGTAAACTAGTGAACAGCTGGTAAGAACACTCTGTTTCCAGTCAGCAGCTCATCCAGAGTTGCGGTAAAATGCTGACCCAACCTTCACCCTGTTTGTCTCCTGGTGTGTTTGGGTGAACAACGGCACCACAGTTGTATCTGTCCTGTGGAGACCCTATAAATAGTCATATTAATTTTTGCAAAGCTTTTTGAGTACTGTAGAATAAAATACTGTATAGATATTTAATACCATCACCACTTAAAAAAACAATATGATCATCTCAAATTCTTTGGAAGACTCATTAAAAATGAGGGCCTCATTCTAAGATGTGTGCCTCCTAGGGCATGCTTAACGAAGGCTGACTCTCATTCTTTCTATGGCTCTAAAATGTTTCATGATCTGTGGGCTTTCAAGATGCTTTATCCCAGGAATCCTTCATTTTAAATGAATTAATTTAGTTGTCTGCTTTATAAATGTCTTTTAATTCTAGCTTAAGGACTCTGGCCCAATTTTTTTAAAACTAAACATGTCTACTATGACCAAATATAAATAATGTGTTTACCTATTTAGGGACCCAGAGGCTTATCTTCCCTATGAACTCACCAGGAACAAACAGGCAGCTTAGTTCAAAATGAATACTGATAGATTCATTTTGGGTGGGAGAACAAAAAATCTGTCCAGTTGTTTCCTCTTCATTTTGTAACAAGCAAGGCTGTTAGTTCTAAGTACCAAAATCACACAGAAAGTTAGAATTTTAAAAAGGAAGTAACTTTAATTCAGTGGTTGGTTAAGAACAGGGTTCATAATTCAGCTTGAGTTTGATTTATATTCATACATTCTTGCTGATACATATTCATATGTCCTTCATGTATTCTTACTGATATATATATATTATTTCTGATACAGCAAGTATCCTCTTAAAGGTAAAACCACATATCCTTCCATGCTAAAATATAAAAAAAGAGAAGAATCAAATCTAAATAATAGCTTTCCTATTCCTATTCTTTTAGCAATATTTTTTATTCTACTATTGAAATGAAGAAAAGAGATAGTATTTGCATATTTGTATAAGTTGGAAAGGGTAAAAAATCTAAAGACTATCTTATTTCTTATCCTAATTCCTTTTTTCCCCAGAGGATTAGCAAAGCTTTAATTTTTAAAGCAAAAATGTTGGCATGCATGTTTGGGTGATAAAAGACTCAGCTAATATGAGGTAAATCAAAAGCCTTGATATATTACAGGTGGCACACTCAACTGCTTCTAGGCACCCAGCGAAGTATATAAATGAGAAAAGGGGTCCAACTATAGAACAATGGGAAGTTATGGGGACAGTGGTAAATTCAACAGCACATGCCCCCCTACAAAGGGTTCAAATACAAACATTTTACAGCAATGTTTAGACCAAATAAACACTCTGTGGTCTGATAAACATTTGCCATCTTCCTATATACACTTTTGATATATATAATATATTTAGGTTTACTGTACTGAAAAATGATTCAATTTTATTTCTTTTCAGAATACTGAAGCAGTGTTTTCCTAACCTGTTGAAACAAATCACGTGTTACAATCCAGGGCTATACTGAATTACTCCCAGAAATGCTTATAAGATCTAACAAGTGTGTAAAGATGAATTGGGCTCTGTAGCCAAAGCCATAAAACAGACCCAGAGTCCCCTTCTGTGCTTCCTGGACTGAGGCTTTTGAACAACCAGATACAAAAGCATCCACTACATTTACTTCCTGTCTGAGGTCTGAAGAACATGGAGCCCTGATGTGTCATCAAGACAGGGATCAGATCCCTTCCTCCTCTTGAGGGGATTGCTCTGGAAGGAATTAAGGGAAGGAATTGGAGGTCAGGCAGCCCTGATGTTTATCCCCTCAGGGCTGCACAGGGGGTGAATGTGGGCTGTGGGTGCTTGTCTTCATACTAAGATACATACAACTTTTCAGAACCTGCCTTGGTGAGCATTTCTATAATTAATAAATCACTTTCAAATTTTCCATAGTGCCATCAATATTCAGAGAAGAGCAAAAACGTAAATAAGAAACAAAAGACAGCCATATATATATTATTAATATATATATTAATTAACACATATGTTAATTTTAGTTTGATTTTTAGAACAGAATGCACACATATAAAGCTTGGTCAGCACTTTACAGCTAACGAATGGACAGTACTTTTTAAGAGACAGCTCATTAATAATTGTTTTCCTCCTCATCATTAAGAAGCACTTATTACTAGTCTAATTATAGATGGCCTTGATTAGGGGATATGTACACGGTATGTATGCATGAATCACTGGGTTGTCTAACAGCTTTGTCTCTAAAGCAGAAAAACAATGTAAATCTACATAGTATTCCCATCTTATATCTGACAGTTATTACAAGTGAGCAAAATACTTAGAAAAAATACAAGATTAAATTAATTTTTAAGAAGGAACACATTTTCTGGGTGTGGGGCATGAGGTATATGAAGCACTTTTATGGACTTGACAGTAACAATATAGTGGATCATATGTATTTGCTACATTCCCATGAAAGAGCAAAGCACATATCAATAGGCAATAGGGCTATATTTCACCTTTATTTTGAATTTTATTTCCAATGTTTTTACTCTCCATACCTATCACTGATTTAAGATTATTAGCATTTCTTCATATTTTGATACAAAATTATATTTTGTATAAGTTTATATTTATATTACATAGGAGAAAGAGAGAATCTAAGTCAATCTCCTGATTAAAAAAATACTCATGCAATTAAAAAAATAAATGGAAATATTAGCCCTACCATACATCTTTAAATAAATAAAGCTCAAAGATAATTTTTAATTTTTTCTCGATTTAATAGCACTGGAGGTAGTTATATATTTGCCATTTATAGATATACTTAAATTGTATGCCTTTAATAGTTCTGTTGGTAAATTCTTATTAGGTATAATACAACCTAATGGACATAAAGCCATTGAGTTGAATTTGCTAACACAAAGGAATCAGCACTTGATTTGGAAAATTTTCAATTGAGCATGCTTTGAAACAAGGGTATGGTCAGACCACCCTATGCTAACGATTTTAAGTGTAACTTATAAGTCCAATCAACCATCTTAGCAGAGGTGAGAGATAGAGACGAGGTTATCCAGGAAGGGTGTGTGAAGAACCCTCACGTCAAATAATGTGAATCACCTCAACATCCATGGAAGACCAACAAATGTTTTAAAGATGTTACGCTAGCAGAAGAATTGCAAGCTTGAAATGAGATAGAACAAGAGAAGGAGGGTTTGTAGAGCAAAGGATAGATGCAGAATCCAGAGAAAGTAGAGCTAACTAAAGTGAACCTACCGGCAGTCCCTGGGCTAAGAGTACAGGCAGCATAGAGCTGCTGCCCAGCTGGGCAGAGCACAGCACCTCAGATGGCTATTCTTAGGCCTTGGAATATAATGGGATTTACCCTGCTGGGTTTTGGACTTACTCAGGATGTGTGACCCTTTTCTCCTTTCCCATTTCTCCCTTTTGGGATGGGAATGTCTATCCTACCCTGGCCTCATCATTGGAAGGATCCATTTTGGAAGAATCTAACTTGTTTTACAGGTTTCCAAGGTCTACAGGAGGAGAGGAATTTTGACCCAGGATGGACCATACTCAGAGTCTCACTGGTACCAGATTTAAATGACGTAGAAGATTTGAGACTTTTTGGGGGTACCTGGGTGGCTTAGTCAGTTAAGCATCTGAGTTTGGCTCAGGTCATAATCCCAGGGTCCTGGGATGGAGCCCCACATCTGTCTCTCACATTCTCTCTCTCATATAAATAGTTTTTTTTTTTTCAAGGAAGAACATTTGAAACACTTTGAGTTAATTATATTTAGGGGAGATTTTGGAATTAGGGTTGATACTGGAATGAGTTAAGACTTCTGATGAGGTTGGGATGAATGACTGCATTTTGCAAGCAGAAATGACATGCATTTGGTGAGGAGGGCAAGGGGTAGACTGTTACGGGTGGAATTGTGCCCCCCCCACCAAAAAAAGACATCTGTTGATGTCCTAACCCCTGATACCTCCAAGTGTGACCTTATTTGGAAATACATCTTTGCAGATATAATCTAGTTGAGACTAGACTGAATTAGGGTGGGACCTGATCCAATATGACTGGTGTCTTTATGAGAACAAAAAACAGATGCAGACACAGAGGAAAGATGCACATATGAAGATGGAGACAGTGATTGCTACCACAAGCCTGGGGTTATCAGAAACTGGAAGAGGAAAAGAAGGGTCCTCCTCTAGATGCTTTAGAGGGACCAGCGCCCTTGCAATACCTTGGTTTTGGACTTCAAGCCTCCAGAGATATGAGAAAGTAAATTTCTGTTGCTTTAAGCCACTGAGTCAGCAGTACTTTGGGATGGCAGCCCTAGGAAACTAACACAGCCCGTCTTAGTGAATATTATTTTTCTTTGGCTTCTCAGCATTTATCTTCCCTCCTTCCCTTTTTAGTAACTGCTTCTGATTTTTCCTCTCCCAGTCTTATTCCATGTGCTTTGCAGAGCTGACCACACCCATGTATCTAAAACTGAACATGCAACCTATGCATTATTCTGTTCTCCCGGGCTCAGTGTATGCTTCAGGGATGCATATGTACCCCAATCACAGTCCATGAGAAGATGGAAAGCTAGAGCTGCTGCAGCCATGTTGCTACCATGAGGAATAAGCTGTCCAAGAACAGAAACAACAAAGAAGAACAGAGATCTCAGGGGGATCCTACTTATCTATAAGATACTCAACCCCATATAAAGCTGGCCCTAGTGCTACAATTTTGAGTTGCCTGAACTTATCAATTCTCTTTTGCTCAAACCATCTTTGATTACCTTTTCTAACACTTTTAAGTAAGAGATTTCTAGGTGTTCGAACTGCCAATTCTTGGCACTTCCTCCTTCATCTGCTTTCAACAGCTACTGAATGCCAGATCCCTCTCTCCTGGGTCGCTGCTAAACTTAATAATAAAGTTAAGTTTCTGGTCTGGTGTTTCACCAAGTACTGAATGAATTAAATGCTTTGACAATATCTAATCAAAGTTCATCAGGTTTCCTCAATCTGAACGTGTACTCCTTGGCTACTTTTGTATCTGGGCTGCATTGCAGAGACCTTCCATCAGCTGTAGCTCGGGGATCCAAGAGAGCAGACAAATATCGCTTAACTTTTCCCTGTAGGAATAATGCAGAAGAGTCTCTCTCTTCATATATAATATATGGATTTGGATGACATCAGAAATACCTTCAATTTCTGTGCATTGAAGTGAATATATTTTATGTTTTTAAATACATTACAAAAGGTAAACTCATTATAATAATAGACTATATTTTATACATTTACATATTCTGTATCCAAATACATTGTGCTTCCAGACTTTTTTTGAAAACTCTCCCTATTTCTAACTTCATTCATAACAGATATAAAATGAAATTTTGACTCTTAATCTTCAATTTTAGTTTATGTTCTTTTTAGCTCACTGTGCATGCATTCTTTAGTAATTTCTGAAATGCTGGTCTGAAATTACTATAGAGTATTACATTTATTTTTTCAAGGTTTAAGCAAAACCAAAATATTACCATTCAGATTATATTCCTATTTTTCTTTTGCTAGTAGCACTGCTTATATTTTTACCAGGTCAAAAAGATTGAGTGAAAAAAATGTAATTTTTCAATTCCTCCTAAAGGTGGAATTATATATTGACTTGGAAAGAAAGAGAAAAAAGCACCCTCATGGTAGTGGTTATACTAAATCGTTATGATCTTTTTATGATGCCTATTCCATAATTGCATAAGCATGGTTTAGAAAATATTTAGGCTATGCTTTAGAATGTAGACATTCTCTATTGATCATACATAGGATTAGGATTTTTGTTCTTTTTTGTTTTAGGCAGAATAATCCAAGATTATTATAAATCTTAATTATTGTTGGAATAGAAATTATTTTTTCTGAAAATTACAGTTATCAGTAGTTTATCTGAGTGTTTCAAGATCATGCATGCATTAACAATTGTAATTGTTTATAAAATAGGATTGTCTAATGATATATAATTTAATGTTACTATTAAGATTTCAGTTGTAGGAAGACATGTCCACATTAATGCCAACTCTATCCTACTAAAGCAAAAATAACATTTTCAAAACTCAAATGAGTACATCACTGACCAATCCCAACATATTGAGAGATATCTTCTCCTTTATGTAGATACGTTTATATATGTTTATGTTTTTATCTAAAGCTTTAAGTAGCTGTCTTTTGTGCAAAAGATAAAGGGGTGCATGCATATATTTGTGAGTAATCAAAGAGCAAATAAGGACAAAAATTTGCTGAGTATGAACAGCATACAGAACTTAAAAAACATACATCCAGTTTAGCATCCAAACCTTTTTTTTTCTTAGCAACACTTTAAAATACCTTCTCCCCAAGGAACAATAGCCTAGATACATGGTATCTACTTATAGCGGATGGGGCTGCAAATCACATCGAGGCTTGTGGTTGTCATTGCCTTTAAACATGGGCTTCTTATCAAGTACTTAAAAATTAGATAAGCACCAAATAAAGGAGAAAGATGGCCACTGCTAAGGAATGATATACATCCTTGTATATTGTTTTAATGTGTTCCATTTAGGATGGAACTTCCTCCAGAGCCCACAGAAGCACTTGTAGCAAGCTGTTCTATTCATCCTGCTGCTATGACAACTATCTGGGGGCAAATGTCAGGTCAGCTTCCAGCATCTGTGTCTTGCTATAATTGCTTTGTCAGAAACCTAATAGCTGCCTTCTTTTTCTTATTGAACAGTTAAAAGCAACAGTGCCCAAAGACTAAATGTTGAGACATTCTTTACTCTCTCCCCAGATTACACGCTTGATAAAAATTTTTTTAAAAACTATTTTTTTATTTTCTTTATTTGGTGCTAAGACTATGTGTACTGGGCTGTCAGACAACATATTAAATTATAGTATTACTTCCAATGATTACTCTTCTATCAGATGACATTCTCAGGCCTGAGCATTCCTACTGTGTTATGGAGGCATCTCATTAAAAAGGCTCTTTCCGGGCAGCCCCAATGGCCCAGTGGTTTGGCGCCGCCTTCGGCCTGAGGTATGATCCTGGAGACCCACGTCGGGGTCCCTGCATGGAGCCTGCTTCTCCCTCTGCCTGTGTCTCTGCCTCTCTCTCTGTGTCTGTCATGAATAAATAAAATAAATCTTAAAAAAATTAAGATATAAAGGTCCAAAAAGCTTTTTTTTTTTTTTAAAAAAAAGAAAGGCTCTTTCCTTCCCTAAAACTGAGCTTTTTGCCATGCTACATCAAGATTATATAGATAATTATTTACTGCCTAACCTCAACCCAGTATATAACTAGGTATATCCCTGAGGCTCAAAATGATGAAAAGCCAAAGCTGTTTTAATCCTACAGAGAGACACTTAACTTCAGAGTCAATATTCCAAAAACCCATCTGGAGGTCATTCCAGTGTCAGCTGGGTAGGAGGTAATCAAGTGGTACAATATGTTGGACTGATAGTTGTTGCTACAAAGAGAAGAGGAAAAGGACTTAGTTTTGTGGGGTGATTTAAGCCAGGAGATGTTTCTTAAATCAGATGCCTGTGGGATGGGCACAAGTCAGAGCAGGAGTGGACCTGGACAAGATGAACAGCCTAGGCAAAGACACTTGGGAAAGATTTATGGTGTGTTTAAAGGATTGAGAATCCTGCTTTCCATTCACATACCCTTAAATAAAATTTCATGCATATAGGAAGAAAATGGGGTAACAATGAGGGGTTGCACTTATTCATGTAATTTTCAGTCACGAACAATAGTAATGATGTATTTACCTCACTGAGTTTTGGGGAAAAGTTAAATGAGAAAAACGTATGCGGATTCAACATGAAGGTCTAAGAAAACACACAAACATTAGTATGATTATGAGTGATGTTTTTCCCCACACACGTACTGATTTATCTCCCAAATATAGTGGGGATGACACTTGGCATGTTAAAGAGCTTGAAACTGAAACCTGAATCTGGGTATATGAAGTGGTTTCAACAGACTTGGTTCTTAGAATAAGAACTATCAAATAGTGGTTTACAAAACTAATGTAAAGAGAAACAGAAAGGATCCTCACATGTGGATTCTTTATAAAGAATCTAAGAAAGTACACCAAGAACTAGGCAGTCCCCTAGAAAGGAAATGTTCCTCACACACATGGAGACATACAAAGCTTGACAGCTCCATTGGACTTCTCAAACTTGCTTCATAGACAACCATAAAGGGTAGAAAAATGCAACTGAATTAAACTAATGTGACCTTCTGAGCTCCACATCTAAAGTAGCATTCAAATTCTTCCATGTTATGAATGTGTGATGGCATTAAGAGTTGAAATTTATGAAGCATTCTGATTTTCATTACTCAGAACATTACCCTGAAATAAAAATGAAGCTAAATTCTTTGTACTGTATTGGTCTTTTTTCTTTTTAAAGAGAAATTCCACTTTATAGAACTAGGGAAAAGTTACTAAAGAAAGGAAGAAAGATAGAAAAGAGGAAGAAAAGAAAAACTAAACTAAAAATCAATTTCTCTAGGCTTGCTTCTTTTATAAAATAAATTTACTGAACGAAGTGGTCTGCCAGGTTCTCTGAAGCTCTCTTTATTTTATTTTTTTAAGATTTTATTTATTTATTCATGAGAGACAGAGAGAGAGAGAAGCAGAGACACAGGCAGAGGGAGAAGCACGCTCCCTGCAGGGACCCTGATGCGGGACTCGATCCCAGGACTCTGGGGATCAGGCCCTGAGCCAGAGGCAGACGCTCAACCACTGAGCCACCAGGCGTCCCTGGAGCTCTCTCTCTTTTTTTTTTTTTTTTTAAGATTTTATTTATTTATTCGAGAGAGAGAGAGAGAGAGAGAAAGCACATAAGTGAGGGGAGTAGTAGGCAGAGGGAAAGGAGAAGAGCTGAGTGGGAGCAAAATGCAAGGTTGGATCCCAGGATGCTGAGATCAGGACCTGAGCCAAGGCAGATGCTTAACCAATGGAGCCACCCAGTCACCCCCAATGTGTTGGAGTTTGCTGTGTGTTCTTGAGTATTAGGACCAGACTGTGCAATTATGTTTCCTTATGTATAAAAACTAGCACTAAAACTAAGAAAAATAAGAACATGGAATGTTACTAGAGAAGTGATTAATGAGAGGTTTGCTCTTGATGTAGGAAAATCACTAGGCTTTCAACATAACTGTATCATTTAAAGTGTTATTTTGATCTTGTTTGCGTTCAAGGCAAAAGATTAACAAGAACTTGAAAAGAAATGGGACTTGGTTTTTGATCTATATAAGCATCATTTTTCTCCTGGTGAAAGATCGTGGGTAAGGGCTCTTAGAAAATAGGTTTGCATAAACTCCTAAAACTGAGAGGTAGTCCTTCATATATCCCATTTAACAGCGTGTAAATGAGAGCAAATACAGACATGTCCTGGAGATATCTAGAAGCCACTGGGTCGTTAAAGCAAAAAAAAAAAAAAAAAAACAAAAACAAAAAACAAAAAACAAAAAAACAAAACAAAAAAACAAAACAAAAAACAAATAATAATAATGTTAACAAGGCAAAGAACACTGGTAGCATGGAAAAGACGGGGTATCTTCCTGAGGGTGAGAAACTTATAAGATTGATCCATCTGAGCAAAACTGATCAATAAAGATCAACTTCACTGGCAAGGCTACCAGAAATCCAGGATCCTTTCACCATTATGAGAAAGAGGTAAATTACCAAGAAAGCAGGTTGACCTGCCTTGGGGGTTCTCTCTAAGACAGACTTTATAGGATCACTTGTTTTACCACCTGTTCTGCAGTACCTATGCCTATAGCTGAGGCTCTAATATCAGAAATGCCCAATCTTTAGTAAAGAATAATAACTAAATCCATGGTTAAAATTGATGATCAGAAGACTTTTGTCATGAAATGAAGATGCATTGAAAGTTTAGAATGAAATGAAAGCAAAATAAATGAAATGAGAAACAAAAGTAAAACCATCCTTAATGAAGCATAATATTCAACTACCCAAAATAATCAGTTCTGCAGAAACCCCCACTTTCCCAAAGTGCTGAGGTACTGAGAGAAAAATGTGGTTTTTGAGGCCACTGGTCTCATTGTATTTACCATGTGAGTCATGCCAAACATCATAAATCTCTTTAGGAGGCTTAGTCCAATTTGTCAAGTTATTACATTATCTGATTTCATAATAAATTTGTGACTATGGCTAAATTTCACAAATACACACAATATTGTTGCTTCAGGGTAACTAGTGGGTTTTAAAGTGGTTAAAGAAAAAAGAAGATAAAGAATGAATAGATTATGAGAAATAAATTATAAAAATGAACACATTTGGCATAAACCTAATGTCAGACTTTTCATTTATCTACTAAGCCTAAAAATAATCCATTTTAAGATAAATATTAACATAAATGCTATATTCATGGAGAGCTCAGTAAACCATATGTTTCCCTGCCTTTGGCATCAAAAAGTGTATAAACATATCATGTGAATTACTCTGTCTGAATTCAAACCACCTACTCATATCCTGACATTTATCCAGAAACTAATAACATCCTAAGCCAAAGATGTACCTAAAAATTCAAAAAGAAATGATTTCTATAAAAATGTGGGAGAATTCTCAATGAAGCCAGAAAATCAAATAGTAAAGTAGAATGAATTAAAAAAAAAAGACAACCCAACAGATATCACCCAACAGGAATAAAAGTTCTCAGCTTCATATTTCCCATCCATAGAAGAAGGAAATCATTTGATTCACATGCTTCACAATATTATAAGGGGCCAACAAAATGATATCCTATGCACCTCTACACAGATGTAAATTGATAGACATTTACATAAGGAAAACATGTACACTAAGGAAAAATCTTCTACAGAAGTAACCATATTCCCAATTTAAGAAAATAATAAAAAACTCATTGATGAAAAACTACAATGTCAGTTTTTTAAGACCTCATAAAAAGAAAAAGATGAAAAGGTCTTTAGACAGAACAATAATCTTTATGTATAATTACATAAACGGAAACTCTAGGAAAATAGTAATCTTTGATTCCAAATTAGCTGAGGTAATGTGGCGCGGAAGGGCAGGCATACCCAAGACTCGTGGTTAACATAGAAATGCCCTGTAACCATACGATTATTTTATAGCTGATTCATCTTCATAATCACTTTGGCATATACTTAGCTTTACACATCATCTCATTTAAATGGCACGTTTGAAATAACAGGTGATAAGTAAAGTAATTCCTTGCTGGATCAAGACCCCACCTTTGCCCCAGCGTCTCATCAACACTCCTTTGTTCATAGGCTTCTGAAGCCTCCTAAAAATAAAACATTTTACTCTCCTTCCCACTCCTCTCTGGCATGTATTTAAAGTCCAAATAACACCACATAAAGCACCTACGCAATCTAGTTTAAACCCTCATGCCCAATACACTTTCCTTTTCCTTTTTCCCAGGAATCTGGTTTCCTTCACAGGAGATGGCAGTTTTTAATACTCAAGAGGCTTTCACGTGTAAAGATGTTCCATGTGTCTGGAATATTATCCTCAAGCTTTTTTTTACTTTTTAAAGATGTTATTTATTTATTCATGAGTCACACAGAGAGAGAAACAGAGAAAGAGAGAGAGACAGAGACAGAGAGGCACAAACACAGGCAGAGGGAGAAGCAGGCTCCATGTAGGGAGCCCAACGTGGGACTCTATCCCGGGTCTCCAGAATCACGCCCTGGGCTGAAGGCAGCACTAAACGGCTGAGCCACCTGGGCTGCCCATCCTCAAGCTTTTTTGTCAAAATCACCTTTACTTCCCAAGGTCCAAATCTGATAGTGTCTCCTCTGAGAAGCCCTCCTGGGTTCCCTAGGTAGAATTAGGAGCACTGTCCCTTTGCTTTCACAACAATCTGATCACCCCCTTATAATTTTATTTACCATGCTAATTTCACTTATCTTTAATGGAATGTGAGTTTCTTGAGGAATAATATTATGTCTTATCTATCCATAAATTGAGAATAACAATACCCATGCTCAGCAGCAATATGGCCAGAAACAAAGAAATTCCTATCTACAAAGAACCAAGTAAATCCAGACTTAGTAAATTCTCAGTAGAGGTTCCCCTCTCCTTACTTGTTTCATGGCCTCTGTAAAACATCTTCTATATGATGAATATTTGCTAAGATAAGCAAACCACTTTAGGGCTTATTTACAAGCAATTTTCTTCTATTAATCATGTTCTTTGTTGATAGAGATAAACGGAATATTTAAGGAACTACCCAGAGAAGTGAAAAACTTATGGTAAAAGTTTTAAACTTCTAAAATCCATTAAAAAGATATCTTGTAAAAACTCAAGTTGGAATTAATTCATATTTGAGGCCCAGCTGCATTAACTAATGCTGAAAGAATACAAATTCATAAAGCTAATTATTTTGCTTACAAAATATCAACAGAATTCAGGTCAAGTATTCTTTCCCACAGAGCAAATAAAAATTCCAGGAAAATTATTTTAACCCTGTTTTTCAAATATTATATAATGTGTACATAAGCTCAAACTTTTAAATTGGAATGGTAAAAATGCATTATAATTATCCGTAAGGGATATTTCATGTAATTTTAAAACATTTTATTTTGGTATATATCTTTACTTTTCCTTTGTTTTTATGTTTATACAGCTTCAATATTTTTACAAAAATGTAAGGTAACGTACAACTTATCTATATTTTTAGTATTTAAAAATGTGATTATACCTAGTCCCAGAGTCTGTTCTGGTTTAATGAAAGTATGATGGTAGGTTTGCAATAGTGAGAATGTTTGTGATCTAGTTTCTCTGGATTGGCTTACTAGTTGGTCTATTCCTTGGTGCTTATGAATTTAAGGTCATGTTTTGGTATCCACTATGTTAGCTATTTCCCTATATTCCTTTAGAATATGATGACTTCCTACACATTGCCAGGCATTTAAGAGATGATGTAAGCAAAACAAAACAAAACACAAAACACAAAACAAAACAAAAACAAACAAAAAGAGATGATGTAAGCAGATAGTTCAGTGTACACCCATTCCAGAAAGAGAAGAGTTGCCAAGTCATGCCCTCCAATGGTGAGCATGCAAACAGCATATTTATGGATGATTAAAACTGATGAAACATGCATTTCTGAAGACCACGGAGCCTTATCTTTTTGTGGCATTCTATTTGTAGCAAAGTGTTGGATGTTGTGGCATCCCTGTTATAAATATCTAACATAATGGTGACTTCAAAATTAGAAAGAATAGAAATGTAATTTTGGGAGAGACCTTAAAATAGTTGAATCGATGAATACAAAGTGGAACTGTACTACAAGAATAAAACTGGAATTAGAAATCACACGTGGCTTAGGTTTTTGACTGAGGTCATAATTGAAAGGGCCATTGATACTTAATTGCCTCATCCTTGCAAAGACATAAAAGTAAATCAAAGGACCCAGTGAAGTTATTTTTATCTGAACCATGCAATTTTTATTTCTAGGTCCTAGTGAATATAAAAACAAAAAGTAAAAGGAAGGAGAAAAGGATGGAGGGAAAATTCATTTACTATGATAATTGCAAAGCCCATGGGAAACTTGTGGATTTTGAAGCTCAAGGTCATCTTTTCAAGTGGGAGTAACAGAGTTATGAGTTCACTATCAAGGAATGGATCTCATAATTTATGATTCCCATTCCTATTCACAAATCCTAGACTACTCCATCCATAGCAGTGCTTCTTTTTTTTTTTAATTTTATTTACTTATTCTTGAGAGACAGAGAGAGAGAGAGAGAGAGAGGCAGAGACACAGACAGAGGGAGAAGCAGGCTTCATGCAGGGAGCCCAATGTGGGACTCAAGCCCAGGACTCCAGGACCACGCCCTGGGCCTAAGGCAGGTGCTAAACCTCTAAGCCACCCAGGGATTCTCCCCATAGCAGTGCTGCTTCTGCTTCTTCTTCTTCTTCTTCTTCTTCTTCTTCTTCTTCTTCTTCTTCTTCTTCTTCTTCTTTTATGTTGCCTTTTATATTTATTTATTTATTTATTTATTTATTTATTTATTTATTATAAATTTATTTTTTATTGGTGTTCAATTTGCCAACATACAGAATAACACCCAGTGCTCATCCTGTCAAGTGCCCCCCTCAGTGCCCGCCACCCAGTCACCCTCACCCCCCGCCCTCCTCCTCTTCCACCACCCCTAATTCATTTCCCAGAGTTAGGAGTCTTCCATGTTCTGTCTCCCTTTCTGATATTTCCTACCCGTAGCAGCACTTCTTTTTTTTTTTTTTCGTAGCAGCACTTCTTAAACAGTGTTACCAACCACTCACAGGTGACATTGGGAAAATACATAGCAGGTGACACAGGCATGAAGTGGGAGAGGGACCAGTTTACTAGAAGCTCTGACATGCTCTAGGCAGTCTCAAATGACTAAGAATTGTCTCTGTTCCCATGTGAATTTTAAAAAGTTCTGCTGGATATATATATATATATATATATATATATATATATACACACACAGATATATATTTGTACATACAAATATGTACAAATACATGTACATACAAATATGTACAAATACATATATACAAATATATTTGTATACATATACAAATAATATTTTTATATGTATTCATATCATACATAGTTCATAACACATCCATAATACCTTTCATGTTCATAGCTCAAAAGCAAAAGCCTACATACAATTATCTGACCCTAAAAGTTGACTTTAGGTATAAACACAAAGTGCTTATGCATGCTTTTAAATATATATTGAATTATTTCGGGCATATCGTTACTATGCAAATCAAGGCAATATTGTACTATGCAGCATTTGGAACTTAACCAATAGTTTTTCACCATTTAGAAAGTTCGTGTCACTGAATGCTGTGAGCTGCCACCACACACATATAGCAGATGACAGTTGGAGCTGCTGCTGCTTTGGCGACTTTATGTGGAATCAGTGATGTTAAAAAGTACGAAGATCGGATCAAAGCAGAGCTCCATCCTGAACAACTCTGTACCCTTGGGAGAAGTTACTTCCCTGAAGCCTCAGTTTCCCCACTTCATAAAAAGTCATGACAGTGACATAAAATAGGCTTGTAAAACACCTCACACACTACTGCATCCATACATACTTCTGATACTATTATTAATATTCTTACCAAGGAGGAAAATAATGCCCCATATAGTGAGATGACCTGAGAAGTTTATTCTATCTAAGTAGTTTTAAATTGTGCATGTTACAAAGGAAATACAATGTAATCCAAGAACTACCCTCTATGGCTCTTTGTTGTTCTTATATAGTATATTTTCTTCTTTGGATGAAAGGGTCATGCTGAAACATATGTTGAAAGAGTCAAATATGTCAGGTTTTCCCTAAAATACTGAATAAAAGAAAGAAAAAATCTGAGAGTAGAAGTTGAAGATGATTGAGAATGAGAGCCCAGGGGTGTAGGCTGCAAGGGCACAGAAAGGTTTCAAGCCACATCTCCATCTCTGTTAGCAGCACATTGTTTCAATGTAAGCAGAAAATCCTATTGAAGAATGTTGCTTTCAGTTTGTGCATCTGTTAAAGTTTATAAGTGGTATCAAAAGAACATACAATTGTAGAGGATGAAATATGATAGAAAAGCTGCCTGTCTTGAAAACGAAGTCTTGACCACAGTGTTTTGGCTAGTTTTAAAAAATGTCCTTGACAAACTACAAAGTCTATAAGAAAACTGACACCATGCTTACACACCTATGTTTTCAACCTTTGTACCTATGATTACATTTCTTTTAATAATATGCCCTCTCATTAGTACCTTAACAGGACACCCAATGGATCATGAAGAGACCCAGGTTGCAGGGCGACCACCACTGCTAAAGGAAACAGAAAACTAAAAAAACAGAAAACTAAAAAAATAGTTTTGGGTCCTGGCTGGTGGTTTCATGCTAGTTTACTACCAGTGATTCTTCTTTAAAAAAATATTAATTAATTAATTAATTAATTAATTAATTAATTTTGAGATTTTTCTTTTCTAATTCTGCAACACACCGGTTTTATTATTTTTTCCCTTGATTTGTCTCCTTTTATTATATTACAAGGAACTAACATGCCATTTCTCCTTTCCCTTTCTTGGGGTTTTCTTTTTTTCTCAATAGAATCAAAGAGTTCAGGCAGCCCGGGTGGCTCAGCAGTTTAACACCGCCTTCAGCCCAGGTTGTGATCTTAGAGACCCAGGTTTGAGTCCCACATCAGGCTCCCTGCATGGAGCCTGCTTCTCCCTCTGCCTGTGTCTCTCTCTACTCTCTGTCTCTCATGAATAAATAAATAAAATCTAAAAAAATAAAAAAGGATCCAAGAGTTCACATTACAACCTACCATTGATCTGTCATCTCTCCCAGTCACCGCAAAAACCGTCACTTTGCAGAGTTGTACTGTGTTGTCCTTCACAAAGGCTGTATCTGTTGTGCTATGCTGTGGAAGCCCTTGACTCTTGGCTCTATGTGATTCCCACCTAGGCACTATAAACTAATTTAACTTAAAGAACTAAGGATAGAGAAGAGAAACCAAAGAAACTCACATTATTCAGAAACACATTATTCAGAAATTCCTGAAGTTTATAAGTCAGTAAGCCAGGAATAAAACATATGTTATCCCATAAAAACAGCAAAAAAACAAAACAAAACAAAACAAACAAACAAAAAAACAAAAACAAAAAAACAAAAAACACGCCCATGGGTAACAAGTCACCACCAAGTCACTGGTTCTCATCTCTCACTTTCTGCTTTTGTCTCTCTATTTAGATGGATTGTAACCAAGAGCATTAAAAAAAAAATCTCTTTAAGGAAAAAGTAATAAAGATAGAGAAAAAGATTATCTTTTAATTCAAGCTATAGCTAGAAAAGTGCAGTCTGACTTTGCCCATTTTATTTTTTTTTAATCGTTAGAGTGAGGAAGACTTTCCTAGTTACCATAAAAATTCCAGATTTTCCATTACAAGAAAAGAAATGCTGACTATATTCTATAATGCACTGAGGGTTGACCTCAGTTCTGTGAAATCTGATTCTTGATAAAACAGTAGGCTCCTGTCCTTGCCACTGGCTTGCTCCAGGGCTCAGGCTGCATAATAACAGGTCTCCTCTGGACTGTGGTACAAGGTGGGCATATGAAATAAAGTATTTAACACATCCATAATACCTTTCATGTTCATAGCTCAAACAGCTTTACAAAATCCAATTAATTCATCAAGCTTCATAAACTCTGAAGGACATACATAATTATCACTCTACATGTGGCCAACCACTGGCAACAAACACTCAGCTATAGGACTTAAAAGTCCACATTTAGCTGTCCAGTTCTTGAACTTTCATGCACCTACAGAATAGCAGGGGCATGATAAAGAATCTGAATCACCAGCAAATACTACAAATGGTGAGTTGGGCTAAGAATGTGTGCAGAAAGGAATGATCTCAATGCCAACAACCCAAAGAATCCTTGCTGTCTCTACTTGGGTAAAGAGGGTTTAGATCTAACTAGGAGAGTGCTGTCCCATCTGCATGCTTTGGTTGGAAGTGCAAAATCACTTGGTAGAAGCCTTTGTGTGACATGCCAAATGAAATCTATAGAATTTATGTTAAGAAGAAATAATCTAGATATTTTTAAATATCTATGTGTAATATATTATTTATTTTAAAATGCTAAATAAACACTAAACCTATGTTCATAGCGCATAACTCATTTTTCAGATGAAGTGAGAATAGCTGATACGGAGACAAAAATGCCCTGCTGGAAATAACTTGCTTACTGGAGAAGCCTGGTTTGCTAGTTATGAGAGAGTGCAAGTATCTTTGTGAATAAAACAGATTGTTTTCCAACAGAAAAGTGCACTGTCAAAAACATTATGAGCAGAGGCACAAATGATATGAGTCCTAAGAGTGTTCCAGGACATGGGTTTTCCCTCAGTGAATGTATCAGTGAAAGGCATAGGATTATACAGAGATCTCAAGTGTCAGCCTCTCATAATAGAAACTTGCAGTCTGATTTGCTCATGTAGCTGGATGACCCTATACAAATAATCTCTATTCTCTGAACCTCAGGTTCCTTACAGGGACATGAGAATAAAAATATCTGCTTCTCACCAGGTAGTTGCAATTACTGAAGGAAAAAAAAAAAGTCTACTAAGTGCCTATTAGGTTTCCAGTAAATCACAGCATGTATTTTTTAAAGCATTTGTTCCATATTCCCCCATAAATCCCAAGCTCACTGAACACGTTTAAAGTCTAGAAAGAACATTTCTATGTGGAAGGAGATATTGGACATCCCCTATTCTCAGAATCTTGCAATAAATGACTGATATGTATGAGGACAGGAAAAGGAAACAGGTAATTGGTCACCACCTATTCCCAGCACCTACTCCCTGGGCAGAAGTAAGAAGTCATTCTCCTCGTTATTGCTAGCCATTTTTCTTCAATGGGTAGAAGGAAGCTCTAGGAAGCAAATTTGATCTCAGTTTAAGGACTGTCAAAATGTTATAGCTCTCTGAAAGCAGGAAGCATGTGTTAGTAAACAGTAGAGTGTTAGTACTACTAGAGATGAGATTTTCCTACCACTTTAGATATTCAAGCAAATGGTGACTAGAGTAGTATTCTGGCAATACATAAACTTATTAAATGAACTATGCTTTCATATGCCTTGCCTTATTAAATTCTCAAAACAAATCTATGAATTTAATATTTGTATCCTCTATCTTATAGATATCTATCCATCAATAGATGGATGACCAGCTTTTGGGGATACTGTAGAGTGATATCATACATAGTTCATAACATGAATGAGACATTTAATTTTCATAACAACTGTATATATGACTGATACCATTCTAGAGTGTAGACTAGGGTGGGATATATGGCAAGATAACAACCAATAGAGTACATTCAATCTCAGAATTCTCACTCCAGTTTCTAGAATTATGATCTTTTCTCAAATAGACTTAGTCTGACTTCAAAACTCCTCTATCTGAGATACTCCTATTAGTGCCTCTTTCTAGTTTTACTGATGCCAAGGCAATGACAGAACATGAGTTAAAATCTTCTTTTCTAGGCTGAATTTATTGATGCTTAGTATACGCCAGGCTAAGTACTTAAATATAATAAATCTCATTCTCATGACAACACTATAGGACTAGAACTGTTGTTGTTATTGTTATTGTGCCCATGAATAAACTGAGGCACAGAGAATGGAGCAGCTTTCTGAAGGGCACACAACTAGAAAGGGCAGGGCTGAGAATCAAAACCAGACGTATTTAACTCCAGAATATACCATTTCAATCGCTGCTACATGGTATTTTATAAAGTGCTCTGACTTGTTTCAAGCAAGATAAATTCTAGACTTATAATAATAAATAGAGTCTCACTGAGGACATGTATACATGAATAAATACTTTTGGCCCAGAATGATTAACAAACTCAAAATAAATATTATGTATGTATGTCATCTGAGGCAAATACTACATTCAAAAAAATTAAAGGCTTCATCTTTTGCATTGTTTAGAATTATTAGCACATATCACACTGACAATAAACACAGAAAATTTTTAAATAATGCCACTATGAAACATTTTTACATATTTTGGTCCTGGAATGGAAACAATTTTTTTCTATTTTTCTTCAAAGCTCATTGGCTCCCAGGAAAAACAAAAGTAGACTAACAATTTGATCTTCTCATTCCCAACTTAATGAAAGATATGAAGCACCAGATCATTTGTTGTAAAAATAACTTAAAAGTCAGAATACAATATACTTGTATGTGTAGCATTGAATGTCATGTATTATAATTTAGCACTTTATTATGGATAGTTAAGAGGGCTAGAGAGAAAAAAAAAGACAGAGAAAGGCATTCCAGATCAGAGAAGGGGCAACACACAATGCAGATAAGCCAAGGGAAAACTGAATGAAACAAATAAACAAAAAATGCACACGTCCACACCACCTGGGGTACATTCCTTAGAAAAGAGACAGAGAAAAATGATACTTAATGGATATACAGCAAATGGTTCATTAATGAGGAAGCAAGCCCAGGACATACATTTTCATTATTTTATATCCCCATTTTTATGGCTTTCTAGTCTTTCAGAGTCCTTGCTTTCACCACGCCCAGAACAATACTGACACTTAGCAGCAAACCAGAGGCGATTTAAGAAAGGTTCATGTTCATTCAAAATGAACACAATCCTGTCACTATCATAAACAATCAGGTACAATTACAAGACTATTGTCAATGATCAGTTAGAACCACTTACTTAAATAAGCAATCAGCCTGCGAATTGGGTACTATGCAGAATTCCGACTCATTAACTTTACAGTTGGCCATTTTTCACCACAGAAAATTTGATGGATGTCCACTGATCTCATGAACATGCATTTTTAAGTTCAAATTCGTATCATAAAGACACAAAAAAACATATCTTGGTGCGCTTCAAAATTTCATTCAAAAGTTTCATGCTCTTCTACGTAAATCAGGCTAAATGAACTGTATTTGTTTTCTATCATGGGTGCACACCAGCCCCCAAGGCTCCTCAGTACCTGCTGTCTATCCAGACGCATCCTCTTGGCTGCATTTCTGCTCTCACTCTCACAGGCTGAAGCCAAGATACTCTCTGCAACTGCTGAAGTAAGGTGGGAAGGAATAGGTCGAGACTAAAAAAAAAAAGAGAGAGAGAGAGAGAGAAACATGAAAAATTATTAACAGACCAATGCTATTCTCAGAGGAGCTCACAGGATGTGCAGGAAAATCCATGTATTTCAACTGAACTTATTTCAATAAAAACAGGAGATGGAAATTGCAAAGATGAAAAATGAAAGCTAGTTAGAGGTTAAAGCTACAGCTGTTACACAGATCCATCACTCATTCCCATAGCTCCATTGTCACAAATAGTTAGTCTGGGCCATTAAGCTGGAGTTTGAATAGGCGGTGACAAAATGCTGACTGGGTTTTGCAAATAATAGAAGTTGCTTTAATTCTTTCGTAACACATGACGATGCACAACAAAACAAAATCAAGTGACAAGGCTGAAACATAGCTGGAAAAACTGACAGACACTCAGACCATGTCAAACATTTTTAATATGAAATATGAATATTTACAATTGAAGTTGTGACATTATTGGTATGATTAAAATCTTCTAAAATTATTTTAGCTTAAAAAAAAAGAACCAACTAGCTTGGGAATGACAAAAAAAATATTTTAGCTTACATACAAACTGAAAACTCAGTCCTGAAATAATTTTGATATAATACAAGTTTGATGTTTTGATATGAGCTTTATGTGTACCTACATGTTTTATTAATAAAATAGGAGCTAATATTATTAATTTAATAGATACATGTTAGAAATCTATCTTCTATGTAGCCCATATAGAAGTTAATTACCCCCCCACTAAGCTTGTAATTAATTTCAAATTGTTTGCAACTCTCCATATCATTTGTGATAATCAGAAAAGTTTTCCATTTTCTTTTCCCATAATTACATCCAAAATCATCAAACTGAAAGATGAAGTGCTTAATGATATTGAACAGTTTTTTAATGAAGATAAGCAAATGATAGATAAGAAATAACATGATAATTAAACCAGATAATACAGCAAAATATGAAATTACAAAATAAAAATGTCCTTTGGGAAGCTAGCCTATGTAGTGATATGGCACTTTTGAGTTTTCAAAGCCTCGATCTCAAATATGTATGGATGCCATTTACTAGAAGCTTCTGACCTAATAAAGGCCTTCTCATTTTTCTAAGTGAATAGGAGCATGCCTTTATGATACTTGATTCATTTTGCTAACTCTAGCATATAAAATGTGTTTCAACAAATTGAACCAGAGGGCTTATATCTCAATATTGAAGAACAGCTAAATTCAGACCATCAGTACTTGCACAGATACTCCTCAGTAGAATTTATACAGTGTAAAAAGAGACCAGGCTCTGACCTTGCTTGAACTAGGAAGCAATTTCTATAGCTGTCTCAGACAACTTCTTCATGTTTCCTACCTCTTTAGACATAAGGTAGTAAAGGTAATGGGTACAGTCTCCACTGCTAACCCTGTGGGGTACCTGAAATGATGCCTAGACAACCTTGACAATAAAGCATTAGGATACTAGAAATGTTACTTTTGCAGAGGAAAGAAAAGAGAGAGGCCGCTGAGGCGGCAAGTAAGTGTAGCAGCAGGATTTTGAGAAGGAAATTAGAAAGCTAGGAGTGTGTGTTGGGAACAGAGAGGAGGATCAAATCAGATAAATAATAAATTGAAAAAAATAAATTGTCATAAAGATGTAAATATAATTTTAAAATCCATATGGCTTCTTCATTTCATTCTGTACTTCCCTGAGTATGGATAAGATAATCTAGTTCAGAACCAAAATTATATTAAGCCACAAAATCAGTGTCTCATGAAAGAGCAAAGCTTTGGTCACAGCTCGGCTCAAAATTATAATATAAACCACACGGAAATTAGGTACACAGTGTTGTTTTTCTCAATTGAATTATGTTTGGAGGCAAAGACATTATAGAAAAAAATGGGAAGAAGAACATTCTAATATGAAAAAAGAAAAATTATTTGATTGTAGCTAACATTATTCAAATAGAAGTGACAGTTCACATCATTATAAACTACATTATTAGACCTTTCATCTGGTTCTAGGGGCTGAATTAAAACAATCTAAATAAGACATCAGTAGTCTCTCTTTTCTTGATCCAATTATTGATAGTCACATGAAATTCAGAGAGATGTATTCCTGCTCTTCATTATCTTTATTTTCTCTGTCAGGTATCTTCATTCAGAATTAGGAATACATAAAGCTATGGAACATTATTAAGCTGATTCAATTGAAGTAATAACCATATACCTTCCTAAACACATAAAAGTTTCTTGAATAGAAGAACAAAAGGTGAAATATTTCTGTAATCAAAATTAGCATTTTATTTCATTTAAAACATTAAAAAAACCAAGATGGGAAATAACTTTTACTAAAACAGTAAAAGTTGTTAGGCGTGATAATTTATATAATTTCCTTTTCAAAGAAAATGATGGGGATAGTTCAGTCTTTTCCAGCTATAGGAAATTGGTCTTCTTAGAAACTAGAATAATGTCCTGGCTGAGTGGGGCTAGATCATTTTTAAGGTCACTGGCTAGCCTAATATTTCAAGATTTTGAAAAGAAAATCAACCTCAAGATAAAGCAGTCACGTATCCTTTCCTATTAAGTGGCAAAAAAAATTAATAATAATAATAAGTGGAAGCAAAGGTATGTGATAGATATTGCCAGTAGTTAAATAGTATAATTTTGAAGATAGAGTTGTTTTGAATTTATGGTAACGCTATAACTTGGGAACTGTATATAGCCTTAGAAATCATTCAATACAAATTTCTTCTGAAAAGTTTGAAGAAACTGAAACTCAGAGAGGTTAAATGATTTGCCAAAGGACAGATTGACTAGATGTAGAACCCAGGGTTCATGTCTCCCAATTCTCAATCCTTTCACTCTCGAAATTCTGTTCTATACTTAGTACTTTTACATAACTTATCATTAATATAAAATATTATAGAAAAAAATCCTTATACACACACCCTATTGCACTCAACTGAACAATAAGCAGACCAAAGTTAACCCTTTCCATGTATGTATTACAATCAATACATGTTCATTGAAAAGAAAGCAGAATGAATAAAATTTATATTATGGATTAGGAAATATACATGTGTTTTCCAAAGTATTTACTATATCTTAAGTACATAATAAAAAATGTACCTCTAACTAGAAAACCAGTACCACCCTAATTTAATTTGATGATAAATGTTAGTATCTAACTCATACTGACTAGCTGGGATGGGCAAGCATTAATACAAGAAGCTTAGATTCATTATCTAATTTAGTTTTCCAAACAACCCTTGAGAAAAGTATTTATAATATTCATATTTAGAGGAAAAATAAATTGAAATTCTAAAAAATTATATAACTTGACCAAGATCACACAGCTATGATGTGGAAACACCTTAATATCTAAGTCCGATGATAAAGTGGGAATAATAATTCCTAGTAAAAAAATATTCTCATTTCACAATGAAGGTCTCAGTAAGTTTAAACAAAGCTAGAAATCTTAAATACTACACACTCCTACAGAGGAATCCATTTACAGCTAACTCTATTTTTCACTTAAGTAAGGAATATATTAGGATCTCACTAAAGTTCTCTTAAAGGGATTGAGATTCTCCAAATATATTTTCCTATTAATTATTTAAAGCCTTTCTTCATTAATAGCACAAAAATAAATGTAACATATCTCAGTTCTGTCACGTTCTAAATGGAGGCAATATAAAATCACAAGAATGTCATGTTGGAGAAACCAGGAGTGCCAAGAAATTACTGTCTATGAAACATAAGAAAAGCTTAGTCTTGTGCCCAAAATGAGAATGAGGAGCCAGGCAGAGTTCGTGCTTTCCTGTGAGGCAATCTGTTAAAATCCCTTTGGTTCTAATATTGAGGAGCCAATAATGAATGCCAATGCTCCTCACTATACACAGAGCTCCGTTACGCTGTGCCCTGCTCTAAGATATGAAAGATGAAAGTCTTTTGTTTATTGTTCCTCCATAATTTGTCTTTTATCTATTTCACAGCTCAGAAGTACTTTAACCAAGCTAATGAGAAGGAAATTAATCAATTTTGCTCCTCATCAATGTTATCATAGAGGAATTTAAAGCTATTGTTTAGTGTGAGTTTTGAGGATCATCTTTGCCAGAACTCTCTTTTCCTTCACCATATTTGGTAGTACAGAGCTGATTCTAATTCTAATATTGCCACGCTACGGGCTTACTGGCAGTTAATTAGCAGAGTGTGTTAAGAGCTATCATCATGAATTCCACCAGGAACAAGTATGAAAAGTCCCTCTTACATCAGTAAAAGTGGCCATAGAACACAAAAGCCTCCATGTAATAACTTAAGGATATTTTGACAAAAAAAATCCCAAGTGCGTAGAACTCAATAACACCTACTTGATGAAAAACAAAACCTTCCAGTTGAATATAGCTCAGTAAATATACTACTTGGTATATATCTTGTAAGATTTTAAAATAATGATGCAAAGATGTATATAATCATACATTCCACATGATCTATACCTACAGTGAGATTTGTTACCTATTTCTTATCCTATTTCTTACCTTATTTCTTATCCTATTTGTTATTCTATATCTGTTACTTATTTCTGATACTGGAGGTGAGATAATGCTAATCACCTTTACTAATTATCTCTTTGTAATTAACTGTCATCCTCAACTGGGAAGAGTTGATCTTTCCCTAGCACTGCTCTTATTATAATAATTATCTATGACCAAATTGGTGGTGGTTGTTTCATTAAACAGATGGCTCAACTGTCACAAGGAACTTTTGGAGATGAAAAAGTCACATTTTAATTGTGGTCTTAAGATGTGATTCCTATTGGCACAGCATAAACATAATTTTCCTTATATACACATGTATATTTACCACCACACCAACAAACTATTCCATTTTTGGGGTCTGAAACTAAAAACTAAACAATGTTACCATCGTCTGAACTTCTCCCATACTTTTACTAGCTCTGAGTTTTTTACAATTTTTAAAAAGTAAAAATAAATCATTACTGTAAGACTCTATTCATGAGTTGAGGCACCTGAGTGGCTCAGTGGTTGAGCATCTGTCTTTAGCTCAGTTCGTGATCCCGGGGTCCTGGGATCGAGTCTCACATCAGGCTCCAGGTAGGGAGCCTGCTTCTCCCTCTGCTTGTGTCTTTGCCTCTCTCTGTGTGTCTCATGAATAAATAAATAAAATCTTTAAAAAAAGACTCTATTCATGGGTTAACAGTACTTATTAGTGACAAGGCTTACTAGAATCCAGGGTGAAAGCATTACTAAATCAAGTATTAAATGAGGCAATGAGGCAAGATTGGGAACAACCACACATCTACCCAAGATTCTACATAGAATGTGCTCTTTCAAAATAAGTAAAGCAAAGGATTCAGTAGTCAGTTTAGACAAAACCCTATACTAAGATTATTTTTCCTAATTGTGTTACTTCACAAAACATATAATATAAAAATTCTGCAGCTTAGATCATATGCATATTCTAGATATATCTACTCCTAAAGGGATAATTGTTATAGGTATGTAGAAAGCTGTGGCTCCTCTGTGATCTCTTCTATAAACCAAGTAGCTTCCTTTGTATACATCAGTAGAATAAAGTCATAGTTTAGCAATGAAGTGACTGACCTGAATATTATTATGAAATAAGCTACTTGCAATCAGCCTGACCACTTTTGCGATTTAATCGCTCTGAGCCTCACTCACCATGCCAGGTACGATTATTTCTATTTTTACAAATGGCAAAACTAATTTTCATTCAGTAAGTTATGAAAGGGAAAAATAATCTTTATATCATGAATAGTTACAATTCCATGATGAGGTAGTGATAAAATCACTGATAAAGTTTTTATTAAAGTCACTAATATTTTCACTTAGGTAGCCGACAAATGTATTTCATGAGCACATTCTATAAGTCAGAATCTGTGCCAAGTTCAAATACATAAACAGTATCAATACTGTCTCTGCCATCATAGCTTACAAGCTAATACATGTGCAGCATGAGGTGTGTAATACACATGCAATAATGTTAATTACAGACTTGCAACCATTTATCAGCAATTCTGTAATGCTAATAGTGTATAAATGGAAAGTTTTTCAGAAACTTTGGGGAAATTTGGCCGAAAGAACTGATGAGAATACTTACAATCTTTCTTTTTCCTACTTTCTGTGAATATTCATATTTTAATGGCAGGAATACTAATACATTTGTATATTAGATGTTTTCTCAGACCCTGTTGCAAGTGTTATATTCCTCAAATCTGAAAAGTTCTGAATTTTGGACCACATAGGATCCAAGGTTTCAGATAAGGCTTGTGGCTGTGGACTAAAAATTACAGTTCAATTGTTCTTCCCCCATCCTATATGGTTTTGGTAGAAATAATGATCAAAGAGCCTCAGTGACCTGATCCTGGCCATGACTTAGTGTGGACCATCATGAGAGCTCACTTCAGTGGCTGATCCAAGGGATGGGCATATGAACCAAATAGGACCAAAGTCTTTTCATGGAAAAGGGGATGTAGAGTTGGAAGATTGTTCTTGAATTGTAAATTTTTTAAAAAGATTTTTATTTATTTATTCATGAGAGACAGGGAGAGAGAGAGGCAGAGACATAGGCAGAGGAGAAGCAGGCTCCAGGCAGGGAGCCTGATGTGGGACTCGATCCTGGACTCCAGGATCATGCCCTGGGCCGAAGGCAGGTGCTAAACTGCTGAGTCACCCAGGGGTCTTTTGGATTGTAAATTTTAGGGAGAGAAGTTTAGAGCTACTGATGGCATCATTTTATAACAGGTAGCAAGGACTTGTCTCAGATATAAGCTAATGCACAAGGGAAGCATAGTTAAGAAATAGGAGAGCGTGAAGCCCTAACGTCTGACCCCATGGATCCAGCTATGTGTGAATCCCTGGACTTCCCGGTTTCTTGAGAAAATTCTCCTGACCTCTTTAAAAGGAGATTGAAAATGTGTTTTCAACAAAAATGCTAATTAATCTTCATCCAAGCTTTGATAATAATTATGAGTTAATGATATGCACTTTGACCGTAATTTTAGAGCATTATTGGCCTTTAATAATGATCTTTCACAAATACATGAGGGTTTAATGTCTTATTTTTAATACTCAGAAGCCCAGTTTGGCTAATCCTATCTGAAAATCCCTTTGATCAAGATAAGAAAAACTAAATTATCAACTGAAATAATATATTATCATTTTTAACGAAGTGATTACCTACTTAAATCTCCACTAGGAAACATCTTTAAATTCTGAAAATAAGTGACTAGATGTGCTTATGATTATTGTTGATCATGGCCTCTCTGCCCCTAATAGTTCATTTGTGAAACCTGACACCATATACAAATTCTATTCAGTTAACATTACAAAACATTTCTAAAATAGTATTTCAAGAGTTAATAAGAGTTAAAGTTAAATAATGTAACTTTTTCTTCAGAGAGTTTTTTTTTTTTTTTTTACTATTAGATTTCCAGTTAGCAGTCACTTTAAAAATTGAAATGCCAAGTGCAGAATTCTGTGAAACACAGCACACAATAAAAACTTGCTTATCTCCCAGGTAATTTCTACCACAAAGTAACACATTAGTAAATGTCCATTCACTCATTCATCTTTCATTCGACAATATCAATTCAGTTGAATTGAACACGTACTGAGCAGCTTTCATGAGCAATTAATTGCACTGTGTGTGAAACACTATAAGTGATACAGACATGAACAAGGTAAGCAGCATAGTACTCAAGGAACAGAACTTCTTATAAGGCAGCTAAGGCCAATATATAAATAACAGCAATATAAGACAGGATAAAACTACAAAAAATGTACCACAAAGTACAATTTGCACACAGAAGAGAGAGAGATTTAGGGCTGCTTTTAGTGAGAGGTGAGGACTAAGTAGATAAAGACATATTTGATTTAGTCCTCCAACTAGTTGATGAGGTTGAGCAGTGAGGGTTTTCCAGTAAAGGGAGCCAGGGAACACGGTTTCAAATTATATTGTAATTTATCAAGTTCCTCAGATATTAGGTACTATATTGGGTAGGAGTTTTTACATTTGTTATTTCAAGTGACATTGGTTTTCATGTGTGATATAAAAGCTATTTGTTTCCATTCTTCCATGAGGAAACTGAAGCTCAGGAATACAAGTCCATGAGTAGCAACTGGCAAAGAAAGCAGGTCCAAGAACCAAGATCCAAGGTGTTTTTCTTCAAATTTTCTCACCAATGCTGCTAATTTTTCATTGTTGCCCAGGGCTCAGCCTCCCTCTGCATGGAGGACATTTCAGCTCTTCCATACAGCCTGTGAGTGGTAACCTTGGAAATTGTCTGAGCTAGTTCTTTGTTTCATACTCTGGAAGCAGAGGTTAGCTGGGCATTGACTTGTGAATTAAAAGCAATTTCGCCAAAAAAAAAAAGAAAGAAAAAAAAATCAAGACTTTTTTCTTCCTTAGTCCCTTGTAGACAGTCTTCTGGCATCTATTTTGAGGACAAGAGGTGTGGTCCTTCTGTTTTTCTGTTTTAGATCATCTCTTGTTTGTTCATTGTGACATTTAAGAATTTCTTGGGTCTGCTGCAGTTGTACTAGGATGTACACAGGTATAGATTTATTTTTATTTATACTACTCTATGCTCATCTATTTTTCTGTTCTTAGGATTCAATGGTCTACTCAATTCTAAAAAACTCTCCTCATCTGTTTGAATATTGTTCTTATTCTAATTTCTCTTAGGAAATACCTTTTAGATCTATCTATATCATTCTGTTTTCAATCTTAAGTTCTTTTTTCTTATTTCCCTTTTTCTTTCTAGAAGTAATTTCTATAGTCTATATCCCAGATTATTGATTTTCTCTTTGGCTGAATCCTACCTCCTATTTAACCCATCTAGGAAGGTTTTAATTTTAATGCTTATAATGCCTGTCATTTTATTTCTTGAAGTTATAACTGGATGTTTCCAATTCCCCTGTCATAAGAGAGTAACCCTTTCCAAGTCCCAGCTATTTATATAGTTGGCAGTTCCTGTTCCTCTCCAGTTATGAAATCCTCATCACTTGAACTTAAGTGGGCATTCGGACTGTAACCTGACCTGCTTTGGCCTACATTCAGGTTTTCTACCTTGCTAATCTGTTACCCTATCAAATTACGGGTTTATAACTCTGGTTATGAGTTTCCTATCAAGTTCATAGCCTGAAAATTTCCTTCTCTTTCTTTTGCTCTCAGCTAGGTATTTAAAAAGTTATTATATTCTACTCAGTATTTGTGTATTTGTAGAGGGAAGGTGGGTGCGGTGTATGAGGGGTACTCCACGAGGCTTAGGTCAACATTTTGCTAAAACTAAAAGATCCAGTGATAAGTCAGTCTTACAACTATGTTGGCTATATTCTTTACACTCTAATTACTCTTCAACCTTAATATATTTAGTAAATAATGGGAGAACAGTACTCATTATCCCTGAGTCAGGAACAATCAGTGGACCACAAGAGCACACGAGGAGAAAAGTACCAGAAATCCTGTGTGAGAGTTTAAGTTGAGAAACGAAAGAATTGAACATATTAGGAAAAAAAGGATAGAAAGAGGCCAGATCATATGCTAAATATTTCATATACATTATCACATATAATACCCCAACAGTCCTCTCCTTTAGAAAATTGGAGATTCAGAAACATCACACAGAGTTGTACAGGAATTGAACCTAGGCCTCTAAGTTTCAAAAGGCCATACTTGATTATTATAAGAAACTCAGAACTTTTTCTGATGTGGCAAAAGTTTGACATCAAAGTCAGAATCAAGGAAGACTACTCCGGGAGCAAAGACAGATTTCTCATATAGCCAATGAAATTTAGACACAAGGGCCTTTCAACTGGATGGGACTCACAGAGTTTCTGGGTATTGTAAGTATGTGGATAGGGAGGGGAAAGCCATGTGAAAATTGGAAAATATTTAAATGTAAGTGTGTCTGAAAATTGTCTAAAGAGATGTCAGAGAGAAGGGTTTGAATCTTCAAGACTTCTGTTTTTGAAGATTTTGGGGGTAGAAATCTTTTCTAATTAGAAATAAATATTCATCCTTCTACTTAAATTTTTGCTAATAATGGTGTATTACTTTTCTTTTAATGAAAGGCTCCAACTTTATAACTTTCAGGCACAAATCCTAGTTCTGTCCCTGCCTGGGAATAGAGGGTGGGGGGAGTATAAAATGAAAATAGGCTAGTTAGGATTCTGTAGGAGTATAGGTATGAAGTATGAAGGACTAGAAGTAAAGTGGTTAATGATAAAAGTCAAAATTATTTTTTTAAGATTTTATTTATTTATTCATGAGAGACACAGAGAGAGAAAGGCACAGACACAGGCAGAGGGAGAAGCAGGCTCCATGCTGGGAGCCTGATGTGGGACTCGATCCCTGGTCTCAGGGATCACACCCTGGGCTGAAGGTGGCGCTAAAATGCTGAGCCACCTGGGCTGCCCAAAGGTCAAAATTATTAGACTGATTCAAGAATCATAGCAAAGAAAGAATAAACGGAATCCAGTGAATGGTAGGATGTAAGCCATAAATATAAGAAAGAATCCAGTCTCATTCCAGGTTTATGAGCACTGCTGTAAATGACATTAGTGGCACTATTACCAGAAAGAGCCCAGTCAAGAGGAATTTACTGGTGATTTGGTAGATGAGGTGAAAGACCAGTGGAGAGTATGAATGGTGGAAAATACAAAGAGTTCTGCGGATAGAACAACACATTTGTCCAGCATCTGGCTGACATTTGGAAATGAAATACAAAAGCTCTGCAGATGACTGGGACTCTATGGGAAGAGCTGCTTACACACAACAGCCCTCAGTAGCTGTAGATTAAGAAAGACACAGTACATGGCCAAGCCCAGGATTTTCATAAGTGGCTCAAAAGCAAGGAAAGGTAAATAAGAAGGGAGAGCAACAAGAGCCTCAAGAAAATGGAGGTGATTTCACTGAGAATGCAATGTTTGGATCTGGTGCAAAGATCACATGACTATGTGATCTTTTAAAGAACCAATTCAATAGGGTAGTGAGAACCAGAGTCTGAATGTGAGGGATCATCAGGAGAGTTGATGGTAATATGCATGATCTGTGAGTATAAAATAATCTTTCAGGATTATTGAATGGCAAAGAAGAATGGTCTCAGATTGTAGAAGAGACATGAGATGAAATACTTTCTTTGAGTTTGAGGACTTTTTTTAAGTCAGAAGAGAAGAAATTTTTCTCTCTCTATGGTAAAGGAAAATTGGAAATAGAAGCATTGGGATGGTTGACGAAACAACATTGTGACAGAAACTGAATGATGGGGGAACAGAGGCTTTGGGGTCATCCAGGGGCAAATACAATGAGGACATTTCCTCTGTAAAGACAGTGGCAGATACTTAAAAAATTTCAGATGATTATGAAAGTTTTTAATATTGCTTATGTAGATTCTTTGAGTGATAACCAAGGCTAGATACATCCATGTTAACAATGGCCAAAGTAAAATAGAGATGTAGATCTTGAAACTGAGAAAGAAAAAAGAATTGCGAATTCAAAAGGTCAGATAGTAAAATTATTAAGGAGAGTATTAGAGGATGTAATTAAAAAGAAATACTATGAATAAAGACCTCAGAAGATGGCATGAAAGTATCCTGGGGGATGGAGATGACATTTATAAAATAGAGACCAAAAGTTGGTACAAGTAGCAGGTGGGGAATTCAAACAAAATGTGTTTGCTAATTAGTATCAATTAAGTTAATTGGTCACAAAGACAGAAACCTACACAGTTATGGGAATAATAACGTGAAAAATGACTGCACAGGTTATTACAGAGTTTTTAATCATGACCTTGTATGAACAAATGGATGGGTATATCTCTAATCAAAGTTTCAGTCTAAAGAAGCACTTGAATTCATTCTTTATATCTCCATTTGCTAAAGAATGAACAGCCAATGTCACTGCAGCTTTTGCAATGCTCCTACCAGGGAAGTTTTAAATTGAAATCAAATTCCAATCTTTCTACTTTCATCTGCATTAGACAACTAAAGGCAAATGATGTAATTAGGGAAATTCCCTTAAAAAATGTACTATTGCTTAAACATTACTTCTTTTCTGATGAAAGAGTCATAAGCTCAGGAGACTAGATATCAAAATAGCTGAGGAGGGTGCGATTAAAAAGAAATAGTATAAAAAATAAAATAAAAAAAGAAATAGTATAATAAAGAATTTTCATTATGGTATTAAAACATGGTGTTTCTATAATTAGATTTAAATATTTTTTAAATTAATATATCACATTTCCCCCTAAAATAAATATCAGAGCCATTAAAGAAATATATACCTTTCATCAATTAAATGAAAGGATAACTAGTACTTCAGATAAACTTTGGCTCTCAACTTGCTGGCAGTGAGGCACACAAGGGAACATATTTAGTTGCATGGTCCTAGGCAAAAGAAAATATAAAGCATTCTATCTACATAGGAGAGGCACTTTTTTTTTTCTTGTATTACATTTGGAAGGAAGTTTCTGAAATAAGGTAATTTATGGACATTTTAGTAGCCTACTGGAAAAAACACTTAGTAAAAATACTACGAGTATGTCATAGACCTATTTCTCCAAACATAGTGAATCACATGATATTTTAAAAATAAGTAAATAGGTAAGTTTTCAAGATGCTGAATTTATTGAACTCAAATATTAGGGTATCTGATCTATCTTAGTATAGTGGCGCAATTTGAGATACAGTAGGAATGATAGACCACAAGTGTCTTACAATAGCTCCCCTAAATATCTTTTCAGTTTTATAAAAAATACATGTAAACATATGCAGCATGGTGAAACAGTCTCTAACAATATACGCTCAAACTCAAAAAGAGAAAACATCGTTATAACACAGACTACTCAGGTATGGGCCAATCCCATCTTGTTCATAAAGTTTGGCTTTTATGATCTTATCTGTTATACCTGCTCTTGAATTTAAGATCAGGGCATCTTGGACAAACATTTTTATTCTAGAATAATCAACAGATATTCTTCAGAAAACTAAAGTAATTTGAGAGTCAAAAGTGCACAACTGAATCAGTAGCAATTGGATATGTTTGTTAAAGGATTAATTTTATGGCTGTTTAGCCCATTCATTGGGTTCTAAAAATCTAATGAAAACTAAAACAATACTCTGGATCAAACTTATGAGATTTATTTTTCATAAAAGGTGACCTTTGATATTCAACACTGAGGATTTTATGATTTGAAAGGATTGGTAACAGTGACTTGGTGAAAAGGTGTAGAAAAGAATCATAATATAAAGTAATATAGTGATAGTTATATAACAATAGTAATATAGTTATTGTACTTCATCCTTTACAGAGACCATTCACAGTGATGGCATGAAATTTTGGCTGCTTAAGCAATCAACATCTGTGGGGTCTTGTTAATTCTAGTGAAAAAAATGTATAAATACCTACTCTAATATTTATGTGAATTCAGTGAAGTCAGTTAAAAGTATTTATGTTGGCATGTAAATTCTTAAGAGATAATTATTATTAACCATGAATATATTTTGTATTAATGACAGTGGGAAATTAACAAAAATGAATGCCAACATTCTTAACTACTATATGTTGTGATAAACCACTTCTATGGGATTATCTCTGAATTTCTCGAAGTCAACACAAAACATATAATTCAATATTTTGTGTTTTACTCTACTGAAGGAGTCTTCTGGCTTAGAAAGCCCAAATGACTGGAAGAGATAAGCTTGTTGAATGCCACTTTCATTTTATAAGATGGAATATCCTACCAAACAATCCTACACTTAACAATTTCATTTTACAATTATATTTTTAAAAATTCTTATGTTGTCTTGTTGACCTGTGAAGTCTTACAGAATAATTTGTATGTAAAAACCTGCTGAAAACAAGACTTTTTTTTCATGTCTACCTACATAAAACACAACAGAAAACAAGATTTTATATTTAATGCTGTTCCGATTTTTAAAAAACTATGGATATTACTTTATATCAAATTTAAAAAGTGAGGGCAAAAATATTCACATACTATATTTAGCTGCAATTACTACTGCCCTAGTCATACATTTTTCCTATCTCTTCTAGATAAGTATTCAAAATGGCACCTAATCCTTTCCCATGTCCCGTAACAATGAAGTGATATATTAAAAAAAAAGAAAAGATTCCAAGGGTCAGCTGGATGGTAGATTTGCTATTTCCAGTAGTACATTACTGAATAAATATATATAAAAAAACTAACCTGCAATATAAATTTTCATTCATGTTGCTCATTTAACATTTAATTATATTTGGCCTTGTATTTTTACTTAAGTACTTACTTTACTTCCCACAACTTGTCACCTCAATGAATCATAATGATCAGGGAACATGTTAATTTTTCCTAATTAACTGGTCAGAAATCTCTAATATTTCTGCTTATAACTTTATATAATGTATGTACATTATTGAATAAATGAATGAATAAAAATAAAATAGCATTTCTTTATAGTATATTTCTTTAAGATTAGTTTGCAAAACTATATGACTTTGAATCTCAACTTTTGTCCTTCTCTATGCATAGCACAGGGTTTACAACAAATAGATGTCCATGTTGAAGTAAATAAATACAATCAACAGGAAAACCTGTGAGTCTCAAATATGCCTTTAAAGGATATAGGAATCTTACAAGACAATGGCTTTTTTCTCATAAAAATAATTAATGGAAAATAAGATAATTTTTACCAAAGAATCTCTAAATAATATTACAAGATTAGGAAAAGAAATAGTAATGCCAGATGCTGGTAATAAAAACCTTGATAGATGATATCATCTTTATTGTTACTGAAAAAGGAAAGTATATATTGTACATTCTATTCTGAATGAGACATATTTAGGTTCAATTGCAATTTTATATCAGCTGCTAAATGGTTCTGAACTAAAAGTCAATGCCAGGACTCTAGACTTTTACACCTGCTTAGCTACGCTGTCTGTCATCTTTTTCCTATTGAGTAGGCAATAATAATTTTTCAATAACTGAGTAAAGGGATAAATAGCTTTAATTTCCTCAAGCAAACTCTCCTTCTCTTTTATTCTGTGCCACCACTCCTGCCATAATTCAGTTTGATCAGGCATAGCAATACCATTTTTATTTTAAAATGACTTATGCACTACAAACTCTGGCTTCAATATAGTTATTCTGAGAAGTAAACAAATACTTAAATGGAGTATTCTGTGATTGTTTAATACAAACGGTTTGGGAAGCTTTCATCAGATGATAGATTAAATAATATTTAAAATATTTTCAGATTTAAGATTTATTGAGTGACTACCATGTGTCAGAAATGGCTTGCAGAACTTTACAAGTGACAACTTATATAATACTCATAACTTTATAAATTAGGAGTTACCACCTCTACTAGAGGCATCTGAGTGTAGGTATCTGAAGCAATGTGCCAGTCACACAGCTCCAGGGTGGTGGATCGAGAACTCCAAACCAGGCTCTCTGAGGACTGAACATTGAGCTTGGTCCCAACTAGGCAGATTGCCTCTCTTAAAGTCAGAGAGTCTATAAAGATTCTGTTTTATAGGATATACAAGGAGGGCACCTGGGTGGCTCCATCAGTTAAGCATTAGATTCTTGATTTCAATTCAGGTCATGATCTCAGGGTCATAAGATTGAGCCCTGTGGCAAGCTCCATGCTGGGTGTGAAGCCTGCTTAAGATTCTCTCTCTCCCTCCCTCTCTGTCCATTCCCCTACCCCTGTCAATTCTATAAATAAATAAATAAATAAATAAATAAATAAATACTGAAGGTATTTTTACAAGCCAGCGGGGAAGGACTGATAGTAGATAGTGGATTTACTGCTTTTGTCATTGCATTTAGATCTAAAAAGCTATTTCTCCAAATGACATCTCTGAAACCTCTCCTAGCTTCACCAGCACCACCCCTTCACAACTAATGCATTACAGACACTGATCACAAACACTAACAGTTCCTAGCTTTGATGGAGCCAAGAAAAGGGGGGAAATGGCTTCAGAAAATTTCTGATACATTGCTGCTCACATGCATTAAAAAACAAAAATTTAAAAAGCACATTGTAAATGTATACACTATTTCTAGGAATAACAATTAGAGCCAGCTGAAATAGAACAAAGTTCAGAAACCATTGATAACTGATTTCTATCTGTAAACAATCTGATGTCAACAAAATCTCATCCATCTGTAAAGCCCAGATGAATATGAAAGCTCATGTACCATCCACAAGCACACAAATACACCATGTACAACAAAACCTTATTTTTCACATGAGGATTTTCATTTCCCTGATCTTTACTTTCAAGGCATGCTACCTGTTAACCACTGGTATGAAAACAGTATTACTTAGGTGGATTCATCCATTTTCTTTGGTTCCAGAGAAAGCAATTCTCATGGGCCATCTAAAGCAACGACTTGTGCTTCAGTTGGAGACTTGGTTAAGTTTAATCTGCTTTAGCAGTGACAGAAGACAAACAAAAATGAGATGCTGGTTCTCATTGGTTTTTACTCATATCACCGTCATTTTCCATGACATGGTACCACATGTGCCTGTGAGCACTGGTCTCATCAGGTATTCCTTATTGAGTGACAAAGGGGGTAAATACTTCAGGAAGATGAAAAGGAGAAGGGGGGAAAAACAAACAGGCAAACAAAAACCCCTTGGACCTGACATTATGGAAAAAATAAAAAAAGACACTAAGATGAAAAAAAAAATAGTGTCATGGTTTACATGTGGGATTTTGATGGAATCTAGGGCTGTGTTTTAATTCAAAACTCACCATCTCAAAACCACTTCTTTTCATCCGCCTGCAGGACTTGAGGTAAGTACGTATACGTTTTCTGGCACGCTCTTGATACTCAGGGAATTGTCGCCTGCATGAGTCAATGATAGCCTGGATCTTTTCTTTGGGCTGCTTAGAGATTGGGACCATTCGGTCCAAGTTTTCATCTACAAACAGCCTGACAAACATCTGTTGGCAAGAGGGAGACAGAGGAGAAGGGTTTGGAGGACTGCTCTCTGCTGTTCCTAGCTTCCTGTCTTGATTACCGATAGGAAAATACTCTTTTCTGCTTTATGCACTGGAGAACTTTGCCATGGAAAGCCAGAGATTTTACGCAAACACCCTTTTAAAGGCTTTCGAAATGGTTGGATTAAAAAAAAAATAGAGAGAAAAAAAGAGAGAGAGAGGCAGACAGACAGACACACAGACAGAAAAGTATAGACTATTGTGTAGGGAAAAAAAATCAGGAAATAACAGTACACTGTGACAATTAAGCACCCCATAAAATTCTCCATTAAGGATAAATGCGACTGCTCCACTGTGACACTGCACAGTGCAATCATCTCTGAAAACAATGGACTCTCTTGTCATGCATAATTAGATAAGCCGGGAAGGCGGGAGAAATAACTGGTGACAGGCATACTCTTCCGAGGAAGAAGCCGAGGCCCCTCATCCACTAGGTAAACATGCATACTCACACAACACAAATCCAGTTTTCAGCTCACATTTGGCTTTAAAATTCTAAACAAAACACAGCAATTCTGGTGTCTGGTTGGCAAAGAGTGTTTCATGTACTTTTTAAATCCTTCTGTAAATTAAACAGACATGTCTCTAGAATAGCCACATTTACCAACAAGCAACAACACCAAAGTGAAGCGGTAAAGGAAGCCACGCGGGGAGGGTGGCCGGACTCACATTAAAGGCCTTCAGCCGCTCGGCCTCAACGCCATCGGTCTCGTTCACTTTCTCCGAGTCGTCGTGCTCGTCGTGCTCATCTTCGTCCTCATCTCCCCTGTTCAGGGACAGGTCCTCGGCACCTCGGTCTACGCTCTCATTTTTGCCAGACTCGTAGCTTGAGTAGCTATGTGCCGGAGACTGCAAAGAGAGGCGCAGATTGCTGCTTGTAAATCCATCGCACGGCAGACAAACGCAGCTTTTAATTTCTCAAAGATCTCAAAGATCTTGCTCAAAGAAGTGAATCCCAGAGTTGTAGCTATTTTCATTTGAATCGGAATGAAGGGAGAGGAGAAGAAAAATCTACCTCCCCAGTCATGCTGGTCGCATTACCAGTATTCCATAGCTGCATGAACATTTCTAACACTACAGAAAGTTCTATCGAATTTAGCTTTTCGAGCGCAAAGATAGTTCCCACTTAATATACTCAGGAAGGAAGGAAGGAAGGAAGGAAGGAAGGAAGGAAGGAAGGAAGGAAGGGAGGAAGGAAGGAAGGAAGGAAGGGGAGGGAGGGAGGGAAGAAGGGAAGGAGGGAAGACAGATTAACCTTTAATCACCTTTGCAAAAGAATCATTGAATCACACACATCCTTAGAAATGACCTCAGGGCTTAGTCAGTCTAACCATATTAGTAATGTTTTTAACAGATAAGGAACCTAAGGGGTGGATATATTTAATAGATGTGCCCCACAAGGACTACACAAAATATTGATACTAAGGGGTGCTAATTATAAGACAACGTCTTGAAAATCAGTTTTTAAATTGTGAGTCTTATCATGGCCCTGAATTTTGGCAGAAAAAAAGAACTAGGTTTCCTCAGAATCATGTTAAGCTTAATGCTTCCTAAAGCTTAACGGAAGATAAATGCCGATCAGCGCAGTTCTCGCAAACTTCAATAGGGTTCAAGACCAACCATGGGTCCTGCTGTGGTAGCTCCTACTTTTTTGTCCATGTGGCATCTTTTCCTTTCAGGAACAGCTTCTGTTCCACCAGGTGAGAGTGCCAATCCCAGGGCGGCAACCTTCTCTAACCCAGGTGTGCCCCAACTTTACCTCTGGGTAACTGAAATTAAGTTGAATACAGCAAGGCTAAGCAGAATAGAGTGCTAATAATGTCATCTGAGATTCTAGATTCAACTGTGCCTGAAATTAACCCACCTCCCACACCCCTCCCCCCTTAGTCTTTCTTTGCTTAAATCTGAGTTTTAGTCCTTTGCAGTTGAGTCTAGAGTGGCACTATAGTGGAACACCAAATACCTGTTAGTGAAAGAAGCCAATCTGAAAAGGTTACATATTGTATGATTTGAGCTATAAGACATAATGGAAAAAGCAGAACTATGAACAGTTGAGAAAGATCATTGGTTGCCAGGGGTTTGGGGAGTGGGGTGGGGGATGAAATGGCAAAGCACAGAGGTTTTCTAGGGCCCTGGGAATATTCTATATGATACTATAATGGTGGATACATGTCACTATATATTTCTATGAACCCATAGAACAGACAATACCATGACTCCTAATATAAACCATGGACTTTGGGTATTTATAATTTATCAATGTAAGTTCATCAATTATAACAAAAGTACCACTCTGCTAAGTGGACATTGATAATGAGGGAGGTTATACATGCATATGGGCAGGAGGTATGTGGAAATCTCTGCATCTTCCTCTCAATCTTGCTGTGACCTTAAAACTACTTTAAAAAATAAAGTCCTTTTTCAAAAAAATGGGGAATATGAGTATTGGGATGATAAAACAGAAACAAGCCATAAAAATTACTATAGCCTTTTAGCGACCCACATAAAATATGGTAGTCTTTACACCATAACCCTACCTTAATTTTTAAGAACTTTGGATGACCATACCCTAAGAAGCCTTTATTTCAGGAGCAATCATTTTCATATTCCAAGTGTAATTTTAAAAATTCCAAATCAGGGACACCTGGGTGGCTCTATGGTTGAGCATCTGCCTGCAGCTCAGGGTGTGATACCAGAATCAAGTCCTGCATCGGGCTCCCAGTGGGGAGCCTGCTTCTCCCTCTGCCTATGTCTCTGTGTCTCTCATAAATAAATAAATAAATCTTTTAAAAAATTCCAAATCAAATCTTTTTTTTAAAAAAAAAATTTTATTTATTTATTTGACAGAAAGTGAGAACATAAGTAGAGGGAACATCAGAGGGAGAGGGAGAAGCAGGCTCCCCACCAAACAGGAAACCCAATGTGGGGCTCTATCCCAAGACCCCAAGATCATGACTTGAGCCAAAGGCAGACACTTAACCAACTGAGCCATCCAGGTGCGCACAAATCAAATCACAAAATAAAAGAAACAAAAATGTTAAGGAATCACCACTTAGGCCTTTTGGATGAAACCTTGCTTATCCTCATAACACAGGTGTTCACAGGACCAATGGTATATTTTTGCCTAAATTATGTATTTCATTTTTCCCCTCTTGAGATAACCTGTAGTTCTCCTTAGCAAAGACCTCTTGAAAAATACAATTACACTTTGATTTTCTCACATTTTTACCACCCTTATAGAACTGGTAGCTCTGGACCTAGAAAGCCACCCCACTGCTGTCCACTCCTAGAAAAAGGAGGCCCAATCTGTTTGCTTATTCTGTGGTCAGAGCATAGAATGGCTCGGACAGCAACACCGCCATGCTTGATAGAAGAGCTGAGGCCATAGGGGCCATTTGTGATTCACGCAGCCAAGGGAAATAAAGACAAACCTTTTATTTCTTTATCATGCCCTAAATAAGGGAAGAATCTCATGAATTTAGTGGAAGACATTCATGTTTTCATATTAGTTTGAACACAGCTCTGTCACAGCACTGATCACGAAGTATTATACAAGTTAGCTCATATGTCCATCTTCCACACAGCCCAAGAGTTACTTGAGGTTGGGGTCACTCAGGGACCATGCCTTTTCCATCCTTATAACTTTGCACAATGTCAGGCACATAGTGGGAATAAGATAAGAAATGTTTCTGAAAAAGTGAACAATTAGAGCTGTACAGAATTCGAATTAACTTTTAAACTGCTAGGCGCAGCCCGGGTGGCTCAGTGGTTTAGTGCCACCTTCAGCCCAGTGCCTGATCCTGGAGACCCAGAATCATGTCCCACATCGGGCTCCCTGCATGGAGCCTGCTTCTCCCTCTGCCTGTGTCTCTGCCTCTCTGTGTGTGTGTGTCTCTCATGAATAAATAAGTAAAATCTTAAAAAAAAAAAAGTTGTTAGGATTTAAAAAAATAAAATAAACTGTTAATTAAAAATTTACCTTGTCAGTTACTTCCTTTTTAATTGAGCTATAATTGACAAGCAACATTATATTAGTTTCAGGTATATAATAATGATTTGATATTTGATATATTTCACTGCCACCATATATAATTTCAAAATTGTTTGTGATGAGAACTTCTAAGATTTACTAACTTTCTAATATGCAGTATATTATTAACTAGAGTCATCATGCTGTACATTACATCTCTATGACTTACTTTATAACTCAAAATTTGTCCCTTTTGACTCCCTTCACCTATTCCCCGTCCACTGACCATCCTCCTCCAACTCTGGCAATATATCAACTTATTTTCTATATCTGAGCTTGACTTTTTGTTTTGTTTTTCAAGATTCCATGTGTGAGATCATTCGATATTTGCCTTTCTCTCTTTTCACTTAGCAGAATGACCTCAAGGTTCATGTCACAAATGGGAAGACCTCCTTGTAGCTGAATAATATTCTGCTGTATACATTCACTATGTTTTCTTGATCCATCAAGGACACAGGTTGCTTCCAGTCTTGGGTATTATAAATAATAATACAATGAACATGGGAGTGGATAACCTTTCCAGTTAGTGTTTTCATCTTCTTCAGACAAACACCCATAAGTAGAATTGGAGGATCATATGAAACTTATTTCATTTCATTTTATTTTTTAAGAATTTTATATTTTAGAGAAGGAGAGAGGGAGAGAGAGAAAGAATGCATGAGGAGGAAAGATAGAGGAGGAGGGAGAGAAAGAGGAGAATAAGTCCCAAATAGATTCTATTTTGAGCCAGATGTGGGGCTTGATTTCAGGACCCACGGATCATGACCTGAGCCAAAACCAAGAGTCAACGCTTAACCAGTTGAGTCACCCAAGTGCCCCCATACAAAACTTCTATTTTTAATTTTTTGAAGAACATTCATATTGTTTTCCATAGTGGATAGACCAATGTACAGTCTCACCAACAGTGCACAAGTATGGAGAAAAGAGAACACTTGTGCACTATTGGTGAGACTGTAAACTAACATATACCCTGTTGTAGTTTTAATTTGCATTTCCCTGATAAAGCGATACTGAACATCTTTCCAAGGGCTTAATGGCCATATGTACATCTTCTTTAGAAAAATATCTATTCAGATCCCCTGCACTTGGTATGGGGGTAATTGAATGGGTTGGTATTTTAGTGTTGAGGTGTAGGAGTTCTTATATATTTTAGATCTTGGTCTCTTATTGGATATAACATTTGCAAGTATGTTCTCCTGTTGTTGGTTTCATTCACTGTGCAAAAGCTTTTTAGTTTGATGTAGTCCCATTTGTTTACTTTTACGTTTGGTGTCAAATCCAAAAATCATCACCAACACAGACATCAAAATTACCACCTGTATATTCTTTCAGAGTTTCATGGTTTCAGGTCTTATGTTCAAGTCTTCAATCCATTTTAAGTTTTTTTAGGTGTATGGTGTAAGATAATGGTTTAGTTTCATTCTTTTGCAAGCAGCTGTCCAATTTTTCCAAAATTGTTTTTTTTTTTAAGATTTTTATTTATTTACTCATGAGAGACACAGAGAAGAAGAGACATAGGCAGAGGGAGAAGCAGACTCCCTGAGGGGAGCCTGATGTGGAACTTGATCCCAGGACCCTGGGATCACAACCTGAGTCAAAGGCAGATACTCAACCACTGAGCCACCCACGTACTCCAACATTGTTAATTGAAGACACTGTCTATCCCTATTGTCTGTTCTTGGCTTTATCATGAATTAATTGACCATATATGCATGGATTTATTTCTGGTCTTCCTATTCTGTTCCACTGATCCTATGTATTGGTTTTTATGACAATACTATATAACTTTAATTACTATAGGTTTTTAATACATATTGAAATCAGGGAGCATGATGCATACAGCTTTGTTTCTCTTTGTCAAGACTGCTTTGGCTATTTGGGGTCTTTTGTGGCTCCATACAAATTTTAGGATTATTTGTCCTACTTCTGTGAAAAATGCCATTGAATTTTCATGTGTCTAAATAAATTTTATTTATTTGATAATATTGCATTGAATCTGTAGGTTATATTGGGTATTAAGGACACTTTAATGATATTATTTCTCCCAATCAATCAGCAGGGAATATCTTTCTATTTGTTCGTGTTGGTTTAATTTCTTTTATCAATGTCATACTTTTCAGTGCATAGATCTTTCGCTTCCTCCTCGATTATGTTAATTCCTAGGTATTTTACTCTTTTTTTATGTAATTGTTAATGAGATAGTTGTCTTAATTTCTCTGATAGTTGTTATTAGTGTATAGAAACACAAGATTTTTTTAAATTCAAGTATAGTTAAAGCACAACAGATTTCTGTATATTGATTTGTTATTCTATAACTTTACTGAATTCAGTCAGCTTTTAAACATATAGGGGATCCCTGGGTGGCTCAGCGGTTCGGCGCCTGCCTTTGGCCCAGGGCGCGATCCTGGAGTCCTGGGATTGAGTACCGCATCGGGCTCCCAGCATGGAGCCTGCTTCTCCCTCTGCCTGTGTCTCTGCCTCTCTCTCTCTCTCTCTCTCTCTCTCTCTCTCTGTGTCTATCATAAATAAATAAATAAATCTTTAAAAAATAAATAAATAAATTCTAAAAATATATATATTAGTTATTCATTACTGAATATATTAGGCAATCTTAGAATCATTAAAAATATGAGCAGTCTAGAAGCAGTGGTTTTCAGACAATGCCTACTATGTCAGCAGTAACTGCATCTCCTGGGAACTTATTAGAAATACAAATTATTGGCCCCCATCCAAGACGACCTAAATGAGATACTTTGGGGCTAGACCCAGCAATCTATGTTTTCACATGCCCCCCTAGGGTATCCTAATGCACTTTCAAGTTTGGAACCACTAGCCCAGAACTAACTTCTATCTATAAGAAATAAGGCAGATAGAACAAGTTGAATAACACTAGAAAAAGCAAAGAGACTTCCAAAATATGAGACCTTGTACAGGACGACTGGCTGGTTCTGCAAAAAGTGACACAGGAAAAACAAGTGATACATTAGAAGAGATTTAGAAGTGTACGGGCGTACCTTGTTTTATGGCATTTTACAGATATTGTGGGGTCTTGGTTTTTGCTTCTTTATAAAGTAAAAGTTTGTGAAAACCCTGTGGCAAGCAAGTTGATCAGCACCAGTTTTCCAATAGCATTAAGCTCACTTTGTGTCTCTGTGTCACACTTTGTAACACTCATACTATTTCAGTGTTTTTCTTCTTCATTATAATTGTTATGGCAAGTTATGATCAGTGATCACTGATGTTATTATTGTAATTGTTTGGGGTAATCACAAACCATGCCCATCAGAGATAGTGAATTTAATTGAGAAAGTGTATGTATTCTGACTGCTTCATTGACCAGCAGTGCCCCCACCTCTCTCTCTCTTCAGGCCTTCTTATTACCTAAGATAACAACAATACTGAAATTAGGCCAATTAATAATCTTATAATGGCCTCTAAGTGTCATGTAAAAGAGTCATGTGTCTCACTTTAAATCAAAAGCTAGAAATGACCAAGCTTAGTGAGAAAAGCATATCAAAAGTGGAGACAGGACAAAAGCAAGGCCTCTTGTGTCACAAATTGTAAATGCAAAGGAAGAATTCTTGAAGGAAATTGTAAGTGCTTTTCCAGCGAACACACAAATGGTGAGAGTGAAACAATCATATTCTTGATATGGAGGAAGTTTTAGTGGTCTACGGAGAAAATCAAACCAGCCATCACATTTTCTTAAGCCAAAGTATAATCCAGAGCAAGGACCTAACTCTTGTTTGAAGCTAGCAGAGGAGCAAAGGATAGTTCATAAGGTTTAAAGAAGGAAGCCACCTCTCTCCCTAACATCAAAGTGCAAGGTGAAGCAGCAAGTGCTGAAGTAGAAGCTGCCGCAAATTATCCAGATGATTTAACTAAGATAATAAAGGTGGCTACACTAAATAACACATTTCCAATATAAGACATAACAGTCTTATATTGGAAGAAGATCTCATCTAGGACTTTCATAGCTAGAGAGAAGTCAATGCCTGGCTTCAAAGCTTCAAAGGACAGGCTGACTCTCCTGTTAGAAGTTAATGCAGCTAGTGACTTTTTGTTGAAGCTAATGCTCATTGACCATAGGAAAATCTTAGGGTCCTTAAGAATTATGCCAAATCCACTCTACCTTTGCTTTATAAACGGAAAAACAAAATCTTGATGACAGCACATTTGTTTGCAACACTGTTGACTGAACATTTTAAGCCTGATGTTGAGACTTACTGCTCAGAATAAACAAAAGATTCCTTTCAAAATATTACTATTCATTGATAATGATAATGCACCAGGACACCTAGGTGGCTCAGTGGTTGAGTGTCTGCCTTCAGCTAAGGGTGTGATCCCGGGATCCATGATTAAGTACCACATCGGGCACCTTGCATGGGGCCTGCTTCTCCCTCTGCCTATGTCTCTGCCTGCCTCTCTCTCTCTCTCTGTCTCTCATGAATAAATAAATAAAATCTTTTTAAAAAAAGATAATGATAATGCACCTAGTCAGTCCATCTTTAATGGAGATATACAATGAGATCAGTAGTTTTATGCCTGCTAACACAACATTCATCCTAACAGATCAAGGAGTCATTTTGAATTTCAAGACTTATTTAAGAAACAAGTTTCATAAAATTATAGTTTCCATGTATAGCAATTCTTCTGATGGATCTGAGCAAAATCCATCTAGAAAGGTTTTATATTCATCTACATTAAAAACCTTTTAGAAAGGATTCACCATTCTAAGTGCCGTTCAGAACATTTGCAATTCATAGGAAAAGGTTAAAATATCAACATTAACAGGAGTTTAGAGGAAGTTGATTCCAGAGGTGCCTGGGTGGCTCAGTCAGTTAAGTGTCTGAATCTTGATTTAAGCTCAGGTCATGATCTCAGGGTCGGGAGATCAAGCCCAGCATCGGTGGCTGGTATGGTGTCTACTTGAAATTCCCTCTCCCTCTGTCCCTGCCTCTACTGGTCCCCCTGCTTGCATGCTTGCTTGCTTGCTCTATCTCAAATAAATAATAAATAAATAAAATCTATAAGAAGAAAAAAATGTTGATTCCAGTCCTCAAAAAGGACTTCGAGGGGTTCAAGGCCTCAGTAGAGGAAGTAATTGCAGATGTGGTATAAATAGCAAGAGAATTAGAATTAGAAGGGGAACCTGAAGACATGGCTGATTTCTTGCCATCTCATGATAAAACTTGAACAGATGAGGAATTGGTTCAAGAAAGTGATTTCTTAAGACGGGATCTACCCCTGGTGAAGATGCTGTGAAGATTGTTGAAATAACAACAAAGGATTTAGATTATTACAAAAATCCAGTTGATAAAGCAGTGCTGGGTTTGAGGATGGATTCCAATTTTGAAAGAAGTTCTGTGGGTCAAATGCTATCAAACAGCACTACATGTGAGATAAACTGTAAGAGGGAGAGTCCATCAATTTGCAAACTTCATTTGTTGTCTTATTTTAAGAAATTGCCACAGCCACCCCAACCTTCAGCATCCACCACTCTGATCAGTCGGCAGCCATCAATATCAAGGCAAGACCCTTCATCAGCAAAAATATTCACTAAAAGCTTAGATGATGGTTAGCATCTTTTAGCAATGAAGTGTTCTTTCATCAAAATACGCACTGTTTTTTAGATGCAATGCTATTGCAACTTAAGAGACTATAGTATATTGTAAACATCACTTTTATACACACTGGGAAACCAAAAAATTCATTTGACTAGTTTTATTGTGATATTTGCTTTATTGTGATGTTCACTTTATTGTGGCTTTCTGGACCTGAACTCACAATGTGTCTGAGTTTGTACCTATAATAAAATTAAATGTGTTGAACTTGCTTGTATCATGATTCAAATAAACTCAATACAAAATGTCATTTTGAAAACACTTGGGAATAATTGGCTATAGATGGGGTGTATTACATGGTAACACTGAATTCTTACTAACTTTGCTAGATGTAAGACCTAATATTTGCCTAAGTAAATATCTATGTAAGAAAATGTCCACATTTGTTAGAGACACATATTGAGGTATAAGAGATGAAATGACATGAATATCTGGGATTTGCTTTAAAATACAGAAAAAAGGAAAATAGTGAAAAAAGTGTGGAAAGTCCTAATCACTGTTGAATTTGGCTGATATTAGTAGTTTTGTGTATTATTTTCTTTTTCAATACATTTTAAATTTTCAAAATAAATTTTGAAATTTATAACACTTCTGATTAGTTTGATGAGTCTCCTCCATTTCAGATATTTTTACATAACAATAACTTATTCAACATTTAAAGAATCATTAACCCATGCTTAGAGCAGCAATCTAAGCTCATAGGATTGATCTGATCCAAGTTTTTTGAAGCCTGAAAGTTATAAAATTTGGAGATGGGGCTCACTTATTTGAAAAAAATTGATACAAAAGAGATTTAATAAGAGAAAAATCACAAATTATGAGGTTCTAAAAAGCCTATAAATGCTACTACTATCATCACAAAATACAGTAAAATTTAGAATGTTAATTCTAAAAATTAAGTAACTCCCTGGCACATCTCTGTAACATTGTCTTCTTTTCACATTTCCTGGCTGCATGCTCTTTGATTGCTTCTTCATATGACAATTATTTTGTATTACCACAGCCTATTGAGAATAGAAAAATGATTCAGTCTTTATTTTAGCCTGTCTGATGGAAATGTGTCTTTTACTGTTGGTAGTTTAGAAACTTTCCTTTGCTCTTCAAATTTATTATTGCTAATATCATGCAAATTGTTACATTGTTTTCTGTTGGGGAAACCCTTAATCAAGTTCTTTTCATGTCTAACCCATGAATTTTTAGGGCATTTCAAGTTTTCCTGGGAAGTGACTGATATCTTCATTAAAATGGTATTTTATGAGATTACATTTTCTTAATATTGGTATCTTCTGTCAAATTCAGTATGAAATTTAAATCTTCCCCTGGTGTGTTAATATAATTCATTCCTCATCATTAGTTGTATTTTTCTTACTCCTAAATACTGCTGTTAGTGAGATCTAAAATTTCTATTACAAGTCAGTTACTTCTCAGTGTCAGAATGTCTACTGATTTCCCTTCCCTTTATGGTTTTTCATATTCCATTAATATTTTACCTGAGTTTTCTTTCAATCATTTGGTAAATAAATATAAAGACAACAAAACGATACAGTCTTCATAGTCTTCATATATTTCAAAGTAGGCATTTGTAATTTCTCACTTTTGTCAAAAAGATTTTTCTGGGGTACCTGGGTGGCTTAGTTGGTTAAATGTCTGCCTTCATGATCTTGGGGTCCTGGGATCGAGTCCCATATCAGGTTCCCTGCTCAATGGGGAGCTTGCTTCTCCTCTCCCTCTGCCATTCCCCCTGCTTGTGCTGCCTGGCTCTATCTCTCTGTCAAATAAATAAATAAAATATTTTCTTAAAAAAAGATTTTTCCACATGTTAATTGAAATGTCATATTTCACAAAACATCTCTGTTTTAATACTTACAACTGCATGCGAATCTGCAATTACCATTGATATAACCATGGATTGATATATGTTATTTGATTTACTGATTTTCCATTGTGTAAATACTTTCCAATGATTGAGGTTAACCTTAAACAGTTTTGGATAGATAAGTCACAGGGGACATTTCATCTTGACATTGAGTGTCCAATAGTGAACCAAATTTAATGATTACTTTGAAAATTCTCATGGGATTTTAGTTATTTCAATATTATTCCTTTTCCTCATAACCTCTGAAAGATAATGTCTTAATTAATAATTTTAAAACTATTTTTTGGCATTTCAAATAATACCAGTTTTTCAGGCCTGTTCTTCAAGATGTATGTTGGCTAGAACAGTGCTTTTAATTGGCATGCACTAGTATCACCTGAGGATGGTTGGTAAGGAGGAATATCACAGACAAGAGGTCTCCCTGGAGGAGTAAGGGAGTCAAGCCCTAAATTGAGCATCCCTAGCACTGGCGATCTGTACCATGATGACAAACACCCATAAGGTCTGGCTTTTAAAATCAATGGGGCTTAACTCTGAAGCTTTAAAAATCAGGGGTGCTTAACTCCAGGAGAACTGGAGGAGTATAAAAAACTAAGTCTCTGCTATTCTGCTTGTAAAAGGTCAGCATACTATCTCACTAACTCCTAGACCAGAGCACAGTGGCAGTGGTTTGAAAAGTACCTGAACTGTATGTGAAGATTTACTGATTAACTTTAGGTATTTGTTGGAAAGGTAGGGATCTTTAGGCATTTTCTTCAGGAATGTCAGTGCTAACAGACACTATCTTTCTTGCCTCTTTCAGGTTAACTGATCAGATAATAGCAAAAGGTAGTTTTGACACCCTCCATCTACCTGGCTAGTACTGCTTGTCCTGTGTTCTGTTAACTCATCCCACCCAATATGCCTACCTGGCAAGTAACCCTCCAAAGCAGCTCCTGTCCCACCATATCTGGCAGGCAGGTTCAGTGAAGGCCAGAGTCCTTCCAAAGTCACTACTGCCATGCCACACCCAGTGGGTAGTCTAGGCCAGGTTCAACACATCTCCAAAGTAGCTCCTGCCCCAAAAATTGGAGGGAGGGGATAGGCAGTCCTGACTATTAGCATAACCACAACAGTTTTGACTTGGTTTCTCACCAAATTGCAGTAGGGGCTAACTTCACCCACCACCAGCATACCCACATCTGCTATAGCTGGGTTTCTCAGTCAGCCACATTGGGGCCAGCCCTGCTTAGTGGTGTGCCCACAGTAGTTGCTGCTAGTCATTGTAACCAGCCATGCTGGGAGTGAGCCCTGATCATCAGCATAGCCACAGCTGGAGGGTGTACCCAACCCACATAAAGCACACCCCTGGAGCATCTGGTTCTGGTGACCAGATGAGATTGTATTATGGGCTCCATAAAATACCTTCTACATAAGTCCACTACTTTCAAGACCATAATGCCTCATAATGAGTTTAAAGTACTGGTCAAAAAGGATGCTTGCCAGACTTAAGAATGGATGAACTCAGTGAAAACATCAAAAAAGAAATAGAAAACATAAAAAAGAACCCATCAGAGCTGAAGATAAAAAAAAAAAGAAAAATACACTAGAGGATAACAGCAGATTAGAGGAAGCAGAAGAATGGATCAGAAATCTGGAAGACAAAAAAAAAAAAATTAAAAAAAAAAAAAAAAAGGGATCCCTGGGTGGCGCAGCAGTTTAGCGCCTGCCTTTGGCCCAGGGCGTGATCCTGGAGACCCGGGATCGAAACCCACGTCGGGCTCCCGGTGCATGGAGCCTGCTTCTCCCTCTGCCTGTGTCTCTGCCTCTCTCTCTCTCTGTGTGTGTGACTATCATAAAAAAAAAAAAAATTCAGAAATCTGGAGGACAGGGTAGTGGAAATCATCCAAACTGAACAGCAAAAACCAAAAAAATAAAAACAAAAATAAAAAATGAGGACAGGGTAAGAGGCCTCTGGGATGACATCAAACACACAAACATTTACATTATAGGGGCTGCAGAAGGAGAGGAGAGAAAGGAGTTGAAAACTTACATGAAGAAATAATAGTTGAAAACTTCTCTAACCTGGGAAAGGAAACAGATGTCCTGGTTCAGGAAGCACAAAGAGACTCAGAAAAGATGAACACCAAAAGGTCCACACCAAGACACATAATAATTAAAATGTCAAAAATTAAAAATAGAGAATCTTAAAAGCTGGAAGAGAAAAGCAAATAGTTACATAACAAGGGAAAGCCTATAAGGCTATTAAACTGCTGATTTTTCAGCAGAAACTATAGTCCAGAGAGGAATGGCAGGATAAACTCAAATGCTAGCAAAAATAAATAAATAAATAAATAAATAAATAAATAAATAAAAGATAAAATAAAACCAAGAATACTCTACGTAGCAGTTATCATTCAGAATTGAAAGAGGGATAAAGAGATTCCCAGACCAAAATTAAATAAATTAAAATTTAAATAAAAAAAAAAAACCCACAACAACAAACCACAAAAATAACAACAAAAACCCACTAAAGCAGTTCATCACCATTAATCAAGCCTTAAAAGAAAAGTTAAGGAGACTTCTTTGGAAAAGGCCAAAAGTACAAATAAAAATGTTATGACAGGAAATTATTCCTGGTAAAAGCAAACATATAGTAAAGGTAGTAGATTAATCACTAGGTTAAAAATAAAAGTAGTAAAATCAATTATATTGGCAAAATTAGTTAAGGGATACACAAAATAAAAAGGTAAAATACAACATCATATACACAAAATGTAAGAGGGGGAGAGAGTAAGAATGTAGTGTATTTAGAATGTATTTGAACTTAAATGACCATAAACTTAATATAGGCTTTTATATACATATGTTGTTACATATGAACCTAATGGTAACAACAAACCCAAAACCTATAATAGAAACAAAAAAATAAAGAGAAAGGAATCCATGCATGAGACTAAAAAGAGTCATCAAATCACAAGGAAAGAAAGCAAGAGAAGAAAGGAACAGAGAAGAATTACAAAAACAACCAGAAAACAACTAAGAAAATGACAATAAGTATATACCTATCAACAACTACTTTAAGTGTAAATGGACTAAATGCTTCAATCAAAAACATAAGAGGATTGAATGGAAAAAAAAAAGAGGTAGGGTAGCAACACTTCTATCAGGCAAAATAGACTTTAAAACAAAGACTGCAAAAAAAATAAATAAATAAAATAAAATAAAATAAAACAAAGACTGCAATAAAAGGCCAAAAAAAAAAAAAGGCATTACATAGTCACAACGGGATCAATCCAAAAGGAGAACATAACAATTTTAAGTATCTTTGCATGCAAGTAGGAGGACCTAAATATATAAAGCAAATGTTAGAGATATAAAGTGAGAAATTCACAGTAATACAATAATAGTAGGGACTCTAACACCCCACTTATATCAATGGGTAGATCACCCAGACAGAAAACCAATAAGGAAATAGTTATTTTGAATGACACATTAGACCAGATGGACTTAATAGATTACAGAACATTCTATCCAAAATGAACAGAACATACATTCTTTTCAAGTAAATGTGAAACATTATCCAGGATAGATCATGCTAGGCTTCAAAACAAGTCTTAATAAATATTAAAGGACTGAAATAAAAATTAGACATCTTTTATACCCAAATGGCATGAAACTAGAAATCACAAAAAAAGATGGAAAAAACAAAAATACATGGAAACTAAACAACATGGTACTAAACAACCAATAAGTCAATGGAGAAATCAAAGAGTAAAAAAATAAATAAATAAATAAAATAAATATATAGCAAATGGAAACACAACAAAATCTTTGTGATGCAGCAAAAGTAGTTCTAAGTTTATGGCAATACAGGCCCACCTCAAGAAAAAAAAAAAAAAAAACTCAAATAAACAATTTAACCTTACACCTAAAAGAAAAGGAAGAACAAAACCCAAAGTTAGGGGAAGGGAAAAAAATAAGAGAAATCAAAGCAGAATTAAATGAAATAGAGACCAAAACTATAGAAATGATCAATGGTTCTTTGAAAAAATAAAATGTACAAACTTTAACTAGACTTAAGAAAAAGAAAAGACTCAAAATCACAAATGAAAGTTACAACCAACAACACAGTAATACAAAGGATTACACAGGACTACTTCAAAAAATTATATGTCAACAAATTAGGCAATGTAAAAGAAATAGATACTTTCCTAAAAACATTCAATCTTCTTAGACTGAATCAGAAGAAATAGAAAATCTAAACAGACTGATTAATGATTCATTTTTGTTACTACTAACAGGAAATTCCCAACAAACAAGAGTCCAGGCTGAGATGGCTTTACAGGTGAATCCTATCAAGCATTTAAAGAAGAGTTAACAACCTTCTTCAGGTGGAAGGACATAAGATGGTGTGGTAGGAGGACCCCAAACTTGCCTCATCCCTCAAAAACAGCTAGATTCCTATCAAATCATTAGTAATAACCGAGAAATCAATCCGAGGACTGACAGAACAAAGTGCACAACTAGAGGGAGAGAAGAGGACACATTGTGGTAGGAGTGCAGAGACATGGTTTGGGAGAGAAACGGATCATGGGTACTATAGAGGGGAGAGAGCTCTGGTGGTAGAGATAGAAAGAGAAGAGTGCATAGGAAATTATACAAGGAAAATGCTGGGGAAATGGAAGTGGCTGACTTTTGTGAGGTTCTGCAACCAGGCAGGGCTCAAAGACTAGAGTTTTAGAGGTCTGTGGTATGGCTGATGTGGAGCCCTGAGAGCACTGCAGTTCTGTGAAGAAGGCAGGCAGATAAGCCAGCTGGCAGATAGCATGGATCACCTAAGACACATAAGAGCCAGCAGTCCTCCTTCCTGGAGCCCACTCTTGTGTGAGGGCGCTTCTGGGCCAAACTTGCATCAGTCCCAATGTAACAAGACTGTCTCCCAGAAGACCAGTGCAGGTCTCACCACACCAGATCCCTAAAGTCTGGAGTCTTAAAACTCAGCAGGCCTGGCTGGGATAGAGACCAAAAGTGCACTACACTGCTCCAGGCAGGCAAGCAAGCTAGACCCAGACAGTGTGGAGGAAGGACATCTGGGACACCCAAGGGAAAGTTGTCTGCTCTTCTGAGAGGGCTTCCTCGAAAGTGGCAAACATGAACTTCCCTCTCTGGGGATGAAGGAGCTAGCTGGTGCCATTTCCCGCCCTTGCTCCTAAGCATAAACTAACTTTAGTAAGTAGCAAAGTGCCAAAAGTGGCAGCCTAAACTACTTAGACCAAGCCTCATGCCCCTAAACTCTGCAGGTGCTGCTTTTCTCAGGCAAGCATGCCTTAGAACCAGAGCAGCAGGCCTCTCCCCAGGGATGAGCACAAACCCCCACAGGTACCACCACATAGTGCTGCAAAGCTTCAGATCTAGTTCAAACAGATTCAAATCTCTTTTAATAAGCAGACCAGAGCACACTTAGTTAAAACTTCACCACATTCTGGTGAAGGTCCAAACACTCCCCACTGTAGGAAAAGGAAACTGCAGACCTAAGGAATAGAGTAACCAGAACACAGCACCAGAGACCCTTCCTGAAGCAGCAGACCCTGGACAACATATGACCTCTTCTTCATAAAACCATTACTCACAGGATCAGCAAACCTAAAAGGCTTTTCTCACATAGAGAAGAAGACAGAGACCTAGACAAAATGCCAAGATGAAGGAACGTATCCCAAGAGACAAAAGAAAAGGTCACAGCCAGCGATCTAATTGAGACATACATAAGTAATATGCCTGACCCAGAACTTAAAGCATCAATCATAAGGAAACTAGCTGGGTTTGACAAAAGCATAGAAAACACCAGGGAGTCCCTTACCACAGAGATAAAAGAGCTAATAACTAACCAGGCTGAAATGAAAAGTGCAATAACTGAGATTTAAAACTGACTGGATATAATGACCATGGGGATGAAAGAAGCAGATGAATGAATAAACGATATAGAAGATAAAATTATGGAAAATAATGAAGAGAGGGAAAGAAAATCATGAATTGGATCACGAATGTAAACTTACAGAACTCAGTGATTCCATAAAGCATAACATTCATAAAATAGGAGTCCCAAAAGAAGAAGAGGGAGAAAAGGGGGCAAAATGGTTATTTGAGAAAATTATAGCTGTAAACTTCTCTATTTTAGAGAAGGAAACAGACATCTAAATCCAGGAGGCACAGAGAACTCCCATCAAATCAACAAAAGCAGGCCACACCAAGACATAATATAGTTAAATTTGCAAAATATAAAGAAAAAAACCTAAAAGCAACAAGACAAAAGAAGTCCCTAACTTACAAAAGATAACAAAATAAGATGAGCATATCTCTCCACAGAAATTTGACAGGCAAGAAGAGAGTGGCAATGGTATATTGATAAGATGCTGAGCAGAGAAAATATGCAGCCAAGACTTCTATCCAGTGAGGCTATCATTCAGAATAGAGAGGTAAAGAGTTTCTCAAACAAAAACTAAAGGAGTTCATGACCACTAAATTAGCCCCGCAAGAAATTCTTAAGGAGGCTCTTGGAGTGGGAAAGAAAGATCAAAAGCAATAAAGACTAGAAAGGAACAGAGAAAATCTCCAAAAACAATGACAAAACAAGTAATAAAATGGCACTAAACACATATCAATAACTACTCTGAAATGTAAAATTGGACTAAATGATTCAATCAGCAAACATCAGGTATCAGAATAGATAAAAACAAGCAAAATCCATCTATATGCTGCTTCCAAGAGACTAATTTTAGAACAGAAGATACCTTAGGGTTGAAAGTGAGGGGATGGAGAAACATTTACCATGCAAATGGATATCAAAAGAAAGCTGGAGCAGCAACACTTACATCAGGTGAACTAGATCTAAACCAAAGATTTTAACAAGAGTTGAAAAGGTGCTATATCATATATGATATAGCATATATGCTATATATGCTATATCATATATCTCTGTTATGATATAGCACAACAGAGAGATCTATCTACCAAAAAGATCAAATAATTGTATATGTTTATGTCCCCAACTTGGGAGCACCCGAATACATAAAGCAATTGGTAACAAACATAAAGGAACTCACTGATAATAATATAATAATAGTAGGGAACTTTAACACACCACTTACATCAATGCACAATCATCTAAGCAGAAAATCAATAATAGTGTCTTTGAATGACACACTGGACCAGATGGACTTATCAGATATATTCAGAACGTTTCATCCTAAAGCAGCAGAATACACATTCTTTTCAAGTGCACATGGAACATTCTCCAGAATAGATCACATACTGGGTCACAAGTCAGGCCTCAACAAGTTCAAAAAGATTGAGAGCATACCATACATATTTTCTGAACACAGCGCTGTGAAACTTGAAGTGAAATACAAGAAAAAATTTGGAAAGACCACAAACACATGGATATTAAAGAACATCTTACTAAAAAATGAATGGATCAACAAAGAAATTAAAGAATAAATTAAAAAATACATGGAAACAAATGAAAATGGAAATACGATGACCCCAAATCTTTGGGATAGAGCTAAAGTGGTCAAAAACAGATGCATATAGCAATACAGGCCTACCCCAAGAAGAAAAAATCTCAAATACACAACCTAACCTTACACCTAAAGAAGCTAGAAAAAGAACAACAAATGAAGTTGAAAGCCAGCATAAGCAGGGAAATAATATAAATTAGAGCAGAAACAAACTATATAGAAACAAACAAAAAACCCAGAATGATGAAACCAGAAGCTGGTTCTTTGAAAAAATTAATAAAATTGATAAATCCTGGGGCACCTGGGTGGCTCAGTCTGTTAGGTGTCTGCCTCCAGCTCATGTCATATCAGGGTCCTAGGATCCAGCCCCACATTAGGCTCTCTGCTCCGCAGGTAGCCTGCTTCTCCCTTTCCCTCTGCCCCTTTCCCCTGCTCATGCGCTCTCTCTCTCTCTCTCTCTCTCTTAAATAAATAAATAAATAAATAAATAAATAGATAAATATCTTATTAAAAAATTGATAAATCCAGGAAAAATTTGTTAAATCCCTACCCAGACTTACCATAAAGAAAAGACTCAAATAAATAAAATCACAGATGAGAAAGGAGAAATCACAACCAACACCACATAAATACAATCATAAGAAAATATTATGAAAACCTATATGCCAACACACTGGACAATCTGGAAGAAATGGATAAATTCCTAGAAACATGTAAAATACCAAGCTGAAACAGGAAGAAATAGAAAACCTGAACAGACCAATAACCAGCAAATAAACTGAAGCAGTAATCAAAACTCTCCCAACAGCCTCGTGGCTTCTGCAGTCCAGCTCCCCTGCCCTAGAGCCCAGTGCCACTGCTGCCATGTCTTCCAGGGTCAGCCTAAAGGCCATGCAGCACCTAGTGGAGCAGCTCAAGCTAGAGGCCAGTGTAGAGAAGATCAAGGTCTTGCAGACAGCTGCAGAGTTTCAAGAGTACTGACTTCAGAGATGCCCTGCTGGCAGGTATTTCAGCTGGAAGCAATTGCTTCCAGAACCCCAGATTCTGTGCCTTATTCTAAAGGCTATAGGGAAGAAATTCACTGAGGAATGCTTTTAAGCATGAAGTGATGAAAAACTGTCTCCAGGTCTCAAGAGAACATTTTTCTCCAGCCAAATGATTTCTAGATATTTCAGACCTTTCCTGTAGCCTGCTCCTAAAGCCAAAATTCTACCCAAATTGATGAGTTTCTACTTAGATAAGGAAACTCATTTTAGGAGTAGACTAAGTAATAATGTCCTGACTCTTTTGGCAAAGTGTTTTTATATATAAGACAAATAAAATGTTCCCCCCAAATACACCTGTTTCTACACCTGGAATATTTGTTTTGTTTACTGGATGTTTATATTTTGAGAAGGAAAATATTTTTGTTAAAAAATTGAATATTTGTAATTTGTTGTTTCTAAGGTTTTTATACCATAACAAAACTTGTTCTTTTCTCACAGATCTAGTTTTTAAAGATAAACAAGTATAAAACTGGAAAAAGAATAGGCTTTATTAATCAAAGGATGTCTAGATTTCTCTGAGAATATTGTTTTATTTGTAACTATAAACATGGGAGTTATTTCTTAGCAAACTTGTTTGGAAAGATTCATGTTGTGTTGTGTGTTAGATTGCCTCATCATATGTATGAAGCAGATTTGGTCTTTCTTAAGTTCCTCTATTTTATGGTTGTGGTTGTACTTAAAAAAAAAAAAAGAACCACATCGTTTCATATCTTTTTAAGGAAAAGATTTAGTTATGTATTCTAGAGAGAGCACACATGCACAAGGGGGGGGGGAGGGCCAGAGGGAGGAGGGAGGGAGGAAGAGAGAGAGAGAGAGAATATCTTAAGCAGATTCTAAACTGAGTATGGAGTCCAATGGAGGGTTCAATCTCACAACCCTGAGATTGTGACTTCAGCTGAAATAAAGAGCCTTACACTTTGACTGAGCCACCCTGGCACGACTATTTCATGCCCCCCCCTTTCCCCCGCTCCTATTTCATGGCTTAAAAAAAAATGTTTAAATGTGATTTCAGAACATTGCAATGATTAAAAACCAAATAATGTGAAAAATACTACAACCTAAATTAATTCTTAATGTCACAAGTGTTTTACTTTGATGATGTCTCTTCAATTTAATCTCAGATGCATTTTTTAAAAATTTTAGGAAAGAGTTATTGAACACTCATAAGAGCAGAGTGGAGAGGAGCAGAGAGAAAAGGAGAGATAGAATCTTAAGTAGGATCCACACTCAGTGCAGAACCTGACCTGGGGCTTAATCTCATGACCCTGAGATCAAAACTAGAGCCAAAATCAAGAGTTGGATGCTCAAATGACTGAGCCACCCAGGCGCCCCTAATTTGGGATACTTTTAAAAGGATACTTTCTGTTTGTAATAATCTTTGATGACTTTGGAAATAAAACTTCTGCTTAATTAAAAAAAAAAATCTCCCAACAAACAAAAGTCCAGGGCCATATGGTTTCACAGGGAAATTATACCAAACATTTAAAGAAGAGTTAGTACCTATTCTTCTCAAACTATTCCAAAAATTAGAAATGGAAGGAAAGCTTACAAATTCATTCTACAAGGCCATAATTACCCTGATTCCAAAACCAGACAAAGATGTCACTAAAGTAAGAGAACTACGGGACAATATCCCATATGAACATGGATATAAAAGTTTCCAATAAGATACTAGGGAAGTAAAATCTGACAGCACATTAAAAGAATCATTTACCATGATCAAGTGGGATTTATTCCTGGGTTGTGAGGGTGGTTCCATATCCACAAATCAATCACATTAATAAAAGAAAGAATAAGAACCATAATAGTCTTTCAATAGATACATAAAAAGCATTTGACAAAATATAGTATCAATTCTTGATAAAAACCCTTAAAGCAGGGTTAGAGAGAACATACCTCATTATTATAAAAGTCATATACAAAAAAACTAACAGTTAATATCATCCTCAATAGGGAAAAACTGAGAACTTTTCCTCTATGGACAGGAACAAGATAGCATGTCCACTCTCACCATTATTTAACATAGTACTGGAAGTCCTATCCTCACCAATCACAAAATAAAAAGAAATAAAAGACATCCAAATCAGTGAGGAGGAAGTCAAACATTCACTATTTGCAGACAACTGACATGCTATGTAGAAAACCTGAAAGACTCCACCAAAAAAAATGCTAGAATTGACACATGAATTCAGTAAAGTTGTAGGATACAAACTCAATATACAGAAATCTGTATATACATCAATAATGTTTCTATACATCAATAATGAAGTAGCAGATAGAGAAATCAATGAACCAATCCCATTTACAATTGCGCCAAAACCCACAGATACCTACAAATAAACTTAACCAAAGAGGTAAAAAATCTGTACCTTGAAAACTATAGAACACTTATGAAAGGAATTGAAGATGACACAAAGAAGCGAAAAAAATATTCCATGCTCATGGACTAGAAGAACAAATACTGTTAAAATGTCTATACTACCCAAATTTAATGCTCCATATCAAAATACCACTAGCATTTTTCACAGAGCTAGAACAAACAATACTAAAAATTGTATGGAACCATAAAAGACCCTGAATATCCAAAGCCATCTTGAAAAAGCAAAGCAAAGCTGAAAGCATCACAATTCCTAGACTTCAAGTTATATGACAAAGCTATAGCAATCAAGACAGTATGGTGCTGGCACAAAAATAAACACATAGATCAGTAGAACAGAACAGAAAACCCAGAAATGGACCCACAATTATATGGTCAACTAATCTTCAACAGAGCAGGAAAGAATATCCAATGGAAGACAGTCTCTTCAACAAATAGTGTTGGGAAAATTGGACAGCTACATGCAGAAGAATGAAATTGGACCACTTTCTTACACTATACACAAAAAATAAATTTGAAATGGATGAAAGACCTAAATATGAGATAGAAAACCATCAAAATCCTAGAGAATACGAGGCATTATCATCTTTGCCATCAGCTGTGGAAACTTCTTTCTAGACACAGCTCCTGAGGCAAGGGAAACAAAAGTAAAAATAAACTATTGGGCTTCATCAAGATAAAAAGTTTCTGCATAGTAAAGGACACAACCCAACTAAAATAAAACTTTTCAAATGGGAGAAGATATATGTAATAAAGGGTTAGTATCCAAAATCTATAAATAACTTATCTAAATCAAAACCCCAAATCCAGTTAAGAAATGGGCAGAACACAATGCCCTTCTACAGATGAAGGGCTAAAGAAGATGTGGGATATATACACAATGGAATATTACGCAGTCATCAGAAAGGCTGAATATCTACCATTTACACTGACATAGATGGAACTGGAGGGTCTTATGCTGAGTGAAATAAGTCAATCAGAGAAAGACAATTATCATATGGTCTCATTCATTTGTGTAATATAAATAGTGAAAGGGACCATAAAGGAAAGGGGGAAACTGAGTGGGGAAAAGTTAGAGGGGAACACAAACCATGAGAGACTCCTAACTCTGAAACAAACAAAGGGTTGCAGAAGGGGAGGTGAGTGGGGTATTAGGATAACTGGGTAATGGCATTAAGAAGGGCACCTGATGAGATGAGCACTGGGTGTTATACAATATGTTGGCAAACTGAATTTAAATAAAATTTTAAAAAAAGAAATGGGCAGAAGATATGAATAGACATTTTTTCAAAGAAGACATACAGATGGCTAACAGATGAAAAGATGTTCCACATCACTCATCACAGGGACATACAAATTAAAACTACAGTTAGATATCACCTCACATCTGTTTGAATGGCTAAAATTAACACAGGAAACAACAGATGTTGGTGAGGATGTGGCCAAAGGGGAACCCTCTTACACTGTTGGTGGGAATGCAAATTGGTGCCGCCACTCTGGAAAAATGGTATGGAGGTTCCTCAAAAGTTAAAAATAGAACTACCGTATGACCCAGCAATTGTACAACTACGTATTTACCCACAGGATACAAAAATACTGATTTGAAAATATTGATGTTTATAGCAGCAGCATTATCAACAATGGCCAAATTATGGAAAGAGCCAAATATTCATCAATTGATAAATGAATAAAGTAGTGTGTGCGTGTGTATGTGTGTGTATATGTATATATATGTGTGTGTGTGTATGTGTGTGTATGTATATATATATATACACACATACACATATGTGGAAAACTACTCAGCTATCAAAAGGAATGAAATCCTGCCATTTGCAAGGATGTGAATAGGACTAGTGTATTATGCTAAGCAAAATAACTCAATCAGAAAAAGACAAATATCATATGGTTTTACTCCTACATGGAATTCTAAAAAATAAATGAAACAAATGAACATAGTGGAGGAAAAAGAGAGGCAAACCATAAAACAGACCCTTAAAAGAAACTGAGGGTTGCTAGAGGGGTGGGGGAGGATGGGTTAAATGGGTGGTGGGTATTATGAGGAGCACTGGGTATCATAGTGAGTGAGTGATAAACCACAAAATTATATTACTGAAACTAATATTATACTATACGCTAACAGGAATTTAAATAAAAACTTGAAACTACAACCAAAAAAAAAAAAAGCCTATGGAAAGAGCAAAAAAATAAAAATAAAAAATAAATAAGCAATACTCACCTTTCTCAAACTATTCCAAACAAATAGTAGAGGAAGTAATGCTTCCAAATTCTAACTAGGATTACCCTGACACCAAAATCTGATAGGCATAGGTTTATCTATGAATATAGATATAAAAATACTAATATATATATATATACACATATATATATAAATACTCAAAAAATATTAGCAAATTGATTTCTACAATATATTAAAAGGATTGTTCATAATGATCAAGTGAGATTTATTCTAGGGATGAAAAATGGTTCCATATTTGCAAATCAATCAACGTGATACACCATAGTAACAAAATGAATGAATTAACAAAAATCATGAAATCATCTCAACAGATGCAGAAAAAGCATGTGATAAAATTCACCATCTGCTCATGCTAAAAATCTCTCACTAAAGTACATTTGGAAGAAACATTTATCAACATAATAAAAGCCATATATGAAAAACCCACAGCTAACATCATACTCAATGGTGAAAAACTGAACGCTTTTCCTCAAAGATCAGGAACAAAGCACAGATGTCTGCTCTTAGCCCATTTATTCAACATAGTACTGGAAGTCCTAGCTAGGGTACTACAGCTACATCTAATAGAGCTAATAAATGAATTCAGTAAATTTGTGGGATAAAAAATTGATGTACAGTTATCTGTTGCATTTTTATGCACTAATAATGAAATATCAGAAAAATAATTTATGAAAACAATCCCATTTACAATGTTATCAAAAATTAAATATTTTGGGATAAATTTAACCAAGGAGATAAAAGATCTAGTATAATAAAATGGTTGTTTCATTCTTTTGAATGTAGCTATGCAGGTTTCCCAGCACCATATATTGAAGAGACTGTCTTATCCCTATCATCTGTTTTGTACTCCTTTATCATAGATTAATTTACCTTGAAAGAATGTATTCTGGAGTTTCTATTCTGTTTAGGTGAACTATGTGTCTATTTTTGTGTTTTGTTTACTATAGCTTCATAGTAGTTTTAAACCTGGGATTGTGTTACTTCCAGCTTTGTTCTTCTTTTTCAAGATGTCTTTCATTATTTCAGGGTCTTTAGTGGATACATACAATTTTGGGATTATTTGTTCTAGTTCTGTGAAAAATATTATTGGTATCTTATAGGGATTACATTTAACATTTAGATCACTTTGGGTAGTATGGGCATTTTAACAATATTCTTCCAATCCATGAATATGGTATGTCTTTTTCTATTTATGTCAGCTTCAATTCATCAGTGTCTCAGTTTTCTCAGTATAGATCTTTCATGTAATACCTGAAACTTTAAAACTTCTAAAAGAAAACATAGTCAATAAATTCTTAGACATCAGTCTTAGCAATATTTTTCTGCATGTCTCCTCAGGCAAGAGAAGCAAAAGCAAAAATAAACAAGACTATATAAAACCAAAAAAGCTTTTTTACATTGAAAGGAACCATCAATACAACAAAAAGGCAACGTAATGAAAGGAAGAGTATATTTGTAAATGATATATCCAATAAGGGATTCATATCCAAATTATATAAAGAACTCCTACAACTCAACATCAAACAATTCTATTAAAATTGGGCAGAGGACATAAGTAGACATTTTCCCAAAGGCGACACACAGATAGATGGCCAAGAGGAACATAAGAAGATGCTCAACATCACTAATCATCAGGGAAATGTAAATTAAAACCACAATGAGCTATTATCTCACACCTGTTAGAATGGCCAGTATCAAAAAGACAGGAAATAATAATTGTGGTGAAAAGGGAAACCTCATGTACTGTTGATGGGTAGGTAAATTGGTGTAAACACTATGAAAAACTATATGGAGGCTCCTCAAAAAAATTAAAAATAGAAATATTATATGATTCAGTAATTTCACTTCTGGGTATTTATATAAAAAAAAGAGGACACTAAATTCAAAAAGATACATGCACCCCCATGTTTATTGCAACATTATTTATAATAGCCAAGGTATGAAGGCAACCACCTGAGTATCCACTAATAGAAGAAAGGACAAAGAAGACATAGTATGTACACACACACACACACACACACACACACACAAATGGAATATACTCCTCCATAATAAAAAATAAAATCTAGCCATTTGTTATGACATGAATGTATCTAGAAGGTATTATGCTAAGTGAAATAAGACTGAGGAAGACAAATACCATACAATTTCACTTATATATGGAATCTAAAAAGAACAAATGAACAACAATGAAAAAACAGAAACAGACTCAAATTCAAAGAACCTGTGGTTGTCAGAGGTGGTGGGTGGAGGGATGGGCAAAATAGGTTAAAGGGATAAGAAGGACAAACTTTCAGTTCTAAAACAACTCAGAGGGATACAAAGTATAGCATAAAGAGTATAGTCCATAATGTTGTTATAACGTTATTTGGTAACAGATGATAACTACACTTACTGTGGTGAGAATTTCAAAATGTATACAATTTTCAAATCACTGTGTTGTACACCTGAAACTAATATTTTCTATCAGTAATGCTTCAAGTTAAAAAAAAAGGGGGTTGTTAAAACAGATTGCTATACCTCATACAGTAGGTCTGGGGTGGAACTCAAAAATCAGAATTTCTAATACATATCCAAGTAATGCAGATGTAGCTAGTCCTACTCTGTTTGGGCTGCTATAACAAAAATACTACAGATGAGTGACTTAAACAACAAACATTTATTTTTCGGAGGGCTGGACATTGGGAAGTCCAAGATCAAGGTGCCAGCAGATTTGATGTCTGATGAGGCCTGCTTCCTGGTTCACAGATAGCAATCTTTTCCCACAGCAGAAGGGGAATGCTCTGGGTTTTTAAAGAAGGGTATTAGTCCCATTTATGAGGGTTCCACCCTCATGACCTAATCACCTCTCCAAAGTCCCACCTCTTAGTATCATATTGAGGGCTAAGATTTCAACACAAAAATTTCAGAAGGACACAAACATTCATTTCAGAAAACTACAAGTCTGGGGAACACACTTTGAGAAGCTAGTGCATTTTTACTTTCTTCAAATGTAATCCAAATAACCATCACCATCATGGGCTCCATGAAATCTTCATAACCTTTAAGATTTTCAAATATTTTTTTTCTTTTTAAGATATCTATACATTTTATAAACCCCAGTACATAATGTCTTTCTTGTTCAAAATAGTTATAAGCAAAATAGTATATGTGAGGGGATCCCTGGTGGCTCAGCGGTTTAGCGCCTGCTTTTGGCCCAGAGCATGATCCTGGAGTCCCGGGATCAAGTCCCACATCGGGCTCCCGGCAAGGAGCCTGCTTCTCCCTCTGCCTGTGTCTCTGCCTCTCTCTCTCTCTCTCTCTCTATGTCTATCATGAATAAATAAATTTTAAAAATCTTAAAAAAAACAGTATATGTGACCTTTAGTTTTCAAATAAACTGGGCAACATATCTTATCACATTGACACTTCAATTTTTTCCATAAAATGTAAAGAATTTATTTTTGTCAATGGACTTTTGAATCTCTTTAAATAGCATTTGATTGAAATTTAAGAGAAAAAAACACTTTTTAAAATTAAAATGTTAAAAAAATTTTTTTAATGTTTTGAATGGAATCAATTCATCTTAAAATCCCATAATGAAATCACAGGATTTATCAAAGTCAAAATGAAACTGCTGCTGACATTCATGTGTTGTTACCCTAACAAATTGTGCTTTTATTTTTTATTTTTTTTCAAATTGTGCTTTTATTATTGTAATCTTTCCTTTGTTATGTTGTTTCCTTTTAGGAAGGGTCTTGAATCTCATCTCTCTCTCATTATTTTCAACATCATTATTTTTGTCACTCTTTTTCTTATTTTTATAATTTTGACATCAGAATTTAGCAACAGTTTTTGACATGCTGACATTTTGGAGCTTCTGCCAATCTTTCTCTTTTGGGCTTTTTTACTAGAAGACTTCTTTTCCTTTATACATGAACTGTGGAATGATCAAGAATTCTGAAAATGTAAAAATTATAATTAAGACATACACATTTCTAAGTCACTTCCATGTTATTTTGAGCTACATAACTATATTATCACATTGTCCTTCTACCATATACATTGAAGTTCTTGATGAATCTATATATAGTTTTGCTGTTAGAAATCATTTCTTCAAGCTAATTCAGCCTGTCTATGGCAACTTTGCTATTTCTTCTGGAACTTCCAAGTCTCATCTGGACAGATTGTATGCTTGATGCAGTATGCTAAGGTCCAATTTGATAAGTGAGATGCACACAAGTACCTTTGCCTATAGATACATTAGCTATTCTCAGATCTGCTACAGGGTTGTGTCATATAAAAAATTTTCATGGGATTCCCATAAAACAGAAAAAAATATATAGTAGGCTTATTGAGTATATTCTTCAAAGGACATTAATTTTGACTAATTCTCAGTAAGAAGAAAATCTTTCATTTTATATATGTGATGATTAGAAGAAAGTTCAATATTTTAAACTGTGGCTGCAGACAACTCAACCTTTGTTTCTCCTGGGTCCATTTCCCATATAGTTCTGGTACCAAGGATGACAGTACATGTTCACCTCAGAATCTGTGGCTGTAAACACCATGTGGACTAATGTCAGGACAGTTGATATTAGGATTATTCCTGGGAGGGCTCCCTATGCTGGCATACAGTAACTCAAGTGCACCCAGAAGTGATGGTAAATTTCTTCTTTTCCTCCATTGTTTTATAGATGGTCTTTTAGGTATGGTAACTTTATAGTGATCAAATAAAAAAACAAAAGGCCAGATCTGATTTCTGAGCAGACATAAACAGATTAGTCATACAAGAAAGCTTAACTTAGCTTATTTTGCAAGATTAACTTGACGTGGGTCATTATTTTGCTTATGTCTCTGAAAATCATAGTGAAACTTAAACTAGCCCCCAAAATTGGTATGAAATAATCACTAACCAATTTCCTCATTTACAAAAATTCTAATAGTATAACCAATCACTATGAATACAGTCACTGTCTCCTCACTACATAAGCTGCTTTTTAACAATATACCTACCCCTGAGCCTCATTCTATGTTTTAAGTGCTCACAGTTTATAAACTGTCTTTTTGGTATGTTCACAGTAAACTTTTACTAATTATTAGTTTAGTGGTTCAAGTTCATTTCTGAATTATTGGCAATAGTTTAACCTAGTTATTTTAAGATGAGACCATGATGAAATGAAATGGAGAAAATTAATGAACATACCTTGAGATCCTAGATTTGAAACCTGTTATAATAAAATAAAACTTTTTGGTAATTTCAAGTTTTTATTTAAATTCTAGTTATTCTGGGACACCTAGGTGGCTCAGTGGTTGAGTGTCTGCCCTTGGCTGAGGTTGTGATCCCAGGGTGCTGGGATCAAGTCCTGATCAGGCTCCCTCTGGGGAACCTGCTTCCTCGGCCTATGTCTCTGCCTCTTTCTCAGTGTCTTTCATGAATAAATAAGATCTTTAAAAACTAAATAAATTCCAGTTATTTCACATATAGTATAATGTTAGTTTCAGGAGAATCTAGTGATTCCTCACTTACATATAATACCTAGTGTTCATCACAAGTGCCCTCCCTATGCCCATCATCCATTTGTATCATTCCCACCCACCTCCCCTCCAGCAACCCTCAGTTTGTTCTCTATAGTTAAGAGTCTTTTATGGTTTGCTTCCTTTTCTCTATTTTTTCCCCTTTCCCCCATAGTCATCTGTTTTGTTTCTTAAATTCCACATGAGTGAAATCAGATGGTATTTGTCTTTCTCTGACTTATTTTGCTTAGCACAATACACTCTAGCTCTGTCCACGTCATTGCAAATGACAAGATTCCATTCTTTCTGATGGCTAATATTTCATTGTATATATACCACATCTTCTTTATCCATTCATCAGTTGATGGATGTTTGGCTCTTTCCATAATTTGGCCTTTGTAGATAATGCTGCCGTAAACTTTGGGGTGCATGTCCCTTCAAATCAGTATCGTTGTATCCTTTGAGTAAATACCTAGCAGTATAATTGCTGAGTCATAGGGTAGCTCTATTTTTAGCTTTTGGGGAAACTCTATACTGTTTTTCCAGAGTGGTGGTACCAGTTTGCATTCCCACCAACAGCGTAAGAGGGTTCCCCTTTTGCCACGTCCTCACCAACATCTGTTGTTTCCGTGTTAATTTTAGCCATTCTAACACATGTGAGGTTAGATCTAATTGTAGTTTTGATTTGCATGTCCTGGATGATGAGTGAAGTTGAACATCTTTTCATCTGTTAGCCATCTGTATGTCTTTTTTGAAAAAAATGTCTATTCATGTCTTCTGCCCATTTCTTAACTGGATTATTATTATTATTATTATTATTTTTTTTTTTTTGGTATTTAGTTAGATAAGTTCTTTATAGATTTTGGACTCTAACCCTTTATCAGATACATCATTTTCAAATATCCTCTCCTATTCCAAAGGTTGCCTTTTGGGTTTGTTGATTGTTTTCAAAACAACAGAAATTTTGAGTGGACTTACATTTTGTAGAAGGGTATGTTTTCAGTTTAGTAGTAACTGCTGCATTTTTAGGATGTGGGAAAACAGTTTTTTAGAAGTGTAAGTTTCTGATATTGGGTGAACTAAGGAAAATAAACAGTAGACATTTGATACCTTTTCCTATTTTTGAGGAATCTCCCTTTTTATAAACTGACCTCACCTCCCACCACAAAAGCTTTAAAATGCCTGTGTTTGGGGGACTCTCAATCCAGACTTCACCTATTGGACATACTCACCACAAACTTTAAATACAAGATGGTTTGTAAAGAAATAGAGACCATTCTGGCCAGAGGGTAGCCAGAGGGCAACTGTATGTTCAGTTGCAGGGGTAGCAGTACCCATGGTTCTAGGGGGCAATTGCCTATGCTCAGTCTTGCAGTATTTCCAACAGGTAACTTGTGCAAACTACAAAATTGTTCCTGGCTATGGAGATTCCAAGCCTGATTGTTCACCCCTCCCACAGACTGCTTTATAAATATTTTCTCTGTTGCAATTAGTCACCTTCATTAAAATCCCTGAGTGCTGCCTATGCCAAACTCTTTTTTTTTAATTTTTTTTTATTTATGATAGTCACACAGAGAGAGAGAGAGAGACAGAGAGAGAGAGAGAGAGGCAGAGACACAGGCAGAGGGAGAAGCAGGCTCCATGCACCGGGAGCCCGACGTGGGATTCGATCCCGGGTCTCCAGGATCGCGCCCTGGGCCAAAGGCAGGCGCTAAACCGCTGCGCCACCCAGGGATCTCTATGCCAAACTCTTTGATGAGAATATGGATATTTGAATTGAAAAAGATTTTTTTTAGCCCAAAGATTAAGTCACTCATGATATACTGCAGGTTTTAAAAATACTCTGTGAATATATTAAGAACTCCTACAACTCAGGGGTGGCTGGGCAGCTCAGTTGTTTAAACATCCAACTCTTGATTTTGGCTCAGGTTACAATCTCAGGGTCGTGAGATCAAGCCCCACATTGGGCTCTGTGCTGGGTGTGGAGTCTGTTAAGATTCTCTCTCTCCTTCACCCTTTGCCCCTCTCCACTCACTTGTGTATTCTCTCTCTCTCTCTCTCTCTCTCTTCCTCACAAGAAAACAAACTCCTACAACTCAACAACAACACAAAAATTTAAGAACCTTATCCAAAAAATGGGCAAAGGGCTTGAGGAGACATTGGTCCCAAACTGACATACAAATGGCCAACAAGTATATGCAAAGATCCTCAACATCACTAACAATCAGAGAAATGTACATCAAAAATGCAATAAAATATCACCTAATACCCAATTAGGATGGATACTATCAAAATCCCAGAAAATAACAAGGGTTGGTGGTTATATGTTAAAGTACAAATCCTTGTGCACTGATGATGGGATTGTAAAATAGTGTGATGGGTATGAAAAACATGTTGGTTCCTTAAAAAAATTAAAGATAGAACTACCATATAATCCTTAAATCCCACTTGTTGATATGTATCCAAAAGAACTGAAAGCAGGATCTCTAAGAGATATGTTCATAGCAGCACTACTCATAATAGCTAAAAGATGGAAGCAACCTAAATATCTATCCATGGATAAATGGATAAACAAAGTGTGGTATTGGAATATGCATATAATTAAATGTTACTACTCAGCCTTAAAAAGGAGGGAAATACTGTCACATGCTATAACATGTAACATTTTCAGAAGGAAAAATACTGTATGATTCCACTTATATGATATACTCAGAACAGTCAAAATAATACAGACAAAGTAGAAAGGTGGTTTGCCGGGAGGTGAGGGGAAAGGGGAGTGGGAAGTTCCTGTTTAATGGGCACAAAATTTGTTTTACAAACAAAAAAACAGTTATGGACTTGGATAGTAATGACATTTGCACATTATTTAATATCACTAAACTGTACATTAAAAATGGTTAAGATGGTGATTTTTGTTGAGTTTATTAGAATTCTAAAAAAAAAATACAAAGATTTAATTTAAAAAGCTCCACAATTGGGGCACCTGGGTGAATCAGTCAGACAAGCATCCAACACTTGGTTTTGGCTCAGGTGGTAATATCAGGAGTGGTGGGATCGAGCCCTGAGTCAGGCTCCACACTCGGCAGGGAATCTGCTTGAAAGACTCTCTCCCTATGCCCTTCTCACACTCGTTACCACCTTCATCTCTCTTTCTCTCAAACAGATAATCTTTAAAAACAAACTCCAAAATTTGTATAAGGAAAGAAATCCAAGCAAGTAAGGAATATTTCCTGTTTTTCTTTGCTCTTATTAATTCTCATGTTTGAGTTTTCACAACTCTTTCTTCCTCATTAGCAATATCATGGGGTTATTAAAAGACATTCAGTGAAGAAATTAGTATATAGGGAAAAAGAAGAAAGACCTTTATCAAGCATGTCTCATTTACTTTAGATCAAAGTGGGCTTCCTCCAAAGTTGGTATTGTTTAGGTTCCAACTTTAGATGATGAGGTAGCAGTAGAAAAGGCAGCAATCCCTCCTGCAATCCTAAACATATGTGGGTTTTTTAATATCAAATATAATTTGACCATTGATGATAGGAAGTCATGTATGAGAAGCAGTTTTTTGAGGATATATGCATTGGGATTTTTGCCTCAAATATGCAAGGAGATCATATAGAGATTCAACACTGAACAGGTTAATCTTGGATGTTAACACGCATACCACAGCAAAGAGAGATATTGGTCAGGCTACATAAACACTCATGGAGTGGAAATGGGGAGGAAAGTATAAGCAGTCATTCTAAAATAAGTTCAGAACAACTGATTCTCATGATTGTTCCCTGGCACACATGCCTGCTGTGCTAAATGGTTACAGAAGTTTTTCCTATCTGAGAAAAAAATTGCTCCATTATTCTGCAAATTTCATTTAGGAATAGAAGACATAAGTCAAAAGCAACACATTTCATTTTGATCAACTTGACACTTCTATGTGAAAGAATTTCCCCTGAGAGAATTGATATATATTTTAACCAATTTGTCAAGGCTTTTATTTTTATTATATAAATGATGATAGAAGTGTGTGGCAGGAATGACATTACAGGTTTCTACAAATTCGAAGTTTCTATGATTACATCACTTTTAAGAGGAAGAAACAAATGCAATTTATGTTCCTGAAGCTTCCAAAAACGTAGGGATATCGATTTTTTTCTTTTATTATAAGGTGAGAATATACTGATATTAGGGAAGTCTTGTGACACAGAAAACATGAACTGCTGATTTAACTCTTAAAGTTTCAAACACAACTATTAATGTTATTAACTTATCACCCTCAATGAGAAATCCCCAAATGGCAAAATTCATCTTCTAGTATCTCCATTTAGTTCTACAATTAAAATAATAAAAGGTAAATGTAGGCATCAGATCTCTGAGTGTCTCATGAATATTATATTTTGTTCAAGTACTTTTAAAAAGATGAAAAATATTATGCATACTGCTAATATATTTCCCCTAATTGCTAATTTTGTGGTTTTAGAGTAACATTTTTCCTTTTTAGAGTTAAAGTTCAATGGAAAGTGAGGCTTGAAAGTGAATTGAATTCCCAATCATTAATTTCATCACCAACAATTCAAATGATTATAATATTATTAGAGGTTTTAAGGCACAATTACAATTTTATTCACGAGGGAAGAGGGTGATATAAATATTTTAGCAGTATTAAGTAAAAATTTCACAGCCTAGGCTTCAGACACTAAATACTTAAGGTTTGAAAGGTGGAGTTTCCAAACCTAGTTTCTATTATAAAAGTACTTCTAACTTGTAGATTACATATTTAACCTTGTTTCATTTATTTTTAACATAAATCTAGTTGTAAATAACAGCAACATCATCCCTAATAATGATAATCACAATAAGAATGTTAGTTATGTTCCACATCTGTACTTAATACTTTATACCTATGAAATCATTTTCCCAAGGACCCCATGAGGTAAATTTTACTGGTAAGAGAAATGAGAATGAATGGTGGAGTTGTGATTTGAACCCCTGCAATCTGGCTTCATTGCTGTCCACCCATATGTGCTGTATTATAGCACATAAGATTTAACTGATATAACTTCTGGTTTGAGATTATTTTGATACTATATGGCATACAATCTATCTTTAAATTTATGTTCATAACTGTATTGGTCAATAAATACTAGCTGCTATAAAAAAAAAAAACTCTCTAAATCTCAGTAACTAAACAGAATTCATTTCTGATTCAAAGCAGATCCAAAGTGGTTTCTGTGAGTGGTGGTGACTTCACATGTGGTAATTCAGGGACCTCAGTTTCTTCCATGTGTGGAAATCTAGGACCTTGGAGTCCTATGTCTAGCCAGTAGAGAAGCAAAGGAGGATCATACACAGGAAATTACTATGGGCCAGTCCTGGAGCTAGTGCATTTCATCTCTACTCTTTCCATTGCCTAGAACTCATTTACAGGGTCAAGGAACGCTTGAAAATGCTGTTTAGGTGTTATGTGCCCAAAAAGAAGAAGAAAGTAGATTGGCGAGCAGCTGGCCGGTATCTCCCACATCAGGCTTTGCTTATCTTAGTGATACATTACTCATACTTTCGGACTCCAAAACTAATATTTATTTCACTATAGCTCTGCTTTCTAGACACTCTATATACATATAGCAAAGTGAATAATACTAGTATATATAAAGGATGTTATGAAGGTAGAGCAGGATTTTAAAATTGGCCAGATTCTGGTCAGACAAGAGATTTCGGATGTCAACCAAAAAAGTAGACGACACAGTAAGTATTCAATCAGGTCTATACTGAAGGTTTTTTTTTTTTTTTCCCTCTTCTATAAGGAAAACTTATCTGCTAAATCCCTGTTTCCTTATCTGTCCCTGCTACAATATATTAGCTCCCTTGAAAATTTATGGGATTCCTTGAGGAATTTTGACTGGATCAGTTATTGATATATATTAAGCATCTAAGATATCCTGGGTTTGTTAATTATTAATTTAAATGTGCACTATAAATACTTAATGCTAGGAACATAGCAAGTGATTAATAGAAGTTTGTAGGTTATTGCTTGGACAATATTGTTTTTTAATTGTGGGGTAAAGAAAGTGAATCCAAAATATGAATCTAAATTAAAGGTTTACAGAAGGATTAGACCATTTTCCTTTCATACTTACTTTTGAAGGTAGGTATGTAGGAAATAGCTGATTGTAGAACAATGCTATTTAATATGTTAAACAAATGAACTTTTAGATTATAAATGTAAAAACTGAAAAGCAAGACTCAAATAGACATTAAGCATGCTTGTTCTTAGGTCTCTGCAACAAAATTGAAAACAAAAATCAACCCCACATTTACCCTTGGTTGTAAAATCAGAATAAAAAGGGCAATAAGTGGGGCAGCCCGAGTGGCTCAGTGGTTTAGCACCTGCCTTCAGCCCAGGGCGTGATCCTGGAGACCTGGATCGAGACCCACGTCAGGCTCCCTGCATTCAGCCTACTTCTCCCTCTGTCTGTGTCTCTGCCTCTCTTTCTCTGTGTCTCTCATGAATAAATAAAATCTTTAAAAGAAAAGGGGGGCAATAAGAAGACTTGTAAATCGGTATTTTTCCATAAGTTATCCATTTTTTACAAAAAAAATATTTTTTAAGATTTTTATTTTTTTATTTGAGAGAGAGTGAGCAAGTGAGAGAGCCAGTGGAGAGACAGAGAGAGAAGCAGACCCCTCATTGAGCCCAGATGTGGGGTTTGATCCCAGGACCCTGAAACAAGACCTGAGCCAAAGGCAGACACTTCACCACCTGAGCCACCCAAGCGCCTCTCTATAGGGTATCTTATTGATATTTGAGGTTTATTCATACTCAAACAATATGCCAGACACAATCTTATCCTTTAAAATTATAAATACAAGTTTTTACTCCTTTTTTATTCATCTGTTAAATGCTCTAACCATATTGTCTGACTCTAAGTCTACTTAATTATACATAATATATCATCTATTAAAGAAAGGTCTTGAATTCTGAGATTAAGAGCAGTATTATTATAGATTCATAGTCTCTTATTGCAAATCTTCATTCTGTTTCAGACTTTGAATTTTTTATATTTACATATAGTATGTGGAGCATAAATAAAATAGTTTAAAATATTCCAGAATACTATACAAATATATTAATATTTCTCTAGAAAACATGAATATTCTAAATATATAGAGACCATAAATAGCTTCATGTTAATTCAGATTACGTTTTGCTAAAAATGAGTTTGCCACAAATTCACGTAGAAAGTTTTTTTTTTTTTTTACGTAGAAAAATTTTTAAGAGTCTTTTGGATTTTAGAAACATGAAAAAAGAAGAACTATGGGCTCTTAATACAATTAAATCTTAGGTGTTTAAGTTAGATAAGTTAGATATTGTTTCTAAGCTACCTGTTCATGAAACAGTTTCAATGAATTATAAATATTTAAATATCTCAAAAGTTTTAAACAATTGTATGCTCAAATAAAAATGTTTCTGGTGGGTACTGGTCCAGCATGTAAGGACCTAACAAGTAAAAGTGAACAAACAAAAATCAGCAACTCTTTTTATATGTCGGAGAGGTGAGGTTACAGGGCAAATCACTGCACCCCAAATCAGATACACAAACAGCTGGGTGGGAAGAATCATGACTTAGCAGAGTAGAAACTTATATCCACAGCAACCCATATTGGGGTAGGGAAATCTTGACTGTAACACATGAAATTTTGGAAGCTCAAATGTAGACAAATTGGAGAGATAAAAACTCCAGAGGGACCAAGTCATGGCAGTTAGAGGGAAGAGGGTTCCTCAATTTGCTTTTATTCTCCCAGGAGCTCTAACAGGTTATAACAGTGAAGATCAGAGGAGTAGAGAGGAAAACAAAACAAACAACCTTGGGCATCCAGGGAGAAGGAGAAAGTAGTATTTTCAAATAAGCCAGAGCATTCTGATCTTAACAAGGCCTGCTCTGAAGAGAAAATGTTTTACCAAAGCCTAAACCATTGGGGTTTTATCAGGACCTAACCTCAAGGAAGAAAAACACCTAAGTCTGAAAGGAAATATCCAAATGTAGGCTCCCCTAGGCATCCAATACACATAAAGGAGGAAAAAAAAAAAAAAAAAAAAAAACAGCTGAGAAGCACTTGTGGAGTTCATAGCAGAGGGACCTAAATGACTGAAACATAATCATAGGACTAGAGAGCACCTCTCACACACCTTACCACTATATTATTAAAGACCTATTTACTACAGTTTCTTTTTTTCTTTTTTCTTTTTTTACTACGGTTTATTTAATGTAGCACAACATGTCCACATTTCAATTAAAAACTACAAGATATCCTAACCAACAAAAAACAGTTTGAAGAGACAAAGACAAAACAAGTATTATGACGAGACCCAAATATGCTATGAATGTTGAAATAATCAAACCATAAGTTTATAACTATGCATAACTCAGCCATTAGAAATGACAAATACCCACCATTTGCTTCAACGTGGTTGGAACTGGAGGGTATTATGCTGAGTGAAATAAGTCAATCAGAGAAGGACAAACATTATATGGTCTCATTCATTTGGGGAATATAAATAATAGTGAAAGGGAATAGAAGGGAAGGGAGAAGAAATGCGTAGGAAATATCAGAAAGGGAGACAGAACATAAAGACTCCTAACTCTGGGAAATGAACTAGGGGTGGTGGAAGGGGAGGTGGGTGGGGGGTGGGGGTGAATGGGTGACGGGCACTGAGGGGGGCACTTGACGGGATGAGCACTGGGTGTTATTCTGTATGTTGGCAAAATGAACACCAATAAAAAATAAATTTATAAAAAAATAACTGCATAATGTACTAAGGACTGTAACGTAAAAACTAGACAACATTCAGGAAGAAATTGACAACATAAGCATAGACAGATGACTTCTGAGAAAAAAATCAGAAACAAGTGCGATAGACCACATTCCAGGCCATAAGAAGTACTTTAAGTTTAAAAGGATAAAAATCATATAGCATATGCTTTCAGATCACAAAGGAACAAAACTAGAAGTCAACAACAGAAAGAGAGCTAAAAACTACCAGAATACTTGGAAATTAAATAACACATTTCTAAATAACACATGGGTCAAAGAAGAAATTTCAAAAGAAATTAAAAAATACTTTGAACTAAATGAAAAGAATACAATTTCACCAAATTTGTGTGATGCAGCAAAAAGACATATATTCAGAGTATATATATCACATTGACTATATATATTAGAAAAGAACAGAGATCTAAAGTCAATAATCTAAGCTTCACCATAATTGTGAAGAAAACGAAATGGAAGAGCAAATGATATCCAAACTAATCAGAAGAAATAAAAGAACAGAACTCAATGACATTGAAAATATGAAAACAGAGAAAACCAATGAAACCAAAAGCTGGTCCTTTGAAAAGATTAGTAAAATGTATAAGCCTCTTGTCAAGCTAATAAAGTAAAAAAAAAAAAGGAGAAGATGCATATCACCAATATTATGAACGAAAAAGGGAGATCACTACAAATCCAATGGACATCTTTTTCTCTGTGTCTCTCGTGAATAAAATCTTTTTAAAAGTCTTAGACATTTATCCAAAGAAGACATACAGATAGCCAACAGACACATGAAATGATGCTCAGTATCACTCATCAGGGAAATGCAAATCAAAACCACAACGAGATATCACCTTACACCTGTTAGAATGGCCAGAATCAAGAAGACAAGAAACTCTAATTGTTGACGGAAATATGGAGAAAAAGGAACACTTGTATGCCATGGTAGGAATGTAAATTGGTACAGCCACTGCAGTAAACAGTATGGAGTTTCCTTTAAAAATTAAAAATAGAAATATCAAATGATTCAGTATGTCTCCAATTAGGTATTTACCCAGGGAAAAAAAAGATATATGCACCTGTGTGTTTACTGCAGCATTATTTACAATAGCAAAGACATGGAAGTAGCCTAAATGTCCATTAATAGATGAATGAATATAAGGAAAGTGGTGTGTACCCACACACACACACACAGAGGAATATTATATAGCCATAACAAAGAATGAAATCCTTCCATTTGAGACGATGTAGATGGACCTAGAGGGTATTACACTAAGTAAAATAAGTCAGACTGAGAAAGATAAATGCTGTATGATTCCACTAATTAATGGAATCTTTAAAAATGAACAAAAAGCAGAATCAAAACTATAAATACAGAGAACAAACTGATGGTTGCCAGAAGGGAGGGTGGTCATGGGTTGGAAAAAATGAGTGAAGGGGAAAGGATGATATATATCCCCAGTTATGGAATGAGTAAGTCATGGGAATAAAAAACAGAGCAAAAAACAAAAAACGAACAAATAATTTTTTTTTAAATGTAGTGTATACAAACACATACACACATATATCCAGTGGAATATTACTCAACCATAAAAAGAATGGGATCTTGCTATGTATAATAACACAGATGGACCAGAAGGCATTATGCTAAGTAAAATAAGTCACACAGAGATAGACAAAAAACAAAACAAATAATCAGTCTCTTATATACAGAGAACAAACTGGTGGTTCCTAGAAAGCAGTTGGATGGAGGGGTGGGTGAAATAGAGAAAGGGGATTAAGAGGTACAAAGTTCCAGTTGTAAAATAAATCAGTCAGAAATTAAAAGTACAATGTAGGGAATATAGTCATAATATTGTAATAATGCTGCAAAGTTGACAAATGGTGACTGCATATATCCTGGCAAGCACTGAGTAATGTACAAAACTGTTGAATCAGTATGTTGTACACCTGAAACTAATAAGACATTGTATGCTGCTTATACTTCAATTAGAAAGTCCTAGAAAGGACTTTTTCTAGGACCAGCCCCGGTGGCCCAGCAGTTTGGTGCTGCCTTCGGCCCGGGGTGTGATCCTGGCGACCTGGGATCGAGTCCCGCATCAGGCTCCCTGCATGGAGCCTGTTTTCTCCTTTCCCCTCTGCCTGTGTCTCTGCCTCTCTCTCTCTCTCTTCTCTCTCTCTCTCTATCTCTCTTTCTCTGTGTCTGTCATGAGTAAATAAAATCTTAAAAAAAAAAGTCCTAGAAGACAATAAAACAGGAAATCTAGATGGCTTTGGTTGGTCATAGCCATAACTTTTTTGATACAAAAAAGACAAACTATGAAAAAAATAACTGATAAACAGAACTGCTCTATGAAAGATACTGTCAAGAAAATGAGAAGACAAATCAGAGACTGGAAGAAAATATTTGCAAAAAAACATCTGATGAAGATGGCCTTTCAAAATATGCAAAGAACTCTTAAAACACAGCAACAAGAAATCTAAACAGAGAGCAAATAAGCATATAAAAAGATGTTTAATTCATGTCATTAGGGAATTACAAAGTAAAACAAAAATAAGACACCACCCCACACCTATTAGAATGGTGAAAGTCCAAAACACTGACAACATCAACTGCTAGAAAGGATATGGAACAAGAGAAACTCTCATTCATCATTGGTGGGAATGCCAAATGTTATATCTTATTTGGAAGACAGTTTGCAGCTTCTTACAAAAATAAATATATTTTTGCCATTTAATCCAGAAATTATACCCTTTGTTACTTAACCTAAATGAGTTGAAAACTTAAATCTACACAAAACCTTTACACCAATTATCACAGCAGCTGTATTCATAATTCCCAAAATTGGAGGCAACCACTATGTAGGTAAAACGATAAACTGTGGCACATCCAGAGCATGGGATATTATTCAGTGCAAAAAATAAACGAGCTACCAAACCACTAAAAGTCATGATGAAACTTTATTTTTTTAAAAGATTTTATATATTTATTTATTCATGAGAGACAGACAGAGAGAGAGAGGCAGAGACACAGGCAGAGGGAGAAGCAGGCCCCATGCAGGGAGCCTGACGTGGGACTCGATCCTGGGTTTCCAGGATCAGGCCCTGGGCTGAAGGCGGCGCTAAACCGCTGAGCCACCAGGGCTGCCCCATGATGAAACTTTAAATGCATACTACCAAATGGAAGGAGACAGTCTGAAAAGACTATACTTTTGATTCCAACTATATGGCTTTCTGAAAAAGCCAAAACTATGAAGACAGTAAAAAGAATAGTTTGTCAGGAGTCATGGCAGCAGCAAGAATGAATAGGTAGAGGAGCACACAGGATTTTTAAGGCAATGAGACTATTCTACATGATACTATAATGGTGAATACATGTCATCATACATTTGTCTGAACCCATAGAATGTACAACATCAAGATTTTCTTTTTGTTGCCATAGGACCATATTTGTTCAACAGGGAAAAAAGAATATATATTTTTTCCCATGGCATGTTAAGTCACACTAAATTTATAAGACACAATGAATTATGATGAAATGTAATGTAAGTTCAATTTTGATCCAGTTTTCACTTTTAGCCTACTTCCAAATATACAAGGAAATATATCTCCAGATAGACACCACATCATACTTACATAGAAATATTTTCCTGTGTTCAGCACATGTGAATTTGCAAGCTTCCGAGTACTGGTCAATTTTGGAATAAAAAACAACAGAAACAAATACAACACAAAACCTAGTGATTTTGTTTGCTTTATCAACTCTGGAGAAATGTAATATAACCAAAGGTTTTACAAATTGTTAGCATTTGTCCAAGGGCTATCTTTAACTTAACCAACTTAATTCTCCCTCCCCCATTTGCTATCTATGCAACTTTGGAGGATTTATTTCACCTCTCTAAATCTGCAGTTCCTCGTTAAAAACTAGTACCTACATCTCACAGAACTGAATGAGAAATAAATGAGATGGTGTTTAAGAACAAAAATTGATTGAAAACTATTTCCCAAAGAGAAAAATGCTATAATGTCAACTAGTGACTAAAGTATAGGCTACATATGATTAAATAGTTTAAAGCCTGTTTAATTTTTAAGAGAAGTTTTAAGCTAATCAACCTAAATGGTTACACCAGTTATAAAACCTCACATGAGATCATTTTTGAGAGCTGTTTTTGACAGCTGGGAAATTCAGGCATTTGAAAGTGTTTACTGAGGCAGCACGAACGGTCTGACAGATGGGGAAAATAAAACCTTCACAGGCACTTAATTGTGAGTGCCTAAATATTGTACCTTCCAACATTTGATTACTTGAGTTTTAGTATTTTGTTTTTGTATTTTAAAATGCTATAAAAATTTATGTCTCCTATTGCGAAAAAAAAGCTTTCATGGCCATCACTATAGTTTGAATGGTTTACTACTCTGTTATTCCTGATCCTCAAAAATCTCCTTGTAGACACTTTTGTTTTTCCTCTAGACCAATATTTTAAAACCCTCATGACTTAGCCTTCCTATTTTTTTATTATAGAGAAACACATTAAATAACACAATATTGAGTGAAATAAAATGCAGTCAACCATTTTAGTTCTCCAATAAAGACTGTACATTCAATAGATTTTAGGTAAAATTCTAACCATAAGCCATCTTTGGTGTGTGTTGGGGAAGGTATGAAATATGTAGAAAGATTTTAAATGAGGTTCTGGCTTCCTTAATCTCTCTTAATTGATTAACTATATGCTCAAGTCTAGGATAATGTAGCAAATAGCCTAAGGTTATACCAACTTGGATTTTACAGGTAAAAAATTAGGTATATAAAAATATGTAGACAAATAAATAACTTCTGAAATTGGTTATCAACCTTTGATCAAATCAACCACCTTTTACTGTTTTATTCTTAAGCCAAAATAAAAGGAACCAATTAAGAAAAACAAGTGTGCCTGATATAAAACATCTTTCTACTTATGTTGGACCGTAAGTACTTTATAGCATAAACTATGCTATATTCCCTTATATTTATCAGTTTAAAAGAGATATTTGTTAATAGCAGTAATTATAGCTATTTGATATATTGATTTAAAGTCTATTAATATTCTTCCAAGAACATTGGGATAAGACCAAATAATACTATTTTATTTTACAATTGGAAGGAGCTATAAACCAATGTATAATGTAATAGTGTCAATTTACATGAAACAGGGTAGTCCAAACAATATTCTGCTAAATAAAGAGCTAAGTACTTAATTTTTTTAAAACAACTTTATATATATATATATATATATATATATAGAGAGAGAGAGAGAGAGAGAGAGAGAGAGAGAGAGAAACCCCCCCAACCCCTCAGCCCTGCAAGAGCTGGTGGGGGGTGGGTAAAGGGGGAGGAGGAGGAGGGAGAGGGGGATGGAAAGAGAGAAAGAAAGAATCCCAAGCAGGCTCCATGCCCAGCCCAGGGCCCCAAGCGGGGCTCGATCTCACACCTGAGTGGAAATCAGGAGTTGGATGCCCAACTAACTGAGCCACTCGTGTACTCCTGAAAAGAGCTATTTTGAAAAATAAGATTGTTTGAAACTCAGAAGTAACAACCAAGTGTATTTATTATTTTCATTACATAGATATGTTCCTTATATATTTAAATAAAGGGGCCAAATTTCTCTTGTTTGACTCTTCCTAAGAGAGAAGTTTAAAAGGAAATTCTTGGTACAGTTTTTGTCCTATGGCAGTTGGTGACTAAAATACATCTCATTGCTCTGAAATAATTAACGTATTTCCCCCAAAATTTCTGGCTTGCAGAGTATTTTATGACTCCTGAACTATATAAGAATACTGACCATTTTTACCTACAAACTAAAAGCTAGGCTGTTTTTTTAGGCAGATGTGGATACTTTGTTGAACCACAAAGGATATTGATCATTACATTGAGTTTAATAAGGATTATAATTTCTACAAATTGTTGGCTCTTAACATTTTGCAAGATAGCCAGTCCTTAATTCATAAAAACCTAGTATAAATCTTCAATTTATTCTCCAACCTTGGTTATAATACAGATAACATGATGTAGATATTCTGACCCATTTAAAGGATCTTAGCAGAGTATTAGCATCCAATCTACCACATGTCTTAAAGAAGTGAGAAATAGTCATGCAGTTTTATGTTTTTTGACTAGGGAAAATAAGCAAAAAACAAAATGAGAGATTATATGACTTTTTGGAGGAAGTATGTAAGTTTCATGTTTTAGAAAATCATTATGATGGATTTATTATTTATAAGTTCATATACTTGTTATATATATCACTACTCTGCCTGAGTTCACAAGAGAGGGAAAGACACAGAGCAAATAGAGATTAAAGAGAAGGAGAGGTGGATAGTAGGACTCAAAGCTTATCTGAGCAAACTCCCACAAGCAGAAACCACTGCAGGAACCAGTGCTAGAATAGGAAAACCTGAACTTTAATTGATGAATTGCTGAGAGTGTCAGTGTTGACTCAGAGTTAAAAGCTCTAGGGGAGCTCAGTTATAGGATAGAACCCAACAATACTGCAAGCATTATATCCAGAAGTTTATCCGAGATTCCCACAATAAATATTGGAGAAAAATCTTCTCCTACTTCTGGCAGAGGGAAGGAAAGGGAACCATTTTGAAATGAGCCCAAGCACTCTGTTCTTAAACAGGCCTGCCATCAGGAGAAACGAATTAGCCAGAGCCTAACTTGCTGGAGTTTTATCAGACCCTAAATGGGATACGGGAAGGGAATTATCCAACTCTAGCACACTTAAACCAACCTGTCCCCTGTCTCACTTAAGTGGGGAGGAAAAACCTGAAAAACACTTATGAAATTCATAGTCCAGAGGAGCAGGATCACTAAAAGACAGACCTAATTATAGGACTATAGAACATGTTCCTCCCCCTATGCCTCCCAACACATCACTACAGGCCTATTCACAGCAGTTCCTTTTACCAAGTACACTGAATCTGGCTATATGGAAAAAAATTATAACGCATACCAAAAAGCCAAAATTGCAATTTGAAGATACTGAGCAACATTAGAATCAGACGTGATGGAGCTGTTGAAATTAAATATATTTATATATGCTTATGTATGTGTCTATATAAGTGTAATAAATGACAGCAATAATACAAGTGATGGGAGGAATGAATTAGGATATTTTGTTATTATTAGGACTACTTGTGAAGTAGTAAAGTGTTATTTAAAAGTGGACTTGAATTAGTTGTAATATATATTGCAAACTCCAGATAAAGTCCTGAAAAATGTTTTTATTTATTTTTTTAAATATATTTTTAAAGGTTTTATTTATTCAACAGAAAGAGAGAGAGAGAGAGAGCACAAATAAGGGGAGCAGCAGAAGGAGAAACAGACTCCCCGCTGAGCACAGAGCCTGATATGGGGCTCTATCTCAGGACCCTAGCATTATGACCGGTGCCAAAGGCAGACACTTAACTGACTGAGCCACCAGGCACCCCTGAAAAAGGTTTTTAAACAGTATAATTGATATACTAAGAAAGGAAAGATAATGGAATCATATAAATCAAAATTTAATAGAATCAGTTAAAGCCAAAAAAGGCAGAAAAGAATGGAAGACAAAAAACAGAAACAAAGAACAAGAACAATAAATAGAATATAGCAATAAATATGGTAGATACTAATCCAACTAAATCATAATCTTATTGAATGTGAATGGTCTAAATATACCAAGTAAAAGACAGAATATCAAAGTAGGGACACCTGGGTGGCTCAGCAGTTGAGCATCTGCCTTCTGCTAGGAGTGTGATCCTGGGATCCCAGGATTCAGTCCAGCATTGGGCTCCCTGAAGGGAGCCTGATTCTCCCTCTGCCTGTGTCTCTGCCTCTCTTTGTCTCTCAATAAATAAATAAAATCTTAAAAAAAAAGAATATCAAAGTAGATAAAAAAATATAACCCAACTAATGTCTTATTTACCAGAAACCCATTTTAAATATAAAAACACAGAAATTAAAAGTAAATGGGTGGAGAAAAAATAGCAATAATCAAAAGAAAGAAGAGTAGCTATATTAATTTTAGATAAAGTGGGCTTCAAAGTAAGGAGAGTAGTCAAGTATAAAGAAGGATATTACCTAATGATAAGAGGTTAATTCCCCAAGAAGACATAACAATTCTTAATATCTATGCATCTAATAATTGATCAACATGAGGCAAAAACAGGGTATTGCAAAGAAAGATAACTCCACTATCATAATTCATCACCCCTCTCTCAGAAACAGATCCAGCAGTCAGAAACAATACTATTAATCAGCTGGATATAACAGGCATCCATAGACTACTTCATGTAACAATAGCAGAATACGCACATTTTTTTCTCAAGTTTACATGGAATATTCACATTCTGAGCAACAAAACGTATTTAACAAATTTAATATCATAAAAATCATACAATGTCTGTTTTCTAACAATGGAACTAGAAATCAATAACAGAAAGCTAACTAGAAAATCCACCCAAACATGGCAATCAAACAGCATACTTCTAAATAATGCATGAGTAAAAGAAGATATTTCAAGAAAACTTTAAAAATATTTTGCAAATGGAAACATAATTCACCAACAGTAAAGCAGTGCTTAGAGGCAATTTTATAGCATTGAATGTATATATTAGAAAAGACAAAAGATCCAAAATTAATAATACATGTTTCCACCTTAGACATAGAAAAATAGGTGAATATTAAATACAAAGTAACCAGATGAAAGAAATAACAAAAATTAAGGCATAAAGCAATAAAACTGAAGACAGAAAAATAGAGAAAATCAACGAAACCAAAGGATCAATAAATCAACAAGCCTCCAGCCATGCTAATGAAAAAAAGAGGACACCAGTTACTAATATTAGATATAAAAGATGGGACGTTGCTACAGATCTCATGAGCATTAAAAGAATAATAAAGAGGGGTGCCTGGATGGCTTAGTTGGTTAAGTGTCCCACTCTTGATCTCAGCTCAGGTCTTGATCTCATGAATTCAAGCCCCTCAAAAAGGATAATAAAGGGGTATTATGAACTACTCTATACCTGCAGATTCAAATACTTAGATGAGATGGACCAATTCCTTGAAAAACTGGAAAAACTCACAGAAGAAATGATGCCCAGATACATGCACTTGTAAATTTTACCAAATATTAAAGAAGAAATTATATCAATTCTCTACATGCATTTTCAGAGAATAGAAATAGAAAGACAATATTCCTTAACTCATTTTATGAGATCTACGTTATGCAAATATCAAAACCAAAAACATTAAAACTATAGAGCAGTATCTTTATGAACATGGAGAAAAACATTTTTCAACAAAATATTAGCAAATTTAAGACAAAAAAAGTATAAAGGGCACCTGGATGATTCAGTCATTTAAGCATCCCACCCTTGGTTTCAGATCAGGTCATGGTCTCAGGATTCTGGGACCTAGCTCCACATCAGGCTCCCTGATCAGTGAGGAGTCAGCTTAAAGTTCTTTTCTTTCTCCCCCTCTGCCCCTCCTTCTGCTCATGCTTTCTCTCTCTCCCTCTCTCTCTCAAATAAATTAAATCTTTTTTTAAAAAGCATAAAGAAGGAGTAGTGGAAGGGGAGGTGGGCAAGGGGATGGGGTGATAGGCACTGAGGGGGGCACTTGACAGGATGAGCACTGGGTATTGGCAAATCGAATTCCAATAAAAAAATAAAAAAATAAAAAGCATAAAGAAATGACACACCAAACCAAAGTAAGAGCTATTGCAGGTTGCAAGGGGGTTCAGCAGTTAAATATCAATTAATGTAGTCTATTACATCAGTAGAAAAAAAAGAAAATAATCATACTAATAGATGCAGAAAAAGCATTTGACAAAATCAACACCAAATATTCAAGATAAAAATTCTCTATAAACTAGTAATAGAGGGAAATGTTCTCAACCTGATTAGACAATCTATAAAAACCAACTGCTGACACCTTACTTGATGGTGAGAAACTTGAAAATTTTCCACTAAGATCAGATACAAGGCAAGAATGTCCCCTTTCACCACACCTTTCTAATATTCTACTTGGATGTACTTGCTAATATAAGGCAAAGAAGCAAATAAAAGTATATACATTGAGAAGGAAGATATCAAACTGTCATTGTTTGCAAATGACAGGATCATCTGTGTAAAAATCTGAAAGAATGGACAAAAAAACTCATGAAGTAATAGATTATTATAGCAAGTTTTGAGGTTACATACTAGTGATAGTGATCTCCATCCAGCCATCTGTACACCAGGGACCACCTCAAGGAAAGAATATTGTAGTGTGTGGTCAACAATAGGCAAGCTGAGTTGGGGAGGCTTGTTGCTGCCCTAATGCCCCAAGGCATACTAAAATCAAAAGGTTTCTGCTTTTATCACAAATTAGAGTGCAGTTACAGTGTTTTTCCCTCTTTATTCAAGAAACAAGAAAACAACCTTAATTTATTGCCCCTTCCTGGAGGAGGTCAGATGATACAATCAATGCTCACCTATGTATCAGGACTTGGGTTTCCAGATCAAAAAATAAGGTCCGAATGTTGTTAATGAAACATGAAATTCTCATGTAGACCATCAGGTGGACTTGGAAAAAGTTCATGGAGCATTGTATGATTCACTTTATACTTCTGAGGAAAATAAAACATTAGCCAGAGAAGTTAAAGTGGATACTAGCATTATTATTCTTCCCACCTTCCCTATCTTACACAGCCTATCACTAGACCTCTCTCCTCTTCTCCTTTGGAATTCTCTCCTCTTTTGGAGTGCCCAAGAAACTAGATAGAGGTGGAGAGTTTCAGAGGATGCCAGAAGTATGAAATGTTTAAGTATAAGAATGTACTTGAATCTTGGTCCCTTCTTTAGGGAAAGATAACTCATCCCAGGAAATGGCCCATGTAGGGAAGCTCTGCTCACTTAAGAAAAGTCAAGATAGGTGGTATTGGGAACAGGTAGGAGGAAGCTCTCTTTCTCTTTTGTGATTGTGGGCATTACATTCGTTGTGACTACTGAAACATAAGCATCCACCCAAAGATAACTACGGATTTTGAGCCATGAGGAATAACCAGTATAGATGATGTAGCTTGTGATCTAGCTGAAGAGTGAGTAAAATTGATTATTCAGATTTACATACCTATTTTCAAACACGGTAGCTATACATGCATCCTATGGGAAAAGAAAGGAAGACACTTATACTGTATGGTACACACACTTTATTTATTGGGATTCTGTCAAAGACTAGAGAATGAAGAGTACTTTGAAAACCCCTATATAAATATACCATCCTCCCTTTCTGTGGACAATGTCACCAAGTACAACTTGAAAAATCCATCAGAATTATTTGAAATAGTTGTATAAAATGAATGGCAAAAGTCATCCTGAATCAAAGCCTACAATACAGACTAATTAGTGTAAAGGGATTTGCTGCAATTCACTACTGCATCTTAGTGAGATGAATGATAGCATCTGTTAATAATTATGAACCAGCTGCATAGGAGAAATAATAGAAATCCATAACACACAATATCTTTAAGCAACACAATGAAGACAGTTTGCTAGATGCTGAATCAATAGATAAATAACTTTTAATACAAGATCTATTAATAGAATTTTAAATGGTTATTATATGGCATCAGACAAAAAGAATGTGTTTTCATGAATAGTGCCTGGCCCAGCAAAGGGCTGCTAAGGATAGTCACTTAACCTTATTATAATGTTTATTTTCTGTAGAGACACAGATGGTAAATGACATTCTTATGCTCAGCATATTTCAGTGGTTAAAGTCAAATTTTTATAAAACCCAAAGTAAATTCCTTAGGGAACCATTAAAGCAGTATGACAATTCATTATTAATAATGAATGAGTTAATATTAGTAAAGCGATTTGAACAATTTCTGATCTATAGAAGCACTATACAAGTGTTTGACAAACCAAAAAATAAGTATGGGATACTTCTATACTGACACCCCACTATAGCTGTGGCATAATTATAATGTATATAATATGTCAGGTACAATGTGTAATAAGTTAGGTATAATCTTTTTAGCCTTTTTTTCTTCCACTTATAATAATACAGCAGAACATAAATGAGTTAATTATTTTCTTTAACAAATATTTTTTGAGCACTTATTATGTACCAGGCACTATGCTGAGGACGAGAGATGTAGTTAACAAGGTAAAACACAAGATCCTACACTCGTGAGAGACTATCTTCTACTAGGGAAGGAATATAATCAGGAGACAATTAACCAGGGAAATTTCAGACATTGATAAGGATCATGAAAAAAATCAAAGTAGGCATTGAAATAGCAATGGGAGGCTGAGGGTAACAGTTTAGTAACATAAAAACAACTTTATAAAATAATTCCTTTTGGAAAATACAAGCCCGCTAATTTTTTATACTTTACTTCTAATCACTCTTGGTCACTGGACAAAATATAAATATTTTATCCATTTTCTTAAACATCCTACCATGCTATACTCCTTTCACATAGTTTACATTCTTTCATCTCTGATATCGCCCGTTTCATGGCAAGCACACCCTGTCATTTTAACCTTTGCAGAAGAGAACATGCTTCCTTCCTTTCTTTGCCATATGTTAAACATATCCCTTGCTGAGGCCATTGCCTTTTTTTCTTCTGGTAGGGAAGAAACGGCTCCTCCCCAGGCTTAGCCAATTCTTAGTGACAGCACAGAACTAAGCCTGAATCATGCCTTTGATAGCAAACTAGACTACCCAGAACTATACCTCCTCTATCTGGCTCATATACCCCAGGAGACAATATTATTCTGCCTTAATCATCTCACAGTCAGGCACCAGGCAACTAAGGACTACTAGGATAGCTTAGAGTCTGCTGAAATTATTCAAATTAACCAATCCTAAATTGTCTACTCTGCTCTGCCTTGCTTTTCTTACAGAAACTCCAAGTAAGGCCATGGACTAGGTCCCTTACTACCTTACCAACACTGGTGCTTCCTCATGTGGTCCTGCCTGATGAACCACATCTCCAGTTTCTAGGACTTGTGGCTATAATGCACTTTGCTCTTTTGAGCCTCTTCTGTGTCTCCTCTGGTGGCTGCATATGACTGACCATCACCTAGGGAGATGCAGAACGGGCTTCTATACTTCTAGGTATACACTGCCCCTTCCAGACATTTAGTTTTTCACTGTTACGTTAAAACAACTTTTTTTCTTTGAAGTTTGTCTTGTCCAATTTTACAGCCCCTGATGCCTCCTCATTTATTATTTTACTTGCAGTTCAGTTCTCTGTATTTAAAGATTTATTTATCACCTGGCCCACAGTCTTCCTTTCTACCCCAAATGACACCATTTTCCTTGAATGGCTTTGATGTCCTTAAAGATGATGTATTCATCATCCCAGCCTCATAACACTGTACTCCTCAATTCAAATGACATTCATTTCATTTCAAATAGAATGCCATTTCAGGCATATGCAAATAAGATCATATCCTAGACCTCGATATCACAAGAAATGATTCTTTTTTTGAAATACAAAAGCCCAATTTTCAATTCTGTTACTATCCTCACAAATTTATCACTTTCCTTCACCAACTGTCTTTAGCTGTCTTTATGAAGCTTTCCAATTCTTTGCCCAAAGTTTCTCCTGATTTACCAATCTCTACTCACTTTCATTACCTTCTCATTCAATCTAAAATATTATCATAACTTTAAGTATCCTCTTACCAATGCCCACAACTATCTTATCCCTTGATATTTAACTGAATTCAATAAAGAAAACACCTACCCTAGTGAAAACACCTACCCTATATTACTCATTGAGCCTGCCACAAAATTTGGGAAAGCTACACAGTAGTGAGAGATGGTGTCCTCTCAAAGTTGTGGTTGCCAACCCTACTGAGGTCTCATGTTGCCCAGGCATGCCTGTATATGTCCCTACTCATGTACCGGTTCCAATTCCTATATCAGTAGTGTCAAAACTTCCCTGCCTCTTTAAGCTCTCAAGCCTATTACCTACTTTCATTTCCCCTACTCTTCACAGTTAAAATCCCCCAACATCCTGCCATTCTGTTTACAAAGAGAACTTATTTCCCCTGCATCCATCTTCCTCTTATCCTTGTTCAGGGTTTCTCATTGACTTCTCAGTCTTTTCACTGATCTCATTGCCCTAGTTTTGCTTAACTTCAGTCCAGTTTCCATACAACTGCAAGGCTATGACTACATGTCACAATATAAGACAAATAACCCTGCTTTGAATCCTTCAGTTATTCATTACCTTCAGGAAAAGTCCAATATTCCTAAATGATGAAACCTCCCTCTTGTCAGGCCTCATTTTTTGTCTCTATACTTATCTTCCCCCACCTCAGTCTAAGAAGCCTGTAGTCCACCTCTACTGGCATGGTAGCATTATACTGTTCCTATCATGTACTCTTGTTTTTCCTTTCTTCATACATACTACTCCCTCAGCTTTGTCAGCTGGTGAACTCCTATTCATCTTTCAAGATTCACCACAAGGAAGTCTTAAATGATCCCCATCTGCCCTTTTCAAATGGGTTAGGTATGTTTTTGTGTATTTCACATCACAAACATTAACCCAGTTTTCTCTTAATAATCTATACTTCGTCTGCATTCCCTCTACATGAAGTGCCTTTTGAGGAAAATTCATTTCATCTTTGAATCTCCAGGACCTACTATAGTGCAAAAGAGAATGATTATTTAGCAACTAATTCTCCCAATTTTTCTAAGAACAAAACTTTCACCTGTTTATTTATATACACTGTGTGGTCCTATTAATATTGCTCCACATTTCTTGGACCTTTCATGTTAAGACCCACCCAACTAAAACTTTATTTATTAATTAATGCATGTTTTCATTTCAAATTTCACTTTGCTCTAAAAGATGATGGTAAAAAAACACAAATAATCTAATGCATTTGTCTCTACTTTTTAATAATCACTGTTTGCCAGCCATTAAATGATCTTGTGTATTTGGCTTTTCTAGCATATGACTATTAATGCTACATTATTATTTTAAATTGAAATAATAACATAGCATGTTTTATAATTGTGGGTAGCAGTAAGTGTTAGTCTGTGTGTGTGAGGGGGCAGCGAGCAAGATAAATAGGGACAGGATAAATGAATCAATATAGCAGAATTACCGTTATCTAATGATTTTAGGAACATCAATACAATAGCTTCTAGCCACATGAGTCTACTTAATTTTAAATTAACTAAAATTAAAAATCTAATTCTTTAGTCATACAAATCCATATTTACCATTGTTCAATAGCCACATGTGGCCAGTGGTTACCATACTGGACAGTGTAGATATTGCTATCATCACAGAAATTTCTACTGGACAGTGCTGCTCCCTAAACTGAATTCTATGCCATAAATGGACAGTTATCTCTGGAGACATAAATTGAGACAAAATTAAGTCCTAAATTTTTGCCATTTAATACATCTGCAAGTAAAATTAATAAAATCATTTTTGTAAAATTAGTAGTGTCACCTCTAATTGCAAACAGCCAAATTCTTCAAGCAGATATCTATAAGCTTTTTATGGAAAACACTTGACATTACAGTTTCAGAGGTTAATCTCCCATCAGTGCATGCATAAATCTTCTATAAATGTTAATAGGAGAATGCTAATGAAAAAACTTCTAAAATCAACATGAGAATAGTTTCTTTACTATGAAAACCTATTTTCTCTTCATTTGGATCTGCTTAACTTGAAATTATACTTAGTATTTGCATAATTTTACGTTTTTATTTATAACTAAATAAAATATCTTTTTAATGTCTTACCCCTAAGTCTATTTTTCTTTTATAGTTCAAAATTGGTGATAATGTATGATAAATTGAGATTCATCTCAATTTATTTAAAATGCATTTAACGATTTAATAATCCCACTTAATCTCATATTTGCTTAGTTTTCTTTTTTCATAAATGATTAGCCATACAAAATATTCCTGATAAAAGCAATGTTCTTTCTTATTAAATGCGATCCACATAGGTAATGAGGAGAAATGCTGACTTTCTGTGAAGTTCAGTTTTGACCTAGCTCCCCTATCCCATCTGTACTGCATTTTGGTCATAGACACACACAACCTAAAAGATACGATGAGTGCTCATAGGAATTAAAAATAACTCATTTCAAAATGAATAATCAGTTGAGACAAAGCACACATGTTCACAGACACAGTTCAAAGACATGATGACTTGAAGCTGAGTGCAGTTCCCAGGAAAGGAGCTTGGTAGTGCACTCTTGCTGTTCAGAGTGTGTATTGCCTCTATCACAGCTTGCTGTAAACAAATACTGCAGGCTATTTTCACTTTTTTACACAAAAGACAAAATTCTCTTTAGATTGCTTTCAGGTAGTGAAAATGGGTACTAATGTAGGTCTTTCGTAAAAAGGAAGTGGTATAATGCAAACTTTCAAAAAAGGAGGAAATACCTGTAATAGCACAAAGGAGGTAGATGGGAGCAAAGCTCTACTAGGCTAAGGAAAATGACACCAGCTTTGACACCAGACTTGAGTCCAGAGGAATAAAGGAAGAGAGCCAGAAATGATAAATAAGGTTAACATAGGAAAAACTATATATACTGGTTCTCTTTTCTTCACTAATATTCTTTAAAAGTGATAAAATTATGTAAGGTAATGATTATAATGATGCATTATAGTATTTATAGACATAAGATAACAATAATATTACAAAAAAGAGGAAAAGAGAACAGAGCTATATAGAAGTACTATATTTCTCACTGGAATTAGGTTTATATAAATCTGAGGCTGAGGCTGATGCTGATAAGTTAAGATACAGGATAGGATCTGGGACAACCACTAAGGAAATCAAAAAAGGAAAAAAAATCATTAAAGAAGTTAAAATACTACATTAAAATATTTATTTGATGCAAACAAAAACAGTAAAAGAGAAATAGCGGAACAAAAAAGACATGAGACATAGAAAACAAAAAGCAAAATGGCAGATATAGACCCAACAATATCAATAACAACATTAAATGTGAATGCATTAAATAACCCAATTAAAAGAGATTATCAGACTGGATAAAAACTAAAAACAAAATAAGATACAACTATATGCTATTTAAAAGAGAGTTATTTTATTTTTGCTATTTCTTTAAAAGAGACACACTTTAGATTCAAAGATAGAGATTGAAAGAATGGAAAATGATATATCATGCAAACGGCAACCACAAAAAAACTGCAGTGAGTATACTAACAGATGAAATAGACTTTAAAACAAGAATGCTACTAAAGTAAATGAGCGGCATTTTACAATGATAAAGGGGTCAATCCATCAGGAAGATATAACAACCATAAAATGTATGAGCCTAATAACAGAGCACCAATGTACAAGAAGAAAAAAGTGACAATGTAGGGTGAAATAGACAATTCAACAATAATAATTGGATAATAGAGATTTTAATATATCACCTCCAGTTTAATAGGTAAAACAACTAAGCAGAAGATCAACAAGGAAATAGAGGACTTGAACAACACTACAAACCAACTAGATCTAACAGACATCAATAGAACACTTCACCAAACAACAAATGCACATGGCTCATTCTCCAGAATAGACCATATGCCAGTCCATAAAACAAATATCTATAAATGTAAAAAGATTGAAATAATAAAAACGTAATAAAAATGTGCATTCTCTGACCTTAATGGAATGAAATTAGAAATCAATAAAAGAAAGAAATTTGATAAACTCACAAATATATAGAAATTAAACAATATACTTCTAAATAACCAATTGGTAAAAGAAGTAATCAGAAGGAAATTAGAAAATATTTTAGGGTGAAGTAAGATGAAGACACAACATACCCAAACTTATGGTATGCAGCTAGAGCAGCGGTACTTAGAAATTTACAGCTGTAAACACTTATATTTTAAAAAAAGGAATAAAGATCTCTAGTTAACCTAATTTTCCACCTTAAGACACTGGGAAAAATGATAAAACCTAATGTAAAGAAAAAGAAGTAAATAACAAAAGTTAGGGTGGAGATTGATGAAATAGAGAATAGTCAAACAGTAGACAAAATGAATGAAAAGATTCTCTGAAACGAAAATAATGGACAACCCATTACCTAGATTGACAAAGGAAAAAGGAGAGAAGACTCAAATGACAGACATAAATGCAGCGGGGGTCACTACACCAACCTTACAGAAACAAAAAAGATTAAAATGAGCACTTTAAATAATTATGTGCCTACAAATTACTTAGGTGAAACGGACAAATTTCTAGAAATACACAAACTACTTAAATTGACTCAAGGATAAGCAATCTGAATAAACCTATAAAAGGTAAAGATATTGAATTGGTAATCAAAACTACTATAAAGGAAAGCTCATATGCTCATATGGCTTCACTTCCCAACTCTTTCTATGAGGCCAGTATTAACCTGATTTGAATGCCAGGCAAAGATATCACAAAAAATGAAAACTAGAGCTGATAAATCATGAATCTGAATACAAACGTCCTCAACAAAATACTAACAAACCAAATCCAGCAACATGTAAATAAAATTATATACCATGATCTACTGGAATTTATCTCAGAAATACAAAGATGGCTTAACATCTGAAAAGCAACTAATCATATCAATAGAATAAGAAACAAAAAACATATATCAACTCAATAGATACCCATAAAAGCATTTGACAAAGCCCACACTCTTTCATGAGAAAAAAATCAACAAACTAAGGATGGAAGGAAACTCCAACAACCTCATTAGAGACATCTACAAAAACCCACGGCTAACACCTAAATTAATAGTAAAAGACTGAATGCTTTCATCAGAGATCAGGATCAAAACAAGAACCTACACTCTTGTCACTTCTGTTCAAAATTGTACTGGTAGTTCTAGCTATAGCAATTTTATAAGAAAAAGAAATTATGGCATCTAGATTAGAAAATAAAGAGTAAAACTATCCTTCTTTGCAGTTGAAATGCTTTTTTATGTAGAAATTTCTAAGAAATCCCTTAAAACTCTAATAAGAGCTAAAAAATGAATTCAGCAAAGTTGCATATACAATAATTAATAGTATTCTGTACAGTTGCAATGAACAAACCAAATATGAAAACTTTTTAAAATTCCATTTACAAAAGCATCTAAAAGAAAGAAAGAAATTGAAGATATAAATTCAAGAAAATAATACCCTATTTATAAATTAGAAGACTTAAAATTGTTAAGACGGTAATACTCCCTATATTGATCTCCAGATTCAAGGAAATTATTAACAAAATCCCAGCTGACTTTTTAAAAGATTTTATTTATTTATTCATTCATGAGAGACACAGAGAGAGAGGTAGAGACACAGGTAGAGGGAAAAGCAGGCTCCCTGGAGGAAGTCCGATGCAGGACTTGATCCTAGATCCCGGATCATGCCCTGAGCTGAAGGCAGACACTCAACAACTGAGCCATCAAAGTGTCCCTCACCAATGTCTCATAGTTTTACAGTGTATACATCTTTCACCTCTATGGTTAAATATAGTCGTGAATATCTTATTGTTTTTGATGCTATTGTAAAAGGGATTGTTTTATTTTTTATTTTTAATTATTTTGTTATTGGTGTATAGAAATGCAATCATTTATCTATACAGACTTTGTGTCTTCATCTTTATTGAATTCACTGATAGCTTCTAATGGTTTTTTGGTAGAGTGTTTAGCATTCCTCTATCTAAGATCACATCATCTGTAAACAAAGACAAGTTTACTTCTTCAGATTTGGATGCCACTACTCTTCTAACTTATGCTTGGGATACATCTTTTTAATTGATCATTTTTCCTACGAGCCTGGGCAAAATGTATCTCCAAACCAAACACAGTCACTACCAAGTATTTTCAACTCAAACAAAAAATGAAATCTATTTTCCATTCCTAGGATAAAGATCATTCAATTATCATATTCACTGGAACATCTCTCAGCCAGGAAATGTAAATTAGGTAGTTAAGAAATAGTTTTGGAGACATGATTAGGCATTTGGTATTTAATCTGACTGTCCATGAATAATGCAATTTTTAAATATAATATGGCCCCCATAGTCAACCTGCTCAACAGTTGGCCAATTGCTGAAGGAGCAAGAAACCAGGCAAAAGTGCCTATCAAATACAACCAGCTCTTTGGTAATTACTGTAGATTAATTCAATTCCAGAATTTATTTAAATCATATATTTTGCCTTGATCTCAACACTGTGTTGGGTACTTAGGTTTCAACTATGAACAAAACATTATACATATTTGCCCACTAGACATTTATATTATAGTTACCATGGAGTAAAGACATTGAAGATACTGATTTTTATACTAATCCTTTTTTCCCATCACTATTTCTTTATTTTCCATTAATCTCTGGCAAAATTTTTGTTGAATATGTCAGTTCTTCTCTGTCTTGATAAGAGAATATACAGAGAGATTTGTTATCATAATTAGATCAAAATCTGAGAGTCCCCAGAACACTCCAGATCTGGCATGATATCCAAATTAGATTATAGAATCCCAAGGGGTTAAAATTCAAGACAATGTGAGCAAATGACAATGTGTGTTCCTTTTTGGGGAAAGATAACATCTATATCATTCTCAGTGCCCGGAAGCTCTGCTGCAGACATGACGGGATGCTAATTTCTATTTTTTCTACTCAGGAATAGTGACAACGCTGTCATAACAAAGAATTTCTTAAAATTCAACAATGACTTTGAGACAGAATGTGATTTGATACTGAATTCATTTCCTAAAAGAAACTATAAACCTGAAATAAAACATATAGCTAAAATACAATATAAAGAGTTTAAATTCTCAAATGTGAGGTCCTTACAGAAAAAATAATAATAAACTAAATTTTAAGGAAAAAGATATATTTTTATATTTTATAAATTAGAACAAGAATGTGGGTAGGTCAGGGATGTCAGCACAAATAAGGATTATTTTAGTTCAGTTATTCCTAATTATAAGAAAGATGGTTCAGAAGTTAATCATTTTTAGTATAGTAGAGTACACTTTAATATGACTTTTTTTTTTAACTTGAATTCTTCCTAAACATACCTTGAGAGGATTAGTGTTTCCAAGCACTACTTTAGCACTGAAGATAACTAAATTCTCTAATCTCTGACTATAAATTCTTTTTACCAGAGAATCCCAAAGTACTTAATTGCCCTCATCTTTTTTTTTCTTCTCATACTTATATTAGCTAAGAACAACATACACTTTACCATCTTCCAGCCAATCTAACTGATTCAATTAATACTTGTTAGAAATTGCAGTAAGTGATGGATGTTATATATACTTCTTCTTTGGTTCAACATAAGAGAGAAAATATGCAAACTTATATTCAGAACCTAATGTAAATGGCATAGAACTATATACCAGTTCTAAGAGACAAAAGAAAGTCATTATCAGCAGGGAAGACTTCATATACCTAAACCCCGTTGTAGGTGGTAATGGATGCACCCCAGGTCAAATAAGTGTGCTTGGGGAGGAATGGAGGGCTGGAATTGGGTAGGATAAGGAAAGCAGACAGAGTGAATATTCTGGGTAAAGGAAGTGCATGTTCAAATACAGAACTTCTAAAGGGGTACAACTCAGGTTTCATCATAGAGAGTATTAAGCACTAATGCTGAAATTTAGATGTAATATTTAAGTATTGCAGTAGGAGCAGCAGAGCGCTATGGGATGTGGGACTAGGAGAAGCAAGTATCCCCCAAAAGAGTATCAAAACAGCTTTGTGGGGGGACAGTGACATCTACACAGAGACCTACTTCAGTGATGGGCACTACCATCCACCCAGGTCCCCACGCTAGAAACTAGGTCACCAAAATAACTTGCTTAGATCATTTCAAAGGTATTTGAGATGATCTTGATTCCACCTTGGTTCATCCAGTTTCAGACTCAATAATCTAAGATAGCCTAAAAATAAAAATCTTGGCCCAATTCATGACTTCTATAGTGATAGCATCCAAATTCATAAACATAATTTACAAAGACTTTTGAGATGTGGATCTCTTTACTTTTCCAGATGCAGTTTTGACACTATGCCCCCTCAGACTCCAAAATCCTGCCATACCGAAGTTCTTTTAATTCCTCAAACATACCATGCACTGCCTTCCTCCAAGTTTTGTCTTTGCCTGGAACCAGTCCTTCAGCACAGTTCCTACTTAGATATTATATCTTCTGCAAAGGAGGTCCTGACTCCCCAAATCCCAATCAATGCCTCTCCTAGCGCTCCTATTTCAGCATGTCCTCCTAACCAGACCCAACCAGCCTCTGAGAAACAGGGACCATCTCTGTCTTCTTTACTCTTTTATTTCTATCTGCCAACATAAAACTTGGCTCATTTAACAATAAATGTTAAACGATGGATAAAATGTAAAACACTTAACATAAAATATGTAATATTAAATATAAGCTCCAACATAAGCATTAAATAAGAACTTCCAATACAAACATTAAATAGTAAATTAAATCCCCATTTACTTTCTCACTCATTAAAAGTTACCATGTGACTTGGGAACATTGTAGATTAATGAAATTTTCATTAAGAAGTCACTCTCACTTTACTAAAGTTAATGTTGAAAATGGTCATGCTTTATATTTAAATTTAAAACCTGGAATCAGTCCTTCCCAATACAGACATCCTTTAATTATATTTATCAAATCTGTATGAAATATTATAGGAGCAAACGTTATCCCTATTTTTCAAAAAGAGGAGTGCCAAGAAAACTCTGTCATACTCATTGTGTTCCTGCATAATAATATTTTTGAAGGAGGTGAAGAAATAATTATATTTTACATTTTGCTTTTGGTATTTTTGAAATCTACCTAATCTGTGAACTTCTTATGAACAAGTATTAAAATAAAGGATTCAGAACGTAAAGACTGCTAACTCTGGGAAACGAACTAGGGGTGGTAGAAGGGGAGGAGGGCGGGGGGTGGGAGTGAATGGGTGACGGGCACTGGGGGTTATTCTGTATGTTAGTAAATTGAACACCAATAAAAAATTTAAAAAAAAATCATGGAGTGGTACAAATACCCATGAAAAAAAAATAAAATAAAATAAAATAAAGGATTATCTTTTGGTTTGTATTGATGTTTTCCAATGTTCCAAAACTTTCATGCAAGTATGAAGTCCAGTGCATATTTTTATTATTGCATGTGTCTTATTTTAGGCAGTTAATGTATTTATGTAACTGCTTCACTCAATGGACTGGGATTTTTATTTTTATTATTTTTTAAGATTTTATTTATTTATTCATGAGAGACACAGATAAGAGAGAGGCAGAGACACAGACACACAGATAGAGAAGCAGGCCCCATGCAGGAAGCCCGACACGGGACTCGATCTCAGGACTCCCGGATCACACTCTGGCCCAAAGGCAGGTGCCAAGCCGCTGAGCCACCCAGGGATCCCCCTGGACTGAGATTTTTAGAACAGACTACCCTTGATTCATCCCTGCATCCTTAGAGCCCAGCATGATACCACACAAATAGATCCTCAGTACATGCTTGTTCAACAGACGAAATGAAGTTTACTTTATCAATTTTGCAAGACTAGACTTTTACCATCTCAAACACCTTAGTGAATTTGAAGAGCCTACTATTTGGCCTTCTAAAATGCAAGTGGAATTACGTCTTCCTCCTGCTGAAAAATCCTTCTCATTCCCTTAAGATAAAATCCAAACCTTTCAGCCAAATCATAAATTCCTTCATGATCTGGCTCCTGCCTCATCCCCTCTCCTGCCTCTCCTTGGGTCCACAGCACACTCCACCACCCATCATTCTCATACACATTATGCACTCATCCTATTCTTTATATGACTGGCTGCTTACCGTTTCCTTAACTTTCTGCATTGTTTCATTCATTTACATTCACAACACAAAACATGATAGATACTTTCATTTTGTACTGAGTCCACATTAAACATTTTACAGCTTTTTTTCCCTTTGATTCTCATTGCATTTACCAAGTGCCTAACCTTTACTTCAGGACTTGGCACATAGTAAATAGCAAATATATGTTGATGCCTAAATGAGGAATCCTTAGTAATAAAGATAACTCCCTCACTTCTTGGGTAAGTAAATTTAGTTAGAGAGATTAAGTAATTTGTCTGAGCCCACATAGGTTAGTCAATTGCAGAGATTTAAATCATCTTTCTTCCCTTTTCTGGCTGGAAACTATTTTTCCTTTAAGACCCAAGTAGAGTGGGATATTTTCAGGAAAAAAAAAAAAAAAAAAAAAAAGATCTTTTCTGATTCCCCCAAACTTTCATTTCCACCACTCGACTCAATAAAATGAGTCATTCTCTCAGACACGTGTTTTATTTACTATCCTAAGTGACTGCACTTAGGACTGTCACATTGTAATGTGTTTAATGTCTCCCTTCTTTTCTTGAAGCCCCTGAAGCAACAGCCTCTGTCTTTTTCATTTCTTCATTCCCAGGGCTCCATATGTAACTGGTGTCCAAAATTATTTGCTAAATTCAGTTGAAAAATCAGTGTTAAGACACTGTGTTAAAATATTAATTTAAACTTCTATTTCACTTTCATAACACTATTACTCTAACCACATACAGTTTTAAAAAGCATACAAGTCCAACAAAACCTTTTACTATACAAGCCTTTTTCTGAGGAAACCATATATTGACTCACGCCTCAGTTCTTTGAGATCTGCCTTTGTTCTCATCACTCCACTGAAACGGCCTTCTAGATGGTCTCCAGGGACATCCAAGTCAAAGCCTTCTTTCACTTTTTCTTCTCCTCCACTGCTGAAATGACCCATCACCTCTCTTTCTTGTACTCCAGAAGTGGATGTGCCAGGTTTTTTGTTTTCCAGCTCTTTGTCAGTTTCATGTCTATCCCTTCTGTTTTCTCTTCTTTCATCCATAGAGAAAGGCTCAGGTTTGTTGGCTGGTCACTTCCTGTCTGGCTTCCCGTTGACACAGCAGATGACTCCTACTTCTTTCCTCCCGGTTTTTCTACTATCTATTGGCCTCACATTTCTACCTGTCATCCAGTCATAGCTAACTGACCTTCTTAGAGCACCTAAAACCCCGTAAGTTCAAAACAAACTTGACACTGCCCCTACTCTGGGAAGGGTCCTTGTACCTCTCCCGTGGAAGGGTTCTCTGTACCTCCTATCTCTAGCATCCTCAAACCATTCTATGAAGTACTGAGACATCCATCCTCCTGCCCAAGATCACTCTCACTGTACTGCTCTCATGCTCATGTCTTTCCATGGTTCCCCACGCTAAGAGATACAAACCAAATAGCATATTAAGATTGGCTCTGGAAAATATCCCCCCCTGACTTGCTTTTATGCACCCTTGAGTCATCCAAATTCATGGTTATTTGCTTCCAGGTCATTTTGGTGCCTTCCTGCTTTTGTGACCTAACTCTTCTCACCTCCTCAAACTTCTCTTATCACAACTATCCTTATTCTTTGAGTTCATACAGTCTTTCCTCTCTGAAATCTTCTTCAGTTGCTTGCTTTGTGTTTTCACAGAACATTTTTGCACATAATAATAAACATTCATATATTTTTACCTTTTGTTTTCATTTACATAGTAGCTCTTTCAGAAACAATTTTGTAGCACCCACAATCTCTGGTATGGCACCCTGCCTATACAGGAACTGAGGAGTATTTGATGATTTACCAAATACTATTAGTTAGGTTTCCCCAAACTAATACCTCTTTTGTTATTTCAATACTCTAGAGGCGTCTCTGATGAGAAGGCTAACATCAGGAATAATATCCCGCTTAATAAAAACATAGAAATAAGTATCACTGGTTAATTTTGGTCTTTAAAATTTGTCATAAGCAGGGAAAAGGATAAATAGGGAGAGCACAGAGAATATTTAAAAGTAATGAAAACTGTCTGTGTGATAGTATAATGATGGGTATATGTCCTTGTACATTTGTCCAAACCCATAGAATGTACAACACCAAGAGTGAACCCTAAGGTAAACTGTGGACTTTAGGTGATTATGATATATCAATATGTTCATCAATTTTAACAAATCTACTACTCCAGTAAGGATGTTAATGGGAGAGGCTATGCATGTATGGGAGCAAGGGGAATATGGGGAGTCTGTATGTTTCTCTTTATTTTTCTGTGGACCTAAAACTACTCTAAAAAATTAAGTTTTAAAGAGTTTTGTCTGAAACATCAAAGTGAAACTAATTTAAAAACCAATCAGTTCTCTTTACATTTAGTGTGAACGTTTGAGAATAACAACACAAGACCTCATAAACTTCCAAATATCTCCTTTACCAGCATTCAATGATGCTATCCTCAATAATCACCGTATTAGAAATTCAATTTATTTGAGTCATTATTTTTTGTTAGTTGAAATATATTTGATATTGTGTAAATTGTGTAAATTTGTGTATAACATGTTAATTTTATACACTCATATATAGTTATATAATTGGCATTATAGCAATAATTAGCACTTCTATCATACCACATAATTGTCATTTCTTTTTGGTTATGGCATTAATTAAGATCAAGTCTCAAAGTTTGATTATTATAATACGATACTGTTGTCCATATTCACTTACTGTGCATTAGATCTCTAAGACTAATTTACTATTTGTCGTAAATTTGTCTCCTTTTTTTTAAAGATTTTATTTATTTATTCATAGAGACACACAGAGAGAGAGGCAGAGACACAGGTAGAGGGAGAAGCAGGCACCATGCAGAGAGAGCCTAACTTGGGACTCGATCCAGGGTCTCCAGGATCACGCCCTGGGCTGCAGGCGGCGTTAAACCGCTGCACCACCTGGGCTGCCCGTAAATTTGTCTCCTAAAACAACATCTGTCCTGTTTTCCTACCCCCCGTTCCCCCTGGGAAACACCATCTTACTCTGTTTTTACAAGTTTGGCTTTTTTTTTTTATATATAGATTCCACATATAAGTGATATCACAGTATTTGTCTTTCTCTGTCTGACTTATCTGACTTAGCATAATGTCCTCAAAGTCCATCCATGTTGTTGCAAATAGCATGATGTCCTTCTTTTTCATGGCTGTATAATATTCATATATATGTAAAATAAATAAAACATAATTAATATATAGAAGATATGAGATATGTATATATCTTTTTGATATCCTGTTTTCACTTCTTTTAGATATATACATAGAAGTGGAATTCCTGGATCATACAGCAGATCTATTTTTTTAATTTTTGGAAACCCACCCCATATTGTTTTCCATAGTGGCTGAACCAATTTACATTCCTTTAAGATTGTACAAGGGTTTCCCTTCCTCCACATCCTCTCCAATACTTATCTTCTTTAGTTTTCTTGATGATTGGCATTCTAACAGGTGTAAGATATCTCAATGTGGTTTTGATTTCCATTTTCCTGATGATAAGTGCTTTTGAGCATCTTTTAATGTCCTTTTGGCCATTTGGATGACTTCTTTGGAAAAAAATGTCTATTTAGTTCCTCTGCTCCTTTTTAAATGTTTTTTTAAACTGAGCTTTTATTCATGCTTCATGTATTTTGCATATTAACCCTTTATCTGATATATGGTTTGCAAAATTTTGTACCATTCTTAGGTTGCTTTTTCATTTTGTTTCCTTTGCTGTACAGAAGCTTTTAAATTTAATGTAACCTCATTTGTTTTTTTATTTTGTTGCTTGTTTTTGGTGTCTTATTCAATTGAGTCACTATTTTTGATGAAATATAATGAGAATCCATGGCCCAGAGAAATAAGATCATATACATATTGCCTGGAACAGGACATACTCACATTTCAGATTAAGGTCAGAGTCAACTACATAGTGGGAAGTTTGGAGAAGCTAGGTGGCAATGTGAGCAAGTATTGGTATAGGAAAGTGGGTAGGATAAGATTAATAGGATGTATTTCCACATCACTGCATCATTTTTGCTCAACAAACATTTTGTAAGGAGCAAGTTTTATGCATGTAAATCACTTTAGGTGTGACCAAACAATCCACCACTCATACAACTTACCATCCTGACTCCTTGTCCTTATTCCTCATGGATCTTTCTCCTTAGAAGTTCAGAAAAGAAAAGACTTTTTTTCCTGGCTGAGTTAATCAAGATAGATACTATAAAGGCAGTGAAATTTGAATTGGACAGATTCCAACAGGGTCAGGTAGATTTTAACAAGCAGAAATTGCAAGGTATCCTAGGATCTATTTCCATGAGTATCTATTATATATACACAGAAATAGGTCTTAGAATAAATGCCTATAAAATACCTCTGGGAATGTATTACATATTCCAGATGCCTGGAAAATAGGTGTAACTAAAAGAAAATAAGGAAGGAAGAAGGGGTTAAAGGGAGAAATAAAATATAGTAGTATTTACTAGATAATATAAAGTAAAATGCTGCTCCAAATTGCCAATCTCAGTAAGTACTTGTAGGCTATAAAAAAATGGATATTCAACTTTCCAAATAAATATTTATGAGATTTAGCTAAGCCCCAAACTCTGGAGCTAGTAATAACCATCACAGAAATTCCATTTATTATGTGCTTATATAAACAATGCATATAGCCTTATTTAATTGTCACAATTGCCTAAAGGTCAAGTATTACTATCCCTACTAATGAAATATCCTGGCTTAAAAGGTAAAGACTTGCTCCAAGTCACAGAGTTGATCAGTGTGGCTTTCTGATAAGGGAAACTATGAGCCATAAAACAGCAGCTGGGGGAGTCTCAGCACCAAGTTAGATTTGCTACTCACTTTCAGGCCCTGTCCCATGATCTCTACTCAAATTGTATCGTTGAAATGTGGGCAAAATGATTGGGGGCTTAAATCCAAATTCTAGAAACTCTTAGTGTAACCATATTTGTGATGTCATTGGGTCTTAGTTATCCCATCTGTAACACTGGGAATAATAACAAAGCCTAATTCCATTGGGTTATATGAGGATTACATGAGTTAGTTTTTAGAATAGTGCCTGGCAGATGGTAAGAACTCAATAATGTCATCTTTCATTATTATTATTCCTTGGGATGAAAAGTTTATGACTTTTTACTACTTAATTATTTTCTTCAAACTCTCATTCATATTATTCTCTTGATTCCAAATAACCCCAAGATCTTTATTTCAAAAAAAGTTTTTATAAATCATACTAATAACAAAGTTACAGATAATTGCTTTCAGGAATGTACTTCAAGACATCAAATATTTAACATTAATGAAAACAATATAACTTTATTATATTGAGACAAATTAGAATGTATTACTCCTGGTCTCTGGTATTTCTTCTTTTATTCTTTCCCCAAATTTGGGTAAATATCAAGGTGTTTTCAATGAGTCCTGGTAATACCAACTATTTTGAGACATGTATGAGTTACTTCTGGGTATATTAATTATGATTTTCTCTCTTAGATTTCCTCTATCATTCTTAAGATATCCACAGACCAAATGATATTTTTAAACATTTTATCTTATTCCAAATGACAGAATACAAACATAAGACAGGCAAGTACACATATGTAGGCAAAATAAAATTTAAAAACCACTCCAAAACCAAAAAAAAAGAAAGAAAGAAAATACAAAAGTATATAAAATACAACACTATTTCTTTTAAGCTATTGATTAGCCATTCAATAAAGACAAAGATAATAATTGTTCAGTTTTCTTTATTTTGTATTTTGGCCAAACTTATAACGTATTACTCTAACCAGAATACTTATCAATACATAGCACTGAAGGCTGGAGGATCATTTGAGATTTTGCAGTGAACCAATTGAACTCATATGTTTAAAAGGGAATTCAAAATGTATATTTTGCTGTATATAGATAATTAAAATCTAACTTCACTTTGCACATTTCAGGGTATAAATTTTAGAAGCCCTTTGTCTTCTCCATTCTCCTGATATAGTAAATGTGAAGTGAGCAAATATAGACTGTATCATGCATAGTAGGCACTCACAAATGTTGACTTTACCCTTTCCTTCTTATAGTAACATATCAAGAATATAAGCATATGCAGGTGGTAACCATGACAGCATCATGATTCAGAAGGACACTGATCTGGGTGTTAAGAGTCACTTGAATAGGTCTTAATTTCTTCATCTGTAAAACGAAGCGGTTTTTAAAACTATATTATTCCACAGAGTAGTTAATTTAACAGTCCCTGAATAAGGCACATATTTTTTTGCTAAAGCATTATACACATTTAAATTTAGGTTGCAAATATGATAGACACTACAAAAAAATCATTTGATACTATATCCTTCTTATATATCTTTTGATTAAAAAAAGATCTAAAGACAGAAGGAAAAAAATATGTCCAATAATGAGCATAACTGAAGTTCACATAACTCATAAGTATGAAATATAAAACATATACACATTCTCTCCATATATCTATATATAATACATATGTAAATATATGTGTATGCATGTAAAATACATGAAGATGTCATTTTAAATTGGTAGTTAACAAAATGTAAGTCTAAAATTTACCTTAGGGCTTTTTAAGGACCCACTCTAATTCAACCACTCATTTATTTACATTTATGCACATAAGCAGTAAATGGATACATGCTTAGTTTTCCAACAGAGGCGCTAGTATATTATTATGTAAAATATCTCATAGAAGAGAGCAGAACAAATATCTGTATAATAAACACCACTGCAAATATGTGCCATTTATCAAGGAACTATTCACTAATTGTTTTATTTATTTATTTTAGATTTCTTCTTCTTCTTTTTTTTTTTTTTTTTTTGGAGATTTTATTTATTTATTCATGAAAGACACAGAGAGAGAAAGGCAGAGACACAGGCAGAGGGAGAAGCAGGCTCCATGCAAGGAGCCCAACCTGGGACTTGATTCCAGGTCTCCAGGATCACGTCCTGAGCCAAAGGCAGCACTAAACCACTGAGCCACCCGGGCAGCCCCACTAATTGTTTTAAATATCTGCCTGTCTGGATAGTTTGCTCATCATAGTCACCATATGGTACATAGAAATAACTAGTCCTACACAACATCAACCATTGTGTGGGTACAGTGAAAACTACATGGGCTGCAGAGTCAGAAGACCTGTGTTCAATACCAGGCCCTAACACTTAACTAAGTGTATAATTAATGTGTATAATTAATATTAGTTAAACAGCTTAGCATCCATTAGATTTTATGCACTTATGTTTAAAAAAGACTTGCTCTCCTACTAGATGGAGTTGGTTTGAGTTATGAACATGAAAGCATACACAAGTGTTTGTCACTGTTAGAGTTGACATAACATCCTAATATCAGAAATGATATACCCTTTATCTTCTGGCTCTAAGTTTCTTTCACACTCTCCATCCCTTAACTAATCAAACTCCCCTTTCTGTCCATTTAATATTCTAAATATTTCTTAATTCTTTGCTCTTTCCATCCCTACCACTACCTCATGAAGGCAAGACCTCATGCTGTTAGTAGCTTCCTGTCTTTTTATGCCACTTAAAGCCATCTTGTAACAAAGATGCCACAATGACCCTAAAACACAATCTGACCATGCTATTTTCCTATCCTACATCCTAAGCAAGCCTGTCAAATAGAGTAAAGTTCAAGCTTTGAACTTTAGCCAAAACATAGCCTACCCTAGTCTGACACCCCTGAACAACCATTCCAGACTTACCTCTCACTACTTCAAACCTCAACATTTCTAGGCCTTAATTGAATGCTGTGTTCTTTGAGGATTTCCTATTCCCTTTCACCAAGTGTCTATCTCCTATTTAACCATTAGTAGGCCTAGAAGGCACATTCACATACAAATTAATTTCTGTATTATAACACACTTATTTTCTTATGTGTCTATCTTTCTGGTCAAATGAGTTCTTAATGACAGAGACTTTTTTTAATTTTTAATTTTTAATTTTTTTAGCACTCAGGACAGTGCCTAGCACAGTGTGCACATTCATTGAATATATCTATTGTTTCTACCCTAAAGAAGATCCATGCCCAAATCTTTAACATCAAGAAGTTAGATATTGAAAATCACCAAATTAAAACAATAATGAGCTGAAATATCCACAGAAGAAAGACCAAGATAATATTTTTCCAAAAGTAAATCTATGGCTCTTATGTTTTAAAAGGCAATCTCATTACACCTAAATATTACAGAGATATTTAGAAAAATGTGCTGCTTCCATTCATCATGTCTAAATAAAATTACATAGCAATTCTTAATGGTAATTAGGATAAGTATTTTATAAACTTTAATTTGAATATCAATTCTTACCCATTTGGTAAGAATTTAAAGGAAAGATTCACTGAAAAAAATGTCTCATGGACCACTTTGGGGAAAAATATTTTAATAAAGTGAAGATTGAAGGGTCTTGGGAACTGAGCCAAAAACCAAACCAAATATGCAGTAACCACAGTGACACATTAACCCTCAAACAATAATCACCCTCCTACCACAGTTATTGCTTGAAACATCAGTCTTTTGGGAGACTGATTCAGAATATTTTACCATATTTAAGTATAATGCAGCTAGGTCACAGATACTAAAAGAGAAACAAAAAATCAATGATATTGTTTTAAGTTATATATTTCCCTCTGTTAGATTTCATTTTGCTTTAATTCTCACTTAATAATTTTAAACATGTTTATATCCAAATTTTTGTCTTCTTAGCCTTTTTTTTTCCATATAACTTGTTTCTTATTGTTTGCTCATGAGTCTCATTTTCTGAGCTTTTAAACAACATTACTACTTCCTTCTGATTTCTAATGTTACTATTTGTCCTCTAAAAATGTGGCCATCTGCTAGCAGAAAATAAATATCACCTAAACTCTTTCAATGCAATATATTTATTTTTTAGATTGGTTAATGTGATTCACTGGTTTACTGAGTGAATTTGCATAATAATAAGCAATTGGTAAATGGCATAGTCCAGCTCAGCTATTCTTTTTAAGCATTTCTAGTCACTGTTCAGGTTTTTAAGTGCTTTATAATTATTTTTGTTTTATATGACTCAGTACAATTGTAAAATAGATTATATCAAACTCACAGAAATCTAAGTTTTTCAAAGATATTATATAGTTAAGCTTTTTTACTCCAAGTTATGACAGAGGCCAGACTGAAAAATACTGGAAGAGAAATTGGTAGTGTCACTTTACAAATTTGTAAAGAAGTGTTTATTTCTAAGGATTACAAAAGGTAATGCTAACTAGACAGGTGAGTGCTAAACCTTTAGTACGAAGTTCACCTGATAAGCTTCAGGTAGAGCAAATATTGATCCAAAGCCAGGAACCCAAGAGCTCTCTGCATACAAATTCACATTGCAAGAAGAATCCCTAAAACAAAATTCCAGACACAGTCTCCTTCACAATTAAAATGATTCAACTTTCCCATTCAGCCTCTATAACTGTCTTCAGTCTACTTTCCCACTATTTCTGCTCTTTCTTCTGCCACATGTTTTAACTCCAACTCTTAGCATTAACTCTTTTAACCATCGTCCAGGTTGAGACCTGGGGCATTTCACCTAAGGATTACTCCATTTAACTACATACCAATTTTGAAATGCCCCACACTTTAGCTTCTAAAACATCTCCTATCTGCTTGCCTTCATTTCCTCCTTTTCTTTTCTTTTTTTTTTTTCCCCCTCTACAAACTCCTATTTATGCCACTTGTTCTTGATGGGCTGATATTCTTCTATAGGATGATATATTTTGACTCTCTTGTCTCTTTAGTCTATGCTCTTCTGAGGTGATTTCAGCAACCACAACAGCTTTAAGCTGCACTTCTAAATCTTTCACATTTCTTTCTCCAGTCTGGACATTTCTTCTGAGCTGACACATATGTCCCCAATGTCTATCAAATATATCCAATAGATACTGCATAGGCACAGTAAACCTTATGTATCACAAAACTACTTCTTCAAACGTTTCTCACCTGAATCTTGGGAAATGGAGTCATCATTCACCTAGGCAATCAAGCCAATAAGGCTAGATTTATTCTAGAATGTTCTCTGCTTACGACATTCGATAAACCTTTATTTCTTCAAAATTATTCAAGAAGCTACTATGTACCCAATATTAAGCGAGATGCTGGACATACCTCAGTAAACAAGGTAGACATGATTCTTATAGTAGAATTTACATCCTAATGGGAGGTAGAAAGAGGCTCTTCATACTGTAGTGTATGTGAAAAACATTCCCAGGAGTTTCGCAATATAAAATCTATGGAGCTATATATATTCCACAAATAAAATATCAAAAGAACAAAAGCCATCTGTTCTGTTTGTTGTTGTTGTATTCCTGCATTATTGTCTCCCTAGATTGCCATTATAGCTCTCTAACCAGTTTTCTGCCTTTTTTTTATATTTCCTAGTCCCTATCCTATTTATCTGTCCTGAGGTAGCCAGGATAATATTTCTAAAATTCCAACCTGATTACAACCTTATCATACTAAACTTACCTATGGGATACAATCCAAAGTCCTTGAACTGACCCATGACACCTTTATTGATGGAATCTCTTTATACTCCATTTCTCCACATGTATTCTCTGCTGTGGCCATGTGAAGCTCCTTGCAAATCTCCATGCCAAGTGTGCTCTCTCATGCCTCTATGCCTTCAAACATGCTCTACCATATATAATCCTCTCTGTCTGAATAACTTCTACTTACACTTCACATTCATTCTGGCATTAATCTCTGCATAAAGTCAACCTTAAGATCATTATAGCCCCAAAGGTGCTCTACCTTTCTTTTCTCATTTCACCCTGCCTTTGCCCATCATATCACTTATGGAATCACATTATAATCCTGGGTTTGCCTCTCTCTCCTGCTAGATTTTAAGCTTTTGAGGGTCTGGGACCCTAGTTTGCTCGTTTCCATGTTTTTGCTTCCTACAACAGTGCCTTACATGGAGGAGTCCCTCAGTCAATATTTAGTGAATTAAATTAAATGGTGGCTAACGGTCTATGTTGCATAATGATATCGGGTTCTTTTTTTTTTTTTTTTTTTTTTTTTTTTTGATATCGGGTTCTTCCCCAAATACCACGCTATGAAGTCCCACCCAGCTCCAAATAGACAATGATTCTCTAACTCATCTCCTCTGTGCATCCCAGGCCCTTTACAGTGACCAACAAGAGACTCCTGATAAAAGAGTAATCTTACATTTCCTTCAAAATTCAAGACTCACTTCCTCTAGGAAGCCCTCCTTATTTTTTCAGTAGAAATATTTTCTTACTTTGAACTCCCAAGGTTTTAATACAGGAATGGATATTTGCCTATACTTTTACTAAGAAACTTTTCTATATATATGGACCCCTTTTTACCAAAATTATTTACCAAAGATCTTATGAATAAAGAAAGACTCCTCTCTTTGCAGAGTCTCTGCTACGTACTACTTTAGTACAAGTATGACAGGTACTTAATATATCCTTTTATCCCTGAAGGAATGAATAAAGAATCCCTCTGGATTCTGCTCCCAATGTGCTCCATAACTGTTCTCACAGACTCAACTATTTTCTTTTTTTAAGATTTTATTTATTTATTCATGAGAGACACAGGCATACAGAGAAACCAGGGTCCCTGTGGGGAGCTTGATATAGAACTCAATCCCAGGACCCCAGGGAAATCATGTGCCCTGAGCTGAAGGCAGATGCTCAACCACTGAGCCACCCAGGCGTCCCTCAACTATTTTCTATCTTTATCTTCTTTGATAGATCAGCATTGTCCACCAGAGCTGACCACTCTCTTTCTTAAAAGGTAGACTATGCTTAGCTTCCATACACTTTATCCTTCTGATCTTTCTTCTATATCTCTGGCTACTCCTCAGTGGGTTCTGGGAACTCTTCTTCCTTTACCAAACTATTAAACTTTTGTTTCTCCAGGGATGTCTCTTCCCCAGGTCCATTTCTCATCTTGCTCCTCACAAAATTGCCCAAACAATCTGTACTTTTTGCAACTTTATTTTAAGAGAGTAGAAAAGTAACTTCACTCTTTAAAATGTGCAACAGTGTTTCCAACAAGCATAGTTCTATCATTATAATAAGGGGATAAAGAAGGGTAAACTATTGAATAATTTTAGAAAAATACTCAACAAACACATGGCATAAAAAGGACATTTATAAAGACCAGGTGGAAAATGTAGATGGTCAGAACACTTAAAGGTATTTTGTTCTATAAAAATGTAACCTTGATTCAGATCATGTTACTGAATACAAAATTATTTGCGTTTGTGTGATTTGGCTTTAAACCACTGGAGACCGTATTTGCACATTTACCCCAGCAAAAGTTGTAGCAGAGTCCCTCAGGCAGTAGTGCTTAAGTGCATGATGAGGTCAGTGACTTGCTTAAGAGGATAAAGCAACATGCCCTCAGGCAAGCAAGAGGATTTAAATAGAGCCAATTTAGGAAGTACAGTGCCTCAGCAAATTCAGAAATTAATTCAAATTAAGCCATTTTGCTTTAAAATCTATGTCAAAAGATCAGTTCTTCAATTCTAGTTTAGAAGAAGTGGGGGGGGAGGGAAGGGAGTCAAAATGTATATTCCATAAAACTACTGCGTTCAAAGTATGCATTCAAAAATTACAAAACAAAAATCACCAGCATGTATTATTTCAAACTGATAGAAATGTGAAGTCAATTTTTAAATAAATTAATCAAGACAAACTGATGGTTACCAGAGGGGAGATGAGTGGGGGGATGGGGATTAAATAGGTGATGGGGATTAAGTAGTGCACCTGTGATAACCACAGGGCGATGTATGGAAGTGTTGAATCACTATATTGTACACCTGAAGCTAATATTATGCTGCACGTTAACTAAAATTTAAATAAAAACAAACAAAAAAAGAACTGGCAGTACTTCTAAAAATGGGTATGAAGAAAGAGATAAAAACAAAAGGACTAAAAAAATAAGAAGAAAAAATAATAAATCAATTGGGAATGGGGAGGATTGTAATTTATTCTAATATAAAGAATCTAGAAAATTAGATATGTCTGAAACATGTTTCTGTTTTCATTTGTATAATTCAGTTTGTGATAAATTACTTGTTCCAATAGTTATTTAATCTGCAGGCTTCATCTAGAACACTGACACATCTCCCAGGTATGGGGAATAAATTACTGATTGAAGTCCCTGGGTCTCTAAAGCAAACTTGAGAGTCTAATTGAAACTTTATTACTGTGTACACCTATCAGTCTAGTAGAAACTATATAGTTATCTTTTTAGAGTCCATAATTGTGTTCTGAGAGCTAAATTTTCACATCTGAGATCAACAAACTCCCAGAGACAGATCCATAAGAAGATTATATGAAGGAGAAACATTAAATCAAGTGATTTCCTGTATAAAAACACATCAATGTGATGGGCATTAAGGAGGACACATGATGTGATGAGCACTGGGTGTTATATGCAACTGACAAATTCTTGAACTCTACATCTGAAACTAATGATGTAATATGTTGGCTGATTGAATTTGGATAAAAAAAAAAAAAAAGCACCAACAGCTTTGTCTGAAACACTCTCCATTTTGTTCACTGTTATTCCTGAAAATTATTGCTTATATGGACACAGGATACCTATGGTTATAAACTTCTTGGTAAGATATTATTGGGATTTGCTTAAAATATTTTTAGCAAAAATAATCATCTCTCATATAAATATGTTTCTCCTTATGACCTTCATGATGAACATAGAAATGCTGAGAACTGTAATGTGACCTTACCTTGCTTCCATTTTCTCTCGCTTCTCGTTCCATCTTGAGGTCAGAAATTAGAAGATTCTTATATTTGTTTTTTCCATTACTGCTGTGGTCATCTATTCTGTATTCCGAAGTCAGCTGTGCTGAGAGGGGACTGTCGCTCAGGTTCAGTGGCTGCTCATCCTGTTCCAGTCTAGTTTTGCTGTCACCATTGGAGTCTCCTATCTCCCTGCTGTGTGTTCCCCCTGAAGCAATCGAATTGTGCCCCAGAGTCTCATTGCCATTAAAGCTCTCTGCAGCAGAATCATCTGTTGGAAAGAATATTTTGATTTTAATTAATGTGCCATTCAGCTTCTACTTCAACTGACATTTACTGAGCTCCTAATATGTGCCTGGCATTGTGGTAATTTTACATATCCTGTGTAGTCTATCCTCACAAATAAACTTTTGAAGCAGCCACTGTTATCTACAATCTAGTAGGCATGTTTAGGCACAAGAAGTGGAGTAAAATAAAAAAGAAAAGAAAAATAGGGAAAACAATTCAATCTCAAATGTAATCTCAAAGGAAAGCAAATTTAACAAAGAAAACTTGATCATTATTTTACAAATAGTTTTTGTTTTTTAGTGAGAATATCCAGATTTGGTGAAAATTCTCTGATAAAAGCATCATCTATCCTGCTAGTGGGGTAGATGCTGGTTCAAGCTTTATGAGTGTTTAACTCGTATTCAAAATATTAAAAGTGCTCATAACCTTTGCTCCAGTCATTAAACTTTTGGGGCTTCTAAGCCTAAAGAGTATAATCATTGTGTGCATTTCTGTGCAGGTAAAAAGGCCCTTATACCAGTGTTCTTTACAATAGCAAATACTCAAAAGTGATAGAAATTACCAAATATAAAAAACTGACTGAATATATGTTGGAATGATTAGAATATGGGAAATATTGAATATTTTCCATTAATATTAATGGGAAACATGAAGTGTTAAATGGAAAAGGCTAGCTACAAAAATGGTCAAAATGATCCCAATTTTCTAAAAAGAAAACACATAACCATATAGAGTGAAAAAAATGTAGCCTAAAATGTCAATATTAATTTCTTCTTAACTGGAGTGACACTAGATTTTTAAATTATATAAGTTGTAAATTATTATTTACAACATATATAATTTTCTAATAACAAAAATAAAATAACTGTAGTAATAAAAAATAAAAAAGCAAAACAGGGAAGAAAGGGAAGAAACAAAATTTGTCAAAACTTTCTGGCTTTCTAAGCTTGTTTAGAAAATACACATCAATAACAATTAGAGTAAGAAACAAAATGTACATGAAACAATAAAATTCTATTTCTCTTAACTTCATCTTTAAGGTAAGAATTTGCTATTAATTTTAAAAGATTATGACGGACCTTTGTTTCCTTTAGTTAAGGGCTATTGATGAAGACAATAGAAAATATGGATGTGCATGAATAATATTTTGATTTCTGAACACTTTCAAGTTTGCTTTATCTTCATAGGATGCAATATTTAATGCCTTCTAATCAATTAAATTGATGAAAATAATGTTTAAATTCTGAAGGAGTGGTATAATTCACCTGTTCATTCATTTATCCAATATTTATTGACTACCTATGCTTGGCCAAGAGGGGGCTAAATAATTTGGCCAACAAAGACTCTGCCTTCAGTGAGTTCACAAATAATTAAAAGAGATGGAAAAAAAGTGCAACTAAAACGCAGAGAAAAAAGGTTTGGATCCAAAACAAAGGGTAAAGACATAACAGAAGTTCTAAAGAAGGTGGGATATGAACTGAATTCCAAAAGATGAGTAAGCCTTAGCAAGGTGAACAAGTTGGGGGAGAGGATTCCCCACCTAGAGATTAGCAGGTGCAACATCTTGGAGGAAGGAAAGTGTGGGGCAGGTGAGAAATAAGGTTGGGGTGCTGAATGTGAACAAGAGAGTCAGAAAGGGAAGCATAGACAGGGAGGCAGAGAATGTGTTTTGTATAATAAAGAGCTTTTATTGGACCTTGGGAGAAAATAGGAACAATTTTATTGTCAGAAGTGATATGAAAGAAAATGTCTTTTGAAAAGATTACTCTGATTCTGATGAGAAGTATGGGATGAAGGTGACAAAAGGGGAAATTGTTAAGAGCTCCAGAAGCCCTCTGGATCAGCATTGTTGAAAGCCCAAGTCAAAGCAGCAGTAATGTAGAACAAGAGGGTACTAGAATCATCCTAAGAAAAGAACAGGTAAGACAGGACAGACAAAGGTCCAGGAGGAAGGCCAGATCTCCAGCTCCAATGGATAACAAAAACAAAGGGCATGGAGCTTGAATTTCAGTAAAATAGTATTTTAAGAACTTAATATCTTAAAATTATTTTTTGAAAAGTTAAAAAGTATTCAAATGTCAAGATGCTCCTAATAAATTATTCCTTTTACATTCCCATTCATCAAAAGACTTCATGCAGAAAGAAAACATACATAAGAGAATTAAAGAAACCCTGTCATAAATAATATGACTTAGCATGTTCCATAGCTATTGAGAAATCAAAAAAAAATCTTTTAATCATGAAATATGTAAGGCTTTTGAAATAAAGAGGGCAATAATTTATATAAGTAATTCAGAAAATTCTGCATATCCTTTATATGAAGTCGAATCCAATGCTAGAGCATGCAAGCTCATTTCAGATTATTTCTTTCTTTCCACAAAAGTCCAAAGAAGAGCATAGTGGACACATTCCAGCTCAATTATTTCAATTATTAAATTCACAAAAAGTGTGATTTAACATTTGTGTACTAGAATCCTTTAAAAAATGTTAAACATAAAAAAAAAAAATGTTAAACATTTTATGTAAGGAAATTTCATTCTTATATTAAAAGAATGAATAACCCTAAAAGTATATCACACATTTTAAAACCAAATCTAGGGGCATCTGGGTGGCTCAATTGGTTAAGCGTCTACCTGTGGCTCAGGTTATGATCTCAGGGTCCTGGAATGGAGCCCATGTCTGGGTTGGGCTTCCTGCTCAGCGGGGAGCCTATTTCTCCATCTTCCTCTCCCTCTATTCCTCCCCCTACTTGTGTTCTATTTCTCTCCCAAATAAATAAATAATCTTTAAAAAATAAAATAAAACCAAATCTCTACTAGCATAAAACAAATCCAATATTTATTATAGTTAATTATCAAATCTGGTACATCTCTGTCTTTAGTCTGAAATCATCATACATATTTACTAAAGAGTGTACTATTTATTCACATTTTAAAGAAGATAAACATTATCATCTATGAAGAGAATCTTTAATAAAAGTCATATGTTTATAATTTTGGTATAAATTATAAACAATAAAGGAGAAAATATTTTTAGACAGAGTAGTTCACTCCAGATGTTACCAAGGTAACTGAATTCCACAGCTTTCCATATCTCATTCGTGAGTAAATCAGTATGTTTTATGAAGAGCAAATGCTTTATTTGTATAAAATATATATTCACACATTTTATCATTTAAATGGTAAAAGAATCAATCATGTTACATGCCACAATTTTATAAATCAAAATCTAAAACAAAGTTTCTGATGTCAGTATTAGAAAAATTCAATATAAAGAGTGATCAGACATTAAACTGAAGCTAAATTAACCATTTTTATTGTCTGATTTCTTGTGACCATGTTAGCAATTTTTATTTTCTCTTAAAGATACTTTTTCAGAATTTGAACCCACAAATCTGAGACTCCTATTCAGAGCCAACTCATATCAGTTTATTGCTTTAAAGGGGAAATCTGTTTCCTTACCCAAGATCATTTGCTCCATCCTAAGTGGCTGCTGGCGTGTGGGTACCCAGCTGCTACACAAAGAGTACAGTGTTGAGATCTGTAGGTATAGCCGTTAGGTTCACTGGCCCAATTCAATGCTGGTGCTTCTCTCAAGTTTCAGCCTGGGGACCATAGCATTGGAACTATAAATTATGTGTTTGAATCCAAGGGGGGGTGTGGCAGGAAACGGCACCTGGAGCTTTAGAAATTAAGAGTGCCCAGGGTACCTAGCAACAGAAGAGAATGCAGAATGTAACGATGGGTAGTGTGGAATCCAGTGACATCAGGAGGGCCGTTGGATGTTTGGGTTGCATTACTCTGAGGTTAGTTTTTGCTGGGATGGATCCAGCGCTATGGAGAGGGCCATCCAAGTGAGTTGAGCTGTGGCTCTTGCTTGTGAGGTACAGTGTCACTAACCATAGTAGCCAGCTTTTCTTTTTCTTCTTTCTCCTTCCCTACTCCCCATGCCTTCCATCAATTAGTACAGACCCTAGAAGTACTAATTGTTTAAATTATGTCTAATGTCATCAGAAGAGTCAATGGTTAGCTCTCTCTATATAAAGAGAATGAAATATTACAGCAAGTATGATGTGTGTGGAATTAAATATATAAACATACATATATGTGTATGCATCACTGTCTCCCTTTCTCTATCTATATATATATAAATAATGTGATGTAGATATATTTGAAATCTCCCAAAGCATCTGACCTACATTCTTATTCAGTTACTTTCAGTAGTTCTTCATAATGGCCTTGCCTTGGGCAAAATGAATAGGGAAATATATATGTATATATTCTTCATTTTAAGATTGGAACTTGGAAATTTAGTCTGGAAATCCAGGTCGGATGCTTATAGGGTCCAAAAAGCTTTTTTTGTTGTTTTCTCTCAAATGTACCATAGTCTTCTAGTCCTTTGGTGCTTCCTTAGAAAATTGCCCTTTAATATCTCACCAAAAAGCTAACTTTTAATTCCAAAATATAGATGTAAATAACCCTGTGTCAAAAGATTGGTACCTTAGTAATGAAAAATATATTTTTTAAATCCTTCAAAATCTACTTGCAAAAAGGAATTTAGGTGCCAGTCCCCTTCATCACTTGGTCACTCCTGATCTCTGCTCTAAGTCTTCTCCCAGCCCAGGGTCCCCTATAAAAAAAAAAAAAAATGGAAGCATATCTATTGCTAGACTATACCCTACATCTTTTTCCCCTCCTTTCAAGTTTTTATTTAAATTCCAGTTAGTTAACATACAGTGTAATATTAGTTTCAAGTGTAGGATTTAGTGATTCACCAGTTACATACAACACCCAGGGCTCATCACAAGTGCCCTTCCCAATACACACCTATTTAACCCATATCCATTTAATCCACCTCCTCTCCAGCAACCCTCAGTTTGTTCTCTTTAGTAAGTCTGTTTTACGATTCCCCTCTGTTTTTTACTCCTATGTTCAACTGTTTTATTTCTTAAGTTCCATGTATGAGTAAGATCATATGTCCATACCCTACATCTTACACCACAGCTACCTCTACCCTGCAACATGAAGCAGGCAATCCAGTCTGCCTTTGTGAGAACACTGGCAGCAACCTCTTTGGCATCAGCCATAGCAACTTCCTGTTAGACATGTTTCTGGAGGCAAGCAAAAATGAACTACTGGAACTTCAAGATAATAAGAATCTGCACATCAAAGGAAACAATCAATAAAACTAAAAGGCAGCCTACAGAATGGGAGAAGATATTTGCAAATGACATATCTGATAAATGGTTAGTATTTAGGATCTAAAAAGAACTTATCAAACTCAACATCCAAGAACAGATAATCCAGTTAAGAAATGGGCAGAAGACATGAAGAGATACTTCTCCAAATAAGACAGACAAATGGCTAACAGACACATGAAAAGATGCTCAACATCACTCATCATCCAAAGACAAACCAAAACTATGATGAGATACCACCTCACACCTGTTGGAATGGCTAGAAATAACAACATAGGAAACAACAGATGTTGGCAAGGATACAGAAAAAGGGTAACAAACCCTCTTACACTGTTGGTGGGAATGCAAAGTGGTGCAGCCACTATGGCTATCCTTTATCCAAAGGATAAAAAAATACTGATTCAAAGGGGTATATACACCTCGATGTTTATAGCAGCATTATCAACAATAGCCCAATTATGGAAAGAGCCCAAATGTCTATCAACTACTGAATGTATAAAGAAGTGGTGTGTATGTATGTGTATATATATATACATACATACATATGTGTGTGTGTGTGTGTGTATGGTGGAATATTACTTAGCCATAAAAATAATTAAATCTTACCATTTCCAACAACATGGATGGAGCCAGAGTGTATTATGCTAAGTGAAATAAATTAGTCAGAGAAGGATACTATATGCTCATATGTGGAATTTAAGAAATAAAACAAATGACAAGGGAAGGAAGAAAAAAAAGGGAGAGGGAGGCAAACCATAACTAACTACAGTGAACAAACAGAGTTGCTGGAGGGAAGTGGGCAGCAGATGGGCAAAAAGGGACGATGGGTATTAGGAAGTGCACTTGTGATGTTATATGTAAGTGATGAATTTACATATAAATTGCAAATTATATGGGTGTCATATGTAAGTGATAAATTCTACTCATTCTACTCCTGAAACCAATATTACACTATATGTCAACTAACTAGATTTTAAATAAATACTTGAAACAAAGAGATAGATTATACATAGATGATAGATGGATGGATAGATGATAGATAGATAGATAGATAGATAGATAGATAGATAGATAGATAGATAGATAGACATATAGATCAACTGATCCTTTGCTGGGCAGCCCCATTCCTCCCCCAGCCCAAGACCTTGACACATTCCTGTCTTTATCACTGTTTGTCCATTTGTAGTTGCCACCTAGAAATTTATTTTTCATTTTTCTTGTTTCCTTTCTTCAAATCCTTCTGATGACTTTTCTATTCTTTGATTTCTATTTTACTCACCCTCTATAATACTGTTATTAAGTAAACAGCACTGTCTGAGTTTTATCTTCTGTTTTCTTACAAACATTTTAGTTGCTGATTACAAAACTCTTGCACTTCTAAGTCCTTAACACTACAAAAATCTTTGAAAAGATAATCAACAAAGCAATCTTCTGTTTTTGTTTGTATTTGCAAAGTATTATCTAGACTATATACTATTTAAGTAATGCTATCTCAAACATGTATAAAAGAATGATGCAATATTTTGAAGTCAATCATTCACAACAACTCCTATAAGGAGTTTAAATATCTATGTGTATATACCTAGTTATATATAAAAAGTTAAAGAGCATTGATTTTAAAATGATAAAACCAATATAGAAGATAAAAAAGTAAAGAGCAATTCAGGTTTTCCCTTCCAAAGTGAAGGATAAGTTCTTAAAACTTGACCTCTTTATAAGAAGGAGGCACATCACCAAGTAGGTTCCATCTGGTTTTGATTGCAATGGAAGTGGCTTTTCCACTTGACCTTTGTGAAGACAAAAATAGATCAGATGGTACTCTAGGTATCTGTAGCACTTCAGGATTGGACATGGAGTCTGGGGTAACCTCCAACCAGAGAAATTCTATCAGTAAAAAACATGATTTAGCACAGGGCCCCGTATTCTTCCTAGGGTAGCTTTGCTTTTCGATAACAGCTCCTGACTCTTTATCCAGCTGGCCATCATGAGCTGAGCACCACCTGGTTCACTGAATGTTAAATTTATGTGCACTTAGGAGCCCTCCTTCATTGAGTGGAAGTACAGTATATAGAAAGGAGTCTGCTCATGCCTCAGAGGTATACGAGCACAACCTGCCATACAAGAGTTCCTTCTTTTTTTTTTTTTAATTTTTATTTATTTATGATAGTCACACACAGAGAGAGAGAGAGGCAGAGACACAGGCAGAGGGAGAAGCAGGCTCCATGCACCGGGAGCCCGACGTGGGATTCGATCCCGGGTCTCCAGGATCGCGCCCTGGGCCAAAGGCAGGCGCCAAACCGCTGCGCCACCCAGGGATTCCGAGTTCCTTCTTTAATCTCTGTTTACTCTCTTAGATGAAATTATTCATGAAAAATTGAGAAAGAAAAATGTCAGCTGGGTTTCCATGATTCTGTGAAAAGCTGCAATGGTATAGGTGCTTTCATGGATAGGCCAAATGGCCAATGAAATCCATGTAGTGAACCTTGAGCAGTAGGTCTGGCTGTATTTTCTCTTTAGAACAAAGATAGAGGTTATTTTTTATGGTATTTCTTTAGCAGCAGCCAAATGATGTAGAGACTTGAAAAGGGAAAGTTTGGAGGGCTTCTTAATAGAAGTTGAAAGAAGGATGATATTGATAGATCTTTCATAATTAGGCTAGGGGAGAACAATTGTATTAGATGCCTCTGACTTGAGAAGACAGTTACTTGACCTCAGCAAAATGGACACTTATTTTTTCCTTGGTCTTGCATTTTACTCACCCCTTCTTCCTCCAACACCACTGCATATGAACCCTCAGAATGTTTTATATACTACTCTTTCCCTCACACACATTAATTTTAATCAAGGAAATCACATCATACTAAAATAAAATAAATAATTGGATGATTTCTCATAGAGCTATTATTCTTATTCTCTACTCCATTATTGGAAAACTATGGACATTCTAAAATAATGGAATAAACTATTAAAAACTCGGCTACGATGCCACTGAAAGATACAATCCAAGCCTGAGGGGCTGCTTTTCAGGATGTAATATATGCTCTAAACCAGCTGCCTCTCTCTTAGCACAATATCAGTCTGAAAAACAAGGCTTTTCTGAGATGGTAGTGACATTTCTCACAATTCTCTGCAGGAATAGGTTCTACTGGTCTGTAAGTAGGACACTTCCATTAAAATGGATAGACAACTAACTACCCATTTCACACCATGTAGGCCACAATGGGAATAGATAAGAGCTGTGTGTTGGCCATGATCACTGATCCTGAATACCAAGGGAATGAAAGATGTCCAAAAAACAAAATGGATTGGGATATAGGCCCAGAGAAGCACCTGAAGCATTTCTCATTTTACTCCGCCAACAGGAAAATATTGTCAACCCAATCCTTATAGGCAGAGATAAAATCTCATATCTTGACATGATATGCCATCTGAAAACTACTGAGTAGTTTAACCACTAGCTAAAGAAAAGACAATGTGGAGTGAGTAGTGGAGCTGGTTAGTCATATTATCCTTTGGAATGAGATGCAGAAAGGAGTGCAATATTTATCTCAATTTCTTTGTTTGCTGTTAAGTGTCTGATGATTAAAATACATTTCTCATTTTTTTAAGTTTTATTTCCACTGTGTGTATATGGTGTGGTGGTAGTAGATAAATATGCTAATTAGTCCATTAATCACATAGCTTCAATTGTTACAGAACTAAATAAGAATGAACATAACTTGATGGTCTGGCCTTAGAAATTGGGGCTCCTTGGGATGCCTGGGAAGCTTAGTGGTTGAGCGTCTGCCTTAGGCTCAGGTCGTGATCCTGGGTCCTGGGATGGAGCCCTTCATCAGGCTCCCCAGAGGGAGCCTGCTTCTCCCTCTATGTCTCTGCCTCTCTCTGTGTGTCCTTCATGAATAAATAAATAAAACCTTAAAAAAAAAAAAAAAGAAAGAAACTGGGCTCCTCCATACCATCTCTGAATGCCATAGCTGGACATGACAGATTTCATTCCATTTGGGGAAGAATGAGGTTGGTTGAGGTTTATGTGAAATAGGTAGTAAGTATTCAGTAGGATTATCTTCGGTTATATGAAAAAGTTACGTGATATGTGATATGGAATGGTGTGGTGTGTGTGTCTGTATGTTTTAGCAGCCAAATGTACTAAGCACCCATTGGGTTGGAAACCTAGTGCATATGATCCATTTCTAATATGCAGGTATGCTCCAGAAACCATAATCCCTTGCTCCTTTAGAAAAATTTGGAGCTTTGAGACAGAAAAAGGGAGTCATTGGAACTAGGTTGTTATATTTTAACCTCTAGAAAAAATGTACAAAAATTACCATCACTGGATTTACCAGGACTTTTCTAAAATTGGGGCTGTCTTTGGTTCCTACATTCCCAGATTGCTGGGTGACTAACTCTTCTATGAATTTTGTCAGAAACTCCAGTACCTCTCCATTGGATTCCCATTATGTGTATTGTTTTCACTTATTTTAGCCAAAGATAATATTTTTACTTGAAAAAGGCAATCTTAAATACTGTATAATATTTGTTTCACTTTTGAAAAAACTGAGGAACAGAAATGTTAAGTGACTTGATTATGTCTTACTAAAAATATAACATACATGTTGCAGGGACTTGAAATCATAATAAAATACAGTCAAAGAACTAGAGGATTCTAAACCTGAAAAGAACATTGTCATAGATTATGAGGAGAAATACAGTTAAATCAAATTTAAAGATGTGAATGTGTTTTATTACCTGTCAGATCGAAGATTAGAAGTCACACATAATCAGTATTTTTATACAAAATACGAGAAATCTTTTTGACAAAATTCTCAAAATATTAAAGAAGACTTTCTACTTCTAGAGGTATTTGATTATGAAATGTAAGCTATTTAAGGGAAAGTTCCAGTTCTTACTCCTTTACCAATTTATGATTGCTACATAGTAAATACTCAATAACTATTCATTGAACTGGATAATCATAGGAGGTGATAATCACATATCTATTTAATGTCTGCTTAAAAAAAAAAGACTGAGTCTTTTTACATCCTTTTATATTGTTTTGAACCACTTATTGAATCATTACTACAGTGGATGCTGTGGTAGGAAGAATCTAGAAACTGCTCTTCCTCTCAAGATTCTATACCCTAACTCCCCAAACCCGTAAACATGGTGAGATACCACTCCTGAGATTATGCAATGTCATGTGGCACAGTGGATCTTAAATAGGGAGATTAGCTGGGTGGGCCTAATCTAATCACATGGTCATTTAATAGCACAGAGCTCTCTCTAGTTAGTGGCAGAAGTCAGGGACACTCGAAGCATAAAAGTTTTCAGTGTGCCATTGATGGCTTGATGATGGAGGAGGTCACACAAGGAGGAATGTAGGCAGTTGTAAAGAGCTGATGATAGAGGCTTCTGGCAACAGCCAGTAAGGAAACAGGGACCTCAGTTCTATAGTCACAAGAGGCTGCCTAGATTTCTGACCTACTGAACTGTGAAATAGGAGTGTTGCTTTAAGCTGTTAAGTGTGTGGTAATTTGTTACACAGCAATATGAAATGAATATAGCAACAAACATAAAGGATTTTCTTTCGTGTATTGGGATAGGTAAACTACTCTAATTAGTTGAGCATATTTCATATGATAGGTGTATATCAAATAGTTCTCCAACTTTAATTGCTTCAGAATTTTCTAGGAAACTGTCAAAAATGCAGATCCATTTGAACACTAAAAACCTCTATCCTAACAAAACCTAGAAATCTGGGTTTAATTCATCTTAAATAGCAGGTAATCCAGAAGTATTTCTCATACAAGAGTTTTGGGGCCACATGTGAGAAATCAATGTAGACAATATCCAACATGAATATGCAATTTTTTTAACGTATGAGGATAAGAGTTTTTTGTTTTGTTTTGTTTTTAATTTTTATTTATTTATGATAGTCACACAGAGAGAGAGAGAGAGGCAGAGGGAGAAGCAGGCTCCACTGAATATGCAATTTTAAGAGGCCACTGTTGATATCAAGAAAACTGAACACCACAACCAACAGCCATCGGGGGTTAGTAAGACTGAATCTGAGGATATTTTATCCTCATTTAATAAATCTTCAGGAAATTTTCAGAAAATGATGCCAGCAAGCCAAATATTCTCTTGGTCAAAACTAATAAACAAGGGCACTTATTGCCAGTATGGTCCCACTTTTAACGGATTCATGAAAGAATAGGATTTTTTTCCCATAGAGCGAATGTAAATGTAACTAAAGAACTAAAGGCATTATTTCAGGCAAGATGACTACCTTGATTAGCAAACTCCTGGGAAAGAAGATCTTTACTGAGGTCAAGTGTACGTTTGTAAAATCAAGAGTCTTCACTTAGCCCGTAAAGCAGAACTACATAACACCTATGTGCTCGCATATGCTGAAATCACTGTTGGTTTTGCTCATATTGGAGGTAAAGAGTACCACTCTAGGAAAAATCGTCAAAACCTTCAAAGTTTGTCATCTGGGTCCACCATGTTCTCTGTCCCATCTTAATGGCCAATCTTCCGGCTATTTGTGTGCACACTGGCTCGATATAAATGATTTTACTAAGGAAGAGATTGACATTGATTGATTAATTGACCTTTGAAATCTCCCCACAGAAATAATATTACTTCAGTTAGGCATTTGTAATTTAAATATCTTATCTCTAATTGTTGAATGAAAGGCTTTTACTCTTGGTATTTTCTGCCATTCACGAGCAGGTGAAGAAGCGTATTGTGCTTCGGGAGTGTGTATAAGAGGGAGAAATCCTGTAGTCCTACTAGATCTATTTAGTACCCATGTTTTTAGAGGAACTTAGAGTCTAATGATTAGAGTGCATGCTCCACAGTATTTTCTCCTAAGCCCTCCTTCCCACCAAAGTTCCTCTCCCTACTGCAGTAAGCCAGGACTACTCAACAAGGAAGCTGAGCTCATCCCTAACATTCTGAGATGCAAGAAATCTGAGCCACTAAGAACTTCTTAGACCTAAAAAACAAAAAACAAATCCTAAAGTAGGATTATAAAAGGCTTCCACACACATTCCATCTTACACTTTGGTCATTTGCTGATTTGATCTGTTCTTCTCCTATTCTTTGCAAACCACTTCCCAGATTTCTCTGCCTATTGTCTTATGTCTTAGTTCAAATGATGAGAGATGCTAGCAAAGACTGAGCATGAGAGAGAGAGAAAAGGGTGAGTATCCCTACCCCCACTTTACACACACATCCTCTCTGGCTCCACTTCAGGATGCATCTTCCCCATATTCCAGCCCCTGCCAGGAAGCATCTTCTGTGAATCTCACACAACAAGGTAGGTAGCTCTGGCTCTTGGGTTCTAGTAACACCAATTCCTCCCCAACTTCTCCACCTCCAGCTGTAGCAGTGGCTTCCTTCTATTATTAGTTCCTGTATCGCTTTACTATCTTCTGTTTAGCTTTTCTGCTTTTATAATACTATCGCAAATAGTTCCTGGTATTGAGTTTTTCTAATGAATAACATGGAATGGCCTCCATTTTCTAGATTGGATTAAAACTGATACAATTTACCTTACTCTTGGCTTTAAGACTTCTGTTTTCTAGCATCGTTGATGTTATTATAGCCAATGTTTTATAATGTAAAAACATGGTTAATGTCAGTTCATTAGTTTATATCTAAGAGATTTCCACCAAACTTTCTTTACTACTTCTACCTCTGATGTTGAAATCCATCATCATCAGTAACAGTGGTATTAATGAACTTATCTTAAAGGATTCTAAGCCAGAAAGAGTTTTGGTACCAACTTATAAAACATTATTATTTAGACACTTGCCAAAGTACTAATATCTTTCTAAAAAAGACTAAATTATTCTAGATTCATCTGAATAATATCAATTGATTTGAATCATTACACATTTTAATTATATAAATCATTTTGATAGTCACTACCTTTACAAAACTCAAAAACAGATCTAGGATTAAGATAACACTATCAGTTTTCGTAATTTAAAGAGCTTGAGAAAGATAAAGAACTTGCTCAAGTCACACTGATTGTGGCAAATTTAGGATTAAAAAACTGGCCCCTTAAAAAAAAAACAAAAAAACTGGCCCCTTAATTCTAGACCAAATTTTTCTCTAAATTGTACGGCTATAACTCAGCAGGAAACACCTATCTGGTAGGTATTATGAAGAGAAAAACCTGAAAAAGACAGATAATATGCTATGTGGGGGAAAAAACAGTTAACTTTAGATTTTAGGAAGCTCTTAGAGACACTAAATTGAAAGGTGTCATCTGAGGTTACCCATTTTGCAGCACTTCATAAAATCAGTGATCAGTGAATATCCTACTACCACCTTCCACTCACTGTAACAAAGGCCTTCTGTCTACCCTTCGTGCAATTAGCATAAACTGAGTAGCTATGATTTCTTATAAATACAGGTGAACTTTCAATATCTCCATGATTATAAGTACAGGCTGACCAATTACATGATATTTATAACCATAGACAACTGTGTTTGACATTCAAGACTGAATAATATCAAATGATACCATTTTAGGAAATTTGCTAAAGCTTTAAATAAATACGAAGAGAAAAAATAACATAATTTATGAAATAAGAGATAAAAAGAAAACCAACATAACATCAGTATTTGGAAGATACAGAAAATTGAAGTCCTACTCTTGAAAGAAAACAGTAGTAGCATATTTGCTATTTTTCTACTTGAAAAGTGATTTCATCTCATCACAAGAAAAAATAATTTATACTATGTGTGGCAATGGATATTAACTATACTTATAATAGTGACCATTTTTTGATATACACATACAACAAAACATTATGTTGTATACCTGAAATTAGCACAATGTTATATATCAATTATACCTCAATATAAATAAAGCAATAAAGGGGTTACCCACAGGCCACAGTTAAAATCTATTCAAAGCACAAAGAAGCCAGAGGCCCTATGGCCACCCCAAAAGGATAAAGTTCTAATACCACTACTTACATTCCCACACTCATCTCTCCCATCACACCAGATCACCAGAGCTTAGGTGAGAGGTAGACAAGGACCCATGGCCACACTCATGGAACAGGATGTGAAATCTGAATGACCATGGATGGCTTCACCTCTATGTATGAGCATTCAGTAAGTACACAAGGTGTATAGATACTTCTAGGTGCCAGGTTGAAAGGACTGTAAGTAAATATAAAAGAAGTGGGGAAAAGGGGAGAAACAACTACTTGCCTAAATCTAAAATAAAATGCTCTGTAAAAAATAACAAGCACTATGCTTGCAATGTAGAGAGTAAACTATAAACCAGGTAATTTTATAATTAAATGTCTTAATAATAGCAGAATCCTAAAAAAAAAAAAATATATCAGAATCCTAGACAACACATCATGGGTCTACATAGCATTCAGATGATTGTTACCACCCAGGGATAAATGGTGAAACATTTTCAATAATAGAAATAGTACTTGCTTTTGTTGTATTATAGGACCTTAACAAACAGTAAATATAGAAGGGTTCTTCCCACGTTTTACATTTCTCAAATTTGGTATACTTGAGTCAATTTAAATATTCAAATTAAAAAAACGATGGTTAGTTCTAGCACTGATTTGGAGGGAAAGGAGGATTATGGTTCAAGAGAACCATGAAAGTTCTCAAAATTATCATCTAGTTTGAAATCAAGCAAACTTTCAAATCATGGATGGCTGAGGAATTAGGTCAACTCTAATTGAGCAGCCTGGGCAACATCAAGGTGGCCATCTTGCACCAAATCCTCCTTTCAGAGCACAGGCTCTCTCTCAGAGACCCATCTCTATCAATATCTGAGGAACACTACTTATATTGATCTTACTTTCTAAAGTCTTGGTTTTCAAAGTTCAAAATTTTTTTATTCTACACTAACTTTTCACACAACTGTCATATTTTTCCAAATGTTCATAGACAGTGTGGACCTTGCTCTAATATTCTTTCGTATAAAGTAGTGTAGTTAGCAAGTCACAAGTAGAAATATAATATTTCTTAAAATGTCAATGGATGAAGAGGAAATATTTTGGGTCTCGCTCCTATTTTATTTTTTGTAGTAAAAGGACTGGTAAGAGATAATGTCAGCATGAATTTAAAAAAAAAATAAAAATGGCTAAGAATTGAAAGCATTCCCAGGTAATGAGGGGCGCCTGGGTGGCTCAATTGGTTGAGCGTCAGACTCTTGATTTCAGCTCAGGTCATGTTCTCAGTGTCCTGAGATGGAGCCAACAGCTGGCTCCACACTCAGCAGGGAATTTGCTTGAGATTCTTTTCCTCTCCCTGCCCCTCTTTTCTCCTCCCCCACTCACCATTCTCATTCTACACATACATACATACATACATGAAATCTTTAAGAAAAAAGGATTCCCAGGTAATGAATATTCTTTATATATCAGGAATATATATTCATTTTCATTAATGCTGTTTCTATCATAACAAATCATTGAATTCCCCTCATACCAAAATTACAAAATCTGTCTTGGTTGACCATTAAAAAACTAATTAGTCTAAGTTTCTGTACTCACTATATCAATTTAAATACTCTAAATAATACCAAGATAAGAGCTCTTACAGTGTGATTATTTCTAATTAGCCAAGAGCTGCTCAAAATAAACTCCTTACCCCCTATGTCTCATGCTGCTATATTAATGTTACACAACCATGGCCATCCATAAAATCTTTCTTTGGATAAAGCACAGTGGATTATGATTTGAAATCTGTTGTTTCTTGGCTTTAGCAAAGAAGAAACATTTACTGAGATTTGACTGGCCTGGTTTAGAGAGGTGTCCAGTGCCCATGGCACCTTTTCAAGCTCCTTCCTCAGTGGCTTTCCATGAAAAGAAATGGGACAACTAATTTACATTGAACATATCATTTTAGTATATGAGCTCCTCTCTATACTCCCTTCTAGAACAAATTAACCTACTTACTGCCTTGGTAGCCATATTACCTCCCCAGGCCCAAAATGCCAAAGTAGGCACCTGTCCAAATGATCATCAAACCATAAGAGGTCAAAGCTGTAATTACTATGGTCAAATCAGAGAGGTGAACTGGCTCAAAAATTTCTATCTCTTGGAATTTACACTAATACCTTTCTTTTCAACATCTGGGCTAATGATGAGCAGCATCAAAATCTCCTGTGAACCTGTTAAAATCATCAAATCTCAGGCCTTACCACAGACCTACTGAATCAGAATTTGCATTTCAACATGACTTCCAGATAATTGTATCTACAATTATCTATGGTGGGAAGAGGAGAACAGAAGAGGAAAGTAGTTGAGGAGAAGCACTTATTTCACCTTGAATAACATAATCACATACAAATCACTTCAGCTGTTTTGTTATTTAGCATAATACAAATCTCAGAAACCCAAACTCCTAACTCAGTAACCATAGCTAAAGTCATGAGGGAGCACAGGACTGACAAGGTAAGAGGGGCCATTAGCAAGCCAAATTCATCAGAGAAAGCCATAATGGGGGGACAGATGGACACAGAAACAGGTATACAACAGAGGGATTATGTCTGTGGTAGGCTGGCCTCACATAGTCTTGGTGTCAGTGTAATAATTAATTGTGCCCCCTCTCATTCCAAATGTTTGGTTTGGGCAAAAAATTGTATGATAACCCTATGTATGATTCAGTGAGGCCAAGGCTAATTCATGGCCTGGCTGTTCTACACTTCCTCTTCCTGGGCTTCTTAAATCACTGTCTCCCTTATTGTGGCATCATTCTTACAAAAATTGATACCTCCTTTCTGCCCTCATTATTTGAAGTAACTGATGCAAAAAACTATATTGCTTAATTAGTGCCGTTTGCCATTAAAAATAATTTAAATTTGAGTGCTGAATACTTATTTCATTATATGTAATCCTCAAAGCAGGCCCAGCTAATCTAATACCATAGAGGCATATGCTAGGATCTTGATTGAAAGACTTTGTCAAAGTATCACAGGTGTGATTCACACTCAGAGTAGCTGACTCCTGAGCCACTATCCTTTTCTCTCACCTACATACCTCTATAGGAGATGACCTCATGTCATCCAATTCTGATGATGCTGCAAACACCAGTCATGGGGGAAAAAAAAAACAACATGGTATATATTGTCCCTGGAGGCACAGAAGTACTTATTATAAGATACTATCCTCTATTTTTCTGAGAAAATGCTTAGAAGCTTTGCAGATATGGGTTGAACATTATTTTCTAGACTATACTAAACCAAGACATGGACATTTTTTATCTTATTCTATTTAAATATGTTCTTACCCAAAATGTGTCTTTTCCCTGTAACCACCAAGGTATATTAACCAATTTGCAGTAGCAAATACAGTGATAAAACAACTGAAAATGTTAATTGATGAAACCAGGACAAAATTTCATATTAATCCACATACAAATCATGTCAGCTGTTACAATTGTTATTAAGCAGTGCAAAATGTACTACAATTGAGTGATTTCATGCCTCAGAAAATAAACAATTTTCTCCTTTTTATGGCAAGAATCCTATCTTAAAGGCAAAGGAAAGCAATGGCCTAAGTAAAAATCTAGTGTCCATTTTCTGGCATTTAGAAAGGAATCATTTTGGGTAGCCCCAGTGGCTCAGCGGTTTAGCGCCACCTTCAGCCCAGGGTGTGATCCTGGAGACCCCCAGGATCGGGTCCCACATCGGGCTCCTTGCGTGGAGCCTGCTTCTCCCTCTGCCTGTGTCTCTGCCTCTCTCTCATGAGTAAATAAAATCATAAGAAAGAAAGGAATAATTCCAATTGTATTTATATTCTTTTTTCTTAAGGTTTATTTATTTAAGCGAGAGAGAGGAAGAGCACACACATACGCACACACATTGGGGTTAGAGCAGAGGGATAGAATCTTCAAGCAGACTCACTGCCAAGTCAGGAGCCTGATTCCAGGCTGAATCTCAGGACCCACAAGATCATGACCTGAGCCAAAACCAAGAGTCAAGATAACCAAGTAAGCCACCTAGGTGTCACTTTATATTCTTAATAATAAAAGCTTTGAATTTCAACCTCCACATACTTAATCTTAATATTATCTCTCTCTTTTTTAAAGATTTTATTTATTTATTCATGAGAGACACAAAGAGAGAGGCAGAGACATAGGCAGAGGGAGAAGCAGGCTCCCTGAGGGGAGCCCAATGTGGGACTCAATCCCAGGACCTTGGGATCACTCCCTGAGCCAAAGGCAGACGCACAACCACTGAGCCACTGAGGCATCCCATTATCTCTCTTTTTTAAAGGGTACATGCAAGAATGCATCCTAAGATTGAGCATGCTCAGGTTCAATATTCACAGATTCCTGAATTCCAGTTCTAATTACTTTTGCTTATTTTTCATTTTAGGGATAGGAACAGGGAATGGGAGGTGAGGATATAGTGGGGTGTGAAGCACAAACCATCCCACATGTGAGGGGCTTACCAAATTCTAAATAAATCTAAATGGATGCAGAGAGTGAAGAAAAGGAGAGAGGAAACAACACACAGGGCTATAGGCACATACCCTTTAGTAATCAGAAATAAAATATGTATATTTCCTCCAAATTGGACTATTTGAAGAGCTCTGTTTGTTGACCATGATTGAAATCAAGGTTACTATTTATTCCCTTCTGTAGATGATAAAGTTTCTCAGTTATGTAAATCAGAGTAGATGAAAACAAATGAAAGATTAAGGGGAACGGTGAGGAGAGTGAGTCATAGCAAGTGAAGGGGAAAGGGGGCAAGAGGGTGAATAGATGAAGATGAGAAGATAGGAGAGGGGAAGGAGAGAAAGGGAAGGAAGACAGGAGAGAGGAGGAAAGTGGTTGAGGAGAAGCACTTATTTCACTTTGAATAACATAGTTATTTGGAAAGGAATCATTCCAATTGTATGGCATGGATAAAACAAAGAAGCAAAGCTTGAAACAGAACATGCACAATACAAACCCATTTGTTTATTATTAAATTCTACAGACATAAAATTGCTGTTTCAAATCCTGCACTTATCTTGTCATGGACCAGAAACAGTTGTGAGTTCTACTAACTGCTCCTTGAAGAGTCTGACCTGGTAGAAACTCATTAAAAATTCATAAAATATCTCAATAGTACAGCCATCAGAACATTAACAGTTCAGCAATAAATTATTGTTAGGTCATGCTTTTTCTGGAACTTGATCGCTTTGGTTTTTCCCTCCATTTTATTGCCAATTCAGAGAAGTTAACAGGGTGGGCAATATGACCCTTATTTTTAAATGGTTACACTGAGGACAAAGGCCAGACCTGTCAGAGGATGGTCCCATACTGAGTAGTAGAATAGAAGGAGACTCAGTTCTCTTGACTCCCAGGTCACTGCTTTTTCCTAGGCTTTGGTGGCTCTTTTTTTTTTTTTTTTTTTTTTTGTGCAATCAAATTGGACATGCAGCATTAATTAGCGAGCTGTAAGCACTTTCGTTTTCACTTTTGGCTAGCAGACTCCAGTGAATCTCTAATTTACACATTTCAGCTCTGCAGACATTTGCAGACCAATATTCCAAGAGCTAGTTTTTAATGTGGCTTAGCATCTATTTCGGTACTTATAATGTTAAGATGTGTATTTAATTGTCATTCCAGAAGGGATCCTGCCACAAATAATCAATGGTTCCCAAAAGATAAGTGTGTGGTTAAATCCATTCTACTTTTCTTTTAGTCTATAAATTGTTATGCCTTTTGTAGCATTGGCTAGTATAAAAAACTATGACAACTTCAGCAAATCATTGGCAAAAGGACCTTTCCAACAACTGATTAAAAATGATAAAAATGATACCTATATTCAAAATCTTGGTGACCATTTTTTTAAAAGGATAGCTATTGAACCAGCTATCATTTATCTACTTTTCTTTTCTGGAAAAGTACAAACCAAACTGCTAACAGCAATAGGCTACTGGGCGGATAGTATACAGGGAGTAGGAAATGGGGGACCCTCCCTTTGCACATTTCTGTATTTTAAAAATTTTTTTCTCATGAATATGCATTTAGATGAATATGTAATATTTTATTAATAATATATTGGTGATGGAAGTGACTCTAGGAAGTCTAAATGTTTTAAACATGAATATATATTTAAAACAAATGTGTAATATTTTATTAATACATTTTATTACTTTATCCACTGATCTTTGAAATAAGGCAATATGCAAGTCAGGTTCTTAGCTCTTTAGTAGGTAGATGAAGGAACTACAGTGGAGGTATAGGGCTGAGATTCCAAGGGAAATGTGTTATGCCAAAGTGTGTGAGCTTCGCACTTCCTTATGCTGCATGGCAATGACAAATGAATACACTGCAACAGTTAGTGAAATCTCCTTGTATTTCTAACTTAGGTCTCCCAGGGTAGATAAACAACAAACAGGACCTATTTGAAACATGCACTGTGACAATGATACAACCCAGAATTTGGGGTAGTTCTGAACCAAAATTGTTCAGGTACATTTGATCAGAAGTATATTTTATATTTCAATTACCCTGACAAGCTTTTCCTCTGGTTTGGTAAAACCAGTAAGAGATTCATTTAATCTCTAGAAGGTTAGAGATCTGTGCCAAGAACATGTTACATTGGCAAATGTCACATACCATGCTGAAGATGATTTTATCTGATAATCTAGTATGGAGAAAGCATAACATAAATATTTGCCAGATTATAAACTTAATTTTATACCACAGGTCCAATAACACGTAATTTGCTTATAATGGATTATTTCTAAAAATATATATTTAAGATATTTAAAATTATAAAGTTACTAACAATATCTTGTTACTCCCAGTTCTGCTTTTTCACTTGACCAGTTAAAAACTATATTTGCTTTAAGAGAGGAAGGGCCACTAAGAAAACCAAGTTTTGGGGTTGAAAAGAAACAATGCTAAATTAACAAGGTTAAAATTTTAAGCTCTAAAAAAATCATAAAAGAACTTGAGAAAAATGCTGTGAGAATTTGTAACAAAAAATAAGCCAAAAAGAAAAATCATATTCTTGGGCCTTTTCTTTCCCACTGTGTAGAATGGGAACCAGAGGAAAGAACTAAAGGTGAAGAAGATCCCTATTTGGCAGGAGTTAAGAGAAACACATGTCTCCTTCCTGATATGGGTACAGTCATCCCTTGGGACCTTATTAGCTACAGAAAAGAAAAAAAAAAAACTTGGTTATCACCCTTAAATTCCCTACTCGCTTAAAGCAATTTCTAGAGAGAAGATACACATGTGCCGTATCGTCTAAGTCATGGCTTCTGGGATTTTTAAAAATTTCTAAGGTTCCTTCCAAGCATTAGAAAAGTGTTATATGTGATTTTTCTTTCTTTTTTTTTTCCTTTTTTACTAATTGGGGTGACCATTATTAGACAAGTTTGGAAGGTACAGGCAGTGTTAAAGTCAATTTCTCATTTTTCTTTTAAAATCTACCTTAGGTTTGTTCCACAAATCATTGTCTTAACCATATTGTTTATGTGAACTGCTGTTCTTAATATTTATTATACAGGGCTAAACTTGATCATCATATTGTTAGCTTTTACTAAAAAGTATGAGATATAAGTGATTCTGTCACAGATTAAGTAATAGCCTTCAGAGAGTTTTCCACTGTGTGAATTTCTGCATGTGATTTAAAAGGCAATGTGATATAATACATACACATGCATTCAGGACTCACGTGTGAAAACCTTTTTTCTATAGATCACAAAGTTTGAAGATCCTTTAGTATATTTTGATTTTTTGACTCAAATACTGAGCCACTGACTCCTCTGAGCCTGATTATAAACAATGCCCTTTTTTTTTTTCCTCTGGTGCTAATTTTCTTACCCTCTACAACACATTCAGTGAAACCTATGAATGAAGGCTACATACAGGAAGAGGCAAGTTCCCTAGCCAGTAATGGCATCCTTACTTGCAAAAATGAAAAACTCTCAAGATATTCCTCCCACTGAGCCCCTTTCTCTAGAAACAAACAAACAAACAAACAAACAAAAACAAAACACAAAACAACAACAATGAAGAAAAAACTGAGAATACATGATGGTATTTAGAGGAATACTTCCACTGTTGCCTATCCCAATCGTAAGGAACCCTAATGGATACACCTGGGAGGTCAAGTGCTAGGAAAGTTTTCTGTGAACCTTTAATCATCTCCCAGACTATTAGATAAAGTGGAAGGGAGGTAACATGTATATTTGCAGACTGTCTATGAAACAAAGAAACAAGAAAGAAAAAGAAAGAAAAGGAAAAGTCAGAGCAGTAACTGAGACCTAAGATTATAGTTGAATGATAGTGGCTGCTAACATATATTAGCACCTAGTGTCCTCCAAGGTTTTTCTGGTTACAACCTCCCTTCATTCCCAAAACAATTCCATGAAATAGTTATTGTACAGAGAAATTGTATTTGCTAAAGGGGAATTGTATCTGCTAGGCCTCCCCGTGTGACCACTCCCACCCTGTCGCCACTATCCTTCCTGACAGTTCTATATCTTATACTAACCTTCCTCATAGCACCTTACACATGTGTGCAACACAAGGAATAATATTGTGGTTAAAAGAATAGGTGTTGTGGCTAGAAAAACATAGATTCAAACCCAGGCCTTTCACTTATAAGACAGGTGGTTTGGACCTTCTCTCAGAACCTTAGCTTCCCCATAGAAACAACAGGGGCAGGTGTATCATTTACATTATAGGATAATTGATATGATTAATTGAGTTCATGTTTGCAGAGTATTTAACTGGTCCATAACAAGGAAGAGCTTAGCATTATCTTTGAGAGGAGTGGGAGTTTCCGGTTGTCTTCATTTTCCTATAATTTGTCTATGCAGAAGGAACCCAGGGTAAGGGTGTTATTTTTTAAAATTTTATTTAAATTCAATTAATTAATATATAGTGTGTCATTAGTTTCAGAGTTAGCATTCAGTGATTCATCACTTACATATAACACACAGTGCTCATCACATTGAATCTCAGGACAGCATTATTTTTACTGAAACTCCAATTGCAGGGATGCCTTAGAGGCTCAGTTGGTTAAGCACCTGACTTGATTTCAGCTCAGGTCATGATCTCAGCATCTCGAGATTGAGCCCCACATAGGGCTCCCCTCTCAGTGGGGAGTCTGCTTATCCCTCTCTTTATGCTCCTCCTCTTGCTCTTTTTCTCTCTCTAAAATAAATAAATAAAATCCCCCCAAAATAAAGCTCCAATTGCTTCATCATTCTCCTCTTCCTGGAGTGGAATAAGTTTCTGTGACTGTTCTGTTATTAAGTACCTAGTGCAGTGCAAGTTTCTTTACATTGCTTATCTCTTTTAATTCCCAAAACAATTCTGTGAAATAGTTATTGCACAGAAAAATTGGACCAGACTGTATCCAATGGCCTGCTTATTTTTTTTTTGGCCTGCTTATTTATAACATGGGCATAAGTGTTCATAGATACCTAAGGCAAGAACAATAAAAATGATTGTTTCCTTATTACCTCTCCATGTAGCATCCAAAAATGAGTTTCTACAATGCCTCATTTAAGAAATGAGAATGTGAGATAAGGAGCTGGATAATCTCCTACTATTGGTTCTATAACTTTAAAAATATTCCCTGACCTTTCTAAGCATCAGTTTACTTATTCATAAAACTGGGACACAATGGTAATTATATATGTCTGACAGTGTTGTGATAATTAAATGAGATAATGTGTAGAAAAGGTGCATCATAAGGATAAGTGGATGATTTTCATTGAGGAGACAGGAAGCTGCTTCCCTACCATCCCCTTTAGAGTGTCTTCTTGAAAATATTCAGGTGTAACAGGACCAACCTTTTGATTTTCCAAAGCAAGATTAAGACTTCTGACCCTTCAAACTGTAAATTCAAGCTTCCAGAATTAGCTCAGAATTAGCTTTCTTTCACAAGAGAAATAGGAGACAATCAGGTGCATCTATTTACTTCTCAAAAAGATAGAGAAGTTATTATTCTTTATTCTACTTAACTATATACATATGTGTGAGATTCTGTGCAGAACTTGTAGTCATTTTGACATCACCATATATCCCTACACTATAATAAATTGTTTTCTCTCTTTCTTCTATATAGGTACAGAGGGGTCTTTTTTGGGCAGGGTTGTTTTTGTTTTACCAATAATTATAAACCGTAACATACCAAAAGATCTTAACTGTTGATATTGTTCTTATAATTATTAAAAACTTTTCTCATTTCAGGACTACAGTGATGGAAAATTATGCCATTATCCAGATAGAAAAGAATATAAAATACTTGACCCTAGCACATTGGGTAAGTTCTACAAAAGTGGTTTTCTTAAAAGTTCAGCTGAATATATCTTTTTTCCTTTGTATTAAACTTACTTTTATCTTATATTAGTGCCAAGAGCACAATGCAAAGACAAAAATTATTAAATTTTAAACGGTCATACCCAACTAATGAAAGATAAACTTCTTTTTGGTCATGCTAAAAAGTTGAACTTCAAAATGAAAACACATATCAAGTTTTTGCATACTCTAATTGCTATATACAAATATTAAAGAGAAACAAAATATAGTAAAGTAAATGCTAAAGACACTATGAAATTCTATGCACTAACACAACCTTCTAAAATACACTACATTATGAGGTGCCTGGTGGTTCAGTGGGTTAAGCATCCAACTTTTGACTTAGGCTCAGGTCATGATCTCAATGTCATGAGATCAAGCCCCACACCAGGCTTTACCACACTGGGCGTGGAGCCTGTCTAAGATTCTCTCCCTCCTACTCCCTCTGCCTCCTCTGCCCCCACTCTCTATCGATCTCTCTCTCTCTCTCAAACAAACAAACAAACAAACTATACTATGGGTAAGTTAACTCTTACAGTTAAATGCAATATTTCTTTCTAAGTCTTAAAGATCAAACAGGATGGCCAAATCAAATTCACTGCAGTCTCCATTACTATCACTTCTCTCCTCACGTCTCACAAAACCTCCTGTCTCTTCCTATTGGCTTTCCCTACGTCTACTAATGGCACCCATGCATTTCCAAGTTTGAAGGTTCTTTAACGCTATCCAGTCATTGGCCAAGTATACCCCCTAGTTTCCCACATTTCTTACTACAAAACATTTTAATTTTCTATCTCTTAGTCCCACCAGACTAAGTGTTTTTTTATGAATGCCTGAACATAGTATTTTGCTCTGTAATTCTTACCATCCATCTTGGCAGTGACCAAATAAAACCTTAGCTGAGTAAATCAACACATGAAATTCCTTAGATTATGTGGCTATGATTGCTTTCTCACCTATTCCTTACCTTTAATTCTCAGGTTTTCTATGCTAGTTTAGCTTCTCAGTCCTAAACACCTCCCCTTAACTCTTGCCCATACCATAGATTTATCCTTTCCACATTTGTAGAATACATTTTCACAGAGCCCTGCTCCTATTTCTCACTCTTGGCTCAGAAATGCCCCTTGGCCCCCATCTGCTTTCAGAAGTGTATATCACCAAAAGTACATAAACCCAAGTAACATTCTGGTCTTTCTACATATAACCCAATTTCAACAACTGTTCCAGCCATCTTCCCATACACGATGCTACACATTTACTTACATGCAATCCTGAGAGATAAATTTAGCATCTTACATATTTGTCCTGAGACATATAAAGTCAAACTTAAAGAATATAAGGAGAAGATTTTTACATGAGCATAAATCTCAAAGTTTAAAAAAGAGGAGGAATCATTGCTATATTACAACTCTCTAAAGTGGCCTCTGTAACCCAACAATGTATTATAGAATCAAATTTTATATAGTCAAAATTAAATCTTAATTTGATTTTTAAAAGCAAAAAGTATTCATATCATAGTGTTATCTTTTGTGCTAAATATTTCTACCTTCAATATTTACTATAATGTATATGTCAACCATCAACCATACTGGGTAGTTTTAAAAGCTTTCTTTATTTTTTTTTAATTTTTTAAATTTATTTATGATAGTCACAGAGAGAGAGAGAGAGGCAGAGACACAGGCAGAGGGAGAAGCAGGCTCCATGCACCAGGAGCCCGATGTGGGATTCGATCCCGGGTCTCCAGGATCGCGCCCCGGGCCAAAGGCAGGCGCCAAACCGCTGCGCCACCCAGGGATCCCAAAAGCTATCTTTAATGTACATAACTGACCATTATATATATACTAACCCCAAGACCTTGATGTCCTAAGATTTTTATTCTTAAACTGACTTCTGGACTTTCCAAAAGACGTTCCAAACCTCTGAGACCAGTTCAAGAATAGAAAAGCTTGCTCTTCCAAAGATTCCTGAAGCAATGCCTTTCCAAGGATAATTAGGCTTTGGAGTAGGACCTGTCCCTCACCTAGCAAGATCCTGACATAGTAGAAGCCCAAACCAAACTGCCTCAGGGATATAATAAATCCCCACATGTCTTCAGCTCTCAGCATTTGGCTCCAGTTCAATCATTACTGTATTTACAAAAGAAATAAGCTCAGAAGACAGGAAATGGAAAACTCTAAGTAATATAATAAGTTTCTTATTTAAAACTGGTTAGGACCACCTCTTGAAAAACTTTAGTTAACGTAGTGAATGGGCTAAATTCCTTCCTTACCTTTCAATTACTATTCAGTATATAGTATATACTTGTATATACTTTATTCTGTGATCTCAGTCAGTGGTGCCCATTTTCACCTAGCCATTGTTCCCCTTTCCCAGTTCTGTTTATTTTGAGCCTGGCATCATATAGTGAGCTCAAAGTTTCTCTCTTTTTAGAATATGGTCATTGGCTCCCTCATTTTTGCACAAAGGCCATAAATGAAGAGAAATAAGTTACTCCAGTTTGTTTTCGGAGGGTAAGGATGGAGAACCGGGGAGAAATAGCAGATTTGCCTCTTTCTCTTCGTGATTTCTAAGGGCTCTGCCCCGAACTACTGATAGAAAAGAGATTTACAATCATTTACTGAAAGGGGCTCCCTGACTTCCTGCTTTGTCTCCATTTTCTTAAGAGCATCAGGCTTCTGCATAGTTATAACCTGAATGCTATTCAGCCAATTGTGACCCTTATGGTTTTGTGTATATTTCCTGACATATGAAGAGAATAATTTTATGTAGCCATTTAACACAACCGTTCCTTCATGTCTAAGACCCATGGTCTCTTCTAGCATTAAGTTTCAGAGAAAAAGAGTATATGTGTAATCTGCACTCTGCTTTTACAGCAACACCCAAATTTCTTTCATTTTGGTAAATTAAAGCAGTATACTTCAAATAGCAATTAAATATTTTTTATGATGTTGGCTGTATTTAGCAGGGACTGCAATGTTAGTTGTAGTGTGGAAGTACACTGATAGCCTAGGATTTTGTATATGGAAACCAAAAGCTAGTTTTTAAATACACATTGTAAATATATGGCCAGGATCAAAGCAATTGAAAAACATGATGAATGCACCATGCTACAATTTTCACTGGGAATATCTTAAATTAAAAAAAATGTATATAATTTCAGTGTAATATACACACTGATCATCAAAGCCACAGTTCACATATTAGTAATATAGTACATAAAATCTACATAATCTTGAAATATTATTTTTATTTTTGGATGTGGATTAAAGTGCACTCTGAAGTAATTAAGTTTTTCAATGAGTAGATATCTCCACAATAGATATCAATATCAAACATTTCAAATCTATAACAAGGTTTACTGATTCTTAAGCTAAAATCTATGCACTACTTAGTAATTATAGAAAGAACTGTTCCCATACAGACCAAGGGGGGAAAAACAAAATCAACCCACATAGTCCCCTAGAATAAAATCCATTTGAGACAAGCAACAGAAAATCCTGAAAGATTTACACATTGCACATACTTTATGCTGACAAGTTGAAGCAATAGCACCAAAGAGAAGACCTAAATAAATTAATCTTCCCCAAAGAATATCGTTTTTATCACAGTCTAACTATCTTAAAAGAGCTGTATCACTTGTATGCTTCTAAAAGGATTTTCAAAAACTGTATACATAATTGAAAACAAACATTTGCAATCCTAAAATGAAATCTTATTACTTTTGGTGTAAAAGAAACACACTTGCTTAGAAATAATACATTTTTTCATGAATTTTTTTCTCTCTATGGAATTTTAAATTTAAGTGCACAAAAATCTAGGGTAAATCAATTAAGCACCAAAAACCTATAATACACTTTTTTTTTTTTTTTTTGCTTATCTAATTTTAACATGCTCCCAGGATTTTAGATGGATGTTTCAAAAGTACCTAACATTTTCCCTCAAGTTTCTGATGTGATCAACCCCTTAAATACCACCTAAACTAGAAAAACATTGGCAGTCTTATCAGAGTTCCCTGCTGTCATTCCACTGCTGCATGGGACAGTCTTCAACGAGACTTCGACAAACCTCATTCATCAATATTCTACTCTGGAGGAGCTGACACTTACTGCGAATTCTGCTCTTCAACTTAAATACCAGTGTCTGTGGCAGCCAATTCTATCATTGCAGAGACAGCCTCCCTCAGGCGAGGTCCAACCTTTCTCTCCAAGTGCACCCAGGGATTACTCTGACTTCCCCTAAATTCTCTCCTCTGCACAGTAAGAGCTAATCTTTCCTGTATGAAGCAGGAGATGGTGTTGCTATGACAACAGAGCACATTCTAGCAGTGGGACTACCGAGATGAGCCTTCAAAGACTCAGGGAAACATGTACTCAGTTTTCCTCCAGGGCTATGGGCTCCTTCCTTTAGGATTTAATCCCCCAACAAGTTTACTGACAGACCGAGTTGTTGATTATCTATGCATTTTGCTACAGGGAGATGACTGATTAAGAACATGGATGGAAGATCACAGAGTTATTTAATAAAAGTGCCATTCTCAGTTATATTAAATTTCCAGTTGTAACTGCTTTGTATAGCTGTTTTAAAATACTAGCCTCACTTAAATTTAAAACATTCTGCTTACTGTTAAGTTTTTCAAAAATGATATTAATGTGTTGAGAAGGGCATTAGCAAGGGGAAAGCTTTATCTTTTTTCGTTTGTTTGTATATCATCACCAATGTATCAACTTGAAGGTTAGATACAGTCACACACACACACACACACACACACACACACACACACACATCCATTTTCTCTCTCCAGCATCAACGTCTGGAGCCTTGAGGTTTCAGGGTGGGGGAGGGGATATGCTAACAAAAGCAAATCCCTGCAGCCACATTTTGCATACATATATTAGCTGGAGAATAATCACAATAAGCATTAATCATTTAGAAAAATAATCACCAGTAGAATTTAAGTGCCTTTGCAACCACAGAAGAGAGCTAGTATCGGGTCATATTGTGTAAGGGCAGATTTCACATATTATTTTCGAACACAGCAGTTATATTTTTCAGAAAATAATGAATGCAAACATTGTGTATTTTTTAAAAAGTTGATAATGCATTTTAATAGCCCTAACTTTGTACTATTTTTTATATTCACTTTTCTTCAGTAGGCATTCCTGTGAATTCAAACACGTCCATCTTGTCCATTAGAAGGCAAAGACTCAAGGCAGGAAAAGTTTTCCCTTCTCAGCAATAGACATTCAGTTTACTACCCCGCCATGAGAGAGACTTTCACCCAGGCAGTCATCCAAACTGTCCTTTTTGCTCCTCTTCACTTCCCCGATACCTCTTCCATTTCTCAATCTTTTCCTTCAGGAACAGCTCTTATCACACATCACCCTTCCCCCATACCAGGCTTGCAACTGCTCTCCTTTGTGGCTGAAGCAATATCATCTACATCCATTCTTCTGATTGTGGAGGGAGAACATGACTTCATGGGTGTTGCTATCATTCAGAGGTGAGGGGATATACAGGGTATAGGGATTCAGTGTCCTATTGGCTGGCTAGAAGGAGTATCAGACTATCTTTATTACTCCTTCTCATGCAAATTTAGTTACTTCCTTTTTGTGTGTGAAAAGCTTTAAGATATTAACTAGTATGTCAAGATTCCAGATAATACTTGCATTTACATTGAGTAATTCACAAAAAATGAACAGGGCATTTTAAAACTAATTTTGATTTTTTTTTTTTATTTCTATCAGGTAATAAAACTAGCAGTTAAATTTGTTCAAAGTGTGCCTTGGCATCCTCCAGACACATACGTGCTCACATCATGGGCACATACAGAACATTTTTCCCTCATGATCCTATTCCCAGAGCTTGTTCTGAAGATGCATTCTCATAATTCAAAAAGTTATGGCACCTGTTTTCATTATGTTCATTATTATCTAATTAGTAAAAGGCTTTTTTTTCCCCCATTTTCACTCTCATCTTCAGGGAAACTGGATAAATGCCAAAACATGTAAACAACATATGGTTTACTTTCAAATCAACCAACCAGAATTACTCATTTTCAAAGAATCTCTTAGCTAAAAAAATATGTTGAAGAAATAATTTCCTGCTCTAATAGCTAATGTTTACCATCTGCTATTCCTTTAGATTAACTACCTGGAGATCAATCACATTATATATTTTCCAGTTCCCCTCCCCTCTAAAAACTGATATTATTAGTAAAATAAAAAATAAAAAATAAAAGGCACTTAAGTAGGTCATGCTGAAGTGGCACAACTAAAATTTGAATTTTGCAAGTGAGTTATAACCACCTAAAATAATATGCAAGCCAGAAATCACTACTGTTAGAAATTTATGAGCTTTATGATAATCTCCTATGTATTACTTTTGAGCTTCTATTTTTCAACATAATAATCATTATATCTGTTAAACCACAATAATAAGTTTGTCTTACGAAAATAGAGATCAGGAGAGTAAAGAGCATTTTCCTCAAAACCAGCTTTGAAGATGAACCCCAAAGCATTTCAGAAGAAAGAGACTGAGCTGCTGGAGCCCATGGCAAGGGGAGCAGAGTGTGGATCAAGAACCATTTTTCTTTCTATGAGGCCATCTTTTGTGGAAAGGCTTAAGTACAGTCTCTGGACTTTAACTGGACACTGAACACAGATTCTAATGACAAACTGCACTGCTAACCTGTATTTCAGTTTATCACTTTCAAAATGGGGAAAATAATAATACTTCTATCATGGAATTCTCATAAGAATTCAAGGGATAAATATGTATAAAGTTCTCCTAATAGTGCCTAGTATACATAACATACTATGTAAATGTTAGCTATTATTTAGGATTTTGAAGACAAGGACTACATGTTATTCATTTTGTTCCTCCTATTCCTAACACAATATCTGCTATAAGATATGTACTCAGTAAATCTACAAAAGTATTTTTCATATCATCTATGTGATTTCAATATCTAATAAAGCAAAGTGAACATAAAATATCAAAACATTCTAAAATATAACAGAAGAGAAATAATAAATCTGTATAACTATTATGGGTTTATAAAGTTCAATAAGTAAATAAATAAATACATATTCAAGGAATGGAGTAGATTTTCAATACATAACCCTCTTACATACTAATTCTATGTTAAGAACTATTTGTTGAATACTAGCTACAGATTACAATAAGTAGGATTATTGGAATACAAGCACCATAATCCCTTTAGTTTTACAAGAGAATGAGTTATCACTTACTACAAAAGTATTTAGCACCTGCTTTAGTAAATGTTATGCTAGATGCCAGGGTACTAAGATTTAGATCATGGTTTCTGTTCTCAATGAGTTCACAATCTAGTCTAGGAAACAGACATCCATTCAACACATACTATATGTGCTAGGTACAGTTCTAGGTGCTGGAGATACAACAGTAAACCAACTAGAGAGAAATGTCTGCTCTCAAGAAAGTTACCCATACTCTGTGGATATGCATGTGCACGTGTGTGTGTGTGTGTGTGTGTGTGTTAGGGGTGGAAAATGTGAGTATACAAGTAGATTATAACTGCTTGAGAGAAAAAGGAAACATAGTTGGGAAATAGGAAGGGTGGTAGAAACAGGGACGAAATCTTAATGTTAAGCATATATATACAACGCAAGTTGGTAGCAGCCATAAAAGAGCCACAAAGGATCATGGGCATCTACAAAAGGGATTGATTAACTCTTCCCTAAGTAATCTGAGAAGACTTCATAGAGTACTCAAATTCCAAGTAAGAAATTTAAAAATAAGTACATAAATAGAGTTCTTGTGTATTCAATAGTATTTTTCACATCATCCATTTTAATACTTACCACAACAAAGTGAATAAATAACATCTAAAAATACTAAAATATGTCAAAAGAGAAATATACATCTATTAACTAATTATTATGGGTTTACAATGTTCAAAAATTTCATGGTCAGTTAAAAATATGTAATTCTAGCACCTGAAATAATATGTGGTTGTTCTACAAAAGTAATTTCCTTTTATTTTGAAAAAGTAATTTTCTTCTTACTTAGTTTCCTAAGATAAAACATAGCTAAAGAAACACAAGTATAACTCTATTATACTTTGTATAACAAAACAAATTGCAGATGGGTTAAACTTTTAAAGAAAATAAAGTTGTAAAAGCATGAAAAGAAATGGAGATTTAAAAAATATGTACATACAGGAAAACAAATTCTGCAACATTCTGTCAGATAATTAACATCCTGACTAGTCTAGAAATCTACAGATATATACCCATACCCACTTTTAAATTATTTATTAGACAATCATTTACTCGCTGCAATGATGCATCAGATATTGGGAATTCAAAGAAAAATGAGACAGTCTGCCTTCTACAAGTTTATGGTCCAGCAACAGACACAAATGAGTACATAAGTCTTTACCACAACAGAGTGATAATTATTATAAAATTATGCACAGAATGCTATGAGAGGATCTAGGAAAGAATTCTGTCCTGGTACAGGCATATGAAATCATCAAAAGAGCGTGTAGATGCAGCCAAAATGGAAGAGATTTGAGCGGGCCAATGCTATCACTGAGAATAGCCAGAAAAGCTAATTTTAAAAAATATATGCCTGAATCCGTTTGAAGACATCAGACAGCTAGCAGGCAACCAGGATTTGAGAGCCCACAATCCCTGAGAGAAGAAAATCAGAGAACTGTGAACCAACATTCTCTAAGCAGCTTTTTTTACTCCAGGCAAATGCTGATGTTCATGTGAAGAGCGGGACAACAGTATGAGCATGCATTGTTTAGATGCAGAGAAAAGAGTAGAACTTTTGGAAATCTCATAATGCTGTAAAGAAAATAAACTGGATTTCACATTGAAAAGGTAGCCAGATTATGAGTAGTCAGGATCCCAGAGAAAGGGTAGTAGCACGGAAGTGAGATCACAACTTGTGGTTTTATTTTTGAGACTTAAGCGTATTTATAAGTTGCACAGAGCAAAAGCCCAAGAAGATAAGCAGAAAACCTCTAAACAAACAAACAAAAGACCAAACCCAGCAGCATTTGCCTTAGTCCTCTGGACTGAAAAGCCAAGGACCCTCAGAGGGGCAGGTTTTTTGTTAACAATCCAGGCTATCCCTGGGACCTCTGGAAGGTTACATCATTCAGCTGAGGAAAAACAGATGGGGAAAGGAGATCGTTATAAGACCTGAGACATAGCATCAAATCAGTTCAATCCTTGATTTGATTGATCTGTGCCTCCTTATCTGCCTATATAATAGGCATATTAGGATATAAGGAAAACTCCCTGAGCCAGACAATGTTCCTAAGACCATCTATTATTATTCATACAAAATATCCATAATTTAATAAAAAATTATAAAGCCTACCAAGAAACAGGATTGAGAAAAAAAAAAACAGTTTATAGAAAAACAGACAGCCAGTTACTAGAGCTATCAGAAATAAATTTTTAAATTACTGTGATTATTATAGTAAATGGAAAAAGAGGTGGGAATTTCGCCAGAGCTGGAATTTATAAAAGGAAACTCAAGAATTTTAAATATGAGAACATTAAAATTAGGCATTTAAGATAGGCTTTATTTTTTATAGTAGTTGGAGAGAAAAACAGAGAGGATTAGTGAATTGGAATATAGATCAGTAGAAAATATACAGGTGGAAACACTGAGTTAAGTGCAGGAGATATAGAGAAAGAGTGTTCAGAACATACAGGAAATGGGAAAATGATTTAATACCTGTAATGTGCTGGTAAATGTTTAACAACCAGTTCTCAAAAAAAGTGTACATATATTATACATTTCACTCATATAAAGGATGTGTAATACACTATTAATAATAATAATAATAATAATAATAATAATAAAATATACGATATTCCCTGTTGTAAATTCCATATAGCAAAATGATTCTTTCAGAACATTTGGCTTCCCATCAGCTTCAGGGTGAATTGCAAACCCTCATCATGGCAAAACAAGTGTTAAAAGTATCTAGTATATTGACAACATACATACATATACTGCATATTTGATATAATTTAAGCCTCACAGCAACTAAGATACAGTGCTATCCTCATTTTATAAAATACCCCTGGTTCAAAACTCTGTCTTCCTCTTTCACTGTCTCAGTATTTACCAAAACGGGCTGTACTCTATTCTCATTGAAGAACTGGAGGTTCTCAGAACACATCATCCTTTCATCTGACACCATGTCTTGTATAATGCCTCAAACTCTCTTGCTCACTCTCTCACATGCACATTATCTCTCTGGCTGTCATATCCTGTTCCTCATACTGGATAATTCTGGTTTTTCCTGTAAGGTCCAGCTCAGCCTTCTCTTGTTCTTGGAAGCCTCACCTGAGACTGACAAGATGCCCTTCATCAGTGTTTCCACAGTACCCTGCACATACTGTAAGCACTGTCCCCTGAAATTACTCAACTCCAAAAATGGCCCCAGATGATCTGTGAATCCCACAGTTTTCCCCTTGTGAAATACTCTCCCTGAATCTGAGTTGGCCTGGGACTCATAGTCATGAGAATTCAGAGAAAATAATCCTGTGTAAGTTTTGGACTTGACACTTAAGAGAGTCTGTCAGCTTCTACTTTTGTGCTTTTTGGACCTTCAAGCCAACAGATAAGAAGTCTCACTACCTACTGAAAGAACCATGTGTTGAAACCATGTACAAAACTATCTGAGAGGGGAAGAGGCCCAGACACATGAAGTAAAAGAAACAGGGCCAGTTGTCCCAGTGACCCAATGTTCTTTCTGAAATGAGCCTCCCAGCCTCCCCTAACTAAGGCATCAAACATATGAGTGAGCCACTTCTGATGCTCCAGGCCATTCAAACCTTCAGACCACTGCAATCCTAGCCAACATTGGAAGTGGAAGCACTACCAGCTAAGCTCCATCAACCCAATAAATCATTAGATTATAAAATTTGTTTTTATATTGTTTTAAACAGTTACACTTTGAGGTGTTTTTCTTAGAACGCAGAGACAGATAACCAAAATATCTTGTACTTTGAACTCTGAGAAGCTTGAGAGCAGAATCTGGACATCTACCCTTGTACTCAAAACCACTAGAATAGTACTTTGTACAGAATAGTTCTAATAAATGTTTACTAAATTAAATTAATATATTCAGGTCTCCTCAGTCTGAATGTGCAAAAACTCCCAAACAGCTCTACTTTTAATTTTCAATTCTCAACCAATTTTTAGTGACACTGCTTTACATGGCTAGGAACTTAAATTATTTCTGCACCAATTGCATTAACCTATTTATATGTTCCTACCTCACTGTCTTTTTCCTACTTTATTTTGCCTTTGATTTTTCTCTCATCAAAATACTATGTATTATTAATTTGTGATGTTTATTATCTGTGTCCCCCCATTCTCTCCCCTTCTTCCTATTAAAAGTGCCAGGAGGACAGGGAAGGTTTTTTCTTTATTCTATTCAGTTTACTGGTTTATCCCAAGTACCTAGAACAATATCTAGTAAGAGCAGATGCACAATATTTGTTGGTTGACCTAATTCATTATTTTAGAAGGGAACTGGAGATACTCATGAGCTACACTGTAGAGAAAACCAGGACATAAAGAAGGTATATAGTCAGTAGCCAATGAAGGGGACTGCATGATTCAAAAAAAGAAATTTTACTTCTCTGTGAATTAGTGTTTAGTGAAGAAACAAAATTTGGGTGGAAATAAGACAAATGTGTATGAAAAACCTTGACCTCTTCCGCATAAAGGTGCTACGTAGATGGAAAGACATCACATCCTGCCTTGCGGTATGACTATTCCAAGTAGCAAAAGTATTTATTTCTCAGGCATTCAGTATTTTTTCTTCAGAAAACAGAACTTCAAATTAACTTAAAGGAATATACAAGGCTGAAATGCCTTAAGTGGCCTGAGTTTCATACAGAAAGAAATTCCAAGATGTGTTATAAAACAAAAGCAGTTCTTACTATCATGAAGCAGTCTGCTAAATATAAGACATAAAAATTTCACAGAGAATATAATTAAGAACTAGGAGTATACACATGTATTTACCTTAGTAGCCCATAATAGGTATTTGAAAGATGTTGGCTGAATTAGTGTTGAATAAATAAACATAATCTTACACACAATAATTTTAGTTATAACATTTATTATTAAGATAATACATTATCTTAATGATGCTCTTCAAGATATGGTGAAAAAAATTCAATGAGACATTATCACCGACATTCTAAAACTACAGAGCTAGCTATCTAGAGAGAAAAGAGGATATTAGTCTCTTATACTGTATATTACAGTGATTCTAAGTGGAGACAGCTCAAGAGCTCTTTGGAAGAATACCATATGCACAGGTCATCCTATGGGATGGTGACCAGGATATTAAAATGTTCCCACAAGAAGGTCGACCAGTGGTCTGGCTAAACATATTCTTTCAAGGAACACATCCCTGGTCTGCTGGAGTCACACTATTGGGTTGGCTGAGGGGGGATAAATTTGTTTTCATCAGCTCTGCATCGGTGAAATAGTAACTCATAAGAACTATGCATAAATGAAGGAAAAGAAACTATAGACAGTTTGTCTTAACAACAATAACTTATTTTATTTATATAATATGTGATATTTTTAAGAAGCAATATTATATGTTCATTAGGTAAAGGGACCACGTCTTAAATAATTGTATCTTATAGCATTTAGGAAAAGTGAACAATTAGTAGAGAGTTAATATTGCTACAAGTTCTCTACATACATTATTAGAAACTCCTGCTTCAATTACCCCAGGAACCAATTACATGTTATTTAGTCTATCAGAATAGGACAAAAGATAAAGTAGGGACCTGGAAAAACATGAGAACGGGCAAAAGAAGAAAATGAAGAATTAAAATAAAGAAATAGCAAATATCAAAGCCTGGAATGCTAATAAGTAACATAAAGATTCATTTGAAGGGACAAACGAAGATAAACAGCTATAGATGTCTCCTAAAAGAGAGATGATGAAAGACAATAGCTAAATACTTTAGAGAGGTATAAAAATAGAGCACTGGGTGATGGACCTTACCCTTTCAGTTAAACACATAAGCCTCACCTGAGCTGCAAGGAGATGTAGCAGAACCTCTACAAGCATGAATTTTTTCTTAAAGAAGCTCCTACTAGAGATGCCTGGGTGGCTCAGCAGTTGAGCATCTGCGTTTGGCTCAGGACATGATCCCGGAGTGCCGGGATCGCATCCCATATCAAGCTCCCTCCATGGGGCCTGCTTCTCTCTCTGCCTCTCTCTCTCTCTCTCTGTGTGTCTCTTGTGAATAAATAAGTAAAATCTTAAAAAAAAAAAAAAAAAAAAAAGGCTTCCTGGGGGATCCCTAGGTAGCTCAGCGGTTTAGCGCCTGCCTTTGGCCCAGGGCGTGATCCTGGAGTCCCGGGATCCAGTCCCACATCGGGATCCAGTCCCACGTTGGGCTCCCGGCATGGAGCCTGCTTCTTCTTCCTCCTGTGTCTCTGCCTCTCTCTCATACATAAATAAATAAATCTTTTTTTAAAAAAGTTTCCTACTATACTTCCACTAGAATATTATAAATTAACTGAAGATATAAACATCATTCTCTCTTCATACATATATAATATGCTGGAGTAGTAATATTTGTTATTTCCATTCCAGTCCTCATTTGAAATGCTCAAAATGTCTGAGAGAAGTTTAATCAAGTTTGAGAATGTGTCAAAGGTGAGATCTAATGTTTAAAAAAGAGTAATAATATATTCAAATATTCATTTTTCTATATCCATGAAATATATATATACACACACATTTTTATATATCAAAATTAAAATCAGGTGGATGGAAAATATATCAATATAATATCATAGGAAGAAGTCATTTTGACTTGGATAACAGGAAGTAGAAAGCAACAGAGCATATTCATATAAAAAAATTAACTCTATCCAGAATGAAATGTTAGAATACATGAAATAAATGCAAATCACAAACCAAAAAGACTGCCAATGTATAGAACTGGTTAGTTATCATGAAATTTGACATGTAAGACACTGTGCATCATTCAATCAACTACATCACAGAACTACAAACAGAAGTTACTTGTTGATGCTATATTGCCTTTTATATCCATAATGGATCTCTCTCTGCTCCTAAAGAGATCATTCACCTTTGGTAAATTTTACCTTCTTAAACACCATATTCCTAGGTGAGACATAGACAAAAGATGAATAAATGAACTCAGTAAAAGGAATAAAGAAAAATCATAGTCATATCTTGATTTGGTCCAACAGAGATGATCAGATCATGGGAAATTAATCTGAAAAGACAGCAACCTTGACATTAGCAGCAGTATAAAACCACCAGCCAAAGTTTCGGTGCAGTGCTTCACAGGGGTAAGCATTGAGCAAATAGCTTGCTTTCCCAAAATGAGTTAAGTGGCATTTTCAACCTTTATCATACCATTACTCAATGTTCTAGAGTTCACCCATTAACTAGATTACATTTTTTTTTCTCCCACTGGCAGTCTACCTTACCTCAAAAATATATGTTGTGTGATGCCGTATGTGGAATTATTTATATCAAAAGTTGGCAGGCTCTAATTGACAACAGAAATTATGCTTTAAAAGAAAAAAATGATTGGATATTAAAATAAGGAAATAGATGGAGACCTTTGTTCTTGCATGTATAGTCTGTTACTGGACACTTGAAAAGTCATCTCTTCAAGTCTGAGCTTTCACATCTCTTAAGAGGACATCTGAGAAAGCCAATCTCATCCATCTTTATGACCCAATAAAATAATGTCTGTAAATGCACACTTATTTATTTATTTGAGAGAGAGAGACAAAGAGAGAGAGAGAGAGAGCACCCGAGCACACAGAGGGAGAGGGAGAGAGAGAAGCAGACTCCCTACTAAGCAGGGAGTCTGATGCGAAGTTTAACTCCAGGACCCCTGGGATCATGACCTGAGCCAAAGGCAGAGGCTTAAACAACTGAGCCACCCAGATGCCCTTGTAAATGCACCTCGTAAACCATGCAACAAAAATGTAGACAATAATGTCACACTAACGCTCAATTATTTTCTCTCAAGGTGAGTCTGTCTTGCTATTTAAAAGCAATACATTGCAGCAAATCTTCAAAGAGCATTTATGATGATTAACCTAATGTACAGAAAACAGCTAATTCTATTTATGTAGTTGGAAATTGCTATTTTTTCTTCCTTGCCATATATTGACTGGTGTGACTGAATGGTTCTTATGTTTATAAAGAATTAATAATTATGATATAAAGACAATCATAGGAAGTCAAGTACAACTTACAGAATACAATCAGCACACTGTCACCTATGAAACACAAAACATATTTACTCTTTTACTGGTGCAAAGATGAGTATCAGTAAAGGATCAAATAAGCCCAAGAAAAGTAAAGCAGAGACCACTGGACTAAACAGTCTCCTTTGCTACCTTCTCTTATTGTTGAAATTTTAATGAAGCAGGTCAAGGAATAAAGAGAAATGAAGGCTACAACATAGAACTGTCAACACCTTACATAAATAATACTATGGTTATACTCATTGTATTGTGGACACTGTATATAGCCCAAGGCACATTTTCTTTTTCCTCTTTCCACTTATATTACAATATCATAAAAGCCTTGGATCTTATAACCTCCATTCATAAGTTCATTTTAAGTGGTACCAGTGAAATTACAGAGTTTGACAACTAATCATTCATAAAGAACTGTTTTTGAGGATCATATGCTAGAGTATATTTTATTCTGGCAGATTAACATGCATTCCAAATTATGAAATATCCATGTTCCCAGATCATTGTTATGAAAATTGGTCTTTATAATTTTAAAATGCAAAACAAATACGTAGTATTAATAATAGCAGATATAATACTTTACTTATGAGATGTGAAATATAAATCTATAGTATTAGGAATCATGATATAATGTATCATATATAAATTTTTGTAGTTTGTCATTATGAATCATTGATTTCCCTAGAATTGAAAATGATCATTCGATTCTTACAAATCTTCCAACCATATTCCAAATGGTTTACCCAAAGCATCCTATGATCATTCTAATTCATAAAAATTTCCAAAATTATAACTTTTATTCCCCATGACATTTCTAGTAGATAATTTATAAATATCTTGTTTTTATGCCAAAAAATTAAAATACATAACATTTACTCATGTACAAGGTAACACAATCTATGTAGAAAGTTATTTGGTTTTATTAAGATAACTCAATTAGACAGGCAATTAACTTGAATAATAAGAGTTATTCAAATAAATATATCACTACATTTTTGAAAACAGAAAGGAGTACAATCTGATGAGAAATTAGCTCAGGAATCTAGTTAGTACAGTTTTAAGAAGTGTTAGAAGGGAGATCAGATTCTTGAAAGAGATCATAAACATACATGATTTAGTTTGTTTTCTCAAGTATCACCAATCATCTCATAATTCCATTTGACTGTATCTTTGACACTTAGCACTTATTAATTTTATTTGAGAGTTAAAGCATCAACTAAGAGCCAATAGCAGTTTATTAATCTTTACATAAACTGACTTCTACTACTCTTTCAGTTAAATACATTCCCCCTGAATCCCACTGAAGTTAAAATGATGTTACCAGGCATTCTAAAGTCCAGAGATCAAATAATAAATATCAAACTATTTGAAATTCTAAATTTGAATAACCAATAGTTTCATCAAAAGAAATGAGCTTTTTTTTAAAGACTAAAATGCAAAATAAACAAATAAAAACCAAAATGCATGACTTTTCTTATTTGTGATACTCACAAGGATTTAAACATACAAATGAGTTTCCCCCTTAAAAAAAATTCTGCAATGTATGCAATACCATTATACCATGAATTGCACTAAAATTATGATTCTTCATTTTATATATTAATTAGAAGATGCATACACATCTATGTTTTCTGACTTATATAGTACAATAATTATTTTATAACTTTAAATAATCTGTTAAGTACATCATGGGATGATAGAGAATAAAGGCTAAAAATTTCTGACAGGAGATATGAAAAATTAGGAGATATAAAAATGCTAAATTGTTAATTTGTTGGAATTTTCAGAACACTGTTTTTTTTTTTTTTGCTTAATTGAAGACTCGAAAGTTTGAAGAAATTTCCATGCAAAAAGTTCAAATTTTTTGCTATTAAATGATATATAGCACTATATTTAGTGGTTTTAAATATCTAATCAGTTTCAAAACACAACTTTAAAGAGTTTGACTTAGGATTATTACTCTCTCTAAAAAAAAAAGCAATCTCTTAGGATGAACTGATCTCAAGTATATATTCTAACAACAAAAATAACAATTTGAAATTTGCTTGGGATATTTACACAGAAATTCAAAGTAATGTCTGTATAAGCTTTAAAAATAGTGGCCATGAATAATTAATCTAAAAAAGAAGGTAAATTTGGTTTATACATTTTAGTTACTGCAAAATTATAATAGTAAAATATCTCAATTTTAGATGATTCATTTACTCTTGAGAATTACCAAAATTGTTCTTAGCAGATTTTATCATTTCATTATATTAAAATACAAAGTTCTTTAGTTCCATTCTTTTTTTAATTAAGCTTTTATTTTAATTCCAGTATGGTTAACATACAGTGTTATATATTATTTTCAAGTGTACAAAAAAGTGATTGAACAGTTCTGTACATTACTGAATGTTCATCATAAGTGTAATCTTAATCCCTTTCACCTATTTTGTCCATCTCCTGACCAACCTCCACTCTTTAATTCCATTTTTAAACACGAGCAGCTGTTCTTAATTTTCTGTTGTTTTCAATTATTTAAGTCTTTACACTTGATTAAAATATGGTACATGAGCATAGGTACTGCTATGAATTTAAATGACCTTGAATATGCTATAAAGAGAAAAGTATTTTGGAACTCTGTTATAAAATATTAAACTATTTTCATGGAATTTGAATATTCAAACTTTATTACCACTGCAGGCTTCACAATATTTAAAAGCAGTGTGTAGTTGCCAGTAGGGAGATTGCATGTCAAATCAGTACTAAATTATTCCAAAGCTGTCTACTATGTAAAATATATTAATTCCTTATATTTGAAAAGTGTTTTAATATTTACAAAGCATTTTTTGTAAGATGGAGTACAAATATATGTTCCTTTCTCTAATATAACATTTAACCTTTGTTCAAGAAAATTGTGTTTGCTTTTTCTATTTTAGCTCTAACAATAATCCCCAAACTCTAACATAATCAGTATAAGAATATATAAGAGGGGCTAGGGGTCACTGTAAAACAAGAAAACCTCTTCACCTTTAGATTGTCATAATGTAAAGGACATGAAAGATGAAAACCTCTTCACCTTTAGATTGTCATAATGTAAAGGTTCACAATATGAACCAACAGCCAAGGGATAAAAGAATAGCTAGTAATATACAGAAGCATTAATAAAATACCTTCTATGTGTCAGGAATTATTCTATGGTTACAGCATAAACAAAATAGAGGAAAAAACCCCATTTATCCCACATATTCCAATGGGAGAGAGAAAACAAAATACTAAAGTAAATTACATAGATAGTTGAAGAAAACAGTGTTACAGGGCAAAATAAGGTGGGAAAAGTGTATAGAGTTTTCAATTTAAATAAACTGGTCACTTAAGAACTCAGAGAAAATGATCTTTGGGCAAACTCTTGAAGAAGGCAATGGGGCAAGAAATGTAGACAGGAGGGCAGCCCGGGGAGTTCAGCAGTTTAGCATTGCCTTCAGCCCAGGGCGGGATTCTGGAGTTCTGGGATCGAGTCCCACATCAGGCTCCCTGCATGGAGCCTGCTTCTCCCTCTGCCTGTGTCTCTGCCTCTCTCTCTGTGTCTCTCACGAATAAATAAAATCAAAAAAAGAAAGAAAGAAAGAAAGAAAGAAAGAAAGAAAGAAAGAAAGAAAGAAAGAAAGAAAGAAAGAAAGAAAGGCAAGAAAATTTCAGGCAAAGTTAACAATAACCACAAAGAACCCTGAGGCCAGTGTATACCAGGCATGTTTGAGGAACAGCAAGAAGCTCATTGTAACTAGCCCATATAGAGACTTCAAATTTGACACTGAGAGATGGGAAAGACTCTGACAAGTTTTGAGCAAAAAAAGTAACATGATTGGAGTCAGGCTTCGAAAAAGATCACCTAGGTTGAGAATATACTGTTAGAAAGAAACAGAGACAAGAGTAGAAGCAGGGAGACTAGATATGAGGCTACTTTAATAAGCCAGGCAAACAATGTGGGTAGTTTTCACATAGGTAGTTTTCAAACCTAGGAGAATAGGTTTGAAAATGTACATAAGGGTCCAGATTCTGGATATTCTCTGAAGATAAAAGAACCAGGAAATTAACTGATTGATAGAATGCTGATTAGAAAGAAGGAAGTCATAGGTAACTCCAGGTGTTTTGGTCTGAGCAGCTAAGAGGATAAGGTAGACAAAAATGCAGATGGAGCAAGACTGATTGGTTGATGGATGGATTATTTTGTAAAGAGTCAAACTTTGGATGTATCAAGATGTTTATTTTATGTCCAAATGGAAATGTCAAATGAGCAGTTGGGAATACAAGTCTTGGATTAATAGTAGAAGTCTAGTTTGGAGATATAGCTATGAGTCATCATTGCATAGATGATATGTGAATACACAAGTCTGATATCACCAAAGGATGATTGCACATAGAAACAAAAAGTATTCAAAGACTGAGCCAGCAGGTCCTGCAGATAAGAGATATGGGAAATGATGGAAAATTAAGAAATAATGTGAGAAGGAAAAGCCAGGGAGATAAGAGGAAATAGGAGGTGAGCAAAGTGGTTCTGCAACTTCCACACCTGGTAGTGGGCATAAACATGTATGCACAATGGAAGCACAGACCCACTATAGTTGGAGAGGCTTCGCAGGGATGAGGAAAAATCAGGTAAGACTAGATGACAGTCAGGTCTTCCAAAATAGTTTAAAAACTGAAAATAGCTCCAAATGTAAAAACAAATATCTTAGTGTGTAAATTCTTCTTCCTCCTCTCGTCAAATTTTAACAGGAAGCAGCATTGGAGGAGAAACAATGGAAAGAGAAATTGTTTATTCTTAAGCCACTTTTTTTTACACATGAAAAGTACTAGTTTATAAATAAAATAGCTATGATTGAGATTAAGGTTTAAGAAATACTATGTGTTAAAATGTACAATTTTGATAAACTGAGTAATAATTGAACAAGAATGACTAAGTGTAAATGTTCCCTTCCAAGCATAAAAGTTGTCCTTAGTGAGTAAAAACACACTGACAATTCACTTAGCTGCTATGTTATTATTTTAAACCTCCTTTTTTGGTTTTTAAAAAATAGTAATAATAAACTAACTGATGGTTGCCAGGGGGGAGGTGGGTGGGAGGATGAGTGAAATAGATGAAGGGGATTAAGAGTATACTCATCCTGATGAGCACTGAGTTATGTACAGAATTGTTGAATCACTATATTGTGCACCTGAAACTAATATATCACCATGTGTTAATTATACCTGAATTAAAAGTAAATAAATAAAAATAAAAAATAAAAAGCCATTGAAAAAAATATATAGTAGTAATAACAAAGTCAAAGGCAGTAAGACAAATCCCCTGGAAAATTAGCTTATTCCTAAATAGTCTTGCAGTAATTTTATTTTAAAACACTTTCTAATTTGAATTAAATAGTAAACAAACATACTTAGAATGGCAATACAATACCCTCTTTACCCAAATACTGATAAGATTAAAAAAGGGGTGGTAGCCTGAGATACCAAAGATTAACTCAATATAATTAAAATTGTGGCCCAGCTACAAGAAGAATTTGGAATGAGTAGCTTCTTACCTTCACCACCAGGCAAGTGAAAGGGCTTTATTACCTGGGAAATAATTCAAAACAATAACTATACTTCAACCATTCTTTTAGAACAACATTCAGGGGAATAAATCAGAACTTTATAAGATACCTGAAGGAATATATTATCCATCATAAAGAGAAAGCAAAATAAACAGAAGATCCATAGATAATGCAGTTATTGAAATTATCATTATTATGTTAAACAATTTACAGCAAAAGATTAATATATTGGGTGAAGTGATAGCACATTTCAGCAGAAAACTGAAAGCAATAAAAAAGCACCAAATGGAAATTATGGAGTTACAGAATACATTGTGTGAAATTAAAGTTTGTTAAATGAGTTTAACAGAATACTTGACATGGGTAAAAAAAGGATAAGTGAATTTGAAGTCAAGTGAAAAGAAATGCTCTAAACTAAAAACACAGAAAAATATTGTTTTAAAAATGACAGTAAAAAGGTCAGTAATCTGTGACATAATATCAATAATATAGATGCAATTATGCAATTGCATAAAAAGAGATGAGGGAAAATTAAACTAAAAATGTTTTTGGAAAAATCTGAAAAATCGAAGAAACTTATGAGAAATCTCAACGCACAGATATAAAAAGCTCAACAAACCCTAATCAGAATTTACATACACACACCCACATGCATACACACACACACACACACCCCTGAGCATTCCATAGTCAAACTGCTGAAAACCAAAAATAAAAGAAAACCTTACAGAGACAAAATACAGGTAACCGAAAGAATGAATATACATATGGATAATGGCTAGACCACGTAACAAAAATAGAACATGACACAATCTGCAGCAACTATCCCAGGAAACCAGTCTATTTTCTACAGTAACTAACCTAGGAAGTCAAACTACTTTTTGTAAGTCAGATGTGTAGGAAATCAGATGACTATCTCTAGCAAACAGCCTAAAAAGCCAACAAAAGCCCCTATACAATTGGTCCAAAATGCTCAGGACCTCATTAATAACTGACAGCTTCCCTAATTTTTTGTCCCACATCCAACTTATAATTAACCAAAGAAAGCCCTGTGTACCCCTAACTGTGTAGAATGTACCACTTCTAATTAGCCTACTTCCAATTTCCCCAGGCCAACAGCTTCCAATCAGGGCATTCTTTTTTCCAATCTAGCCTTTCTTTTCTTTTTTCTTTTTTTTTTTTTTTTCATCATAAAGCTTTCCCACTCCTCTGCCTGTCTTGAATTTCTGCCAAACATAAGTAATCATGGCTGACTCTTGCTATAGCAAGTTCTAAATAAATAGCCTTTGCCTGTTCTCATTTGGTTGGTCTTCATTTATTTCCACATAATGTGCAGAAGAACACGAATGATTGCTGACTACACATAATAAACAATTCAACCCAGAACATAAGAAACACAATCTTTAACGTGTGAAGGGAAAAATACTTATAACCTAGAATTCTACAATCAGTGAAAAAGTCCTTGAGAAATGAATGCAAAATAAAGATATATCCGCTAAGCAACAGCGGAGTGAAAGAATCTGTCACTAGCAGAATCTGCACAACAAAGTAAATCCTTCAATACAAAAGTAAACAATTCCAGATGGAAACTCGGGCTTAAAGGTGAAAGAAATTATAAATATATAGGAAGTACAAAAGACTATTTCTTAATCTTTCTTACTCTCTTTAAAAGGCTGTTAAGAGCAAAAATGGTAATATAAAAATGGAGTTTATAAATTATGAAGTGAAACATGAAAACAATGGCACAAAAGAGGGAGCAATTGGAAATACATAAAGTTAAGATTCTTGCATTAAAAATAGAATGAGGGCAGCCCCGGTGGCGCAGCAGTTTAGCGCCGCCTGCAGCCCAGGGTGTGATCCTGGAGACTCTGGATCGAGTCCCACCTCAGGCTCCCTGCATAGAGCCTGCTTCTCCCTCTGCCTGTGTCTCTGCCTCTCTCTCTCTCCTCTCTCTCTCTCTGTGTCTCTCATGAATAAATAAAATATTTAAAAAAATAAAAAATAAAAATAGAATGATGAAGCATTAATTCAAAGTGTACCACAAGGTAGATACATACCAAAGTACTTAGATAACCATGAAAAAATTGGAACTAAAAATATTCCAATTAGAGTTTGTTACACTGGAGCTATATACCTAGATCTAGATCTAGGTCTATCTGCCTAACTATGTACCTACCCGTCTATCTATCTGTCTGTCTAGAGAGAGGTAGTGAGGGACACCCAACTGTATATATCATACAGAGCTGTATTTTAAATGTAAAGTAACAGATAGGTGAAAAGAAAAATGACAGAAAAAGGCACATCATTCATATGAAATCCGATGTGGCTATATTTAGCATTAGAGAAAATAGATTTTAAGATATAAATGTATTACCAGATATATAAAAGTACATTTCATAAAGACAAAAGGTCAATTATCAAGAAGACATGTTCTAAATGTGTATACATCTAATAACAGAGTTTGAAAATATATGAAGGAAAAATGGACAGAATTAAAGGCAGAAACAGAGAAATGTGCAATTATGTTGGAGATTTTAGTATATGTTCCTGAGTAATTAATAAAACAAGTAGATAAAAACCAGTAAGAAAATATATTTGAATGACATTATCAATCAAATTGATTTAATTGACATATACATAATACTATACAACACAATTACAGAATATTCTTATTTTCAGGTACACATGAACCTTCTATTATTAAGTCATATTATATATTGCACCATGAAATAAGTCTCAGCAAATTTATAAGTATGTAAATTATAGAGAAGATAATTTAAAACAATATGTTAGAGGTGGGTTCTTTGACAAAAGTAATAAATTTCATAATCTCTTAGAATAGCTTCGTGAAATAATAAAAATCAAAATACATAAATTACCAATGTCAGAAATGAGAAATGGCATCAACTGAAGATTCTACAAACATGAAAATGATAATAAAGTGATATTCTAAACATCTAAGCCAAAAAATTCAGAAAATTAGATGAAATAGATAAATTTCTTAAAACCACAAATGTAACAAAAAAGAAATAATAAATAAAAATATCCTTGTATATGTTAAATAATGGATTTCCAAATTAATGGAAATTTAGAAATGCAATCAAATAAAATATTAGGCACTTATTTTCTTCAGGAAAGAATAGAAAAAGTTTTATGGAGAAGGAGATATGATCATCCATGAATATCATTTACATTATAATTAAATATTTTTAACTAAAAAGTCCAATATGACTAAATTGGGAATACAAGAGATAGAGGATGGGTAAGTGCTACAGAAAATCAATACATGGAACTGGAGGGTATTATGCTGAGTGAAATAAGTCAATCGGAGAAGGACAAACATTATATGGTCTCATTCATTTGGGGAATATAACTAATAGTGAAAGGGAATAGAGGGGAACGGAGAAGAAATGGGTAGGAAATATCAGAAAGGGAGACAGAACATGGAAGACTCCTAACTCTGGGAAATGAACTAGGGGTGGTGGATGGGGAGGAGGGTGGAGGGTGGGGGTGACTGGGTGGCAGGCACTGAGGGGGGCACTTGGCGGGATGAGCACTGGGTGTTATTCTGTATGTTGGCAAATTGAACACCAATAAAAAATAAATATATTATTAAAAAAAAGAAAATCAATACATGATGTCCAAAATGTAAACCAAAAAATCAAGAAATAGCAAGAAGCAGCTGTTATTTAGAAATGTCTTAGAAATGAAAAAGAAACAGTTAAAATATTTTAAAGCAGTAACCTTTGTGAAGCAAGAAGAGATTAGATAAGGCATTGATTATTTTTGTATATTCTTTTAATGTTTGAGATTTCAAACTCTTTGTATGCATTACATCATTAAAGATTAAAATCATATAAGTTCATTATAGATATTTGAAAAACATTAAGAAGTCTAAAGAAAAATTACATTTTATAACTTAAGGTTAGCCATTCTGCATATTGCTGTGGTATTATATAATAACTTCCAATATATATACAAACAAAAAAATAAATACTTCACTAAGTTGGAAACATACTATATATATAAATTTTGCAATGTTATTTGTCAACAAAAATTACATCATGGATATTTTCCCATATTATTGACTATTATTCAAAGCTAATATATTTAATGATGATATAATTTCCTATTAGGGATATTCATTAATTAAACAAATATTTATTATGAGTATTTAATATGACCAGACACTTTTCTAGGTATTTGAGATACATCAATGAAAAAACAGGCATTAGCTGTTGATCACTAGTACATTAATATGGATAATTTAAGTTTACTTATTTTGTTGTTGTTATGATAATGCTTCAGTAAACATCTCTGTTTCTAAGAGTTACTCTCGGAAGTGAAATTATAATTCAGACATACAAATATTTTACAGTTTCTTGAAACATACTTGCAAGTTGTCTCCCCGAAAAGGTGCATCAATTTACATTTTCATCAGTGTGACATGGGAGTGTCTGCTTTACAGAATTATGTTGTACCATAACAATTCCATTATCTTTTAAAATTATTTTCCAGTTTGAAGGGGATATAATTCTTTTTTTAAAAAAGATTTTAGGGATCCCTGGGTGGCGCAGCGGTTTGGCGCCTGCCTTTGGCCCAGGGCGTGATCCTGGAGACCCAGGATCGAATCCCACGTCGGGCTCCCGGTGCATGGAGCCTGCTTCTCCCTCTGCCTATGTCTCTGCCTCTCTCTCTCTCTCTGTGACTATCATAAATAAATAAAAATAAAAAAAAAATAAAAAAAAATAATAAAAATAAAAAAGATTTTATTTATTCATTCATGAAAGACACAGAGAGAGAGAGAGAGAGAGAGAGAGAGAGAGGCAGAGACACAGGCAGAGGGAGAAACAGGCTCCACACAAGGAACCCGACGTGGGACTCGATCCCAGATCTCCAGGATCAGGCCCTGGGGTGAAGGTGGCACTAAACCGCTGAGCCACCTGGGCTGCCCAAAGGGGATATAATTCTTTTATTAGTTTCTATTTGTTTAATTATTTGTTAGATTGAAAAGTTTTCTGATATTAGTTGTCTACTCCTATTTCTTGTTTTTACTCTTTGAAGGGTTGACTTTATGTCTTTTCATCTCACAAGTACTGTCTTTTTGGTTTCTGGTTTTTAGATAAGGGAATAAAACAAAATGAAATCATTTCCAATTTCTAGTTTTACATGGAAGGAGCTTGGAAGTCACCACTGTGTCCTAATGAGTAAAAAGCCAAAAAACTGAAATCAACAGATCTGCTGGGTACCTAGAGAACAGATGACAAAGGGCAAATAGCAGCCACTAAGACTAAACAGTCAGGTGAATGTGGGCAGTCTTAGCTTACCAGGACATAGACACATGAAAGGAAAGTGTCATGGGAGCTAGTACCTGAGTAGGAATACATGAACTGTGAATGATGAATTGCTGGAGGCTCAGTGTAGACAACTCTGAGGGTGAATAACCCTAGTGGGATACAGTCCTAGGAGCCCCCCCACAATACTGTGAGATTTACTTCCTGGAGCTCAACTGGATTCCTACAGTAAATATCAGTGAAAAATCCCCCTGGGTATCTGGCAGTAGGAGGGGAAAGGAACCATTCCAAAATAAAACAGAGGGTTCTTCTCCTAAAGAAGGTCTGCACTCAAGGAAAATGACTTAACCAGAGTAAAATCTGCTGTAGTATTTTAGAGCCTAAGTGACCTAAGAAAAGAAAATACCCAAATCCAGCTCAATCTTGCTATCCTGTCCTAACTAGGGTGGGGAGAAGAAAACTGAGAAATAATTGGGCACAAGGCCACTAAAAGACTAAGTTCATTATAGGACTGCAGAAGGCTTTACCCACCCCTCAGGCCTCACAGCACATCAATAAAGGCCTTTTACAATAGTTCCTTTTACCTATTATCAAGAAAAAATTACAAGGCACACCAAAAGGCAAAAAAATCCACAATTTTAAGAGACAGAATAAACATCAGAACCAGACATGGCAGGGATGTTGGAATTATCAGACCAGGAATGGAAAACAACTATGATTAATATGCTAAGGGCTCTAATTAATAAAGTAGACAAGTGCAAAAACAGATGGGAAGTGTAGGCAGAGAGATGGAAATACTAAGAAAGAGCCAAGAAGAAAGTCTACAGATTAAAACAAAAAAAAAAAAAGTAACAGAAATGAAGAATGTATTAAATGGGGTATTGGTAGACTGGACATGGCTGATGAAAGAATCTCTGAGTTAGAAGACATAGCGATAGAATCCTCAAACACAAAAAAGCAAAGAGAACAAAGACTTAAAAAACCCAAACAGCAATATTCAAGGATTGCGGGACAATTAAAAAGATACAACATACACATAATGGGAATACCTGAAGCAAAAGAGAGAGAAAGGAAGAGAAAAAAATTATTTGATATAGGAATGACTGAAATTTCCCCAAATATATGTCAGACACTAAACCACAAAGCTAGGAACCTCAGAAAACAACAGGCAAGATCAATGTCAAAGGGAGAAAGAAAAAGTACACCATGGCATATCATTCTCAAATAATAGAAAATCAAAGATAAAATTCTGAAAGAAGCCAGAGAGAAAAAACTCCTTACCTATAGAGGAACAAAGATAAGAATGACTCCTACCTCTCAGAAACCATGAAAGCAAGAAGAGAGTGGAATGAAGTACTTAAAGAGGTAAGAGAAAAAAAACTCACCAACTAGAATTTAGGTACCCTGTGAATATCGTTCCAAAATCAAAGAGAAAGAAAGATTTTCTCAGATGAACAAAAATTGAAGGAATAGGTTGTCAGTAGACTAACCTTACAAAAAGGTTATAAAAAAGATCTTTGGAGAGAAGGTAAATATTATAGGTCAGAAACTTAGATTTACATAAAGAAAGAAAGAGCACCAAAGAAGGAATAAGGAAAGGCAAAATTAAAAAAAAAAAAAGGTTTCTTATTCATTTTTTAAAAAAAATATTTTATTTATTCATTTGAGACACAGAGACAGAGACAGAGACAGAGACAGAGACAGAGACAGAGACAGAGGGGGAAGCAGGCTCCCTGCGGGGAGCCCGATGTGGGACTGGATCCCAGGATCCTGGGATCACAACCCAAGCCAAAGGCAGACACTCAACCACTGAGCCACCCAGGCACCTTATTTTCTTATTCTTAATTGATCTAACAGATATTAGTTTATACAAAATAATAATTCCTGTAATGTATTCAATTATGTCTGTTTTTATATATATCATATATAAATAGCAATAATACAATAGACAAGAGGGATAAATTAGGATGATTTTATTATTATAAGGCAGTCACACTACCTGTGAGGTGGGACAGTGTTACTTGAAAGTGGATTTGGATTATCTATAAATGTATACTACACACCCAAGGGAAACTACTTTTTTAAAATGTAAAAAAAAAAAAAGGAAGTATAACTGATATACTAAGAAAAGAGGGAAAATGAAATCTGAAAATGCTTAATTAAAGCTACAAAAGGCAGAAAAAGAGTGGAAAACAAAAGGGAAAAAGAACAAGGGGAATAAATAGTGACAAATGTTGATAAATGTTAATCCAACTACATCAATAATCACTGTGAATGTCAATGGTATAAATGTACCAATTAAAAGAGAGAGAATGTCAGAGCAAATCAAAAAACATAATCCAACTATATGTTGCCTATAAGAAATCTACTTTAAATAAGAATACAAAACCGCATATCGATTAAAAGTAAATGGATGGAGAAAAACTTACCATGCCAATAATAATCAAAAGTAAGCAGAGTGGCTATATTAATTTCAGACACAGTAAACTTCAAGTCAAGGAAATTTATCAGGAATAAAGAAAGGCATTATATAACAATAAAGAGGGCAATTCTTCTCCAAGGAAACATAACAATTCTTAAGGAGTATGTGCTTAACAACAGAGTGTCAACTGAACCAAAAGCTGACAGGACCACAACAAACAATAGATAGATCCACTATTACAGTTAGAGATTTTAACATTCCTCTCTCAGCAGCCAGAAAATCAGGACAGACATAGTTGACCTCAACAATGCCATAAATCAACTGAATTTAATTCACATTTATAGACTACTTCATCCAACAACAGCAAAATATACACTCTTCTCAAGCTCACATGGAACATTCAACAGTTAGACTACATTCTGCCATAAATCATATCTTAACACATTTGAAAGAATAGACATTACACAATGTATGATCTTAGAACACAATGAATTAAACTAGAAATCAATAACAGAGAGATCAATAGAAAAGTCCCCAAATTCGCGGCATGTAAACAATATACTTGTAACCTTTCCACTCAGAGAGTCCCCTTTAATATTTCTTGCAGGACTGGTTTAGTAGTCACAAACTCCTTTACTTTTGTTTGTCTGAGAAACCCTTTATCCTTTCTTCTATTCTGAAGCATAGCCTTGCTGTATAGAATATTCTTGGCTGCAGATTTTTCTCATTCAGCACTTTGAATATATCATTCCACTCTCCTCTGGCTTGCCAAGTTTCTGTTGAGAAATCTTTAGCTAACCTAATGGGTCTTAACTATAGGGAACAAACTGATGGTAACCAGAAGGGGGGATGGGTTAAATATGTGATGGAGATTAAGGAATACACTTGTGATAAATATCAGGTGTTCATGTAAGTGTTGAATCAGTAAATTGTACACCTGAACTAATATTACACTGTATGTTAACAGAAATTTAAATAAAAACTTTAAAAAACCAAACAAAACAAGACACTTCTAAATACACAAGTCAAAAAAGATATTTCAGGAGAAATTTTAAAATATTTTGAACTAAATGAATTAAAACAATTTATCGAAATTTGTGGAATGCAATGAAAGCAGAGCTTAGAGTGAAATTTATAGTATTTCAGGTATATATTAGAAAAAATGAAAGATCCAAAATCAATGTTTCCACTTTATGTAAACTAGAAAAAGAAGTGAAAATTCAACCAGAATTCAACAACAGAATAAAAATTAGAGCAGAGATCAATGAAACTGAAAATAGGAAATCAATAAAGAAAATCAAAGCAACCAAAAAATATTTTTTTGATAAAGATCAATAAGTTTCTATCCAGGCTAACCCAGAGATAGAGAGAGGACACATATTACTAATATCAGAAATGTAAGAGGATATATCACCACGGATCCAGTGGACCTTAAAAAGATATCAAAGGAACAGTATGAACAACTCTCTGCCCCCACATATGGTAATCTAGATGAAATGGACCAATTTCTAGAAAGACACAAGCTGACAAACTCATACAAAAAGAAACAGACTATCAAAATAGGCCAATGTCTATCAATGAAATTGAAATCTGTAATCAATAACCTTCTAAAACAGAAAGTACTAGGACCAGAGGGTTTACTGGTAAATTCTACCAAACACTTAATGAAAAAATCATAACAATTCTCTACAATCTCTTTCAGAGGACAGAAATAGAGGAAACTTCTTAACTCATTCTACGAAGTCAGAACTATCTTTATACCAAAATCAGAAAAATTCATAACATGAAAAGAAAACTACCCACCAATATCTCTCATAAACATAGATACAACAAAATATTAGCAAACTTAATCTAAAAAAGCATAAAATTAATTATACACCATGACCAATTGGGATTTATTCCTGGTATGGAAGACTGATTCTTACATTCCAAAGTGAATTAATGTACTTCATCACATCAATAGATTTTTTTTTAATCACATGATCAAATCAATAGAAGCAGAAAAAGCATTTGATAAAATCCAGAACTATTCATGACAAAAACTCTCAGTAAACTAGAAATAGAAGGACACTTTCTCAGGATGCCTGGGAGCCTCAGCAGTTGAGCATCTGCCTTCAGCTCAGGGCGTGATCTTGGGGTTTGGAGATCGAGTCCCGCATCAGGCTCCGAGGAGTCTGCCTCTCCCTCTGCCTATGTCTCTGCCTCTCTCTCTGTGTCTCTCATGATTAAATAATTTTTTTTAAAAGGACACTTTCTCAACTTGATAAAGTCTGTCTACAAAAATCCTACAGCTAACATCATACTTTTAAAAAATATTTTATTTATTTATTTATTTATTTATTTATTTATTTATTTATTTTTTGAGAGAGAGAAAGACGAGAAAGAGAGCACACGCATGTGGAGGGGCAGAGAGAGAAGGAGAAGCAGGCTCCCCGCTGAGCACAGAGCCCAACACAGGCTCAATTCCAGAACCCTGAGATTGTGACCTTGGCCAAAGGCAGACACTTAACTGACTGAGCCACCCAGGAGTCCCCTAACATCATACTTAATGGTGTGAAACTCCAAGCTCTCCCATAAGATCAGGTATGAGGCAAGAATGTCCACCCTTACCTGTTCCTCTTAGCATCATATTGGAAGTTCCAGGTAATGCAGTGAGTTAAGAAAAGCAATTAAAATATATTTATATTGAGAAGGAAAACATAAAACTGTCTTTGTTTACAAATGACATGATTCTGTATGTAGAAAATCTAAAGAATCAACAAAAGCCTCCTGAAACTAAGTGATTAGAGGAAGGTTGAAGAACAAATATTATGTATAAAAGTCAGTTGCTTTCCTATACATCAACAATGAACAAGCATAATTAGAAATTAAAAACACAATATCCATCCCCGAAAATGAAATACTTAGGTATAAATCTATCAAAACATGTATAGTATCTATGAGGAAAACTGCAAAACTCTGATGAACAAAATCACAAAAGAACTAAATAAATGGAGATAGATTTCATGTTATTAGGTAGAAAGACTCAATATTGTCAAGATGCCAGTTTTCTAAAATTGATCTATAGATTCAACAAAATGTCACTCAAAATCCCAAGTTATCTCATGGGTATTGAAAAACTGTTCTAAGGTTGACATAGAGAGTCAAAAGACTCAGAATAGCCAATATAATATTGAAGGAGGAGAATAAAGTTGGAAAATTAACACTACCCAACCTAAACATGTACCCTAAATCTATGGTAGGAGAGTATGGCATTAGCCAAAGATTAGATAAACAAATCAATGGAAGAGAAGAGAGAGCCCAGAAACAGACCAATATAAAGAGTCAACTGACCTTGAAAAAGGACCAAATGCAATACAATGAAGCAAAGACAATCTCTTGAACAAATAGTGTGGGAATAACTGGTGTCCACATGTAAAAAAATTAATCCAGGCCCCAGAACCTTCAAAAAATTAACTCAAAGTGGAACATAGGTCTAAACATAAAATAAAAACTAGAAAACTCCTAGAAGATAATCAAGGAGAAAACTTAGATACCCTTGAGCATGGTGATGACTTTTTTAAAAAGATTTATTTATTTATTTATTTGAGAGAGAGGGAGAGAGAAAGAGTTGGGGGAGGGACAGAGGGAGAGAAGAGAGAAAAATCTCAAGCAGACTCCCCACTGAGTGCAGAGCCTAATGCAGGGCTTGATCTCATGACCCTAGGTCATGACCTGTGCCAAAATCAAGAATTGGATACAACTGACTGAGCAATCCATGGAAAAAATTTGCAAAAGGCACACATGATAAAGGACTGTTATTCAAAATATACAAAGAACCCTTAAAACTCAACAGTAAGAAAACAACACATTTCAAAAATAGGCCAAAGACTTTACTTGCTGTCTCAGCAAAGAAGATATACAGATGGCAAATAAGTACATAAAACATGCTCCAAATTATGTGTCGTTAGGGAATGCAAATTAAAACAGCAATGAGATACAACCATATACCAACTAGAATGGACAAAATTCAGAATACTAGTAACATCAAATGCTGATAAGGATATGGAGCAACAGGACCTCTCATTCATTGCTGGTGGGAATGCAAAATAATTTTGGAAGACAGTTTGATTGTTTATTAAAAGCTAAACATGCCCTCATGATACAATCCATCAATCACGCTCTCTAGCATTTATCCAAAGGAGCTGAAAATTTATGTCCACACAAACCCTGCATGTAGATGCTTATAACAGCCTTCATAATTGTCAATACTTGGAAGCAACCAAGATGACCTTCAACAGGTGTTCGGATAAATAAACTGTGGGACATTCAGACAGTGAAATATTATTCACTGCCAGAAAACAAATGAGCTATCAAGTCAGGGAAAGATATGGAGGAATCTTTTTTTTTTTTTTTTTAATTTTTTTTTTTTTTTTTTTTTTTATTTACTTATGATAGTCACAGAGAGAGAGAGAGAGGCAGAGACACAGGCAGAGGGAGAAGCAGGCTCCATGCACCGGGAGCCCGACGTGGGATCCGATCCCGGGTCTCCAGGATCGCGCCCTGGGCCAAAGGCAGGCGCCAAACCGCTGCGCCACCCAGGGATCCCGATATGGAGGAATCTTAAAAGTATATTACTTAGTGAAAGAAGCCAATCTGAAAAGGCTTCATCATGTATTATTGTAACTAAATAACATTCTGGAAAAGGCAAAACTGTGGAGACAATAAAAAGATCACTGGGTGTCAGGGATGGGTAGGAAGAGATTAAAAAAAAAGGACACAGAGGATTTTTAGGGCACTGAAAATACTCTATGATATAATGATGACGTCATTTTACATTTATCCAGAACCAAAGAATGTACAACACCAAGAATGAAGTCCAAGGACTGTAGGTGGTAATGATGAGTTATTATAGGTTCATCCTTGGTAAAAAATGTACCATTCTGGTGAGTGATTTTGATACTGTGTAGACTATGTACATGTGGGGGCAGAATGTACATGGAAAATCACTGTACCTCTGCCTTAATTTTGTTGCAAAACTAAAACTGCTTCAAAAAATAGTTTTAAAAAATAAGAAACAAAAAATAAAGCTTCACATTTAGTCTTCAGGAAAAACATTGCCAGAATCATTTTATATTTTAATGTTTGCAGCAGGAAAATACCAAGTAGTCATGTTCCTTTTGCTGATCACAAGTATGTGGCATTTTTCATAGCTTTGAAAATAAAGTACCCCACAAAACCAAAAGAAATCCAAGTTCTTATATAGTTTTATTTACCTCAACTGATAACATTTTGAATGACCAGTTGCTGCAGTGCTCATTCTTTCATTGCTTCCCTAAATTTACAAGCAATATCTCATAAATTATGAGGCTAACTCAAGAATGAAGTCATTGAGTGTACTTTATAGGGGTAAATGGGGATCATGAGCTTCATAGCCCAAGAAAGGTTATCTTTTCTTAGATGGCCTGAAAAGAACAGAGCACACTGTAACAAACACATACTTTTTTAGACTTTTCCCCCTTAGTTATTAAACAGTTTTAATAATAAAAAAATTATCCTTCCTTAAAAGAGAAACTTGTGTTTCTAATTTTCTTTCTTTAAAAAAAAAAAAAAAAAAAAAAAAAAGCTGTTTTGGGACACCTGGGTGGTACAGTAGGTTAAGTATCAAACTCTTGGTTTCAGCCCAGGTAATGAACTCGGGGTCATGAAACCGAACCCTGCACCACCGTGCTGAAAGCCAGGTGTGCTAAAGTTTCTCTCTCTCTTTTCCACTGCCCTTCCCTGCCTCAGGAGCAGCCTCTCTTTCACTCTCTCTCACAAATAAAACATTTTTTTTAAAAAAGCTGTTTCATAGTCATGAAAGCATGGACATATAAGGCTTAGTGTTTTAGTTTACATCACATAGTTAGATCTTTATCTTATTAGAATATAAATTCCAAGATGCCAGATATCTTGTCTGCCTTGTTTACCACTATGGTCCTAGCAGTAAAAAAGTTTCTGCCTCGTAGGAAGGGCTTAATAATTGAAGAATGAATGAATTGTTCTTGAACCCAGTATATTAGCAGTCATAAATCTTTTTAATCATTTTTAAGAAATGTTTCCATAAGTAGTAAGTGAAAAAAGTTTTTTTTCATTCATTAGATCACAGTTCAACAAAAGGAGAGAAGGAATTAATCTCGATAGAAGTTTCACTATAATCTTGACATAAAGCGCATGGCCAAAGTGGAGGTAAAATCTTGGAAAGTCAAATGCATGTTCTCTTTCAGGGCTCTTCATTGCCCAATTTAAATAGTTGAGAAGCAAATAATTTTGAAGCTGAGGGATGAGTGCATCCTACTATAAATACATATGCAGTCTGTTGTTTCCTCTGTTTGTGTTTATGTTTGAAATTTTGGTATGTATAATGTATATAATATATACTTTCCATAGATTTTTTTAAAAACTTTTAAGTTCTGCTGAGTCTTCCCAGTTAGTAGTTGATAATTTATTTTTTTTAGTAGTTGATACTTTAAATTAGGTGTTCATTTATAATTGCAAAGGTGAGGGATCCCTGGGTGGCACAGCGGTTTGGCGCCTGCCTTTGGCCCAGGGCGCGATCCTGGAGACCTGGGATCGAATTCCACGTCGGGCTCCCGGTGCATGGAGCCTGCTTCTCCCTCTGCCTGTGTCTCTGCCTCATTCTCTCTCTCTCTCTCTCTGTGACTATCACAAATAAATAAAAATTTAAAAAAATTTTTTTTTAAATTGCAAAGGTGAGAGTTTGAGAAGTGTGTGTATATTAATTATAATAATTTGATAATAATTAAAGTAATCATAAGGGGAAAATATGAGAAACTTCAGATGCCAAAGATATAATGGCAAAATTTTATATATGATAGGTGAATGAAAGTGATACTTTAGTAGGAGGAAGAGAATAGCATACACATGGGGATGCCTTGAGCAAACTGCAGAAAGGCTAGCTACTTGCAAAAGGCACTTCCCTTTGCCAGAGGAATTATAAAAAGTTGCCTATTCCTCTAGGTGAATGCAGTCTTGCCCTTTTGGCTTGGCAGAACAGAACATGACCAATAATCAGCTTCACTCACCCCATGGCCAACAGTAGCCTTTGTAGAGTGCACAAACGTCATCATTTCATACCTACACACAGCAGCCAAGGGGAGCCATTTCTGGCATCTTCCAAATCCCTGACATCAACAGCAGCCTATTTTGCCTACTCAAAAAAAAAAAAAAAAAGGTCATCCTGGATAGTGTAAAATACAACTACAAAATAATTAGTGCTAGCTAACTGGACTAAATAAAAGTCATCCTTTTGCTACATTTGTAATCTTGCTCCTGTCTCCTAGATAGAATACCTTCTGAAAATAAATTCAGGGGCAGCTCACTAAATGCTCCAAAAAAAATGTCGATGTAATGTTTCCTTAAGTTGAAGTTTTCTCTTTATTGCAGATGTACTCATAATTATTTTGGCTAATTGGAAGGGAATCCCAGAACTTACACATTGCCTTTCCTCCTTGTTCCAACAAGATGACACCACATTTCTAATTTCACTATTCATCTCAGCAAGAAAATGGGGCTGGAGCCAGACAGATCAGATGAGAGAATAATGAAACTGACATTTCTACTGAGCTTTGAGAGCTGGGACTCTTTAAAGTACTATAGACACAGGAGACTCTCTGACTACAGGGTGTTTCTTAGTTCCTTAGATGTCCCTGTGGTCCATGACAGGAAGACAGACAAGTCCAAGGTTCAGAGATGAGCCCCTCAGTTCTCTCATGCAGATAACAATTGCTACCTTCTTTTATATAAAAGAATGTAAAATGGCAAATTATTTGAAAAGAACAACAATATGTAATGCTTCCAGGGTTCTTAGACACAAATTTTCTACAAAATGGTGCCTAGTAACACTTACTTGTTTCTAACAAAATAGAAGCCATCTATTTTTAGGAACATAACTGACTACAGCATGAGTCCCTGAATGGTGAACTCTATGTTTGATGTGTATGCACACTGCAAATCCCCTGAAGGTGTACTCACAAGTCAGTGTGAAAATGTGTAACATCAGGCAGTAAATTCTTGCCTTAGAATCAAATGGAATTCATATAATCTACTGAATGAAAAGTAAGACAAATTTTAAAACTAACGTTATCATATATACACACATGGGATATATATACACACACACACGTGTACACACATATGTGTGTTTATATAAAGTACCCAATATATACCAACCATTTAAAAGTTAACTATTCTTAAAATAGTTAATAGTCTGATATAGTATTTAAACCTGAAAGGAAAACAAAAAACAAAACATAAATACCCAAACAAAAATAATCCCCATCCAAACTGTCAAATACCATCAATTTTAAGTGGAATTAAAGTTCACAGAAAAAAAGATATAACAAGAAAGAGGAAATTTACTTTAATTCACATGAAATTAAATATTTGTAGAAATGAAGAATGTTGGCAGAAATTTGATATCAGTAGACCTCTAGTGGTTATTAGAGTAACTGGTGATTTTACTATTTTCCATTACTGCCTCTTTCAGCATGAAACAAAAAATGTTCAAGGGTTCCAGGATATTACCTTCAATGGCAACAGTGTAAACAGTAGCAAATATCTGTTCATATCTCTAGAAAAACAAAATAATAAAAAAATAAAACTAACTTCCAAAGTAGGTTGGCCACAAACTATCACATAAAAATATTCTATTTAAAAATGCCTTTATAGGCTTCTAAACCCAGAGGTTTACCTTCTGACTGTAAAATAATTTCCATGAAAAGAGAAATTCAATGCACATGTGTTATTTTTTTTCATCTCAGATAACTGAAATGTTACATTTTCTTTAGCAAAGATGTTTAGTCTAAATTTAAACCTGTGAGCTATGAATACATGATTTTACTTGCAAGGGAGACAATAAATAACATGGTTTTTCTTTATATTAAAATGAAATAAATGCCAGTTTTGAAGGATGATGGACATAAACCACTCAGCAATTGATGAGGTCACAGAAAATTGCATCAGGTAGACAGACGTAAATTGTATTCTAATTGAAAGTAAAAAGTCTCAGATGAAGTTAATTTCATTTTCCCAAATTTAAGTCATTCTTGTTAATGATGGCTTTTGCCACTGATTAATAAAGACAACTGGTACAGCAAAGGATGTCTTCAAGCAGCAGCATTCTTTAGGTGACATTAGATGTGGCTATAGAATGACGCTCAGGAGCCAATGACACATACTGTCAATGACATCACTTTAGCAAAAAAAAAAAAGAAAGAAAAAATTACTTCCCACAAGAAGATATTCCTTTGCTACATATTATAATTCATCTCAAATAGGTAAGTGTAGAAGATAAACCATTTAATAAGTCATGGTCAAGCCAACCATGTATATATCACAATAAGCCAATATAAAAGAATTACTCACATGGGATCAAAATAGCATAGTTTTAAAAGATCTTTTGCTTTGGAGGTGGATTTCTGAAATGCCTACTGATTACTTATAAAAGAATGTACGTACAAAATGGACCTGCTTTCCAATTTCCTAGAAGGCATTAAAAAAGGAAGAATATTGCTCAGGATGATAAATTTAAGATAACTGTGAAGCTACTTTAGAATGTTAACTTCTAAGCTCTGCCCCAAATTTAATGATGATTACTCTCAATATCTATATTCCATGTAGAACTGGTTTAAATTGACATGGTCACCAACTCAAGTGTACAAAAAGGGGCATCTTCCTTTTTTAACTGAATTCACTTTATTGCCCCACTGCTCGTCAGGTAGGGAAATATATGGCCCATGAAGGATGCTTGGTCATTCCAGTGAAAAACTCTTTTTTTTTTTTTTTTTTTTTTTTTTTGTAGAACTACTCTGCCTTGTAAACTTCTCAGGATTCTAACCACCAGCACTCCTTTTCCTTCTCCTTTAGGAATCTCAGTGACATGATAGTGAATGAAGCTTGGAAGCCTGAGAAAGAAAAGGAGGCCAACTTATTCTGTCCTCCTCGTCCTGCATGGAAGAGTAACCTTCTCATCAGATGCCTATCCTTGTGGAATCTACTAATGATAACCATACCTCTGCCAGAGCTTCCAAATAGTAGATTTGGGACTTGGTCCACTCAATCTCAGAGATTCTTACAGTTCACCAGACCTCTTGGCTGCTTCTTCCTGCCACCTTACCCCAACCATGCTAGCCAGGGCATCTGTGAGATTTTCCCTTAGCCTATCACCTAAGTGCCTCATGCTAAGTACTGCACTCTTCAGATGCCATGTTGGACACAGGGCATCTCTCTATGAGGTTTGTGGCCACCCTAACAATACCCTGGGTGTAGAACTCTGTTCTTTTATCCTTCAAGAATATTCCAATTACTCCACTGCCCTGGCCATGGCCACTAGGCTTTTTTCAGAGAACCATGCAGCTCATCTCTCTAAATTGCTCTTTCCCACATACAGTAGGAAGGTTAACTTCTTTGGGGAGGAAAAAAGTTCTTATTATGCATTCTTGTCCTTTCTATAATTTATTCATCCAGGCCTCTAGGCTTTTGCTTCTATTTAAAGCCAATTTCTTAGAATTCTATTCTATGTTTGGATCTCACCGGTCAAAGTCATTGCTTTTAAAGATGCATATCTATGCTATTAATTTTAAAATATCAACTTAAGTACTCAAAAACCAAACAATTGATTCTTTATTCTTTCTGTAACATGCTTAGCCTAAGGGCAGTTCATTTGAAAAGCCCTGGACTCTGCTTAAAAGGAGATGTGGTGAGCAGAAGTAAAAGAATTTGAAAAACCAAGCATACATAGTTTAATATCAAAATATGGCCCCATTATACCTAACAATTTATAAAGCACATTATTTTGCTCATGCAGGTTTCTGTCCAAGGTGTTCTTATGCCTTTCTTCACCTGTGAACTGTTTTTCACCTTCTGGACCTATGTCACTTTTTCTAAGAGGCATTTCTAGCTCTCCCATGGCCAGGTTAAATCAGCGCCACTGTTATTCTCTCTCATGTGGCTCCTTCCATTCAGAGTGGTTGTCATAATTTGTAATCACAAATTTACTCTTATGTCCCCACACTACCAGTCTATACATCAATGTTAATAGTGTGGGTCTTTTTTTATTTTGCCCACTGCCAAATTTCAAGCACTTTTTATACTTCTGGCATATAGAAGGTGGTCAATCAATATTTGTGAATAGCCATATTATCTTATTGGTTTCTGTCATAGATTCTGTGAGGTTAAGAAGGCAAATATTACCTTAAAATGGAGGACCTTTAGGTTAACGTATGTGAAATGGAATGCATCAGGACATGTTATATCACAGAACTGGGATCTACGCTTTGGTCCTGTGAACTCTAGCCCACCACTGTCCATTGTACCACATCCTTGTCCACTGTCATCTTTCATAATGGCTTGGAATCTGCCTTATAAAGAATTCTTAGTAAATACTTGCTTAACAAGGCAAAACATTATATTTAGTAACAAAAAAGAATAGTTTAATGGAAAGAAAACAAAAGACAGGGTTTAATTTTGAAATGAGAATAATATGTGACCCAATAAACCATTCTGATCATTATTTTAAAGATTTTATTCATTTGACAGAGCAAGAGAGTGAGGGACCACAAGCAGGGGGAGCAGCAGAGGGTGAAGGAGAAGCAGGCTCTTCACTGAGCAGGGAGCCCAATGTGGGGCTCAATCCCAGGACCCTGGGATCATGACCTGAGCCAAAGGAAGATGCTTAATCGACTGAGCCACCCAGGTGCCCAATCATTTTGATTATTAAACTGAATGACATTATTATAATATCACCATGATGGGGTACAAAACATTTTCAAAAGGTAGTCAAAATACTTAATTTATTTGCAAAAGTTTCACTTCCAGAATAACATTTTATAGTCTTCTTTTTAAGAAGATATGAATGGGTTCTTATCTATAGATGCAAATGCAAAAGCCAGTCTATTTATAGATTGGCCAGTTGACAAGCCCTATGAACATGGAGGGACATTTATAATCACCAGACAAAAAATATACCCAAGTGGTAACTGGCTCTATTAACCTTCAATTCACTCAATATATATTCTCAAAGCCACAATATCTCATGAGCATTTAGTAACCTTTACTGATCTAGTTGTATTCTTTTCACAAATGCAAGAGATTTCAATTTATAATATTAAAAGCCTTCTTTTGAAGTTTGATGTTTTATTTTTTTAATTTATTCACATTTATGTATGGCTGAATGTACCATTATTATATAAGTTTACCCAATTTAATCTGTATAATTTCCACATTTATGCACCCTTTAACAGTCTTTCAAAAATGCCTTTATTAGATTAATGTATTATTGCTATAAAGTATGTTAAGATATGCACCCTGTATGATTGATACTTCAAAATAGCCTATTCATCTGGATGCTTTATGTAGAAAAATGGTACTCTTCATCAAAAAGTGTACACTTTATTGTTAGTCACACAAAGCAAAACTGAAATGTTTCCCCAAAAAAGCTTATAAGATAAATCATTATTGGCATGAGTGGATAGTCATGAATGAAAAGTGTTTTTTTCCCCCTTCTCCAAAAGCTTGCTCTTATTATTTAGAATAAAGCACAGTAAAGTAAAATGAGAAGATATGAAATAATGAATGCACTAGAGGAGGTCAATCATAATTTCTTATTGTCCTTTCCAAAAAGGGAAGAATAGGGGGAAATGAAAGAAATCATCAAAAGTCAATTACGTATTTAACAGATAAAAGGAAATATGAATTTTAAAAACAGGACAATTATTGTCAAGAGGTGTTATAGAAATAAACATTTTAAGTTTGTTACTCCTTTTAGAAAGCTATATAAAACCAATAGATTACAATGGCTAGAAAGAATATTTTAATTCCTTTATAACAATGCGGAAGCAAAGAAGATACATGCATGAAAATAGGAAAGTACAAGAAAACATCTACAAGTAGCTATTATAGACAGTTTTAAAAGCACAGGCAATACTAAAATATGAACCCCAATATTAATTCCCTGTTCAAAAAATAAAAACATGATGAGATAGTTGAACATGCATGGCATAAAATAATGTGCGTAAGCAAGCCTAGGCTACAGAACATGATAAATGCAATGGTTAGAGAGGTGGGCTTGTGGCAACTTAAAAACCCATCTTTAAAGACATAGGCTCCAGATCTATGTTCTGATCTTGTTTCTACCACTTTGCAGTTGGATAATGACAGACTAGTTATGTAGCCTCAATGTCCTCATCTATACCATAAAAACAATAACAGTTTGTACCTCATAGGATTGTTGCGAAAATCTGAAAAGTTAATTCTTGGGCAGCGCCTGGCATACAGTAAGCAATCAAGACAGTTCTTGTCACCACCTATCATCACTTTCTGTTGGAAATATCTTACAACAATTTGATTTTAGATGGTTAAATTAAGATGAGAGACTAGATGTTTCTCATCGATCCAAAAATAGAATTATGCACATCACATTTTAGATAAACAAACTGCTGATGTCGTTGACATGCGTTAAGTAAGTATGTTCTCACTGAGCCCAATTTAGAACCCTGGCATCATTGTTCAGTGTACTAACCCTCCCCTGTACCTATAATGCTAATCTGATTTTTCTTGATTGCTTTATCATAGATTTGAATAAAGACAGAGCTAAGCAGTGATGAGTTGTGTTTTTTATTCTGTATGATGCTAGAATGTATTCTCCAAGATGTTATTATGCAGTAGCAATAATGATATGTTAGTGAAATAAATCCCCAGACTGAGAGATGTGCTGATTGATACTTGACTGCCAAAAATCTCAAAGTTTCTGAAATGTATATAGACATTGAAGGTTGTCAAAGCTTCAGTGATGCTGCTGTTAAAGGAAATTCTAAGAAACCCTCCAGTACCTTAGGAGCTCAGGTTAATTTTATGAAAAGTGTTTCAAAGAATATAATAATCATAATTGTTGAAAGTACTAAACCTAAATCCTCCTCCCTTTCTCTCTCTGTCCCTCCCTCACTCTCTCATCCCTTGCACACACACACACACACACACACACAGCTATTCTCTCCCCCCTTTGTTTCTCTCTCTAAATACACACATAACCACTCATACATAAATATGCACATTCTATATACATATATTCAGGAAGGAATAAGGGTTCTTAAGCATGATGTTCATAAAGAAGAGGGGGAAAGAGAGGAGAATTAATTTCACATATTGGTAATATCTACCAGCCTCTGTGTTGACTGTAGTTTCTTACCAAAAGCATGGAAGATTGGCAGCAAAAACAAGACAAAGTAACTCTGAACTCTGGAATATCTTGTAGTCAAGATTGGAGGGAAACTGGGAAGTCTGCTCCTTCAGTAATCACCCTGGTTTCCTAATACACTCTCTCTCTTTCTCTCTCTCTCTCTATATATATATATATACACACACACACACACACACACATATGCACCCTGGAATTAAAATGTAATATATAAAATGTAATATATAAATTATTATATATAGTATATGTTACATATAAATATAATATATAAATATAAATATAAATAAATGTAAATATAAATATAAATATAAATATAAATAAACAGCCTGGAATTAAGATGGCTGAAACTAATATTACACTGTGTGTTAGCTAACTGGAATTTATATAAAAACTAAAAAAAAAATAAATGAAATGGCTCTTTAAATATGGGAATGACCAGTTGGGAGAAGGATGACGGTGTCTCCATTATTCCTTAATCCCTTCCTCTAGCCTGAGAAAATACTTAGAGTAGTTTAAGGATATATAGAAAATGATAAAGGAGCCCCTGGATGGCTCAGTAGGTTAAGCATCTGACTCTTGATTTTGGCTCAGGTCATGATCTCAGGGTAGAAAGATTGAGCCCCGAGTCAGGCTCCATGTTCAATGGGGAGTCTTCTTGAGATTCTCTCTCCTTCTTCCTCTGTCCTTCCCCTGGCTCACACTCACACATGCATGTACACACTCTCTATCTCTCAAATAAATAATTCTTAAAAAAAAAATAAAACAATAGAGTCCCACTTATTTTTTAAAGGAAAGTGTTTTGTCAGGATGAAAACAACAGAAAACATTATAGATAAGAAAGAGAATCCTAAAAGTGTTCTAGGACTAGAATAAATCTTAGAGGTTAACTGAGCTTCCTTCCCATTTACAGATGTAGAAATGGTTGCCCCAAGGTGTTAATAATTCTTAAGTAAGGCCACAAAACTAGTTACTGGAAGAGCTGGTATGAGAAATCAGGTGTCAATATTTAAACTTAATAATGCCTTCCTGCTGCCTCCTTAATGACTTCGCTTGAAGATTTCCAAGCTACTTTTTTATTCCATTGTTCCTCAATGGGTTGGGCGGTAGATGAGGGAGACAGCAATAAGCATCAGAAACCCCAAAGTGAGATGCGAAAAGGACAAAATATTCATTCATGGGCAAGGAAGTCAGCTGCCTATCTCTTTTTTGGCAAGAAAGACTAAGTCTAAGAGTTGAGTGAACTTCCACCTCAGAAGCAAGCAGATGGGGAAGAAATTTCAAACACTATTTCAATTCAAAGACTACATCTTATAACATGTCAAACACTGTTCTTGACTCCAAAGACAGGGTGCAAGGATGCAGATGATGTACTGTTCCTGCCTGCAGGTGTTCCCAGTCAAATAAAGGAGTGATAAGAAAACAATTATACTATAAATTTATAATGAAGTATCCTTTCCATTGTTTTTCTTCAATAGCCTCTGACTATTCTTTCCTTCATGAATTATCATCTAATTATGATCTCTGTAAACCTTTTTTTTGTTTGTTTGTTTGTTTTTTTTAAGTAGTAGCTAGATGACCCACACTTACCCACAAGAAAGTTGTAAAGAAACACAGCATGGTGTTGACTTTACAGTAAGAATTTACAAAGGTTAGCCAGGTGGTAGTAAAAACAAACACAATTTTTTTGGGGAAAAAAAAACTACTTAAACATTCAAATTGGTAAATTTCAAGCAGTTCTGATTCTATAATATAACTGGATACATGAACTTATAAGTTCAAAATTTATTTTAATAAATATTCATAATATATGCACTTTCTAACATCTCTTTGGTATCATGTGCATTCTTGTCTTATTTATGCATTATCAGACAGACAAAACTCATATTCAAGGACAAAGGGTCTAGTAATCTGCTACTTGGTCCTACCAGAATTTTGGCATCCCCTGGAGGTGCTAAAAAATTGAATGTTGGGTCCATGTAATCATGCATGGTCTAGTGAACACTGTCAGAAAGATCATGACAAAGCAAAAGAATAATACTTCAAAACAAAGAACTAACCCAGAATTAAAATTCCAAATTAATCTGACATCCTTCACTGATCAGATTAGACTCTCCAAATCAAGACTGGAAGCTAGCCAATTTCCCTTAATTTTCCAGAGGTCCAGGAACTAGCTAAGATTGGATTGGTGTCTGGAGTGCACAGCAAGCTTTAGACTGAAATCAATAAACTAAATTTCTAAACAAGTACTCACTTATATGAAAAATCACTTATATAATATCAGTAAAGTATCAAGAAGCAGAATTTTAATTCAAGATAAAAGTAAACTTTTAAATATGATCACCCTAAATATAAGAAAATATCCCTTACAAAAGCATTTAAAGTAAATGCATAACTATGCATCTTTTTTCCATACTTATGTTTTACATGTAAGCCCCACTGCTATTCTTCTGCTTTTGGAAATAGAGTAACTGCCTAAAAACAATTTCAAATGATTAAACATACACACACACACACACGCACACACGCGCACACACGCACACACATAATATTTAAAAGAATCTAGCAATTGAAATTCCTCCAATTCATAGAAACATTCCACCTAATTCTCTATCTTCCTTATATTACGTATAAAGATATTTTATATTTCTGAAAATCATAATATATTTTTTATAGAACTGCCATGAAGAGAAAGCTTTCTAAAAACTTTATCGGTGTAACCACCTCAATGCAGAATAATTAATTAAATGTTTATCATGTAAATTGTTTTTAAATTTGGCATTAGAACAACTTGAAAAACTAACAGCATTGTATCATTCTTAGGTATTTTAATCCCACAAGTGTATGCAACTTAAAAATTGAGAATACCATCAAGAACAGATTCAATTCGGGAAGTCAAATATTTTATTACATTTATATAAAATAATCCTTTTAACTATTTTTTGCTTTATGCAAAATTTCCTAAACAATTAGAAACTACTAAAAGAAAACAAAGTTTTGGAACAAAGAAAGTCACTTACACAAGACAACATTACATCAATAGGGAATTTGGTGTTCTGCATAAAAAAATTTTAATAGCTTTTCTAATTAAAACTCACCATCATAAAAAATTAACCACTAAATTTAATTTTGTATTAAGTATACTGTTTTACATCATTTTTATTAAAAACATGTTTTATTAGATTTTTCAACTAAATTAAATGGTGAATAGTAATTGCTTTTATTGCTGCTTTATATGCTTTAATAATTACTTGAAACTATCCCATTTGGCTAAATTAGATGCAATTTTAGTTACAAACATACTTTTAATAAAATTTTATTCACATATATACAGCAGTTAGAATGCTATGTGTGTGTGTATGTTCTAAAATTAAATCCAAATGTGTGCAGTACTCAGATAAAAAAGACTGCAAACAGATTGTAAAACTTAGTAGATGAGTGGAGGAACATTTTCAGAAGTATTAAAAAATTGCAGTACACAACAATTGTCATAACTAAGAAAACAGCATTAACTGAAACCCATGCAGATCAATCCTCACTCAGAAGGTAACAGTGGCCAAAAATAGCATTGAGCGTGACCATATCCACGTGACTCGATACTCTGGAGACTGTTGCCATCTTGACACTCCAGAACTGCCAGGTACAAATGTGAGAAGTATAAAAGTATGTTCTGGAACACTGGCTCCATGCCTTTTCCACATGATTGTCTTAGTCATCCCATTTGAAGTGGTCCCATGAATCTGCTGTGCGTTTTGTTTTGCTTTTTAGTTATATTCCTCAGGTAGGAATCTGTGCTGCCAACTCAGTATATAATCTAAATTAGGACGGGGTGCCTACGTGGTCAGTCAGTTAAGTGTCTGCCTTCAGCTCACTGGTTTAGGTCCTGATCCCAGGGTCCTGGGATTGAGCCCCGCATGGGCTCCCTGCTCCATGGGGAGTCTGCTTCTCCCTCTCTCTCAGCCCCTCCCGCAGCTCATGCTCTCTCTGTCTCTCTCTCTCAAGTATATAAATAAAATATTTTTTAAAAAATCTAAATTAGGATGGAAGAAAAGTAAAACTTCCACTACTATATCTCTTTATCCAGTTACTTATCTCACAACTAATTTATTATTTTTAAATTTACTCCTTTCTGTTTTCACTTAAAACAGGGCTATTTATGGTCATTTTACAAATGTCTGAGTCAAGCTATACACAATGCACATGGGTATACATCATTGTTCTGAAACAGAAATCTCAACTTCAAAAACAGTTTGCTTTTTCATACTCTTCATGTTCTAATTTATTTTAGAGCTTGAACTATTAGGTTAAACCTATATGGAAATTTCATGAGGTAAAGTTTACATGTCATGTTCATGCTTATAATCCCATTGTGTAGCTCATTCTTGGGTTCAACAGGTATTTGTTGAATGAATAATGAAATATTGGGTCTCTCACTACTTACCCTTACCTAAGTATGTTCAAGGCTCTAAATAACGTACTTATTAAATTTTACATCTGAATAGGACATTTGCCTCCTTTTTGGCTAACTAGCTCCCAAATATGCTCTAGGGGGTTACTGCTGTATCATATGTCATAGTAAGAAGCAAAGCTCTCCATTACAGAATCCAAAGGGGCTCAAAGAATCTTGGAAAAGTATTTCACATGGAAATGTTGTTTCAATGGGTTTGTTACTAACACTTTGGAAGTCAGTACACTATGGATTATTATAAAGGAAAAGTGTTCTAGACTAGTGTTAACAAATAAAATAACTGCATTCCTGGAAATAGAAATTTAATCCTAGATTCTAGAGAGGGATATTTGTTCTAGTCATTTGTTCTAAACAAACTAGACTTTGAAAGACTAAGTAGACATCAGTGGGATTCAATTTTTTTTTTTCTAACAATTGAAAACAAGATACTTTTCTGACTTTCAGAAACTGTCTTCCGACCTTTTGGATCCTGAAAGCCAGGCTTTTAAAGGAAAGTTATGATTTTACTCAAAGATATGCAATTCAAATGATTAGAATGCAGAATACTTACCTATTATTTAATTAACCTATAAGATATTTATAACCTATAAAATATTTTTCACTAAAGTGATATTTATGGTAAACAATTTTCCTGTTTTCAGCCATGATCTAAAACCTAAAATTCTTCAGTTTCTATAATTAAACATGATTGTATGTGTATGTATGTGTATAGATTACATATAATATACATTATATATACGTTGTAGTTTAATATTTATATGCAGGTTAACCACTAAGTTCCAATTCAATTTTTTTCTGTTTCTCAAAAATGGTCTGACCAATTGAAGCATATTAAAACATTTCTAGAATATAAATATGCAGAAAGGGGGAGATTTTTAAACTATGTAAATGAACTTTGCATTTCTCATGATGATAGAATTACCAAACATATTTTTGAAAGAAAAAGTTGCCTTAAGTAGTTTTTTCCATCCATCATGTGTAGACCCTGAAGTATTAATGAACTCATTAAAAGAGTTCTTAATTCTCAAGTCCTTTTCCCTCTTTTTTGGTTTTAAATATTACAATCCTTTAGATGGCACATAAGATGCTGTTTGTTAAGGTTTCAAATGCATAAAGAAGTCATTGTTTGACACATGAATGAAGTACCAAATACTGCAAACAAAACAAAACAAAACAAAAAACTATTATAAAAAAAAATCTCTACTGAGTTGAGAGACAATATGGGGACATGCTCCCAAGAGCAAAATATTCTGTAATGTCATGAACAAAATAATTTTTAAAATTCCACATATTTTTTCTATTGCAATTCCTTACTTTAAAAGCTGATAATATGCAGAGTTAAAGGAGGTATCTCAACTTCACCTTGTACTCTCATAATCTTTAAAAAAAAGGGCAAAGGGGAAAAATACAACAATTTGTTGTGACTTAAAAAAAAAAAAAAAAGAAATCCTCTGCTGATTATCTAATATTTTTGAGACTAATAAAGTACAAATATTCTCTTGCAAAGCTATCAATAGTATACAACATAGTATGAATTCAGAAAAGTAAAATGTCTCTTAGAAAAGTATACTTCTATCAAATGAAGTTGAATGTTTATTTTGAACTGAAACTTTCAAGTCTTTCTCTAAATGTGACACTTTTATTTTGCCAGACATCCTTTAACTTCAGACAACAACAAACAAATCAGCTGTTTGGAGAATTTTGAGAATTGAGAATAAAATAAATAATTAGGAAAAAAAAGAATACTTTTTGAGCTATGGCATGTTCCCACAAATTTCTAGAATCTGGATTCAAAGACAGAAACCTACATGAGCCCATTTCTACTTATAATCCATTTAAATGGATGGTAGAACAAGACACAAACTGATAAACACTTGAATAAAGAGCATCTTTCAAGTTCTTTGATCAGGAATGCCTTTTGGAATTCTGTAAACCACAGCCATTGCATAAGGGAGCCTCTTTCACAATTAGCTACTTATATTTCACGATATATTTCATGATAGCTCCAAGAACCTCCTACTTTATGATTAACTCAAGTGATTATTCAATCTTTAAGTGATTTTAGCTTACAGGTATTACTTGAAGTCTGCAAAAAAGTTTTACATAGCTTAATATATTTTACTCAAAATCAGGTGAAGGTGGCTAAAAGATACAAGCTTCCAGTTATAAAATAAATAAATTCTAGAGATATAATTTACATCATGGTCACTATAATTAATAATTCTGTATTATATATTTCAAAGTTGCTAAAAGAGAAGATTCTAAAAGTTCTCATGACAAGAAAAAAATGTAACTATGTATGGTGATGCATGTTAACTAGACTTACTGTGATCATTTCACAATAAATACCTATAGTGAGCCATTATGTCATATACCATAGACTAATATGATGTTATATGTCAATTATATCTCAGTATTTTAAAGGTAAAATAGGTTAAATACTTACTATGCTAAGATTCAGAGATTTTTCACATTTTTACCTTTATATTTTATTGACTTAGAGAAGCATTATAAGCTTACAATAAACAAAAGAAGCTGAATATTATACATCAATTTTTCCCTTTTCTAAATTCTTCATTCTGATTTGTGTCTTCTTGACCTTTACCTAATTATCTAGCCTGATGTCAAGAGACAAGATATTTCTCTTCTTTTCCTCTTTTTCTCCAACACACACAGTATACATGTATCCCTCAAATGAATTTATATTTTTTCCCTTGGTATTGATTAGATTGAAAATCTTTCATAAGCACAGTGAGGAAAAAAACTTTAAAAAGGAATTTTTAACTCTCCATTTTATATGATGCCTAACAAAAACATTGTTATACCTACCTGTGTTATAATTATAGGGAAGGATTTCTAAAAATCACAATATTTCAATTTCTTTACAATAATAAATTAATCATTTAGTATTAAAGAAAATAGAACCTTTTAATTTAAAATTTAAAATGTGGGCAGCCTGGGTGGCTCAGCAGTTTAGCACTGCCTTCAGCCCAGGGCATGATCCTGGAGAACCGGGGTTAAGTCCCATGTCAGGCTCCATGCATGGAGCCTGCTTCTCCCTCTGCCTGTGCCTCTGCTTCTCTCCCCGCCCCCACCATGTCTCCCACGAATAAATAAATAAAATCTAAAAAAAATTAAAAAAGAAATAATATTTAAAATGTTATATTATTCATATATTAAGCTGGGGTTCCAGCTGACTGTTAAAATATGAGTTTCACCAACAATTTCTCTAAAGACTTTAGATACATCAAACCCATGGCTACAGAGAAAGACATTTAACTGCCAAGTCAGAGTAAAACAATATTCTAGACTCCACATCTGATACAGTGGCCACCATCCACATGCAACTATTTAAATTAACATTAACATTAATTAAAATTAAATCAAGTGAAAATTAACATTAGTCCCTCAGTTGTACGAGCAATATTTCAAGTACTCAACAGCTGCAGCATGGCAGTGACTATGGTATTAGACAGCATGAATATAGAACACTTCCATTATCTCATAAAGTGGACTGAATGAACTTCCTAGACTCTTCTCCAATCTTCACTTCTAAACTCCTCTTCATTGGGTCTCTTTAATCTCCATCTTACTGGATTCTTACCCAGACCCTCCTTCTCTGTCTATACAAGTTGTTCTCAACTTAGGGAGATATAACCCCCATGGGACATTTGCCATGGCTGAGACATTTCTGGTTGTTACAATCTGGGAGACAGATTTTAATACTAACATACTGAGTTAAGGCCAGAGACACTGTGAAACACCCTACAAGGCACAGAACATCCCCCACAACAATGAATGCTGTGTCCATAGTGCCCAAGTTGAGAAGTTTTGGACTAGACTATTCTAGGTTGATGCTGCATGTGGACTGCCCACCCAAAATTGGATTTGTTATATCACAAGTCCCTAGTCTCTCAAATATCAATGTACACCATGTACAAGAAAGTAATACACCCTAGATCCAGTGTATGTCTAGCACTCAGAGTCTTCACTATTTAAGGAAGATAGATACAAACTACAAGTATTACTACTATGAATTATTATTTTTATAGAGACTGGAATTTCCCCACATTGGTTAGATGAAAAGTAATCAAATGTGAGTGATATCATGTATACTTTTATTCCTTTAGATTGTATATTACATGAAGGTAGGGACCATGTCTTTGCTCACCATTTTATACACACACACACTCATATATATATATATATGCATTTTTATAATATACATATATATTAGTATATAGGAAGCTCTAAACAAAAGGTGACATTGTATGAGAAAAACAAGATACAGAATTGTATAAACAATATAAACTTATTTTTATAAAAGAATGATAAATCTTCTGAGTATGTACATATGTTTGTGTGCATGCCTGGGTGTGTTCATGTGTGTATATGTGTGAATAAGTATAGGGAAAATAGAATGATACAGTAGTTCATCAATCCAGATTACCTAGGATAATGCTATTGTCAAGGGAAAGGAGAAATTTTTTGAAAAGTTAAAAGAATAGGTAAAGCTTATGTGTCAAATAATGATGATAAAATTATATTTTCATTTTTTAAATAATGGGGCAAGTAAGAACCACCTCTAGTGGAGCAACTGAGGAAAATCAAAAGCATAAGATCTATTCATTAATATAGCAGTTGTATTTTAGAAGAGAAACAGCTAATAAATAAGAAATATAATATTTTATACAATGATAAATCTTCTAAAGAATATTAAAATTTAGGTTTCTGGGGGGAGATAGTCCTGAACTCAAGAAAGATACCAGGGCTTGGAGAAATAAATTTGGGATTCATCAGAGTATAAATGGCATTAAAAGTTACATGATTCCATGTGATCATCTACATGAGAGTGAACATAGGGGAGGAGAGAGTTGAGGGCTGCACTCTAGGGCTCTCCAATGTGAAGTGGCAAGGATGAAAGCCTACCAGAGATGAGCAGAAAGAGTAGAGGGGAGAAAGCAGAGATAATGAGACAACTTTTTAAATGAGTTTTGCTGGAAAATATGTTGTGGGAATGGTGGAGAGAAATGGGACACTGAACTTAAGATCACAATGGGATCAATGGAGGCTTTCTAAAGATGACTTTCATTACAGCAGACTCGTATGTAGGAGAAGAAAAGAAGGGCTCGCAAAAGAAAACTCAGTGAGAAATGTGTGGAAAAGGCATTTATACAGCGGAAGACTTAGGCAAGACTTAGGCTTAGACTACAGAAGAAATGACAAGATATGTCCCTATCCTTGAGGCATACATCCATATATGATGAAGAAGCACTTTCCCTTCAGAGTAAATAATATTTGAAATTATTCCATTGAATTTTATTGAAATCAATGTAAATTTGTATCACATTAGCTATTCCCTAGCCAAAGATCCACAACTGACAACTTCAAACAAGAAAACAGTGAACTTCCATCATAGGACACAGCCTCTTGCATTCTCCAGAATTATAGACTAAAAAAGAGGGTGGTACAAATAAGCAAAACACACGAATAAATACAAATGGAGTGAAAAATATATCACTGATATATATTTCTGTTATTCTAGGATGTCAGTGCTAAACAATTTCCAATAAAAAATATGAATAAAAGATGTCCACTCATATTATAAAAGAAAAAAGACAACCAAACCAGAAAAATTTCATTCTTAGAAATTATGCAAGTAAATATCCTTTTTATCCCAATAGCTATGCTACTCTAGTGGGTGAGATGTTTTTTAAACCCAACCGATCAAAGTAAATAAATAAATAAATAAATAACAACAACAACAACAACAACAAAAAAGCCAACTGATCGATGCACTCCTCCTTCCTTGTAATTCATGCCAAAGACACCAATATCTTTTAGATTAATCTGAAGTGTGAAAAAGAAACACCCTTGCCACCATGTGTTTCGAACTTTTGGTACACTTAAAACTAGGGATTTCTTTTTTTTTTCTTTTTTTTATAATTTTTTTTTTATTGGTGTTCAGTTTGGCAACATATAGAATAACACTCAGTGCTCATCCCGTCAAGTGCCCACCTCAGTGTCCGTCACCCAGACTAGGGATTTTTTATATCTTGACAGCAAAAACAGATCACTAACAGAAGCTAGAAATGCAGCAATCTTTTACAACCAGTTTTTAATAGCAAGTGTCAGAGAAAGCAAGAAAAAAGTTTCATTTCCCTACCTACAGATGTAGGCACAAAACTTCAGTCAAAAAAAAATTCATGTAAACTTGTTAATTACAGGAACAACAAACTAATGTTGAATAAAACTGGCCATTTGCCTTCTATTTATTACCTTTCATTTTAACTCACAATTACCATAGTAAGGTTCAAATTTAACTTTCATACATAATTCTATACTTACAAAGATAGAAATCTACAAAGATAATTTTTAAAGATCTGTACAAATAGTAGACCTAAACAATTAACTTCCAGTCTACTTTCTTTATATATGTAGTTTTCTTCCTATCAAGAACAATTGGAAATTCAGGAATTGTCAATAGACCCAAGAATAAGAGATAATGATTTTCTTTTTTCCCTTTACAGCTGAATAAAGTAACTCAAAATCCCAGCAAAAATCTTCTTATCCAACTGGTGCAGCCACTCTGGAAAACTGTGTGGAGGTTCCTCAAAGAGTTAAAAATAGACCTGCCCTACGACCCAGCAATAGCACTGCTGGGGATTTACCCCAAAGATACAGATGCAATGAAACGCCGGGACACCTGCACCCCGATGTTTATAGCAGCAATGTCCACAATAGCCAAACTGTGGAAGGAGCCTCAGTGTCCATCGGAAGATGAATGGATAAAGAAGCTGTGGTTTATGTATACAATGGAATATTACTCAGCCATTAGAAATGACAAATACCCACCATTTGCTTCAACGTGGATGGAACTGGAGGGTATTATGCTGAGTGAAATGAGTCAGTCGGAGAAGGACAAACATTATATGTTCTCATTCATTTGGGGAATATAAATAATAGTGAAAGAGAATATAAGGGAAGGGAGATGAAATGTGTGGGAAATATCAGAAAGGGAGACAGAACATAAAGACTCCTAACTCCAGGAAATGAACTAGGGGTGGTGGAAGGGGAGGAGGGCAGGGGGTGGGGGTGACTGGGTGACGGACACTGAAGTGGGCACTTGACGGGATGAGCACTGGGTGTTATTCTATATGTTGGCAAATTGAACACCAATAAAAAATAAATTTATATAAAAAAAATCTTCTTACCCAGCAAAATCACTTTGATAAAACTGTCCTTTTATAGAAATTGTTTTTTAATTACAATTTTGTCTTTTAGGAAAATTAAAACATCCAAATTACTCTTTTGATTATTTTTAAATGCTTAATTATTATAGCTCAAGAAAGCAAAGCTAGGAAACATCACAGAAACCAAAACTACACTGACACAACACGTTTTGTATTCAGGGAGCAAAACGTGGGCAAGCTTGATTTTTATAATTAACATCTGTTTATAAATCAGTCTGTCACCCTACTTTTGAACAAAGTACTTGAATCCAAAAATAATGAAAGTGGATAATAGAACCTGAGAATACAGAAAAAGTCCCTGTAGAAACATTAAAAACTGGCACAAGAGAATAAGATGGTTGTTTTAATACATTCTGACTCTGACTCAGGTTTTTGTTGTTTTATTTGTTCAGTTTGAAAGGCTTACCATCTTGCTGGCCATGAAGAGCCTGAGGACTTTGCATTCTTTCCTCAAGATTGGAGCTAAGATCAGAGTTCACAGCTGACATCCGTGTTGAATCGCTCATATCAAATTCATCACTTTCTATTGAACTTTCATCCTGAAAATGGTTTTAAAATATCATCAAGCATCATAAAATATAACATTCAAATAGTGACCATTTTATCTACAGGGTCAATTAGAGTTTAGCAAGTAAGTAAGCTTTTACAGAACTCAGTAACACATGTTACATATTTATAGATCCTTGAAATAACAAATAATGTAATAATTTCTCCCTTTAAGGAATTTCAAAACTTGTGAAAAATCAATGTATCTATGTACAGGCAGATTTAAAAGGTAAAATAATATGTTTAGGACGGATATAGTTGGGGAATTATCCAAAATAATGAAAAATATATTTTTTTAATTAGTAAAAAAACTTCCTAGAAAGAATCAAATCACAAAATATAACATATGGAGAAATATGTGTTTTGAGTCTAAAAATAAATGACCTAATAAAATATTATAAGAAAAAAAATCTTCGGATGCAATATGAAAACCTTAACCAAAAAATTGTCGTTGACAAGCAGAATGGATTCTAATAATTGACAAGCTTACATGGCTATATTGAAAATCCACATTTACTGAGAGCAAGTTTTATCACATCCCTTCTTTCCTTACAAGTGAATATACACCATAACACAAAAAGAAGTTCTAAGTAGAAATGTGCAAGATCCATTTGCCAAAAGCCAGTTCACTGAGTGGTGAAATTACCCAAAGGCCTGTTTTCCAAAAGCCCAATTCATCAAAGCCTGTCAAAAACTAACTTAATCCAAATCCTAAAATATTTTGCTGTAGCCATTTCACTGAAGCAAACTCCTGTAGGAGAACTGATTTTCAGCCAGTCGTACACTTATGTAGGCAGAACGGCCTGAAAACTGCTGTGACATACATATTGCAAGTATTTAATCAAAATCACCAGGTTTGACTTTAGTTTGTAAATGTCTGATCTGAAGGTTTAGCATTAATATAATAATTAGCAGTAGCTGTACTTGTAGTGCTATTTCGGTTCCAGGTAATTATTCTTTATATTTGTTCATTCCCCTCAACTTTATCACCACCTGTCCCAGGATTCATTGAATTTTACAGATTGAGAAATTGAGGCACAGAGCAGTTAAAGAATGTATCCCAGTATTATATACACCAGAACGGGGATTTATATGAAGTAACTCAGACTTGAGAAAATAGCTTCTTTGAATAGGAAGAGTTACCTTGGCTTCATAAATGACATCTTGGTATCAGCAAAGAAGTTGCTATGGTTAGGGGACAGGAACATTCTAGTAGACTAACAAATTGGCATTCTGATCCATAGGTCAGGTCAAGGTGATTTTGGTGTCCTTCCTTTACAAAAGGTCTGATCATGTCTGGGTCTACTGAGTAGCACTAGCTCTTCATTAATTCAGCAAGGAAATGCCACCCTGCGAGGCCTCTGGGCAATCAGCCACATAGACTTCTCCCGGCGGCATGCCCTCTCTCTCGGTACATTATGTTTTCTCCAATTCTAAATTCTAAGAAAATCCAAAGCATCTGAAATAAATATATATGTTAAAAAGAGAAAAAAATAACAATTCAATGTGCACATCAACATTATCAGTGTGTACCATATACATATACATACATATATATGCACACGTAAGTAAGTGACATAGATATTTATTATATATACTATATATAGTGTCTACGATATGGTAGTATTTTAGAGCACATTCTTTAGAGCCAGACTGACTGATTTAGATCGAGGCTCTGTCACTTAGATGTGTTACCTTACATAGGCTACCTAACTTTTCTGTGCCTCAATTTCTTCATCTATAAAATGGAAATAATAGCATTAATCTCATAGGGCTATATAAAGATTAAGGAAATATAATAATATTTAAAGTAGTTAGAACAATGTCAGATATATAATAAAAGCAAAGCTGTTTAATATTTTTATGTAGAACATACAGGAAATTCTGCAGTATATAATAGGACTCATACTAATTATATTTTATGAACATTTACAAAAGTAAATGTATTTATAATGGTAAAGGTGACCAACATGTGTTTGTAAAGTAGCTGTGTATTCTATATAAACATGGTCTTTAGAATCAGCATTTATTATATATACTACAAATAGCTAACAATATGTAATCCAGTAAAATATCATTTCCAATATATACCACCTGATATATATTATGTGTGCATGTGAATGCAGGTGTGTATGTAAAATGTATGTGTATGTGAGAATGTATGTGCGTTTAAAGAAAAACTAGACACAAAGAGATCACAATCTCTGATCGATAGAATGATTATAGAAACTGCTATAGCACATTATGAACAATCAAACACTCTTATCAGCACACTTTGTAAGAAATGTGGACAATAAATTAACTGGTTATATAACCAAATGTACCTGTTATGTATTTTATTTTTTAAGATTCACCATTCTATTTATCATCATAAGTGGCTTAAAGATTGTGACTATCTTATTTTCCTCCATGACTTCCTATGAAATATAATTCAGTTTTCATAATTCTACTCCTTATTAGAATATAAATTATCCAAAACCTTTAATGAAACTAAGTGCATGCATTCATTCTGTAAGTTATATTCCAATTATTAAATGATTAGATTACTATCTTTTAATAAGAGGTGGCAAAAGTATATAAAGTATAATATTGTGGTTTTTTATTATCATCTTAGAAACAATGCTAATCACTCTGGAAAGAAATTACTGAAGATTTCTAAGAGTGAAGAATCATAAAACTTGATTGATATATTAAGTATTTTATTTTATTCATAATCATCTGCTGGCGACTCATCTAAATTTTTCCCTCTGTGAGTATTTTATTCTGTATGACAACCAGAAAGAGAGTCTTCACATCTTACAATGTGACCTTATTCCTTATGTTACTAAAATATTATCATAATGAAAGCCCTGGCCAACTATCATAGCATTTGCGTTCCTAACACTTAATTTTTAAAAATTAGAATAAATATTTTACTGTAATAAATAATTTTATCCCTAGTCTTTTTCCTTTTAAGACAGTTGCTTGAAATTCTGATCCCGGATCAATACCATATTTTATTTCAGTTTTCAATTCCAGATTTTACTTCAAAAGAGTCTGTACCATGTGACTCTTAATTTCTATTGCTATTGCCTTAATCTCATTTTCCCATTTTCTGAACAATTAATAATAGTCTCCTAGTTTTCTACCCACCTCCAATCTCTTCCCCACCAGTCCTATTTATCGACTACTGCTAAATTAATCTTTCTACTTCAGAGAGTGCCTCTTCTCTGCTTATAAATTTGCAGCTATATTCAAGTCAATCCAAATCTACCAAGTAATGTGTAAGCTGCTCAATCAAACATAAAGGGTTTTCCATAACACTGCTTGAAAACCACTCTCACCAATCTCATCTTTGTTCTGTTTTTCATTTGCCTTATGCTCAAATCAACTCAAAGCCTATATTATTAGCCTTTCTATGAAATGCACCACCTCAGACTTTAGTGTGCGTGAGTGTAGTTATTGTTAAAAGTTCAGATCACCAGGTGTCACACACTACATCTAGAATCAGAATCTTGGGGTCGAGGTCTTGCAACATGCAGTTCAATAAGCTCCATGGATGTCACTAATGCTAGTTTTTAGCCAGTAATGTTCAGAAAAACATTCTGTGCTGTTGGAAATGCTCTATAATATCCCCTATTCAGCAGATAACTACCAGCTATGCTTGGCTATTGAGCTCTTGAAACATGGGTAGTGCAACTGAAAATCTAAAAATTTAATTTTAGTTAATTTTAATTAATTTTCGATTAAAGTTAAATATCCACATGGGGCTGGTGGCTACCATATTGGACACTGAAGATCTGACAATTCTTCATTGTTGGATCATGAAAATATTTTCAATTATTCACAATTATCAATGTAATAAACATCCTAATACATAATTTGCTTCATTCATCACATCCCTTAATACAAATTTCTAGTCAAAGCATATGAGTAACTTTTAAAAGTTTTTAATGATTATTGCCGAGCTCTCTCCCAGTAAATTTATCCTGGTTTAAACTCTGTCGACAGTTTATAAGAAGGTCAACTGATCTTACATTGGATAAAGTATTTTGTAATCCTAAAGAGATCCCCATTCCGTCTTTATTTCTCTAGTAGCATTTAGCATCTTCTCATATATACATACCTTCATTACTTACTGCCTTTATCCCCCCCACCCCTGACTAGAGGTTAAACTTTATAGGCAATATTTTTGTCAATTTACTCACTGTTTATCTCTATTGTCTACAAGAAGGCCAATCACATAGAAGGTACTCAGTAAATATTGGTTGAACTAATTGAATTCACACATTAAAATTTAAATATACCTGAGCACAAAGAACTATCTCACTTGAATTCCTTTTCAGTATGATTTACTTAACCACTTTCCTATCTTTCAATAATCACAACTTCTAGAATCTTGCAAATAATCTAGTCGCTTATCTGAATATTTTTAAGGCTGTGTATATCCAATTGGTATCTTCAAAATGTAAGGCTGAAAGTTATTTTCCTAATCCAGTTATAAATTAAAAGGATCCACTTCCTTTGTATGAAATACTTATGATTCTTTAGAAGCCAGAAAGATTCAGCATATGTGGGCTGTACTGTTGGCACAAAGTTGATCTTCTTACTTTTTAGCCTAGAAATAAATGTACCAACATCTAAGTGAGCTTCCTACAAATAATTTGACAGCTCTAACTAGTTTATGAGGTTTTAAATTTTTTCCAATTATATAATAAATGATGGGAATAATTTTTCCATTCTCTGGGATGGATAGACATTAATATTTTTTAGTTGTCTCTCATGTCTTTAACCCAAAGATTTTATTACTATTTATTTAATCATTTATATGTAGCCATCTGGTAATATGAAATCCAAACTGCCACTATACAAATACAGATCTTCTCATGGAATATATCCTTAATAGTTTTTTAAGATAAAATGATTTTATAAATGTAGTTTTAAGATTAAACCTGCTTAAATAAAGAGGAAAACAAAAAGATGAGTTTTATCAAATAAAGCTCAAAAAAGTAATATTGAAAGAATTTTATAATGCTTCACCAAATAATGCTTTATTTGAAAAATATTTAACCACATTTCCTGTTCTTGAGAAATTTCAAGAAGGAGTATACGTATTAGCTTGAGAAACTATTCCTATTATTGATAATCTGAATGTGTCCATTGATTAATGTCTACTAACTAGTTAACAAGGACTTTCTAAAGCCCCTATTGTTATAGGTTTTTGGGGGAATACATATAACTTGGTCCTTGCTTTTGGGATACTTCCACCAAATTGAACAGTTGATTAGTATCCTAGAGAATATTCAACAAATGTGCATTTGTGTCTAATACATGCCAGTAAGCACATTTCTAGGTACTTATTGTACAAATTAAACAGAATGGTTTGAAACATCAAAATACTTCTGATTAGGAAGAATCACCACAACTTATCTCTAGAAAATGCAGAGAAGTAGACAAACTAATATATAGAATAATGAAAAAGAATATTAAAACGTATGAAAGATTTAGATGGTGGAACAATGATTATACTTGAAATACTATTAAGTGACTTTTTTTTTTAACTTCCAGGCAAAATAGCCTTAGTCCTAAAGGCTTGGACACTTTCCTTGGATTTGGGACACTTTCCCCTGAACTTTCTAGCACTTTCCCAAGGCCAGCTTGATGGCAGTCCATTAAGGAAAATGAGTCTTTCTTGGGAATGAACACATTCCCACACAGCATTAAGGTAGGTGTGTTGAGACAGGGACTCTATCAAGGACTAGAAGTTTCTGCCCGTTTCTCCATCTGTGCAATCCTAGTGACATTCTTTTCATTAAAAAATAAATTACCATCTTCAAAATGCCGTCATGCTTAATACAATAGTCATGGTTATCAAACTCTATTCTGACTTGGAAGTAGATATTTCCATTTTACCTCATCTTGCTGTGAGTTTAGCAGCTGCAGTTTCATGTGCTTCATATAGGCCATGGTAATTGGCATGTTGTAGTCAATCATGCTGGTCACCAAAGTGGGAGGTTTTCCATTATCTGTAATAAAACATTTTTAATGGGTATGAAAGTAATTCCGCATTCTACCTGTAATTTCAGAATGATCCAATTTGTTCAAATTGAAATAGGATTCTAGATACCAGGTCTTTAGGAGATTGGTAGCATTATGGATGGATTGCAGAAAAAATAACTATACAAAAGTGTATGGGACAAATAAACACTACAGATAAATTAGTTATTTCTAATGACAGGGAAGCTTTTTGATACCCCAGCAACAATGGTGGGTGAAAATCATATAGTGATTAAGCACAATTATTTGTATTTTTGTATTTTTTTCTCCTTTGCTGCATACCTACTTTAGCTATGTGCTAGTTGAGTGAAAAAGAAAATTTGTATGTTTTTTTCATTTTTCTTTTTTTTGTCTATTCATTCCCCAACACATGGGAATGAACTAGCCTAAAAGTACCTTTGAGACTAATTTAAACTCTGAGAGAAATTGATAGATTAGAAAAACCATCTAAATAATTTTTAATGAGAGCTAAGGACAAATTGTAACGACGTAAACATTTTAAGTGAAGGAGCTCCACACTACTCATCACTTTCAGAAATAAGGAATTGGTAGATTTAAAAGGACACCAATGGAACATCCATTTCCTTGCTAAGTACATTTAAAATACTATGGAATACACACAATATGTGAAAATTAAAACATTATCATAGGAAAAAAGTTAGTTGCCACAGTCAAAACTGCCTTTCTTCTGAAAATGGGCACAGAATCATTCTGTAAGTAGATACTCAATATTCACTGCCTCCTACTCAAATAAATGAGATGATCTGACTTGTTGAACTGTTTCAGTCTACCACATTTTTATAAAAATGTGGGATATGAATTGACATTATGAATAAAATTACTTTAAATCTCACTATTTGACACTGTGGCTACCTTTGTGATCTGTTCCATCTGGGTTTAAATGCATTCTTTTCTGGCACTCTGAGCAGCTCATTAGAAACCGTGTCACCGCTTCTCTTGGTAGGAAGGCATAGCTCTCTGAAATCTGAAATGATTCACAAAATAGAGGTGTTATTATATAAGCTGACTGAGCATGAGTCAACAGAAATGATCATTGTATTTCCAAATAAGACGCATTATTCCATAATGGCAGGAAGCACAATGAAAGCATGCACTGCATACCATGCATCATTTCAAGAAATATCTATCCAACTTGATTGCATGTCTCTTAATAATAGCTAATAATGTGATGTGGCGAAAAAGAATCAACCACATCTGGATGGATATCTGTTTATATTTCTGCATTTCTTTTAGGAAAAGTAATCATAATGTGCAGATATTCTAGTGAATTTTCCTTGTTAAAAATTGTCAACGTTGTTTTTAAAAGTACTGCTAGCACCATCATAGTTTTATCCAATTTTACATATATTTTTAAAAATTTAGCCCCAACTATTAACAATAAACTTTGGATTTTGCATTAATGAGCATTTCTTCATTATGGCTTTTCAAAACACTTTAATTGAAAATAATAGATAATTCTAAGAGAAATTATGTATATATTTACTGCAGTGAATCATCCCTTCCACAGAAAATGACACACCTGGAAATGCATTTTGGCCACTTATTCCATGTATTATCTTATGTCAGTATTTCATAATTTATGTCTACAATAGCTCACGCTGTCAGAGTAAGCTTTCCCCATACCCTATACAGAGCTTCTATTTTCAGAACCATGATCTAGAATCATATTAGAAATAAATACTTCTGTCAGAAAATTTTTAAATATTAACTTTTCAAAAACCAGAGTATTTCTCTTATCAAAGCAAGTAACTTCAGAAGTGAAGCTGATATATTGCTAAATATCTCTAAATAAAAGCAGACACTGACTGATACAGTGCTATTAAGGAGTGTGATACAGGGCATTAGTCTTCCACCATAGCACTAATGCTGGTACATAAAACATGAGATACAGAAGAAGAAATGAGTTGCAAATTAGTCGTAAATGCTACAGACAGTTGCTCAGATACATGCACCAGCTGTCATGAACACTATTATATTTTAATTGTAGAAAGGAAAGAAAATATGCATCTTATGTATAATTAAGTCCAAGTCTACAACAATTCCATTAATAGTGATGGGATTAATATTTACCTATTCAGGCTGTAGGAAAAAACCAACATTGAAGAAACCCTATGCACTAAAATCCAAAATTGTAAAGCATACTTTGCCTTGAATTTAATAATAAAATCAGTTTGCATCACTTATCCTGGATCAGGGCAAAAAAAGCCATAAAAATACCAAAAAGACAAAAAAAAAAAAAAAAAAAAGAATACCAAAGAGAAAGTGTAAGTCCACAATTAAATCTATTGTGGATGATCCATACACAGGTAATTAAAATTCAACTCCAAAAATAAATAAATAAATAAAAATAAAAATAAAAAAATAAAATTCAACTCCACTAGAGTTTTTAATATAACTATCATTTGTAAATTAAGATGTCCAGTTTTTTAAAATGTGCATTTTTATACTATACAAAGAATCGTGAGAGAAAAGTAAAGAGAACAATTTAAAAGTGTTTCATTAAACTATTTAATATTAGTTTTCAAATAAGGAAATATATACACAATTTAAAATCTCACTCTCTCTTGTTATTTCCCTAACTACACACACACACACACGAATTTGATTCCTATTTATCTATTTTACTGAGGGAATTCACACCTCTGCCTGATTTGTTTATCTGATTAGAGATCTTTTTTTTTTTCTGACTCTCTGAAAACCTATATTAAAATAATTTGAAGTTAAAAAAAAAATCCATGATGCATGCCTGGTCCCTGATATTTTAACTCACATGGAGTCATGGCTCATTGGAACTCTGTGCCTGACCATAAATTCCTCAACAAATAGCTTTTGAGAAGAACGTTCTATTGATTTTCATAGAGGATTTCTATTACATCTTTCTCTACTTATATAAAAGAGAAATCTTCCATTGAAAAATGATGGGCAAATGGTGGACTTGAAGACACCCTGCATATGCTTCCAGTGTCCTGATGCTCTCCACAATCTGCCTTCTTCCCAATGCTAATAAGGCACTTGTGTAGGAATCCCTTCTAGACAGATTTAAGACTAATCTCAACCATATTACTTGTCCTAGCATTACTTTGCTTCAAATCCATGTTTCAATAATCATTATTAATCATATTAAATTTATTTTATAGTTTAACTCCGAAAAACAGAGTACATGTAATGGTCACAAAGATGTTTGTGTTCATATGTACATGTGTACATGAAAAATATATAAATTCCCATTTTATATCTTAGGAAAAAAATAGCAAGTATTTTATCACATTATTCTCTGTGATGTTATTCTGACACAGCACTTGGTATGTCACTACATGTTAAAAAGTGGATAAAAGCACTTCCTAAGGGGTACTTTTCTTGGTGTTCAGAATCCATTCTATGGGGAGGCTTGCCAAGGCATCTTATTCTCCTTGAATCCTTTCTTCCTCACCTCATGCTTACTAGGCCCACAGACCACGGAGTCTTCTTATGCACAAGGACACAAGATCCCAGACATATCTCACACTCATTTATGAAATAATATTTCTCTTGCTATGGAGGTGAAGATGGAAAATAATTTCTTTTTCTTTATCTAGAATTTTTCCTCCCAGCCTTCTTTGACATTAAGAATCCTAAGCAACCTTCATTGATAAAGTTCTTAGAATATTTTGCAAAATGAAGAAATATTTTTCAAAAGTTCTTAAATTATGGTACATTTGAATAAATACATTTCATAATTAAAGCCCTGTCTTTTGATCCTGTTGGTATCCTCTGGTAACCCCATTTAGAGATAACACTGAAAGCCTACATGTGAAGCTTCTTTAGAAATTGAGGCAGGGGCTTAATGCCCTTATGGTTCCTTCTCTAGTGAAAGCTCCTGTTTCTATTTACTAGGAGTGAACATTTGAAATGCTGAATCAACTTTAAATAGATATTCATAAATGGTGAGAAAATTCAGGGATGTGTTCTAGGCTGTCCATTCATCAAAGTCCTAACATCTTTTATGCAATATGTAAGAGCAGTTGTAAATGAAACCTAGAAGTAAGGGACCAAAATTTTAAAATATTCTGACTTGAAATACCATTCTATCAATACTATAATTAATTATATAAAATGCTCTAATCATTCATAAGTGTCTATTTCCTTGACTCACTCTTCAAATCTAATCACTTATTTGTTTCTAGGATAGAAACTGAGCTTTGAATATAGAGTACAGAACATTTTCTAGAATGCTGGATGAGATTAATACTTTACTTGAAAATGTATTCTTAGAAATATCTTTATATTTTGGAAGGATAGAGTACTTACTTAGAATTTGCCCATGCAGAAACACTGCATCTTGTTAATAATAATAAGCAAAACAAAACACTAATGGATATTAGTCTTCCTCTCCCTAAACTAAACACTAAAAAGACAACTGCCTTATGACAAGCCACATATATTGCTTTTAATAGAAATTAACATCTAAAGGAAGGACCAGAACCTAGCCATATTGAAATTTATAAACTAATAACCAAACGCCATTTATCAGGAGGTACCTCTTTCATAGAAATGCTTTTTTTCCTGTAAATCCACACCTGTTTTCTTAGATTTATATAATGCTTTATATTTTTCATTGACTTTTTGTATCCATTCTTTTAGATAGTAGCTAAACAGATTTTACAGTAATTTTCTGAGAAGTGGATCAAGTGGTATAAAGAGATGAAATGAACTGCCATGGTTACATGACAGAGGATAAAACAGAGTTGGAAGTGTGGATCTCCCAAATCCTGGCCTATTTCTACAAAGTAAATGAATGGACCATGTGGGCTTATCCAATGGACAAATGTGTAGGGTCCAAGGAAAGCAGAAATCTCAAAATAGATTTTTAAAAATGGTCTATTTCAATAACACCTGAAGTATCAAAGCATCCTCTCAAGACAAAGTCAGCACATGTAAAACTTCCTTAAACGTAAGTTATGTCTGAGTATTTATTGTTACTTTTAACTCTATGGTTGGGGGGTGGGGATGTTGTGGCACAACAGATTTTTTTTCATGACTTACCACTTCTAAGGACCTTAAGTTCTCTGTTTTTGGACATCATTAATACTGTTATCAGTGAAAACATTACATTCTAAGTCCATTAAAATTGGAGTGCAATAATGTAGAATATCATGAATCAAATTATTAATACAAGTAGAAATGACCTCTCCTATCAAAAAATATGGTGATACTCTACATAAAAATAATTGAACTGCAGCATCTTTTGATAGATTAAACAATAAAATTGGCCTCTATTGCAAAGATAGCATGGCATTAATAATCTAATGATAAACAGATCCGTCCAAATAAGGCCAGATGATCAAGTCCCAGGCACTGCTATTAATCTTCCACTTGTGGGTTAAAACAACAACAAACTACTAGGGACACATTTCTGAAAAGTTTACCGACAAATAGTATTATGGAAAAGAGGCTGGGCATGTCCCTGCCATTCTGAAAAAAGAAGAAACAATAATTTTTCAAAACCTTACAACCATAAAGCCAGATTCTGGCTTCCTCTAGACATAGTTCTGTTAAGGTAAAAATATCAGTGATCCAAAAGAACTGAAATAAAAGAGCGATTGTAGTTAAATTGGTTTGCAAATCTTATCTTGTAAATTCAGTAATATATAATTCCTAAAATTTTCTTATATTTATTTTTGAATAGTAGAGCTTTATCTTCAGAAGTAAATCTTTCCTACCTGGATCTGAATGCATGAAGTAACACCAAGTTAGGAAAATTGAAGAAATTAATCAGTTAATCAAAGCAATGTAATAATAAACCATTGCTTTGCTGTACTTTCTCAGACTGTGTGTCTCAGAGTTACATGATACAAGCTCATCTTATTAACCCAAGCCATAAAATTTTGATAGCAACATTGCTAACAGAGAAAAAAATTTTAAATGGGGCTATTTGTCCGTCTTCTTCCTCAGTCCCAAGCCTCTTCTCTAATTTTAACTGTTTAATTTCTGAACATTTTCAGAAGAAAGGTGCTCTAAATGTATTCAGCTTAGCACATATACCTGCAATATTCTGGTTTCTGACATGGTAGAGAATGGACAGTTCTCAAAATTAAGATTCTCATTCAATATATGACAACTATTACTCAATATTGCTGTTTTACACGAAAGGAAATGCTTCCTAAAAAATGCATGTGTAAGTTTTCCATTAATTGAGTCCTTAATAACTCGATTATACTAAGCAAATATTTTACATGAATTTTACCCTTTGATCCCCCCAACAACCCCAGGAATAGATTACCATCATCACTATTGTCATCTCTGTTCAAAAGATGAGGAAACTAAGCTTCAGAGAGGTGGTAATATTTGTCAAACGAGTAAAGAGGACTCAGGTGGCAATGTTTTCAGAGTCTATCCCCTTAATATCTATAATTTATAGCCTCTTCTGCTTATCAGCATCAAAGAGAGAGAGAGAGAGAGAAAGAGAGAAGAGAGAGAGAGAGAGACTCATCCATAAAGACTTGGAATATTAACCTCACAGCATAGGTTAATATCCTGAAATGTTTATAATGTTTCCCAGTGTGAGGTTCTTCGTAAGTTTAAGATGCTCTAACGAGTTTGAGGCAACCATTCTGAATACAAGGGGCAGTCAAACTCTCTGTATCTTGACTTGGGTTACAGAGTTCCACAAGAAACACATCAGACTGTATAGTAAAAATGCAGAGCTCCACCTGGAGGAAATTAACAACAGCCTGTTCAGCAGAATTGATGGCAAAAGTGATGAGCATTGCAACAGTATTGTAATACTTAACAGCTGGGAACTAAATGCATAGGACTTCAGCTTTTATTTTTTTTTTAATTTTTATTTATTTATGATAGTCACAGAGAGAGAGAGGCAGAGACACAGGCAGAGGGAGAAGCAGGCTCCATGCACCGGAAGGCCGACATGGGACTCGATCCAGGGTCTTCAGGACCACGCCCTGGGCCAAAGGCAGGCGCCAAACCACTGCGCCACCCAGGGATCCCAGGACTTCAGCTTTTAATAGAAAGAACAAGGAGTATGAGTAGCATATTTCTAAGGGAATCAGAATTCCAATTATTGAAGGAAATCCACCAGTAGGGGAGTCATTCTCAGCTTAAGATGCAAGCTTTAACCGGTGAACTGAAACAGAGATATCACATGACACTGGTCAATCATAAACATTAGCAAGCATTTTTTAAAGCAAAGCAAAATGGCTAAAGCCAAAAGCTTAACCCACCAAAATCATGTCATATTGTCCTAAGTTCCCTAGCAAAAACAAAACAAAAACAAACAGAAACTAAATTAATGTTACTAAATACCAGTAATTTGGAAAAGTAGGAGGCAGTGCTAAATTTCATAAATAATAGTGAAAGGGAATATAAGGGAAGGGAAAAGAAATGTGTGGGAAATATCAGAAAGGGAGACAGAACATAAGACTCCTAACTCTGGGAAATGAACTAGGGGTGGTGGAAGGGGAGGAGGGCGGGGGGTGGGGGTGAGTGGGTGACAGGCACTGAGGGGGACACTTGATGGGATGAGCACTGGGTGTTATTCTGTATGTTGGTAAATTGAACACCAATAAAAAATTATTTTATTAAAAAAAATTACTCTTCAGCTTGCTGCCTAGGTATAGTGTGCTCCATTGATACTGAGCATCAGAGCAAATAAAATTGGTCTAATCACACTATTTTTAAAATTACTGTTCCTTAACTTTATAAAATGAATTTAGAGAATAGCAATAATATTTTTATTTTACTGTAATAATAACATTAAAAACATGTTTGTTGCTGAATACCATGCAGTACACTTTATGGAAGAATTTGCCCTTGGGGCCAAACTTTTGATATTTTCTCTTGAGATTCTGGGAAAAAATAAATTAGAAATAATCTCCTAGTGAAATTTGTTTATCTCATTATATTTAGTATTGTGATATTTATTATTGTGCTATTCTATCACAAATCACCTGCAATATACATAACTGGATAATACAACTATAGAAAATGTATCTTTAAAAACTAATAAAATTTAACTATAATTGAATAAAGCCTATAAATCTAAATGCTATTAAAGAGCTCATATTTCCTGATTCATAAACAGCACACCCTAGTCCAGAGAAACCTCTATCTGGGGAATGGAAGTCTTGGTTCACTGTAACATCTCTTAGTCATCAAGGGCTACTGTGCCTTTATCTACTTTACACACTGTGTATCTTGAATACATTTGGAAGGAGAGAATTAGGACTATAAAAATCTGCAAATGGTATAACATCTTGCTCAGAAATTTTTTAAGATATATTACAAAACTGAAATGTCTAGCCAATGGTTTGCCCTTATACTTACATGGGTTCTCTTTTACCCATTTCTCACATGAGAAAAGATAAGCAGGAAGCATCGTTGTACTTTGACAGGAGTAATTATTAATTTGCAAAGGTGCATATGGAAACTGTCTTTCAAAGATGAAGACGTTTTTAACCTAACGTTTACTTATTCAACAAACACTTACTGAATGCATAGACAGTATAATTATCCCTGAATACTGCTAGATATGGTTCTACACCACTAAAGTGCCTGGATACATCAAATTATTGGAATCACTTATTGGTAATTATTTGATTAATTCCAAAGTGATTCTGAAAAATGCTTTCATCCAGGCTCTATATAAATACTCTTAGGTAAATAGCACATGCATGGTAATAATCAATAAGACAAAAAGCCAGACATTTAGCCTGCCTATATCAAATCTGCATTCACTCTGGACCTCAACAATTTTCACTTCAAAATCCTAGCTACTGTTTCTGAAAGATTTGGTGCTCTGTTGTATCTGTTTGACCTCTAGACATCTGCTATATGACCAATTGAATTCTTGTACCTTAATAATGTCTCCAATATGAAAACCAAGATGCTGCTACATCTTTTTTTTTTTTTTTTTTTTTTTTTTTTTGCTACATTTATATTTCAACCCCAAAGTTACCACTTCTCCCTGACAGGATTCTCAGGTTTTATATGAGTTCCTAAGAATCCCGTACTACTGCTTGATCTGCTGTGATTCTGATACTATTCCCATTTGGTATTTTCAGTTCATAGCACTTTCCATGTGTCCTTTTCCTTCTTTCTTTTCTGAGCATTTTCTTCTTGGATCATTCATCAGCTCCCCTTGCTTTTTTTCACTTAGTTGAGGGGGATGGCCTGCCCCAATCTGGAATATCTAGTGTTGAGTTTTTATTATTTATTATATTATTTTTCACAACTGGAGGAATTTGATTTCTAATTTTTAAAAAAGCAACTGAGTATAACACGGAAAATTCAGATCATCCTTACATTTATTTGGGGCTTACTACAGTTTTTATTTTGCATTACAGATGATGGAAAAACCACAGTTTTTTCTACCACTAGGGTCTAGTGCTGATTTTTCAATAGGATTAATGTTGGTAGATAAAACACAGCATGGCCAGTTCAATATGAATTCCAGATAAACATGCAATACTGGGACAAATTTATATTAAAAATTATTATTTATCTGAAATTCAAATATAACTGGACATCCTGTGTCTTATTCATTAAATCTGGCAATCTCACAGGATACATTCATCTAAAATGAATGAAAATATGAATTAGAGCCTGAAAATTATTTAACTTTATTTTTTAAAGATTCGTTTATTTATGAGAGAGAGTGTGTGGAGGGGGTGGGGGGTGGGGGAAGCAGAGGGAGAAGGAGAGAGAAATTTTAGCAGACTCCACACTGAGCATGGAGCCCAAAGCAGGGCTCCAGGTGGGGCTTGATTCACAACCCAGATCATGACCTGAGCCAAAACCAAGAAGGGTGGGATGCTTAACTGACTGCCACACCCAGGGCCCCATAATTTTAAATTTGAAACAAACTGCTTATTGGGAAAATCTAAGAATAAAGTGAGAGGTACAGTAGGCAGAAGTGATCATTGGAAAGTATGCAGGCAATCTGAAATCACAGTCCCTATTTAAAGCAGTGTTCTCCAACTTTTTAGACCAAAGTACAAGCATAAATATGTTTCCCATCATAAACTAGCACATACACACATTTCTATTTCCTATTTCTGATCACTTCTATTTCCTTTTATTTCATTTTTTGAAAGTGTCCACAACCCACTAAATTGACTTGCTAACTTGCTAATGGGTTGTGATACGTCATAAAAAAAAAAAAAAAAGAAAGAAAAGAAAATTGGTCCAAAGTAGAAGAGTGCAGTCTGTCAATCCAAAGATTTTTGTTGTGGTGTTGAGAGGAGATGCTGGGTATGTGGTCAAATTTAAAATGAAGGCTGGCAACTCCAAAGAGGGTTTAAAGCAGGCAGGGATATTTTTAGACAGTTCGGGCCAAATTGTAGATAGCTCAAAGCAATCTGAAGACATGAAGCAAATGCAACGAATGTAATATAAGAGGAAGGAATGGTGCAAACAGCACAGTGGCAGACACAGCATCCTCCAGGGACAGGGAGATAGATGCTAGAATGGATGGCAAAAGGCAAAAATTCAGTTTCAGGGATGCCTGGGTGGCTCAGTGGTCAAACATCCACCTTTGGCTCAGGTCATGATCCCAGAGTCCTGGAATTGAGTCCTGCCTCAGGCTCCCTGCAGAGAGCCTATGCCTCTGCCTATGTCTCTGCCTCTCTCTATGTGTCTCTCATAAATAAATAAATAAAATCTTAAAAAAAAAAAAAGATTGTTTCAGACAGAAGCACAGAAATGCACCCCATGATGGAATCCGAGGAGGTAAGCAGAGAGGTAACAGTATTCCAGGGCAAGGCAGATGAATGGAGCCCTACACCATTATACTTCAGTAAATCAAGGCCTAGGCAAACAAGATATAGCATGTGAGTTAATTTAATATTAATTAATGAACTTTTCCTGGAAACAGTTTTTGCTTCACTGATTACAGTTCAAACTTAGCTGTATGGCTTTGCAAAAAAGAACTTTATTCTCCTCTGCCTTATCTCTGCTATAATGATGCACATCTCTAATTTGGAGCTGTATTTTACAATAATTAAAATAGTCATCAATTGAGCAAATGAGACAACATCAAGAGAGATAATAAAATCAACTGGCAATACATTGCCAAAGTTGTGGATGCTATTTTTGTCACTTCTTATGTTAGAATATTTGCCTGTTAAGGAACAGATTGTCATAACAGAGAATTCTTATATTAGATGAAAAAAATGAGCAGATGGGCAGTGAAAAGTTTTTCTTCATGCATGTTTCCTAATAGTAAAATAAAGAGAATCCCTAAATATTGCATGTAAATAAAATGACTCAGCAAAGCAAATGCTTATACAATTACTTGCAGCATGACACGCTACATTAAAATACACAATTACACACATGGAAAGTGTGGAGAATTTGCTTCCTCTCTTGACTTCTTCTGAAGAGCATATATACTATGATATTTTAGTGTTTTTACTGGGGGCATAGGGGGAAGACCAGTTACAATTCGACCTTCTTGGTCTGGAATTCATCAGCACATTCAAGCTCTCCTTGGCTCTGACTATAACCCACCCTCTCTGTTAAAGTTTACTTTGAGCACATGCTGCTAGTCAGTGGGGACACAGTGCTTCTTTTGAAACAAGTACCTAAGAATACCAAAGTAGGCAATAATTAGGCATCTTAGGGGAAATGGGAGAAGTTGCAGAAGTTTAGACTTCACTACTTAGGGAGTCCAGTGAGTTACACAACCCTCATAGAGCTGTACAGGCAAGGCGCAGAGTCAGGAGATGCTAACCATGTGCCACAGGTGCAGAAATCATTGTCTGAATTCTTGAATTGCTCAACAACTAGCAAATAATGAAAACAATTTTTTGAGACACTAAGTAGAAAACTGGCCACATGGTTTCCTTTAGAAAATGTCTCTCAACTTGGAGTGTTCACTGTGCTGTAGAAGTGACCTGAAATAGAGAACAGGGTTGCATTCTGATTATCACAGGAAGCAGGGCTGGTGTGGCTGGAACTTAACATTCAGGCATAAGGGATGTTAAATGGCCTGGAGTATTTGAACAAAGCCAACTGCCTGCACAAAAGCCTATAGTGCCCAAATGGAAATATGGCCTTAGGTTATACAAATAATTATACAACTAATGGATACATAGGACAAAAGATACCATGTTTACATGTTCTTTTTTTAAAGATTTTATTTATTTATTCATGAGAGACAGATAGAGGCAGAGACATAGGCAGAGGAAGCAGGATCCCTGTGGGGAGTCTGATGTGGGACTCGATCCCAGGACCCCAGGATCACAACCTAAGCTGAATGAAGATGCTCAACCACTGAGCAACCCAGATGTCCCTACATGTTCTCTACTAAAGAGAAAAGGTTCCAAGATAGAAATTTCTCGGTGAAAATTCCAAATTCTTAGAAGCAGTGGCTAGGTCCATTTCTTTTGGGATTCATCTCCTTTACCATTACAGTAGCTAAGGAGCAGAGCCATGCTCAAACATGGCTGTGCTGTATGCTGACTGGGAGAGGACATTCCCGGAAAAAGAAGGGGTGGAAAGGGAGAGAAATAGAATGGATAAACAGATAAGAAATAGGCTGGTTTTGTTTTACCTATCATGAAATTAAACTGCTGTTGATAAAGCTAGTGAATAATAAGCTCAATTCTGGGAAATTCAAGAATGAAGACCTGGAAAAAGCCAAGGAAGAGCACAGATGATACAAAGAAATAAATAGATCTTTCAAAATCTAGTTAATAGGAAGCTGTTTCTAACATTTGCCACCCCAAATAACTCCACATTTTTTAAAAAACAAGTTTCCATTCACTTCAGTATAACAATGTTTGAAGCAATTACATTAAAACCTTGACATATATTATTTCTGGACCTCAAAAAATCCTTCAAATAATACATGCTCAACTCACACATATAGAAGTCACCTAATCCAGGATTTAAATCAAGTCTGGCTGACCTCAAAACCAGCACCATTTTCTACTACCTCATGCTAGTCATTCACATCCTATACCTTCTTCTTGTTATATTTTATCCCAATTAAATATCTATATAGGTGCACATATGCATATTATTGAAGAAATTCAGTAGATTTTATTTATTATACTATGACTGTACCCAGGAATACCTAGACCTCTGGATCTGACAGAGAATCACCCACTGGGAAGCAGGAATCATCCTTAGTTGTAATGCTGCACTGGCTCACTTTCACCACAAGGGTGCACTAAAGTAGCAATTTCCTAGGCTGGACATAAAGGGTTAATGGTTTCTTCAAAAGGTTAATTCCCTTTCAAGGAATGTATCTATTCACTGGGACATTATCATTTAATACAAAAATTATTAATGACACAGTTTGTGACATTAGTTGATGATTAAATGGTTTCAGGGAGCTCTTACGTCTTTTGATGATCTCCACTACCAAAAAGACAGCTTCTGAGTAAAATAGATTTGCACTATTAATCTGCCTACCTGTGATAATTCTAACTATACCTATATAAGAAATAAATCAATTTTGATGAATGGCGATACACTAGTCTTCTGCTTCAGAATGGTTGTTTAATAACTCTAATTGCCATGCCATTGATTTTTTTTTTTCCTTCTGAGGTGTTCTCCACATCTAACTTATTAGGCTGAATATTATTTTTAGTTATCAGAAACAATGGGGCTGCTCTAACATAAAAGTGGATCTAATATGATATGTACCATGTTCAATTCAATGGCTGTTTTCAATATTTAGAAATCACCTCTGTAAAACCTATATATGTGTATAAGGGTAGAATATGTGGGTATAAGTGTGTGTCTGATAAAAATAAGCTACTGTATGGAAAAGTAAGTAAAGTATTTACAACCTGTCTCAAAGACAGAAGCATTATTTAATGGAGCATCAAAGTCTGTCCTGAAAAGCAAATGAGAAACTCTTGTGCTAAATGACTTTTTTACCTTATTGAGAACCTCCAAAGTTGCATAAATCTGGAGCTGTGTTTAGTGTAAACATGGATTGTACAGTGCCCATCTTTATGGCCATGGGATACAGTACTAATCTTATTTCATTATTTCTAGTTATAGTAACATCTTTATACTATTTAGTTGGTATTTAAAAGGCAAGGACTTCAACAAGTACTTATCCAGTACCTCCACTGAGACTCGCCTTCTGCTAAATGTACTTACACCGTGGTATGAGAAACATACATGGTTTCTCATGGTTTCCCCCCATCATTAGGAACTGTGTGATCTTTTAAACATCTACTCTAGTCATAAAATACAAAAACAAATAAAAGGAACCTCACAAAAATAGCATAAAATATCTATAATTGAGTAACATTTTGTACTCATAATCTCTCAAGGATAAACTAATTTAAAAACACTTCTAAATCACTGTATTATTGTATAACATTATCACTGAATTCAACATTAAAGAGTACCCACAAAAATATTTGAATTTGGAATAATTTTGAAGTTTCTTTCTATCTCTATTTGAAATCCAGAACAGTTGTTTATTTAAGACACTGTAGTTTGTAATAACAAAATAAAAAATGTCAGTTACATAAAAAAGGCAGGAACCTATATTTATTTGTTATATTAATTCATCTTCCTATTTCTTTGCATTAAGTCAAAGAAGATGGATTATACACATAATGTTAATTTCTAAGTCCCATAGAATATTTTCCTCCACACTTGTCTTCAGTAACACCCTATCCATGTGCTTAGATCTGTTGGCAGGTAAGGGAAAAATTCAAAATAATAAAAGGAAGTGAGAAGGGACAGAAGCACACGTTTTTATATTCTATTAGTAAATCATAATTGAATAGTACTTTTACTAGGAAATCATATTTAAATTTCATAGTTTTAAATCTAATACTGCCCATCTATTTTTATCATTTATCTCTTTCCCAAAATTTTTATTTAAATCCCAGTTAGTTAACACATAGTGTAATATAAGTTTTAGGTGTAGAATTTAGAGATACCACTTACATACAACATCCAGTGTTCATACAACAGGTGCTCACCTATTTTTAAACAGCACTCTCATCTTTTAAAAAACTTTTCACTAAAAGAAATGGCACCTTCTTTTTGGAAAATATTTTCAAATAAAGTTTGTAAAGGCTTTTTATCCTTCTCTTGACAGCATGAGTTCTCAACTTCTAAATATCATACATGTTTCTAAAGCTATAATATGTAATGCCACACTGAGATTCACACAAAAATCAGGCAGCTCCTATACTACCTGGGGTGTCAGATATAGGAATGTTTATTTAGAGCATTCCACATTGCTTTTCTGTATGCTTCTTTATGGTTGAGTTAAACCCAGCTAGATATGGGAGACAGAAGCAAGTTTATAAAATGATCATACAAAATATCCATGACTGCTAGCAGCCTTATTTATTCTCCAACTTTTCTTGTCTGAGGATATTTGAAGTCCATATAAAGATATAGGGGTCAATAGTTTAACCCAAGTAAATTATATCCTAACTGTAAAATTTGAGGCACAGTGATAGGGAAGAGAAATAGATCTGGAAAGCAAAGCCTCCCTGGCACTAATCGCAGAACTACATAGATAGATATGTTTCAACAGTGAGATTTAGCAAATCCTATTAAACATTGTCTCAGACTATAGGACCATAAGACAGGCAACACTGATGTTCACATGATCATTTATGTTTCAACAAAGATGCAGGAGAAAAAAAACATAAACAAACAAATGAGATATATAGCAATCATCAGGTTCCAGACAAGAATACATGCAACTGAAGTACAGCTGCATGTGTTGTGCTGCAGCTTAAAAATCACATTATAGGGCAGCCCCGGTGGCACAGTGGTTTAGCGCCGCCTGCAGCCCAGGGAATGATCCTGGAGACCCTGGATTGAGTCCCACGTCGGGCTCTCTGCATGGAGCCTGCTTCTCCCTCTGCCTGTGTCTCTGCCTCTCTTTCTCTCTCTCTCTGTCTCTATGAATAAATAAATAAAATCTTTTTAAAAAATCACATTATAACTAAGAAGCTGCTCATTCATAAAATGGTTCAGATTACTGCAAAAATTTTACAAAAAAGTAAAATAGTGAAGATCTGCTGACATGTGGTGGTATTTTCTGGGCTCTCTCCTTTGATTGCTCTTTTAAATTCCTGGAAATATGAACTACAATGACTACAGATCCTTTACATTATTGTTCTTATCATCATCATAATGATTATTTATAGAAGAATTCTCTAGATAATAATGGAGCCAAAATGTTCTATCTCTATGCTATGCTTACCAACGAATCTGCCTTATGACAGACAGCAGGATACATTCCCTGTGTTTGCACATTTCTGGTGCCAGCTAATTTACTCACTTTGGTTAGTATCTCCATTGTGTCGCCAGCACATAATGGCCTCATACACACTATTACTATTGGTGTTAGTCCTTCAGAGTTGTTGTGGGTTTTTTTTTAAACTTTATTTATTTATTTTAGAAAGAAAGAGAATGAGTGTGGGTGGGGGGTGGTTAGAGAATCCTGAACCTACTCCCCACTGAGCACGGAGCCTGATGAGGGGCTGGTTCTCCTTATTGCATGACCTGAGCCAAAATCAAGAATCAGATACTCAACCAACTGAGCTGCCTAAGTGCCCCTCCAGTTTTTTTTTTTCCAGTGTTATTCCTTCAGAGTTTAAAGAAAACTGAAATGTAACCCCCTCGTTTCATACCTAAGTAAATTGTAGCCTAAGCCAAAAAGAACTTTATTTGGAACTCTTGAATTTTAGCGTAGTGTACTTTTTTCACACCACAATGGCTTCAAATTTTGCGGATTAGTCTCATTATAAATTGACAAGAATTCTAGAAATTTTTACATAACAAATCAGTAGAAACTAAATATCCTATTTAGCAGTGGAAACACTAACCCAATAGGTATTTATAAAAAGAGAACAAAAATTATGCTAACTTAAGCCTTAAGATTAAGCACTTAATCTTAAAATGTATCTTTTTAATTTTCAGAGTAGGAATGCAGACACTCTACACGATATATTGTTTTTCTACAATACATCCCTAGAAAGGGATGTTCAATTCATACTGAAAACACATTCTTTAAAGAGAGCTAGTTTTTAAATTTTTCAAAAAGTTTATCTGAAATTAATTTATTCAAAATTATTTTTTTTGGAAAAAAGCAAAGAAAATGAATAGAATTCTCATAAACTTCATCAAGTAAGAGATCTTCTAAACATGGAAACTGGCCTGCTTTTATGCTTCCATTCTGCCCAGTGAAACCTCAGAGAAAACTTACACTATGGACTTCCAGGGATGTGACATCTAGAGTTTGACATAAAAAAAAATATGCATGAAAAGTTATTACTATTCCTATCTCCCAACAAGAGGCATCAGGGTGGGCAGAGGAAATTATATCCATAACTGCAACCTGGGCAATGACAGAGCTATGTTAATTGCTTAATATATGTCTTTCTACTTAGAACATGAGTAGTGATTAGATAAAGGAAAAATAATAATATTCCAAAGTTTACCATATTCCAAGTGCTTTATGTATATGAACTCATTTATTTCACCACACCATGCATATCATTATCTCCCTCTAAACAGGAGGAGAAAAAAAGTAAATAATTTGCCAAAACTGACACAGATAGGAAGTGCTAGATTTGAAATCTGAAACTGAGCTTGTCTGGCTTCTAGCCTATTTTCTTTTAGCTCTAGCATATGTTCTCCACTCTGAATTAAATGAATGTAATTATTGGCAGCGATGTATGTGAATAGTACATGTAGGTTTAGTGTATCACACTACAAGTTGTGTGTGTGTGTGTGTGTGTACATATACACATTTATATGCAGACTGTTCTCTATTGAAAACATGGACTTTTCCCCTTAGCTCCTGGATTTCCACCATTACTCTTATTTTACATGTAGACATGTAAACATGTAGAGGAAAAAAGTCTTGAAACTTAATCCTCTAATCAGACCCTAACTTCTGTTACTCGAAGGGCAGCTGTGCTTAGCCTATGATAAAATATAGGTGATAAAAGACAACTGGAGAAGAGTGACGCATTCCCAAAAGTGGAGTTCAGGTAGAATTTGAGAAGTACCAGAAGACAACATTTTGCAATAATTTCTTATAATGTTGCATCATCAATTTTGGAGTTACCATCCAAATTGCTAAGTACTCTTGTATTCAATATTCGGTACAAATCGATATTTTATATTCAAATATAAGTGATATTTGAATGAACTATGGCTCACACCTCTCCACTCAGTTAATGTAGATAATCAAAAGTTGACTAAACTCAAATATACCAAAGGAAACAAATTCAGTGCAGCAATAATAGTTCACATATACACAAGAGCAATTGTATAAAAAAAATAAAAGACCTAAAAGACACTAGAATTCCCCAAAGACTGAACAAAACAATTATGATAGCCTTTACATATTCCTAAAATGTGTCATTTTATGTGGATTTTTAAAGAGTTCATCAGTAGTAGAATACATACCCTCCAATTTTATCTATGGTCAGATCAGATTGCAATAATAGTTAAGTTGTATAATGCCTAGATATTTCAAGGAATGACATACTGCAGATAGGTAAAAACAAAGAGCATTCAAAAGTTAATCCAATATTAAAGGACCACCATTTCCTGCTGAGTGAAAACATAGAAAGATTTGCAAAAAAAGGCAAAGTAAATAAAATGACCACTAAGTCTATCAATAATATTAAAACAATATGAAACACTTTAATGATTAGTTGTATAAGTATGGTTTCTTGGCCATGTAGGAAAAGGGAGAAAAAGGTCAATAAATATAATCATGCATGCACTATAACTAATGTTAGAAGTAGGAAAAAAATCTTAAACTTCATGGGAACCATTATAATTGCAATAGGTATAAAGCTAATTCTACCAATGACTAGCCAATTCTAGCATTAGTGTTGAGAACTAAACACTGACCCAGCAGTCTAGGGCCCTGATACCACTAAACCATTCCATTTCAAATTGCATTTGGTCTTATGCTCCATTTAGTTGAACATCTCTATGAAATGCTAACATTAGACTTAATCTATTGTAGAGTGATATGTACAGTTCTGCTGGCATTGCAGCAGTTTTTTTTCTATGATATATTATTACTCAATAAAATGGAAAATCTTCTTTATTAGGATTCAATTATGAGGTACCAGAAGGCAAAAGATTATGCCAAAAAGAATCTTAATGATATTAGAAAAAGGTGAAAGTACTTTAGATGTGTAAATTAATAATAAACTTGGGAAAGGATCTTTAAATAGGATGTTCTCAAGAGGCAATGAAGGATGTTTCAGGGCTGCTTATATGTCCAAAGTTGGTATTCCCACCCCAAAATGCAGAAAATGTCTTCACAACGTTAATGCAAAATGAGATATGTTGGAAACATGTTTACCAATTTTTTTGGAAGTGTCTGGCATGCATAATGGCAATGGATCACATTCCCTACATTTCACCTAAGAAAATAGGGTGACAGAGTTGGGTCTGTGTCATGTTTCCATTTTAATTAAAGGTCTCTAGTAAATGTATTCCAAAGATTCAATCATTTTGAATTGCTTTTGGCACCTAAATAGATTTGGCTGCCACACTACTACTGACAATGAAGCCACTTTTTTGTTCATTTGTTTCTTTTCATTTCACAGCTGAACTTCTGCATTCCTACCTTATAAAGTTCTTTCTATCAAGTTCAGGCAGCTATTTCATGAAAATGCATTATCATAAGAGTATACAGTTAGTGAAATTAGTAGATCAATGTATATATTTTTCTTGTTAATATCCAAAGATACAACCCTAGCTTAGGAGACAAGCAAAGTGAGTATGTTCAGTAATATTAGTCTACATAAAAATATCTTAAGAAGCTAGGCCATTGTCATTAGTTATGATAAGAATGTCTCCTAGGATATGTAAGTCAAAAGAAAGTTTATGTGGCAGAATTATGTAAGGAAACTTACAATAGTGCCTGCCCACAAACCATGCAATTTGGAAACAGCCAAGAAACAAAACCATAGAGAAGGAGAGATAAATACAACATGTATTAGGGGTTATTATGCAACTACAAAGATTCAATATGACCCTGGAAATATAGCAAAAAATAGTTATGGAAAAGAAGCTATTTCTTATGCTCAGTAGCTAATTTTCAAACATATGTACCTGTATTTGAAACTTTGAGCATTTCACACATTTTTCTGTATCTGAAAAAAAAATGGATCCAGACTGATATTGTATATCAATATAGCTGAAAACAGTCAATAAAAAGGTAGCCAAAAGCAAAGTTCAATAAGAATTCTAAAAAAGGATATTATTCTGTTTGCTGATAAAACACGTCTGATGTATACTTTGCTCATATTGGAAAAGAATAATTTACTGTTCAATTTTCCTAGAAAGGATGAAATATCTATAAGATGATTTCATAAAATGTTTGATTAAATAAAAGCTAGATTAAAGTGTCTAGGTCAAACTGTAAATATAATTAGAAACTTTAGAGATAATATATAACTCCATTTTGAGAATATATATATTTTTCAATATCTGAAAGTTAATGAAATCTGTTTTCCACATAATTTACAATAACAACATTGTATATTTTCACTCTAAAATGTTCAAGGGCATTGGATCTATGAAAACAACACATATATTTTAATTCTCTATTCTGGAAAACTAAGAAATGCATACACTTCAGGACAAATGTATTTAATATAAGGTGACACAGGAAAAGTACATCAAATTTCCTTATCCATGTGAACTTAAGATTAAATAGGAAATACCTGAACATACTAATATGATTTGAAGGGGAAGGAATATTAAGATTATAGTGGTAGTACGAAAGTTCATATATCCAGTCCATAATTCATATATTATGATTTGAATATATACTGAATATATAACATAAATACATCTCCCCATTTTTGGGCATTTGACTGTGACTACCACCTTTTATGTATATTTAAACAAAACAAAATGAGAGTGCTAGAGGCAGATTTAAATTATATGCAACAGACTTAGTGAATATATGACCAAAACAGAATCAGCAATAATAATAGTTTAAATGTTGGGCATGACCATGATATGGTCTAACTTATACTAGAGATAGAATATTTATAAATATTTAACCCAATTTCAACAAACATACATAATATCAAATTTCAAAATGCATGCCTTTCTCTTTTTTTTTTTTTTAACTTACTGCTTTGTAAGTTCTCTTTTGTCCAGCATGTTTCCGAATTTGTTCTCCATTTGGCCCTGTTTCCACATGCATCGAATAGATAATGTCAAAGAAATCTTCAACCACAGCTACCCGCCGTAAAGACAGCTTCTCATCTACCCCTACGCCATCCTGGAAACAAACCCCCCCAAAAAAAGACAAAATTAATAAAGAAATGTGTATTTAACACATAAAGTTAACACACAGAGTGAATTAAACAAAAACATTTTTGATAAATTGAACCAAATCATCCAGATAGGAAACTTTAAAAAATTGTGAGTGAATGCTGCACCATTTCATACATTACTTACATATAGAACCTTAAGAAACATGAAAAAAGATATTTGGCATAGTGATCATGCTTACCCACCCACCATGACTTATTTGTAGACATCAGTATAACTTTATTAAATTACTCCAAAATATATTTTAAAGCTTAGGAATTTTTATTACAACAATTTCATTCTAGATATTCATTCATCCAATCAATATTTATTGAATTTCTGGGTACTGGTAGCTGTTATTAGAAAAGGAAAAGAAATTATGTGGAATCTCTATCCTTAAATACCATATAATCTAAGAAAGAAAATGCATCTACTATTCTGTCAGATTGGACTGGGGGACAATAATTGTTCAAGGTTAAAAATAGGAATCACAGAAATTATCTTGGTGTGAACTTTGGATCCTCCACTCAGAAATCGTATGTTTTGTGCAAATCATTGAAACTTCCCTAAATTCTAGTCTTCTCAAATTTTAGTTTTCTCAGTTGGAAAACAGAAATAGTAGAGTCTACTTCCCAGAATTGTAAGAATTAAATGCAATAACATAGGTAAAGGATGTGACCTAACAGTTGACATACAGTGAACACTTGGCAAATGGTAATTCTTGTCATTGTGACAATCATGATAAAAATATAGCAACATACTACAGGAGTTCAAAGAATAAAGATATCACCTCTGGCTGAAGTAGCTTCTTGAAAGAAATAGAATTTGATGTGAATGGGAATACACACATGGTATAAGCCATAGTGGTGGTGGTGGGAAGTGGAGCAAAGAGCCAAAAGCTCCAAGAGATGACAGAAAATAAGAAATTTATAAGAAAAAGATAAGAAATTAGGAATTAGGCCAAAAAAATAAAGAAATTTAATCTTATATGAAAGGGTTTCCGGTTTGCTAACACAGACATGCACGCATGTGCATGTACACACAATGTTCTTATTTGGACCCTAAGGCATAACCTGAAGTAACATGACATAGTCATTAATGTTGATACACAGCATAAGAGGATGATTAATCTGAGCAAAATCATTATGAAATGAGTCAAACAGCAAAAGCCTCTTTGAACAGAAGTCCCAGAAGACTGAGCTCACTACAAAACTCAAAATAAGTTATATAGTACTTTTTCTTAGTTTGGTTTTGTTTTTTGTCTGATTTATAATAAGTCTCAGAAGTAGCAGTGTTAGGCGCCTGGGTGGCTCAATGGTTGAGTATCTGCCTTTGGCTTGGGTCATGGTCCTCGAGTCCTGGGATTGAGTCCCACATTGGACTCTGCAGGGAGCCTGCTTCTCCCTTTGCCTATGTTTCTGCTTCTCTCTGTGTCTCTCTCATGAATAAATAAATAAATAAAATCTTTATTAAAAAAAAAAAAGAAGTAGCACTGTCTGAGGCAACATATTCATATATATATGTATATATATACAAACACATATATATATTTAAATAACTCCATATATATTCAAATAACAATATATTTCATAACTACATATATATTCAAATAACTATATATTAAAATAAATATATATATTCAAATATTATGAGTTGTATGTAAGGTCAAACTGCACAGTATCTCATCTCTGTTAAATCTGAAGCACTCTTTCACAATTACCTATGATGCATGTGATTTGTTATTAGATTATAGACCTTTCTCACTTCTCTCCTTTAACATTTTGAGGCATCTCTTCTGTACTGCATCTCATTGATAACCCCTTATTGCCTTGTAATGCAAGACCAATATGTAGCCAAAGTACAGAGAAACTGCATGAAGCATGGCTGTGACTAGCCTGAAAAACTATCTAGTTTAGTGTAGAGTTCTTGGGAAGCACCATTTGAGATGCCTATCACTCAATCACCCCGGCCTACCCCCCACTCCTCAGAGAACATCTACTGTTCTTAGGCTAGAAATCCAAATTCTAACTCTGTCTACTAGCAAATCAACACAAAATTTTGTCTTCTTTTCTCCCACTCATAAAATTTGTAGTTTCCTCTCAGTTTGCTGGGTAACCAGAAATATTGTAATTTTGTATAGTTAATAAACTATGAGTGATGTAGGAATCACAGACTATTCATTCCTTCAGCAAGTATCCCAGAAAGACCAAATATTGCCAAGACCAAAGTCTACTGTGTTGAGGTTACCAAGGTCAGCTGACTTCTCAAAAGAAACATTGGAGGTCAGAAGGCAATAGTACAATATAAAGTGTTGAACATAAAAAAAAAAAACTGCTAAAACAGAATTCTATATCCAGAAAAACTACTTTTCCAAAATTAAAGTGGGTTAAAGACATTATTAAATAAACAAAACAGAGAATTCAATGCTTATAAACAAGAGAAATTTATGCTCTCCTAGTCCTAGAGGCCAGAAATCGAAATTCAAAGATGTTGGCAGAGCTGCACTCTCTGAAAGCTCTAGGGGTGAATCCATTCTTGGCCTCTTCCAGTTCCTGTGATTGTTAGCATTCCATAGCTTGAGGCCATTTCACACTGCCTTCTCCTCTTTGGTGTAGCTTTCCTCTGTGTGTTTCTCTTATAATGACTCATTTTATCTGAGAGCAGTTACAGCCTAACCAGATAATCCACGGTAATCTCTTCACTCAATATCTTTAATTTAATTACATCTATACAAAGACTCTTTTTCTAAACAAGGTAACAGTTACAAATTCCAGGGATTAGAACTTGAAATCTTTTTTTTTTTTTTTTTTTTGAGAGAGAGAGAGAAAGGTGCACACAAATGGGGGGTGAGGGGTGGGGAGGTGAAGGTAAGGGGGAGACACAGAGAGAGAATCTTAAGCAGGCTCTGCACCCAGCATAGAGCCCAAGCGGGGCTCAATCTCATAATCCTGAGATCATGACCTGAGCTGAAATCAAGAGTTAGACACTTAACTAATCATGTGCTCCAGAACTTAAAATTGTTAGATGGCCGTATTTAACTACACGAAGTATGAATTAGAGTTCAAAAGATACAAGTTGTGCTCTGGGAACATATATTGGAAATGTTTCATTATCAGTGGTTAATAGTCCATTTTCTTTCAGGAAATCATAAATTCAGTGTTAATCAAGATAAGATTGAAATCATATATTTTGGGGAAGGGAAATAATGTTAGCCTTCTGTCATGTGGCCCTGCTTACTTGCAATTGTGACTAAGCTCAATTCACATCCATACTCTTATTAAAACTCAAAAAAGCCTTCAGGGGTTGGGCCTATAACAAGGTCAAACTGTATTGACCACAAAGTATTTGTGGGAATTGTACTTCCCACAAAGTATTTGTGGGAAGAAAACAAGGAGTAATAAAGCCCTTTAGGAAATAGAAGAAATGTATTCAAAGAGCTTGGAGCTTAGCATACTTCAAATACTATGGGGCACCCAGGTGGCTTAACTGGTTAAGTGTCTGCCTTCAGCTTAGGTCATGATCTCAGGGTTCTGAGATCTGTCAGCATCAGGCTCCCTGCTCAGCAGTCTGCTTCTCCTTCTCCCTCCTAACTCCTCACTGCTTATGCCTCTCTCTCTCTCTTCTCTTTCTCTCTCAAAAAAAAAAAAAAAAAAAAAAAAAAAAAAAAAAAAAAAAAAAACCTTTAAAAACCTTTAAAAATCATACTTCAAATATCATAAAAAGAAAGACATTCACAAACAGACACATGATAGTTAAATGCCAAAGATAAAATCTCAAAAACAACAAGAGATAAATAACTCATCAACTATTGAGGAAACCCCAGTAACCATTCAATGCTGTAGACATGCCTCATAATAAATAGTAAAAGAAAAATTTTCCAGAATAAAAGTAAGTGGTAAGTGACATCAAGCAGTAATTCAAATCCAGATGTAAATACTAAGAGCTGGGCAACCCGGGTGGCTCAGCAGTTTAGCACCGACTTCAGCCCAGGGTATAATCCTGGAGACCCAGGATCGAGTCCCACATCAGGCTCCCTGCATGGAGCCTGTTTCTCCCTCCTCCTGTGTCTCTGCCAATCTCTCTCTCTGTGTCTCTCATGAATAAATAAATAAAATCTTAAAAAAAAATACTAAGAGCTTCAGTAAAGGAAGTAAACATAAAAAAAATAAATAATAAAAAATAGAAACATGCCAAATATAATTACCTATTCTTTTTTTAAAGGTAATAATTGAGTCATTTTTATTTATTTTTTTCTTTATTAACCTACAATCTTTCCTCAGTTACCAAAAATAGTCAACTATGTGTTGCAAGAGGGGAGCCAGGTCCATATCATTAAGACAAAATATATAACAGGCACATTGCCATAAGGGAAAAAATACAGACAGCACAACTTATATCTTCTTACTATCACTGATAATAAGATTAATTTAACAGTTCCAAATGTGTGTGTCTCATTTTTGTGAACCAACACCTTAAAGAATTTTCAAATGTTATCTTTAAATTTCCATAATCATCTCTTGAGATGAGAACACTAATACTCAGAAGTTATGCAACCTTCCCAAAGACTCGTAGTAATTACAAAAGCTGAGTAACATACAGTTTTTGTGAAAAAAAGAAAATATTATTTACCCTAAGAATACACTTGGACATATCCTACACAGATATACCTGCTGGTTATTTTACAAGGATTCCACAAAAGCCTTTTAACCCATAGTAGAGCTGAAATAATCTACGGTTGCAATTAAACATAGCAAGATATGTAATTACAATACTAGAGGACAAGAAAGATTAAAGGTTATCTAAATGTTCACCTTGAATACTGATGCTTTGTTAACTGCTTGATTTAAAAGGCAAATGATTAAAATAATATGTAAATAATTGTATTACTGGTATAATAACATACATAAATGTAACATATTTGACAACTAAAGCACAAAAGAGTCAGTAACAGAGCTATACTGGAGTCTAGAATAAAGAAATAACAATAATAAATCAAATCCATATGTAGAAAGAAAGAGAATCAAAAAAGTTAATAAGGTTAACATTAAAAGCTCTATAACTATAGATTTTCCTACTTCCTTCTCTTAACTCTTTGAAATACATAACAGTGTATGAATAATTATGACATTATAATATTGGGAGATTATTGATATATCTATATATTACATGCATAAATCATAGAATTAAAAAGTGAGAAAATTGAGCTCTTTAGGAGTAAAGTTTCTATATTGGATTATAACTAAATCAGTATATATCTAAAGTAGATTCTGATAAGTTAAAATGTATATTGTAATTCCTAAAGTAACCCCCCAATTAAAAAATATATTATCTAAAATCATTAAAGGAATTACTATTTTACAAGGGAAAATATGTACTTAATATAGAAAGGAGCCAACAAAGGATAAATAAAGGAAAAGAGACATGAGAGATAGAGGTAATAAAGCAAAGTCACCAATATAAATCCAATTACATCAATATCATTAAATATGAATGGACTAAGGAATCTAAACAAAAAGAATTAATTATAAATAAGATCCTAGTATATGTTAGCTAAAGGAGACACAATTTCAGTTCAAAGATGCAGATAGAGAGTGCCTGGGTGGCTCAGTCAGCTAAGCATCTGACTCTTAGTTTTGGCTCAGGTCATGATCTCAGGGTTGTGAGATGGGTAGAGTCTGCTTAAGATTTTCTCTCTCTCCACCCCTCTCCCCACTCACACTCTCTAAATACATAAATCAATCAATCAAATCTTTTATTTTTTAAAGACGCAGATAGGATGAAGATGAAAAGCTACATTATGCAATTAAGAACAACAACAACAAAAAGAGCTGGAATAGCTATATCAGAATTAGAGGACAGAGTTTAAACCAAAAACAAATGTTACTAACAACATAGAGGAACATTTTATAATAATAAAAAGGTCAATTCCAAGTAGGGTATGCATGCACATGCATTGAATTAGCAAAAACTGAAAGAAGTAACCGGAGAAATTAACAATAATAGTTAGAGACGTCAAAGCTCTATTTTCAAAAATAGAATAATAAGGGAGAATGTAACCAAGGAAAAGAAGACTGAACAACAGTATAAAAAATAGACAAACATAGAACAACCCACACAACAGAAACAGAATATTCTCCATAATAGACCATATCTTCAGCATAAAAGTAGTCTCAATAAAATGTAAGGGATTGAAATATGCTTTATATGTTTTCTGATCAATATGGAACTAAATTACAAATCAATGACTGAAGGAAAATAGGAAAATCTACAAAGATGAAGAAATGAAACAACACACTTCTCAAAGCCAATGAGTCAGAGAAGTCAAAAGAAAAATTAAAATATACGTTGAGATAAATAGAAACAAAAACACAAGATCCCGAAAACAGTTCTTCAAAGGAATTTATAACTGAGTGTATTTTAAAAAATAAGATCTTTTTACCTTATAGAACTAGAAAAAGGGTAAACCAAGCAGAAGGAAGGAAATATTTTTAATGAGGAAAAATAAATTAAATAGAGAATAGAAAACAATGGACAAAATCAGCAAGACCAAAGTGCAAGTTTGAAAAAATTTTAAAGACAAAACTTTAGCTGTATTGACCAAGATTAAAAGAGAGAAGACATAAATTGCTAAAACCAGAAAGAATGAAAGAAGGAACAGCACTCCTGATCTTAAAAAAAAAAAGGATTATAAAAAAGAGTATAAACAATTGTATGATAAGTAACTATATAAAATGAATAATTTCTAGAAAGATACAAATTATTAAAATTGAAAAAAGTGAAAAAAATTTTTAAAGATTTTATTTATTTATTCATGAGAGACACAGAGAAAGAGGCATAGGCAGAAGGAGAAGCAGGCTCCCTGTGGGGAGCTAGATGTGGGACTCAATCCCAGAATCCCAGGATCACACCCTGAGCTAAAGGCAGATGCTTAACTATTGAGCCACCCAGGTACCCCAAAAAAGTAGAAAATTTGAATAGGTCTTTCACAAGTGAAAGAGACAAAATTAGTAATTAAAAAAAAAAATTCTTACAAAGAAAAGCTTGGGCCTAATGGGTTTCATTGGACCAAACATTCAAGAAGGAAGGCCAATTTATCACTAAATTTCACCCCCCCCCAAAAAAAAAGAGAGAGAGACAGAGAGACATTTCCCAAATCATTCTATAAAGCCAGACTTACCCTTATACCAAAGTCAAATGTATTACAAGAAAGGAAAACTATGGACCAATATATTTTATGAATATAGACGTAAAAAACTCCAACAAAATCTTGGCAAACCAAATCTAATAATATATATATATGCACATATACATATATATACATATGTATACATATATATAAACTATTACATATATATAAATTATTACATACCATAACCAAATAGGATAATCCTAGGAATACAAGGTTGATTAAATATATGAAAACTAATTAATGTGATACACAAGATTAAAGAATAATAGGCAAGGGATCCTTGGGTGGCGCAGCGGTTTGGCGCCTGCCTTTGGCCCAGGGCGTGATCCTGGAGACCCGGGATCGAATCCCACGTCAGGCTCCCGGTGCATGGAGCCTGCTTCTCCCTCTGCCTGTGTCTCTGCCTCTCTCTCTCTCTCTCTCTCTCTCTCTCTGTGACTATCATAAATAAATAAAAATTTAAAAAATTTAAAAAAAAGAATAATAGGCAAAAAGCATATAATCACCTCACTAGTTACAGAAAAAGCATTTGACAAAAGCTAACATACTTTCCTAAGAAAAGGCCTTAGTGAATTAGAAATAGAAAGGAATTTTCTCAATATGATAAAGTACATCTACAAAAGCCCCACAACTAATATCTTACTTAATGATGAAAGACTTAATGCCTTCCCCCTGAGGACAGGAGTAAAACAAGAATGTCTGCTCTAGACACTTCTTTTTAGCATTTTACTGAAAGTACTAGTCAGGGGAATCAGACAAAAAAAAGGGGGGCGGAGAAAGAAAAAGAAAAAAGAAAAGGAAGAAAGAAAGAAGAAAGTAAGGAAGAAAGAGGGAAAAAAGAGCATCTAGATTGAAAAGGAGGAAGAAAACCTCTCTTTTTCTATGACATAACCTTGTATGTAGAAAATTCTATGAAAGCCACCAAATAACTATTACTCTAAGTGAGCTCAGCAAAATTAAGGTTTAAAATCAATAACAAAAAACAATTGTATTTCTTTTAATTAGCAATAAAAAATTCAAAGATGAATTTAGAAAAATAATTTGATTTACAATGGCATCTAAAAATTCACATACGGGGTTGCCTGTGTGGCTCAGTCAGTTAAGAATCTATTGATTTTGTCTCAGGTCATGATCTTAGGGTCATTTCAGGCTTCATGCTGGGCATGGAGCCTGCTTAAGACTCTCTCTCTCTCTCCCCCTCTTCCTCTGCCCCTTTTTACCCTGCTCATGCATTTTCTGTCTCTCATAAATACATAAACAAACAAACAAGCAAACTAGACTACAAGGTATACATTTAGGTATAAAGTTAACAAAAAAAAGTACAAGACTTGTATGTGAAATCTACAAAATGTTGTAAAAAAATGTTTAATGATCTAAATAAATGGAGAGACATCCTATGTTCTCAGACCAGAGGCTTAATATTGTTAAGACAGTAATATTCTAAAAACTTATTTACAAAATCAATATAATCCCTATTTAAAAGCTCTAGCTAGCTTTTTTTTGCAGACATAAACAAATTAAAATTCAACATGTATATGCAAGATACTGAACATAGCCAAAATAATCATTTAAAAGAAGAAATGTGGAGATCTCTTTATTTAAAAACTTACTATAAATCTTACATAATAGCATGGTACTGGGCATAAGAATAGATAGATCAATGAATAGAATTGAGATTCCAGAGATAAATCCTTATGCTTATTTTCCATTCATTTTCAACATGAGTGTCTTGTTGACAATGCAGTGGGGAAAAAATAGTCTTTTCAACAAATGGTACTGGGACAACTGTATACCCACATGCAAAAGAAAGAAGTAGAATCCTTACCTCACCCTATACATAAAAATTAAGTCAAAATGCATCATAGATCTAAATGTAGAAGCTATAACTTAAAATTATTAAAAGAAACATATAGGAGTAAATGTTTTTAACGTTGAGTAAGGCAAGGTCCTCTCAGTTATAAAACCCAAAGTAAAAGCAACAAAAGACAAATAAGTAGAATGACATTAAAATTAAATTTTTTCATGCTGAAAATGACACCTTCCAAAAAAAATGAAATGACAACCCACAGAAATGGATGGAAACACTTGAAAAATCACATATCTGATAGGGTGTTAATATCTAAAATTTATAAAGAGCACATTCAACTCAATAGCTTTCCCAAAGGACGCACCCATGAAAAGGTGCCCAACATCACTAACCATCAGGTAAATGCAAATCAAAACCACAATGAGATATCACTTCATACCAGTTAGAATGGCTATATCAAAGGGACAAGATATTACAAGTGTTGGTAAGCATAAGGAAAAAAGGGAGCCCTTCCTTACACACGACTGGTGGGAATGTAACCTGTGCAGAACTATGAAAAACAGTACAGCAATTCCTCAAAACATTAAAAATAGAACTACTATATGATCTTTATTGCACTTCTGGACTTATCCAAAGAAAGCAAAAACACTAACTCTAAAAGATACGTGCACCTCCATTTTCATCGCAGCATTATTTACAATAGCTAAGACATGAAAGCAACCTAAGTATCTGTTGATGAATGAATGAATAAAGAAACTGTGGTCATGTATATATATATGCCACATATTGTGCTACCACATAATTGTGGCATTATGCACGTGCATGCATGTGCGTGTGCGCACACACACACACACACACAGGCAGGAATATTATTCAGTCACAAAAAGGAAGGAAATTCTGTAATTTGCAGTAGCCTGGATGGACTGTAAGGGGATTATGCTAAGAGAAATAAGACAAAGACTAATACCATATGATTTCACTTATATGTGGAATTTTAAAAAACAAGCAAACAAATTAAAAAAACAAACTCACAGATAGGGAAAGAGATTGATGGTTGCCAGAGTCAAGAGGTAGGAAGTGGATAAAATGGGTAAAGGTATAAAAGTATAAGTTTGGAGGTGTAAAAGATAAACTCAAAATGGATGAAAGATCTAAATGTGAGACAAGATTCCATCAAAATCCTAGAGAAGAACACAGGCAACACCCTTTTTGAACTCAGCCACAGTAACTTCTTACAAGAAACATCCACGAAGGCAAAAGAAACAAAAGCAAAAATGAACTATTGAGACTTCATCAAGATAAGAAGCTTTTGCACAGCAAAGGATACAGTCAACAAAACTCAAAGACGAGCTACAAAATGGGAGAAGATATTTGCAAATGACGTATCAGATAAAGGGCTAGTTTCCAAGATCTATAAAGAACTTACTAAACTCAACACCATAGAAACAAACAATCCAATCATGAAATGGGCAAAAGACATGAAGAGAAATCTCACAGAGGAAGACATAGACATGGCCAACACGCACATGAGAAAATGCTCTGCATCACTTGCCATCAGGGAAATACAAATCAAAAACACAATGAGATACCACCTCACACCAGTGAGAATGGGGAAAATTAACAAGGCAGGAAACCACAAATGTTGGAGAGGATGCGGAGAAAGAGGAACCCTCTTACACTGTTGGTGGGAATGTGCACTGGTGCAGCCACTCTGGAAAACTGTGTGGAGGTTCCTCAAAGAGTTAAAAATAGACCTGCCCTACGACCCAGCAATTGCACTGTTGGGGATTTACCCCAAAGATACAGATGCAATGAAACGCCGGAACACCTGCACCCCGATGTTTATAGCAGCAATGGCCACAATAGCCAAACTGTGGAAGGAGCCTCGGTGTCCATTGAAAGATGAATGGATAAAGAAGATGTGGTCTGTGTATACAATAGAATATTACTCAGCCATTAGAAACGACAAATACCCACCATTTGCTTCGACGTAGATGGAACTGGAGGGTATTATGCTGAGTGAAATAAGTCAATCGGAGTAGGACAAACATTATATGGTCTCATTCATTTGGGGAATATAAATAATAGTGAAAGGGAATAGAAGGGAAGGGAGAAGAAGTGGGTAGGAAATATCAGAAAGGGAGACAGAACATAAAGACTCCTAACTCTGGGAAACGAACTAGGGGTGGTGGAAGGGGAGGAGGGCGGGGGGGTGGGGGTGAATGGGTGACGGGCACTGAAGGGGGGCACTTGACCGGATGAGCACTGGGTGTTATTCTGTATGTTGGCAAATTGAACACCAATAAAAAATAAATTTATTATTAAAAAAAATTTCAAAGGTGTACACTTCCAGTTATAAAATAAATAAATCCTGGGGATGTAATATATGTCATGGTTACTATAGATAAAAATACTGTATTACATATTTGAAATTACTAAGATCTTCTATCACAAAAAAATATGATTTGTAACTATGCATGGTGGTGGATGTTAACTAGACTTATTGTGATGATCATTTTGATATAAATATCATTATATATAATCATTATAATCACATAATCATTATATATCTATATCATAATCATTATGTTGTATACCTAAAACAAAAAAATTATAAATATTTTGAGTAAACATTTTCTCCAAAGAAGATGTTCAAGTGGCAAATAAGCACAAGAAAAGATGATCAACATATTTAGTAATCAGGGAAATGTAAATCAAAATTTTAATGAGATACTACTTCACATTGACTAGGATTGCAATAAACAAAAATAAGTATAGACAAAGATGGAGAACTTAGAACTCTCATACATTGCTGATAGAAATGCAAAATGATGCAGGTGCTTTAGAAAGTTTGCTAGTAACCTGAAAATTTAACACAGACTTATCATATGACCTAATAATCCCTTAGTATGTATATATTCAAGATAAATTAAATACAACCACACAAAATAAATTGTACAAAATACAGCAATATATTAGTTATAGCCTTAAAAAGTAGAAACAATTAAAATGCCCCTGAACTGAATATATAAATAAAATATGGTATAACCATACAAAGGACTGTTACTCTGTTATAAAAAGGGATAGAGTACTGATTTGTGCTATCCCATGGATGAATCCTCAGAACATAAACCTAAGTGAAAGAAGCCAGACACATAAAAAGACACATATTGTTTGATTCTTATTTGAAATGTTCAGAAAAGCCAAATTTATAAACGTAGATTACTGAATACTTTGAACTAGAGAGATGGGTATATGGGGATTCACTACTAATGGGTATAAAGTGGCTTATGGAAGAGGTAAAAATGTTCTAAAATTAGATGATGGTGATGGTTTTGCATCCTGTGAATACACTAAAACATTAAATTGTGCGTTTCCATGGATGAATTGCATGGTGTGTGTTTTATCCCTAAAAAGCCATTGCAATGTGTGGTCTCCAATAGTTTTGGATTTTCTTTCTTTTTCATTTTATTTTATTTTTTTAAATATGTATTTTTAAATTTTTAAAAAATTTTGGCTGTGGGTGACAGACAATATTACATCAGTTTCAGGTGACAACATGATTCAACTTCTCTATATTACGCTATGCTCACCACCAGTGTAGCTACCATCTGTCACCGTACAATGCTATTACACTATCACTGACTATATTCCCTATGCTGGACCTTTTATTCCTATGACTTATTCATTCTCTAACTGGAAATGTATATCTTCCACTCTTCTTTACCCATTTAGGCCATCTCTCTAACCTCTTCCTTTTGTCAATCACCTGTTTGTTCTCCATATTTATAGGTCTGATTCTGCTTTTTGTTTGCATATTCATTATTTTTTGTTTTATAGATTCTGTATGAATGAAATTATATGGTATCTGTCCTTCTCAGTCTGACTTATTTCACTTAACATAATACCATATTGCCATTTGTGACAACATAGATTTTAATTTCAAAGATAAAAAAGGAGTTCATACCATCCAATTTCAACAGTCTACAAACCCATAAACATAGAGTGGAAATGGGAACGGCTCAAACAGCAAGGCTTAGCGTGATGTGCTGGTATATGTTTACCAACTATCTCCCCCAGAGTATATAAGGTTTTTATAAATTGCAATAATATAAAGATGTGTAGCATATAATTTATTTATTTATTTATTTTTATAATTTATAAATAATAGCAAAATATGTACTTTTTATTGTAAATTCCATATATACAACTAATTCTCCCAGAATGCTTTTGACTTGTGTTGAACTCTTGCTCAGCAAACCAGCCTATTATTTTAATTGAACTATGATATGTCAAATGGAATTTCATTGCAGACTTCTTCCTAATAAGTTTTTTTGTAATTTAATATGGTATGTACTCTACTGTTGTACTATTTCTCCCTTGTATAAATTGTATTAAACTGAAACCTCTTTCAGCTTCAGCACTATGACAATAAACAAAACAATAAATCCAACTCTGATCTGTGGTATTTGCTGATTTTTGTGGTGTAAGTACTTCTATAAAGGCATATTTCAAGATACCAATGTGAGGTCACTGAGCCCAGAGTTAGGAAGAGATGCACAACAGTATACCAGTATGTGGTATTTTCACCATACTGATACTATAGACCAGAAAAACTACCTTAAGAATATGAATAATAATAAAATAATTAAGTAGTGATACATTCTGAGTATCTACCACCTCAATATAAAATAACTTAATAAGCCTATATCATTTAATTTTTCTTAATAGCTGCTTCACTAATGGCTTGTAAAATTCCTGAAAATCTAACAATTAGCTCTCTTAAGCTAGTACAAACCAGCTCCAGAATACAGTTTTTATGTCATTCAAGATGAGTGAATGACATATTCAATGAATTAGGTGAATATTTCATAGTGTAGTTTCTTTAACCAACCACTGATATAAAAAGCCTTAAATAGCAGGAATTCACAAAATAAACTGGTCTAATATAACCCTTCAGGGTGCTAGAAAACATAGCTACTATAGGAAAAATTTTATATTAAAGCTAATATGATAGCAAAGCCAATCAAATTTGTAAATTGAGTATGGGATAGCAAGTCTGTTCTCAAAAAACTTTGGTTACTTAATGCCTTTATTGTATATTATATTAATGCACTCAAATGATATTAAAGGAAGATAATAATTAAGTTCAAAAATGAATCACCCTTACTTCACTTCCTGCTGGCTTACTAATTGCCCATTGGTGAGATGACACATATACACATAAAAACTTAGGGCAAACATGTGAAATTGATAAATGAGAGACACAAAGCTTAGAGATACAATACTATTATAATGAAATCACAGTGCCATTATGTTAAAAGACTATCATCAAATTTTACATGTTTCATCTTGGCCTTATAGGAGGTATTTAAAATACACTTTTCCTAAGTTTCAAATTCAACCCCTTTTGAAATTCCTCATTTCCAATTACATTTTGAAGCTAAGTAAGAACTGATGAAAACAGAACCATTAGGGGGTAGATCACTCTCCTGCAATCTTCCCTGACTCCATATCTCCATAGGAGACTGTATCTGCTTTTAGCATGACTAAGCTACGGTAAGATAATAGACAGACATTGACACCAGAAATGTCACTCAAGCATATTCATATAATTTGTGAGGATTTTCCACTCAATTAAAAACAATTTGAGAGTCAAAGTTTTGATATATCAAATATAACATCTACTGGAATAATCTTTATTTGAGTTACATTACACAATTGAAACTAAGGCCAATATAACACATTTGCTATCAAGGAATCAATGAGTGAAAGTAGTTATCATCTTTCCTTCCTCTGTCTAGTTATTATCAAACAGATAACAGGCAAAGTCATCATGATAAACTAGTTGATGTGAGAGCAATTTTAGTGAGATATTCAAAATTAAATGCAGTATGAAAGGCTGCCAGTTTATAAACAATAAATAAAACAAAATAATAAATAAAAAGGGATAGTGAAATAAAAATAAATTTCTAACATTCAATATTCAATAATCCTAAACTCAAGAATTTTTAGAGAATACCTTAAATAATCGAATTTTTGCGAAAAATTTCAATGTGCTCCCTAAACTGAAAGGTACCCTTTATCCTACTCTATTCAGCTGACTCTAGAAGTTCACTTTTCATTGGCAAGTCCATCATTATATGTATGCTGAGAGAAAGCAATGGGGGATGGAAGTAGAGGAGGATTCAGTCTGTGAAGATGGAAAGGTACCTAAAACCTACTTTATCCTACTGTAACTACCTAAAGGTGGTACCTTGGAATATAATTCTGCAAGAGAGATGCAATCAGAAAGCCCAGGAGTGAGGCAGTATAAGGAAATACAAGGTTGGCAAGGCTTCAGAAATTACCTCTACTGTGTGTCAGAGATTATGATAGATTACTTTGGCTAATTGCAAAGAAAAACCTAAAAGATGTTTTCCTTCCTAAAGGATTGTAGCCTAACATTAGTTTAGATGAGTATGTAGAAAGAGATTGTAGTAAGTAGAGCACGGTAAATCCAATATGCTTTAAAACTGGTTCTTAATCTTAGTTGCACTTTGAAATCTCCTGGTGAACTTTACATTTCTGATACCTAGGTCCTTTCTCCAGAGAATGTGATGGATGGAATAGGTCAGGGGTGCACCTGGGCATGGGAGTTTTTAACATCTCCCTCAGGGATTCTAATAGGAGCCACAGTTGAGGAATCAGGCAGTCCCTGCTAATATTGTGCAAACACAGTCCTACACCCTGGATAGCAACTCTTCTTTGAGGCCAGACACCCTTCCTATTCCCAATTTACATACAGGAAACCAGGCCTGGAGATTGGAAGTAACTTTGTCCAATCAGTAGATTGTGCTAGGATACAAACCCAGGGCTCCAGGGATCAAGCAGTTATCCCCTATGAATAGGAAACAGACAGGGAAGTACACATTTCTGCGGAATATGCTCATTTCAAAGCAGCCATCTGCAGCCCTAAACTCTCTCTTTAGCCTGCTACTTGGCCCTCAGCGCCTCAGTTCACGCATATATTTAAAAACAAACAAAACAAACATCTGGGAAAGTAAATAATTTGTAAGAAACTTTCAGCTAAAAAACAACAACAATGTTTCAATCCTATGTATTCATTATTGAAGAAATGCACTCTAATTTTCTGTAAAATAGTAAGTTTGGAAATCAAATCAAGAACTTTTAACCTGCAGCATTCTTATCATCTAAAGTGTTTAAGTAGGGATCCCTGGGTGGCGCAGCGGTTTGGCGCCTGCCTTTGGCCCAGGGCGCGATCCTGGAGATCCAGGATCGAATCCCACATCAGGCTCCCGGTGCATGGAGCCTGCTTCTCCCTCTGCCTCTCTCTCTCTCTCTCTGTGACTATCATAAATAAATTTAAAAAAAAATTTAAAAAAAAAATAAAGTGTTTAAGTTACTTGACTGTGTTTTTAAAAAGGAAAACAAGACAACCTGAAGAATTTTAAACAGACAATATTTTGAAGAGAAGGAAAAACAGCCGAAAGTAAAAGTAGCATAAAGAGAAACATGCAGTATTTCAACATACAGTACTTCAACTGAAAAATATGTTTTTGGGAAAGGAAAGCCTATACAAAATTTATTAAATTTGTACTAGCAATTCATTTGCAAAAACACAGAAATTTAATTTCACTTCTTTGCAAAATTGATGATTTATTCAAGAAAACCATATCGAATTCCAAGTTTCTGTTTCTTCAATGAGAAGATAATTACAATTATTTATGGAGAATATTCATCCTGTCTTCAGCACAAACAAAAGTCCACATTACTAGGAGGCCAATCCCTGCCAGTGTAAAAGAAGTCTGGAGAAACACTGCTTCACCATATGTTCAGATGCTGGCAAGATGAACTTTTCTTGTCAGATACTATCGTATAGTAGTGACTTTTCACCACTTCCCTGACACATACTGTTGTCACCCTTGACATACAAATAACTTTTTATTCTGAGGTACTCATGAACCAGTAGCATTAGTATATTTTAGGCTGTATATTTCACTGCTTTTAGTTATTTCACAGCATTAACATCATTAATGGTTGATGTAGTAACCAAGGAAAAAGTAAAAATTAAATTTCTTTTCTTGAAAGCCAATCTGTTCAATATAAATTTAAGTTCATCTAAGGACGGAATCATTTGAGCTTTTTTGGTCATCATTGTGTATAATTTGGGACTTGGTTGTGAGCAGGAAGTGCCACTGCACCTTCCTGCATTTTCCCTTAACTAGCAGACATAATCATTACTTAATACAGGTACATCTCCTTTATTTCTTTAGTTCTAACAACTAGAGCAAGGCAAATAGTTTTAGAGATGCTAGCACTCATTGCAAATTTTATAAAAAATTTAATAGATCAAAGATGTATGGTGTCCATGGACAATAGTCTATAATGCAGAAGTAACTTCAGAAGGAGATGCTAACAGGCCAAAAAATAATAATAATTTAAGACCTTTACAGTTAAGGATCCAATCTTGTGAGTTATAATCCCAGAAAAAAAAAGAAAGACTTCATTTTAGGAAAATTCCAAGAATAGTAACTGAGTTAGGTACATAGGGACATAACGTAAGAATTTTTGACCTAATTACAAAGAAAGGACTTAGAGCTTAGAAAAAAACATTCTTCGTTTCTAATTTGATCAGAAGAGTTACAAGAGATCCACTGAAAAGTGTGCAGGTGTAGCTAGTGAGATGTATAAATGAGACCTTTGTCAAAATTTTGGTGTCATACTTCCCCAAGAATCCAAACACATTTTATATCCTTCATTACTATTATTACTATTATTATGTTGATGATTTTGTTTAGTGGTATTTTTACCTAGATTCAGCGTCTAAAAATTCGGAATCATGATACTATGCAGTAATCAGATAATTCTACTTCTGGACTGGCTTTCCAATCTACTCCGTACCCCACCTACTCTACTAGACTCCTGATTTACTAGCCCAGGAAACGACTTTGGGAGCCTAAAACAGAGATTGCAAATAGGTTTCATTACATGTGTCAAATCTGTTTCTGATAGTGGCTACTCATATGTAGAGCCTTGTTTTGGCTTCATGAGAAAGAGTACCTTTATGGGTTAGTATTGGTTCAAAAATCTGAGATGGCACATGTACTAAGTTTCTGCCAACTCTGGCATAAACTATGGAAACAATATTATTTTTATCATTTTTCTATTAATTTCTCCCCATTCCAGTCTATATTCAAACTGCTAAAATAATCTTGCTTTAAAAACTATAATCACATCAACTTATGATTTATAAATTTCTACTTGATTTTTATGCCTGTAAGACAATTCAAAGTTTTGAATTTATTATTCACTTTAATTTCTTAATCTAGTCCCAATTTACTTAACCACTACTCACCTATGTCCTGTCATTTCAACACATTCACATAACATTGAACTTCTCAACTTTTCCTGAAAATTCTGTAAAACTCATAACTAATGATTTCTTCATTAGAATCCAAGCTTTCTGTGGGCAAAGTCTGCATTTGATTTTCCCTACAAAGACCTAAAATTGAACCAAGCAGAGAATGAATGGACTATAATTTTGAGCAGAAAAATGAATAAATTAATATATGAATAACATTTTCTGATTTCTTCCTAGAATGTCTTTCTTCAGCTGGCAAATTCCTGTCCACCCTTCAAAACCCGTGTCACATGTCCAGTCTTCCAGGAAGCTTTCCTTGATTCCTTAAAGCTAAGTTACCTATATCTCTCTGTTCGTTCCTGTTTTTAGCATTTCATATGCTATTTTTGTTCACTTTTTCTTTTTTATAATTTATATACAGTGAAATGCTCAGATCATAAGTATACTATTCAGCATGTTTAGGCAAATGCATCAAATAACAAACATTTCCATCACTCCAGATAGTTCTTTCATACTTCTTTGTCAACTTCTTCAAAATAATGACCAATGATTTCAGTCACCAGAGGTTACTATTTGCCTGTTCCCAATATTTATCTAAGTGGGATTATAGATGTGTACTTGTGTCTCACCTCTTTCATTTAGCATAATAGAGATTTATTCATGCATTTGTCTGCAGTGCCTTCTTTTTATTACCGAATAGTATTCCATTGCATAGCTAAGCCACAATTTGTCCATTTTCCAGTTGATGGGCATTTAGGTTGATTCTAGTTTGGTGCTATTATGAAAATAGCTACTATGTTGTACTTTAAATGATCTCTTCACTGTAAGATCTTTACTTTGCAAAATGAACTCAAGAGAAGTTGCTTGGTGATAATTATTTTGAAATTGCCATACCTAGAGTAGTCCTTGGTAGATAATACTTGATCAGTAATCATTCAATTAGAATACAATTTGTGTCTCTCTAACCTAGATGTTTGTAGAATCTCTTTGCCAAACAGGACTTGTAGGTACTGGGAAGTGATACGTTATGAGGCAAACTACCATATTCCATTTACTTCCTAAGTTCCTTGGGAAATTCCTTTACATTTCTCTGGGCCTTGATTTCCTTATCTATAACATGAAGATAATTATAGCATTTATCTGTTTGGCTTGATTTCAGGATTACTTGAACGTTGCATAGAATTTAATAAGCACTCAACAAAGATTAGTTGTGAATTTATTATAACGTGTATCCTTCAAATATCTGACTAAGCCTATAACATGAAGAATGGAATTTTGGGATAGTTCCATTAAAAAAATGAGAGAAAAAAGAGTAAAAGGCACCCAGAAGAGTCAACACAATATTAATGAAGAACAAAGTCAACAGACTGACACTTCAAGACTTAATATAAAGCTACAGTAATCAAAACAGTGTCACGGTGGCTAGAGAACAGGCAAATAAATCAATAAAACAAAAGATGAAAAGATGAAGTATAGAAGCAAACCCACATAAATATAGTTAACCGATCTTTGATAAAGACACAAAGGCAATACAACAAAATAAAAATAGCCAGGATGCATGGGTTGCTCAGTTGGTTGAGTCTCTGACTCATAGTTTTGTCTCAGGTCATGATCCAGGGTCATGAGATTGAGCCCTGAATCATGCTCCACACTCAGTATAAAGTCTGCTTGAGATTCTCTCCCTCTGCCTCTGTCCTTCCCCCAGCTCACACGCATATGAGTACACTCTCTTTCTCTCTCTTTCTCTCTCTCTTTCTCTCCCTCTCTCTCTCAAATAAATAAATAACACCTTAGAAATCTCAGTGGAAAAAAGAGATTGTCTTTTCAACAAGTAGTGCTGGAGCAACTGGACATCCACATACAAAAAGAAAAAAAAACTTAATCTAGGCAGACAGCATATAATCTTCAGAAAAAATAACTCAAAATGGGTCATAGACTTAAATGTAAAACTCAAAACTATAAAAACTCCTAGAAGATAATATAGGGAGAAATTTAGATGACCTTAGGCATGGTGATGATTTTTGGTACAACACCCAAGGTACTATTGATGAAAGAAATAATTGATAAGCTGGAATCATTATTAAAAACTTCTGTTCTATGAAAGACACTGTCGAGAGATTGAGAAGACAAGTCACAAATGGAAAGAAAATATTTGCAAAAGACCTATCTGATAAAAGATCGTTATTCAAAATACACAAAGAACTCTTAAAGTTCAACAATAAGAAAACGAACAACCTGATTTAAAAATGGGCAAAAGATCTAAACAGATGCCTCATCAAAGAAGATGTACAGAGAGAAAGCAAGCTTATGAAAAAAAATGTTCCATATCATATGCCATTAGTAAAATGCAAATTAAAATAAGAAGATACCACTACACACATATTAGAGTGGCATAAATTCAGTATGCTGACAACACCAAATGCTAGCAAGGATGTGCAACAACAGGACCTCTCATTCACTGCTGGCAGGAATGCAACATGGTACAGCCTCTTAGGAAGACAGTTTGGCAGTTTCTTACAAAACTAAACATTCTCTTACCATATGATCCAGCAGTTGTGCTCCTTGGTATTTAGCCAAGGGAGTTGAAAACTTATGTCTACACAAAAACCTGCACACGGAAGTTTATAGCAGTTTTGTTCATAATTGCCAAAACTTGGAAGCAACCAAGATAGCCTTCAGTAGGTGAATGGATAATAAATTGTAGTACATCCACTGCTAAAATGAATGAGCTAAAAAGCCATGAAAAGACCTGAAGGAACTCAAATGCATATTACTAAGTGAAGTAAGACAATCTGAAAAGGGCACATACTGTATGATTACAGATATATGAATATTCTGGAAAAGGCAAAATTATGGAGACGTAGCCATCATGAAGACTAGTTGCCAGAAGTAAAGCAGAAGGGATAAATAGGTGAAGCATAGAGAATTTTTAGAGCAGCACAACTATTCTTTATAATATTGTAATAGTATTACATGTCATTATACATTTGTCAACCCATGGAATATACACAAAGAGTGAATCTTAATGTAAATTATGGGCTTTGGATGATAATGGTATATCAATGTAGGTTTACTAATGGTAACAAATGCACCAGCTTGTGTAAGATTTTGATAATGAGGGCGGCTTATCCATGTGTGAGGGCAGGGCATATATGTAAAAATCTGTAGTTTTGTTCCATATTGCCACAAACTTAAGCTTGCAATTGATCTTAAAAATAAAATCTATTTAAAAGGGAAAAAAAGTTAAAGTGAGTGAAAGCCTTATTTCCTTGTGTAACCACTATGGAAAGTTATTTAAGTGGCCCAAAAACCAGCTTGAGGCATTTTTTTGTAAAGAAGCCTTGGTCAATTAAAAAAAATAATAATAACTGAAAATACACAAAAAATTAAAAAATAAAATCTATTCCATCTCTTTTAATTGCATGTATTTCTAAAAAAACTTCTTCATATTTTAGAACAATTCATACTGAAAAAATGAAAATTTGCCAAGGACATAAACCATTCACTTTCATTAATATTTAAAAAAAAAAAGACTTTCCACTATAAAATAAGAGGATTAATAGCAACCACATAGTAAAATGCAGAGCTCTCAGAACACAAACTGGGGCAGCCACTGGGGAAAACAGTATGGAGGTTCCTCAAAAAATTAAAGATAGAACTACCCTATAATCCAGTAATTGCACTACTGGGCATTTACCGATAGAAAACAAAAACACTAATTCTAAAAGATACATGCACCTCTATGTTTACTGCAGCATTATTTACAATACCTAAGCTATGGGGGCAGTGCGAATTATATATTGATGGATGAATGGATAAAGAAGATGTGGTATACGTGTATAATGGAATATTATCCACTCATAAAAAAGGAATAAAAGCTTGCCATTCTCAACAATGTTGATGGATCTAGAGAGTATAATGGGAAGAGAAATAAGCCGGTCAGAGAAAGACAAATACCTTATGATTTTACTCAATATGTGTAATTTAAGAAACAAAACAAGTGAAAAAAGAAAAAAAAAAAAGACAACCCAAAAAAACTGACTCTTAACTATAAAGAACAAATGGATGGTTACTAGAGGGGAGGGTGGTTGGGAGATAGGTGAGATAGGTGATAAGGATTAAGAAGTGCCCTCATGGGCAGCCGAGGTGGCTCAGCAGTTTAGCGCCACTTTCAGCCCAGGGCCTGATCCTGGAGATCGAGTCCCACGTCAGGCTCCCTACATGGAGCCTGCTTCTCCCTCTGCCTTTGTCTCTGCCTCTCTCTCTCTCTCTCTCTCTGTGTGTCTCTCATGAATAAATAAATAAAATCTTAAAAAAAAAAGTGTACTCATTGCAATGAGCACTGGATGATGTACGAAATTTTGAATCACTATATTATAGTAATACAACACTGTATGTTACCTACCTGGAATTAAAGTAAAAACTTTAAAAACAAATAAAAATAAAATAAATACAAAGCTCTCAAAATACAGCAACTTTCTAGGGCATGTGTGCAATAGGCCATAAGACTTGAAACAGAAACCTCCACATGAAAACAAGACCCTCAAAACAAGGTCAACATATGTATTGAAAAAATGGAATACGAAAAAAATCTGCCCATTTGAAAACAGGGATGACAAGGTAACTTGTCTTACTTTCCTTTATCTCTTTATTGAGGAAAAAAAAAAGTCTCACCTTTGGGAAGGCAACGGAGAGAAACTGGTAGTTATTTAGACAGAGTTATTCAGATTTAAGAAATATGATTAATTCCAAACAGGATAATTTTGTTTTTTAAAAATCCACCCTTGACTGCATCTCACTTAAACTGCTGATATCCATAGACTGACCACCCTAACAAGTAGCCAGAAAGATAAAACAGATTACTCTCAAAGACCAGCTATTTGTCTGACTGCAAAGTTCTCAATAATCACAAACCCAAAAGACAGTAGAATAATAGTTTCATGGCCCTAAGGGTAAAAATATATATTACTCTAGAACTGTATAATCAAGTAAATTATCATTCAAGAATGAATTTTGAAACAAAAACTAAAAACATTTACCATCCTCATTAAGGGAACTTAAAGGAAGTACTTTAGAACCAAGAAAATTGCTAGATAATTCTAGAAAGGAAATACTAAAATTGTAAGCATAATTTATTCATAACATTTGAGTTATTTTAGTAATTTTTCCCAAAGCACTTTTTTGATAGATAAGTCAGATCCTTAAGGAGTCAATAGTCAGTAGTTATGACCCCCAATATTTAAGAAGCATGGAACAGTTAAAGGATAAACGCTAAAGTTAAGGATTAATTTTGCTCCTACATCTAAGAAACAAGTTATTTCCATTTGTTTATTAAAAATAATGCTACTAAAAAAAAAAATAATGCTACTGTGGGATCCCTGGGTGGCTCAGTGGTTTAGTGCCTGCCTTCGGCCCAGGGCATGATCTTGGGAGTCCCAGGATTGAGTCCCACATTGGGCTCAATGCAAGGAGCCTGCTTCTCCTTCTGCCTGTGTTTCTGCCTCTCTGTGTCTCTCATGAATAAATAAATAAAATCTTAAAAAATAATAATAATGCTATTGTGAATATTTTGTTCACATTTTTAGCATACCCATGTACTTATTTCTTTTGGACACATAACTAAGAATAGAAACGTTTAGTTACAGGGTATATTTATGTTCACGTTGTACTACTTCCAATATTTATGAAATAATCCCAAATTTCTAGAAGGTCTTGAATCATAAAGCAAGATGAGCTGGTTTTTAAAATCCTTAACTTAAGAGGGATGTCTGAGTGGCTCAGTGGTTGAGCGTCTCCGTTTGGCTCAGGTTGTGATCCCAGGCTCCCCGGATCAAGTCCCCATATCAGGCTCCCTGCAGGAGCCTGCAGGAGCCTTTTTTTTTTTTTTTTATGCAACTTCATCACTTTATTCAGATCTTCAAAATAGTCTTTATTCTACATTTTTAGTATAAAAAATCCACAAGTTAAGTACACCACAGTGTAAAGAGAGATGTACAACGCTGAACTTCCATAACAGTCAATGGTACAAACATCACATGTACAGAACACAAAATTTAGATGAACTGAAATTATAAGATAAAATAAAATAAAATCCAATTTCCAAAAACAAAAATCAAAGTATTAAGGATCCCTGAAAATGTTCTTAACCCTAATGAGATTTCGCTGGACTCAAGTCATTTTGTAGTGAGGGATTCATAGTACCCATTACCCCAGCTGAGGAATTCTCAGGAGCCATGAGCACCTGCATCAGATACTCTGATAACTGGTAACCAATTTTTGGATGGGGAAACTTCAGGCCCCTCTGCCTATGTCTCTGCCTCTCTCTCTCTCAGTGTTTCTCATGAATAAATAAATAAAATCTTGTAATAAAAATCCTTAACTTGGATATCTACCTCTAATACACATTGATCTTTGATGTTACGCCTTTGCTTAATTCTATAATGTCATGATGTGTATTAAAACTACTGTGTGAAAATAAGCTTATATTTGTTGAGTGCTTCATTTGTATTCCACACTGTGCTAAACAGTTCACATATTTTATACCTTTTAATCATCATGATAGCTATCCATCATTCTCATTTCACAGGTTAAGGAATATGGGGCTCAGATAAATTAATACATTCTCCATGATCATGTATATAGGACATGGAATGCACTGCAAGAGAACAAATAATGAATATGGCACAGCCTGGAGATCCTTTCAGTAGAAGAAACCTAGGGTCAGGGCATCTTTGGAAAAACTAGCCTCACTAAACATAGAGGCATATATGAATCACAATGTTTATAAAATATTAAGTGTGCTAAGACAGAGACTATATTATAATAAAGAGATTTCAAATTTTGTAACTTAAATAGAAATGTATTTCCCTCCCATCTAACAGTTGAGTGGGCTGGTGAGCATAGTAGTTTTGCCATCAGAAACATGTGATTTCCAAGGATTCTCTAGATTTCATTAGTTTCCAGTCAGAAGTAAAACTGAAAGAAAAAGTATAAGAAACAAGTTGCACTCATCATGTCTGATCATCCAGCATTGGTCCAAACTTAATCACAGAACCACACTTTGAGGCAAAGAAAGCTAGAAAATGTAGTCAGCAAACTGGTTAAAGACAGTCAGATGTCCTGCTGAAATTAAGATGATTCTATTTTTAAAAAGAAAAAAAAAAGCAATGAATATGAAAAAGTGGAAGCCTCTGCCTCATTAACTAGTCAGACCTGACAGAAACAGGACATGTGCCAAGATGTAACAAGGAAACAACTGGAGAAGTAGGTATAAAGCCCAACTGTGGAAGGCTTGAACGCCCATCTGGAGAAGGTAACCTAATACAGTAGTTAATCAGAAGCCCTTTTTAAAATAAACATTTTTATTGAAGTACAGCATTGAGTCAAAATGCACATATCATAAATGTACAGCCTGCTAAATTTATACAAATGTACACGTCAGAATCACTCAGCTCAAGAAATTTAAGTTCCAGCACTCCCACCAGCATCTTCCTGCCCTTCCCAATCATCAACCTTGCTCACCTACCCAAAGATAACCACCACCTAACTTCTCTATATAGGCTAGTGTTGCCTATCTTACCATGCCATTATGTTTGTGGGATTCATATATGTAGTATATAGTAGGATTTTTTAATGTTTTACTGCTGCACAGTATTCCATTATAGAACATGCCATATTTTTAATTTAAATTCAACTAATTTAACATCAAGTGTATTACTAGTTTCAGAGGTAGAGTTCAGTGATTCAGTCTTCTATAATACCTAGTGCTCATTATATCCCATGCCCTCCTTAATGTACATCACTCAGTTACCCCATCCCCACACTCCCCTCCCCTCCAGCAACCCTCCTAAGGTTAAGAGTCTCTTATGGTTTGTTTCCCTTTCTGATTTCATCTTATTTATTTTTCCCTCTCTTCCTCTGTGTTCCTCTGTTTTGTTTCTCCAGTTCTACATATGAGTGAAATCATATAATTTTCGTTCTCTGATTGACTTATTTCACTTGGAATAATACCCTTTAGTTCCATCCACATCATTGCAAATAGTAAGATTATATTTTTTTGATGACTAATATTCCAGTGTATGTGTGTGTGTATCCAGATAGATGATTGATAGGTAGATAGATAGATAGATCTCACATCTTTTTATCCATTCATCTGTCAATGGACATCTGAACTCTTTCCATAATTTGGATATTATGGGCATTGCTGCCATAAATATTGGGGTGCAGGTGTCCCCTCAGATCACTACATTTGTATCTTTGGGATAAATACCTAGTAGTGCAATTGCTGCGTCATGGGGTAGCTCTATTTTCAGCTTTTTAAAGGAACCTCCACACTGTTTTCCAGAGTGGCTATACCACCTTAAAGTTCGACCATTCATTTGGGGAATATAAATAATAGTGAAAGGGAATATAAGGGAAGGGAGAAGAAATGTGTGGGAAATATCAGAAAGGGAGACAGAACGTAAAGACTGCTAACTCTGGGAAACGAACTAGGGGTGGTAGAAGGGGAGGAGGGCGGGGGGTGGGAGTGAATGGGTGAGGGCACTGGGGGTTATTCTGTATGTTAGTAAATTGAACACCAATAAAAAATAAATTAAAAAAAAATAAAGTTCGACCAAGAGTGTGGGAACATGCCATAATTTATTTAGCCATTGTCTTCAAGATAAACATTAGAGTTGTTTCCAGTTTTCAGCTATTTAAAATAATTCCACTATAATAGTTTGCCTTGTGTTTTTTGGTGTACCCATTACTCATTTCTTTTGGCTATACCCCGGAGGAACAGAATTGAATACAGAGTATACTTGCGTTCAACTTTTGTAGATCATGCTAAATAGTTTTTCCCAAGTATCTGCAGCATTTATTGTTCCCCTGGAAGTATAGGAGCATTCTATTTACACTACATTCTTACCAACACATGGGAATATCATTATTTTTTCATTTTAGCCATTCTGGCAGTTGTGATTTTCATTTGTCTGCAGACTACTCTAGTAGTTTTAATTTTCATTTGTTTGATGACTATTGAGGTTAAGAACCCTTTCTTACATTTATTAGTTATTTGGAGAACTACTCTTGTTTACTATGTCTCCTAACTGCTTTCCAGTTTTTTACTGGGTGGTCTTTTTAACTTATAGAAGCTCTATAGATAGCCTGAATATGAATCCTTTGCCAGTTTGCAACTTTCTTCTCAGTGAACAGCTTTTGAATTTTTTGAATGAGAGAGTGGCAAGAATAGTTCCTTGTTTTGAGAAAATTCATCTGCCATGAATATGAAAGAGTCAGGCCGAAAAATGTTAAAAGGATACTGTATAAATTTCCTGATAATGGTAAATATAATGAGAGCCTAGTTTAGACAAAGGGGAACAATAATAAAGAGGAAAAAGATGAGAGATATTTTATAAAAGAATAATTCATCTATTCAATACTGAGACTTGCTAACTGATTTTAAAAATATGAGACATGGGCCATTTATGAAGGACAGTGAATACTAATAAAATGCAGTCATTATTGGCAGATGGGAACTTAGGAAAATGAGAGTTCTGAATCACTGAAGAGTGTTTACTTTGGAATTAGGTTTTTAACTATAATGATCACACCAAGTAGCAGCAAGGCCCAATTTCTCCCAACTCAAAGGCTTTTTATCATTCTCACCGTGATTAACAACTCCATATTCATTTCTTTTCAAGATCACTCAATGAAAAAATAAAAGACAAAACATGGGCTTAAGGAAACTGATATTGTAAAAAATCAGAAAGGAACAGAAAACTCCTGAAAGAAAATTTTCCCAAGAAGGATATTTGAGGAGTAGCAACCCTAGATTGTCAAAACATCCTCCATTTCTTCCTACCCTCAGATTAGCCATAATGTCTTTCCTTTCCTGGTTCTTAACACTATTATAACTAAGAAGTAAAGGATGCAGAACTTCCCTTAAGTGATTTCATAAAAACTCTTATTTGAATGAGATGTTAAGTCCTCTATCATTATCATCAGGCCCAACATTATCATCTTAACATTTATTGAGCACTTACATACACTGTGTGTTATATGCATTATTTGATCCCTGTAGAGTCCTGAAAATAAGTATTACACTATTATTACTATTCTATGGCAGAAAGCTTAAGCAATTTGCTCAATGTGACAGAGCTAGTAAGTCATGGACCTTGGACATGAACCAAGGCAGCTTGACTCTAGAGCTTCTTTCTTACCTAATTGTTCTCTACATTCTCCTCGCCAGCTATCATGCAACAATTATTTACAGCTAAGGCCATAAAATAATACGAATCATAATAATTAGGATTTAGTAGTAAGTACCCAGATGTGGAAAGTCCTATAGGACATAATGTACCCTAAGGATAGAAACGAAATTGAGACCCAATCTGAGGGACAAACACAATTGAAATTACTTCATGTCAGTTCACTTTTCTCCCTCTCCACTTCTATCCAGCTTCCTCTGTTATCACTAATCTTCTAATCACTAATACTTCTATTGTCTTTAATTTCCTCTCCATCTCTAAACTGTCACCTTCTCTAATTCGTTCTCCACCCCACAGCCAGAATGATCTTTTTAAATTATAAAATAGCTCATGCCACTCTTCTTTAAAAACATTTCATGGCTTCCCACTGCACACAGGATAAAACTCTTCATTAGGGCCCACCAAATCCTACAAAATCTGACCTCTGCTTCCCTTTCCACCCTCACCCAGCCCCCCCAATTTCCTTCTCACCATGCACATTGATTTTTATGTCAATCCCTTGAATACCAGAAGCCCTTCTCTACCACAGGTTCTTGGTGATTACTATTCTCTCTGCCTGACCTGTTCTTTCTCCAAAAACTTAAATGTTTGGCTTATTCTCATCCTCATCTCCACATAAGAATTTTTTTTATCATATAGCACCCTAGTTACTTCTGTAGCCGACTTTCTAAAAAGCTGTAATTTTATTATTTAGTCATAAATGTATTCATCTATCTTACCCACCAGAATTAAGTTCATGATAGTGTGCCTGGCACATGCTAGATATCAATAAGAAATCTGATGAGATGAATCAAGAATCAATAAATGGCTCCATGTTTCTTATCTTGGGTAACGGGGGATAGTAAGGTCATTAACTGAGATATGAAATACAGGAGAAGAAGCAAGTTTTGAAGAGGAACATAGTTCAATGAAGGGGAGGAGACTGAATTTGAGATGCCTGAAGGAAAAACCAGTAGAAATATCCGTGAAGTAGGTAGGAATAGGGGGGTCTAGCATTCAGGGGAAAATCGGCAAGATAACACAGACACGATAACATCAATTTAGAAGACAATAGAGAAAAGGGGCAGATAAAGCTATGGATGTGAAAAAGAAGGCCCAGGAAAATATGCAGAACGGATACAGCAGAAGACCCAACAGGCAATATAAAAGAAGGAAGAGGAAAAATGAAAAGCAGGAGGAAAGGGCTTCAAAGAGATCAGAGAAGTGCCAGGAGAAGATGGGGACAGATTTTCCAGGAAGATGAGAAATTAAATAATGAAGGTCAAGTTTTCAGGAGAAGTAGGATAACAAATGAAAGCAGGGATTCAGGGTTGATGTTTAGGAAATCCTCGTGGCCACTGGCAGAGGCTGCAACCAATTAGATTAGGAGATTGAAGACAAATGTGTTTCAAATTCTTAGCTTTACCCAAGGTTTGGATTATATAAAAATCTTTTTTGGTGGCTTTGAAAACCCCATGACACAGAAAGTGTGGCAAAGCTAAATTATTAAGTACTTCACCTATCAGCTTCAGGGAAGACATAGTTATCCTGCATTGTTGGAATTTTCTAAAGAGGTGGTATTAAAGTCAGTTAAAAAGGCTAGTCTATTCAAAATTGCAGAACTATGTAAGGAAACTCATGATTATCAGTAGCAAAAGCTACCAGGGTGCTTTCAGAGAATGAAAGCTGTACCATATACACATTAAACACAAAAGAAATTTGAGAAGCAAGGGGCTGAGACCAACAGCAGTTCACAGAGCCTGCCAGGGTACACTGGCAATTCAAGATCACAGATGCCTCAACTTGCTCTAATCAGGGAGAGTCCTTCTTGCTAAGTGCATTCATGTCTGTAGTCAGTAGAGATGCATCCATGCACTAAATCTTGAACTTGAACTAAGTGTAAATATTCTAGGGTATTTAATTTACCTCCCACCCCAGTTCAAGGGCAGACCCATGCTAAAATAATCCCCCCTGCAAAGCGAAACACTGATCTCAAACACGGAATGGAATGGAGCCCAGAAATGAGACATCTTAGCACTGGATTGGCATACGGGCTGGGGGGAAAAAAAAAACAGGGAAGGAGCTTCTGAACAGCTCATTCTTTCTCTATTATGTCCCCAGATACTCCAACACATAATCATTCCACTCATTTGTCAAAAAGCAGTTAATTTCAGCAAAAGGGTGTTCCTATACTATCCATATCCTATAAATGAAAAGTAAGAATTTCGCATATCTACTATAATTTTAAAAGAATTTTAAGTCTCTTTCTGTTGATACTTAGATTTTGTCCTGGACAGTGTTCTGTGAAATAAGCTGTTTGTCAACAGAAGAGGTGCGTGGCACGGTACAAAGGGAGTCACTTTTTCCTCCTCCGGACCGACCGTTAACTGCAGCAAACGCTGAGATCTAGACAATTCTGGGTGGAAAGCCAAAGAAAGAAAGGCCTGGTGGAGGAACCCCGGCGAATTTTGGAAGTCGAAGTCGGCCCTCTCCGGTCCCGTTTGCGGGGGAGGAGCCGTGGCAGGTGCTGGGTTCGAGTTCTCGCAAGAGGCCGCTCGGGCACAGGAAGGCTCGGGTCGGTAGCTGCTGCTTCTAAGGCGGCGGCAGGCCAGGGGAGGCTGCCCCGGCAGTCTCCATGGCAACGCTGAGGGGAGGAGGTGGGAAAGGCGCCCTCGCGCCGCCCGCCCCGCCTCCCCCGACCTCGCGCCGGCTCCGGCTGCTCCTCCAACCACACCTGCCCCGCGCTCCAGCCTCCGCAGCGCCCGCGGCCCGCTGCACTGTTGCCTGGGCAACGCCGGGGCAGGCAGGCCACGCCCCCGGGCATTCCCGCCCCCAGGGCCCGGAGCGCGAGGGCTGGAGCGGATCCGAGAACTCGGGTCCGGGCGGGGCCCAGGGGTGCCCTTGGAAGACGCAGGCGACCGGGGCTGGACAGCCGGCCCGGCCCCACAGCCGCGGGCGGGGGAGGATGCTCAAGCGCCCCGCCCTCTCCGGCACCTCCGGTCGGGCATCTGCTCTCTCCTCCCGACCGGGGCGGGGTCGCCAAGCGACGCTGGGACTGTGCGGGCCACCTCCCGAAGGGCCCAGAGCCCCAAGGATGCTTGCCGCACCCCAAACCATCCCCGGGTCCAAGGCAGGGCCGAGGCGCCCGCCCCGCTCCTCCCGCGGCCAGGCCCCCTTCACACCCACCTAGGCTCGGCTCCAAGGACTAATTTACCTCCCACCCCAGTGAGTCCTCGCCCTGTTTTCCTGCCCAGCCCTGGCCTTGGAGAGCTAAGGGTAGACTCCCTCGGAGCCACAAAGTAGAAGGCAGCTAGTGCACCCAGGGGCCCTAGGCGACTCCCAGCCTTTTCCCAGGTCAGCAGCTCCGCTGGCCCGGGCCTCCCACGGGAGAGGGCTGCGGGGTGGGGGCGCAGTCAGCAGGCTGTGTCCTGCCACCCCCGACCCACCCCCAGCCATCAGAGAGGTACCCGTGACCATGATTAAAAATTGCATAGAGAAACTGATTTTTGTTCAGAGCCTAGAAGAATTGAATCAAGTGTTTATTTACTGGAGCAAAACAATCCTCGGTGAAGTGTGCCTTTTTCTGCAGCTAAGTCAATGGGGACTGTTGCCTTGATTTCAAAAGGAGCCAAGATTTTGAAAGACATAAACATTACTGCTTAGGTGTGGATAAAGAAAAAAAAAAGAAACTATTTTTATTTTCTAATTGAAATTTTTCTAGTTACAGTTTTCTATAGTTTACAATATGGATCCGTTCTCTTCTTGAGCAAAAATATTTTATTGCTATGACCGGGGCTTTTCATAACAGAAGGTTTTAGTATTACCTTTTAAATAAGATCCACAAAATTTGAAAATAAATTCAGAAGCAATACATGTATTGGTGAATATACACTGTATCATTGGTTTTTCCAAACATTTAGGGAGATACTTGATGAATCAGTATATTGTTCAATAACTGTTGGTGACTTAGCACTTAAAGCAAAGATCACTGTAGCTGGAGAAAATTCATAGGGAAATAAACAGCACTTGTCAATTAGATTTAATAGTTTGCTTAAGAAATTTTTAAGATATAGATAGATGATAGATAGATAGATAGATAGATAGATAGATAGATAGATACTAAATAAATTTGACCTAAAACAGAGGATCTTTCAGTCGGAGTTTTGAGATTAGGTATGTGCCTTAAAATGCAAACTGAAGTATTATGTGATTATTAATTCAGATATGTTTCGGTATCTTTGCAATGAAACACCCAATTTTATAAGGCAGTTATCTTCAAAGATGATTTTCATAAAGAAGTTTACTTTAAATGTGATATAGTGAGTAGGAGATTAATAAAGAAAATATATCTCTAATCATCTTCCAAACTGCCTATTCTGTCATGGCAGAAATGTTTCTATCTCCCTGAGGATTTTATCCATGCCCTCAAGTGCCAAATTATCTCCTTTTGTGCCCACATTGATTAAAGTTAAATGCATATTTCAATTGGGAGATAGATCTGTATATAAGTCATAGAGTATATATGGACCAATGTCTAATATCTCACTTCATGTCATCAGGATCTCACAGAAGAAGGTTCATGATCAGAGTACCCCATGTTGCAGTATGTTGAGATATAACTGAACGGGAAGCAAATAGAAAAGCTTTTGGCCTTCTGGACTGTTTCTTTTGCCATTTGAAAAGGCCTAGCTGCTCACTATTATTTCACATGGTATGATTAGCTCTCAGCAGGTCTGGCACGCCTTCAGCTAGGTCTCAATCTTTGCATATTCAAGTATTGTTCCATTTTCTCAAGGTACAATATATATCGGGGTATTAAAATATAGAATATAACACAGAGCTGCCAACTAAAGCTTTCAAAATGAATAATTATCTGAACACTTAATATTAATGCACACTAGGAATAAGGAAACTGGAAAAAGAAGTATATTAAGAAATGATTTTAGGGCAGCCCCGGTGTCTCAGCGGTTTAGCGCCGCCTTCAGCCCAGGGCCTGATCCTGGAGACAGAGTATGGAGTCCCACATCAGGCTCCCTGCATGGACCCTGTTTCTCCCTCTGCTTTTGTCTCTGCCTCTCTCTCTCTCTCTGTGTGTGTGTCTCTCATGAATAAATAAATATTTTTTTAAAAAAGTTTTAAAAGAAATGATTTTAAAGAAACACATATACTCAATATGTAATTTTTGTTAATCGATGTCTCTAGATTATAGAACCGGATGTTATTCTTTTTCTTTCTTTTGCTTTTCAAGAAATCTATAATAAGCAGGTATTAATTGAATAATAATAAACATTATATATTTTTAAATTTATAAATATCTACACTTTTAAAAGCATAAATTTATTTTAATCTATTAGTTGTGACAAACAACGCTATATTTTTTTCATTGTCTAAAATCTGTCTAGGAAATAAAAAGCCAACTGAATTTTTCAAATATGTCTTTCTAAGAGTTGGGAATGTTTCAGAGGTTCCTAACAGAATACAGAGCCAGAGAAACTTGTATGTACATCTCCAGCTTACTCATTAAACAATGTTATAAGAAATTGTTACATTTAAAATACTCATTAACCTTATGATAAGACTGTCAAACCTCCAAAGCATTCTCATCCACTGATCTATCAAAATATAACCACATTATAGCTTACCTGGGCCAGTAGGTACCAACTAATTCATATGTTAGTGTTAAAGTGTTTGACAGAATGATATTAATAAAACAATTTTTAAAAACACTATATAAAAATAGCCCCCTTCTAATTCCCACTTCAACAAGGTATGCCAATTTAGTAGATGGATCTTGCACCTAGATTTGAAGTAAGCAAACAAGATTCTGTCATAGGCAAACAGGGAGGAATTGAAAGATGTTTGTCTTTTACAGAAAGTAGATTATACAAAAATTTGTATATATTCATTTCCCCACAGTCTCAATATCAGAAGTACATCATTTAAACTTGAGCTGATAATAAACATCTAGAGCTATAATAATGTACACTAAAGAAATAGAACAATATTAACTAAAGCTTATAAATTTGTAACAATCAAGCTGGTAAAGAACAGCTATGAAATGTTGTGCCCAAGATTGCGAATCCGAGAAACCACCACGGAGCCAACACCGATGCAAGCACACGAGGGTTTATTAGCAAGCTCGAGCTTGGGTCCAAGTATACCCATCACAGTGGAGCAGGGACTTGGACCCCGAGGTGGGTTTCAGCTGGGTTTTTATGGGCTGGTCTAGGGGACCTCCAGGAGGGGTGGAAGAATTTCTTCATTCCGATATGGGGGAAAGGGTGGGGGAGTTTCTTAATCTCTGTCTTCATTCTGATATGGGACTTTCTGTCAAGGGCATTCTATTTTCATTCCAATATGGGACTTTCTGTCAAGGGCGTTCTGCGGTTTTTTTCTGTAACTGAAGTAGGGTAGAGTTCAGCTCTTGTTCACAGGGGCCTGAGATGGCTGCCGAAGCTAAGATGGCTGCACTTGTGCTAAAGCTAAACTTGAGGTGGAATGGCCTTAATTTTCTCGGCCTCCACATTTCCCCCTCTCAGAGGAACCTAAGGAAGGATCCAATCATGAGTCCAGGTTAGTCTCAGTAACAAGATCCAGTGGTTGGTATTGCTGAGTATCATGAGCTGAACTGCATGATTGTCTTTGACAAAAGTAACCAAACTATTGATAATGCAGGGCCCGAAGGTAAGGAGGAGAAGGAAGATAATGAGGGGCCTGGCTAGGGTGAACAGCAAGGTAGTGAGCCAGGGGGAATGACTGAACCAGGATTTGAAGCAACCTTGTTGCTGTTCTCACTCCCATTTACATCTAGCCAAACCTTTTCTGACATTTGCCATAGATCTTGGACTATTCCAGAGGGGTCAGTAAAGAAGCAACATTCCTTGTTTGAGGCAGCACATAACACCCCCTTGTTGTAAGAAGACTAAGTCTAATCCCCTTCTGTTTTGAAGGACAACCTCAGACAAAGATGTTAGGGAGTCTTGGAGGTGGGAAATAGAGGTTTCTATCCGTTTTATGTCTAGATCGATTGTTGCTCTGAGACTGTTATAGTGGGAGTTCTGTACAGCTAGTGGAGCAATATCTGTCCCTGCACCTGCTAACCCAATTCCCAACAGCGTGGCAATGGTGATAGCCGAGATGGACTCTCTTCTATCCCATCGTGGGTACCTGCATTGAGCCACTGAAGTACCTGCTCATCTGAATGGTAGATAATTTTAGGAAGTAGCTGAACTAGCACGCAGAAACTCTTTGTCTGATTTAGAATCTGACCATGAAAACAGGGGGTTAGGCCTGTAGAACATGCCCACCAACCATCTTGAGGAGGTAGGTGGTAGTCTAGGCTAGATATAGATTTTGTATCATTACATAGGAACTGGTATTGGGGTGAAGGGGTGCCTATCCAGAGTCCCTGACCTGACATTGATTGTAAAGTGAGTCCTTGAGTCTTTTGATGCCATGTATAGGCATTAGGGTCGGAGGTTGTGTTGTACTGAACTAACATCGCTGATTCCCTCATAGAAGGGAGGCCAGATGTCATAGCAGAGCCAGCAAGATCAGATAAGATTGGGCTTAGTTGCATTGAGGAACCTGTAAGCTTGGAACATCAGGTCCCAAAGTGGATGCTGAGAGGGGCTGAGGAAAGGAGCATCTTGTGGAAAGGAGGCCGGGATGGGAGTGATTGTCTGATCAGGGGTGTTATTGAACGCAGACAGCATGGTAGGTACAGGGGAAGGCGGTGGGGAGATAGGAGCTGTCTGAGGTCTGAGGTTTAGGTGGAGGAGGTGCTAGCACAGGGTTTGGGCCTAAGGCAACCCGATGGATATCCCTGTGTTGGAGTTTAACAGTAAACAGGATACTGGGGTCTGATCCCAGTTGTGAACAGAATCGCAGGCCCCAGGTGAGTCCTGTTTGCCACCTATTCTCTATTCTACCGGCCTCCGTAAACCTCAGGGTCATTAGTCCAGCCCTGTTCGTCGGCGCCCCTGGGTTGTGGAGTTGCATTTAAAGGTGATCAGATTCTTGCTGAAGGGTGCAGTCCTCCAAATATCTCCGGTGGAGACAAACTCCAAGAGGCGCAACAGAAATTGGAGGGGTCTCCACACTGTTTATGTGGGTTCCCTTTAAGATGCCCTGGACGGACAAAAGTATTGATCTGTCCAGTCTCCACAATATCCCTGGCAAGGTTGAGATAAGTTAAAAGTAAGGTCTGGGAACCAGGTCTGTGGAGGCGCTTCCTTAGACATGGAGTGTATTACTTCTCCCCTTGAGATATCAATCACCTGCCAGGTTAGATTAAGTGGCTGATGGGGATTGGTTCTGGAAGAGGACGTAGCATAAGCAACATTAGTGGGGTAAGTGAGAATGGTGCAGTCTTAGCTTTAGGGGATTGTCCTTGTCTAGTTGGCTTTTCCATTCTGGAACAAAGTCCTTGAGAACGGCATGTGGGTCAGCTGGCCAGACGTGGGTGTACTGGACCCAGGGAGTAGTCCCATCAACCTTGACAGCGGTGGGAGTGGTTAGGATCACGATGTAAGGTCCCTTCCAACGAGGTTGAAGTGGCTGGTGTTGGTATCTCTGGACGTACACCCAATCACCCGGCCAATATCGATGGGGGTCCAGGGGTGGCCCAGTCTCGTAGAGGGCCCTCAGCTTAGGCCACACCTTAGAGATGTATCCTGGTCCGTTGTCTGATCCAATCTTAACAGGAAAACCATACCTCAGCAAGAGGTCTCCCAGCAGTTTCTTGGTCACGGTCTGTGCTGTTTCATGTTTGGTAGGAAATGCCTCTGTCCATCCTGAAAAAGGATCTACAAACACTAGTAAATACCGGTATCCGTATTTTCCAGGTTTTACCTCAGTGAAGTCCACTTCCCAGTAGGCTCCCGGGCAGTCCCCCTGGAGCGGGTACCTGGGTTAGATCCATGGGCACTGGCATTAGTTAACTGGCATGTGTGGCAGCTTGCCACAATCTGCTGGATCTTTGCTTGAGAGTCTTTAATAGTGATCTTTGCGTGTCGTATGAGGTCTTCCACCTTTCTTGTTCACCTATGAGTACTCCGATGCATTTTGGATAGGACTCATCATCCTAGTTCCTCTGGCAAGATGATGCTGGAGTCTGCGGCCCTCCACCAGCCACGCAAGACTTGGGTCATAGGCAAGCGTTTGATCCAGTGTTAAGTGAGCATCAGTATAGTTGGGGGTGTCCGGCAGGGTCGGTGCCCCCCGGATTGGGTAGCGTGGTTGTTAAGTTCTGGATCACCGAAAGGGCCACCTCCTTTGTTTTTGAATTGGCTAGCCGGTTTCCCCCAGCTACTGGTGTATCTGCCTTTTGGTGTCCTGGACAATGGATAATAGCTAGTGCCTGGGGCAGCCAGAGGGCCCTCAGGAGTTTAAGGACCTCTGTTTTGTTTTTAATAGTCTTTCCTTCTGCTGTCAGAAGCCCTCTCTCTGTGTAGAGGGCTCCGTGGATGTGAGCGGTGGTGAAGGCGTACCTGCTGCCGGTGTAAATGTTTATTCGTTTACCTTCTCTCATGGTCAGCGCTTTGGCCAGGGCGATCAGTTCTGCCGTTGAGCCGATGTTCTGGCTGCCAATGGCTCTGCCCAGATGGTCTCCGTTTCCGTGGTTACGGCTGCCCCCGCATATCTGATTCCTTCTCAGACAAAACTGCTGCCGTCCGTGTACCAGGTGGCGTCTGATTTCGGCAGTGGCTGGTCCTGGAGATCAGCTCTTATTCCGTGTACCTGGCGGACAGTTTGCGGCTGTGGGATCCTCAGGACGGTTTCCTTCCACGCATCTGTCAATCATCTTTGTCCACCCTTTAATTTGTACCCTAGGTAGCTCAACTCTGCTCTGCAGATCTGGAGAAATGTCCCAGAGGTGTGGGTGTGGGGTTGGAGCAGTTAAATGCATTAGGGAGGGAACAGCCACCAGGAAGGATTTGCCCAAGGTGGCACAGATAAAACAGTGGGACAGATTGTCCATGCCAGAAAGGCTGGTGAGGGAAGTGCCTTGTCGGGTAAGTTTTATCCAGGAGAATGGGTCCTGGTCCTGAGTTGGGTTAGTCTGTAGGTGGGTTTGGAGAAGTTGTTCCTGTGTGCCTATGGTGTGAGTTTGGATACTTAGGGCGGTTTGGAGAAGTTTGTTAAAACCTTAGAAAGTTTTAAAGCACACACCTAAATAGGATTAAAGACCTGATAAAGGCAAAACAGAAACTGGTTTTTCTGGGCAGGCAAAGAGAAAACAACTCTTCAGATTTTCTTATCAAGAGCAGACCAACAAATCAAGGAAACTTTTGAACAGAAGTAGACTTTCAATCTTATACATTTGTACTTTAAAATCCATTAACTTCAATATTAGTCTGTCCTGACCACACCTAAAATTCCTTTCCAAGGATTTCCCTTCACAAACCTTCTACACCTTCCTTTGCATTCAGAATTTGTCCCAAGCCATTTCTTTCCAGTCTCATTTAGTACAAAATTGCTTTCTTTCACCTTGAACAAAAATATATTCCCATTCCTTATATTTTTCTTACACATCTCCTTTTCTACATACAGAGTTGCTTCCTTTATTGCCATCAGTCTTATTTTAGCAGAGTTTTTCACTCTTAGAAACCTCAGTCTCCAGTGAAAACTAAGGAGTAACCAATTTTGAACTGTCACACCAGAACTCTTCAGACAGCAAATTTATGAAACAGTTAAGTACAGAGCATGTTCACCAACAGATTCAAATCAACGTTTCAGCACCTTTTCCTGTTTGGAAAAGACCTAGATGTCCAATGAATTTAATCCCATTTATCATCAAAGTGTAACTAAGGTTTCAGGTTACCAAAGACTTTGAAAGGTATCTTAACAATTACCTATGAAAACTTGGAAACAGACAATTAACCATGTGTTAGCCATTTTCTCCTAACAAATTGCAAAAAGATAACAGAGCTTATATGACCTTCAGTAAACCTCAATAGAATAAAAGTTTCAGGCTTAGTAGTGATAATTTTCAAGACCTATTTATTATGTCCCACCTGGATCCACTTAAAGTCAATCAATTTGCTCCCCATCGTCAATTTTTACCTGAGACACTAGTGCAGGATTCTGGAGGGGGCAGTGTTAAGTAATTGGTGGTCTTCTTGCTCCTGGATGGGGAAGGGAGAAAGAGCCACTATGGACCAGGGCACGGAGGGGAAGGGCGGTAGAGTCTGCCAGCCGGTGGGTCCGGCCGCGTGACCCTGCTGCCCCCCGTGCACTGGGACTCCCTTGTCAGGGTCAGGGAGGGGTGGCACCCCTTCTGCAGCCCCGGCGCCTCTAATGGGGGTGGGGGGCGAAAGTGCAAGGGGGCTCGGGTAGGGCTGCAGGAGAATCAGGTCCTCCGGGGAGGAATCCTGCAAGACTGGATAAGGGGTGTTTTGGTCTTAGAGTCAGTCTCCTTCTCGGCCTTTCACAGGGCTAGAATCCTGGTAGGTCCTGCTTTGGGGGGTAAAAATGGTTTTAGCCAAGGAGGGAGATTCTCAATCATGTCCTGCCAGGCCAGCATGTAGAGCACCTGGTCAGGGTGGCCGTCTGGTTTATCCCTGAAGATCACGGCCTTAACCTGTAAGGTAAAAGGTAGGTGGAAAGTTCCTTCTTAGGGCCATCAAAGGTTGGCCACTCTGTCATGCTGTAAGTTCGAAATTTTTCTCTCCATATGTCTGTGCTCAGATTATGAGTTCTTTCCCTAATGTCTGAGAAGTGGGAGAGCATAAGAGACAGGGGGGTGGTTTGTGTCTGCCCCATTCTGTCTCCAGTCCACACCAAGGCACAGTTATGACAATTAACAAAGACACAGTAACACAGACAAACGTTCCAGTGCAGCCGTGGAGACGACAAAAAGTAAACCGAAGGGCTGGCTGTTCCTAATGGCAGCCGGTCCTCCTCACAGATGAGGACCCCGTCCTCCAGGCAGGGGCAAGGGACGTCTCCCAAGACCCCGGTCTACGTCCACCAGTGCATCCTGGCGCATTGGCCTAAGCCAATGCCGACCGATACAGATTGGAATTCCTACTGGTAAAAGTACAGTATAGAGCTCTCAGAGAATATGCCTGCAAAGGTGGAGAAAGTTGAGTGCACTCACCAGCGTGAAACCCTCCAGATGGGGTCCTGGAGGTCTCTCGGATCCGGACGAGCCCCCAAATGTGCCCAAGATTGCGAATCTGAGAAACCACCAAGGAGCCGACACCGATGCAAGCCACGAGGGTTTATTAGCAAGCTCGAGCTTGGAGCTTGGGTCCAAGTATACCCGACACAGCGGAGCAGGGACTTGGACCCCGAGGTGGGTTTCAGCTGAGTTTTTATGGGCTGGTCTAGGGGACCTCCAGGAGGGGTGGAGGAATTTCTTCATTCCGATATGGGGGAAAGGGTAGGGGAGTTTCTTAATCTCTGTCTTCATTCCGATATGGGACTTTCTGTCAAGGACGTTCTGCGGTTTTTCCTGTAACTGAAGTAGGGTAGAGTTCAGCTCTTGTTCACAGGGGCCTGAGATGCCAAAGCTAAGATGGCTGTACTTGTGCTAACGCTAAACTTGAGGGGGGATGGCCTTAATTTTCTCAGCCTCCACAGAAATAGTTGTATAAAGTGCTGTTAAGCTTTAAAATAAGTCATCCTGGATTATTACACCTCCCACATATCCAATTACTAAGCATAACTATTAAACCATTCTCAAATCTGCTGACATTTGCCTGTATCTCTTGCTTGGATTATTCAATTTACTACTTGTTCTACTAGTTTCAAAAATGACACCTACAATTTTTTCTTCTCAGAGTATCCTAAAGTATAAAATTAAAATCTGAGCCTACTTATTTTCTCTCCCCCTTGTATGTCTACACATTTTAGATATACTATTGAGCATACACGTAAATATGAGAAATCCCACAAGGACCCCAAAATTAAAATATAAAATAAATGTTAAAGTGAAATCAGAGAAGTAAGTTGTAACAGAAAACTAAAGTTTAGGCTTATCCAGAGGTAACTGCCTATACCAGAAACCTACAGCTTCTGGGGACTAGACGGAGCCAGAAGAAGAAACTAAACCTTGGATTCTGGCAAAGTAGGGTATATAAAGCTGATTTGTGAGTGCAAGGAATTAGAAATTATAGAAGAAAAGAAAAGAAAAAAGACTGCATTTGGGGCAATATCTTCACATCAAGATTTCAGTTCACCAACTCTTTTTTCAATGTTATCAAAATTTCTATTGAAACCTTTGAGTTCCTACTTTCTACATTTGTTGTTTTTGCCTTAAAAAATATTTTTTAGATCTATCTAGTCACTTTTGTATCATTTCTTTCCCTCTAATTTAAGAAACTGCTGACAGAATTTTCCATAACTGGTAAAAGTCATTAATTCAGAAATTCAAGACTATGTATTATTAGAAAGGCTAATTATTTTTAAATCTCGGCATAGATACATAATCGTGAATCTGTAGAACACCATCAAAAGAAAAAGATTCAAACACCTTCAAAAAAGGGACCATCTACAAAGAAAGGACAATAGAAAAGACAGCACATTTCTCACCAGGAGATATGATGTAATGTGGAAAATAAAAAGACCTTTAAAGAAGATTTTAAAAGTCAAAATAACAGGCCTAAATAAAAATATTTTCAGCTGGAAAATTAAGAAACTTAGCCACCCACCAGAACTTTAACCTCTAAAGCACTAATTTCAATGAAGAAAACATACCTCAGAGTAAAAGCCTAACAGACTGGAATAAAAAATATGGAAAGAAACTAGTGAATTTGAGGAAGAGTGTAAAAACAACATGATCTATGGGATAAAGATAAATGAACATTATATGTAACACACATATTAAAGAAATAATTATTTAAAAGAAGAATAGTGATACTATCTACATTCTGGGCTTCAAGAGAAAAAAAAGACTATAAACTAAACCCTTGATAACAAAAGATTGTAATTCATGTCCAAGACAGTAGGCAGAAAGGTCCAGAGGTAGAATTTAATAGCTATGCATGGTCAAATGCAAATGGCAGTCACTAATATAAATCTAGTTTATAAATTCCAAATCAGTAAAGGGGAAAGGTGAATAAAAAAGTAATTTAAAATGTCAAGGTAGTATGAAAGAGAACTTTTAAAAGAGCAATGTAAATAGAAAAATATATATATGTTGGGGCACCTGGGTTGCTTAGTTACGCTTCTGACTCTTGATTGTGGCTCAGGTCAAGATCTCAGGGTCCTGGCATCCAGCCCTACATTTGGCTCTGAGCTTAGCAGGGAGTCGGCTTGGTGCTTGGGAGTGATTCCCTCCCTCTCTCTGCCTCTCTCTCTATGTTCCTCCCCCTGCTCACATGCTCTTTCTTTTTTTTTTTTTAATTTTTATTTATTTATGATAGTCACAGAGAGAGAGAGAGAGAGAGAGAGAGGCAGAGACACAGGCAGAGGGAGAAGCAGGCTCCAGGCACTGGGAGCCCGACGTGGGATTCGATCCCGGGTCTCCAGGATCGCGCCCTGGGCCAAAGACAGGCGCTAAACCGCTGCACCACCCAGGGATCCCCACGCTCTTTCTCATATATAATTAAATAAGTAAATCATTTTTTTAAAAAGCGATATTAAAATATATAGACCTATATAAATAATAGTATCTTTTTAAATGAAGGCGAACATATATTATTGTCTGATACATAGAGCCAAAACAATTCATTACTAACAGACCTATACTACAAGAAATGTTACTATTCTTTAGGCAGAAATGTCTTTCAGGCAGAAGTAAATGATACCAGATGGAAATATGGACCTATAAAAAGGAATAAAGAGCACCGCAAATGGTGACCACATAGGTAAATATATTAGAATTTTTAATATGTAAGTATCTTTATAGATAATTGATACCTGAACAAAATAATAACGTAACATGAGATTTATGACATATCTGTAGGAAAAATACATAACAATGGCATAAAAGTCAGGAGGGGGAATTGAAAGTATACTATTGTGAACTCCTTGAACTATGTAAGTGGTATAATTCTTGAAGGTAGACTTTGATAAGTTAAATATGTACACTATAAACTCTAAAGCATTTCAAAAATGCAGAAAAAGGGTACAAAAAACAAAGAACAGATTGGACAAATAGAAAATAAACAGCATGATGATAACTTAACCATAACCAAATTAAATATAAATGTTCTAGTGAACCGCTTGATTGAAAGGCAAATATGGATTTAAAAAGCAAGACCAAACTATATGCTACTTATAAGAAATGCACTTTATATTTAAAGGCACAAGTAGTTTTCTAGTAAAGGATGGAATGAGATATACCAACTCTATAGGGAATGGGAATACAAGGTTGGGTTAACATTTCAAAATCAGTGTCATCCACCATATCAACAAACTAAAAAAACATATGGCTCAGCTCAGTAATGCAGTAAAGGCACTTGAAAAATCTAACATCCATTCCTAATAAAAATCCTCGAAAAAGTAGGAATTAAAATAAACTTCTTCAACAGGAAAAAGGGTAACATTTAGGGATCCCTGGGTGGCGCAGCAGTTTAGCGCCTGCCTTTGGCCCAGGGCGCGATCCTAGAGACCCGGGATCGAATCCCACATCGGGCTCCCGGTGCATGGAGCCTGCTTCTCCCTCTGCCTGTGTCTCTGCCTCTCTCTCTCTCTGTCTCTGTGTGACTATCATAAATAAATAAAAATTTTTTTAAAAAAGGGTAACATTTAACTATACCTTATTCTTAAGACACACCTAACTAAAATACATACTCATTAATACAAACTGCCAAAACGTTCATGGTTTAACCCTAAGAATTCTTTAACATTGTCTTTCATGAGTCTCCCTGTCTTATTCTACTCTCTAGCCATGCCATTCTTTTTTCAATTCTTAATCAACTTCCTCCTTTGCTTATTCTTTCACTTCACCCCACCCACAATTTCTTTAGATCCCTTCTGGAAGCTAGGAGAATCATTTCTTTGCCTTTTCTAGCTTTTGGAGTCCCTGCCTTCACAGGCTTATGGCATCGTCTTCCATTTTCAGAGTATATCACATTATCATTTGCTTCTGCCCTCATATCTCCTTCTTTACCTCCAGCCCTTCTGTCTCCCTCTTATAAAGACCCTTGGGATTAATTGGGCCCACCTGGAAATTCCAGGATAATCTTCCTATATGATCCTTAATCATATCCTCAAAGTTCTTTTTGCCATGATAACATATCACAGATTCTGGAGATCAGGATATGGACATTTTTTTGGAGGCCATTATTCTATCACTGTGCTCAAATATTTTTGTTCAACAAAAGAAGATAGATTTCAAGTTTTTCTAACATTTCAAGTTATTTTTAAGCACTCAAGGAAAAATAAACTTTAATAGGAAGATATCAGAGTAAAATTAACTTTTGTCTATTATAAACTTCATGCGAAATGTGTAATCTACATGCTAAATATTAAAAGAAAAATTCTAAAACTGTTCATCTATAGCCCATAAACTGTCAATAACCACTGAAGATAAAGCCTGTCATCTTGGGATGCCTGGGTGGCTCAGTGGTTGAGCCTGTGCCTTTGGAAAGGCTCCACTTTGGAAAGGCTCCAGAGTGCTGGGATACAGTCCCACATCAGGCTCCCTGCATGGAGCCTGCTTTTCCCTCTGCCTGTGTCTCTGCCTCTCTCTCTGTGTCTCTCATGAATAAATAAAATCTTAAAAAAAAAAAAGGCTGTCATCTCTGTAGCAATGAAAATGGCTATTATTCTTGCTACATTTTCAGCTAGTGCCCTATTTCATTTATCTAGTTTTAAATACCTATATAGGTTACTAAACCCAGACACTGGGTAAGCCATTAAGAGGAAATATCAATCCCAGAAAGAGAATTAATTATCATAAACACATCATATATCAAAACCATATATGTTTTCTATGTCAGGCATTGTACCATCAATACAATTTAGGTAGGATTTATAAAAAGAATGGAGTTTCATAGCAGTTTACAAGATAGAAAATACTGAAGTTATTAGTTATCCAAACTGCATTTTGTCATGCTACTCTCAAACCTGATCTTCATTCCAGAAAACAAGGCCTCAGACTGTTGATGAGTTTAAGAATATAATATCGCTTGTCATTTCTTTAATTAATGCATTACTTTATTATTGTTCTGATGTTACCTCAACTATATATATTTTCTGTTTCAATTGGGATAAGGCATTCCTTAAGACAAATATTTTATGTAAAACTCCCATAATTTCTAACTTAGAATTTTACATTTATGAATATATATGTATGTGGATATCTTTGTATACGTATAAAAACTCTATACATATACAGACTTATACAAACATATATACATATATGATCAAGTTATTACAAAATATATTTTTGATAAGCTATGTGAAGTTCTGTTACATATCTGAAATTATTAAGATATATCTGTTTTGTGTCAACATGCAGCATTATAACTACAAATGAATGAAATATTTTTGGATAATGACATCAATATATTAATTAATGTTAATCTAATACTAATATAATTTTGAATTATCCAGTTTTAAAAGCTAATTAAAATTTTAAACATCACCATAGTTCCAAATCAGTTAAAATGTTATTTTAAGAATTCTTTGTTGTGAAAATAAAGAAGTAAACAGTTTGAAAATGTAGTTTCTCTCTGTATCTGGCAAACAAATGCTGAAGAAATATTTAAAGGATATCTGTTTAAGGGACACAAAACTACAAACCTGCTCTAGGGCTCTATATATCTTTATCTGTCTTTAAAATATTATATGAATTTTTGAATGGCAAATCTTTGTCTATGTCAAACAGATGCTGCAGATATATCAAGATCAAATATTAACAGTGCTATGTATTGTCTGAATGTGCTTTTACTCAGGACGTGTATCTCTCTCAACATGAATGATATGTTGATATGTGATATCCCAATGTGGATGGTAATATTTAGCTTCAATCATAATACTTGTCCACTATTTCCTTATTTCTGAAACTAATGTCAATTAATACTTTTTATTAACTAAAGTTTAAAAATCCTTTGAGAAACACATGACCTCACATAGTGAATATGAGCAACTCAACAGCACAACACCATGTGCCAATGAAGAGACTGAATGATGCTTGGAAAACTGCCTGGACAATTTGCCCCTTTAGAATGATCCTAAAGTTCCAGACCAGTTCTCAAAAATTTTGGCAGGGAGCTTAAACTATACTATTTAAATTCAGGGTACAGAAATGACATCAAAACTATAATGGCAGAGTAAGAACCACTGAAAATCTGTTCTTTCTAAAATTCATGAGAGAATGGGCAAAATCGTCAGAATCTACTTTTCAAAAACCGGAAACTCATCAAAGCCTTACAAAACCCAGCAAGCATTTATTAAAGAAAAAGCACGAAATATTGAAAAGAATGGGGAAATTTATGCTGTTTTAACTTGCTGTAATTCCATCTCCTAATGTGGTACTCTGCCATAGCCTAGAAAAGTCACAGCCCACATTATTAGAGCAGCTCGTTAGTCACTAAAAGTAAGAAAATGGAACCTGAGCTTTTTCAAAGCTTCAGTCCCAAAGAATAGCCACGTTATTTTACCTGTCAGGTGGTTTCCTAGAAGACCCCACTTAACAAGCTGTCTGAAGTTGACCTGACTTGGAATTCATCTACTGTGAAAGGCCTTCACCTCAGGAACATTTATGGAAAACAACTGCAGGAAAATGTTTTATCTTCACAGCTGCCTACAACAGTGAATAACATTTGAGTCAAACAATAGACTAAACAGAAGCCTAAAAGTAAAAACTAGGGAATAAAATGTCCATAAGGCTTTAAAAGGCTCTAACGTGGTCATCTCTGGGTGGCTCAGCAGTTTGGCGCGCCTGCCTTTGGCCCAGGGAGTGATCCTGGAGTCCCAGGATCAAGTCTCGCATCGGGCTCCGTTCGTGGAGCCTGCTTCTCCCTCTGCCTGTGTCTCTGCCTCTCTCTCTCTCTCTCTCTTTCTCTCTCTCTCTGTCTATCGTGAATAAATAAAATCTTTTTTAAAATTTTTTAAAAATTAAAGGCTCTAACATATTCCCTAGGAATCCAAAACAACACACACATGCATAGAAGCATATGCACACACAAAGAAGGTCTAAGAAGTCCCTCAGGTCTCACCTTTAACTGACCTTGAGACTCTGCAAAAGCAGGAAATAAAGCCTAGGAAGAGCTGTAAGCAAACTGGCTTAGTGTCAAAGGTTTGTGCTAACACAGAGAGCCCCTTACAAATACTGATTCTAGGAATTTAAGAGAATCATTGTTCTATCATTAAATTATTAGGCTGAGAAAAAACTTCAGTGACTGCAGAAGACAAACAATATAAGCCTTACAGAATTAATTTTAAAAATCCATTAAACAAAAAACATCTGTAACCATAATAAGCATCAACAAGCCCTGGATAAAGAAGAGAATCTCATTTCCAGGACTCCCATATAATATTGTCTAAAGTGGCCATTTCTCGGTAAGAAATTGAAATTGACATTCAAAGAAACAAGAATGTATTGCCCATACACAATAAAACCAATCAACAGAAGAAACTCAATAAATGGATTTACTAGAGGGAAAAAAAAAAACCTTTAAATCAGCTTTTTAAAATATTTTAAAAGAGCTAAAAAAAAAAAAAAAAGGAAAATCATGTTTGAAGAACCAAAGAAAAATATTAGAACAATGGCACACCAAGTAGAAACATCAATAATGAGAGAGAATTTTTTTTAAGAAAGATAAAAAGAAATCTTGGATTTGAAAAGTGGTATCACTGAAATGAACAATTCAGTACAGGAGTTCAACAAAAGAAAGCAGAAGAAAAGACAGAAGCTATTTGAAACATGCAGAGAAAAAGAACCAATGAACATGAACATAAAGCTGATAAAATTATCCATTCTGAGGATCAGAGCAAAAAAAAATAAGGAATAAAAACAAAAAAACCTTAGAGACCTGTGGGACATCATCAGGCATACAAATAAAACCATAACAGGAATCCCAGATTGAGACAAGTGAGAAAGGAGCAAAAGGAATATTTGAAGAAATAGTGGGAAAAAGACTTTGCAAATTTGATGAAGAAAATGAATATATATATATTCAGAAATCTCACTGAACTCAATAGGTTAAATTCAGATAGATCCACATTTAGTGGATCTGAACTGTGTTTGCCCCAAATTCATATGCTAAAGCTCTAATACCCATATGATGGTATTTGGAGATGGGACCTTTGAAAGATTAGAGTAAGATGAGGTCATGAGAGTGGGAACCTTATGATAGGATTATCACCTTTGTAAAAAGAGACAATCAGAAAGCTATGCTCCCTTTTCCCACCATTCAAGAAGTTGGCCATCTACAATATAGGAAGGGAATTCTCACCACAAACTGACTATGCTAGCACCTTGATCTCAGAATTTTAGCCTCCAGAACTGTGAGAAAATAATATTTTATTTTTTAAGCCACAGAGCCTATATATTTTGTCATGATAGCCCAAGCAGATGCCAAGGTACCTCATCAAACTGCTGGCAGCAAAGACAAAGAGAGAATATTAAAAGCAACAAGCAGCAACTCGTCATACACAAGAGATCTTCAGTAAGACAAAAAGTTGATTTCTAATCAGAAATCAGGGAGGCCCAGAAGCAGTGGCCATAAAGCAGGAAAACCAAAAACCATATTTAAAGTGCTAAAGAAAAAAAACTGTCAACTAGAATCTATACCCAGTGAAACTATCCTTCAAAAGGTGAAGACATTAAAATGTTTTTAGAGAAACCAAAACTTGAAGAATTTATTGCTAGCGTATCTGACCTAAAAGAAAAACCCAAAGAGAGTTCTTTAGGATGAAATGATAGAAAACTACAATAACTTTAATCCACATGAAGAAATAAAGAGCTGTGGTATGAGCAAACCAAATCAGTATATAAAGAGATTAAATACCATGATCATGCAGGCTCTATCACAGGAATATAAAGCAGATTCCACATATATAAACCTAATCCATGTAATGCCTCATATTAATAAAATAAGGGGAGAACACATTATCATATAAATAGATGCAGGAAAAGCATTTGACAAAAGTTCAACATTCTTTCATGGCAAAAAAAATATAAAATATAAAAAGCTCAATATACTAGGGTAGAAGAAAATTTCCTTAACAAAGGACCACTATGAAAAAAGCAATTGAAAATTATACTTAATTTTCTCTTACACTTAGGAAGACAAGGGTGTATGCTCCTGTCACTCCATTCAACACTGTAGTGAAAGTTCTAGCCAAGGAAATTAAGGGAAAAAAAGAGGTAATAAAAATCATCTATATTGAGTAAAAAAGAGTTTAGCAAGGTTGCAGGATACAAAATCAATATATGAAAGTCAGTTGAAGTTTTACACAATAGCAATGAAAAATCTGAAAATGAAATTAAGAAAATAATTCCTTTTATCATACCATCAAAAAGAATAAAATAATCAGGAATAAATTTACCAGAATAATTGTACACTGAGAATTTCAAAACACTAGATTTTTTTTAAGGATTTTTATTTATTTGGGATGCCTGGGTGGCTCAGTGATTTAGCACCTGCCTTCAGCCCAGGGCGTGATCCTGGAGTCCTGGGATTGAGTCCCATGTTGGGCTTCCTGCATGGAGCCTGCTTCTCCCTCTGCCTGTGTCTCTGTCTCTCTCTCTTTGTGTGTGTTTCTCATGAATAAATAAATAAAATCTTTAAAAAAATCTTTTTTAAAAAAGATTTTATTTATTTATTTGAGAAAAAGAGAGTAAGAGAGCACAAGTTAGTGGGGGGGGTGGTAGGCAGGGCAGAGGGAGAGGGAGAAGCAGATTCCCCACTGAGCAGTGAGCCTAATGCAAAGCTCAATCTCAGAACACTGGGATCATGATCTGTGCTGAAGACAGATACTTAACCAACTGAGCCAGGCACCCCTAAAATATTGTTGAAAGAAAAAAGACTTAAACTTCTATATTACACCATACACAAATATCAATCCCAAATGGGTTAAAGATTTTAACATTAGACATGAAACTATAAACCTCCTAAAAGAAAACAATGAAGAAAATCCTTAACATAACTCTTGGCAATGAACTTTGGGATTTGACACCAAAAGCAAAGGCAAATAAAGTAAAAATAAACAAATGTGACTACATCAAACTGAAAGCTTCTGCACAGCAAAGGAAACTATCAACAAAATGGAAGGTAATCTACAGAATGGTAGAAAAAAATGTGCAAACCATACATTTGATAAGGGGTTAATACTCAAAAGATATAAAGAACTCATACAACTCAACAACAAAAACCAAACAATCCAATTTTAAAAAGGGCAAAGGATATGAATAGATATTTTTCCCAAAGAAGACTTTCAAATGGCCAAGAGGTACATGAAAAGGTGCTCAATATCACTGATTATCATAAAAATTCAAATCAAAACTACAGTGAGGTATCACTTCACACCTGTTAGAATGGCTACCATCAAAAAGACAAGAAATAACAAGTGTTGATAAGGCTGTGGATAAAAGGGAATCCTTGTTCACTATTAGTAGAAATGTAAATTGATGCAGCTACTATGAAAATCAATATAGATATTCCTCAAAAAATTAAAAATAGAACTACCATATGATCCAGTAATCCCATGTCTGTATATGCAAGAGAAATGAAAATAAGATACCTGCACTCCCATGTTCACTGCAGCGTTAGTCACGAAAAGCAAGAAATAGAAACAACTATTCATCAACAGATGACTGCATAAAGATACACACAAATACACACACATACACATATAAATACAGTGGAATATTATTTGGCCATGGAAAAGAACAAAACCTGCCATTTGTGACAACACAGGTATACCTAGAGGGCATTATACTAAATAAAATAAGCCAGACAGAGAAAGATAAATATTACATAGTATCATATATATGTGGAATTAAAAAAAATCAGAGAAACAAAGAGAAGAAAAATAGAAAAGTGTTTGTTGGGGGCTGAGATATAGAGAAGGTGTAAGATAAACAAGGACTGAGGATCCCATGTAAAACGTGACTATAGTTGATAATACTGTATCATATAATTAATATTGGCTAAGAGAATAGGACTTAAATGTTTTCACACACCCCCTCACACACATACAAAGATCAATATGTGACCTGACAGATGTGTTAATTAACTAGTTGGGAGGAATTCTATCACAATATACACATATATCAAATTACCATAATGTACATTTTTAAATATCTTATAATAGTTTATGTCATTTTACCTCAATAGAGACAAAATACTTCTTAGGGGGGAAAAGGCAAATAAATGTAAAGACATTCCAGGTTCCTGCACTGGAATGCTTAATATTCTTAAGGTGGCAATTCTCTCCAAATTAACCTACAGATACAACATAATTTGTATTGAAATTCCAACTGCCTTTTTTTTTTTTTAATAAATTGGCAAACTGATCCTAAAAGCAAAAAGGAAATACAAGGGACTCAGAAAGGCCAAATCTAAATCTAAAAAAGAAAGTTAGGGCAGCCCAGGTGGCTCAGCAGTTTAGTGCTGCCTTCAGCCCAGGGCCTGATCCTGGAGACCCAGGATCGTGTCTCATGTAGGCTCCCTGCATGGAGCCTGCTTCTCCCTCTGCCTCTCTCTCTCTCTCTCTCTCTCTCACTCTCTCTCATGAATAAATAAAATCTTTAAAAAGTAAAAATTAAAAAAAAAGTTAAAAAGAAAGTTAAACTAAGACAAGTCACACTTCTCAATGCCAAAACTTACTATAAAGGTACAATAATTAAGACAGTGTGACACTAGCTTAGAGATAGACATACATCAATGGTGTAGAACTGACTATCCATAAGTAAATTGTATATCTATAGTCAAATCATTTTTGACAAGGGTGCCAGACCAGTTCAATTGAGGAAAGAATAGTCTTCAACAAATGGTGCAAGGAAAACTGGACATGCACTAACAAAAGAAATGAGCTAGATACTTATATCCAAAAATTAACTCAAAATCAATCAACAACCTAAAGGTAAGTACTAAGGCTATATAACACTGTTAGAAGACAACACAGGTTTAAAACTTTATGGCCCTGCTTTAGGCAATAATGTCTATAGCCTATAGCACAAACAACCAAAGAAAAAAATAGGCAAGTTGGACTTTATCAAAACTAAAAATTCTTACACATCAAAGAACACTTTGGCAAGAAGTAAAAAGGCAACTCAAATAGTGGAAGGAAATATTTGCTCATGATATATCAGATAAGGGTATAGTTCCAGAATATATAAAGAAATCTTACAGTTCAGCAATAAAAAGACAACCCAATTTAAAAAACGTGCAAAGAATGTGAATAGACATATACATATGGCCAATAAGCACATGAAATAATGTTCAACAAGATTAGTCATTAGGGAAATGTAAGCCATCAGATGTTATTATTCCATATCCACTAGGATGGCTACAATTAAAAAAAAAAAAGAATGTAAAAAATGATGGGGGGGCACCTGGGTGGTTTGGTCAGTTAAGCATCTTATTCTTGATTTCAGCTCAGGTCCAGATCTCAGGGTAGAGATCAAGCCCTGTGTTGGGCTCCATGCCTGCTTAAAGATGCACTCTCTCTCCCTCTTCATCTGTCCCTCCCCCAACACTCAAAAAAAAAAAATGTTGGTAAGGATGCAGAGAATTCGGAACACTCATTCATTGCTGTGGGAATTTAAATGGCAAACTACTTTGAAAACAGTTTGGCAGTTCCTAAAAAATACAAAACAGGGTTGCCATGTGACCCAGCAATTCCACAGCTGGGTATATAGCCAAGAGAACTGAACACATACGTCCACAAAAAAACAAAAACAAAAAACTGTACATATGAAAGATGTGTTCATAGCAGCATTATTCATGATAGATAAAATGTAGAAACTCCTCAAAGCGTCCATCAACTAATGAATGGATAAACAAAATCTGTCATATCTATACAGTGGAATATTACTCATACATAGAAAATTTCATCATTGCCAATGTGCAAGGTAAAGAGTGCAAATAGATACACAGTCAAAATCCAATTTTCAGATATTCATCATCATATTTTCTATGTAATTTTTCTGTCTGGGCTGCTTAGTGGGAAAGTTACACTTGCAAATCCATTTATCCTGACATATGTACACTTGTATTCTCTATTCTGTCTACTTTATTGTGAATTACATTACTTTTATATGTCAACAAATCATTTTATTTCCTGGTCTACTTCTATGAATTCGGAATATAATTCAATAAAAAATATGGAAATTTCACAAATATAAACAAGCATGAAAAGCCCTTTAGCCAACCTGACCTGCTCCCTGTTAACTAAATGTTAGCCAAGCCTAGTGACTAATATCTCCTTCATAGTACCTGAACAACCAAGTATATAATAGTCATGAGCCATCATTGAGAATGTATAGAGAATGTAATCTGATGATAATTACATTACAATTAATCTTGGATTTCATAGTTATTAAATTTATTTCAACAAATGTTTCATCCCTTTTCCTCTGGAATAAACTACTTGTGGACCATTTGATGCTCAGCCAGGTTACAAAGTAGGTCAAAGATTTTGCTTTGAGATACACTTACCAGTCTCTTAAGCTACCTGAAGACAAAGATTTTCACCCATTGACTATCAGTTACCTAGACTATCTGAGAACTAATATATGCCCAATAAAAGTTCACAGTCCTTAAATGTGTGTATTTCTCTTATCCTTTTCTTTACTCACCTTAACATCCTTTTGACTCCAAGGAGACAACTTCTATAAGCATGATTGGCCAATCCAGTTTGGCTTCTCTGAATTCCTAACGCTTATTGCTACCTCCCTGCCAGAAAAAAGTCACCTTTGTGGTAAAACTTTTCAAGTGTGATACTTCCAAAACAAACTCATTATTATGTACTATCTAACAAAAGACACATATCTGCCTCCTATTTCTCCTACCACTTGTAACTTTTTGCACTAGCAATGCAGGCTCAACCTCAGAGTCTTTTACTTACTTATCTACTGTCAATATTAAAGCCTTCATATTCTTCTAAAAACATGCTTATTTTGAGGGTGCCTGGGTGGCTCCGTCAGTTAAGCATATGCCTTTGGCTCAGTCTTGATCCCAGGGTCCTGGGATGGAGTCCCACATCCTGCTCCCTGCTCAACTGGGAGCCTGCTTCTCCCTCTGCCTCTACTGCACCCCCTACTTGTGCTCCCTCCCCTCCCTCTCTTTGTATCAAGTAAATAAATAAAAATCTCAGAAAAAAAATGCTTCTTTTCTTTATAGTGATTTTTAAAATTACAAATGTAATATGGGCTTATTTTAAGAGCTAATATGACCCAAAGCTGCATATAAAATTGTTAATACTTCGACCCAACTTCCATGTCCTGTTCCTTTCACACAGTGTTTCCAGATTGGTCTATGGTACAATGACTGTGATAGCAAATTGCTTCTTCCAGCCCCAAATGATACCAAGTTCCTTTTCCTATTTCCACTGCAACTACCCTAACTCAGGTGTTCCTTATCAAAATGATATTTTCCATGTTTGAGTCTCTCCACTTTGTTCATAATCCATTCTGCTCATGTCTATTACATTGTTCTTAAGATCATGGCTTATTTTGCCACTCTCCAACATAAGAAAATATCACCGGTGGCCAACTGAATAAATTCTAAACTTATTTTAATATTCAAGGATCTCCTATAGTTGCCAAAGCATAAAATAAGGAAAATTTGGACTAGGAATTAGAAGAATACACTTAACGCTAATTGTGCGATCATACCTCTAAGCCTTCTTATCTATAGAAGGAGGAATAAGTACATAAAAAAAAAACATTCTAGCTTATTGTAGAATTACACAAGTCCACTTTCAAATATTAGCTTCCATTACTCCACTAAATGGAGTTTTCCATCCAATAAAACTATATATCATTCCACAGAAAGGACTTTGCAATTACTACACCTGCCAAAGATTTTGCCTTTGCCTTTCCTCTCTGCAAGCAATATTTAACTCCTATTCCTAATAAAATAATATTCATACATAATGGTTACACCTTTCATAAAAGTTTTCTAAACCAGAATAATTATCTTCTATAAATTCCCAAAGCATGTGTATTTTGTTTTTTGGAATATTGCCAGCCTTTCTTTATATCTTAGGAAAAAAAAAAAAAAACCCTTCAAATTTTATTTTATTTTATTTTATTTTATTTTATTTTATTTTATTTTATTTTCCCTTCAAATTTTAGAGCCATTTTAGGTTTACAGCAAAATTGAGCAGAAGTTACAGAGATATTTGTCTTACACTCCCTGCCCCCCACAAATATAGAGTTTTACCCACTATCAACACCCCACACCTGAGTAGTACATTTCTTACAATTGATGAAACCACATCTCGCAGAGTCCATAGTTTACATTAGAGTTCACTCGTGGATTTCAACAAATATATACTCTATGGATTTTGACAAATACATAATGATATATATCCATCATGTAGTATCATCCAGAATAATTTTGCTGCCTTAAAAACTCTTTGTGTGAGGTCCTGGGTGGTCCAGCGGTTAAGTGTCTGCCTTTGGCTCACGGTGTGATCCCAGAGTCCTGGGATCGAGTTCCGCAGCGGGCTCCCTATGGGGACCTGCTTCTCCCTCTCTCTCTGGGTCTCTCATGAATAAATAAATAAAATCTTAAAAAAAAAAAAAAACCTCTTTGTACTTTACCTATATATACCCCTTCCTGCTCAATAAGCTGTAGAAACCACTGATCCTTCACTATCTCCATAATTTTGCATTTTCCAGAATGTCAGATTATTGGAATCATACAGCATGTAGCCTTTTCAGATTGGCTTCTTTCACTTAATAATGTGCATTTAAGGTTCCTCATTTCATAGCTTGATTGTTCATTTCTTTACAGCACTGTCTAATATTGTATTATCAGAGTACACAACAATTTATTTACCATTTGCCTATTGAATGACATCTTGGTTGCTTCCAAGTTTTGGCAATTCTGAAAAAGCTGTTATAAACAACTGTGTGCAGGTTTTTGTGCGAATGTATATTTTTAATTCCTTTGGGCAAATACCAAGAAGCACAATTGCTGGACCTTAAGATAAGAGTATATTTAGTTTTATTTAAAAACTGCTAAACGATCTTCCAAACTGTACCATTTTGCATTCCCACCAACAATGAATTAAAGTTCCTTGGGGCACCTCGGTGGTTAAGCATCAGTTAAGTGAGTTGATTTTGGCTCAGGTCATGATCTCAGGGTGTTGGCCATGGAGCCTGCTTGAGATTCTCTCTCTCCTTCTCCTCTGCCCCTCCCCTGCCCTGCTTATGCACTCTCTCTCCTCTCTCTCTCAAAAAAAAAAAAAAAAAAAAAAAAGGTCAAGATTTGGGTTTTTGTCATTCCAGTCGTGTATAATGATATCTTGTTGTTTTAACTGGCAATTCCTAAATAACACATGATGTTGAGTATTATAACTATTTTTATGCACATTGTATCTTCATTTTAATTATAGACTTCTTTTTTATTTTATTTATTTATTTACGAGAGACCCAGAGAGAGAGAGGCAGAGACATAAGCAAAGGGAGGAGAAGCAGGCTCCATGCAGAGAGCCCGATGTGAGACTTGATCCTGGGATTCCAGGATCACGCCCTGAACCAAAGGCAGACACTCAACCACTGAGCACCCAGGCAGCCCTAATTATAGACTTCTTAAGGGTAGCCAAAGTTATTTCTTTTTGTCATCCACTGAATGCAATATAAAGCCTTGAAATCATTATTGAATAAGATGCTTGGATTGGAGGGAAAATAAAAGAAATTGAAAACAATTGTATCAGTTGATTGGAAAGATGAATTCAGCCTCAGATGTGTCTAAGAATCAGTCATTGCTGGAATTGTAGTAATTTTGTATATTTGTGAATATTTATTGGTATATTTGTTCACAGATGATATTCTTTCTTATAATGAAATAGGTTTGTGAGTCCAAGGTACATAGCCTTACTGTACTACTATTGGTGCTTTATTTACTAGCATAGCCTGAGAGAGATCAAAGGGAAAATGAACTATATTTCCAATATGCTAATTCCTATCCACAACTTTCCAAAAGCTTAAATAATGTCGATCTGACTTTCAAAGTTAACTAATTCAGCAAATATTTATTGAGTGTTTACTATGTGCAAGGCACTATTCCAAAACAAGTAATATATTGGTGAGCAGAACCAGTTCTTCATAATGATAATGATTTTTTAATATATGCATTTAAATTTTTCCCCCTACATCTAATAAAATATTTCAGGATCATGTATCATTTGGTATATTTTAAATTAATGTTATTTCAGTTTAGAAATAAATCAGTCCTGAAAAGATTAAGGCTAAAATCCTTTAAACCAAGTTCAGAATACTTTCTTTCCATTCCTCATTTGTGAAATAAATATATATTTTTAATTTCCATATGGCTGTAAGATATTTGAATCCAGAAGACTCACATTAACATTTGGACTTGGAGATACATTTTTAAGCAGTTTTTGCTATTCCTATGACCTCATCAGGTTTCCTGTCCTAACTACACACTGGATGATTTTGGAGTTTTTTAGTTACAATTTAGGCAATAGAGAAAAAATACATACATAAATATGATCCATTGCATATATATAATATCCAAATGAATTTGAATTTCAACATCTCTGTTTTTGGCAAGAATTCAGATTTATAAGCAGCAAGCTTCCGTCTGGAATTATAGTCTATATAAAGAGGCAAAACAGATTGATTGATATTCATTCACCATAATTTACAAGAGCTGAGAATGCTTGTCTCTTGATAAGGATGGCTAAAGGCCATCTGTAACAGATCATATGCAAATAAAAGCTTGCAATATAAATTAAAATAGTCTCTTAAAATGTAATAAAACTGGACAATTGATTTATATATATGATTTTATATATCTCCCAAATGCTTTTCTATAAATAATTTTCAACTAACTATAAATTCAGTAAAATTCTATTATGTTTATATCTTCAATATTTATATGAAGGAATGTGTTGTCCCTTGTAAATGAAGGTAGAATTACCCAGTCACTATGAGTGAAATGTGTGCTTTCAAGTGTTGGTAGGATTTTAGAATTTATCAGTTTATAGTGAGTCACAGTCCTTTAATCCTCCTTGTGGAACTGAGTGGAATAGTCAAGGAAATAATCCAAAGACAATGTTAATATATAAAAATACTGAACAGAATTTTAGGTTGTGATAGCTTAAAATTTAAATATTTTTATTTAAATACACAAATAACTACATTTTGACAATAATTTTAGGCTTACTGTTGTATATTTCTCACTCAAAAAAAGTACTCTGGCATCATTTAGATCAGTACATTAGAGGAATTACTTTATCTTTTAAAGCAATTATAAATGATATTCTATATATAGGTCTGGTATACAACACAAAAACGATTTCACATGAAATTGCAAAACCATGCTAACTGAGCCAAAGAAGCCCACCGGGGTTCCCTGAATCATAAGTATCTAATGTTTTTAAAAGTTATGGAGATAATGCTCAAAAATCTTTGAATATGCTAATAAACTTCAGCTTAAAATCACAGCACAGAAACAGGAACCCAACTTTAGCTGTGTTTTCTTAATGAGATAGCTATATAAATGTGGTGCACAATTTCAGAAGGCCCTGGGCATACATGATAAAGTAAGAAAATACCATAAAAACGAGTGTATCTCCACCCCCTTCTAATAATCTTATTGTTTTAGAACACTTTGTCAGTTGAAAAACAGCAGCCAGATTCACTCTCCTCATTCTGATTTGTCTAAATGATTGGAAAAGTCAGTTATACGATACTAGAAAAAAAAATACATATATACATATATATGCACACACATCATATATGCACACATCGTATATATGTATGCATATACATGAGGTAATTGATCACTTGTGTCAGTGAAGATGATTTTGCTATAATCAATGGAACAGCCACCTTAAAGATACTTCTACATTTAATATTTTGAATACAAAAATTTCCAGAAATAGTGTTGCTTTAGATTTGGCTCTCAGCTGGCAATGTCACCATGACCCAAGTAAGTACTTTCCTTGTGTCTCCTTGTCATCCTCCCATGTCAGCTCTCTTACGAATGCAAGAAGTCCTCACAAGACCCTAGGATTCATGTGTATGCACCACCGCATACAGCAAAGAAGAGTGATTTATTCTTTTCCATCTCCTTTATTTATGGAAAAGCAACTTTCTTGAGATCTTACAAAAGACTTTCCCTTAGGTTCTGCTGGCCAGAATGAGTTTATATTCCAATGCCCTAGCTGCAGGGAAACTGGGAGAGCAAGTATATAAGCATACTCAACCTTTACAGAAGGTAAGCAGAAAAGGACCAGAGACACAGGAGTCAGGGAGATTATCTGTAAGTCTGCCACCATCTCTGGATTTGTCTAAGTTACCCTACATTGTTCAAAATTCATCTACCTACCTACCTATCCCTTCCTCTCTCTTTCTTGTGTGCAAGCGTGCATACCCACACACACTTACTACCCCACGTTTACTTTTATCCTGCAACTGTTAGCTTGTGTAAGGGAAATGCTATTTATTAATGTGCCAAGACATCATATGTATATTTCTTCACTGTATCTAGATTGTATAGTAAACCTTTTAACTCTTGGCTACATTTTTACCTAAAAGGATTCAGAAACCTTTCTTGGTATTTGCAAAAAAACAATGAGCTACCAGAAGTTTGTAGCTCTTTGAAATTTACTGTGTTCTCAGTGGAAAAAAAAAGAAAAAGAAAAGAAAAAAGCCACAAATATGTTTCATTGGGCTTATGTATTTCTCTTATAAGTTAATTGGTTAAAAGATGTAACCATTTCCAGCATCCTGAAATGCCTTTGTTCAAAACTCAAACATTAAAAAGATGTCACACATCTTTTTCCTGATAGGATTGCAGACGATTTTTTTGCATGTAATTAATATAGAAACTACTCACCTAAATGCAAATATCTTTTAAAGAGCTAAGATTTAACATAGAGATCTTTAATGGACTCCAACCCAATTAATTCAAATTGATGAAAGTTTACAGTGAAAAGCGATTTTCAAATGGCTTACCAGAATCTTGTATTTGCAGCCTGGTGTTAAATCATTTACAAATAAAATTGAAAATGACACTTTAGCAGAAATTACTGAAATACTTTTCATGAAACACTGAAGCATGACCACATCTTTCTTCTTAAATGAGCACTTTATGGATTTTATTACTGACAAGTGGCATCACCTGTATATGCTCTTTCTAATCACTTTCTCAAAATTGAAATTAATAAAAAAAATAATCTACGGATGAGTGACAAATAACAAAATTAGTACTTCTCAACACAGAAATTCAAGTAGCTAAGTTACACAGAAGTTGCAAATCCTGATGATTCTATCAGTATGAAACAATGAAAAAGCCAAACTCAGTTTGTGTAAATTGTATGTATGTACTGATGGATGGTGACCTTGTAAAATTATCCTGCCATGTTCTCCTTTAAGTCTTAGTGTTTGTAAAGCAAATGTTAGTTTCCTCAAAAAAAAAAAAAAAAAAAAGCTATTTTATTCTAAGAAAGCTGTGCTCCTACAGGCGTCATAATAAGCTTTCATGTTGCCATTGCATTGAGGCCTATTATGCCAGTTTCACAAGTGATTATAAGCATTTTGTCTTCCACTAGCAGAGGTCAAGACATCTGAGACCTTAATAAGTATCATCTTGTCTGGAATTCTTTACAGCATTGCTTCAGTAAAGTGAACTATCAAGACATCAACATCTGATGTGGGTCAATCTTTTATTAAAAAATATCCCTCCCAGTATATAAAGAATTCATTAGTCCACCCTACAAACAAATCTCTACCCAACTTTCTCATTTAAAAAAAAAATTAGGTAACTATAGAATACCATGCAGGAAATAGATATATTCATGAAGATACAATAAAAATTATAAAATATAAAAAAGGTAATTCTTACTTTTGGACCAAAAAGGGGGGGAGGGGATCATTAGGTGCATGCACTTCTCTTTCCTCATATGTTTGAAAAAATGTGTTAATTTTTAAATTACAGATTCTCTTCAGAAACATCTATGCTGAAAATATTGTTTCCAACATATCCTCTAAGGATACAGAGAAAGGTATCCCTACTATTGTATCTGGTTTATGAAATTTTAAGCTAGGAGAAGGTGGCTGCTAAAATGTGTGCACATAGTTTCCCTCATGGCAATTCTAAGGACACTCAACTAGTTTACAAAGACTCTATTATCTTATTTTAATCCAAGTATGAAAACATCACAACTTACAGAAATTGCTGATCAGAGCCATTTGGGACTAGAAACCCATATGTATTCACATTTTAAGCTGTGCAGCATCACAGTCACAAAGTGGTTTTATTCTACAACATCATTCAGTCAATAATAAAGTAAATGGGCTGTCCTAGAAGCGAAATTGACATTACAGAACTATTGTCAGGACAGATGGTCCCCAGCTTTACAAAGATTCAACTTAAAATGTTTCATCTTTACAGTGGTGCAAAAGCAATAGGCATTCAGTAGAAACCAGACTTTAAATTTTGAATTTTGAGCCTTTCCTGGCCTAGCTATATGCTCTAAGATCCTCTTCTCATGATGTTGGGCAGTGGCAGTGAGCTGTGATTCCCAATCAGCCACACCATCACCAGGTTAACAACCAATACACCTACCACCTTTCTATACCCAGACAACCATTCTGTTTTTCACTTTCAGTATAATACTCAATGAATTACATGAGATATTCAACACTTTATTATAAAAAAGGCTTTGTGTTAGATGATTTTGCCCAACTGTAGGCTAATGTAAATGTTCCAAGGACATTTAAAGTCAGCTAGGCTAAGCTATAATGTTGGGTAGGTTAGGCGTATGAAATGCATTTTTGACTTATGGTATTTTCAATTTACGATGTGTTTATCAGGACATAAGTCGAAGAAGATCTGTAGAACATGAATTTTGATTAGATGTTCACAGCAGGGATTTGAGGGCCCTCAAGCAAACATTTTGAAGGAGATTTATTCACACTTTGTTAAATGCAAAACGTTATGAATTTGTAGCAAATTTTCATGCAATTGAAAGATTTGGCTTTTCCAGAATCTGACAGGAAGGGACCTTTTCCTTTCAATAGTTTAGCTTATTTTCCATCAACTTTTGATTTTCTCCATGTAAAGAAGCCACATTTAAGGGTTTAAGAAAGAAAATATATTTAACAAATGAATATTTCCTCTAAATTGAGTAACTGTAGTTTAGTTATATATGGTACAAAAATTGTATTAACTCCTTAGATGACTCTTTAAATTGATAGGCAGATATTTTAGAGCTTTGGGGGATGGATTTCTGCTGCCTCGCAGTCTCTCAAATGTCCTTAGAGACTAACTAAGGTTTTGAGTTCTGTTATTTTTGTTTGTTTACTTTTTTTTATTTTTTAATAATAAATTTATTTTTTATTGGTGTTCAATTTGCCAACATACAGAATAACACCCAGTGCTCATCCCATCAAGTGCCCACCTCAGTGCCCACCACCCAGTCACCCCCACCCCCCACCCTCCTCCCCTTCCACCACCCCTAGTTCGTTTCCCAGAGTTAGGAGTCTTCCATGTTCTGTCTCCCTTTCTGATATTTCCCACTTATTTTTTCTCCTTTACCCTTTATTCCCTTTCACTATTATTTATATTCCCCAAATGAATGAGACCATATAATGTTTGTCCTTCTCCGATTGACTTATTTCACTCAGCATAATACCCTCCAGTTCCATCCATGTCGAAGCAAATGGTGGGTATTTGTCGTTTCTAATGGCTGAGTAATATTCCATCGTGTACATAGACCACATCTTCTTTATCCATTCAACTTTCGATGGACACCGAGGCTCCTTCCACAGTTTGGCTATTGTGGACATTGCTGCTAGAAACATCGGGGGGCAGGTGTCCCGGCGTTTTGTTATTTTTTTAAATGGAGAAAGTTAATAATGGATTTGTGCAGATCCATTACTCGGATGGAGAAAATAATACAACAGAGTGCTAGCACATATAAAATTACAGTATAAAATTACATATGGGAATTTAGCAAGTTCTAGGGCTAGGCAATATACTATTCCGTTTCATTGTGCCTTAACAATCAAGAAAATGGAAAGAAACCTGAAAACTATGATCTTTATCCTTTCTCTCTTAAGTTTATCCTTTTACACCTAGAGTAGGTGACAAATGACATTTTAGCATTGAATAGATTCACAAGTAAATCTAATCAAATCCTCTCATTTTATAGCTCAGCAAGGTGAAGTCAGAAAGAGGCAAATTAATATCTGACTTGTCTATAATAAACACATGTGTGGGAGCTCATAATACCATGAAAGAACAAAGCCCTACATTTTCGTTAACATTTACTGTGTGCTTGCTTTGTTCCAGGGGCTATACAATAGTGGGGGCGGGGTACTTACATTCTGCCTGTTTCATGAAACTTATCTCATGGGAATAGCAAGCTTTAATTAATCACACTAGCACATGTATTATCATAAAGTGAAATAAGTGCTAGGAAGGAATATGAATGAGAGGGAATCTTGAAAAAGGCATTGTTTGAGATGAGACCTGAAGGATGTACAATAGCTAAATAGGTGAAAGGGGTTATGAGAGGGTGATCTGAGTTCCTAGCAGGGGGAACAGCATATGCAAAGGCCTTTCTGGATGAGAGTGTATCAGTATTTTAAGGACGTGCATAAAAATAGAATTTTAGGAATCACCTAATCTGGATAGACAGGAAATGAATTGAAAAAAATGAACACAGCTTCAAAGATTCACCAAAAGAAGTCAAAAAGTTCTATCATATGGGTAATTGGAATCCCAGAAAGAAGACGGAGAATTTGAAGAAATCATGGGCAAAAACTTCCCAAATCTGGTGAAAGACATAAACTTACACACAAAAATTTTTTAAGAGGCACCTCGGTAGCTCAGTCAGTTAAGTGTCTGTCTTTGGTTCAGATCATGATCTCAAGGTCCTGGGATTGAGCCCCACCCCAGGCTCCCTGCTCAGCAGGGAGTCTGCTTCTTCCTCTCCCTCTCTGCTCCTCCTGCTGATTGTGTTCTCTCTCTTTCAAATAAGTAAATAAAATTTAAAAAAAGAATTTAAGAGCTCATCACATCCCAAAGAGAACAAATACAGAGAAATCCCCACGTAGTCATATCATAGTGAAACTGCTGAAAAACAAAGATTAAAAAAATCATCTTCAAAGCAAACAGCAACAGCACATTCTATACAGAAAAATAACCACTTGGATTATTCTGAATTTCTCATCAGAAAGCATGCAAGCCAGTCAGTTACGCCTCAGATTCCTGGTTTCAGCTCACTCAGGTAGTGATTTCATGGTCCTGAGATTAAGTCCCTGTGGAGCTCTGCACTGAGCAGGGAGTCTGCTCCAGATTGTCTCTCTCCCTCTCTCTCTGTCCGTCCCCCTACTCGCTCCGTCTCTCCAATAAATCAATTAATCTTTAAAAGTTTTGAAAAAAGAAAGCATGCAGGCAAAAAGGGGGGAAATATCTTCTAAAAATTCTGAAAATATTTATTAGTTTCTGTTCTTTTATTGCTTACTTCCCTTAAATTATTTTTCTAGCTTCTTCAACAGAGTATCTTATTGATTTTCCACTTTCTGCATTCTATATAAAGAGAAGCATTAGAAGTGACAAATAACAGTTTGAGTGCAACACAAAATTTCTGAAATAATTTTTTTATCATTTAGTTTAAAGTATTTTATAATTTCAACTGAGTTTTTCTTTGATACATGAGTTATTTAAAAGGGAATTTAAAAATCTCCAACTATACTTTTTAGTAATTCGTTTTTAATTTTTAGTTTAATTTTTGTCAAAATGGCACATATGAATCAGTTTTGGAAATTTACTGATATCTGTTCCTACACTTCAACACACTTGCAATTTTTACAAATGATTTGTATATTCTTGAGAATGATGTGAATGTTGTGACTGTTAGGTAGAAGGTAAACATATATTCATTAGACCAAGTCAGTTTACTGTTGGATTAAATCTCCTATTTCTTTAGTAAAGAGCAGTCAAATCAGACAAAAATTAAACAAATATATGATAAACTTCCAACAGTTGGCTTTGTCAATTGCTCCATGTTATTTCGTCAAATTTGGCTTTATATATAATAAAGGTTTACTATTAGTAGCAAGTTTAGAATTATATTTATGTTTAATGACTCTTCCTACTCATGGTAACACTGTCATGAATAATGAAATTCTATTTAGTATGGTATAAATAGACATTTACCTGCCATGTTAATATTTGTTACAATCTTTTCATTTTAACCTATAACTTTATAATTTGGTATACCCCTTATAAAGATGATATTAGCTGGACATAGACTTTTTTTAATCTAACATGTCAATTTTTCATTTTTAATCAAAAGATTTAGTTCATTTATTTTACTATATTTATCAATATATTTGAATTGAGTTCATTGTTTCATTTTTTCTCCTTTACATGTTTTTTCTCCCTTTATATGATTTTTACAATGCACTGCAGTTATTTTTCATATTTCACTTTTGTTTCTCTAACAAATTGAACATGAATTCTATTCTTGTAGTGAATAAATTTGTAATTTTTAAATGTAAATCTAATTAAGTCCAAATCTAAGTAACATTTCAGCCCTCTTTATATTCAAGCTTAAATTGCTTTAAATCTCATCTCATTTAAAATGTTAATTTTGTCCAGAATTTTGCTACCACTTATTTCCCAGTATCACATATTAATATCATTTCATAATAATATTTACTGTGCCTTTATGCTTTCTCAGTTTTATGTTCACCATTTCCTCTGACATCCTGATTATTCCTTTTGAGGTCTCTGTATTCCTTTTTCTTTAGACATACCATATCATACCAAAATTTCTTGGGGGAGGGTCTATTAAAGACAAAGTCTCTCATGTGAAAATGTCTCATTACATTTTATTTCTTCTCAGTATTTTGAAGTCATTTAGTTTCCACCGATCTTGAGAAGAAAACTATCCATTCACCTAATCATTCCTAAATAAATCATTCTTAAATCATTTTTGTTCTATCTGCTTTTAAAGTTTTTCTTCTTGTCTATGATTTTATATGTCACTATTAGAGGCCTAGTTATGAATTTCTTTTGTATTTATCCTGTTTGATATTTGCTGTCTTTCCTGATTTTGTGGGTTCATCTCTTCCAAAGACTCTTGGTAATTCTAATTAAATTTATATTTGAAAAGCTCGTTTCCCTTCTTTTCTGTGCTGTGCTTATGGAACCTAATTGAATATATTTTTTACCTTCACATTCTCTTCTAGGTCTTAATCTGTCTTTTCTTTTATCACTATATCCATCTCTTAAATCTAGAAAAATTTACCTAAATTTATCCTTCAGTTCACAGATTCACTATGAAATTCTGTCTAATGAGCTGTTTGTCTTCTCTGTTGGTAGGGGGAGAATGCCATTCTGTGAAGCAGCTGTGCTGCTACAGCTAAGGATTGATGGTCATCCGCAAACTAGCAGGAGTGAAGGGAGAGTCACCCCTCCAGCCCTCAGAAGGAATCAACCCTGCTGAAACCTTCATTCAGGACTTCTAGCCTCCAGAAACTAGCACAGATTCTGATGAATTTTTTTTTCATTTTTAGAAGTGTCTGGTTCTTTTGAAAATTTTCCTGTCTTTTTAAATATCAATATCTCATTTCATTCTTAGATTTTGACTCAATGTTTTTAAAGGCATTTAAGGGGGATCCCTGGGTGGCTCAGCAGTTTAGCGCCTGCCTTTGGCCCAGGGCACGACCCTGGAGTCCTGGGATCGAGTCCCACGTCGGGCTCCCTGCATGGAGCCTGCTTCTCTCTCTTCCTGTGTCTCTGCCTCTCTCTCTCTCTCTCTATCATGAATAAATAAATAAATACAAATCTTTAAAAAAATAAATAAAGGCATTTTAAATACGTTCCTCATATATGCTGTACACAGTAATTCTAATATCCTAAGTTCTTGGAGGCCTAATTCTTCTAAGATTTCTGCTGACTCTTAATTACAGGTGTTTGTTCTACACTTTGTAATTTTGGCAAATTCAGGTATAGTTGAGCTTTCTCTGTTGGAATCCTGGGAAACCTGAAATGAAAGTATACCATTTCATAGAAAGCTTCTGCAAGTCACCCTCAGTGCAAGAAACCCTGATTCACTTATGTTCATTCCTTAGCTTGGGACCTCTGAGACCACATTGCTGTGGGAGTTGGGAACCCAACCTACATACATGTGAGGTCTATGGTTATAAATTTTTAGGAGAAACCTCCTTTCCTTTCCAGAGCCACACCTGAGACAGAGAAGTTCCCTTGTTCTATCTCTGTACATCCTTTACTGAAATGAAATTCTTTGATGATTTCAGCTTTATGAAGAGGTCTTTGATTCCAACTTCCAACCTTATGTGAACACAGTTTCCTATCTCCTGGCCCATAGACAGCTGATAAAGTGCTAAACTGTCACTTAACTATAGATACTTTTAAGTAGATGAAATATGGTTAAAATAGGATAATAGTTTCAAATTTCATCTGAAGGGTAAGAACGTTCTAAAAAGGATTTAAAACATTATTAGGCTTACCTTTCCACATACAAAACAGAGATCTGTACGGGTAAAAAAATATAGACTTACTTATCTCTGTATCCACAACATTAAATTTAGTTTCTACTATTCTCTACTAAACCAAATCATATAAACTGTATAAAACTTTCAAGAACACAAGAAGAAAAATTCTTCAATGTTCTATAAACTTATACTTGCAGCTATAATGATACAAGTATAAAAATAAGTGGCATAGGTTAATGATTGGGTTAGATAATAGATTTTAATATTCTGGAAACAAAATTTTAAAGATTTATTTAGGGACACCTGGGTGGCTCAGTGGTTGAGTGGCTGTCTTCAACTCAGGGCATGATCCCAGAGTCTCAGGATCGAGTCCCACATCAGGCTACTCGTGTGAAGCTGCTTCTCCTTCTGCCTATGTCTCTGCCTCTCTGTGTCTCTCATGAATAAATAAAATCTTTTTTAAAAAATAAAGATTTAGGGCAGCCCGGGTGGCTCAGCGGTTTAGCGCCGCCTTCAGCCCAGCGCCTGATCCTGGGGATCAGGGATCGAGTCCCAACGCTGGGCTTCCTAAATGGAGCCTGCTTGTCCCTCTGCCTGTGTCTCTGCCTCTCTCTCTGTGTCTCTCATGAATAAATAAATAAAATTTTAAAAATAAATAAATAAAGATTTATTTATTAAAGAAAGAGAAAGTGCAAGGGGAGCCGCAGAGGGAGAGAGAGAATCCTCAAGCAGACTCTCCGCTGAGAACAGAGTCTGATGATGGGCTCTATCCTAGGACCCTGAGGTCATAATCAGAGCCAACATCAAGAGTTGGACACTTAACTGACTGAGCCACCCAGGCACCCCTGGAAAATTCTTTATTATGTCATAAGGTTAAAAAAAAGTTAGTGACATCAGTTAACTCTAGGAGGTGAGAAGTTTTCCTATAATTAAAAAGTCAATAAACAAAAATAAACTTTATTTAACTACACATTTAAAAATAGTTTCACATCATATTGGTACAATCTGGGGATGGAAGAAGGGGACAACTGTAAATACACAATGTAAATGGTGGCTGGTATCAACTAACACCTTCCAGTCTATTCACATAACTGGATACCAACCATAAGAGCAGCAGCATCTTAAACTGGGGAGGCAGGGAAGGGTATATATTTACCTTTCCTTATACAGTCTCTGCTTTTTTCTTCGGTTTTTAACAATTTTAATAATTGTTGTCTTTCATTCCCTGGCACCATCTATTGAGTGTCACCACAGCAGTAAGCAAAATAAAAGTTGACAGGAAAATTAATGTGTTACTTTTCATCACAGAAAGAAAAAAAAATGACTGTGAAGAAGAGCTCTCTAGAAATTTCTTTTGAGTCATGAATTTCACCATTTTATAAATTGAAGCACACAGCCATGTTGATTTGATAGCACTCACTGATGTTTCTTCTATAACCAATAAATCCTTAGAAACAAATCAAACAAAATATATATCCACAGGATGCCTGGGTGGCTCAGCAGTTAAACGTCTGCCTTCAGCTCAGGGCATGATCCTGGAGTCCCAGGATCGAGTTCCACATCAGGCTCCCAGCATGGAGCCTGCCTCTGTGTGTGTGTGTCTCTCATGAATAAATAAAATCTTAAAAAAAAAAAAAGTCAAAATCTTTTAAAATATATATATCCAGAAGGAGATGGGGCTGTCTCAATTCTGGTGGTAGTCCATGATGTAGTTCCCATTATTTAAGGAGAAATAATACAGTAAAAACTGAGTGAGTTTTTCACTAAATTAATCTTATTCAATTTAATGAGCTGTTTTTGATTCTCAAATTAAATCCTTCCTCCTTTCCTTGTGATGGTGGTGCTGCTTTTTAGGTTAAAATGTCTACTATTTTATAAAATGTTGGTATAATAGGTGACAGAGATTTTGTTGTGTTCTAGTGTTCTTATACCCTTATATGGAAAAACAAAAATTTAGTAAACTTGTTGTGGTCTCATGCTTAAAATTCTTTTAATTTACTAATCCACAAAATGAAAAAGTCTCTAGGAACCTCTTTGAGAAAGCAATATATTGATGTGTTACACACAATGGATCCTAATCTATTCAGGTCAGAAACAAGACCATGCCACCACAGTACCAAAAGTCAGCTGCCAATAGGAGAGAGCTGACCAGCTCTTTTTTGAGAGACAGGAAAAAAAAAAAAAAAAAAGCATTGTTAGAATACATAAACTGGCTAATTCAGTGAAAGTATTCAATTTGAGAATTCTATGTGACAAGAAAAGTTCCAGAAGGAGAATTTTTTCTTTCCAGAATGTTCCTAGCCACCAGAAGAGTTCCTTATGGTCTAGAGGAAATTTCAGAACTGAAGATCAGTTTTTAATAAAAAAACAAAGGTTCACTTTTATCTTGAACAAATTAACTTCAATAATATGCTTCCCTTCTAAATTAATGTTAATGTTTAGTATGATTAAAGAGAGACAAAGAAGAGAAATAGAGAAAGACACACACACAAAGAGAGAGAAGAAAATAATACTCTGACAGCTTTTTCATGTTCATTTCTAAACACAAAAGTTTTACTTAGTCATTATTCAACAGCATGTACTTCATACAATGCATTTCTCTGTTTTACAAATATTAACTCATTTAATCTTCATAAAAATCCGATGAGGGAAGTATTACCTTCAGTTTATAGATGAATAAAGCAAGGCACAGAGATATTAAGTAACTGGCCAGAAGTCACACAACTAATTCATGAAAAGCTCTAAAAGGCAGTCACCTTTTAGAGTTCATGCTCTGAACCACCACCATTACTGTCACCATGAATTCAATGGTAGGAATTTTATATCCCAAGAACCAGAAAGCAAAATAATCACATCTAAGGATTATACAGCATTAATATAAGGTATACTAAATAAATTCTAATTACTTGATACTTTTTCTCAGCATCCTTTGTCTGTTAGACATAAAATATTATGCCCTTCTTTCACAGTTGTACCAGTTAGCCCACCCAAATGAACATTGGGCCACATCCAATGAATTTCTGAATTCAAAAACTTTCATCTGGGTTTTTAGCTCAGGAACAGTCTCTTGGAATTTTTCAAAATTCTTTGAAGGCTAGAATTACATTTTTAAAATACTTGTAAATGCTTAACTTAAACCTATCATTTAAATATATCTGTATCATAAATGCAAATCTTATATTCGGTGCCATGAGGAAACCAACATTCTAGTCAAAAAATAAGCTACCTCTCCTCTCATCTAGATCTGCCTTTAATCCATATGGAAACATTTCTCATTACCTGGATTTGTATGAATACTTTTATCACCAATAAATGTATTTGTGGGTGCCTCAGTGGCTCAGTGGTTAAGCATCTGCCTTTGGCTCAGGACGTGATCCAGAGGTCCTGGGATCAAGTCCCACATCAGGCTAACTGCAGAGAGCCTGCTTCTCCCTCTGCCTATTCTCTGCCTCTTTCTCTGTCTCTCAATGAATAAATAAATAAAATCTTTAAAAATAAATAAATGTATTTGCTTATTTTGCTTTTTTGGAGCATTAAAAAAAGAAAAATAAGGAATACTATTACAGTCTATTTGTCCAGAGTCTAATAATTAGAGATTTAGACCTAACGAAGTTAATTTAACTTGTATTGATCTAAAAAGAGGTCGAAATCCTACCTTTCCCACAATTTTATTCTTTAATTAAATATTTATCAGGTAAAACCACACAAAAATCTAGGGATACTGAGATTAATGTTAAGTATTGGTGCTGTTAAGACATGTTTGAGAGTCATATTTTGGCAAATCCTACTTAGTCAAATTTCATGGCTACATAATTTATTGTAATATAGATTATTCACTTCAGTATCTTTGTCCTAAAGTTAAAAACTGCACCCTTCCTTTCATTGTCTATAAACATTAGCATTGAAAGTATTTGCTCTACAGCTTCCATTTTGGGAAGATAGTTGCTGGCTAGGTATTTATTTACACATGTCAATTTTTCTAACCTTGACTATTTAGGAGAGCACTATTAGGAAACTTTTCAAAGAAAGTGGATTACAGACTTCTAGGTAATAGTGATGCCCAAGATGAATAAACTAAGTAAATATCAGTGACTTTTCCAAAATAAAAACTGAGAAAATATCACAATGATACCTTTCTATGGTTGTGTTTGTATCAGTGACAGTTACTTTCAAACTCTAAAGAATGTTCAAAGAGAAAGTATGACTTTATGTTGTTATTGACATAAGTTATTATTGCTATAACATTAAAAACTGGATAGGATAGGAAAGTCACACATACGTACATATCTGATGGGAAAATAAAATAATACAGACATCCTGGAATATAGTGGCAATTTAACAAACCAAACATGCAATTACTCTGTAACACATCAGTTGCACACTTGGATATTTACCCCAGGAAAATGAAAACCTATGTCCACACAAAAACCTATACACAAATATTTATGGCAGCTTATGTTAACAGCCTCAAACTGAAATATGACCAAATATCCAACAGATTAATGATTAAACAAATGGAACATCTATACCATGGAGTACTACTTAGCAACAAAAAAATACAAACTATTGATACATACAACACTTGAATAAATCCCCAGGGAATTACACTCTGAAAAAACACCAGTCCCAAAAGGTTATATATACTGTATAATTTTGTAAAATTACAAGTTTAAGAAATGTAGATCAATGATTGCCAAGGGTTAAGTTAGGTGGGGGCTTGGGAAAAGGGGGCAAGAAAGAGGTGGGTATAGTTATAAAAGGGTAGATTGAAAGATCCTTGTGTTGTTAAAACTGTTCCAGTATCTTGAATATGGTACTGGATACACAAACCCACACACATAATTAAATTGTGTACAACTTAATACATACAAATAAATACAAGGCAAAATTGGAGAAATCTAAGTAAGATTAGTGGATTGTATCAATATAATACCTTGGCTTTGATATTATACTAAAGTTTTAGAAAAATGTTAACCAGTGGTGGGAAGTAGTAGCTACAAAGTTTCACTCTAATATTTCATAAACCACATATGAATCTACAATTGTCTCAAAAATTTCAATTCAACAAAGGGCATTGGAACACTCTTTCTATCCTGTCTCTCTCTCTCACACACACACATGCGCTCACACAATGTTCTGCCTGGAAAGCAACATGTCCACCAGAGCTAGAGCTGCTCCAGCAAGTGAGGATGAATGCTACACGGTAAAGGTGGCAAATACGGAAACAGAAGGAGCCTTGGTCTCTTAAGACACCAGGGCTCCGTACATCATCTGTAGACTACGTATCCATGGCCTTTTCGTGAATAAGAGAAAAATAAGCTTCTACTTGTTTGAAAGATGAACACAATGTGACAAGTAGATAATACTCATCTGATGCCTCCTGTATGTTTTCATTAAAAGTGCTATTTGCCTTTAGAACAGTTCTCAACAAAACCTGAATGTGTACATACAAAATACACATCCATAACACCCTATTGCCTCATGACTGACTGCATACATGATATTCCTCCCATTATCTATTGGATCTATATAGTCTCTGCAATAAGAGGAGAATCTGTGCCATCTGACAGTAAGTTCTAGACCTTTCATCACAAATAATCTCAGCCAGTAATTAGTTTGGAAGCATGTTTTTAATCCACCAGTCCCTAAAACAACCTTTACAATATAGCTTTTTATAAGACTTGCCTTATATCGTTCCTTCTTATTCCAATATTCTGAAAGTTTAGAAGTTTAAATATACTGTATTTCAAAGTCATCATTGGGTTTACATGAAAAGACTTTCAAAATGGGCTTTGACTGAAATCCATCCTGGATAATAGGTAAGAAAAGAATAAGTGAAGGAAAGTTAAGTCCCTACCCTTTCCTTGGCCAGTTGTGTTCTACTCTAGTACCATGAGCCTGAGCCTCTATCCAAGCATATTATTTTTCTGAATTGTTTTATAAATAACTGAATAAACCCTAAGATTCTTTACATCCTCTGTAAAGAGTGCTTCAGAATTCTTACATTTATACCAGTTGTATTTATTGAGGAAAAGAAAGAAATGATGGTGACTAAAACAAAAAGGAAAACTTTTTGTTTAAATATGTATTTGTCCAAAATGACACATGAATCGCATGTATTGACTCATTTAATCATTCCAATACTCAGTAAAATAAATATCATTTCTTCTCCTAATTTCACATATGTTAGGAGAATTTTCAAGTGTTAAACGATTTCTTTCATTTGCATTTTGATGTGTATTCTGGCCTTGTTCCCAAACCAAGCTGTCAGGGCATTCCATCATTGCTGCCCTAGGGAAAGGTTGTTATGATGGCACATATTGGGTACAAACATTTAGATTTTTAGACTTAGATTTTAAGTTTCAGAGATTTACTTAAAATTGTAAAAGCTTTTGAGCTTCATGAACCTAAAGCCTGGAAAACTCATCATATAATGTTTATGTCAAACAAAAATAGAGCTGAATGAACACTGACGAAGTAATAAACAGTTTTCACATTTCTGATGAGATAACAATTCTCTCAGTGGGAGAAAGACAAGGAAGAAAGAAAATCTAACCTATATACTCATAAGTTCCTGAGAAGTAGCTGAGAAGTAGCCTTGAACATATATTGTATGAGACAGTCTCACAGGACAATAGGTGAATTTCATCCCAAGACATCAAGAAGGACACTCAAATATGTTAAGACAGTCCCTTACTTGCATACTCTGTCTATTCAGAAGTAGTGTTGGGGATCCTTGGGTGGCTCAGGGGTTTAGCGCTGCCTTCAGCCCAGCGTGATCCTGGAGACCCGGGATCAAGTTTCACATCAGGCTCCCAGCATGGAACCTGCTTCTCCCTCTGCCTGTGTCTCTGCCTCTCTCTCTCTGTGTCTCTCAGGAATAAATAAAATCTTAAAAAAAAAAAAAAAAAGCAGTGTATACCGCATTTCCAATCTAAATGGTAGAACCAGACTGTATGAGAGAATGTACATCTCAGTAGATGTCACTGCCATCATCAGATAACCAAGGCTCAGTTTACCTCTGCACTCTGAGGCAGTGACACTATATGAATTATCCTTAATCCCTAGAACCTCAGGCAAAGGAATACTTTATGCTTACTGAGATTATCAGGAATTAACTAAGATGAAGTTTCTGTTTTCACTGGGTTTCATTTGTTCCTTTTCTAGTTCCTTAGGTATAATAATATAAGCTGAGATTATTGATTTGAGCCATTTCATCTTTTGTGATGTATTTACCATCCTAAATCTTCCCCAAAGCCTTGTTTTAGGAGCATCCCATAAATTTTGATATGATACACCATCATTTTCATTCAGTTCAAAGTATTGTCTAATTCCCTTTGGAATGTCCTCTTCACTCATAAATACTTGGGGAATTACCAAGCTCTCATATTGATTTGTACTTTAAATCCTTTGTGGTCAGAGAACATTTTTTGTGTGTTATATATAGTTACATGCAACTTATCTACATAGACTTAAAACCCCACCAGACAATGCTATAATTTTTGCTTTCAATGGTCAGACATATTTTAAAGAATTTAGATGATGAAAAATAATGTTTACTATGTCTGGCACTCTTCCTTTATTACTGAAGTTTTAAGTTTCCTTCTAGTATCATTCCTCTTCATCCTCAAGAATATACTTTAGCATTTATTTTAGAGCAAGTCTACTGTAAAATAATTCATAGTTTTTCATTGGAGAATGTCTTCATTTCACCTTTCCTAAAAGATACTTTCACTAGATATACAATTCTTTTCTCTCAACACTTAAAAATTTATGCTTTTGTCTAGAACCCTTCGTGGTTTCTGATGAGAGGTCTACAGTCATTTAAATTATTGTTTACCTACTTGGCTGCTCTCAAGACTGTTTTCTCTTAGCAGTTTTGTTATTATTCTGTAGTAATTTCTTGAGCTTATCTTGTTTGGGTTTCACTAAAGCATTTTGAATTGGTCTGTCATAAAACTTGGGAAAATTTCAGCCATAACTTTTCCAACTTTTTTTTTTCTACACTAATTTCTTTTCTTCTGTGATTTCATTAGGACAAATGCTAGCTTTTCTTATATTGTTCCACAGATCCTTCAAGGGCTGTGTTTATTTTTTTCCAACTTTTGCTACTTTGTTTTTCAGACTGGGTAATTTCTATTCATCTGTCTTAAAATTCACAGACTCTTTCATCTGCCCTCCTTATCCTAGTCTTGAGCCCATCCAGTGAATTTTTATCACATTGTATTTTTTTCAGTTCAAATATTGGCATTTTATTCTTTTTTTTATTTTGAAGCTCTTCTTCTTCTGCCAAGAATGTCTATTTTTCCAACCAAAGTGTTCACATTTCCTGAACAGAGCACAGTTATAATAGTTACTTTAAAGTTCCTTGTAATTCCAACATCTAGCTCAACCCAGAGTCGACATCTGTTGATTTTTTCCTATGAAAATGTGTTCAGGAGGCAAGAATATACAATAGGGGAAAGACAGTCTCTTCAGTAAATGGTACTGGGAAAACTGGACAGCTACATGCAAAAGAATGAAACCACCACTTTCTTCTATCATGCACAAAAATAAACTCAAAATTGGTTAAAGACCTAAATGTGAGACAATAAAAATTCTTGAAGAGAACACAGGCGGTAATTTCTATGACGTCAAATATAACATTTTTATAGATATGTTTCCTGAAGGAATCAAAAGCAAGAATGAACTGGGTGCCTCAGTCCATTAATCATCTGCCTTGGTCTCAGGTCACAATCCCAGGGTCCTGGGATGGCAACTCATGTGGGGCTCCCTGCAGGGTCTGCTTCTCCTGCTCTGTCTGACCCTATCCCCTGCTCATGCTCTCACTTGCTTTCTCTCTTGCTCACTCAAGCAAATAAATTTTTTTAAGCAAAAATAAACTATTGGGACTACACCAAAACAAAAAGCTTTTGCACAGTGATGGAAACCATCAACAAAACAATAAAGCAACCTACTAAATAGGAGGGGTTATTTGCAAATGATTAAACCTATAGGGGTTGATATCCAAAATATGTCTAAAAAAACTTATACAATTCAAAGTGCCAAAAAATCCAATTAAAAATGGGGAAAGGAATCGAATAGACATTTTTCCAAAGACATACAGATGGCCAACAGATACATGCAAAGATGCTTGACATCATTAATCATCAGGGAAATGCAAATCAAAACCACAATGAGATATCACCTAACACCTGCTAGAATGGCTTAAGTCAGAAAGACAAAAAATAACAAGTGTTGGCAAGGATATGGAGAAGGAACCCTTGTGCACTGTTGCTGAGAATGTAAATTGGTGCAGCTACTATGGAAAACAAGACGGAGTTTCCTCAAAAAGTTAAAAATAGGACACCATATGATTCAATAATTCCACTACTCGGTATTTACCCAAAGAAAGTGAAAACACTGATTTGAAAAGAGAAATGTAACTCTATGTTTATTGTAGCATTATTTATAATAGTCAAGATATGGAAGCAATGTAAGCATTACAGAGGAATGGATAAGGAAGAGGTCACACACACACACACACACACACAGGAATAGTATATAGACATAAGAAAAAATAGGCTCTCACCATTTGCAACAACAGGGATGGACCTTGAGGATATCATGCTAAGTGAAATACATCAGACTAGGAAGACAAATACCATATGATTTCACTCATGTGCAAAATCTGAACACCAAAACAAAGGAATAAACAAAAGCAGAATGAGACCTATAAATACAGAGAACGAACTCAGGGTTGCCAGAAGGAAGAAGATGGGGGAGATGGGCAAAAAGATGAAGGAGAGTAGGAGATACAGGCTTCCAGTTATGAAAAGTCATGGGAATGAAGGCACAGCATAGGGAATATACTCATGATATTGTAATAGCATTGTATGGTAACAGATGGTATCTATACTTGTGGTGAGCACAGCTAAAGCATGGAAAAGTTGAATCATTATGCTATACACCTGAAACTAATATAACCACTGTGTGTCAACTATTATACAAAAAAGGTTTAAAATTTATCCAATTTTCTGTCTTTTTACATGCCAAATAACTTAAGGTTGTATCCTGAACATTGTGAATATTATAAGACTAGATCCTGCTACAATCTTCTGGAAAGTGTTCTATATTTACAGCATGTGGTAAACCCCATTAAATTTGGACCACAAATTCTGCCTTGCTTTCCAGCAGTAATGCCAGCATTAGCTCATTTTTCAAATTTTGCTCTGGTTCTTTGGGTCTACTCTGCATATGGGCAGCTCAGGGGTTCACCTGGTCCTTGGACAGTGGTTTATACCATAGCTCAGTTCTCAAAGACTTGGTCACGGTGCTTTGCATAGGTTCTTCACATTCACAGCCTGACAATGAATTAGCTCACACAAAGATTTAGGGTGTCTCCTCTCTGGTATTTTCCTCACATTTTCCAATACCCCAAGTCCCCCCTTTTCTTCTGATTCCTCTAGACTAAGACTGGAGCCATCTGTAGTAGAATGTATCAGGAAACCAGGGAGAAAAAATAGTAATGGGATCTCATACACCTTCTTTAAACCACAGGGGCCTTTTCTCCTTGTTCTTCTGGCCAAATGGACAAGTTTTCTACTCAGAGTTTTAGGTCCCTCTCTTACAGCACTGCCTCCATGGTAGGGCTATCAATGAAAATGAGAGGAAAATAAGTGATTCCTTCCATATTCTCCAGTTGGCAAGGGATTTTTTTTTTTTTGATCCTCAGAACAAAAATTACCCTCAGAATCTGTGTTGTCTGCTCTCACCACGCAGATCCATGACTGACTGATACCAACCTTCAGTTAAATCCAGGAGCTAAAGCAGCATGAAAAATCTAACCAGGAAATCCATCTCTGAGCTTGTTGTCGACTTCCATCCTCATTTTACCTTTTACTGTTTGTGTTTTAGAGTTCTCAAGTACCTGTGCTTTATATTGTCTCCAGAGTTTTTAGCGTAATCAGTGGAAGGAATAGTCCATAATAAGGCTTATGCTATTTTGGCCAGCATTGGAAGCCCATATGTTAGCTTTTTAGAAACCAAAAATCATGCGTCTTGCCCTGACCTAGATCCCTGATTCATTTTAACAAGCTCCTGAGCTAGATCACAGAAGTAAATTTCAAAAAGCTCTTAGAGGGCATCCCTGGATGGCTCAGTGGTTTAGCGCCTGCCTTAGGCCCAGGGCATGATCCTGGGGCCCCAGGATCAAGTCCCACATCAGGCTCCCTTCATGGAGCCTGCTTCTCCCTCTGCCTGTGTCTCTGCTTCTCTCTCTTTCTGTTCTCTCATGAATAAATAAAGAAAATCTTTAAAAAAAAAAAAAAAAAAAGCTCTTGGAATCTAGGAAGATTCTTGTAAAGTCCTTCAATGAGGACCAAAAAAATAAATTCTAACACACAAACACCACCCCCCCACACACACAAACATATTTTTAAAATAAAAAGGTAATTATCATCATCCACGGGGAAAGGAAGCTTAAAACAGAAAAAAATAAAATGATACAACATATGGAAATGGTAAAGAAAATCATGTTAGAGATGTTTGAGCAGGTATTTGTGAAACTATAAAAATAAACATTAAGACTAGTAACATCAGGAAAATGTTAATAATTTTAAATGAAAAAGCACAACTCAAAGTTATATTAAACTAATGTTATAACTCCAAAAAGTTTGCCAGTCATGAATTTTAGAAAGTAATCAGTTCAGAAGACAACAATCAGAAAGTCAAGAAAACTGCAAACCAAGAGGAATGATTGCTTGGAAGAAAGAGTTCTAAGTAAGTTAGATTATGGTGGACACCATTTTGTTGCCTTTCTAGCATCTGTTATCCCTTCCCCTTCTCAAGCTCTCTAATATTTTCTTGGAGATCTCATCAGTGCATATGAATTGATTAGACATAGATACTCTGAATTCAATCCAAACGCACAAGTGTTTTTAGCACAAAACCTAAAATTACATAACTTATATCGAGAAATATAACTTTAATATTCCCAGCATTGGCAATAGTTCGACCAGTGCATTCTCTTTCTTTTGTCAAGCCATATGGAAACACAAATAATTAAAAAGAGGTTTGTTAAACTTGGACTGAATGAAGATATAATAATACCAAGTGATTAAGTTATGGCAGTAGGCTCATCTGGATGGAAACATTTTTGTGCATAATAAGGATATGCCTTCAGGAAACAATGAGTTCTGTCATCATGACAGTATATTATCAGCACCACAAAGATGTACATCTTTAACTTATATTTCTATGGCTAAACACAACTTATAAATTTCTTTCTATAGTAATAAAGCCTTTTAGCCATTGTGAAGCTCAGCATAGAAAAAAAGTTAAATTTGAAAGGCAGAGAAGATGATACATACACCCCTAAATATCAATATTTTAATATGTGCTCATTTATACTTATTTGCTAAACTTCTGTGATAGAACAACAATTTCTTCTTTAAGTATGGGACTACTAATTGACATTCCAAGTGTATAAGCCCTCAAAAATGCATTGTCTATAATTTCAAGTTTCAGTTAAAGTAGAATGAGAAGTTAGTAATTATTACTTGTTAAGTAATTTAGGCACTGCAGAAATTTAATTTTTTCTTATTTTCCCAATTGTTTTTAGTGATTCACATTTATTTTGAGACTTTTTAAAGCAATACATTTAAGTTATTGTACTCTATCAGTTTATTTATTTATTTTTAAAGATTTTATTTATTTATTCATGAGAGACACACAGAGAGAGGCAGAGACACAGGCAGAGGGAGAAGCAGGCTCCCTGCGGGGAGCCAATGTGGGACTCATCCAGGAACTCCAGGATCACGCCCTGAGCCAAAGGCGGGTGCTCACTGCTGAGCCACCCAGGCATCCCTGTACTCTACCAGTTTAAAATATATATATTCAAATAGCATAATTATAACAAATGAAACCAGCAAAAAAAGAAAAAAAGAATGTGGGAAAAATATGAAAACAACTCAATTTTATGAGCACAAAATGCAAGTAACTACAGGGTAGACTACAATAAACAAGTTTGTTCACACTCTGGGAATCAGTACTTTATAGAGGGAAAAGAGAGTTTTGGTTAATTCACTAGACAGTGAGGCTCTCTTAAGACATCTTTTATCATATTTTCAAGCAAAATACCACCTAGTCTTACAGTCTAGTAACCATTCTGTCATTTAAAGTGACTTTGTATATCACATATTAATTTACTGCATTGATTATAATTTTAAATCTAGAAGGTGATCTTATTTCCCATATTTGAAAATTCTAGGGGACATATTACAATTATACTCTATGTATCAACAACAGAATAATGCAGATTAGCTAACGGGTATTTATTCATAATACCTTCTTTATTAAGTAGAGATCCATTTATAATGCAACGGACCTATGAATTGTTTATATGAGGATAGAGATGGTTTAAGAAAAAGTTTTTACTCATTATAGTAGATAAGCATACCCTCTCTGCTATCTTATTAATTATGAATTTATAGAGAAATCCTCCTTTAATAGGTAGTTCAAGGTAAATGTCATCGTACCCCTGTTCAAATTAATGCTAATTTTAAATTAACATATTCCAAATTAGTGAAACCAAACAAATCATCAAATGAATTATTTTATAATGGTAGCTTTTATAGAAAAAGATTAATTAAAACAAAGATAGCAAAACTCCTTCTTGACCTCAGGTAAACACCAAAGAGCATCGTAAGCAGAGACTGCTAAGACAACAATGACCCACATCTAAACATCAAACAAACCTGTGATATTAGATTTGAAAATCTCATCTAATTAGGTCGATTGGTTAGAGCAGGATGCTAATATGACCAAGCTAGACATTAGATCCTCATGTATGCCACCTAACTTTGTCCCATGTCTCTAGATTAAAGCCCTAAAGCCCTCTAGCCATCTGGCAACTGCAGTTAGGTCCAAATCTAAGCATCCTCCCTCATCTTGGCACCCTACCAAAGAAGACTACAAATATTTGCCAAATCTTATTTCAATGACTGCTCCCATTATATATAATGGTGAGATACAAATATTCAAGTAGTATTTCCTGAAAACCCATCATAACATTTAAAAAGGAAGACAAATAACCACTGGTAGCAAAAACACCAGCTCTCTACCTATAAGACAGTTTATTTCTTTTTATTACCAAAATTAAGTTCCCAAGTTATTAAACTTATCTTCTGAATCTCCTTCTCTTACTCCCCAGTTTTCTAATGGCTCCAAACAGTGGGAAAATCCTTAACTATGAGAAAAACTACCACAAATGAATACCTGACTAAAATTAGGAAGAATAGAACATAAAAGCCTACTGAATAAACCTCAGAGAGAAAAGAAGAAAATCAAAACAAAGATTTTCCCTTCTCAACTGAGAGGAAAATGATTCCCAGTTCCTAAGATTTTAACAGAAGAAGATTTACCTATAAAGTTATTTTCTATATTCCCCTAAACATTAGACAAGTCTTCTTTAAAATGCATATTATATTAAAATAATTATTTAAAAATAAAATTATGGAATGGTTATTCCTAATAAATGATAATGTTATATTTTGTTGTATCTTCTGTATATTGTTTTCAAAAATGCTTCAACATTTAATATAATTATATAGATAATAATTTCTTTTGATATGTATACTCTTCTGTGTTTATCCTCCCACAAAAAGCCTAAAACACTAAGCTACCTTGTGTTTTCCTTAGGGGACAGATGAAAGATAATGAATGAAAGGTATTTAAAAATAAAGACATTAAGAGAAAAATCAAAGTTATATATCAAAGTTAATATATTATTAACTCATATAAACAAGTTATTATTAGGAATATATGTATATATACTTCTAATATGAGCCATCATTAAATACTTCAATTGATCTGTTAGAAATTTTATATTTTACTAAATTATGGACTATCTCATCAAAAACTATAAAAAAGGCAACACATTAAGCATTAGGTGGAAAGAATATTTAAATTATTCTCAGCTGTATCTTAAACTACAAATAGTTAAATAGGCCTTTTAAAATTTTGACCTGAAAAAATAAATAAAAATAAAAATTTGACCTGTTTTAACTGTGCATATGCTTTTGAGAAAATGTACCAAAGAACTCTAAGTTTTCTTTTGCTGTGTGACTGCAAATTGGGTAGCTTACAACTTTACAAACTTGATATCTCATAATTTGTGTGTCAGAAGTCCAGTACATTTTAACTGGGTCCTCTGTTCAGGTTCTCATAAAGCTGAAATCTAAGTGTCAGCCAGCTACATTCTCATTTGGAAACTCAACTAGGAAAGATCCACTTCCAAGCTTCCTCTGGTTGTTGGCAGAATTCATTTCTATGTGATTATAGGACTGAAGTCCCCGTTGTTTTCCTAGCTGTTGGCAAAACATGCTCTCAGCTCCTAGAGGTTGCTGTCAGCTCTTAACCACATGGCCCTCTCCATCTCAGGCTTAGAAGCTCTGTCTCTGCTATGAGCCAACAAAACAAAAAAATATCTGCATTTAACAGGCTGATGTGATTAATTCGCACCTACCTGAAAGAGCCCTCTATCTTAAAGTCAACAGTACCATGTAACACAACAAAACTGTGGGAGAGATGGCTCATCATATTCACAGGTTCTACCCACACACAAAAAGGAGGGGATTAAACAAGCGTGAAGGTCATTTGGGAGTCATCTTAGAATCCTGCTTGCCTGGGTGGCTCAGTCGGCTAAGCATTTTCCTTTAATTCAGGTCAGGGTCCTGGGACCCTGGGATGGAGCTCCACACCCTTCCCCACATCTTCATCTACCTCCTCTCCCCTCCTCTCATGCTCTTGTGCGTTCACTCTCTTTCAAATAAAGAAAATCTTAAAAAAAAAAATCCTGCCAACCAACCACAGTGGTGCACAAAATTGAAGGATCATAGGGTAGATTCTCAGTGGTAGAGACAGACATGTGAGTATAAAATCAATGAAGTATGAATAAGATTTAAAGTATTGCTTTAAAGCATAAATTTCATGTTTTCAAAACTATTTGAAACACTAACTAGATTTTGAAAAGGACTGTACTTGAATAAGTGTTCTCTTTTTTTTAAAGATTATTTTTAAATTATCTCTATACCCACCCTCGGGCTTGAACTCACAAGTCTGAGATCTTCATGCTCTACTGACTGAGCCAGTCAGGTGCCCCTTGAATAAGTGTTCTATATAGAATTCTGCACTTGGTTTTTTAGAAGGATTTCTCTGGCAAGTCTTTATAATTGTGAATGTAGTAACAACCAAAAGATCAATAATCATTTCTCCTTAGTTCCAAAAACAAACAAACAAACAAAAACCTGTTTAAGAGGACTCTATTTATATTCCTTTTAAGGGCCTTTAAATTTATTTTTAAGTTTCAAAAATTCTATTTTTAACATTTTATTGGACTTAAAGTCTGAGATTTGTACAGTATGATTCAATTATACATAATTTAATTATAACATCAAGCTACTGAATTTTATTGATTTACTGCTTGATAATTTGAATTTAATGCTTGTGTAATATCTGTAACTATAATATTTTAAACAATATATTGAGTCAAAGGAACTATTAAGCTTCTATTTTACTCATCTGATTTATACTCTAACATAAACCACAATGAGACATCAAGTCTCTACATCTAAGACCTAAATCATGACATCGCTGCTCAAACACTTTTGATATCTGTAATTCCCTATGAATTGAAGTCCAAACATTTTAACATGGCAATGGAGGCTTCCCATACTTCTTGCACCAGCCTACTTTTCCAATTTCATCTTTCACTATCCCCTACACTTTAGCTATTCTTGACTATGCACCACCCCCTGCCTGAGTATGCCTTTGATGAAACAACCTCTCCCATCACACCAACATCAAACATCTATAATTGTTTTATGGATGCCAAGGATTTGTAGAGCTAAGGTACTATTTTAATGTTGTGTTGGTTAAGTATAGAAGCACCCTCTGTAATAAAAAAGGTGATACATGCGCTGAAGTATATAAAGTCTTAAACACAATGTACTACTGTGAGACAAAACTGTACTATACATGAGAGTAATTATCTCCAAATTGATATGCACACCCCAGAGAATGTATGAGATGACCTACTGGGGTGAAGAATATTAAGCCTTATATGTATTTTGACCTCAGTTCTGTATTTATATTTTTGAATATATTTTAAAATGTGTTAATTATTGATACAGTAGTATATCTATGTAATTTATTAAAAATATATCTTCAGGCATGTTAATTTTTGTTAACAATTAGATACATTATTTTAAAAGTCTGGAGATCCAATCAAGAACTTTGGAATTCAACTGAAATGATTTCCATCTGAACTCTAACACTTTGAAGCTCTGTGACTTTAAAAAGTCACCTTAACTTAAACCAAAATTTTCTAAAGTATATGTAATAAAAAGCATTAATAACCACAGGACTATTGCGAACATTAAAGGGGATATTTTCTTTAAAGTGATTAGCCCAACCCTTAACCAATCGTAAGGACTTGACCAATGTAAGGCATTATTATTGTTACTAATTCTGTTATATTCAGAAAGAAGTATGTTCATTGAAAAGTTCTGGATGAGGAGCAAAGTCACCAGTTTCTTAGCCTCAATGAGTGCTTACTCTTATGCACTGTTGGCAGTGCTAGAAAATGGTGCAACTGCTGTCAAAAATAGCATAGCTGTTTCTCAACAAAAAACAAACAAATGAAAAACAAAAATAGAGCTAATCCAGCAATCCCCCTTGTGGGTATATATCTCAAAGAATTGAAACTAGGATCTTGCGAAATATTTGCACACCCATGTTCATAGCAGCACTATTCAGAATATCCAGGAGGTTGAAGGAACCCAAAGATTAATCAACAGATGAGTAGATAAACAAAATGTGGTACATACTGACAATAGTATATTATTCAGCCTTTAAAAGGAAGGAAATTCTGTCATACGCTATAACATGGATGAATCTTGAGGACATTATGCTAAATGAAATAAGTCAATCACAGAAAGTCAAATACTGTAGGATTCCAATTTTACATTAAGTATCTAACATGGTCATATACATTGAAACAGAAAGTAGAATGATGATTACCAGGGGCTGAAGAAAAGGGGGAAAGGGTGAAAATTATTATTTAATGAGTACAGAGCTTCAGTTTTACAATATAAAAAGGTTCTGGACATCTGCAGCATGTCTATACTTAATACTATTCAACTGTACATTTAAAAATGGTTAAGATAAAAAAAATGGTTAAGATAATTAATTTTATATTATATATTTTTATAATAATTTAAATTAATTAATTAGTTATATTTTGTGAAAAAAAATTCCCAAGATAGCTATGAAACTAGCTATTGTGTGGTGGTAAATAAGAAGGGCCCATCATGTGGGGTCAGGCTGGGAAGTTTTTCATTTATTGCATTAATAGCAAGCACCAAGGATACATCACACATTATTCAAACACTAGACATCAAATCCCCCCCTTCAAAGCTTTTGGGAAAATTACCAAACTACCCTGCGATGGTCATTTGCTTAGTATGGTATAGTAAGAGTATAATGGATTCAAGACATATTCCAGTTTGTAGAATCAATGGTATTCTGTTGAGTAGTGACTACAAAAGGGGAAGGGGGAAATCAAGAATGTTACACAGAATTTTTGCCTTTGATAGATGAACAAATTGCATTGCCACCCATGGAGAAAGGAAATTAAAAAAAAATAAGAAAAGATAGACAAAATCAATAAACCTACAGCAAGACTCATCAAGAATAAAAAAGAGAGGGGCCAAACAAAATCAGAAATGAAAAAGAAGTTACAAGTACTACAGAAATACAAAGGATTATGAAAGACTACTATGACCAATTATACAATAAAAAAAATTGGAAAGCTCAGAAGAAATTAACAAATTCCTAGAAACATACACTCTTTCAAGACTGAATCAGGGAAGAAATAACAAAAGAAAATCTCAACAGACTGGTTACTGGTAATGAAATTGAATCAGTAATCACAAAACTCCCAATAAACAAAATTCCAGAACCAAAGAGCTTCAGAGATGAATTCTACTAAACATTTAAAGAAGAGTTAATACCTATCCTTCTCAAACTCCAAAAAATTAAGAGGAAAGAATGCTTGCAAGCTCATTCTATGAGGTCAGCATTACCCTGATATACAAACCAGACAGATGCCACAAAAAATAACATTACGGGCCAATATTCCTGATGAAGACAGACACAAAAATATTCAACAAATTACTAGCAAACCAAATCCAACAATACATTTAAAGGATCATATACCATGATCAAGTGGGATTTATTCCAGGGATTCCAGGATAGTTCAAATCTGCAAATCAATCAACGTGATACACCACATTAAGAAAATGAAGGGTAAATATCATACAATTATCTCAAAGATGTAGAAAAAACATTTGACAAAATTCAGCATCCGCTTATGATAAAAATTCTCAACAAAGTCGGTAAAGAGGGAATATATCCCAACATAATAAAGGCCATATTTGACAAACATACAGCTAATATAACATACTCAATGGTGAAAAGCCAGAAGTTTTTCCTCTAAGATCAGGAACAAGAAAAAAATGCCCATTCTCACCACTTGTATTCAACATAGTACTAGAAGTACTAGCCATAGCAATTAGATGAGAAAAAGAAACAAAAGACATCTAAATTAGAAAAGAGAAGAAGAAGAAGAAGAAGAAGAAGAAGAAGAAGAAGAAGAAGAAGAAGAAGAAGAAGAAGAAAGAAGAAATAAAATTGTCAATATTTGCAGATGACAAGGTACTATATACTGGAAACCCTAAAGCCTCCACCCCAAAACTATTTTAACTAATAAATGAATTCAGAACAGTGCAAGATAAAAAATTTATACACAGAAATCTGTCGTGTTTCTATACACTAATAACAAACTATCAGGAATAAATTAAGATAATAATCTCATTTACAATTGCATCAAAAAGAAGAAAATACCTACAAATAAATTTAATCAAGGAGATGAAAGATCTGTATTTTGAAAACTACAAGACATTGGTAAAATAAATTGAATATGGTACAAATGGAAAGATATTCCATGCTTGTGATTGAAAGAATATTAAGATGCCCATACTACCCAAAGCAAAAGACTCTGAAGAGCTAAAGCAATCTGGAGAAAAAGAAAGAAAGCTAAAGGTATCACTCTCCTGGATTTTTTTTTTTTTTTTATGATAGTCACACAGAGAGAGAGAGGCAGAGACACAGGCAGAAGGAGAGGCAGAAGGAGAGGCAGAGACACAGGCAGAGGGAGAAGCAGGCTCCATGCACCGGGAGCCTGACGTGGGATTCGATCCCGGGTCTCCAGGATCGCGCCCTGGGCCAAAGGCAGGTGCTAAACCACTGCGCCACCCAGGGATCCCCTGGATTTCAAACTATACCGTAAAACTATGTAATCCAAACAGATGACACTGGCACAAAAACAAGTCATGTAGATCGTTGGAACAGAATAGAAAGCCCAGAAATAAACCCACGCTTATATGGTCTATTAATCTACCACAAAGGAGACAAGAATATGCAATGGGGAAGACAGCCTCTTCAATAAATGGTGCTGGGAAAACTGGACAGCTACTTGCAGAAGAATCAAAATGGGCCACTTCCTTAGACCATACACAAACATAAATTCAAAATGGATTAAAGACTTAAATTAAGACCTGAAACCAGAAAACTCCTGGAAGAAAATCAAGGCAGTAAACTTTTTGACATTTACTTTTTACAAAAATAAAAATAAACAAATGAGACATCAAACTAAAAATTAATAAATATTATTTTACAATAGCCAAGGTATGGAAGCAACCTGTCCACTGATAAATGAGTAAAGAAGATGTGTGGTGTATATCCATATATTTACACACACATAGATATATATATACGTGTATATATGTGTATATATATATACACAACATACACATATAACACATACATATGTGTGTATGTATATATATATATCAAAGTGATCCATATGTGTGTATATATGTATATGTATACACATACACGCACACATACCCAATGTAATAATATAACTCACCCATATAAAAAGAATAAATCTTGCCATTTGTGCCTACATGGATAGACCTAGAAGATATTATGTTAAATGAAATACATTAGACAAAGAAAGACAAATACTATATGATTTCACTTATGTGTGGGTCCCCAAAACAAAAACAAATAAAGAAACAAAACAGAAATAGACTCAGATACAGAAAACAAACTGATGGTTGGCAGAGGAGAGGGAGATGGGAAGATGGATGAAAAGGACAAGGGTATTAAGAGATACAATCTTCCAAATATAAAATAAACAAGACATGGGGATATAACGTACAGCTTAGGGGATATAGTAAATAATAGTGTAACTTCGTATAGTGACAGATGGTAACTAGACATCCTGGTGATCATTTATAATGTACATAAATATGAAATCGTTATATTGGGGGATCCCTGGGTGGCGCAGCGGTTTAGCGCCTGCCTTTGGCCCAGGGGCAATCCTGGAGACCCGGGATCGAATCCCGTGTCGGGCTCCCGGTACATGGAGCCTGCTTCTCCCTCTGCCTGTGTCTCTGCCTCTCTCTCTCTCTCTCTCTCTCTCTGTGACTATCATAAATAAATTAAAAATTTAAAAAAAAGAAATCGTTATATTGTATAGCTGAAGCTAATACAATATTATCAATTATTATTAAATTTTTTAAAAGATAATCCTTAAAATAGATAGGGATTACAACATAAATTCATGGCTCCATTTATTCAATACCATTTTTGTAAAGTAGCATTTGCTGTACACCAAACAATGGACATAAATGACAATAACTCTTATAAAAGACAGGGAGCAGGAAAAAAAAAAGGCATATATTCCCAGGAATATTATTGTATAAAAGAGCCTCTAAATTTTTCAGATTGCCCATTAAATGATCCATGGACAAGTTGTTATTTTAGTGCTTTCAATTTCTAAACAAAAGAGAGAAATACAGGTACATTTTTTTAAATAGGAGAAAATATACCATTTTTCAGATTTCTGCTGTTTTCCTCTAAGTCCACAATATAATGTTAAATGTTACACTCAGTAATAAAAGAGGAAGGCAAATCAGTAAATGCTCCTTTTTCATAAAACTTTACTATATTAGCTTATAGAAATTATACTTATTAAAATCTATTGAATTTACCTTTTTTCTGTTCCTCTTCCAATGTATAGTGCTAATAACTTTTTCTAAATCTTTCAAATTATTGCATAGTTTCAAATCATTTTAATTTGTTTGCCACCCTGAAATTATAATGAATGATCTCTGAACTGCCATTTATTCTGGGAACCAAATGTCTCATTGGTTCACTCTTTGAATGCTTAGCTGGATTTGGTCCCATACTAGGATAAATTGCAGTATAATTATTAAAAATGACAATACAAAAGGGAAAAAAAGGTGTCAGCTTGGAAGACCTAGAATGAAGGAATGAAGGGAAGAAAAAAGTCATTTGGGGTTATGTTCAGTTTAAGGTGCTTAGGGATATCTTGGTAGAAACATCCAGTAGAAAGTATAAAATACAGATGTGACTCTCAAAAGATACGCATTAAGTCACCATAACCTAGACAGATGCAACTGAAGCCATGAACATACATATAAGTACTCAGTGATAAAAGGAATTCAAAACATATCTCAGTGAAATTATTCAATTTCAATGATAAGCAAACAATCCATGAAACTTGGGAAAAAAGTGTTTGCCTTAGAATTTTACGGAGCACACATATTATCAACAATACTCTAGAAGTAAGAGGGAAAAAAAGACAATACACCTAGTTAAGTTGTTCTTTAGTTATAAAGGCAAAGGTCAAATATTTTTAATTGAATACAAACCTCAAAAAATGGAATACATATTCCTTTCTTTAGAAAAAAAAAGACGACTAGGGATTGTAGCCAACTAAGTAATGAATCTAATCAAAGAATTCAGAAAAAAAAAAAAAAAACAGGTAAAAAAATGGATAAGCATTTAAATATGCTAAAGGAAAAACAGTCATGAGAATCTAATTACATACCGTAACAAAACCTTGACAATAAAAACAATTATATAATATAATGAATATAACACAATAAAATATATAATTATAATAAACCTAATATAAGAAGGGAGTAACAAAACAGTGAGAAGTGATATAGACTTCCTCCTCATCTACCATTGGCGAAAGTCAATGATAAGAATGAAATTGGAATCTGTAGTTGAAAAAAGATGAATGTAATTCAATCTCTTAATGTGTTTCATAATCTTTTCTACTAATTTCAGGAACAAATACCTCTGAGAAGTATTTATTAATACCAGTTTTTTGAATTGCATGTTTCTCTTTTTCTTTTGTTATATTTTGATGATATTATGTTTTATGTTTCTTGTTCAAATTAGCATATAATCACAATCCCAGTTTTGGAAAATTATTTCTTCCTGTCCATATCAATCATTATATCAATCAATCACTATACCTAATCTTATTTTGGCATATGTGTTTAGACAGACATCTATAATGATGCTCATAATTAGCTAATGGTTAAATCTCAATGCGGGATCTAATGTAATTTAAAATTTCTCTCCTTTTCACTTAGATTTTTTAAATAATGAAAATGTATCACTTTTACAAAATAAAGTCATTTTTATTTTCTAAAAAAATAAATATTAGAATATACACATTCATAAAGATGTATATTAACTACTTGTGGCAGTGTGAGCTTGAGTTTATAACATATACCTAATTATAATTACATCATGGTGTCCTTGCTTTCTTAATAATACTTAGAACAGCTTCAATTTTTTAGCATTTACTATGTGCCAGACAGATACTACATATACTATATGCTTATGAATTATTAGTCTTATCTGAAACTACTTAGGCAAGTATTATTAGTGTCATTTACCAAGAAGAAACTTCTTATTTAAATTTCCCCTGACACACAGCTATCATAAATGTCAAATCTAGTATCTAAATCTTCCTCTGGATCTATACCTTGCCCACTATGCCTTGTTTCCTGCCATCTATGTTGTCCATGAAGTTTATTTTGTTATCCCAGGACTATCAAAATGAACATAACCTAAAATACAGCAGATTCACTTTAATCTTTCCTAGTTAGATATAGGAAGTCTTAGCAAATCCAACAGCTATTAGTGAAAAGAGCTTCATGGTCTTGACATGGGATTGAAAACTCTCAGAAGTTCTGCTGCTACATCCCTGTATTTGCTTCTTGATCTTTCTCTATCCTATGCACAAAGTCTAGAGTGTAAAATCTTGAGAAGCAGGATCTCAGCTGGTTCAGAAGTTTATTGATGTAATATAAATGAGTGCTGAATCTTGCCCTGCCTGCCTCCCCTCCTCCACTATGCTTATTAACAAGACAAGGAAGACAGTGGAAAAGTCAAGCACCAGTATCTTAGGAAATATGTGTGGGCTAGTCTTCACATATTAACAGGGTCTGATTTCCTCCATAAATTCAGGGAAGTTATCTCTACCAGCCCCTTGTCCCTAAATACTCATACCACACTGGACTCTTATAAGGGTATACCCACTATTCTTGACAACCTTAATTGGCACTGTATTAGGGTTTTGCCATTGATGAGTTATACCTTACAGCAATTCTCCAGGAACCACTAAAGTCCACTTATTTTTTTTTTAAGATTTTATTTATTATTCACAAGAGATAAAGAGACATAGGCAGAGGGAGAAGCAGGTTCTCTGTGAGGAGTCCAATGTGGGACTGGATCCCAGGACCCGGGATCGTGTCCTGAGCCAAAGACGACGCTCAACCACTGAGTCACCCAGGTGTCCCACTAAAGTCCACTTTTAAGCCATGTTTTTGAGACTCATGCTTGAGATCTATTTGACCCCCAAAGACCTATATTACAGAGCTCCCCAAAATACCTAAATGAAGAGGAGGAAAAAATGCATTGGTTGTCTACAGCAATGCCCATCTTGAAAGTATGGGAGATAAGCAAAACTATTATCACGATTTGCCTGTGTCAGAGATATAAAGTATCCTAAGGTGTAACTAGCATGTTACTCAGTTTTGTGTTTCTGGAATTTCTGTAGCAAATTTCAGATCAAGGCCTAATATACATATGTGCCTCAGGCATGAAGTTAGACCTGGTAGAAATGTATGCTGACTCTTTATGGGCATTATTTTCTTCGCTCTTGATATAGCATAGAGAATTTGTAACCAAAACCATAGTCAGAGAACTAAAAAAAAATCAGTGACTATTTATAAACCGGTCCATGAATATTCATTCTAATGACTATATAGTAATCAATTAGTATACACAGAAAGAACAATATGAAATCCGAGGCTGCAGATTGCAGAATTGAATAAATCCTCATTTTCAAATGACATAACTATAGATAATACATTTCCCTTCTGGATGAAAATTCATTTTATGTCCCCTGGTTACAATACATATAAAGAAGAAATACACAAAAGGCAAAAATGGGACCTAAGTGTCCGTTCCTACATATACAGTTCAAGAAAGGCATTACTCACATAACTGGAGAGTAAACACTGCCTTGTTTGCTTAAGATTGAAAAATAAATAAAAATGTGAGTTTGTCGAATTTCCTAATGTTTTATACAGCACAGCAAGCCTTTAAAAATACACAATAATGCATTAATCCAGTAGTAGTGAAAGGTTTAATGAATTTTCTGGTTATTTCCCAAGTTTACCTTTCATAATACCAAGTGGTATATATAATGTGTTGTGGTAAGTCGAATTATAAGTGTGATGCTTCAACTAAATTGTGGCCAAAACCAAAATGTCAATCAGGATGAAAAGCTTCTAAATACAAATTAAGCTGAAACTATCAAAAATATAAAACAGAGTAACCGTAGTGTTGCTGATTTAAAATGATCACTGATGAAACCTTTCCTATAATCAATAAGACATTTGCCGTATCTTTTTCAGAACTATCTTAAGTTACGCGTTATTTCGCCCTTTTAAGCGTCTGAAAGCTTTAATGAAGGAACACATAAAAATAACAGCAACAGGGTAAACACAACTTCAATGCAATGCTCAACAAAGTGCACGTGTGCGTGCAAAGTGCACACACGAGCGTGCATGCGCGTGCAGACACACATGCAGATCCTACTCCAGACCTAAAATGGCTGAGTTGCAGGATGTTGTTGCTTGGTGACCAAACAGTATCTCCTCAGTCACAGAGTAATTTAAACAGTGATAGATACGTCCCCTCAGCTTTAGGCATGGCCAGGGCAAATATTAAAGGGTATGTTGATCTTTTCTAGTATTTCACATTTTCATTTGAAGTCAGTTGTCACCTGCTTGATTTTATCCTCAATTAAATTTAGATTTTAGGGGAAAGAGTATTTGCAAAGCTGCGGCTATCCTTTTAAAGAAAATAAGAGGTAGAACCCAGCTCCTTTCGTTCTGAAAGTCCCGTTTCAATTAAGTCTACGTGGTGTGCCTACTCTGTTCTGGTACAATCTCCCAGTTGCTATTTATCAGTCTCCCTTTCTTTCATTAAACATCAGCAGTTAATTAGCCCCAGCCTGTCCTCTTCCCTTCTCTCTGTCCCTTTTCAAGGTAGTAATGATGTCTAATTACCAGCAGCAGTGGGTTCTTGCAACATCAGGCGCAAACCTCTCTCACTGACAGCACAGCCAGCCGCAAACCCTCAAACCTCAAATAGCTGGAAAGATTCTCAGTCTGTTTGAAAACACAGCACTTTATCTCAACCAAGCTACGCCTTTGACCTCAAAAAAATATACATTTTTTGTCTTTCTGGTGACTGTACTCCCGCTATTATAAAGAAAACCTTATTTTTAAGGAAGAAATCATTTGAGATGCGGAGAAACACATGATAAAAGGGGAACCTTTTATTTATTTTTTAACTTGTTGAAATGATGATTGGCTGTCTTTCAGGGAAGGCGGAGCCTATAATTCTATGTAAGGAGCAGCATAAAATTTTCATAAAGAGCAACAGAAGAGTTCATGAATTAAAAACCTCTTCAACATTTCAAAACAGGCTTGAATGAAGAGCGAAGCTCTTAAATACTACATGGAAACCACTATCTAAGAATATCACCTGATGAATTTACATTTTCTCCCATAAATATATAGAATCTCTACTGAAAAGGGAAACATGTGTTACCTTATTATTAACCGTGGAGTTGTCATTCTACATTAGATGTCTTAGCAATAATTCTGTAACAACCCTGCATAAATTTTTGAATGAAAATACGGGTATCTGAACATGTGAATACTGGTTTGAATTACTGGCACCCATAGTTCTCCTAGTGCCTCTATAGCTGTTACACAATTTATGTTACTCAGAATTTTTAATTAATGTTTTTAAAGGTCACATCTGTTTATACACATAGTGGACGTAATCAAACCCCTGCACGTATAAATTGGACCAATACGCAAGTGAAGCTATCTAACAGGTAAACAGAGGAACCTGATTTTAACATAAAAGGAATGAACAACAAACTTCCCAGCTAGCAATTGTTTTTGAAAAATATACACAATAGTATTTAATAATATATAAGTAAACATACCTCAAGTGATTATTTTATTTATTCAATTAGCCCAGTGGTGCCCCAAAGAAAATACATTCTTATGTTTTGAATCCCAATCTAAGTTATTTTTTTAAATCAGGTTAAGTTCCTTCTGATACAAATGAATCAAAGCACTTCATTCTCTACAACAGACTTCTGGCTCATCCAGATGTAAATAAACCTCAGTTCTAATCCATAAGCGTCTAGTCCTCATTATTTAGTAAACCAAGACAGTAATCTCACCATTGTCTTTAGCAGTGCCACGTTAAGGGAGAAGGCTGTGTTTATAGATCTATCTCCCAGAAAATTCCAACAATAGTACTTAAAAAAAAAAAAAAGCAGAACTTTTATGTGTGTTTCCATTTCACCTTTATTTCCTTTTCCCATTTTCCAAATAAATTCCAAAAGAAATATACTTCCTTCAAACGACTATCCCTAATTAATCTTGGGAAACCATTAACTATTTTCCAAACCTACAAGAGTCCTCCAAAATAGTCCTCTGAAAAACCTTTCATGCACATATTTCCAATTTAATATACCTCCGCTTGAGACAGAAGAATAGCTTGCAAGACATCTCCTTCCTAGCATCCTCCAGGAATATTGCACGGGAAACAGTTGCCAGTAAGGGGGCGGGGTGGGGGTGGGGGAGTAGGAAAAGGAGCAAATGCTCAAGAAACCCCAAAGCCAGGCAAAAATGCAAAGGATGCCAAATACCCTCCCCCACCCCTGCTCCTAGGCGAGTACCCACCGTGGCAAGACGAAGAAAGAGGTCTTAGGGATCTGATCTGCAATCCTACTTGTAGCCCTCAGTTCCCATCTTCTCAAAAAGGAAATTGACGCTGCCGCCGCTGCCCAACCTCACAGGCTCGTGCCCTGTGAGGCTGGGATACCCTAGGTTCTCGGCGCCCAGGACCTCGCTAGCTGCGCCCGGGCTTGCAGCCTCGTGGCCGTGAAACTAGAGCCATCCCAGAACCAGGAACAGATACATACACCATTTGATCGCGCCCAAACCCATGTCTCTTTGTTGTTCATCATGTAGCTGCGGCTTTATTTATGAAAGGGGGAAGTGAGGAAGGGAATGGGGGGCGGGGAGGAGGAATCTCCAGGACCTTATCCACAATCGAAATAGTCGTGGCAAGATCTCTGGGAGTGATCGAGGCGACGGGATAGCCCCGGGTCCCCCAGGCGGTCTAACAATAAAACCTGATAGTGTCCGGGGGCGGGGGTGCGGGGAGAGGAAGGAACGCGGGGGAGGGGGGATAGAACCCCACATCTCTGACTAGCGGCACAATCGGGCTTTGTGCCAATTAGGAGACACTGGAGACGATCGATCGGAATCGTCTGTTATCAGAGCGTGCGTCTGGGGTTCCAGCGTGGCCTTTATGCTTGGTGGCGAGAGCGGGACACGCGCCCGGCGCCCAGCGAAGGACCTGGGACAATGGGCCAACCCGAGGACGCGCGGGAGGCCGCCCGACGCGGGGATGCAAGCTCCGGCACCGGGCTCCGGAGGGCTCGGGAGCCCGGAGGCGAGGAGGGCGGCGAGCTGCGGACGTGCGCTGCCGCTTTAAAATAAAGGACCACAAAGACGCCACTGCGAGGGAAACGCGCCTGGTTAAGGCGAGTGGGGACGACTTGGGGAGGGGGTTGAGAAAGGTGGGGGGCACACGAGCCAACGGTGGCTCACGGCTCCCCCTTTCTCCCCCCCCCTCGCCTCTCCCCTCCCCGCCGGCTGCTCCCGCAGACAAATAACAGAGGAAGGCGAGTCACTCACCGTGGTCTTGACCGGCACGTAAAGCACTTGCTTGGCGCAGCCGCCGCCCCCGCGGACCTCGTCCGGCTGGCCCAGCTGGAAGCCCTTCGATTTGACCCAGAATTTAAATTTGGCATTGTCCGTGGAGCTCGACTCGGAGCCGTTGAGGAGCTGGACGATCCGCTCGTATTTTTTACGGGTCACCGTCTTGGTCTTGCCTGAGTCCCCGTAAGTCCTGAGGCACCAGTCCTGGAACTGGCGGTACATGTCGCGCTCGCTCTCCATGTTCCCCGCTCCCGGCCGCCGGCCGGATGCTCCCAGCGCACTTCGCACCTGTTCACCCCGGGCTCATGAAAAATGCAGCCCCGGCCACGATGTAGGGACGCGAGGTCCCGGCCGCCGCCGGAGCCTGCCTCGGGTTGGGGGGCGGGGGGGTGGGGGGGGACGGGGAGAGGGGAGGAGGGTCCGGCTGGGCACCAGCAATCAATGCCCTGTGCTACCAAGTCTCTGGTTCATTCGTAATTGCAACGGATGTCTCGGACGCTGGTCTCGGACGCTTTTCCTCGTCCTCTTGGTGATGGGTCTCTTTAATATTGTGTGACTCGGGCCATCCCAACAGCATCCGGCCCGGAGGACCTGGGTTTTAAATAATTAAAATCCCATTCCTTGGTTTATTAAAAAAAATATATATAGATAGATATAGATATATATCCCAATATTGACTTGGGGTGGTCCCTGGACGCCTCGCCCCGGGGCTGTGTCCGGGGCAGGGCAGGTGGAGCGCTGCGCCGCCTCCCCGCGCGCGCCCCAGAAGCTTCCCCAGCCGCTGGCCCCACCGTCCAGGAGGCGAGCGCTGCGCCTCTCTCGAAAGCAGCCGCCGGGGCCGAGCGCCTGCGAGCGCCTGCGAGCCCCGCAGGGCACCCAGGTCCCCGGGCTCTCCTTCCTCCAGGGTCCCGTTCCGCTTCGGCCTTCCCTGCGTGGGGCGTCCAGGGACTAGAAAGAGAGAAAGTTCTTACCTGTCATGTTGTTAAGCCTATCAAATCCTGCTACACAGGAAACCTTTAAGGTATTTTCTAAAAATGGTTTAAAATGTCATTTCTTCATAGGCATGTAGGCTAAATTCCAGCCCTGCAGGTAGGTTCCAGGAGTTAAGTCCCAGAATTAGCAAAACATTCACGGATATTATTTGGCCATAGTTCTATAGGAAAGACTGTGATACCCCCAAACAGATATCCGTTCCAGGGGGGATGTGGGTAAACGAAGGCAGGCCGCTGGCGGCGGGTATCCCGGATAATGATGGGGTCCCCAGACAGGACTCCTCTGGTTTCTGCTGAACTGGGTACAAGGCATAGAAGTAAGTTTATACTGCAGATGCTTAAAACCCTTTGCGTGAAATTAAAATCTAGAGAGAGATGATTTTCCCCTTGCTTGGTTACAGTTTGCAGTACACACAGGAGGTTTCGTATGTCTATTTTCCCCCTGCCACGTCATGGACACCCCTCCACTGCTCAGAGTAGCCAAATATGAGTTCCTCTGGACGATTTTTCTCAAGCAAATGAAATCAGCGGCTCCTCCATTGAGGATTTCCACCCGTTTGTTACAGAGCTGGAGACAGGGGAGTTCCCATCCTCCTCGCGCTGCGATTGCGGCCGCTCCTCTTTATTCTACTCTCTCTGCGGAGGCCCGCGCCCGTCCCGGGAGGCGGCGGTGCCCGAGAGGCGGCCCGACCAGTGCCCCGCGCCGGGTCCGCGTCCCAGCCCACCTTCGCCCCTCGTCGTCGTCTCCCAGACGAAAGCCCCGAATGGGAACGCGGAGTGTTTGTACCCACTGCGCCGCAGCTGGTCCCGGCACTTGCAAAATGGTCAGTGGCTCCCGCTCGGCCAGGCTGAGTGTGTGCGTGTCTGTGAGCAAGGGAGCGAGGGTGTGCGGTGTGCGGGGGGTGCGCTGGGTGTGCGCGCGTCTCCGGGAAGGTCTCGCGGCGGCTGGAGCCGGGACTGACAGCCCGGGCGGAGCGCGAGCAGCTCCACACACTAAACCTCTCGCCTCTCCCCTCACCCCCACCCCTCCCACTCCCCTCTCCTCCCACCCCCCCCCCCTCCCTGGCCCCTTCCAAGCTCTCTGATTGGCCAATGGGACAAAAGTTTCTGTGGAGACGGCTGGGCGCTGACGTCACGGGCAGAATTGTCCCATTTAGGGATCCCGGGGGCAGTGCGCATGCTGCAGGCTGCAGGTTAGAGGCAGGAGGAGGTAGCAGCGGGCGCGGCGGCAGCCAGGTGGCGGAAAGGAGCACTCAGCATCCAGGTGGGGGGACGACTCCAGCAGGGTTTCCATGGAGATTCCTCTGGGTCTAGCCTAAAAACAGCAGATCAGCTGACACCATTAGCTCAGGACCTAATTACTGCTTATTGGAGCAACAAATGAGGGAGAGGGCCAGCTGCAAAGGAAGAGTTTTTATCCTCCCCCACCACCCCCCACACACATACACACGCCATCTCCTCCTTTCTCCCCTCTCGGTCGCTCTTGAGTCCCGGGTGAATTCTCATTAACTTGCAAGATTCCTGCAACAACAGCTACCCTTCTCTAGAGGCCACCCGGACCGCGTTTATTCTTTTTATTTCTTTCTTTCTTTTGTATTCACACATACACACACGCCAAAAAAAAAAAAAAAAGCTAAAATTGTTGTGCCCAAGATTGCAAATCCGAGAAACCAAGGAGCCGACACCGATGCAAGCACACGAGGGTTTATTAGCAAGCTCGAGCTTGGGTCCAAGTATACCCGACTCAGCGGAGCGGGGACTTGGACCCCGAGGTGGGTTACAGCTGGGTTTTTATGGGCTGGTCTAGGGGATTTTCACAAGGGGTGGAGGAATTTCTTCATTCCGATATGGGGGGAAAGGGTGGGGAGTTTCTTAAGCTCTGTCTTCATTCCGATATGGGGAAAGGTGGGGGAGTGTCTTAAGCTCTGTTTTCATTCCGATATGGGACTTTCTGTCAAGGGCGGGCCTTCTGTTTTCATTCCGATATGGGACTTTCTGTCAAGGACGTTCTGCGGTTTTTCCTGTAACTGAAGTAGGGTAAAGTTCAGCTCTTGTTCACAGGGGCCTGAGATGGCTGCCGAAGCTAAGATGGCTGTACTTGTGCTAAAGCTAAACTTGAGGTGGAATGGCCCTAATTTTCTCCGCCTCCACAAAAATAAATCAGTTGTCCCGAGTCCTTGGTTTTTTTACCCAGTAAATATTAGACCAGTAGAGAGCTCAGAGAGTCTACTGTCTTAATAGAAGTCACAAGTAAGTGGATCTAATATAAGGGGGAGAGGGAGCAAAAACCACTTTCAATATGTTAAATTAGGTATTTATCTTTAGGCCAGTCATATTTTCAAAAAAATTTTCAATATCCTAAACACATATGTGGAATAAACAATTGGACAGAAACATATTTTGAAGCACCCTTGTGTGGTATACCTCACAGGAACACTGTTAAAAGTTTACCTGTGGCATCAGAGAGAGAGGGTAATTCCAAGTTGGGAGATCTGGATTGTGTTGTATATTAGTTAAATGTTTCCTAGATGATTTTGGAAGTATATTTGATCCTAGAGTGGTCATTCATTCATTCAGGAGTAAGCTGGTTCATTCTATACAGTTCACTTTCTTATGGTTATGACTTAATTCTTGATTTCAGAATTCTTTTTGGTAGCTCTTCCATCTGAAAAGTCATCTGTCCTCTAAGCCTCTTTCAAGTACTTTCAGAGCCATAACGCCTTCTTTCCTTGACTACTCAAGTTAAAACAGTCTGTCTCCAAACTCTTCTGGATAAATGTCTTTCAACCATGTTTTTTATCCTTGTTTCATGGTAAGACATATACATTACATTGATGTACAGTGCATTCATACATCTGTACTTCAAAAATGTTATGAAAAAAAGGTATTTGATTACATAGAATACACACTGATAGTTACCCGATATTCTCCTATGATCATTATCACTACTATTTGGTCAAGTGTAGTCCTAACCCAATAAATTTATGAAGCTGCAAAGGATGCCTGGCAACATGTAGTTTGGAAAACATTGTTTTAAGCATATGAACTACACCACTCCTCGTGCCATATTTATAGTTTCACATGAGTATACTTGACGGTTCAAATGGAATTTTGATTGGAAGGCCCTTGAGAGTTTCTATTTTCTTGTTTTTTAAGGAACTCCACCACAATCAACAATGCACATGGTAAGTGCTTAGTAAATAGATTCTAAGTTAATAAAGGAAAGAGAAAGAAAGGAAAGGAAGAAATAAGCAGGAGGCACAATCCTTCGCAATTCCTGTTGGCTTTTGCTGGGTGGTATTTGGATGAAGTTGGTTCCCACTTAAGGACATACCAAGGTCTTACCATGTACCATGTTCATTATATTTATGATTATACTTGGCATTCTGATATATGGAAATTAAAACACTTTTGACATAAAGAACTCCTAGAATACAAGCAAATATGTTACCAACCCTCAGCTGTATTAACTAGATATGGCAGACTAGCAAAAAGAGAACACAAAAAATAAGTGATTATAGAAGATGCAGTTTTTTAGAAGGAAAAAACAAATAATTCACTATTGTAAGAATATTCACGCTGGAGTAAAGAAATAGAGTCTTAGGATTTTAAGGGTTAAGCTTTTCAGAGCCATGAAGATTCTTTTGCCTCCAATGGAACCTAAAGTGTGCTCTGTTCTATACTTATATTCTTGAGTAATTGTGAAAATCAATTTTCTTTTTTTTACCATATCATTCCTACTTAAGATCATAAACACCTGGCAAGAATCTAAACTCTGCTTCAGCAACTCACTTCTAGACTCATTTCTCTCCTTTTATACTTGTTTAGAGCCAGGTCTTCCCAGCTCCACCTGGAGGGTCATATTGACCCTTTTCCTTCAGCTATATGATTCATTTGACAGGCTGCCTGGAATTTAACTTGGCATTTCTCCAAGATACTTTTACAAATTCACCTCTCTACAGAGCATATCTCCCTCAGAAGTGACTCTTTATCCCCATATCTGAACACCAATTCCCTAATCCCTGCTCGAGGTCCTGCCTGCTATTTATAAGGAGAAGAAATCAGAAAATGTTTTATCAGAAAATGGTTTAATTAAAGATAATCTAAAGTTTCAGCTAAAATCAACATAATTTTGTTATGAAAATAAAACTTCTTCCCACCTCAGGATCAGTTTGCGTATGACATTTTTAAAAATCTGGAAACTCTTATATTTTAGTATCAGTTACAAATATTTACACAACACCACATATTCATCAGTAAAATGTTATAGTCCAAACAACATATAATTTGTAATCACAAAATAAGTGGTCAAAGAATAAAAAAGCCTTCATCATATAATTATGCTTTTATTCAACATATATTTACTGAGTGCCAAATACTCATATAGGCTTTAAAGCTTAAGTAGTCAACAAGACACATATCTATATGTTGTATTCATCTAATGGAACTTAAATTTTTCTCAGGAAAAAAAAATAAACAAGGAAGTGTTGTGCCCAAGATTGCAAATCCGAGAAACCACCAAGGAGCCAACACTGATGCAAGCACACGAGGGTTTATTAGCAAGCTCGAGCTTGGGTCCAAGTATACCCGTCACAGCAGAGCAGGGACTTGGACCCTGAGGTGGGTTACACCTGGGTTTTTATGGGCTGGTCTAGTGGATTTCCAGAAGGGGTGGAGGAATTTCTTCATTCCGATATGGGGGAAAAGGTGGGAGAGTTTCTTAAGCTCTGTCTTCATTCCGATATGGGACTTTCTGTCAAGGGCATTCTGCGGTTTTTCCTGAAACTGAAGTAGGGTAGAGTTCAGCTCTTGTTCACAGGGGCCTGAGATGGCTGCCAAAGCTAAGATGGCTGTACTTGTGCTAACGCTAAACTTGAGGCGGGATGGCCTTAATTTTCTCAACCTCCACAGAAATAAACAGCACTTGAGGTGAATGCTAGGAGGAGAAAAATGGTGCTGTAATAGAAAACAATGGCAGAGTGGAGGGACTTGGTAATTCAGGGAAGATCTCTGAGTAGGTAACATTTATCATGAGACCTGAAGGATACAAAGGGATCAACCATCTGAAGAGCCAGGAAGGGGAACTACAGGCACAGCACAAAGGTTCTACAGCAAGAGTTATTAGCACTTTTGAGGAATAGAGAGAAGAAGGCCCATACAAGTGGCGTTTACTGTGCTTGGAATGGACAGTATGGGGTATAAAGGTCTGAGTGGTCTTCTGTGGCCAGATCTTGTAGGACAGTGCTTGCCATGATAAAGACTCTTCATTCTATTACTGATCCAGCAAAAAATTAATACAGGATTTAAAGCAGGAAAATTTTTGTGATGTGATACGCATTTTTATGTTTCACTGGCCATTCTGAAGAGAAAGGACTAGAAGGGAACAAGCATGGAAGCAGGAAGACCAATTAGGAAACTTGCAATAGTTGTAGTAGCTTAGGTAGGGAATCATGGTGATAGATTAGGAAAGTAACAGTTGAGGTAGAGAGAATTGATGGATGGCAGAAATATTTTAATGATAGAAGAAGGCTCGCTGATGGATTGCATGTGGCAGGTGAGGGAAAAGATTGAGTCAAGGATGACCATATGGCTTCTGGCTTTTGTAGTACGGCTTGTGAGGCCATTGACTTAGAGCGGGGTGTTTGAGGAGGAACAGATTGGAGTTGGAGGCTGAGGTAGGAGCAGAAGTAGGTTGATGTGGAGAGGCAGGAAGAATTTAATTTCAGAGAAGTTAAATTTGAAATACCAGGAGAGTTGTTCATGTAGGCATTTGAATATAGAAGCTTGAACTACAGAGAAAAGTCTGGGCTGAAGATATAAATACAGGAATTTCAAAACCATAAGAATGAATGACATCACCTCTGCCCACATTCCTCTATCCCCCAAAAGGAAAAACCTTCATCTTTAGATATTGATTTTATATAAACTAATACCCCATGACTAAAATAGAATGTCAGACACTGAACAGCTGAAGTTGGCTACTTTTGGTAGAACACATAACAGGAAAGTCTGAGAAACACAGCAAAGCCATTTGGATCAACCCTTGGCTATACCTAGATAGGTAGTGAATTCCAAAATTGATGTGGCTTTAAAACCCTCTAAAATTTAAAAAGGAAAGATTGAAACCATCAGGTTAGACCTCTTCTGTAGGTGTGCTAAAATAGGAATCTAAAATTTGAGGATGGCCTCTGAGTACATCTCTCATTGAAGGGATGGAATAGGAATTTTGGCTACTGAGTTGAGTCAATAAGAGAATGTGAGCCCTTTAGCTGTACTAGAGATTGTGATAGATGGTATTTGTCACTTTGAAACCTCAAAGTTCTGAACATCATTATGCATTCAGATGCTTAACAGTCTATTAATAACTCTTCCAAGGAACAGAAATTTGTAAAGGAAGCAAATGGCCAACTCAATCAGCAACTTGATTAACATATAGCATGGTAACTTTTCAAAATAAAATAGAAAAACAAAGTTAAAGCAGAAATGTACAGCTCTTATGGATAGAGCAATTTGGGACAACATACTAAGTGTCACAAATCTGATCTTATTAGTTGACCTCCATCTGTAGACTCTTCTCCCAAATAATTTTGAAAATAGTATTATCTTCAATATGCTATAGCTATCCTTTGATTCAGAAAATAAATGCTTTTGAGAGATTTAAAATAGTGTCTTGATCCTCATAGCTGTCTTTACTAAGACACCGAAAAACATCTCTTCCTTTCTATTTGTAAGCTGTAGTATCAGTATCTTTATTCCATTTTGTAACTTAAAAAAGATTAGAAATTTAATGATTGTTGTTCAGCCCAAATTAACTGATATTTATGTCTGGTAATATCATTAAATATGATGCACTCTGCAGAAGTTAATTTCTGTAAATACTTAAACATGCAAACAAAGAACAAGTTCGATTTGACAATACAATGGATTTGTTGAATTTCTCTTTACTTCCTACCTTTAACATCTCTGTACAAGCAAGTCAATGGCACAGCCAGTTCTTACATTCTGACAGCCACATATGGATTCATTCAACATTCATCCACCCAACATTTTCATCTAGCTGTTATAACTATGGTAAAGTCCAAAGTTAACAGTCTGGTGTTCGTGTCCCTTGTATGAGAGAAGAAAATACATTTCTTTTCTGGCCCCAAATATTGCTTTATTTCCCACTAGCCATATGGCTTATCTTTTCTTCCAAAATATATGTCTTAAAACAGTAATCCACATATTCATCTTCAACTCAGTGGACAGTACTATTGTAGAATTTCTACATTATTTTTGGAATAGTTATTTTGTCATAGGAAATAAAAGCTCTTTTGGAAAAAGGGAGCAATCCACTTCTGCCCGATTCCCATTATACTTTTCCACATTTCCAGTTTTTACTCTGATTCCTATTGAGTAAACCAATTAATATCATAACCATCATCATCTGACCTTTATATCTTATTTATAATACATTATTAATCACTCTAGGACACTTGTTTAACGTGCCGAATAAAAGTGACAAGAAAAGACACAAGGATTTCTTGGCTAAAACCACACACTCTATAAATAGTTTTCACAGGGGAGACGTCTGAGTTCAAACATCAGAATCTGTAAAATAGCTGTAACACTGTTAAAATACTGTCCTTTGGAAAAGCAGAATCTGAAGGAATAGCTACCCTTAGTTTCCCTGGGACTATACTAATAGGCACTGAAAAGCAAGGCAGAAAAAAAGTTTCAGACTTTTCTTTTATCTTTTCAAATGAACATCCCCCAAGTTTTTAGAAAACTCTTTAATTAGGTTTCTTGATCAAAAAGCAGTGTAACCATTTAGAGTTTCCAAAATTTTAAGTTCTTTTTATAGTTTATATTAAGTTTGGAAATGAAAGTAAACTTTTACAAAATGAAGTGTTCAACTTATATGCGAAAATGCTTCTTTGGCAATTGAATTTAAACTCTCCATTTTGGTCATCCTGGTAGCCTGGAAAAGCAAAGCACCAGCTTGGGAGTGACACAATTCCATTTATTAATTGTGATTTTTAGCTTGAGCTAATCTTCAGGGCAAAGTTTTATACATTTGCACATGACATCCAAGTTGCTTAACATATCATAAGCATAATTTATTAAGAACAGCCTCACTAGGTATAATTACGTGACTAACCAATCAAACCTATGAGTCATTTTAGCTATTAATTTGTAATTCAGTGTGATAATTGGAACAAACCCCCACATACAACGCGAAGATAGAGCAGCTCCACGAGGATCAATAGTAAAGAATGGTTTACAAAGATAGCTCTGTTTCTGAGTGTATTTATGTGCACATGTGTTTCTGTAGAACAAATATACATGAATTTTGAAACAGCAGTATTTGAAATCTCAAGATTTGTTTGACTTAAGTAAAATCATCTGAGCACCCCTTTTTGCTAGAGTATTAAATTACTAATCCCAAGTAAAATGAACTGATGTCATGCCATACTTTTTAAAATTATTCCAAAATATTCATATGACCATTATTTTCTAAAATAGCAGGAAACTATGTCACTTATAAGTATCAGTCAGTCAATTAATAAATATATAGTGATATTGGCTCACTTTCCTATTAATACCCATCAAGGTAAAGTTATAATTTGATGTATATACTTTAAAAATGTGGATTTCTGCTTCTAGTGCTATGGCTCACTAGCAACCTAGAGAACCTTCTTCAAGAAAGCAACTCAGAGATGCATAATGGATAACTTTGATTGCATGACTATGTTCACAGGATGTGTGGAAAGCATCTCACTCTTCCCTGGCCCTTAAAAAAGAGCCTATTGAAAACCAGTCAACACACCCAAGAGGCTAGATTATTTTATGAGTAAACAAAAAATGTTCAATCAAAAAATTGAACATTACAGTAGGAAGACTGAGCATGAAATCAGTAGCACAGTGCTAGAGCTGTGTTTAAAACTTCTGTATTGGGGATCCCTGGGTGGCGCAGCGGTTTGGCGCCTGCCTTTGGCCCAGGGCGCGATCCTGGAGACCCGGGATCGAATCCCACGTCGGGCTCCCGGTGCATGGAACCTGCTTCTCCCTCTGCCTGTGTCTCTGCCTCTCTCTCTCTCTGTGACTATCATAAAAAAAATAATAATAAAAAATAAATAAATAAAACTTCTGTATTAAGCCAGAGACATTTGTTGAAGGGTGTGTCTTGCCACCTAACTTGGTAAAAGTAAATATAAATTCTCCGCAGAAAAAACATCTACAATTTGAGTAATCAGGTTTATCTCAGATTAAGATTAACCAGATGTGAGCATATAATTAGAAATGTCCACATACAAGAAGAGCAACTTTCATCTTCAAAAGTCATCATAGGCATACTTGGGTGGCTCAGTCAGTTAAGTGACTTAACTCTTGGTTTTGATTCAGGTCATGATCTCATGGGCCATGGGATTGAGCCCCGCATTGGGCTCCATGCTTGGTGGGGAGTCTGCTTAATGATTCTCTTCCTCTGCTCCTCCCTCTGCATGCATACTATCCCTGCAAAATAAATAAACCTTTCAAAAAAATAAAAGCCAGCATAAGTAACAACAACAAAACTAAGCTTTCAAAGATTTTATCTGGAAACAAATAAATTAAATCTATGATAGTAGAAGTCAGGATAGTGGTAACTGATTACAGTGACTGGTAGAAGACACTAGGTGGTTTTTTAAAATGCTAGTAACATTGATTCCTAATCTTTGTAGTAATTACACAGGTAGTCCACTTATGAAAAATTCATTGAATTATAAACTTGCTATTAGTAGACTCTTCCTCGTGTATGTTAATATTCAATTAAGAACTGTACTTTTAAAAAGCAATAAACATGCAAACTCTGTAGAGCAATGGCTAACAATATTTTTTAAAGTACATTTGATATGCTAAGAGAGGAGATAAAATGAAACCATAGAAAATGCTTAATTAAAACCAGAGAAAAAAAAGAAAAAAAATTGACACAACAAACTTTGAAAAGTAAGCTATAAACATGATAGATATTAATCCAATGGTATCAGTATAATCACTTTAAATGTGAATGGTCTAAATATGCCAATTAAGAGAGATTGTCAGAGTGGATCACAAAATAAAACCCAACTGTATATTGTCTACAAGAAACTGAGTTTAAATATAAGTATTCACACACTGATTAAAAGTAAAAATGAAAATAGATAAAACATGTTAACATAATCAAAAGAAAGCTGACCTACTAAGTTAATTTTGAACAAGCAGACTTCAGAACAATAAAAGTCAGGGGTAAAGAGGAGCACATATAATGATAAAGTGGTCAATTCTCCAGTTATACATAACCTTTAATGCACATACACCTAACATCAGGATATGTCAGGCAAAAACTGATAGAATTGTAAAGAGAAATAAAGAAACCTGCTGTTGTAGTTGAGACTTCAACATCTCTTTGCCAGTATTGACAGATAAAGCAAGCATAAACTCAATGAAGATACAGATGGCCTGTAGAGCATTATCAATCAACCTGACCTAAGTAAGATTTATAGAATAAAATCAACAACAGCAGAATGCACATTCTTCTTAAGCTCACATGGAATGGTTATCAAGGTATACCACCTTCTAGGCCAAACAACAAAACTTACAAATTTATAAGACTAGAAATTATACAAAGTACGTCTCCTCAAACCACATGAAATTAATTAGAAGTCAATTACAGAAAGATAACTGGAAAACTCTCAAGTTTTGGAGATTAAAAAAAACATATATAAATAATACATGAGTTAAAGAAAAATTCTCGAGAAGAATTTAAAAGGTATTTTTAATACTTTGATAATCATATCTTATCAAAATTTGCAGGATGCAGCAAAAGCAGTGCATAGAGGGGAATTCATAACATTGAATACATATAGTAGACAGAAAAATCTAAAATCAGTAACCACTTTCCCCCTTAGAAAACAACAACAAATTAAGCAAAAACAAGAGGAAAGGCTATAATACACAATTAGAGCAAAGATCAATGAAATTGAAAATAGGGAAACAATAGAGAAAATAAACAAATCCAAACACTGGTCCTTTGGAAAATGAAATAAAAGCAATTAACCTTTAGGAGACTAACCAAGAAATATAAAAGGCACAAATTATCAAATTCAGATATGAAGGAGAGGTTATTATAGTTATCACATGGACATTAATAGGATAATAAAGGAATACTATAAACAATCATATGCCCACACATTTGATAACTTAATTAGAATGAATCACTTCTTGAAAGACAAAAACTACCAAGACTCATACAAAGAAAAATAGATTATCTAAAGAGACCTATTTCTATTAAAGAAATTGATAATAACCTTCCAAAAGAGAAAGTATCAGCCCCAGATGGTTTCACTGGTGAACTCTGCCTATTGAAGGAAGAAGTGGTCCCAACTCTAAATCTCTTCTTAGAACTAGAAGCAGAGGAAACAGTTCCTAACTCTGGTAGAAGGCCATTACTACATCAATACCCAAACTAGATAAAGGCATCTCAGAAAAAGAAAAACTAGTGACAAATATCTGATGAACTTGGATATAAATATCCCCAAGGAGATGTTAGTAAATTAATACAACAATATGTAAAAGAATTTACACTGCAAACATATCGGGTTTACTCCAAATAAGGAAGGCTGTTTCTACATTTCAAAATCAATGATTGTTATCCACCACATGAAGAGATCGAAGAAGAAAAACCATATGACCACATTAATTGACACAGATAAAACCCAACTCCCATTCATAATAAAAACTCCCAGGTAATTCAGAATAAATAAAACTTTTTCTGCTTCATAAAGAACATCTACAAGAACTTTAAAGCCAACATCATACTTAATGGTGAAAAATTAGACACTTTTCCCCTTAAGTTTTAGGATAAGAGAAGAATGCCCTGTCTCACTACTCCTATATGACGTTGTATTATAAGTCTAATCTAATGCAGTAAGATTTTTTCTTTTTTTTTAATTTTTATTTATTTATGATAGTCACGCACAGAGAGAGAGAGAAAGAGAGAGGCAGAGATATAGGCAGAGGGAGAAGCAGGTTCCATGCACCAGGAGCCCGATGTGGGATTCGATCCTGGGTCTCCAGGATCTGGCCCTGGGCCAAAGGCAGGCGCTAAACCGCTGTGCCACCCAGGGATCCCATAAGATTTTTTTCAAAGGAAAAAATATAAGGTACACAATTGGGAAGGAAGAAATAAAACTATCTTTTCCACAGATAGGAGATTATCTATGTTGAAAACTTTAGTTAATCTACCAAGTCCAACGTCCTGGAACAAATAAACAATTATATACAAGACTGCTAGATACAGGTTCAAAGATACCAAGCCAATTGCTCCTATAAAGTGGCAATGAACACTTTTAATTTGAAAATTTAAAAATACCATTTAGAATAGCACCAAAAAGCTATTAAACACTTAGGTGTAGGGCAACCCAGGTGGCTCAGCGGTTTAGTGCCACCTTCAGTCCAGGGTGTGATCCTACAGACCCGGGATCGAGTTCCACATCAGGCTCCTTGCATGGAGCCTGCTTCTCCCTCTGCCTGTGTCTCTGCCTCCCTCTCTCTCTCTCTCTCTCTGTCTCTCATGAATACATAAAATATTTTTTAAAAAACCCACTTAGGTGTAAATCTTACAAAATATATACAGGATTGATACGCAGAAAAGTACAATATTCTGAGTTAATTTTATAGAAATTTAAAAATTGATTGTAAAATTTATATAGAAAGACAAAAGACCTAGAATACCCAAGAGTATGGTAAAGAAGGACAAGGTGTAGGAAACACAAGATCCAATCTCAATGCTCATTTTAAAGCCACGGTAATAAGACAGCATGGTATTGGCTAAAGAATTGACATATGGATCAATAAAGCAGTATACAGACCCTAAAAATGCACCAAAGAAATTATACTGACAGAAAGAGCAATTCAATGGAGAAAAGATATTCTTGTCAATAAATGGAGCTGGAACAGTTGGACATTCATACACAAGAAAAAAAAAGAACCTAGACACAGAATTTACACTTCACTTAAAAATTAACTCAAAAAAAATCCTTCAACTTTATATAAAATCTAAAACTATAAACCCTCTAGAAAAAAATATAGGGAATATATGAGCTTCAGTTTGGCAATGAGTTTTTTAGAATTTAGATATAATACAAAAGCACAATCCATGAAAGAAAAATGTAATTTGGACTTTACTAAAAATAAAAATTTCTACTCTATGAAAAACACTTAAAAGACTGAAAAGACAAGCCACAGACGGGGAGAAAAGATCTGCAAAACACGTATCTGATAAAGGACTTGCCTCCAAAATACACAAAAAATTCTTAAAACTCAAAAATAAGAAAACAAACAATCCAATTAAAAACAGACCAAAAATCTCACCATATATGTCACCCAAGAAGAAGATAATACACATATGAAACACCATTTGTCATAAGTGAATTGTAAATTGACATACAATAAGATATCACTACACACCTATTAGAATGGCTAAATGAGAAAATCTGACACCACTAATTGCTGGGGAGGATGCAGAGAAACAGGAATTTTCATTTATTGCTGGTGGGATTGCAAAATGGCACAATCACTTTGAAAGACAGTTTGACAGTTTCTTACAAAGCAAAGCATAGGTTTGCCATACAATTCAGCTATTACACCCTTAGGCTTCTACTCAACTGATCTGAAAATCTATGTCTATGTAAAAAACTATTTGTAAAAGTTTACACCAGTTCAAAAACTGGAAACAACAAAGAGCCCCCTCAATAAGTGATAATATACCTAATAGGGTAAATAAACTGTGGTACATCCATACAATGGATTTTGATTCAAATACAAAACAAATGAACTTTCAATTTATAAATGAACATCTGTATAATTGAATATTGTTCAGAAATAAAAATGAAAGGCATAGGGACGTCTGGGTGGCTGAGTGGTTGAACATCTGCCTTTGGCTTAGCGCAAGATCCTGGGTCCTGGGATCAAGTCCCACACCAGGCTCCCTGCAAGAAGCCTGCTTCTCCCTTGCCTATGTCTGTCTCTGCCTCTTTCTCTGTGTCTCTCATGAGTAAATAAAAAGAAAATGAAAGGCATAAATCTTGAATACATATTGCTAAGAGAAAGCCTGAAAAACTCATTTAGTGCCTCTTCCTAATTGTATGACATTCTAGAACTGACAAAACTATGAGACAGTAAAAAGAACAGTAGTCTCCTGGCATTTGGGGTGGGGTTAGTTTGAATAAGAACAGGAGATTTTCTAGGTTGGGAAAACTATTCACTATGATAGTATAATAGTGGATACAAGGGGCACCTGGGTGGCTTGGTGGTTGACTGCCTTTGGCTCAGGTTGTGATGCCGGGGTCCTGGGATCAAGTCCCACATCTCCCTCTGCTTATGTCTTTGCCTCTCTCTGTGTGTCTCTCATGAATAAATAAATATTTTTTTAAAAAATAGTGGATACACAACACTATACATTTGTTCAGAACTCATAGAACTTTACCAAAGAATGAACCTTAACGTACACAAATTTTAAAACATTTCAGAAATCAAGGGATCACAGGATGAAATGCAGATGACAACAAAACAATCTATATTACAAAAGTATGAATACAAGTTCACTGAAGGAGAAAGAGATACTGATCTAAGTTACCTTGGAAATGAGTGGATTCTATGAAATTAAAGGAAAAAAACATTTATCCATCTAATAAACAAATTGAAGGTAAGGGTTAATAATTCTGATACCTCTGTACCTGTATATTTGAACAATTAAGTAAACAAACAATTACAATTAAATTAACAATTAAGTCAGGTGGTTGGAGCCAAATGACTCACTGTTGGAGTGGGTGTTTACAAATAAGCAAGGGGAGATGGCTAAAATGACCTATAAAGATAAGTTGAAATAGAATTGACATCAATATGAACTCATGTTTAACCTAATATATATGTTTGCAATATGGGAATATTTATTTATGTGTATATATACATGTTAGTATATACACTTATATATTTCCTTGCTTTACTATCTGAGAAGCCCTAGAATATCAACACCCCAGTAGCAATGAGCATACCCAATATCCACATGCTGATTTTTTAATGCCTTTTTAAAAATGGAAGGAAACAGGGCTTCTTGGAGAAATGGTTAATTATTAGACCGGGGCAGGAAATATAAACTATAAGCCTGGAGTACCTTGTGATATCAAAAAGTAAGTGAAAAAACAAAAAATTAAAATAAAACAGAACAAAGATGATCATATCAAGGGATACAGGAGCTAATTGCAAGAGCCCCTACTGGCCAAAGCTGGAAAATTTGACCAACCAGTAAAGTGCTTTGGCCACTAAAATGCTCTGTGCCTTGTGAATGAATGAATAAACTAAGGGCATCTTCTAAATTACCTCCATCACTTCACTTGTCAATAAACTGCAGGTCTCTTAGGGATAGAAGAACATAACTTTCTTTCCAGTGTTCATCATCATTACAATAGATTTATTTAAAAGCAAATTCTGTTGATATTGTCTTTGGACACCATAAGAATATTAGAATCACACAAACACCTGACAATACTGAAGACACATAAAAATGAAAAAAAAGTAAAAATCATTTAGCCAAACTAAACATAAAACCAATATTCTATGTCTATGACCTATTCTAAAATGGCTCTCTTAGGATAAAGGAAGGTTATTCTAAAGTGCCATGATGCAAGATGAATGCCTGAGTCAGACTCAAACTATCTCTCCAGATTTTAGGCTGGCTATTTGTCCTGCAGCCTCAATTCTGTGATGGGTTATTGATTTTCAGTTTGTCCAGGTTTTTCTTGTAAGAACAGGAAGAAAGATTTCCATTTACCGTATCAGACCTTGTCCCAGTCCATATGGGCAGATATAAGAGAATACTATAGACTGGGTGGCTTATAAAAAGCAAACCTTTATTTCTTATACTTGTAGAGGCTAAGAAGTCCAAGATCAAGGTTCCAGCATAGTCACACTCTCATGAGTTCACAACCAGCAACTTCTTGCTGTGTCCTTACATGGTAGAAGAGCCTAGGGAGCTCTCTAAAGCCTCTTTTATAAGACACTCATCCCATTCATGAAGGTTCCAGTCTCATGACTCCCAAAGGCCCCACCTACTAATACCATGATATTGGGCATTAGAATTCTAGGTCACCATGAAAACAGTTTGTAGTTCTGCAGTATTTATATTTTAGATAGGCAACTGGGTTCAAATGGAGTTAAAAGGAACCTTTTTATATTTAACCATATACACTAGAAATAATAGCGATGTGGTAATACATTAATTCTACACTTTGAACTATTATCTAGACCAGGTGTTTGTCAAAGTCTGGTCCCAGGACTGGTGGTATCAGCCTCACCTGAAAACTTGTTAGAAATGCAAATTCATGGGGTGCCTGGGTGGCTCATTTGGTTGAGCATATAGGACTCTTGGTTTCCACTCAGGTCATGATCTCAGGGTCATGGGATGGGCTAGGCCTCCAGCTATACTCTGGGTGTGGATTCTCCTTAAGATTCTCTCCCTCTGCCCCTCCTCTTGCATGCATGCTTTCTCTCTCTCTCTCTCTCTCTCTCATACCACACACACACACACACACACACACACACACATAAATAAATCTTTAAAAAATGCAAATTTTTTGCCCCCATCTGAGACTCAGGAAAGTGGATCCAAAAATCTTCATTTTAACGAGCCTTACACATGCTTCTGGTGTTATCTCAAGTTTGAAAACTATAGATCAACAGTAAATTACAACTGCAGTTGTAACTGGAATACAGTTATAATTTTCTAATAAAATTGTCTGTTAGCTTCATACCTGTTGTAAAAAGAAAATGTTACTCACTTAGTCATTGTTAATGATTCTATTACTCTGGAGGTTATCTCAAGCAGTCACAAAATAAGATCCTAAAATCATAGAAGGTTTGGATGTGTGAAAATAGAATGACAAATTTAATAAAACATTATAAAATTTATTACCAATTTTTACACTTTTCATCTTGAAACAATTTCATACTTGCAAGAGTACAATTTCAACTTTTCTCCAGCCACCCCAATGGTTAACACTTCACATAAACATAATGCATAATACAATAATAATAACCAGAAAATTGAGAAATTGAAAATACTATTATGCAAACCTTATTCAAGTTTCACTAATTGTCACATTAATGTCCTATTTCAAATCCAAGATTTAACCAGGATTATACATTGCATTTAGTTGCCATGTCTCTTTAATCACCTCTAATCGCCTCTAATTTAGGCAGTTCTTTGTTTTTCATACCCTTGAAACTTCCATGTAAGTCAGCCAGATATTTTGTAATGTGCCTTCAATTTAGACAATTTTGTCTGATATTTTTTAAAAGATTTTATTTATTTATTTATTTATTTATTTATTTATTTATTTATTTATTTGAGAGAGAGAGAGAACAGAGGGAGAGGGAGAGGGAGAAAAGCAGACTCCCCACTGAGCAGAGAGCCCGATCCCAGGACCCCAAGATCATAACCTGAGCCAAAGGCAAGACGCTTAACTGGCTGAGCCACCCAGGTGCCCCCGTCTGATATTTTCTTGTGATTAAATTTGAGTTATGCTTTTTGACAAGACTACTACTGAAATGGTATTATGCCTTCTCAGCACATCATATCAATGTTATTCTTGGTGCTATCTTTATCACTTGGTTAAGATGATGCGTTCCAGGTTTATCCATGTCAAATTATTATTCTTTTCCCTTGAAAATTAATAGGTATCTAATGGGACAAGTATTTCGAAATTATTAAAATATTATTTTTCTCATTATACTTTGCCTATTAATTTTAGGATCCCCTGATGATTCTTGCCTGCAACAATTATTACCAAAGTAGTCACCAAATAGTCATTTTTTAAAATTCCATTAATTGCAACTCTTATTAATTACACTTATTAATTGCAATTCTACTATACTTATAAATTGCAATTCTATAATTAAAGGGAGGTAAAGAGCTAGCCTTTAACTCCCTTTAATTTTGTATTCAGTTAATTTTGTATTCAGTTTTGTATTTATTTATATTAGTATAAGCTCATGAAAATTTATTTTACCCTATGGGGTATGCTCCACCACCACCATTATTTATATTGTTGCTCAAATTGTCCTAAGGCAGCCCCTGGTAACTTCAAGTTGGCTCCAGTATCTTTCCAACATGCTGTCATTATTTTATGAGAACTTGCTTACTTTTTGATACTGCTTCTTATTCTAGGATCATTGTGTACTTTCTCCATCCCAACTCTGTTATCACTCATTTCTTCAAAAAGCATTAGTTCATTTTACTAAAGAATAATACTTGGGGGATGGGGATTAAAGAATATACTTATCATGATGAAAAAAGTAGATAAAATCATTTTTTAATTAATATTTAGAAGCTAAGATCTAGGCATGAGATGTGCTTATTGCTATTAAGTTGTTCTTGCTCCTTGGCCTGACTTATAACTATTTCCCATAAAAAAAAAAAAGAAATCTGGCTCACATTGTCCACATTATGTTTATTTTTTCTCGGTTCCAGAAAACACATAGAATTGCTAACACAAACCTCTGTCGAAAAATAAATTACACTCTAAAGTACGTGTGTGCCATGCATTTGAACAAATGTATTGTGAAGTCCTTCATGTTTTTCACTTAGTTATATATTTCTGGAATTTTGTATTGTTATTTAACATATAGGAGAGCATCTTTAGGTCCAGAAGCCCCCAAGCAGGTCTCAAATTTTCCACTTGTAGCACCTAATTATATAAAATTATATCAATTTTCAACTATATAAAACTATGCTTCTTACATATTTCATATTATTAAAGATTTCTTTATTTTTCTATTTTTTTCTCTCATTTTCATTTAGAGAACACATTGCAATAAGGTGTAGTAAGTACCAAAGGGCAGGGATTTTTTTTTTCTTTTTCTACTGTAGCCCTAGCATCTGGAACAGAATTTGACATATACTAGGCACTCATTAAAAATGTCTTGACTAGAGTATTCAAAGAATTATACATACATTTCTACAATGGGAATTTTGCCAAAATTGCCAAAATTGAGTTGTTGTTGTTTGACAATCACCACTAGGGGACGGTATAAAACATTTGTACCTTAACTACCAAACAAATGTTTAAAGTTGGCCCATGAAAGCAAGGTTAGGGATGTCACTATACGTAATATACATAGGATCCCTGGGTGGCGCAGCGGTTTGACGCCTGCCTTTGGCCCAGGGCGCGATCCTGGAGACCCGGGATCGAATCCCACATCGGGCTCCCGGTGCATGGAGCCTGCTTCTCCCTCTGCCTGTGTCTCTGCCTCTCTCTCTCTCTCTCTCTCTCTCTCTCTCTCTCTCTGTGTGACTATCATAAATAAATAAAAATTAAAAAAAAAATACATAGCTTGACTTACGAAAAACCTGGCGGTATTTATATAAGAAAAGTATTAAATGTACAAACCTACTAAGTGCTCATCTGTGATAACAGAATGAACATTTTAGGAAGAGTAGCTCTGTTAGGAAAAAATGAACCGGGCCTTAGAGAGCGTTGTCTTTAGTATTGATGGATAGGAGATGTGTAGCAGGAAAAGGAGAGAGTGAAGTGGAAGCTGATGAAGCCACAGGAACAGTATCAAGGTGTGCATCACCAAGGATGATTTGAAGAATCTTACGTTAAAGTTAAATCATTGCCAAGTTGAGCAGTGAAGCAACATGTAGGGAATGTTGGTAGTGTTTTGTCTCTGTTAAGAGAAGAAGCTCAGATGAGTGCTTATCTGATGTCACAAAGCTATTCTAATTCCAGAATCCATGCTTTTTCTCACTACTTAAACTGCCTTCTTGCTCCTAAATTCTTCGTGAAGAAAATTTGAATTTAAAATAGTGCCTAAAATTGCTCCAATATTGAGCTTTTAAAAATTCCTAGGAAAACAAGACCAGTAGCTGATTTTGTCTTAATCTAAAATTACTTGTGAAGTTATTTTTAAGAATTTTGACTGCTTTATAATTACATGAATTATAATACATGAGTTTCATTTTCACCTCTTAATAAATAAGAGCTCTTAGAGCTGGTCACTGTTTCAATGAGAAATTTAAAACATGAGGGTGAAATTAAAACATTCTTTCACCTCAAAGCGTTTCTTCTTCAGTGAAAACACAGAATCTATTTGAATAGTGTGTTTAGAACTCTGCTTTCCAGATATTCCTAGAGAAAAGAGATGATTTCACTGGCATTTTAATGGCTTTCCTTTGAAGGTTTCAAATGCATTGTAGAATCTGCTGAATTATTTTAAAAAAAAAAGAAGTAATAAGATATATAAAATATATTATTTAGATATATTGTGCTCCATTAGTCTCTTTGAGAGTAAAATTAATTGTTTTAAGGAAGTCAATCTCTCACAAATTAATTATGACTTTAATTAAACATCTCTAAGAATCAAAAACCAACTGTCAGGCAAGATTTGAAGTAGAAATTACCAAAATTTCATTATTTTATGTCCTTTATAATCAAACCTCAATGTGATTGTGTTTGTGTTAACTAAGCTTTTTAATAACCATTAAAGTCATTTGTCTATTTCTGAAATGATCATGTACTTGGAATTTAAAATATTTGAAATTTATGCTTTTAGCAAAGAACTTAGTGTTTTCATCTCATGACAGCTATAACCATGTAGTAGAATAATACCTAAAGACACAAATTATTAGGAAAATTTCTAAATATAACTTTAAATTAATCTTTCCCATTATTCTTCCATTAATTGTACTTTTAATAATTACACATCCCTTAGTAGGAAATTGAGGAAAAAAAGATGGCAAAGACTTTTATGTGAAAAAATATTCCAAAGTAGAATAAAATATTATTTGTTTATAATAAAAAGACTTAAATCTCTGGCTACATAAATATAAGAACATGAAATATTACGTAATTTTAAATAATATGTAAAAAGAATAACATAAATACTAACAAATGAAATGTGATAAATACATGGAAACAGTGGTTGAAAGATTGATGTTAATTATATTAATTATAGGGCAGCCCTGGTGGCCTAGCGGTTTAGTGCTGCCTTCAGCCCGGGGTGTGATCCTGGAGACCCGGGATGTAGTCCTACGTCAGTCTCCCTGCATGGAGCCTGCTTCTCCCTCTGCCTGTGCCTCTGCCTCTCTCTGTGTCTATCATGAATAAATAAATAAAATCTTTTTTTAAAATTATATTAATCATTATATTAATCATAATTATATTAATCATAAACACATGCTTTGACATGTACTCTATAACACAGTTATAACATTTCAATAAACTAGAGTCTAAATTATGGAAGCATTAACTTGGTTTTCTTAAAAGATAAGTTTATATACTGGATTTTGACAATTTATTTTCTGAAGGACACAGCAAATTACTTAAAATAATTGGATGAATTACAAAACTATAGATCATTTATTGATAACAATTAAAAATGAAAGTATATTTGCCTATAATGTGCTATGCCTTTTTTTTAATGTGCTATACCTAAAGTAAACAGAAAAACCATCCATAGTACTGAATGACTAAAAAGTCTGGATTACAAAAATTTCCAAAGCTTTAATTTGCTATAATCAATATTTAGAATAAAGAATTTTTCAAATCTGCCATGTGTATATATGTATTTGTAGCTCTATATGTGTGTATGTGTGTGTATATATATATATTTGTATATATGTTTGTATATATATACACATATTCTGAACCATTGAAAGTAAGCTGCAGGCATCATGACACTTTATCATTAAATATTTATGCAGGCATCTTCTAAGAAGAAGAAGAAGTTGCTTCTACATTTTTGTAGAAAATGATGGTTCATTTTAAGTGTCAACTTGCCTGGCTGCAATATCCAGATATTTGGTCAAACATTCTGAATGTTTCTATGAAGGTGTTTTTGGATGAGTTACATTAAAATCATTAAACTTTGATGGGTGAAATTGGTGAAGAGGGTCGAAAGGGAAAAAGAAAAAAAAAGTTCTAAGAGCAGTGGAGATAAAGCATAGAATGAATTAAACAATGTAAGATTCAGAAACACCACATAATAAAACAAACACAAAATTTGCTGGAAAGTTTTTAAGTGATGTCAACAGGATATGTGCCCTAGTGGCAAGGCGGTGTCTCTAAGGGCCTTGCTAAGCCAGGCTCAGTCTGTGGGGTTCAACTAGCTGTGTCCCATCTTCCTTCCATATTCTCTGCTCTTTTTCTGGGGAATGCATTATTGGGAATAAACCAATAGTAGTAATCTTCATAATAATGTCTACAAAGTAGGGGAAACTATATTTGTATCTTGCAAATTGATCAGTGCTTCATTTTGCTAAAAGTTATGTCAGTAAGAATACCAAAACAAGCATGTTGAACTTTTGCTCTTCAAAAATGTAGCTCTTTAAACTTGGCACTAATATGATTTCTCTCTCCTTATTCTTAAGGCATTTTATATATTTTGCTCTCAGTGTCAGTAAAAATTTTTTAAAAACCCACCCCAAAACAAAAAAACAACACCCAACGTATCTTTCTGTGATACCCTGCATTTTCAACAGGTCTTGTTGATACTCAGTGCCCACAGGCATGATGCATGTCTGTGTGTGTGCATGCATGTCCATGTGTATGTGTGCATGTATTTGATGGCTGCAAGGCATATATTTGGAATCAGGTTCCTACATCGCACGGCCTGTCTTCCAATAATAATGATAGTGTCTTAGTCTGTTTGGGCTGCTATCACAAAGTACCAAAGACTCAGTGACTTATAAGCAGCAGTAATGTAAGTCTCATGGTTTTGGAACCTGAAAGTCTGAAATCAGTATGCCAGCATGCCTGGATGAGAGCTGTCTTCTGGGTCTGGGACAGCAGATTGCTGTCTTCAGACTGTTACATGAGGGAAAGACAGTAATAGAGCTCTCCCGAGACCCTTTTATAAGGATACTAATCCCATTCATGAGAGCTCCACCTACGGTTTATAACCCACATCATCTCCCAAAGTTTCTCCCATCCTTCTATCATTAAAAAAAAAAAAAAGAATTTCAAATAGAGATCACCCTCCATAATGTGGGTGGGCCTCACCCCATCAGTTGAAGGCCTGAATAGAACAAAAGGCTGGCCTCCTTAAACAAGAATTCTGCCAGGAGAGGTATTTAAACTTGAACTGTAACCCTAGTTCTTCCTGGTTTGCCAGAAGACTGCCCCTGGACTCAAACTGCAACTCTTTTCTGAGTCTCCAGTCTGCTTTTATGCTCACTATGTACCCACAATAGCATGAACCCTCTCTTTTTTAGAGATAGAGAAACACAGTGACCAGAGGGAGGGACAGAAAGAGGGAGAGAGAGAATCCCAAGTAGGACCCAACACAAGGTTCAATCCCACAACCCTGGGATAATGACCTGAGCTGAAATCAAGAGTTGGATGCTTAACCAACTGAGCCACCCAGGCGCCCTGGCATGAACCAATTTCTTTCTTTTTTTTAAATTTTATTTATTCATGAGAGAGGTAGAGACATAGGCAGAGGGAAAAGCAGTCTCCTGGCAGGGAGTTCAATGTGGGACTCGATCCCCAGACCCCAGGATCATGTCCTGAGCCAAAGGCAGATAGATGCTCAACCACTGAGCCACCCAGGTGTCCCCAATTTCTTAAAATAAATAGCTTTCTCTATGTATACACATCTTTTTCTCTGTAGAACTCTTAATACAAAAATCATTTTCATATTTTAAAAATTTCACATTTTCAAATTTCGAGATTTCCCAATATACATATATGTTAATTTAATTAATTTATATATTCATAAATTTAATTAATTTATAATTTATTAATTTATTTAATTAACTTATAATTTATTAATTTATAAATTTAATTAATATATATAAATATATATTTCTCCAAAATATAATTTTAGCCCTTTTTTTTGAACTTTGATTCAGAGTTCATGCTTCTTACTTTGCTTTTTCCTATGTCATCTGACATTTTGAAGAGACTTAGCCAACAGAAACAAGGTCCCACATTTTGGGATCTTTATGTTTTTCCTTGCTGCCATTGTTCTTGTTTTTCTAAGCCTGTGTGTTTCCAACGATCAGGAGGTTAGATGTTAAGCTTGATTTGACTCAGGTGTAGCACTTTGGGCAAGAATACTTCGTAGGCCCTGCAGTACTTCATTAGGAGCTATATCATGTCACATGATCCACCATCAGTGAGACTTCATTACATGGTAACTCCCAGATCTCTCCATGGTAAAAGTATTTTTTTCCCTGCCTCATGAAATACCCAGTGATATTTGGGTGAGGGTGGGGTGATACTTTGGTTTCAGTGCATATCCTGTTTTTCAACAATATTTCCTCTAATGATTTTATGCTCTAGTGATGATTCCTTTCTGAATTATTTGGCTCAACGTTACAAAATGGGCATTTTTTAATTCCATCATTCCCTCTTCTTTTTTAATTGGTTGTTTTCAACTTCCATTTAAAAAAGGAGAGTGTGTCATCTCATTACCAGAGGGTTGAACATACTTCCTCAAAGACTTATGCTAAATGCTTAACTTTCCCTTTAATTACTAATTTTGAGGATAAGGGATATAATAATCTCTTCATTGGTAGCCTATCTCTCACTGACACCACAATGAATTAATGGATTTTTATATATTCAGTGGTTACAGTCAATTATATTCATTATTCCTTTTGATGCTCAAATTGTTCTGAAACTGATTCCTGGGTCCTTGTGACATGTCTCCATTCTTTGAGAGCTTATTTTCTGACACGACAGGATGCATCAGGCTCACTGTGTACTTTCCCTAAGCCAGCCCTTGAGAAACCATTTCTCCAAAATAATATTTAGAAACCACAATCTGGTCACAGGTGTGCTCACTGGATATTTTTAAAATCATGTTTAAATGCATGGCTGAGCTGACATGTACATGGGTGTTTTTGAAGGCATCTAGACAGGTAAAGCTGACATATAACATGGACTTTAATGAGCCACGGGCACAGAGAACAATCAAAATTACTATTCAGTGAGCACTCAGTAGAAGATGTTAAATTTAAAGCAAACAACTCTCTCCACTCCCTCTTCAGTTGACCTCAAATCAAAACAAAACAACAACAACAAATTATATATATATATATATATACACATGTATATGTATATGTATATATATAAGATAACAGCATTTGAAAATTAAAAAAGAAAGTGATCAGCATACTAGAAAGTTTGAAGGCATCTCAGGTAATAAATAGGATCAGACTGAAATTAAAAATAGGATGAGGAAGACATAGCCCTTAACAGTAAATAAAAGTTCTGTTCTTCTAAAGATAACCAAGGGTTAGCTCCAGAATTCAACTCAGTAAAGGCAAAGAGCAAGGACGGACCACTTAATTAAGAGACTTTGTAAAAAAAAAAAAAAAAAAAAATACTAAGGTTTAAAAAAAAAAAGCAGGGGGATGGGGAGGCAAAGGAGAAGCAGCTCCACCCAGGAGCCATATGCACTAAGAGCTTTAATCCCATGATAAAGCCCTCTTTAATTTGTCTAATTATGCAAGTCCCAGACAGCTAGACTATTCCATGCTCAATAACCTACAGAGCCATGGCATGTCCTACTCACAGAAACATAGCCCTGCTCCCCATAAAAACACCTCTCATGTTGGAAGGTCTGCCAGAAAAACATAACACACCTACCACTATAAGTCATTCTAATCATTCAATAAGTACAAATCCTATGTCTAAGGATCACCATATATTGGAGGAAAACCAATAGCATCCATGGCAAAAATCAAAATGAATAAACAAAAAAATTAACCTTTTAGGAAACAAATAATTTAGAAACAAAAATGTAAACTATCCCAATTAGTTTCCTCAAGGAAGTTTAAGAGAATATTACATCCATAAAACAAAAAGAGACTATTACTAAAACAAACCACCAGAGAATAAGAGTTTGTGAAAATTAAAATTTTAGTTGTGATTACAAAAGAAAACAGTCAATGCACTGACTAAGAGAATAATCAAGCAAGATCAGGCTTAGTATTGGAAAGATTAAGAAATTCTCCATAATATAGAATATATATGTACATTTAACTACTATTACATATAAATTTGTATGTAAATAACTGTTTTTAATATTTGTTTGTTCATTTATTATCTATTTTTGCAACGTGGAGGTTCAATTCCAGAATGCCAATGTTAACCTAACAAACATTCCAGGAGGAGTTCATGATTAATGAAGGAAAAGAAATACTATTGACCATATGGGGGTCAGGGATACCAACACCCCATGTGGTCAAAAATCTGCATGTAACTTTTGACTCCTGAAAAACTTTTTTTTTAAGATTTTATTTATTCATGAGAGACACACAGAGAGAGAGAGAGAGGCAGAGACACAGGCAGAGGGAGAAGCAGGCTCCATACAGGGAGCCTGACGTGGGACTCGATCCTGGGTCTCCAGGATTACACCCTGGACTGAAGGTGGCACTAGACTGCTGAGCCACCCAGGCTGCCCATGACTCCTGAAAAACTTAATTGCTAATAGCCTACTATTAACTGGAAGTTCTATTGATAGCATAAACAGTTGGTGAACACATAATTTGTATATGTACTGTATACTGTATTTTTAAAGTAAGCTAGAAAATGTCATTAAGAAAATCATAAAGGAGAGAAAATACATTTATAATATTGTACTGTACTTAAGGAAAGAAATCCACATAAAAGTGGGCCTGCACAGTTCAAACCCATGTGTTTTGAGGATCAACTATAACCAAAAAAATAATAGAAACATTTTTAATTAAAAGGGCCTATTAGGTGTTCAGCTGGGTACGTAGCAGAAACCTGCATATTGATAATTCTAGTGAAATTTCAGGCTTCAAGGAAAAGAAGAAATCAAGAAATATTTCAGGGAAAAGATAACAATAAAAAAATAATATGTCAAGTAAATGAAATTAAACCTTGTCAGCAAAATTGGATGCTCAAGGGCAGTAGAAAATGCTATCAAATTTGAGTGGAAAAATAATTTTAAATAATAATTCTACATATAGTTAGTCTAAGAATAAAATCTAACAAAGTAAATGCATTTTAAAGACATAAGGACAAAGAAAGTTTACAAATAATCCCTACCTACCATGAATAAATAATGCTTGGAATATTACAAAATAAGGAAAAAATGCAAGAGGAATAATACCATAAGACAAGAAAGCATCAGCCTGAGTATGAACTAGAAGGATGGTCCTCAACCCTGTACAAGCATTAGAATCACATCTGAGCTCTTAAAAGTACAACTGTCCAAATGAGAAGATCATCCTGGATTCTGGCAATATTCTATTTCTTGGATTATAAGTACACAGAGGTGTTCACTTTGCAATGTTTAATCACAAAAAGTATGTATGCCTAATTTCCACCTCAGACTTATTTTTATTTTTTATGATTTTTTTAAATTTTTATTTATTTATGATAGTCACACAGAGAGAGAGAGAGAGAGAGGGAGAGACATAGGCAGAGGGAGAAGCAGGCTCCAGGCACCGGGAGCCCGACATGGGATTCGATCCCAGGTCTCTAGGATCACGCCCTGGGCCAAAGGCAGGCGCCAGACCGCTGCGCCACCCAGGGATCCCCCACCTCAGACTTATTAAACCAGAAAATCAAGGGGTTGACTCCAAGTGTGGGCATTTTTTAAAAAAGCTCCTTCGGTTATTGTAATTTGCATCCAAAATGCATTCACTGCCCCCAAAAGAAGCTAAAGTTAAAACAAATTAATATTTCGTGAACCCCTGATAAAGAAGATTAAGTTAATCATGCTCCTTAATTTGTAGCATATTAAAAACCCTCTTGTTTTATTCATTTTTTTAATAGATGTGTTCCTTACTGTCACCTCCTACTCTCATTCTCCATTCTTCCCCAACTATTCTATTGTTTAGTGTTTATCCTTTTGTTTATATGTTTTTCATCAAATATAAATTGTTATGTGTGCTTGCAATTTTAAATGACTTTGAAAGATATTTTGTTCAATATCTTATTCTGTTCCTTGAGATACCTACTGTCCAATATGATAAATCAAAAACTAGATTGTTTTAAAATCTATTAATATAAAATGTTTAACACCAAAATGAACTCCAAAACAAAAACTATTTTAAAATATTTAATTTTACTCTTGCACTGTTGGTGGGAATGTGAACTGGTGCAGCCACTCTGGAAAACTGTAAGGAGGTTCCTCAAAGAGTTAAAAACAGAGCTACCCTACAACCTAGCAATTGCACTGCTGGGGATTTACCCCAAAAATACAGACACAATGAAACACCAGAACACCTGCACCCCAATGTTCACAGCAGCAATGTCCACAATAGCCAAACTGTGGAAGGCGCCTCGGTGTCCATTGAAAGATGAATGGATAAAGAAGATGTGGTCTACACATACAATGGAATATTACCCAGCCATTAGAAACGACAAATATGCACCATTTGCTTCCACATGGTTGGACCTGGAGGGTATTATGCTGAGTGAAATAAGTCAATCGGAGAAGGACAAACATTATATAGCCTCATTCATTTGGGAAATAAAAAAATAGTGAAAGGGAATAAAGGGGAAAGGAAAGAAAATGAGTGAAAATATCAGTGAGGGAGACAGAACATGAGAGACACCGAACTCTAGGAAACGAACAAGGAGTAGTGGAAGGGGAGGTGGGTGGGAGGTGGGGGTGACTGGGTGACGGGCACTGAGGGGGCACTTGACAGGATGAGCACTGGGTGTTATGTTATATGTTGGCAAACTGAACTCAAATAAATAAATAAATAAATTTAATTTTAGATAAAAAACTGATCAAGGAAATAGAGTTTTCATTTTATGAAACATTAATTTTCAAGATGACTTCTTTCTCAGAAGGATCAAATTATTTTAGTTTGGGGGGGCATGTGGTACTATTGTGGCACATTATATGTAAGACATATTTAGTTATTATTCCACTTGTAAAGTTTTGAGTATTATAAAACTTTTGATTTCACATTTCGTCATATTTTGTGTCTAATTTGTATCTTATTTTGGACTAATTCTTATGTATGTTTTTAGCACAGCACAGCATAATTTCAAAGTCCATAGAATGGTCTTAGATTCCTATCTTGAATATGGAAACATTCTTTAGAAGTGATATTTTTTCTCTGATTGCATTGCTTTGCTGAAGAAATTTAGCATTCAACCAACAAATTTGTGATCTCATGAAGATAGTATATTAACAGTTTGAATCTGTCACAGGACAGGTATCATAATTTGATCTGAAATAGCACATATACTTGTGTGTACATACTCCAGTTACATACACACAGAATCATTTAATTGAACATTAAAATAGTAAAACATACGTAAAGCAGGCAAAAAGAATTAAGGATGTAAGAAGATACAAACTCTTTGGGTGTCTATAATATTCTGATCTCTTGTGAGCATATGTGGAAGGACAAAATAAAGTCTTCTATCCACAGATACTGAAAGAGGAAGAGCTTCCACCTGCCTCTGGGAGAGACAGCTGACTACTTAGCCAGAGATTCCTTAGGAGGTGGCCAAAATGGTCAGGCAATGAGCTCCAAGCTGAAGCTCCAACAAAAGGAAAAAGTAATTCATATGGCCATTCCAGTAGAGAGTTTCTTATTGAAATATCTACATAAATGAAAAGTTAGAATTGTCAAGTCCATGCTGTGCTTGGAAGATGATATGGAAGATGAAATAGAGGAAAATGTTTACAATGTAGAACAAAAATGCACATGGACATGTACATAACTGTCTGCAAACACAGGACTTTAAACCAATGGAAATCTGTATATTACTTTTTACCCATTTATTACTGAAAAATTGTTCATTGTTACCATTGGCGAAGAAATTAGAAAGGTGTTCATCTTTTAAAACTGTATTGCTTTTTCAATGGAAAAGTTCATTATCTAATCTATAGTCACAGGACTGTTACAAGGTCACAAATGTACATACATAGACAGAGAAGGCATGATCCATTTAAAAGAGAAACTTGGGGCAACGTTAAATCTGATGACCCTATTACCAAACTATACACCACATCATATGCATATCTTTACAGAGAAAAAAGAATGAAGATAGATATACCCCTACATATTCTTACACTACATTATTTGACTTAATCCATTTAATAACTCTGAAAGAAAAAAAACTCTGAAAGATACAAAGAATGAAGTAGTATAGATATGGTGATATATAGATATTGATACAGTTATAATATAGCCATCCCATAGCCCTGAAAGAGAACTTGCACTAGTTTTGAGTGTTCCATGTCATGGTTCAAGAAACTAAGACAGAAATGAACCAAATGATTTGCTCAAAGTCCTACACCTAGAGGCAGCGCGAGACACGGAGCCAGGTTGATACATTCAGTGTCATTCTGCTATGTATTTTATCTCATAACTTCAAATAACCAGAGGTAGTTTCTGTTTTATGTTCATTTACAGAGAAGTGGCTATTTCTCTGCCTTTTAAGCAACACCATCCTTGATAATAATACCCATGCTTGCAGAATAATAGATGCCCATGTCTTAATCCCTAGAACTTGTGAATACGTTAAGGTTACGGGACAAAGGGAATTTAAGGATGTTAATCAGCTGACCTTAAAATAGATCATCTTGCATTATCTGGGATGAGCCCAGGGAAATCACACAGATCCTTAAAAATGGAAGAAGACAGAAAGAGACAGTCAGAGGAAGCTGTAACTATGGAAGAATGGGGAGAGAGAGAGAGATGCAATATTGTTGGCTTTGAAGAGGATGGAAGGGAGCCCAAGCTAAGGAATGCTCTAGAAGCTGGAAAAAGCAAGGAAATAGATTCTTCCCTAGAAACTCCAGAAATGAACACACCCCTGCCAACACCTTGATTTTAGCCCAATGGGACACATGTTGGACTTTAGCTATAGAACTATAAGATACATTTGTGTTGTTTAAGCTTTTTATGGTAACTTATTCTAGCAATAATAGATAACGTAGATGATAGATAGATGATAGATAATAGATGATAACTTTATATATATATAAATGTTGTATATGATGTATATATATATATATATGTGTATATATATATATATATATATATATATATATATACATCTTATTTGCCTATGATAACAAACACCATTTCTAGTTCAAGTCACTGGAGATGGGCAATCCAGCTGTGGCTCCCACCAGTTCTGCTTGGCTCTACTCCATGACTTCTCTCATTTTAGGACCCACTACAAAGAAGTAACTACTATCTGGGTCATGTTCTTCTCAAGTAAAGGTGTCAAAAAAAAAAAAAAAACACACACACACACACAACCAAAACTATATAAGGACATTTCAAAGATTTCACTCAGATGTGGAATATGTCATACCTGCTCACATTCCACTGGTCAAAGTCAATCACATGACCAAACTAAAAGTAATGGAAATCTGTGGCTTACTTGGCAGAAAGGAAAGGGAAATGTAATTGATAATTATGTAATACAATGTGTCACAGATATGAAGAATAATGTACTTAAACTATGACATGCAAAGTTTTCCTATTCATCTTTCCTAAGCTAAATTAATCATTCCTGGGGAAGTTAAAGTAAGGTGTTCTGATGACTACTTTCCATAGATGCTCAAAGAGACAGAGTATGGCTGTTCTCAAGGGAAAAAACAGCATGGAAGCATCACTAGCTCCTCACTTTTTCATCTTCAGCTTCAGGATTAAAGTAAACCTATATGATGTAAAAAGACTTATTAAAGCTTTCTTCCTCTCTACATTATTTTCACTCAATATGTATTCACATGCTGAGCACTGTTCTAAATACTGGGAAGATTTTGTTGCAGAGAAGAAGGAAACAAAGGAGAGGGGAGCTTATGAGGTTGATCTGAGGCAATGATACAGAGTAAATTAAATGTAGTTTTACCTTTGAAAATAGCTTCATGTTTTGCATATTTATTTTCCTGGCAGGGCCTCTGCTATTTCCTCCAGCTAATCTCTAATGTCAGGAACTCATGCCACACCATGTCTGTCTTTCCAGGCCCCACCCCACCTAGTCCTCTCTCACCAGCATCCTATGCTCTCATATATCTCATGCCTCTTTCTGCTGTCAAAACCAACCTGTCTTTTGTTCAGTTGTGAGTAATTCTTAGTTGGTCCTTTCTCAAATCCCCTCTCCACCACACTACACACTTATCAGTAGTCACTTCTGGCAGCATGGACTCCTACAGATCCAGACCTATGTAACTCTAAAGGAAGCATGTTTTTGAGAAGGATACTACTTAACCTCCACTAACAAGTTTATCCAATAGACATTTATGAAGCTTGCATTCCATTGGAGGCGGTATGCAAGCAGCAGGGAATACAAAGTTAAAAAAAAATGCTCTTCCAACCCTGGACACCTCACATCCTTAGAGGGGAGACACCTATATAAACAAACACAAAAAATGCTGTTGTGCTGATTCAGAGTTGGTTGGACTTCCAATCCATGCTTTAACCTTGCCGTGTTCTTTTCTGGACATAGGCAGCCACGATCTGCAGGATGTCTGGATGCTCCATTAGCTGGCTTTCTGTTAGATCCAGCCAAAGGCAGGTGCTGGCTAGAGACTAGGAAGCATTTTAAAAAGATAAAAACATTAAATAAAAACTGAGGCATAGAGAATTCATAACTTGCTAAAACACCATCGTTACCAGGTGGCGGACATGCAATTTCAAACCTGGGCTAATCAATAAAGATTCCTCTTTATCAATATCCTATATTGAACACAGTAATCTAATACCACCCCATGCCACTTAACAGAGCTGTGAGGAAGTGGAACAAGGAGAGATGATAGATAGGTTCTAAAGAGATGTCCAGACACAGAGAAGATCCGAGAACATGTGGGAAGCAAGAGATAATAGGTCTATATGAGATTTCCTGTGCAGACTCCTAAAATAGTCAAAGAATAAGATAGGGGCACCCAGGTGGCTCAGTGGTTGAGCATCTGCCTTTGGCTCAGATCCTGATCCCCGGGTCCTGGGATTGGGTCCCACATCAGGCTCCCCACAGGGAGCCTGCTTCTCCTTTTGCCTATGCCTCTGCCTCTCTCTGCCGAGGGTGGGGGAAGGAAGGGTTTGGCCCTGCCAACCGTGGTGTGATGTGGTTCGATATGCTCCCAGGATCAGCGTCATGGCCATGTGCTTGGTCATCCCTGGCATAGCCACGGCGCACATCCACAGGTTCAGTAACAGGGGCAAGGAAAAAAGGCTTGCCTATTATCCATATCAGTGGAGTTTGATGCAAAGAGATAGGTGAGTCCCTGGAATTAATCATTACTATGTGTCAGAGGGTTTGGAGAATATCGATTAAGGAAGCATTTTCCTGTTTGATGAAAAATACCTCGGTTACAGCTCATCTACCCCTTCTAGAAGGTTATGCAGTGTATTAATGTAGTGCATAATAAAAACAAAAAGTAAAAGCTAAAAAAAAAGACATCTCTCTGCATGTCTCTCATAAATAAATAAATAAAATCTTAAAAAAAGAAAAGATCGAAGAGGGGAATTCGGGTTGAGACAGCGATGGGAAAGATGGAGTAAGTTAGAAGTTGCAAATAGAAGGTCCTTAGGGCTTATGCTGAGTGGAAGCAGGTAAGAGGACAGGAAGACAGATTAAGAGAAAAGCAAGAAAGGGGAGCATTATACAGATGCTCGCAAGGGGCCTTCCTGAGATGGAAGACCCTGCCAGCTTCATATCCCAGGGAGAGACCTTTGGGTCTGTAGCAAAATCTGAAGCAGGTCTACAGAGGCCTCCTTTCATGGCTTTCTGCTCGGCACCAACTCAATGGTGGGAATTGGTTACAGGATGGGCACTTTTCTCTGGACTCACGTGTGTCAGTAGTCCTCGCTATCAGTGATGAGCTTACCAAATAAAACAAATGCACTATGTGGGGTTGCACAGAAACTGCAAATAGACAACTAAGTCATTGTCTTTTTAGGTTCCATAGGCATTATTGATTGAGGAAGAACAACAGATGAAACGCAAATAGAATTATAACTACAGATCTATTGCTACACTACTGATATTATTCCGAGTACCCTTGTGTGTCCTCATTGCCTTGCTTCGATTTTCCCAGGCATTTGTTCCCCCGTGCACCCTGCCCTTTGATCACAATGTTCAAAATGGGGATGGCCATGGAAAATCAGTAGTACCTGCATCAGAGCAGCTCCAGCTGATTAACCTGTAATTAAAATAGGAAAGGAAGGACAATTGTACATACTTCTGTATCTCCATAAAATGCCACCACGGGAGGTACACAGGCCTGTATTGATTTGAGGGTCATGTTATTACACTGCAAGGAAGCCCTGAGAAACACTTCAATGCCGTAAATGTATCAAAATATGAATAAGTGAAAAGTGTCTCAATAGGAAGCACTGGCTGTGCACTAACACTCTTCATCTACACAAGACCAGTTCAAGCATCATGTTTAACCTCCTGGCCGGGCGCTGAGGCGGAACAGGCCAATGCTGGAGAACCTTAGTCTCTCACCCAGAACTTGTTCCCACAAAGAACAAAGGAAAGCACGGGAGTGAGTGGACACAGAGGGCTGTACACTACCACCGCCCCTCCTGGCTGTTGCACCAGTAGCTGTGACAAGCAGCAAGAATGAGGCCAGAAAACCCTCTTTCATCCAGTTGATTTTTAGCACCCGTGTATGCCAAATAATGTGCCAGGCATGAGGGATACAACGGTGAGCCCGTGAGGGATGGTTCTAGCTTAGAGACCGATGAGGAGACTGCAATTTAGAGAAATCATAGCTGGAAACTTGTCAGACGTCACCTAGCAAGTGGAAGCAGAGCCAAGATTCACACCAGCTTTCATCTACCCTTTAAAATTTATCCTTCAAGCACTGTCTCCTGTGACTACTTACTTCTCTCCCTTTGTCACTCAATAATTTTCTCTTAATTTCTCTCTTTTAATTTCTCTCTTTTAAATTTCAGGGCAACAAATTGCATGGGGCAGCCCATCCAGTTACCTAATGAATGTTTCTTTAAATATGAATTGGAAGGCCCCTGGACTTGTATCCGGTTGCAATTTTGTCTTATCTGCTGAGCAGTGTGGGGCTGGGTCTGCCAAGCCCTGGCTTGACTGAATTAATCAGCCCGAGGCTCTCCCAGGGAAGCCAGCAATTCTGCAGTGACTTTCCCCATACAGATGGCCCCTTAGTCAGCTCTGAGAATGCAGAGGGAAGTCTGGCTTGGCGTTTCAGCAGCAGACTGGGTGGACAAAGGCTTGGGTGGACACAGATGCCCAAGCAATTGTATTGAGTCTATTTCCTGTCATTTAAACCCAGTGTCATTTATTATTCAACTCAGAGTGTATTTTAGAGATTCAATTTGTAGGGTATATGACACACATAGTAAATTGGGATGTATTATCTCAGTTCATTTGCTGGAGGACAGGTGTTCACATCACAAGAACCAACAGCCCCATCGACCGTAATTGGTGCCTTGGCTGGCAGTCTGAGCCTAGAGGGCAGGACTAAAAGTGCATGAAGAATGAACTCATAATAATTTCCACACGCGGCATAGTGCATTTCACTTGAGGCTCTCAAAGCACATTTTAGGCATTCATTCCCTTCTCACTACAACACTGCCTGGGCTTGCTCTTGTTCTCCTGCCACAGCCAGGAAAACAAAAGCAAAGAATGGAAGACTCTCGTTCACAGGGGAAAATACAGGCAGGACAGGGATTAAAAACTCAGGAGGCCTGAATCCTCATTCTCTCTCCTTGGAATCCCCCTACTTCCATCTCCGTCTCATGTATTATTTAATGTTGTTAGCCAGGATATTATTAAGGAACCTAGACTGATGGATCCAATTTTGTTCAGGTTAATTAATTTCAAAATGTGTGCAAGTCTGCAAGCTGCACAAAATCACACTCGATACAAATTAAACACAGAAAATGATATATGTGTACAGTTCCCGTAATTGTTACCGTATGTGTCTGTCAAACGTATGTAGCATACAAACACTAATCACAACAAGCCACCCAACACACTTCCAGGAACACGCAGATTGTATGGTTAAGCATTCCTATGTGAAGAGAGGGGAGTCAGTCCGGGAAGGATGGAAAGATTTGTATGAAGCCAAGAAACTCCAGAGCCTAGGTGGTATCTTAACTACATATCTAATGTCATTGCAGAATACTTTGCATGCTAAATTCACTTAAAAATATGAAATTAGAAACCCCTATCCTTGTGGGTTTTGTTAATAATGAGCAGGGAGAAAAATGGAACTTTTGCCCTGGAGCTCAGGTGAAAAGACATAATTAAAAATACTGCCCTAGAAAAAGGATGCCTGCTTCCCAGGTGGCATTTGGCTTTTGCATACTTACAAATAGCCATCGCTCACAAAACCAACACACTCAATTAAACTCCTTCCACTTATCACAAACCCAGTGTTCTTCATTGTCAGTTGAGAAATTCCAAAGGATGAAATGAGTAAATGGAAAAAGAGATTGACTACCAATCTTCCCTTTTCAAGGATAAAGTTTGGAAACATGAAATAATATGAGTCTCTGATCTTTAGAAAATTAAGTTTGACCAATAACATGATGAAGGTGTGCAAGATCAGTACCCACAGCCATGCAGGTAGTACACAGCATAGCATCAGGGCTTCCCAGCACACCCCACACTGAGAATGGAGACCATGGCTTCAGAGGTAGTGCTCTACATTCTATTTGCAGAGGATAAAATGCTTTTTCTCTTAAGTCCAGTTTAGCTAGTTAGTTGACCCAGCCTAAGCCCATAAACAGATATAAAATCATCTAAAACTTTTCAGAGGGGAAGCAGTTGTCAGCTTTTGTTTGACAAAATACCAAGATATAATGAGTGATCTCTACCATCATGATGTTTTCAATGTGATTTTCATTTTACTCAAAAATGAAAGTGGAAAGGATGGAAAAGGACCACAGCACTACAATGTGGGGAGAAGAAGGCTCAAAAAGCTAAGGTCCTTGGTCCAACTGGTCCAAGTATTCAGAGGATCTAGAAAGGTGTGAGTATAAGGACCATAATTGTCCAACTTCCTACAAGTTCTTGGATTTCATACCATTGAGAGGTGTGACAACCCTGTTTCATGGGCTTTTCCCAAAGCTAGTTCATAGCTTAGTACGTTAAAGCTTCACTTGCAGAGTAAAACAGCATCTGCAGCTCTGGGATCAGATTGTCAACAAGAATAAAAAAGGAGTCAAGCCAGGGATTCACTGTCTCCTTAGCTTTATCCTCTGTTCTAATGACTAAGCTCTTGCTTTGTTCTGAAGACACTGTTCCCATCCCATAGTTCCCATCTACAATGACTATCTACTATATTTTTTGATGTCTCAGGTCCTGCCTTGAAATTTGGCATTCCTACTTTGCTCATTGCCTGGCCCCAGTCTCCTGCCAGGATCTGCCTGGTTCCTGGATGGTGGCCTCTTCCCGGTCACCACGATCTTTGGTTCTAACCATCCTGTCAGCACCTGCAGTGGTTATAGGGAAACCAATTCCTCAACACAGGAGAGGGGAATTGACAAATCAAAGCAGGGAGCAGGAAAGAATCTATAGTACCATATTATTGCTGATACTAATTTCTGAATTTTTTTCCCCGTGGTCCTTGCCTTCATCCTGTTTCTCAGTGCTTGAGACAAAAGTGATCATTTAATTCGTTTCTAGGCTATATGTGCCTTTTTGTTGATTCCTTCTCTTCCATCAAAGAACACATTTATCTTCCACTCATTAATTCCGCTGGTGTGGATTTGCAAGCATATGTTCACTGGAAGAAATTTAAATGATTGTGACCTTAAATTCAAGAAAACAAAAACCCTAGCCATTTAAAGAATTTTAACATAGGGTGCTAAGTGTCTGTTAGATTATCTAAAGACCAGTCATATCTTTATTCACTCTGAGACTAACACATGTCAAATAGATTTTGACAATTTCTATTTCCATTAAGAACAGAAGATTGCCTGTTACCTGCTTGTAACATCTAGAACGGTGCCTGGCACATAAAAGGCCCTCACTAAATATGCTGATTGAATAAATTAGGTATATTAAAAGTATTTGGATAAAGATTTCTTCTCTTCTCATTGTTTTCTTTTCTTTTTCATGCCTTCCCCACAATATGAGCCAGAGGTTTCCATTCAAAGGGGTGGTGAATGTCAAATGAATGGGTTGATGAATAAGAGATCCTATAACAAGGCAGCCCCGGTGGCTCAGTGGATTAGCGCCGCCTTCAGCCCAGGGTGTGATCCTGGAGAGCTGGGATCGAGTTCCACGTCAGGTTCCCTGCATGGAGCCTGCTTCTCCCTCTGCCTGTGTCTCTCTCTCTCTCTCTCTCTCTCTCTCTCTCTCTCTCTCTGTCTGTCATGAATAAATACATAAGATCTTAAAAAAAAAAAGATCCTATAACAGCAGTTATAAAATATCTATATGATATGATCTCAAGTGTGTCTAAACACACATATGAAAAAAATAAAAATAAACACACATATGTTAGCATAAAAAACATTGTAGTGGGGAATGCATCAGGACAGGAACAGCAATCATCGCTGTATGGTATATTTTTCCTATTTTAATTTTTTCTAAAATTAATATGGATAACTTTAATTTATATTACAAAAATCACTACAGTCATGATAAAAGGAAATTAAATAACACCAAAGTTATTTAAATATAAATTTTGTTTTCATCTCAAATCCTACTCCCCAAAGCTAAATATAACTAACTGATATGGACACAAACAAATAATATATAAAATAGTTCAATCATAATATATATACCATATTGTATTCTGCTTTTTTGTTCAATGAGATGGTGTGTGTGTATAAATGTATGTATGTTGTATATGATCTATGCCAGATATATAAATATTTCTTACCCTATTTTAACAGTTACTAATTATTTCATTGAAATTGATGTACCTTCATTTATTTATTTTTTTTGAAGTGGGGAGAAATTTTATTATTTTTTTAATTTAATTTTATTTTTTTTATTGGAGTTCAATTTGCCAACATATAGCATAACACCCAGTGCTCATCCCGCCAAGTGCCCCCTCAGTGCCCATCACCCAGTCACCCTAACCCCCTGCCCACCTCCCTTTCCACTACCCTTTGTTCATTTCCCAGAGTTAGGAGTCTCTCATGAGCTGTCACCCTCTCTGATATTTCCCACTCATTTTCTCTCCTTTCCCCTTTATTCCCTTTCACTATTTTTTATATTCCCCAAATGAATGAGACCATATAATGTTTGTCCTCCTCCAATTGACTTACTTCACTCAGCATAATACCCTCCAGTTCCCTCCACGTGGAATCAAATGGTGGGAATTCCTCGTTTCTAATGCCTGAGTAATATTCCATTGTATACATAGACCACAGCTTCTTTATCCATTCATCTATCAATGGACACCGAAGCTCCTTCCACAGTTTGGCTATTGTGGACATTGCTGCTGTGAACATTGGGGTGCAGGTGTTCTGGCATTTCGGTTTGCCCCAAAGATACAGATGCAGTAAAACGCCAGAACACCTTCATTTATTTAATCAATATTTTTTTGGGCAAATGATTAGGCCCTTTTCAACTTTTTGTCTGTAATAAACATACAATCTCACACTTGTTCAATGATTTTCCTATATTAAATTTCTAAAAACATATTTATAATACAAATGGTCTAAACATAGTTAAAGATTTTGATGTATTTTGTCAGATAGTTTTCCAGAAATGGCATATTGATGTGCATTCCAATTATGTGTAAGATTTTTGCTTCCCTAAAACACTTACTAAAATCAAACATTATAAAATATTTTAATCTTTGTTCATCTGATAATTTAAAGCAGTTAATTGCTGTTTTAACTTATAATTCTTTGGTTATTATATCATGTATCTTTTCATTTTTATTAGATATTTGTTTTATTGTGAATTACAAGGGTATATCTTTTGCCCATTTTTTCTCAGAGGTATTTATTTATTTATTTATTTATTTATTTATTTATTTATTTATTTATTTTACTGATTTATAAGAGGCCATTATTTTAGAAGTATAGGAACTCTATTCCTGTTATATGTTGCAGATACCTTTCTCAATATTTCACTTCATTTGAATATTTCATTCTCTCAGTTTATTTTTATTTTGTCATTTATAAACTAGTTCTTTTTACACTATGCAAATTGTTAATGTTTTTATTTCATTGTCTTTGGGTTTTATATTTTACTTAAAAAGTACTTTCTAAAAAAAAGTACTTTCTATTTTAAGAATTTTTAAATATTCTCCTATAATTTTCTAATACTTTTAATTTTTCTAATGTTTTCTATATTTTATATTTATTAATCCAACTAGAATTCTGCATGTTTATATAAAAAGTCTGAATTAAACTTTCTTGTCAAATGAAGATCCAATTGTGCCAACACCGCTTATTGAATAATATATTTACTTCACTGAATGTTTTTGAGCAAGGAAGTGGCAAAATCAAGTTTTAGGTAGACAAATGAGGGCTGGAAGAGAGATGCTTCAGGGCGGATAGCTGAGATTTGATGTTTTCTGGCTGTGAAAAAACAATATATAGGTCACAGTTCAGTGAAGACTTGGCCAAACAGGCATGTTTAGGTGTTATATAGTTATTCAAACCCAAAACATAAACATTCATTTGCAAAAAAATTACACGCATAGCTCAAAATATTTAAAAAATCAACCAGAAGTGGATCATAATCTGAAGACTATAAATTTTTACTTTATTTTAATGGAATATACTGTATTTATTTTTTTTTTCAAAGGGAGCATAAAGAACATTTTGAAATCAAACAAAATATTCTCTAATCTAATTTTTGGTGGATATATGACTGTTTACATTTGTCATATTTCATCAAGAATGAATTTTACTGTATTTAAATTATATCTCAAAGAATCAGACCTTAAAAATCAGATAAGGGAGACATTTTATAAGAAGAAAACAAAAAAGGATGATCAGAGGAAGTAAAGGTTAAGCTGGGGCCAAAGGATGAGTAGAAATGAGCCAAGAGTTCAAGCCAAAAATGCTTGAAGCAAAGGGAATAATTTGGGCAAAATCACTAAGGAGGGAGGGAGCATTTAGATATTAGAAAAAGTAACCTGAGGTCAGTGTGATACAGGAGGAAAGTGTGACAGTGTAATGTGGGAAGAGAAAAAGCACCAGATCATACAGGGTCTTGTACGAACTACTTCAGACTTTAGAGTTTATGATAACTGCAATAGAAATCACCAAAAGATTTTAATTAGAGGAATAAGGTGATCTGACATAAATTGTTAGATCATCCTAGATACTTTGGTGAGAAGGACTGGTAAGGGCAAAAGTAGGTGCAGAAAACAGATTAGGAAAACGTTGCAAAGACAGATATGGGAGCTTAGGCCATGGTAGGGCTGATGTAGAAAGACAGAAGGAGTCATGTTTGGGACATACTTAGATCCTCAACTCCCATCAGCTATGAAAATGGAGTTAATAATAACATCTATGTCATGGAGTTGTTGTGACAACAAAATGAATACAATTATTTGGCAATTTTGTTCAACATATTATAAATGTTCAGTACATGTTGGCTGATGTAAATGATGCAAATAAAATAAATATAGCTTTCTCTGTTTCTGCTTTCAACTCCATCCAAGTTGCCTGGGAGGCTGTCAATGCCTGTACCTCTCCTGTCCCCACCCAGCCTTACTAAGATATAATTGACAATTACATAACATTGTGTAAATTTAAAGTATACAATATATTGATTTAATACATTTATTTATCACAAAATTATTAACACTGTGGTGTTAAGACTTCCATCACTATGATGTCTTTACCATGTCTATGTGGAGCCAACCCAGTTCTTCCTTGGTGATAACTTTAGTGCTGGTTGGCTTTCTCCCAAGAATGTGTACTAATGTGTAATCAAAACCATGCAAGAGCCAGATCTACACTTCCAGTTACAGCTTACAGACAACGAGGTAGTATCTATGTAGTTTTAAACTGACCTGGTTACATTTGCTTTGTTTTCTTCCTGTTATCGAACATTTGAGTTTTTTTTTTTTTTTTTGCAAGGATGGTATGGTGCAAATCTTTTTTCCTTAATTATGTGTGCTTACTGTTATAGGAACATCAAATCTATTTTTATTATTTTTATTTTACTCCCTCCAAAAAGGCCATTATAATCATAGAAATATAAATGATACAGGGCCTGGACAAGAAGAATGAAAGTGAGAAAGATTAATATGAATTTGGAAAGAAGACTCAAGGAGACTAGGTGAACAATAGAATACAGAAGACCATGAATATGAGAACGTCAAGGACAAATTGAGTTTCCATTCCTATTGGCCTGGGTGAAATCCGTCACCACTGATATTGAAAGAAAAGTCAGGAGAGGATTCTTTTATAGGAAAGAAAATGAATTCTCTTTAGAAACATTAAGGGTGAGATAACAATAGAATTTTCAAGTAGATGTGTTCAAGGGCAGTTGTAAGCTATCAAAGTACTTAGTCCACTTGAGTGAGCACTTTAATTTTTTTTTTTATTTTTTTTTTAGGATGCTGAGACTACACAAAGCCTCCTGGAGAATGAGAGAGAGCCTGGAGAATGAGAGGTCCAGAAATTGCCCAGCAACTAGTTTGGTAGACGGAAGATAATTTGAGTACCAGGCAAGTTAGAGACTGGGTAATAAATAAGCAAAAGTTCAGACAGATGAGTTGGCTTAACAAGATAAAACTAGTAGAAACCCGGTGCAGTTCAGAGCCAGAGTTTCAACATTTAGGAGAATTAAGAGTAACTATTTGGACAGCAAACAAGGACTTGGACTTGTGTGTACCGTTATAGGATATGTATCAGAAAGATCCAAATTAGTATCCTCCTCAATCAAATACAGCAAAATTCACTACTCTGTCTTATCCCCTAAACATAATTTTAAGTACCCACTTGACAGTGATGAGCTCTAAAAGATAAAATAATTTGTGACATTCCTTTAAAGGAAAAAAATTAGCTTCCATTCAAAAATTGTTTTTATGCTTAAGATCTGTACTTAGCTTTTGCCTCAGAAAATCAGAAACTAAAAGCAAGAGAGTTGAAATCTTCACTTTACTGATTTATTGTCCTTCAGTATTATTTGATGGTAGTTTTATTCATGAATTCCTTTAACTTCAAACATTACGTCTTGGTTTTCAGTGGTATTTGTAGCATCTCCCAATTTAGATTCATCTTCAAATTTAATTGACATGCTGGCTGCTCCCTCCATAATTAATCCAGCTGTTAAATAAGACAGGTCACAAAACTCGTATCACCAGCCATCATACCTTAACTGGAAACATTGCCATTCGTTATTATCTTTATTGTTTATTTTTCATTCAGAGTTTAGTTCTTGAGATGGTACTTAAATCTCATCCAATCTCAGTAAACTTACAAATAGATTTCACAAGATACATGGTCCTGATGTTATTCAAATCGTGGCTTATGCGATATCCGGGTGGCTTAGTGGTTAAGTGTCTGCCTTTGGCTTAGGTCCTGATCCTGGGGTCCTGGGATCAAGTCCCACATCAGGGTCCAGGCAGGGAGCCTACTTCTCCCTCTGCCTATGTCTCTGCCTCTCTCTGTGTCTCTCATGAATAAATAACTTTTTTTAAAATCATGGCTTAGTATGTGTTTGTTATTTCCCCTTTTAACAGAATCAGAAAGACAATTGCATTTTCCAGATATGGTTTATCCTTTAAAAGAGTGGCATTTATAATTTTTAAACAATTGCCAAGATAAATCATTAGTACTTGGTTACATGCATTGTTTTTATGTGTTTTTGTTTAATATTTGTAAATTTCACCTACTAAACAAAATTTGTGCATTTTTAACTCTTTCCTTTATGCATTTATCAATGTGTTAAATATCTACTAAATTGAGACCATTCTCCTTTTCTTTTTACTTACAAATATTTTATTTTAAAAAATTACTCAGGGGCCCCTGGGTGGCTCAGTCAGTTAAGCTTTCAGCTCTTGATTTTGGCTCAGGTCATGATCTCAGGGTGGTGGGATGAAGCCCAATGTCGGACTCCACATTCAGTGGGGCATCTGTTTGAGATTCTCTTCCTCTCCCTGTCCCTCCCACCACTCTCTCTCTAAAATAAATAAATAAATCTTTAAAAAAATAAAGAGCAAAATATTATAATATTATAAAAAATCAAAATTTTCTAAGAATATTTGTTTAAATATATGAGAAAATATAAAAAGCATACCACTTCCTAAGAAAGTGAGCTGCCTCATTTTTATTGCCACTTTAAACACTTTATTTACATCGGTTTGGTGAACTAGTCTTATTTTTTATTAGGAGCAATTCTTTTTATTATCAAATAGCTTTTAATATAACAAATCTAAGTAATTTTCTCTGACTTCAAATTTTTAAAATTAAGCTTGTTCTATCACATAATGTCCGAAATTTTCAGACTATTTTAAGCCAAAATCCAACATGTGTTCCATGAAAACTGGAAAGGTTTATCAATATTATTATGCTATGTGTAAGTTGAAATTTGAGGGTGACAAGATAGAAATATACATATGAAAGTCAAAAACAAATAACATGAATACAATAGATATTTCATGGAATAGTAAGAATAACAATGACCACTCACTAGATATTTAGTATATGCCAGACGTTCATCACAACACTTCACATAAATTATCTCATTTAATATAGTCATATTATTTTATAATTGTGGGAACCAAGAGTCTGAGACATTAGATAATCCAAGATTACTCAGCTTGTAATAGCTAGAACTGAGGATTGATTTTAGGTCTGTCTCCTTCCAAAGCACAGGTTTATAACCACTCTGCCATACTATTTTCATTGTGAAGAGAGTGGTGTTCCTAATTCGATGGAGAAGTAACAAAAGAGTATCTGCAATAAGACTTATATATCCCAAATCACTTAAGTAACTGAGATGGTTCAATTTAAAGTTTAGCGGAAAATGCAGCCTCTCTGTTTTATGGCCTTGGCTTAAAATTCTCCATATATGTCCAGAATTCCCTCAGGACTCTTGCTTGTTGTATTCAAAAGATCAATTCAATTTGCTTTTACTTCATCCCTAGAAATGAAACTCAAATCTAACCTTCAGCAGGGGAATGCCCCCATTCAGGATCTGATTCCCCAAGAACATGGTCCCATTAACTTGCTTTCTCTCCTACCAAAGGTAGCATAGAGACCTGTGTTACGCTGCTGCTGCCCTGTTGGAATATCATGACTCCAACTGGCCTCAGATACTAGGGCTGAGACAAAGCCTCCTGCTCTGGTAACCTTCACTATTCCTGATGCAGATTTCTGTCCAGCAGAGAGTCATGCCTTTAGATGTGATTGAAGATGATTCTCATTTCTGTATTATGTTCATTCAAGCACATGGTGCTCAGTGCAAAATTGGCTATGATGCCCAGTATTGCAGCCCCTTTTATTCACCCGCAAAGAGCTTCCCCAGGGCATGAGCCTACTACCTACAAGGATACCCTATCAGAACAAGCCCCAGAACCAGATCTACCCTTTGATTGCCTTATCAGCACTGCAAAGAATGAAGACAATGAGACTGGATTGACTATCAACAGGGAAGTGGAAGATTCTTGGAGAACATTACAATATCACATTGGAATTTATGTGATGTAGAGAAAAAATACTGGCTGTGGATCTACTAAAACCAAAGCTTTGGGCAAGCAGAGTTCAAAATTCAAAACACCACAGAGAAAAGACACTAAACCTCAAGTAGGATGAGAATCTCTAAGCTGAAATTGACATGAAGAACTGGCTCCAGTGGAAGAAAAATAAGCATATGTGTTTAAGGGAACCAGAGAGACAGCATTAGGAATGTTAGGGTAAATTCTCATACTCAGAAGATAAGAACAGAACATGGAAACGTCACAAAAAAAGCTCACTTAAAATCAAAAGTTTTTAAGAACGTACAAGAGAGGTTCAGAAAGGCTAAAGCCCAAAATGACATGAGACTTAGGAGAGAAGGGGACAAGAAAAATGTACACGGCTTAAAAAAGAACTTTGAGATATGACTTACATATGGTAAAGTGGGGACAGACTAAGTATACAGCTTGATGAACTGTACATACATCTCTATTTAGTAATCACACCCAAATCAATATGTAGAACGTTCCCAACACCCAGGTGACCCTCCCATGCTTCCTCTCCAAGTCAACAGCCCTCCAGAAGAAATCATCATCTTGATTTCTATCACTGTGCATTAGTTTTCCCTAGTTTTGAAATTTCAGATAAATCATACAGCATCTAGTTTCGAGGTTTTGTTAGCCACAAGAATATCATTTTCATGAGAGTTACCTATGGTTGGGTTTAGCAATAGTTCTTTTCCATTGTTGTAAAATATCCCTTTTAATAAATACACTACAACTTAGGTATCCTTTCTATTTAAGCTGACACCTGTAACTAACAAGGCACGTCAGCTGCCCCATTCTCCCCTTCCTACTCTGCCTGCCACCCAGCAGGGGTGAAAAGCAGGAAAGCAGGAAAGCAGGAAAATGGGAGGCACACAGCAGTCTTCTGTTTAGAGTAATTCTGAAATCTTGGGATGTGGTGTTCTTCTATTCTCGAAGTGTGGGAAATAGTCTTTGATTAGACCTTAGTTTGGGTTTGAGGAGTAGCTCCCCAGTGCACTATTGTCCATAGCTGTCCATTATGCTCCTCTTCCTTTTCCTCCCTGGCCATATCTCCCAGAATTAAGCACCTTTCTCAGCCTGCCTTATTCTCAAAGATCTGGGGCCCGAGGTTAGTTTATGGCTCAAACAGTCACGTCAATATTTGTCCTGGTGTTTCTTTGGCAGTAAAATCCTTTCAAAGATAGACTTTTTAATCTATTTTATTTTCTTCGACAAGCCAATAGCAGCACCAACAAGTCTTTTCAAGACATGGCTCTAGACTTAATTATAAGTTTAGCAGTTCCTGGGGGAGCCAATTCTTTAGTTTCTTTGCCCTGAGACATCTAGTCCAACTGAAAGGACTAATAACTAACTGTTATCTTAATCAATTTATTTTGACAAAGGGCATGACAGCTGTACCCATGGTTTTGGTTTGCCTGTTAAAGATGAAAAGAAGTTTACTCTTCTAACAAAGCAATTTATGTCATCTTCATACTCCCTTTCATCTTTACATTTAATGTGGCAAATTCATTTTACAGATCATTTCTGCCTTGTAGATTCTTGTAAACACAGCAAATAGCAAACAGAACACATTATGGATACCAATATTCTTTCCCTTCACCTTTTCCTAAAGCCTTAAGCTCTTTCAGTATCTGCTTTCCAAATTACATCAGTGGATTGTTTGACCAAAAATAGTGCCTTTATATAATGTGAGTTGACATCTTTCTAGTCTCTCAACACAACTTCCTTGCCACCCACTGTTGGATCCTACAATCAAAATCACAAAATGTTGGTGTTTTATTATGGCAGTACCCCACTTCTATAAATTTTTGTACTGGAGAGTGTGGGATGTTATATAGTAGTAACCTAAAACTCTAAACCTCAGTGGTTTTAAAAAAAACAGTGAAATTATATATCATATCGTATATGTCCACTGTGAGTCAATTTGTCTATGTGCCCTTCATTCTGGTATCAAGGCCAGTTGAGAAGTCCCTATGTGAAACGTTGATACTCTTGTGGCAAGCTGGTCTCTGAAAGTGACACATGGCACTTCTGTTCATACTTCATTGACCAAAGCAAGTCCCATGGTCAATCTTCATGTCAGTTGGATGGAGATACATGTCCCTTCCATTGAGAAAGCAGATGTTTTTAACCAAAAATACAACCAATTATAATAAAGGGGTAACTTTCTAGCAATTAGAGCTAAATACCAGTGAGGTGAGAACTAAAACTATTTCCACAGAAGTTGAAAAATCTGTACCATCATGATAAATATAGTTATCATTTATTAAAGTATGTAACAAGATCCTAGCCTCCATTTGCTCTTCATTAAACCTAAGCAATGATGGAAACTGTAGCTCAGAGAGTGTAGCTCACCTTACCCAAGTTTATATAGTAGTCAGTTACAAAGTTGGAATTAGGATCTTAGTCTGACTGAATTCAAAATCCATGCTTTTCCCATTGCAAAATATAATGATAGCTATCAAATAATTTTACACAGCAGTGAGGGGTTGGATTGATATCCTCTTACATTGGCTTCAGCAAGATTCTCTGATTATAAACATTTTCAATTATAGGATTTAATGAACTCTTTATTATGGCCAGAATTCAGCAGATGTCAATTGGCAGAATGATATTGTTAAATTAAAACTTTTGTTCTGTTTGGTAAATAATATTGTCAAAGCCCCCCCACGCACACACACATATACACTAAACTATCCCTTTTAGATATGATTGAGGACCCTCAGGACCGCATTTTGATTCAGCAATTAAGGGGTTCATTCTTCCCGATGGGGTTTCCTTAGACAATTAGCATGTCCTTGGCAGTTGGTCAGTGCCTATATCTTCCTGGTTATTAAATATTATGAATATCACCCTACCCAATAACTATTGAGTCATAAGTGGGCTAAATCAGGATTAAATTTTATTCTAAAGAGAATAATTAGCCTACTGGAACAGAAGCTATCCATCAAAAACTCAAGGTAATTATTAGATGTGAAATATAAAAGTCATATGCTTAAAAGATTTAATCATGAAAATGCATAATTTAAATAATTGTAATGAATTGCTAACTGAATAGATATGTTTTCATTTATTGAAGTTAGAATGGGAAGTTTGTTCAACTAGTTCATGTTATCTTTCCTTTTTAAAAAGAAAAGATTTTATTTATTTATCCATGAGAGACACAGAGAGAGAGGCAGAGACATAGGCAGAGGGAGAAGCAAGCTCCCTGCAGGGAGCCCAATGCAGGACTCGATCCCAGGACCACAAGATCATGACCTGAACTGAAGGCAGATGCTCAACCACTGAGCCACCCAGGTGCCTCTCATGTTGTCTTTCTTACATGTTATTTTGTGTGATGGTTGATGTTAAATAAGGTGAAATTTAAATATTCCTTAATCAACAACAGGAATCACTCTTCATGAACTCAAAATATATTCATGTTGAAGTTTAACATAATAAATAGGGAGAACATTTAAATACCCCCTGTCAGTGGTTCCTAACCTTGGACTCACCTGGGGTACCATGTAGGCCACATCCCAGAACAAAGATATCAAGACTCCTGCTGATGGGACACAGGGATTCATAGTTTTTAAAAGTCTCCGGGCAGCCCAGGTGGTTTAGCACTGCCTTCAGCCCGGGGTGTGATCCTGGAGATCCGGGATCGAGTCCCATGTCAGGCCCCCTGCATGGAGCCTACTTCTCCCTCTGCCTGTGTGTGTGTGTGTGTGTGTGTCTCATGAATAAATAAATAAAATCTTAATTTTTGTCTCTGGGTGATTCTAATGCACAGTCAAGGCTGAGAACCACCTCCCTCTATCATCTAAAATGCTACCCAGTCCTTCCTTTTGGAAATTATGTTCTTTAGGTTTTTTAGATCAACTGCATGTCCTTACTTATCAGGTGTCTTACATAATCTGCAGATAGCTCCTGGACAAGGTAGGTGAAAGGGGGTGGACATAATTCAGAAATGAGGGTGAGAAAAATCCTGATTTTCTGGGAACTGATGGCTTCCCAAGATGTGGGATTTTCAATATTACGCTACCAGAACAATCTCCTCTGCCCTTTCTCTGGGAGGATAGCTTACTCAGGTCCACTCTCTGGGGTCTGGGATGGAGAAATAAAGTGAACAAAATTATAAAGGGGATTAACAATTTTATGTCCCTTTATGTAAGAGTTTATAGTCCATAAAGAGTACAGAAATGGTTACACCTATGAAACTCTCGAAGAGTAGAATTTTTCCATCATCAGGGGTTTTATTTTGTTGAAGCCTGAAATATTTGCACATATAACAGCAGTCAGCCTTTTCTTATTCTTCTTACACCCTCAGGCACTTGATTCACTGGCCCCTGCTAGGCTAGAATTTAGCAAGCTTTGCCAAAATAGGCCAATTTCATCAGCATTAAAAAAAAAAAAAAAAAAAACTACTTAAGGGGCTAACCTCTTTCTGGTGTGTGTGGCGGGGAGCTGCAAGATTGTTCTGGAACTTCACAGCTTTTGTTTTTACTTTGTTTTTAACTAGTTACACCTAGCCTTCTAATGTCTTGTCTCACACAACTCCGTCGGCAGCATTTGTTTATAAAATCGTTTGCTTTTTCAGTTTGCGTTGAGTGCAGACAGATGTGTTTGCTGGCAACCTGGGGGTGGGGGGGTAGTTTTTGAATCATCGTGTTAGGACAGTTTCTATGCAACACCTGATCATGGCTCAGCTACCATCCATGCTCTACCTTGTAAACATCAACCCTCCTCCGAGCAAGAGTGAATGGGCCACAGACAGCTCTTGGGTTGCCTTAAGCAGGACATTGAATATTGATGTCCTTTGAGACAATCCAAATTAATGGAATTTAGTTTGCCTTTTTTCTAAAGGTTTTCTATTGAGGTATACAGGAAGCCAGCTGCATACCGACAGTGTCTCCTCAGCCCACCCTCTCCGCTGTGGCACAGGGAGATGCCCCAGGCAACAACAGGAGTGAGCACTATAATGCCATTAGGGCTTGCCTCCCACTTTTGGACTTTACTGCCACTGTCTCACTGCTATTGCTTCTACTCTTGCTGATCCATCTCCCTTCTCTATCTTCTTTTTTTCCTTTTTTTCTTTTCCTTCTATTTCTTGTATGGCTTTTACTTGTATACCAACATCTTGGCTTTAAAATCAAACTTGTTTCCCTCTGATCAGTGAACTGACCAGTCAGTCATTTGATGCCAGATAAAACCTTTGGAGCGTCCACATGCTCTTCCACAAATATTTTCACAGGAGTGGCTGCTTCCAGCCAGTCTCTGTTTTTTTCTGGTTCAGGCTTTCCATGTGCTTTCAAGTTCCATGAGGATTGGCTTCTAGACAATGAATTGCCTATCTGAGCCAAGGAAAAAGTCTTATATTTGGGGGAAAAACCTCCAAAAATATATAATTATCCTCAAGCAAAAATAACAGTGGGCATAGTGAGGATTACAGACTATTACACTTAGGTTTTCTTTTATTCCACATGCATTTATTAAACACTGCTTTGTGTCAGGCAGTGGGTTGGGTGTTAGGAACACAAAGAGGAAAATTTATGTTTTAAGTTCTCAATGAAACGTCAAACTCCTCTGCATGCCAGACCTATAAACAACTAATATTAGATTTTCTCTTAAAGTCTCTATTCATTTATGAAACTCAAATTTTAAAAGTTTTTATTTTAACAGAAATTTCAAATATGTTCAAATTGACACCATACCTTTCATTAATGGGCATTACTTACATATCTTTTAAGTATTATTTGATATGCAAATAATATAGGATATTTATAATTAGTATCACTCATAAAACAAATTAAAGGGATGTTTTAGATCAGTGGAGAATGTTTAATCTTTTGATGTTACTAAGTGGTAGAAAATTTGCCTACATTTTGATGGGAAAGTTCGATTTATTTTTATTAACTTTTTTATACTGCTTATAAAAACTCTGCCTTTATCTAAATATATAAATCATGGAAAACAGTAATCTAACACTTGGATGAATATGAAGCTGTAACTATTATTTATAAAATACTGTGCATATATATGTGCTTGTGTGTGTCTGTGAGGGAGATAAAAAATGGATATTTCAAATATCTGATAGAAAATGAAATTAACAAACAACTAAAAACATGAGTATATATCTTAAGTCTAATCCATGTTATCATTCTCTTTGGAAAATAGATTAATATTTAGCAGATACCTGGAAGGAGCAGTTTTTGATATCCTATAAATATTTCAGAATGTTAAATGTTTTAATAAATAGACTTTTATATATTGCTTTAACATTAATATACTGGGAAAAACTTGAGTATCCCTCAAGTTTTCTATTATGTGAGATATCTTGAAGTCCACTGATATTGCTTGCATCTCTGATTCTGCTAGCAAAAACATATCTGAGGTAAGATCTTTCCACTCCTCACCTTCCTCTTGGAGCTGTCTCTCTGGGGCTCATTTTATGATACATTTTCAATTTTATACTCCAAATCTGATCTTGAGTTACTCTATTTGACTTACATTCTTGTAGAATTTTTTCAGTATTAATTTTATCAGGCATTTATAATACACTCTGGTGTTCATCACTTGGAAGATACTATTGAAGGGAAACTTAATTGGATGAGATTGATTCCACCACACACACCATTACACATGCTATAGATATGTGTATACAGCTAAAGGGGAAATGGGGATACGCCTTTCTCACTCTACCATACTATTTAAATAATGCTATTAACTTATTAATCAGTAAATCAGTACAGGAGCTCTGTGAAACGTATGGCTTTGGCTTCCTGAATTCTGATTGATACTGAAAATCAAGTAGTAGCTCTTTTGAATTGCTACTCACTGATTTAGAACAGATGCAAATCCTTCTAGAATAAAATAAAATCTTCCTGAATAATCAATTCAGCACGATTATTTATAGAGAATCAGGCTGTGTCTCTAAAAGTTAAGTAATCATACTGCAGCATGGGTAAGCTGGTTATTTAAATTAGAATTGCTACAGTCTATGTGAATATTGTACATTAATAAATCCTAAAATTCTCTGGATATCCCACAAATAATTTTTCCCTTTCAAATGGCCACACAATTTCTAGTAACTTATAGGGGTGGAAAAGGAAGGAAAAGCATAAGAATTTCATCTCATATATACCTTCACCAGTGGTTCTTTTTACACAGATATCAGAGTTCAGTATTAGGGGAAGTTAAAAGGAGAAAGCCTTCTCAAGGGGAAAATATCTAGGACAGGGGAGAAAAACAGAGCATAGAGGGCAAAGCAAAGCCCAGAGGAGTAAAATAAAATGTGCAGCCAGAGTAGAAGTATCTGAACACAGTACTGACAAGTGAATATAATCCTGAAAATACATGCCCACTCTCACACTCCATAAAGGGGGCACAAAAAAAAAAAAAAAAAAAAAAAAAAAGGGGGCACAAAGAGGAAAAAAGTGAAGTTAGTAAACATCTGTCCTGGCTAGTGTCACTCCCCAGTGCTGAGCCTGAGCAAGAGCTGCATTTGGGTAGCTATATTGGAAACCAATCCCAAGGCATAATAGTACAGTGGGGACAAGGGTGACTGAGGAGGGAGGAAGGAAAGGCAGCCCAAGAGATTGTATCTAACTGCTCCTGTTGTGGGCACCTGGGGCTGGATCCCGTTGGGTACCTTCTAAATAACTACAGAACAAGACTCAGCATTGTCTGCTCAAGGGGCAAAGAAAATATTTTTTGCTAGTTCCTGCATCCGTGGCTCAAGATTGCCCATTGCACATGCATGTTTGTATAAGCATCAGAATAGCTAAGTGGATTCCACAGACGGCTGAGTAGTAGCAGCAAAGAACCCCATCGCAGAAAGTGAGAGAGAGTTCAGTTGAATTAAGGTGAAGTCAGGTTACACTTGGGCCGAAGATGTATCACAACAGCAACTGGAATAAAAAGATGGGCAGAGAGGGTCTGAGGCAAGGCATGAGAGGTGTCTAGGACAGCCATTCCTTGCACTGCAGAAACTCACTTGCTCCTTACATCAAGTCCCATTGGTCACAGAGTCTTCAAGATGGTGGCTGCCTACAATTCTACTAAATACTACACAATGATAGGGGAACATACTAGAATCCCAACTGCTATGACTGATCCCAATGCTATAAGCATATTGCTGTCCTTTCCCTCCATTCCCCGTTTGGAATTTCCCTTGAGATTAGATGGCTTGACTGATGGAAAAACTCAGAAGTTTATTCCCCGGGGATTAGAATCCTTAGTTCCTTTACCTTTATTGAACCATGGTTATTGACACTGGCCATTTACTTTTACCACCAGGTTTGGAAGAACCAAGGTACACTTCAGGGAGTTCCCTAGGTTTCAAAAGTCATCCCAGCAATCCTGCCTCTCCCTAGTAATCAGGTTCAAGTACTCTACCAATATGGAAACTCCTTTCTTTTCCTAAAGACCCACTAGCACAAGGATCCAAAAATGGTCCATGGATAGTTACAGCCTTAGGCTCAGTAGAATCTTTATTGTGTCCCCTGATAAAAGTGTCTTCCTTTGCCAGAGAAAGAAGAATTCTTTTCCAATAGGGCCTAAAGTTGCTAAGACAGAAAGCATAAATTTCATAAGTGGGTAGCTGGAAAGACGGAAGAGAGGCCAAGCCTCCCTCCACACCTTGGTTCTCAGAACTGTGCATGCTCGGTGTTGGGAACACAGTGCCTTAGTAATGGCTGGTGGTTCGTTATATATACCACATCCTGGAGGTTAGTGCTCCAGCCCTGCAGGACATTAGCCCCAAACTAATGTCTTTTTGGAATCTTTAATAAACCACTTCCATCATTGTATTAGTCTGTCTATTTCCAGGTCATACAGCGTATATTATGACTGGTGGGTTTTATGGTTATCCATTCATTGTTACCCTCATTAATCGTGACATGTGTCCCTTTGTCTAAGATAATGTTTTGTTGCATCCCATGTTATTAAATCAGGCATTTAATAAGTTCTCAGATGATGGTGCTGGTAAAAGCAAACCCATACTTTCAACCTAAAAAGGATAACCGTTGCTCCTTGACTGTTGAAGGATTTTGAAGTAATCAACTGGCTACCAAGGAATGGTGCCTTACTGAGGGTTCGGGGTCAGTCTCTGCTTTTGGCAGCTTAAGCAATTAAGCAGTAGCTGCATCAAGATCACTTTTAGTAAGGGGAGCCCAACTCTGTAGCCTGTGCTTATACTGCACCCCTACCACTTGGGCTATGCCAACTGTATGATATTAACAAAACACTGGAATGGCTATGGACGGAGGCGGACTGCGAGCCACTGGACAAGTCATCCTGTCACCCAGATTAGTGAGTGTCTTCTCTACTATGGATACTCTCTAGGGGGGCATTATCATGAAGCCCAGAGATTCTTATGCTTTCCTGAGGGGTAGTGCAGTGTGATGGAAGTCCGTTTTCAGCCAGCAGCAACATACACACCCAATCCATTTCTGATCGTGTTTGGGTTTTCCTTCTCTGCTAGTTGGTGATAGAGAACCTCTACCCCATCTGTAAGGTCACAGATGTAACTTGAAAGAGAAAGGAGGAAGTGCAACAAAAGTAAGAGATATGGGAATCTAACCCGCTTGTTCAAGTTGCTGATCTCTCTCTGGATTTACTGAACTGATTGCTACTGCTCCTGTTCAAACTTTTTGCTGGGTGGGTGTGATAATACCTAGCTTATGACAAGAAGCCTTAGTCACACAGTAACTTGATGTCCCATGATCAGGAACTCTCTCTGTACTGCAGTCCAGCAAGAAGCTCCTCTTACAAATGGTAAGTAGTTCTCTGACCCCAACGTATGGCCTGTATGATGTTGTCTGAGGATCCCAGGCATCTGTGCTTTGACTCTGCTCTTCAGACTAGACAGAGACTACACACAACATCAGATCTGTTGGTCACATGAGCCACTCTCACTCTAGGCCCCAAACCATCAGCTTTGCAAGTTACCCAGTAAGTTCATTGTAGCAGTAATCCTAAGCACAGTATATATGTCTCTGAGATCCAAACAAAACAAAAGAAAACTCACCAAGCGCTGTGTCTCTTCTTTGGGAAGAGTACATGACCAGTAATCTGTCCTTTATGTCAAAGGAAATGGCAATGTTCCGTAAGCCATTAAATCCCTAACATCTTCACTGGTATTGCAGGTCCCTGAATCTCCATGCTGTTATTTTCCCCCTTTCTGGCCCACATGTGTCTAGCCAATACACAGTACTTGCCAGTACCTGATTACTTAGCAATATAGTTGTCCAATATAGCAGACCAATTGATTAGAGTCCATGAGAATTATCCATGACAGAAAACAAGGGGATTAATGGGGTCCTGGGGATGGAGAGTTGATGGTCTTCCAAGCATAATAAAATTGCTTTGGGTCTTCTTTACTAATAGGACTATGGAAGATGCCAGTTCAGTAGTCACATATGCAATGTTAGAGACTGAGTTCTAGTAAAGATTCCACATCCAGCACAACAGCACAATTGAGAGACTACCATTTGATCAAGTTTATGGCCCATTTATGCACTGCACCCATGGAGGTCTTATGGAGGCCTCACAAGTAAATTGGATAAGAACATAATAGGAAATACCACCCATGCGTCTTTAAGTCTTTAATGTTGTCTCTAATCTCTGCAGTTCCTCCTAGGGTGTGATTTACTCTCTTGGCTGAACTAGGTAGTAGAGAACAGTAGGACAGATTTAGAGGCTTTCACTCAGCCTTTCCTACGATAATGGTTATTCCCCTATAGGTCAGGGAACCAATGTGAGGGCTCTTCCAGCTGCTAGGTATGTTCACACCAATTATGTACTCAGAAAATGAGTAAATAACCACAGTGTGGATCCTTGAGCCCAATAAATCCAATGTCAGAGAGATTCAGCTCATACCTTTAATCTCCTGGTCTCTAATCACTCTAGCTACGGAATTATATTGAACTGTTGAGTTTCTGAGTGTCAGGTCAGATTTGGTGTCTAAAAACAGGGGATCCCTGGGTGGCTCAGCGGTTTAGCACCTGCCTTTGGCCCAGGGCACGATCCTGGAGTCCTGGGATCGAGTCCCACGTCGGGCTCCCTGCATGGAGCCTGCTTCTCCCTCCTCCTGTGTCTCTGCCTCTCTCTCTATGTGTATCATAAATAAATAAATAAATCTTTAAAAAAATAATAAAGTAAAATAAAAACATGCAAAATTTCTAAGTATTTCCTCTTCCCCAAGTAAAGACTGAAGGTCCTTTTGGAAGAAGATTGGGGATGAGCGTTGTGTATACTCACAGTAGCAGGGCAGGGTTCTTCTTTAAGGGAACGCTGCTTCCACCTCCAGTAGAGGGCTCCAATCTGCAAATTTATGGTATGGAGCCTGGGTCTGAAGCAGTGTCAGAGTTACCAAGATTTCCATGGGTGGTAGATTGGGCTGAGTGGACAGAAGAAGCACTAACTTTTGTAATGGCGAGGGTATTTCAACGGAACAAGGACACTGGTGACCATAAGGATTGTGGAGTTCACTGGCTTAGGTAAGTGCTTTGAAAGCCTTTGAAAATAAAAGATGGCAGACCCAAGTCAAACCATAACCAAGTACAGACACATTAAAAAAAAGAGGCTATCAATGAGATCTTTCTTCTACTCATGCTGTTGAGTAGAAGCTCTACCCAGCTGAGTGGATTTTAGCCATGTCTTTTCACCGTGTCGAGACTCAGCTTCCACATCTATGATTGAACAGTTTAGTGAGATGATAAACAGAGTTCCCTCTAGTTGCAACACATCCCAGCTTCAGGAACACCACGACTCCCTACCTCAGGTTCACGTATCCTCCTATGAACCCACCAGAAGTGTAGCTGGAGAGCTTAACCATGTGATCCAGGGTCCCAAACAACTCGGGACAATAGTTGCCCTATGATAAGGGGATCCAAAGGGAAACCTGAGTCCTATCTTGCATTTGAAAAGTTCTTTCCTGCTTGCTTGAACCTGAACAGTGTCTTAGTCCCATTTTCCCTGAATGTTCTATTCCCTCCCATGATCCCTATTTATAATTCACCTATAACTATAAATCAACACCCTCTTAGGGAATATTTCATCCACCCTGGACTGCCATGAATTGCCCACGGTTTTGCTGATGGTCAATAATTTTCAATGACTCATTCCACCCCTGCCTTTGTACCAGCTCCCTTACTGTGGAAGTCACCCCAGCTTGCTGTCCTTTGGTTACCTTTTAGAAGTTTAACTTGCTCGTCTCTTCGTGCTTGCCTACACAAAAGTTCCCTACCCATTTTCTGTAAAAGCAGTCTTTTGGCCTCCATCAGAGATCTTTTGACCTGGCTTCTTCCCACTCCCTACCTCTAAGCTAGGCCCTCGATGGGATTTTAAAGTCCTATTCTCAGAGCCCTTTGACATGCTGTCACTCTACAGCTCTGCCCTGGTCAGCCAGAAGACTTCTGTGCTGTCCACAGAGTTAATCTTTAATACCAATGTATTGTGGACTTCACAAGGGACAAAGTGTGGCAAGTAGTACCCAGGGGTGCCAGGATATTTGGCATCTCTCCCTTTTCCTGGTACACTGATTTTTACCAAATGCTAAATGCTACATGATTTGAAACTACTTCAGACAGCTCCATTGCAAAGGTGACGTGAATGCAGGAGGTGTTTGGTACTCTCTCTGATTAGTGGGTTCTCTGAGTTACTGATTAATTAGCTAAGAGAGACACTTTTTACATCGAAAGCCAGATCATGGCACGGCAGCCACTGCTACAGCCTGGGCCTGTGTACAGTTGCCATGGGGCTTTGGGAAGGCCTGTCGCAGCTGTATACAAAGACTGCTTTCTGAGAACCAGAGGCTTTTTCAATTATTAGACATCCAAAGCTTGATAATTTCTGACTTTGGATTTACATTTAGCATTTTTGTGTTTAATCAGGTGTCAGTGAGGGAAGAAAGGCACTGCTTGCTTTTTAATACAACATCACATTCATCTGCGCAGATGAAAATGCACTCTTAATCTTAACAAACAAATATGTTGCATTCTAGGTCTGGATTTTCACTATTACCAAAGCAGTTGCTGAAATACAATATTTCAGTTTTGCATGAAAGAAAAAGGACTAGAATCAGCTTCAGCAGTAAATATAAAATCTGTGTTTTAGCAGAAGCCCACTGAATAGAAATCATATACCACAGAGAAAGACAACAGATCCTTACAGCTCTATGTGTATAACGAACACAAATAGTCATAATTATCCCTGCCCCGGGGACTTAACTCCTTCGGGGGAAGGCCAGGCTTCCAGCCTCCTTCTCAAACTAAAATCATTTAGAAATATATTTGTCATCTCCTCCAGCTCTGTTTAAAAATGTTTGTAGATAGATACTGTTTATTGTGTTTTTTTCTCCCTCCTTTTTGTTTTCAGTATTCATGAGAATTAAAACCCTGGCTGTAATAAGGCATCTGTTGTAAACAAGTTCAGACAAAGGAAGCAATTTCTCTGGCAAGTAGGGGGCATGAGGAGACACAGAAGCCTGCATTATAGAAAAGCATAGATAACAACAGAAAGTAAACCTCTTTTTATCTCCACACTGCTCCCTCAGCTACCTTGTCGATCTCGGGGTCCATCAGCTTTGTAAGTTGTTTGGGGAATCATTAGACATCAAAAATATTGTGAATCTAAAAAATTTTGCATCATTTCTAATTTTATGGGTTCTAGCCACATCCATTCATAGATTTTCCAGTATCTCTCCATTCTGGACTCAGAGCAGATAGGCATCTGCCTTCAGCGTCAGTGAAAATATATCCTGCTCCATTCCCTTCCAAGGTGCGTGTGCACACACGCTCACACACACGCACAGGCATGCACACACAACACACATAAACACAGTGCACAAGCGCACATAGAGGCACACGGACACGGACATGCATACATTCTCACACACGCAAACACACACATAAGTTACACTTCCATGACCATGTGCACGGACATGCACTCACAGAGATATACTCACACACATACACACACACACATCCCTGGCTGGGCACTGAGAAACAGTATCTGTCTTGTCCTGCTCTGTTTCAGGCCTCTGGGTTTCTGAGCTCATGCTCATTTTCATTACTGAAAATAATCATCTGCAGCCAAATTCTCCTCACTGCCTCAGGGAAAGTTCTTTCCTATCTCTTCCTCTACATCCCCCTCCCATATTAGGCCCCAAAGCCAAATCCTTTCATTTCAGAGAAAAATCACTGTCGCCAAACTGGACAGCATCTACACATAGACTAGTGTGAGGACACCACTTTGCATGTCTTGCACTGAGATCAGGGAATGGGACACAAGATCCGACAGCCTTCCTTTTCAGGACCTGGCTAAGTGGTAACCTCTCCCCTCGTCGCTCCCACCCTCAAAGTCTGTGGAGCAGCCACCGCAAAACAAGGTTGGTTTTCTCACACCCCCTGCGCAGGGACTGTGTCTTACTCAACTCTACGCCTGCAGCGCCTAACACAGTGCCTGCCACAGAACAGAATCCAATAAAGATCCAAATAAATGAACCCCCAATGTGAGATCCTTTTCCCTCAAACCCCGATATGCATACTCATCAGCGTGTGTGCCTGTGGACCAGGGAGCAGGAGAAGTCACAGGATAAACACAGTACATCTTCCTGGAAAGTCCATTTTATTCCTATTAAGTTGTATTTAAAAGATTATTTTTCTATTAAAGCAAACACTAGATAAGGAGAACCTAATAAATGTCATGTTGGTAGTTACGATAAAGATCTTAGGTTTTGAAGGCAGTTTTAAATTCTATACCTACCACAGATTAGTAATGTGACCTCTAATAAATTTTTTATATTTCTCCAAACATTTTAATTCTCTGCTGTAAAATGGAGGTCATAATAACTGTCTCGTAGAGATTTTGAAATTCAAGGAAGAGAATATGTGCGGTGACATTGGAGGCAGTGGCCATAACAATAAATATGACAGCAGCAGTATGGTAATGCTGCCAATAGTCCCAGCGACGCTGATGTTAGCAGGGGCAGTTGTAACAGACACAGAAGTAAACAGCAAAAGCCCAGAGGAAAGGAGGGAGCCAGGCAGGGAGGAAGTGATTGAGTAAACCAACCAATTAAGACAAGTTAACCCAAATGCAAGGGGGCTCGCCCTTCGGGGCAGCAGCCACCAGTGGCAATGACTTAATCCGGTCACTTTGTTGTACAGACAAGGAAACTGAGGCAAACTGAGGCTCAGAGAACTAAACAAAGCAATTCATCCGAGTCCATCACAGTTACCAAGCAGGCCGAGTCTAGACCCCATTCCCAACTCCAGAGGCTAGGCCTTCGAGGCTGCAGTCTAATCTGTTCAGCGTTGAAAATAATCATTATTCCTATGTGATGGTAAAAAGATATGCCCATGCTCATGTTCAAAAGCAGTCAATGGTCACATGTGCCAGAGCAGAGTTGAACCCGGACTGCGGAGTCCTAAAATCAAATTACAGCTCTGCCATTTCCTAAATTTCTAACTGTGGCCAAGTTACTTCATCTCTCTGAATCATCATCCACATGTGGAGGGAAGATTATATCTACCTTGCAGGTCAATGAGTCAATTAGAGAAAATGCATCGGAGTGTCTGGTGGCACATACTAGCACGCACTTAAATGTAGCTTTTATGTATTCATCCATTTTCTTTATCCTATAACTAATTCTTAATAATCACTGTAAATACACTCACCAATCTGGTAGGAAAAATAATTATCATGCCAATAGTATATTCTGAACATGTCAAAAACTAGGGTGATCAAATAGATTAGAAATTCAGGGGCTTTGTGGCTTTATCCTGAGAGTCACTGGAATATCAATGACCATAATAATGATAATTGATTCTTCTTGGTCTATATTTCTTCACCACTACAGCATATGTAGTATTTGGGGGTCAGGGGCAGTGATTGTAATATAATTTGAGCATTTAAAAGGCAATGAACTTTCTGTGAACAATAGCAAATAATAACTAAGAAGCAGACAAAGCACTTGAAACAGGTGAATCATAGTATTTTCACTTTTCATGTGGTTTTCTTTTTTCTTGTTTTAAAGGATCTGACACTCCAAAGAGCATAATGTCTTTCTTATGTCCTGATCTAGAAATCAAAAGACCTACATTGTATTTGTGGCAAAAAAAAAAAAAAAAGTGAATTACGGGGGCACCTAGTAGCTCAGTGGTTGAGCATCTGCCTTTGGCTCAGGTCGTGATCCCAGGGTCCCGGGATCGAGTCTCACAATGGGCTCCCTGCAGGGAGCCTACTTCTCCCTCTGCCTATGTCTCTGACTCTCTCTCTGTGTCTCTCATGAATAAATAAATAAAATATTTTTTAAAAAGTTAGTTATGGAATAACCATACAAATTATTTCTCTGCCCTTCAACTTAGCCCATCCCTTACCACCAATACTAATACAAAGAAAAAATGCAAAGAAAACAAAAAGTTGGCAGTATCATCTTGTAATAAAAGATAGTTATTTAAATAAAAAATATTTAGTTTTGTTTTAAATATATATTTAGTATTACTAAAAACTTACTAAATCATTATTCTCCTCACTTCTCCTCCACCTGGGGAAACCCCACTGTGGAGCAGCACTGGCCAGTTGGAAGAAGCTAAAGATTAGGACTGGAAATCACAAGACATTGGACAGAGCCAGATGGGCCACCCTCTGTGTGACTCTAAGTGGTCTTGGACCCTATCTGTCCTGGTTTCAGAGAGATTACACTGTATCTCTAATACCCTTTCCAGTTCTAGCTTTTATATCTCTGACTCAGCCCAGAAGGGTGCAGAAGGATTAAAACCATAACTCTTCCTAAGGTAGAGGACATTGGGGAGACCTCCCCAAGTCTTGCTATATGCTGATATCAAAACAGGGTGAGAGAGTGGAGTTATGAGATCTATGGAGATAATATAACAACCCCTGGTACACACATAATTCCCAAATATTCAAATTCTAATCTAGATCCTGCTGTGAGAATATTTTGCAGATGTCACTAAGAACCCATATTAGTCAATCCTAAGAAAACGAGATAATCTGGGTGAGTGTGACCTAATCAATCACAGGAGCCCTTTAAACAAAGAGAGAGATGACCTCCCCCCAACCCCACGCAGTCTTAGAGGAAGAAGTCAGAAAGACACGTTCTTCCTGGCCTAGAAGAAGCAAAACCACGTTGTGAATTGCCAATGGGGGCTACACAGTGAGGAGCTAAGAGTTGCCCCTGGCTGACAGCTAACAGGAGAATGTGGACCTCAGTCATAGAATCAACCACAAGGAAATGGATCCTGCCAGCAACCATTGACCTTGAAAACATATTTCTTCCCCCGAGTCTCCAGAAGAGAACACAATCTGGTCAGCATTTCAACCTTGTGATGGTCTTGAACACAGAACCCAGCCTTGCCATGGCCAAATTTTTGACCTGCAGAACTGGGAACAAATAAATAGGTGCTTTTGAAGCCACTTGGTTCATAGAAGTTGGTTACGCAGCACTAGAAATCTACCATGTTCCTATGACTAGAGAAAATAACGTGCAATTTAGTAGCTTTTCCTTTAATCAAATAATATTTCTTTAACAATCAATTTTAAGTTGATTAAAACTTCACATAGCTCAGCTACAACGTTATTCTGCTTCCTGTGAACGTCCTATCAGAAATCACCAGCATCAGGCTTTCTGCAGGTACGCAGAACTGGCCCTTCTTCTACCATAAGGCAACTTTCTCTCAAGAGAAAACATGGGCTCCCAGGAGGCAAAAGGCACTGTTATTCCACAGCATTCCCTACCCTGTCACAATGTGCTTTGTGTACATTTCAAGTTTAAATATGAATGATATCATCCCAGAACTCCACCCATTAGACCTTGTTTTTCTTTATTGCATTCGGACATTTTATTTCAGGTTGGCGAGAATGAATGAGCAAGCTGTTGGTCAGGAAGCTGAGATGTGCTGGAAATTTCCCAGTGATTCATTTGTGGAGAGGATGGCAGGGGCTCTGAATGGGCAACGAGGGGAACAGTCATAGGAAGGGATTAGGAGTATCTTTAAACCAGCCTCCTATTGTTTAGAATCAGGCAGCTTCCTCCAGGTCTTCCACTTTTGGGTCCAGGGGGCTGCAATAGCATGAGCAAAAGTCAAGGGCACCTGAGGTCCTCTGAAACAGGAGGATGACACAGGGAGGGTGTAGAGAAAACACCAAAAAGAACATTTTTTTTCTTTCCCTCAGACAATTGAAAGCTGAGGAATGAATAGGTTTTATGTGTTTTGTTTTGTTTTACTTCATGTTTTGATCAAGCCTTCCCCTAAAAAGATAACGCCAGAGATTTCACTAAAGGCACAACCAGAGCGCCACCATGTGGTAGAGCCTCTGCGAACTGACGCGGTCTTGCAGAGTTGGCAGATGGACGGAGTATTGCAAGGGAAGAAAATTTGTAAGAATGGGTTTACACATCGTCACAAAAGCCAGAACTCTTCATGCAAAAGATCGTGCATGTCTTCGAAAGCTTGGTGATAGGCTTAATTTTTTTTTAACTGTCATATTCCTGCAATATGTGTGACAGTGACTCTCATAGCTAACACTACAAAATTATCATCCACGTGATTTCAAAGTGAAGTTATTTTATTTTGTTGCCTTGATTATTTTCTAAAAGAAAGAATGAGGCTAGCACTAGTATCCATCATGGGACAAGACAGCATTTGTTCTGGCTCACGAAAAATCACATCCATGCAAATTCCTCATGGCTATCATACTGCTTGAGTTTGTTGATGTTGGTGGAATTGGTGAATTTTGAGATTATTTGTCTGGTTGTCGGGTTGTTGTTGTTGCTGAGCAGATAGAAAAAAATGTCACCTGATCCAATTTGAATGATCAGTTCCAATTTTTTTGTGTCCTCATATCCCTCTGCTCTAGATTTAAATTCTGGAAGGGAGTGTCTGATTAGCTTTGCTTGATCTGATCAACTTTATCCACCTATAATTCTTGACTTACAGTCTCACCAAGACTAGATGCAATGGAGGAGCAGCTCCCTAGGAAAACTGGGCTCACAGTAGCAGGGGAACAGGGAGAAACCGGCAGAGGACAAACACATCGTGTGCCATTTCGAGGGCTAGTCCATCACTGGACCCTGCCACAGACTAAAGGCGTGGCATAGGTGCCATAATGTCCTACTTACTGATATTGCTGAATGATACAGACCAAGCTCCTTCTGATCTGTCTGAAGTCTTCTGGTCAATGGACATTGTGCCAATGTGGCCTCCCCAGCTAAGTTCTATCATCAAAGTCACTGAGGTTGCCTGCCACTTGATTACAAGTCCCCCAAGGAAGACACAATATCTGAGGGCCATTTCTGACCTGAAGACATTTGTTTTATTTTTAATACATATTGACTAAGTCTCAATTTTCTCCTACTTTAATGGGAAACAGCAGGAGAATACTCAAAAAGGACCTGAGACCCACTTGACACCTCAGTGAAATGATTTTTTTCCCTTTTGCAAGGAGATTAAGGCATCAAGTAACAGTGTTATTATTGCTTTTGTGTAAAGTGTGCTAATGCCTTTGTGCCCCTTCCAAGAAAGAACTTGTTTGTGATGAAAGAGATTGTCAGATCCTCCACGACAAGTTATTCTTTGATATTTATACTATATTTAAATGCGCTTTGCCAAAAACAAAAATCTTCCTTTCTTTGAGGACTCGGGGCTGCTTACTCTTCAGATATATAATCTATATATAGATTGGGGAGAACCAGTGGCCCAGATCGAGAGAAAGTTGTTATAAATTGTCACTTTGGTCTCTTAATTTATCACCAGGATGAAATTATGGAAGCAATGAGAATGTTCCAGCCCCTCATCTCCCTGCTTCCCCTGAATGAGTCAGTGGTACCTGAGCACATTCATTTAAGGCCTCCATGATCCCTGATGCTTTGACCTCCATGGGAGTCTCTTGATATTTCATGATTCCTAGTTCATTCAGTGAAAGAATCAGTATGTTCTTGCTCCAGAGAGATGGCCTAGACTTGCAGGCCCTCAACTAGAACCAGACATTTCATCTTCTGACTCAGGCCACAGCCCTCTCCCTAGACACTCTGTTTCTCTTCTTTTACTGATGTCTGCATGGCGTTACTTTTATATTACAAAATCATGTAAACAAAGATTATTAAAATCATGGAATGAAAATTATTAAAAGTACATTAATATTATACATTGAATATTATTTATCAAAATGATATTAAAATATTAAGACTAAAGGAGATACTTAATCATCCTTGTGTATATAGTTGATCCTTGAACAACAGGGGTTTGAACTGTGAAGTTACACTGATACACGGATTTTCTTTTTTTCTTTTTTTTAAAGACTTATTTATTTACTCATGAGAAACAGATACATAGGCAGAGAAGCACGCTCCCTGTGGGGAGCCTGTTGCAAGATTTGATCCCAGGACCTCGTGACCAAGACCTGAGCCAAAGGCAGATGCTCAACCACTCAGCCACCCAGGTGCCCCCCGACCACCTTTTTTTTTTAATAAAAAATAATTCAGTGATGCAAATATATTTTCTCTTATGATTTTCTTAATAACATTGTCTTTGCTCTAGCTTACTTTATTGTAAGAAAATAGTATATAATACATAAAACATAAAAAGTATGTGTTGACTATATTGTTGGTAAGGCTCTGGTCAATAGTAGGCTATTCGTAAAGCTTTGGGGAAATCAAAAGTTATATGTGGATTTTTGACTACATGGGGGATCAGTACTCCAAACCCCTGCATTGCACAAATGTCAACTGTATATATATATTTTTTTTTACTTTGTTTTATTAATATTTTATTTATTTATTTATTTATTTATTTATTTATGCTATCAAATAGCTTTAAAGTTGCTTTACAAACTGTTGCTGTTAGTTTCAAACAATTTGTGAGGAGAAAGATTCTAAGATTCTCTTAGTAATATAGATTTTAATAGTTAATTTCAGAGATATTTCTTGTCTTAGAGAATTATTTTTTAAACTACCTTCAAGACAAATTATATTATAAAATCTCCTAGGCTACTGGGCAATTTTTCATAGCTATAGTTGACTCATTGTGCACTTCATCCCAATGCTGCTCTCTTTGGTGCCTTTTTTTCTAATTTCTATAAAAAGTCATTAGAGGGAGTTATTTTCTCCAAATTTCCCATTATTTCTATGCAAACAGCAAAAACAAGTTGTTGGTTGAAGACAGAATTGATTGAGGAGATGTATCGTTGGCATATGTGTATGCTGCCTCTGTTAGGTCTTGGTAATTGCTGTGTAAGAAAATTGAAGAAAAAAAGATTATGTACAATATACCTAATAATGTAGATACTACTAATGATAGAAATGTTAAAAATAAGAATTTGTATTCAGCTTTGCTTTATTTTTCTTCTAGACTTTCCATCCCTGACTTTAGAAAGTGAACAAGTTGATTTATACCAGTTTTACAGGAGAGAAGTTCATTTGGTGACTCCCCTCAGGGTAAAATCCAACTCCTTAAATTGACATATGATGCATTTCCCAACATAGCCTCAGTCACTCTTACTCAGCTTGTTCCCAGCATTTTTTTTTTAATTCTGGCTATCTTCATGTTGCTATTACCCAGGGATACATATGCTCTCTTACTTTGGATGCTGTTTTCTGTACTTGAAATATCTTTATCTTACTCATCCCTCATAATCTAGATCAGAGGTCAGTAAACCATGGCTCGTGAACCAAATTTGGTCTGCTCTTCTGCCTGTTTTTGTAAATAAAGTTTCATTAGTATGCAGCCATTTACACATGGTCTATGCCTGCTTTCATACTACAACTGCCAAATTAAGTAGTTAGAACAAAGGCTGTCTGGCCACAAAGCCTAAAATACTTACTATCCAGCTCTACAGTAAACACCAACCTCTGGCCTACATCAATACCACTTTTCTTGGGAAGTAATCACTCCATCTTAGTCACCTAGTCAATAGATCATTTCTGATCCTAGAGCATTCTTGATAAGATACTAAAGAGTACCTACCACTGTTTGCAAATTCTTTTACATATCTATCCTTCCCAGAACAACTGTTTCTTCCTCACACACAGGGATGGTTTCATTTATTGCTGTATGGCCAATTCCTAGTGCAGTGCCTGAATTAGAGAAAGCGCTCAGGCGAGGTTGGTGGCACAGTGAATGAAGTATTTGAAGAATCAACTAAAACCCATTAAGCAGAAAATGAGAAGGAAAGTAAAGTTTTCTACTTTGTTTCTTTGAATATGTTACTCATTATAGCTTTACGAGAGTTAGAGATTTCTGGGGGTAAAGGGGAGGGCAGGAATTGTTTCCTAGTTTAGATGTCTTCTGTAAATTAAATTCAAGAGGTGCTGTAGTCAACAAAAGCCCAAGACACTATCTCTAGGAAGTTCAATGTAAAGAAGGGTGGCTGTAAAATATTGTCACTGATTTTTAAAAATACCATAAAACATAGCAACTAAATGTCAACATAATCTCTTTTAAACAATTCATCATAGGAAATCATATACTTTCTCTAAAACTTCCACCATTAGTTGAAACTTGCTTTTTGGTGGGGTGCCTGGATGGCTCAGTGGTTAAGAGTCCACCTTTGGCTCAGGTTGTGATCGTGGGGTCTTGGGATCGAGTCCTATATCCAGCTCTCCACAGGGAGCCTGCTTCTCCCTCTGCCTGTGTCTCTACCTCTCTCTGTGTGTCTCTCATGAATAGATAAATAAAATCTTTAGAAAAAAAATTACCTTTATGATAAATTCCTTCCTAGGTTGTAACTAGTGCATTTAACACTCTCCCATGCCTTGGGGTGAAAGGGTACTTATTTTTTTTCAATGTTCCACAGTTATCTAGTGACAGATGTGTTATGAAAAAGGTAGCTTCTAAAAATTGGGAAATACTCTTTTGAATCTAACAAGACGTATTCATATAAAACAACAAGGTTGAGTTTCTTGTACATATTTGTAATTGACTCATTTAACGAATACCAACTGAGTTCTTGTTATATAAGGCACTGTGGTCAGAAGGCAACTCCAAATGCTTCAAAAATATTCTGACAATGGTAGCATCATAAGAATACATGGGAGGCCCTGAAAACATATAGTGAATACTTACAAAAGAGATCTAGCCACACAGACTGAGCTATGGATGTAAACTCTTACTTAGGCCATTAGCCAAAACTGAGCAGGAAAGCATCAACCCTTAGCACTGGTTGGGGAGGGAAGTATCTTCCTCCTTTAAAAAAAAAAAAAATTATATATATATATATATAATTTATTTTTTCATGAGAGACACAAAGAGAGAGGGGTAGGGGGAGAAGTAGGCTCCATGCAGGCAGCCCGACATGGGACTTGATCCTGGGTCTCCAGGATCACACCCTGGACTGAAGGCTGAGCCACCCAGGCTGCCCTCTTCCTCCTTTTCAAGTCATAAAAGCATAGACAACACTAGATTGGTATGTAGGAGCCAGAAGCAGAACAGGCAGGGTCAAAGGGAGCAAAACTGAGGCAAAGAGCAGACGTGAAGGTCAAGTGGGAAAAGCTGAGTCTAGAATTAGAACTCAGGGCCAAGTGTTAGGTTACCAACAAGGAAAACCATTGGTAAAGAGTTGAGTGAGCACAGAAGCAAGATGCGAGTCAGTGGGAGGGATAAAAGAAGAAGATGATCCAAAGCTTCATGAACAGATGGGTTCCTAGCGGTCCCCTTTTATCAGATATTGACAAGGTGGAAGGTGTGTGGGTCAGCATGGGCTAAAGGCACAAGGTCAGAGCAGAAATTAGACCCTGTGTTCAGATAAGAGGAAACAAATAATAGAAATTTTCGAAGCTGTCACTCTTAGCAGCAACCTGCTCCTTCCATCTTTTTGTGTTGGAAAAGCATTTGGACATACCAGCGTAGGCCACTCCCTAGGACATAGTCTGTAAAAGCTGGTAAACACAAAATGCTTCAACAAGGAAACTTCCTGACAGCTTCTACTTCTGCTATCTTCCCTCTTTCCAGCCCTCGGAAGAGCTGTGTACGGAGATACAGATGAGAAGTCTGTCAGGAGGCACTCCCTTATGACCCATATATTTATAGTCTCTAGCACTGTAAGGCATGTAACTCCTCCAATAACCCACTGAAGGATTTATAGTGAGGCCTCTCTCAAAAACAAAATGCCTCCCAGGCACAAATCATTATCCCATTTTTATTTTGTGGTATGAACGGAGGTTATATTCACCTGCAAGTCAAGTGCAAAGAACATTGCAATTCAGAACCCAAGATCTGTGCTTACTAGTTACTTTTTGCACTGACAAGGAGCTTCATACAAATAGAATTGCCATAATGTTTATTTTCCTGGCAGCCAAAATTGTAATGCTCTTACTGACATTCAACTGTCTGCAGCATCCTTGAAGATAAATTGAGAGAGAGAGAGAAAAAACAAAACTAAGCGACTCACTAACCGAGAAAAACATTCTGGACTTTATATAAAAGAGGACACTGGAAGTATGGTTTTTTAGGCACCGTGGGCTATCTTAAACCCAGAGTGGCTTAAAAGCAAGGAGGAATAGACGTGGAGTCACTGTTAGGAGAATGTCCACTTTATAAGCTGGAAACTTTTTCTAAGTGGGGGGGACTTGGAGACTCTCTCTGGGAAATGACTACGTCCCACTCTTGTACTGAACTAATTAATCTTTAAAAAAATAATCGGGAAGAAGGAAACCTGAGAGGACATCTGGAGGTAGATTTCCAAGCTGGGCTAATTACCAGACTCCCCTGGGAGCGATCAAAGACTATGGAAAGAAAGGAAACTAGTCTCTGGGCTCCACCTGCGACTAATATGGCTCATAAGCTTGGGGTGTGGCTCACACTTTTGTCTCTGAAAGGCCTGGCCAGGTGATCTGAAGATCAGCCAGGTTTAGGAACCACTGATCCATTCCATTCTCCCCCCACAGGAGAGATCACCTGGAATCTAATGGATCTCCATCCTAATGGAGATTTTTTTTTTTTAAGATTTTATTTATTTATTCAGGAGAGACACAGAGGGAGAAGCAGAGACACGGGCAGAGGGAGAAGCAGGCTCCATGCAGGGAGCCCGACGTGGGACGTGGGACTCGATCCCGGGTCTCCAGGATCATGCCCCAGGCCAAAGGCAGATGCTTAACCGCTGATCCACCCAGGCGCCCACCCCCCCCCCCCCCATGGAGATTAAAAACAAAAACAAAAACAAATCAACACTTTTTAAAGTAAGAGGGAATTCCATACTTTTTTCCAGCAAAAAATCTATTTATACTTTAAAGCCCGCCTACAGATAACCTACATATCTAGACTCTGCTTAGTTACCTTTGGATTAAGATTCCACATTATAAAGTAATTCATTAGTAAAATTATATACATGTTCTTTTTTACTGTTAAGTATTTGAAAAGTACAAAAGTAAAAACCTATTGTCCTCCAGTTATGTTGATTTATTTTTATTTTTACCTCAGATCTTTTTTGTGATTCTCTGTTTTGAGAAATAAAAATTGGGAGAAAAAGTTAGGTTTCCTCTATTTCTCTCACAGCTTCTGTTGTATGTGCCATCTTTCCTTCTCTCCAACAAGGCAAACACTATCACAGATTTGCCAAATACACAGTTGACGATTTTACACTTTCTCCCCATACTGAATCCATTAACAATATACATATTGGTTATTTTTTAAATTTGCATAGACGATATCATACCTTATTTAACATTCTAAAACTTGCATTTCTCTTTCAACATATTTTCCAGATCTACGTTGATACATATATATTGAATTCATTCATTTGAAATACTGTGTGAACATCCTGTCATATAAATATACCACCATAATATATCTACCCATTCTCTTACTGGTAGATATTTGAATTTTTTAAAAATTGTTGCCTTTACAAAAGATGTTACTGGAGCATTCATATATTTTCCTCTTAATAAATATGTACAGGAACTTCTCTAAGTATTTGAGTTTAACTGCAAAGTTATAGGATATATGCATTTTCAAATGTATTAGTGTCAAATTGTTCTCCAAAGTACTGGATAAGACTTTAATCAGCAGTTTATGATGGTATTGTTTCCCACATCTTTACCAACATTGACATTATCATTTCTTTACAAATTGAGTGAATCTGATGATACTTCAGTGTTGTTGTTGTTGTTTTTTTTTCTCAGTGTTGTTTTGATGGCAATTTTCCCCAATTACTTGTGACATTGAGCCTATTTTTATAATTTCATTGTACATTCAACATTCCTTAGCACTTTTGTCTATTGAGCAAAATATTCCTCTAGAGAAATGTCTTAACCTAAACATTTCTCTTTCCATTTTTACAATCCACTCACCCAGTTGTTTACATTTTTTTATCAATAATAATGGGTCCATTCAGGGTAGGGAAGACTAAAACAACTAACAAAAATACCAAATCACCTCAAAATATCCTATAATACTGAGCACCTACTAAACGACAACACAGTATCACGGTAGAGTGTGCCATCTTTGGAGCTGAACTACCTGGTTTGAATCCCGTCTCCACCATTTGCCAGCCAGTAACTGAGAAAGACTTCTTAACCTCTCTGAGCCACAGTAGCCACATAAACAAAATGAAGGTAATAATAGTACCTAACTATTGAAAGTTAAAGTAGACAATAAACATAAACCATTTAGCACAGTGTTAGGGACATAATAAATACTCAAATACTAGTTATTTTACTGTCATTATTGGTAGGAGGATAGCAGTGGCATTGGTCATGTTTTGCCATCCCCAGCATGTAGATTTTAGATGGAGATTAGCATGCAGAAGGTTCATCAGAGAGTGCTCTTGAGATTGCCACATGGAATAAAGGGAAGGAAAGGAGGAATGCCCAACCAGTACCCAACAATGAGAACTAGTCCTGATGCATTTCAATAATCCATACCTTACAACTTACCAGAAATATCAAAAGTATTGCCCTTTGTCCCTGAACCACACTGAACTGTAAGAAGGAGGCAAGGTGGGGGGGTGGGGGGGGTAGGCAGGCAGGGAAGGTGAAAAGAATGAGGAAGAGGCAGAAAACAATAGTCTCTGGAACTATTCTAAACATCTTACACGTTAACTAAAATCTCACAAAATCTATAGGATAATCCCAAGTCAAAAAATGACCACAATGAGAGCATCTAAGTAACTTCCTGATGGTCACACAGCTAGGAAGTGGGTACAGCTAGAATTTGAACCCAGGCAATGTAGCTTCAAAAATGACGCCCCTCATCGCTGTTCCGGACTGCAAGAATGCATGTCGATACCACTAGCAGGCTGTAACCGTGCATCATTATTTCTATTACAGGTCTCTCCTAGACACTCTGCTAGGTGCTTTACTAACATCATATAATTTAATCTAATCTCTGTATAACTCATCAAGGGTTGCATTTTTATCCGCATTTCTAGCTGAAGAAAGTAGGGGATGTAAAGTTACTTTCCCAAAGTCATACAAGTTAAAAGTAGAGCCAGGATTTCACTCCATGCTTGTTTGGCTCTGAAATTCAGTGTTCTTTCCCATGATAATGTGGTTTTATTTTTGACAAAGGACCTCCTTTTCAAGGAAATTGATGACTATATCATACCTCTTATGTGTTCCCCTCAGATAAATAATATCAATTTGTCAACTTCCTTATTGTTTACATTGTCTCATGTTGGCACCCTTTGAATATTCTCCATGTACATTGCCTTATTTAATTACAGAATCAGAATTGAGCATGTAAAGGCTTTGACAATTTTGAGTACCTAATGGGAAAGGTGCCAAGTGTTTCCTACATTCTGAATTCCCATTTAGCATTTCAATGCCATAATTACCTTTTCAAGAGCAGAATTGCTATACTGACTCATGTTTAATATGCTTTCTGAGGTGACCAGTAGACCTCTTTCTATGGTGCTCAGAGTTCAGACTTCCTACATGTTCTAGCTGTATAATTTGCTTTAAAAGTATTCTAAGAATATTTAGTCCTTGTCAAGTCTACAGCACTTACCTATGCCTAATTATCCTATTTTAAAATTAAAGCATTTTACTGATATGAAATTAGTAAAAAAAATCACAATCTTTCCATACTAGATTTATCCAAGATAATTCTTAATATAGATAAGATATAAAATAAGAGGAGTTTTACATAAATTCTACTATGATTTCTCTATCCCTACCCATGGGTACAACTTAAAAGTTGCACTCATTCTAAAAATCTTAATTCTAATGAGGTACCTTAAACACTTCTTAGAAGTCTCTCTGTGTGTTTATTTATTCTCAGGTGTACAGATTAACGTAGTGGGACTCTAAGAAGCCGCAACAGTCTAAACAACTTGCAAACTTCAGCCTCCTATGAATATCTTAAGTGGATCTATTTGATCAGCTGTCTCATTTTGTTGGAAAACCGCCACCATGGCCTTTTTAGTTTTGCAACGATAAAGCAAGAGCTACTCATTTTTCTTGAGGAAGACCCTCAATGTAGTGTAATCTAAATGCAGTTGTTTTAGCCAGAGACAATATTCTGGATGATCATGTAAATTAGGTCTCTACAAACATTGATACTGTGTGAGAAAAACACTGTTTTTTTCTCTCTATGGGTTTAGACTGCCCTGCACTTGTTCTCAGATGCTATTTTTATTAAAACAGTGAGCATCACAAAAATCATAAGCAGAGAATTTGGCGGTTCTACATGGACATATAGGTATATTTCTGGCCTCACACTAGAGAAAGTATAGAATGTGCCAGAGGAAGATCTGTCTGTGCTTGCAGCTCCACACAGACAGATGTGCAGGTGACTCACAATTCCCATAGGACTGTGGGAAAGATTCTAAGGTCAGATGAATTTATTCTGATGAATTGTGGGTGTTCAAGAGCAAGGCCACACCCCTCTGAGTAGGGGTGTAATTTATTTTAAAGGAATTAATTTACCTATCAAACTATTAATCATGTCTTTTCTATCTACATCCACACCCCTCCACCTCACCCTGGTCAATGCCTTCCATTCTCATGGTATTGAATGAAATACAACTGAAAACTTCTAAAATTTTCTAAATCCAATTGCCTACTCAAGATATCCACTTGGATGTCTAATATATCTCAGACTCAACCTATGTTCAAAACTGAGCTCTTTGTCTTCCCAAGCACACTTATTCCTTCTTCAGTTTTGTACTTTTAAACCCCAGATAATTCTGTTCCTCCAGCAGTAAGCCAAAACCCTTGGACACATCTGATTCCTCTTTGTCTCATACTCCTCATCTGACACATGTCTCAATGCTACATTCAAAAAACATCTATAAATCTGATCAATACTTAACACCTTGAATGCTACCACCCAACCCAATACACCAAAATCTTTCCTCTGCTTTATTGTCATGGCCTCTTAACTGATCTCTCTGATCTGCCCGACATCCCTGAAGGCAGTTCTCACCTCTGCAGCCTAGTGAACCTGTTACTCTGCTCCATGCCCTTGCCTCTTACTCAGAGCACCTTACGATTGCCTACAAGGTCCTTACAATCTGATTCCCCTCATATCCCCTATGCCTACCTCCAACCTGGTCCAGCTCCATCTCTGACTTCATCTCCTAATCTTCTCCACATTTCACATCATAGTAGATATGTGGACATATCGGTTTCCTTGCTGTTCCTCACAGTTAGTAGAAATTCTTACAGCTCAGGGCCTTTGCACCTGTTGGTCCTTGCACCAGGAATGCTCTTCCTCCAGATACCGACATAGCTTGTTCTCTCAGATCATTTTTCCAGGTCTTTCTTAGACATTTCTTTCTCAGTGAGGCCTTTTCCAATCATGTTATTTTAAATTGTAATTTAAAATAAATCACATCAAAATCTTCATCCCTTTCCCTACTTTATTTTTTTCCCAAAGGGCATATCACCATAAAATAACATCTATCTTTCCCAAAATATTTTGTTCATTGTCCAATTTCTCCTACCAGAAAAGATTAGCACTATAAGGGCAGGAATTTATACCTTTCCTTTCCTAACCACTGGTATCCTTCAAATGTAGCACATAATTGTTCAACAAATATTTGTTGAATAGATCATTGAATGGCTCCTGAAAACAAAGAATCTGGGACAGGAGATAGATATTTCCTAGGTCATTTTTGAGGAGCCTAGTACCACTTTCGTTAGTATTCCCAGAGCATTTCCAGTGTAGTAATGGGGATGGGGATGGCAATGGGTTGATGTAAGTCCTAGAACATGTCAAGGGACACTAGGTGATTTGAAATGTATCCAGCTTTCTGTGTAAAATTTCTGATTTACAGTGAGATAGAAAAGGAAAAAGGCCTCCATGTCTGTGTTCAAACCAAAGGATCTTCCGCTGCAAACCATCATAAAGAATTGGAAATTTAGGCTTAGTTGAAACAGTTTACTATGGGTACATTTTATTAGGAAATCACACACTTCAAAGAGACTCAAAGAGCCTCCAGATTTTCTTTATTGGTGGGAGCAAATTCAGAAGGATAAGTAAACATGATGGAATTTAAACCACCAGTTTGGATTTGGGAAATTGGCCACCAGAGGAGAAATCCTTGATAATCAAGGTCCCAGCATAAGCATGCTTAATTGTCATTGGTCTGAAGGTTCCCAGAACAATATTAGGGACCTGGTCAGAATCCATGCTCCCCTTTTGTCTTGCATTATGATAACTGGAGAGAAAGAGAGCAATATGGACAATCTGAACTCTGTACTCGTTAGGACTTATTCAGTATAAAGTAGCTCTGGGAGTGGGGGAATGGGGAATTAAAATTAAATATATATATTTATATATTCTATCTATGAAGATAAAAAGCCTAGTGGTTTTTTTTATGATTATACAGGACATAAGAATTTATGACAAATGTAGATTTTTAAGAGAGGAGACTATACACACACAGCTATATGAATGAAAAATATTGACCCAAGCTACTGGGATGGGGTTCCATCCACCATCCACGTCACCCCTAAACCCAAACACTATTGCTTTAGAAACCTAACTTGGTGCTTTGTGAGAAGAGATTCTGAGAAAACACATGCAGGGGCTGGGCTTGGTCTCTGAATACAGCAGAAAGGCAATAATACAATACAAGCAGACACAGGATAGGTGTCACTGATGAGCAAAGCTAAGTAAACCACTTACACTTCATAGGAACAATAAAGTTCCACTGACCTCTGGGCTCTAGAGAGAAATCAGGAGAGAGAGAAAAAAGAGAGAAAGAGAGCATGAAGGAGATAAAATGGAAACAACTTCTGACCTTTCACGCCTTTCTCCACAGTAGGTATTGTCTTCCTCACCTTTGCCATATAATGTCAGCTCTGGGAGTGATGGAAGGTCCTAGAACTCTGCACTGAGACCTCTTGTCCCATTACAGCCTCAAAGGCCCACCCCCTGAGGTCACCTTTCTTTCCACCCTCAGTCATCACTTCTCCATCCTTCCCCCCCAAGCTGATTCATTCTCAATCTAAGGAACTTCTCACCTAAATAACCCATTAAGTAATTCTGAACTCTTACAAAATAGAGATGGCAAAACCCATGTGAGAGAATTAGACCAGTTGGTTTGGCAAGTGCTCAGACATGGGTGATTTTTAAGAGCTGTGGGGATGATTCTAATGAAGGTAGGTGAGAAACATCGCTCTCGGGATGCCTGGGTAGCTCAGCGGTAGAGCGTCTGCCTTTGCAGGGCATGATCCCGGGGTCCTGGGATCGAGTCCTACATCAGGCTCCATGCTCCCTCTGCCTGTGTCTCTGCTTCTCTCTCTCTCTCTCTCTTTCTCTCTCTCATGAGTAAATAAATAAAATCTTAAAAACAAAAAAGAAACATCACTCTCCATCCTCTTCGTCTTTTTTTTTTTTAAGGTTTATTTATTTATTCATGAGAGACACACAGAGAGAGAGGCAGAGACACAGGCAGAGGGAAAAGCAGGCTCCATGCAGGGAGCCCAACATGGGACTCAATCCGGCTCCAAAAGCAGCACTAAACCACTGAGCCACCTGGGCTGCCCGCACCTCTTAGCCTCTTAGTCTTAACCTAAACTTGGTCTCCCCCTCCAAACTGGTATCCTTTGACCTCTTTCAAGTTCAAGCTTTTTCTTAGAAATCCCAAGTGCCTCAAGACAAGGGGTGTCACTTGTCTTCTAGCTGCTAAATTTTGGAGAAACTTTCTGCAATAAACCCTCCTCTGTGGAGATCTGAGTTTCCTGCCTAATAGCCTTTATCTTTCCTCATTCATATAATTTACACACACCCCTCTTCTGCTCACTTTTCAAGCCATCTCCTACCATAATTCTGGGTAATTCTATGAACATGTAAACCATTCATCTGTCACCCTGGCTTCATGATTCTTTGACCTTCATAATTAATTGCAATTGGCCCCTTCTCCCCTTCTTGTCAGAATGACTACACCTTGGGCTTTGACATTACTCACAATTGCTCCACCTCAGAAACCATTTGCAGCATTTCTCAAACCTGGTCAGCATAATCTTCTGTCCTTCCAAATCTCACCTACCATACTTCCAATGTTCACTTCATGTTGGATTTAGTCTTTGAACTTCTCCAATTTCTCTTATATCTCACCCCATTCAGCACTTTGCTTCCTTCCACACTCAGCCTAGTCTCCTAGGCACATTAGTCACTTCTTTACCATCCCTCTGAATCCCTTTCTGCTTGTTTGGCTGCAACTGCCAACTCCCAAATGTGAATAAAGCCAAAAATCTAACTACTCCATTCCCACCTCCTATAATATACACATTCATGGTACCTGATCTTGGTTTTATAGACACAAAGAGAATAAATATATTCCTAATACTTGCTGGTAGTATGTTCCATTAGCCACAAAAGGTAAATATCATGTAATAAAAAGCTTAAATATATTGTGGGCTGTCATTTAATCTTTATATCAACCTTAAAAGGCAGTTGCAATTATCATTCCCATTTTATAAATGATGAAAATGAAGCTTAGAGAGGTGAGTAACCTGCCTAGGGTCATATTAAGTGCCAAATGATATAGCTTACATTCAAACCATTATCTCTTTGACTCTTGAGTCTCAATTCCTGAATTATTTCATAGTACCTTTCTCTGTGCTACACAACTGATCTCAAAGGGGTCAGGGATGCTCCGCTGGCTCAGCGGTTGAGCATCTGCCTTCAGCCCAGGGCATGATCCTGGAGTCCCAGGATCAAGTCCCACAACGGGCTCCCTGCATGGAGCCTGCTTCTCCCTCTGCCTGTGTCTCTGCCTCTGTGTCTCTCATGAATAAATAAATAAAATCTTAAAAAAAAAATCAAAGGGGTCCAAAGGAGACTGGATATTTAAATTTAATCATTTGTTTAAAAATGTGATTTGGTTAGATGTTATAATGTAAAATTTCTCATAAACTAACCAATATTTTCTATTTAAAGGAAATCTCAGTGTTAGTAAAGGTAATTTATACCCTCCTAGTCTTGTGTCTTTCCCTATCTTATTGATCTCTGTCTGCAGAATATAACTCTTCTACCTGAAGATCTCTGACTTAAATGCTTGCTTTTTTTTTAGAACTAGGTAAACTATACTATTCTATAGAAACCAGCCTTTCACATCAAACTACATAGGTAGTAAATTCAGGTACAAGTAAAGAACTGAGAATGGCTTACATGTTTCAGAAATTAGTTCAGTGACCACTGCCTTGTTTTCTCCTATGAGAACAAAAATGTGTCTCTAGAATTACTCATGCATTAGAATGGACAACTCTTCTTTGGGCTCCATCCATTTCTCAATGAGCTTCCCCACCATCTACCCCTACTCTTATGTCCACAATCTGTTCTCTGCCTTCTGAAGTGGCAGATGTGCCAGTAATCACTCAGTCTGTGAGAGCCTTGTAAATAAAGACAAGCTATTTTAAAAAGCATTTTGCACCCCCTCCCTTCCTGAGTGTTTAAAGAACGGGCATGGGTAGAAAAAAATCTGGATTTTCAGCCCCATCCTATCACATATGTGACTTATGGGCAAGCCATTTTAGCTCTCTGAACTCCAGTAGTCTCTCCTCCTCAAAATAGAAATATTTTACCTAGAAGACTTTGGCTAGGTAGGTATTTTCCTTGAAATACCCTTAAGAAATATGATTAAGTATAAATAACAAAATGCCATTCTCACTTCAGAATGAAGCCAATAAAAGTCCTATGAACATTTCCACCTACAAAAAAATAGTATTTTTTATAACCTAACTACAATCTAAGCCAAGTTGATTTATATTACGAATTTTTGAAAAACTGAATTAGATTCAAAATTTCCAATTCACTCTTACCATATCTATTTAATTCTTCCTACTTGACAGTATTTCAAAATATTTTCAAAGACAATGAAAGATAGACAGTGATAATTCTTTTAGAGGTTAAATAATTGATAAGAAAAATTAAGAGGATATAAAACAAAATCTCTAACCTTCAAATGAAGTATTCTTAATAGTTATGCAAGCAAGCTTGATTGTGCAGACTTATGCCTTAGATTTAACATGTTATCAGTGCCAGCAACATATGGGTAGTCGGTGATTTCTGCCCACACCTTGTGAGCAGCTTCCTTCATAAATTCCAAAAGTTAATCATGACAAAAAGCAGTCTTGTCTATTCCCTTTAAAAGCCTGAAGCAATTTGTTCGGCAACCACACTGCTAATGTAGAGATAAAGGAAAGGAGCATCGAGGGCAACAAAAGAGGATCAAAAATATGGAAGAATGTGTACAGAATTACAGTGACTATGGTAAGGAGTGACTGCATGTGGATCATTTTATCTTATTACTCTGGAAATATATTGCTAGTTATAAGAGAGAATTAGGAACTGAGATTTTAGGGGAACAAATCCCGATTCATGCCACAGTGCTGAGTAATTTCTGATTCCCAATTCCCTATTCATTATTCATTCAATAATTGCAAAATGAATGCATTTAAGTCCTATATTCAGCAAAATGTACACTTAATGAATGGTTAAAAACAATCAAGAAAAAATTAAGCAAGACACAGAAGCATTGATTTTTATTAGAGCAAGCTGCATTCAAAATAAAGAGGAAGAAAAAGGTCAGGGGTTAGGGATTCCTGCATTCCGAACATATTCCTCTTTACCCTCATTGTATAGTAGCAACCACTTTCTACCCCACCCAGTACAGAAATCCCCTTCTTCATATGTTGGTCAATGTCATTAAATGGCCAAATTAGTCAGATAGCAATCTCAATTCCCAATTCAATGGAATTATATCCCTTGGTGGAAGCATTCCTCCTTTTGGAATTAAAAACTCTAGACAGCAGAGCCCAAAGTTCCATCCCGTGATTTCTGGACTCTGGCTATGGGAGAAATAATACCAAATACTGGATGCAGATTTAGAACATATGCCACATCCTGGAGGATACTGCCCCAGCCCCACAGGATATTGTTCCCTAGCTGGTGCCATAATTAAATCCTTAAAAGTCTATTCCACCAGTCTATCAAGTCAGTTGTTTCAGGGCAATGATGAATATAGTGATATCAGTGAATTTCATGAGTAGGAGTCAATTGCTGCATTTCATTTGCTATAAAGTGATTTCCTTGGTCATAAGCAATGATGTGTGAATGCCATGATGATGGATAAAGTGTCCTATAAGTTCACCGATGGTAGTTTTGACAGAAGCATTGTAAGCAGAGAAGGCATCTGGGGAGGCAGTTTGAGTACTTGGCATGGCTGTAGCCAGGTTTGCCTTGGGGAATGGAAATTCATGTTGCTGAGCTGATTTATAACCTCCCTTCCTGCCACTATGGCCTCTTTTACTTGAGTGACAGGAATGACTAGGGAAGGAAGCTTACCAACAAGCACAAAACCATGTTATCCTATCTTCTGGAATCACCCTTTGGTGAGCATTATAGGGCACAAATATCTTCATGCTGGGCCTATCTAGATACCTTTCCCCCCAACCTCCTTGTCACTAATTTTCTATTCATATAATACCCAAGCCCCTGACTATCTAGCCACAGTCTTCAGGACTGTGACATTAGCCACAGTCCAGAAATAGATATCTGTCCATAATTCTGATCATCTCTCCTTTTAGGAAAAATGAACAATTTGAATCTCTGCCCTTTATCACTCTTTCAGGGCCATCTTAGAGTGGGACTCTCATGCTGCAACTATATTGATGGTGCCCGTGTTTTTTGCAGAATGTGTTTGTAAAATCAGGCCTAAGTTCTTTCTTTCATAGTCAACTGATCATAAAGAGCTCCCTACGAGAGAAGGTTGAGAAGGAAGGCAATAGAGTATGAATAGAGTCCGTGGGCATCTGTGCCACTTCCTTATGCACCTTGTGCTTTCAGAAACTACTTGAGCCTAATCTAGCATATAACCTTTCCTTTTGAAAATGAGTGTTGTTGTATGTATCCAAAATTATATGTTGGTGGGTCAGATAACACCAGTTTGATGGGCAGCTCAAATTACATGAAATGGCAACGCTTTGCTCCAACATTATAATAATCTCTGTGATTCCCTATAGGATTCTGTCAAAGATTCCATGCAGCATTCCTACCCACCACTGACATTTTGAGTAGCATCTAATCTGCTGGAGGACCTGCTGAGCTGGAGGGTTATAAGACAGTTCACTCTCATGGCTCCTGGCAGGACACTTCAATTCTTTGCCAATTGAGCCTTTCCATAGGGCTGCTTGAGTATCTTCCCCCAGAGCAAATAAACCAAAAGAGCAATCAAGGATGAAATGGTGATGCATTTTATAACTTAGTCACAAAACATCACTTCTACCATATTCTACTTAGAACCAAGGTACTAGGCACTTAAGGGGAAGTGAATTGGGCTTCATTTTTGGAAGGAGTAGGTGGAAGATGTATGGACATGTTTTAAAACCACCGCCATACTTATTTATAATATTGAAGAATAAAAGGCAGCCTGATACAAAAATCTTGCACTGTACCTCTCAAAATTTGCTTAAATCGAATTCCTAGAAATTAACTATGGATCAAAGCATAATGATTTCTTTGAAGGCTCTTAACACATTGCCAAACAGTCCTCCAATGAGTCTTTATTGAGCTGGATTTTTTCAGAAGCAGTGAATGTGTATGATTATTTCTTTGCATATTAACCAATATCAACTCGGTATTAAAAAACAAAAACTTATTTAAATTTATTTTTACTATTTTATTATCAGTAAAGGTATATTTTTTCCTGTGGTGATTCACATTTTGTATTTCTTCTTTTATAAATTGTTAAGTGTTGCCAATTGTCTATTAGGATGCTTTACATATTGATTTGGAAAATCGTGTCAAATGCAAAATTATTATTTCCTTACTTGTCATCTTTATAAGTAGTTTACTGGTTTATCATTAATTTTATATTTTTATTTAGTTACAAAAGCTTTTTATTTTGAATTGTCAAATAAATCTATTACTGTCTTTGTGATTTCTTACACAGCTTCTCTGCTGCTAATTTAAGTCATTACTTTCAGCAAATGTTTTTTAAAAATCACCATTTCGATACAACTAACTTCTTTGTTGTTTATAATTAATATTTTTCTTTAAGAGTTCAGAGCTGGTTACATAACTGGCAGGGCCCTATGCAAAATAAAAATGCGGGCCCCCTTGCAAAAAGAAGAAAAGTATGTGACTAAAGGTACTAACATGTAAAGACTTTTCCTTTCTCTCCTGGTGTTTCTCTTAACTTGTCATGGTGCTTTTTATTGTCGCACTATTGTTATGCCAATTAAAGAAAATTAACATTTTTAAATATTACAAAAAGTTGTTTGTATTTTTATTGTTCGATAGCAGTTTTATTTTTTTTTAATTTTTATTTATTTATGATAGCCACACAGAGAGAGAGAGAGGCAGAGACATAGGCAGAGGGAGAAGCAGGCTCCATGCACCTGGAGCCTGAACGTGGGATTTGATCCCGGGTCTCCAGGATCGCGCCCTGGGCCAAAAGCAGGCGCCAAACCGCTGTGCCACCCAGGGATCCCTGAGAGCAGTTTTAAATGCAAACATAAGGATATTTAACTTGCATGTTAAGTTCCTTAAATTATACAATTCATATTTATAGCTCATGCAAGTATATGTATTTTATTCTTATCAAAATATAAGAAGTGATACACAAGACTAACTTAACTGTTTTTATTTTGCTTCTTAATATGTACACATTCTACTCACATTCTCTACTTTCAGCTTAAGGAAGGAAGGAAGTTAAGGAAGGACAGAAAGGAAAGGAACAGTTGGTTGCCCTATGCCTGCTTTTCCCTCTGTGTTATCATTTGCTTTTTAAATGGCTGGCTCATCCAAGGGATAATAATGAGTAAGAAAGATTGTAATAGGATTCCTTGATTATTTGATTTTAAAATGCCACTGCTTTCTTTCTATTTGAATTAAGTTCCTGTTCCAAAGGAAAATATGGCCTCCCTGGCCCATTAGAGTCCCCTCTGTAACATGTTGAACTTGTATTCCTTTTCTGTCTTGCTAAAACTCTAAACACTGTGGTTCCACCAAAATGCTGTGTTTGTTGGGCATCCTGAAAGCTCCATGCAATGAAGTGGCAAGGAAAGGGAGATATGAATACTGTACATGCCTCCCCTACTCAAAAACATGCTTCTTTGTCCTGCTGGACTTTTCTTACAAATCACAAGTTCAAAGATAAAATTATTAAGAATTTAAAGACAGGAGCAATAAAACATTAAATCAAATGTGAAGCTCCTCAGAACATAGGGCCCTGCGGGACATGCAGGTATCATGCCCTTGAAACTAGCTTTACATGAACTACAACCAAATTCTAGGAATGTTTCCCACCAAAATAAACCACATGGAGTAAAGGTAAATGAGTCATAATTTATAAAAAGCTTTCACTAAAAGACAATGAAAAATTGATTAAAATCTAAGTTTAATGTCCACATACAATAGAGAAAGAGGTATACATAGCCTGGGTGACACCATCAATCAAATGGTTTGAATTGACATTTATAGAATACTTCATCCAACAAAAGCTAAATACACTTCTTCTCAAGCTCATATAGAGCATTCACCAAAATAAATCACATTTTGGTGCATTCACAGTCCTCACCCATGGGTGGATGTTTTTTACTCATCAACAGAGTTCCCGCACAGAGAATTCAGGCACTCGTCATAATCAGGCACACCAAGTCCCAGTGGGTTCTTTGGACCATTTGGCCCCTAAAAGCCTTACTGCCCTTCACTGCCAGGGTCTGGGCCAAGCCATACAACCCTCTGGTTGGATCTCCCAGAAAGCTCAGTTAACAATGCCTTCCTCAAAGAGGCCCTGGGCAGGTGTAGGGAGACTCCATCCAGGCCTGGGTGTGCCAGGACTGAGCTCAGGCCATGTTGGAGAATGCCCAGGACAAGCTTCTTTGACCTTTACCTTCTGCTCTTCATATCTAGGGAGAAGGGCACTCAAACCATCCAGAGATCTAGGAACAGATCAGAATGGATATGGGGGCTTCCTCCATATCCTGGAGGATCCCATGTGCCTTCGGAATATCAGAAGACCTAGTTAGATGTCTCTAACCCAGCAGGAATGTGCCACTGGGAGTCTCCCCTGTTACACCAATTCCCTGAAAGCAAGAACTAAAATGGTAGCAAATCAGAGCAAAATAGTCAGGCGGGGATGACTTCTGGAGGCCTCTAGGCTGGATATTCCAATTTATATAAACATAATTACATTTGCATAGATGCTGAAAGCCCTTGATAAGAGGAAATGTCAGGGTTGTACTCCAGGGTCCCACTTAACAAGCAGATGGGCCAGATGAAGAGGCTGCACAGACAGGATGGCAACTATGTCCATGTTGCCTGTCACTGTCACCATTGCCCAGTAGTAGACATTTACATAGACTCCATAGCTAAGCTCAAAGGGCAGGAGCACAGTCTCTAGATGGCCATGATAGCCAACAAATGGTATTGTACCTGAAGGCTCTGCTGTGTGTGTCTGGGGTAGTGAGGCTGGCTATCACTGTGGACAAATTTAAAAGAATAGAAATGAACCAAATATATTGTCAGATCACAATGAAATTTAACTAGAAACCAATAACAGAAAAAAAAAAAAAGCTGGGAAATCCAAAAACATTTGGATATTAAACAATACTTTTCAAAATAGTACATAGGTCAAAAAGGAAATCTCAAGAAAATTTTAAAAATATTTTGAATAAATTAAAATGCAAATACAACCTATCAAAATTTGTAGGATGCAGGAAAAGCATTGCTTAGAGGGAAATTTATAGCATTGGATGCATGTATTACTAAAGAAGAAAGATCTAAAACCAATAATCTAACCTAGCCTTAGGGAGCTAGGAAAATAAGAGTAAATTAAATTCAAAGTACCAAAAAGACATAATCAATATTACAGAAGAAATAAAATCAAAAACAGAAAATCAATAGAGAAAAATCAATGAAACCCAAGACTGGTTCTTTGAAAAGATCAATAAAAACTGGCAAACTTCTGGCTAAGTTAATCAGGGGCATATAAAGAAAAAAGAGATTACTAATATCAGAAATGAAAATACCACTACCGTTCTCAGAGACATTAAAAGAATGATAAAAGAATATTATAAACAACTCAATGTCCAAAAATTTGATAATTTTGGTAAAATACGCCAACTCCTTGAAAGATAAAATCTACCAAAACTCATATTAGGAGAAATAGATAACCTTGACAGATATATATAGATTTTTAAAAAATCAAACCAATAAATAATAAACTTTTGTTAATAATAAATTTATTTTTTATTGGTGTTCAATTTACCAACATACAGAATAATACCCAGTGCTCATCCCATCAAGTGCCCCCTTCAGTGCCCGTCACACTTTCACCCCCACCCCCACCCTCCTCCCCTTCCACCACCCCTAGTTCATTTCCCAGAGTTAGGAGTCTTTATGTTCTGTCTCCCTTTCTGATATTTCCCACACATTTCTTCTCCCTTCCCTTCTATTCCCTTTCACTATTATTTATATTTCCCAAATGAATGAGAACATATAATGTTTGTCCTTCTCTGATTAATTAATAAACTTCTAAAACAGAAAACATTAGGTCCACATGGTTTCACTGCTGAATTCTATCAAATATTTAAGGGAAAAATGATACTAATACTCCAAAATTTTCTTACAAAAAAAAAAAAAAAAAAGGAGAGGAAATACTTGCAAACTCATTCTATAAAGTCAGCATTAGCTTAATACCAAACCAGTCAAAGACATTACAGGAAAGGAAAACTAAAGACCAATATCTCTCTTAAACATAGATGCCAACATTCTTAACAAAATATTAGCATATCAAACCCAATAATGTATAAAAAGAATTATACAACATAACCAAGTGGTATTTATTCTAGCATGGGAGTCTTGTTCAACATTCAGGAAGAAAAAAAAATCAATTATTAATGTAATCAAGAGACTAAAGAAAAAAATCACATGATCATATCAATAGATATTTTTTAAGCATTTGGAAAAATCCAATACCCATTCATAATAAAAACTCAGCAAAGTAAGAATAGAAAAGAACTTGATAAAGAACATCTACAAAAAACCTGCAGGTAACAGCAGACTTAATAATGAGAAACTAGATGCTTTTCCTCTATGATTACAAAGTAGGTAAAGATGCTCCCTCTCATCATTCATATTCAACATTGTATGGTATTCCTAGATAATGATATACAACAAGAAAAGAAATAAAAGACATACAGACTGCAGAGAAGGAAATAAAGTTTTTTTCACAGATGATATGATGGTCTTTGTAGAAAACCTCCAAGAATCAATGACAACAAAAAATCCTGGAACTAATAAGAGATTATATAGCAAGGCTGCAGGATAAAAGATAATATACAGAAGCCAATTGATTACCTACAAATCAACAATGAACAAATGGAATTTGAATTACAAATACCTTGTCATTTACATTAACACACAAAAATAAAATACTTAGGTATAAATCTAAGATAATTTGTATAAAACTCCAGAGTCACAGGCACCTGGGTAGCTCAGTCTGTTAAGTGACTGACATGATCTCAGGAGTCCTGAGATCAAGCCCCATGTCGGGCTCCACACTGGGTATAGAATCTGCTTAAGATTCTCTCTCTCTCTGTCTCTCCCTTTCTCTCTTCCCCTCCCTCCCCTTGTACTCTCCCCTTAAACCAAACAAAACTCCAAAACACTGATGAAGGAAATTAAAGATATAAATAAATGGAGAGATTTTTTGAGAGATGTTTTATATACACATATAAGAATACTCGATATTGTTAAGATGTCAGTTTTCCCCAACTTGATCTGTAGATTCAATGCAATCTCAATCAAAATCCCAGCAAGTTATTTTGTGGATATCAATAAAATAATTTTAAAACTTATATAGAAAGGGAAAAGACACAGACTAGCCAACACAATTTTAAAGTGGAACACAGAGAACTGACAACTCTAAAACTTACTACAATAATCAAGAGAATGTAGAGAATGTAGCATTAGGTACCTGGGTGGCTCAGTCTGTTAAGCATCTGACTTGATTTCAGCTCAGGTCATGATATCAGGGTTGTGGGTTGAGAAGAGTTGGGCTCCACTCCCAGGGGGGATTGTGTTTAAGATTCTCTCTCTCCCTCTCCCTGTCCCTCCCGCCAAACCCTTATGCACGAGAGTAATACATGTAAGTGTGTGACATAAGTGTGTGCTCTCTCTAAAATAAATAAATCTTAAAAAAGAAAAAGATTGTAGTATTAGCAAAAGAATAGACAAATAGATCGATGGAAGAAAATAGCCCAGAAATACATCCACACAAATATTGTTGACTGATTTTCAACAAAAGAGCACTGGAGAAATAGTTTCTCAATGGCAATTCAATGGAGGATAGTCTTTCTAAAAACTGATACTGGAATAACTGGACATCCACAAGCAAACACAAAACACATTTTTTTAAGAGACTGTATACCCATCACAAAAATTAACTCGATATGTATCATAGATGTAAATGCAAAGCTATGAAACTTCAAGATGATAACACAGAACACAAAAGAAAATCTAGATGACCTTGGGCATGGGCATGATTTTTAAGACTCAATCCATAGAATAAATAATTAATAAGTTGAACTTCATTAAAATTTAAAACTTCAGCTCTGTGAAAAACACTGTTAACAGAATGAAAAGACAAGCCATAAACTGGGAGAAAATATTTGTAAAACACACATCTGATAAAAGAGTATGTCCAAAATATATAAAGAACTTTTAAAACTCAACAATAAGAAAACAAACCACCCAGTTAAAAACGCAAAAGGTCTGAACACAAACCTCACCAAAGAATTTATACAGGTGGCAAATAAGCATATGAAAAAATGCTCTATAGTATATGTTATCAAAAAATGTAAATTAAAACAACTTACTGAATACTGTTTTACACACTTACAAGAATGGCTGAAATCCAAAACACTAACCAAATGCTGGTGAGTATATGAAGCAACAGGAGGTCTCATTTATTGCTGGTGGGAATGCAAAATGGTACAGCCACTTTGAAAGACAATTTGGCAATTTCCTACAAAGCTAAACATAGGCTTACCATACAATCCAGGAATCATGCTCCTAGGTATTTACCCAAATGAGTTGAAAGCTTATGTGACACAAAACCCTGCATAGTCATGTTTATAACAGCTTTATTCATAATTGCCAAAATATTGCAAGTAACCAGGATACCATTCAAACAAGTGAATGGATTAACTGTGACACTCCATACAATGAAATATTACTCAGTGATAGGAAAATAAGAAGATAAAATAAGAAGAAACAACCTGAAATACAGACTGCTAAGTAAACGACACCAGTTCAAAAAGGCTAGTACTATATGATTCCAACTACATGACATTCTAGAAAAGGCAAAACTATACAGTCAGTAAAAGCATCAATGGTCACCAGGGACTTTGAGGGAACATAGAAGGGAGGGATGAATTAAGTGGAGCACAGGAGTGTTTTAGGACAGTGAAACTATTCTGCACAAGACTTTAATGGTATATATGTAGCATTAAACATTTTTCAAAAGCTATGGAGCTGTTCAACACAAAGAGTGAAATATAATGTATGCTATGGACCTTAATTGATAATAACCTATCCATATTAGTTCATAAATTGTACCAAATGGACAACACTACTGTAAGATGTTTATAACAGGGGAAATTGTAGAAGGAAAAGGCATATAGGGGGCACATGGGAACTTTCTGCACAATGTTTCAATAAACTTAAAACTGCTGTAACTGAATAAAATCTATTAATAAAAAATAAAAATAATCTATTAAAGATGGTTCATATTATTTAAAATCCATAGAATCACCAGGAGTGTTCCAGTTCCTAAGAATTGCAAGTTATCACTTAATCGTGTCTGAGAACAAGAATGTGTTCTCAGAGATCATCTTGCTTAGCTTCCTTACTCAGGAAATGTCTTCTCCAAGAAACATATTACAAAATATAGAGAAAAATATAATGCATTTTAATAAATAATAAAAAACTCTAAATAACAAAAATGCAACACATAATTCAGTATAAACAGACCACTGACACAGACGATGAAATGCATATAAACCAGAAACATATCTGGGTAGGTGTGCCTATGTTTTGTTTGGGGGTAAAGGCAGAAAGCACTTAACTCAGGGCTAGCTACACCAAAAGAAGCATTTGAGAATTTTGGTACTATTTTAATTACCCTCTAACATATTTTCATTACTCTGAGAGTAGTAGTCCAGAGAACTTCATTAACAAAGATTGCTAAGGGTAGCAATGCTGGTCCTAGAATAAAAACCCAGGTCAAATTTCTCAGAAGTTTTCATTAAAGGAAGAATCCTACATGGCTCTTCCAACTACTTTTTTTTTATATGAATACAGGCAGATTTTACATTGAGTATACTCCCATGAGATTCATGTCTGGTATTTGTCCAAGGAATCATGAGAAGAATCTAGGAAATTTGCCACTGTCTACAATATGGTATCAAATGGATATTCTTTACATCAAATTCCAGGAGATAAATACAGTTGAAAACAGATAGCACTATAGAAATTGCTTCAACAAGATCCATTTCTGCCTAAATGTCATCTGAAGATGTTAAAATAGAGATTCCCTGGTTGATTCCAGAGTTTTGGATTCAATAAATTTGGAAGAAAGCCTGAGCATCTGAAATAAAACCTAAAATGAAAATACTCTATCCTATCTGGAAATTGGTAAAAATCCTGGGGGACCAGCACAGAAAACAGCAGTGATTGGCTGATATTCATATAGATCCCTCTGTGATCTCTCTCAACCTTTCCTCACCTCCCAGCTCCAGAACCATCTTGACTGAGATGCAGGCAGAACTAGGTTATTTCCCACTTGACTTCTTTGACAGTTGAAACAACTCCTAGGGACTTTGAACATTTCTATTCTTCTGTCACCATTAAGGTAGCTCACTGCTTCTTCTACTCTCAAAAAAGGCAAGCAAAAATAGAAATATGAATACTTCATTTTTTATTTTGCTCTTGCTTTGGAAATCATCCACAGGTCTTTAATCACATGGATTTGACTCTCAGGTCAAGGTTTTGCAGATCGCATGTTATTTCTCACATGTTCTAACAGCAGTGTAACATGGGTGCGATGATTCAGGTTGTGTTATCCACACCCCTCCCCACCAGCTCAACATGATGCCTCTGCTCTTCTAGCAGGTGTGCACACTTGATATTTATGGTTTAAAGCACTCTTGATCCCTGGAACCTTTGAGAATATATATATGACCTCAACTCTACCTATATTTAGTTCATAATACACAGTTTGGGTTTATAGTAAAGTGCCTAAAACAGTGATGGTAGTATTTCTCTTTAATTATTTACTTATCACACTTATCCTCTTTGGGCATTCATTTAATATTAACGATTCTCACTTAAGAGAAAGTGAATCCAAGAATTTAGATGAGCTGGTTCTGCTGCAGCAAAACCCTCATTCAAACAAATTTCAACTAGAGATAATATTTGCTCATCAGACTACAAACACCTAAAGAATATTCTATCTCCCATGGAGGTGGACAGACAGGGCAGCCTCTATCTTGTTTTCGTTTTCCTTAGGGCAGTTCACATTACTCAGTAAACAAAATGTCTGCCAGGGGGCAGCAGAATGTAATACTTTCATTCCCTGGAGATTCCAGAGGATTTTTATGAATGCTACAAGCATATTATGATAATTAACTCGAAATTAAAGCCTCATGATTACCATGTTACACTACATTTAAAAGTAAAGGTCTGTCTGTGGATTTCTTATTAAATCATACTAAGGATTTCCGTGAACTTAAACTGTATGTTCAGACTTAAAAATTAAAGGGAAATCCTAACAGACTGATGTTGCTACCTAATTCTGTCCTTCAAAACTTCCCCAAGCTTCCTTGCTCTCTTGAACCATTTGTGGACAGTTATACTGCCTTTTATAAGCAAAACAAGATATATATATATATTTTTTTTCAAAACAAGATATTTTTTAAAATTTAGAAGTATCTGGCTATGTTCCCAAAAAATGTGACTCATCTTGAAAGAAACTAGGCGTCATTATTTTTGTTACTTACGATAGAAAAAAAAAATACTTCCATAATGAGCTGT